>NC_091796.1:82165000-83646250 GCF_041296235.1 Equus asinus
TCCACAGAACCTGGCCCCTTTCCTGGGATTGTGGACGTTTTTGGAGCTGGAGGTGGCCTTCTGGAATATCGAGCTAGTCTGCTGGCTGGGAAGGGTTTTGCTGTGATGGCTCTGGCCTATTACAACTATGACGACCTCCCCAAGAGCATGGAGAGCCTCCACCTGGAGTACTTTGAGGAAGCTGTGAACTGCCTGCTTAGTCACCCTCAGGTTGGAACTTCTCTAGGAAGTGTGTTAGAGGACCCAGTTCAAGTGTATGTGTGAACAACCCTCTCTTCCTGGTGCCCCCTCTGAGAGAACAGTAGTAAGTTTTAAAGAAAGCACCTGGTGGCCACAGAACCTGGGAACTAGGAGATGTTTTGAGGGTTCTAGGCTCAGGGTAGCAGAGGATCAGAAGAAAAGCCCTGCCTATTTTCCACTTCAGTCAGAGCTGACGATGTCTGGAAGCTTTGGAGCTCTTAGAAAAGGTGACAGGGCGTCGTGGGGCCAGCATAAGCTGTAGATAGACAAAAGTTAAATTTGAGTTCTGATTTCACAAATTACTAGCTCTGTGACCTTGGGGCCTGTTTGAAATGGGAACAATTGGGATGAAAATAATATCACTTAATTCCTAGTACTTTTATGAGGAATAAGTGGTTGAATACAGTTAAGGATGCTATTGTAGAAGCCACGAGAAAAGAAAGACTGCTGTTGAGAGGTTAATTAAATGGCCATTTGGAATACAAGATTTTGATAAATGTGACAAGAGCAGTCCTTGCTGCATGTTGCAAAACCAGATTACCTTGGAGGGGATTAAGTAGAGAATGGAAGACAAGAAAGAGAAGAGCTGCGGACAATTTCTCCCACAAACTCTACTGTGAAGAGAGTAGGAAACTAGGACAGAGTGCATGTGGGGTCCAGGGACTGTTATGAAAACGGAAGAGGTACTAGACCCGGAAGTGCACGGATGGGAATGAGCCGGTAGAGAAGAAAGTTATGAAGGGGAGAGAGAGACAGAGAGAGAGAGAGGGAGTATTTGCAGGAGCAAGGTCCTGGAGAATCAGAGTGGATGGGATCCCAAGCCAAGCAGAGGAGTGGCCTTTGATGAGAACAGAGGGACTCCTTTGGAACCGGGAGGGAAGGCAGAGAACTTGATTCATGTGGAGCTCAGTAGAGCTGGCAGGGGAAAGGAGGAGGAGTTCCTCCGGGATAGCTTCTGTCTTCTCCATGGAGGATGGAGAGCTGAAAGTGAGGGTGAACAGAGCTGAAGGCACTTCAGGAGGTAGGAGAAGGTGTGGAATGGTCTTTTGGAGACACGGAGAGCAAACATAACAGTGAAGTGTGGTTGGGTCGATGTGCAATATGGATGCTGATTTCAAATTTGTCATCATGAAATGAAAGTAAGACCTGTTGGCACAAATGTGTATTTATTGCTCCAGCAATGTTCATGTGCACCAGTGAGACCTAGAGGAAATGATCAGGTGGATTTAGCCAAAGTTAGCCCTTTTCCAGGCTAGTGTGCCCAAAGGAAGAGAAATATTCAAGGAGTTTAGAGTGCTTGCAAGGGAGTGCTAATAACGATGAGGCTTGACATCTAAGCTGGATGAGGTGGGAAGTGAGAACATGACAAAGGTATTGATAGTGAAAATAGCGGTAGTCAAAGTTTCAAGGAGGTGTTAATGGGCAGTCTAGCATGGCTAATCTGGAATTATTTAAGATGGTGGTCAGAGAGTAGAATGCTTAAGCTGAGATTCTGGAGATGATGTACTCACTGATGATCACTGGGTTTAGGTTATGCCAATGGGAGTGGGTGGCTGAGGTGGGCTAGATAAAAAGATGATTAGGGGTCAGGGAACTGAGAGGCCAAAGTACGTAGTAGATCTTCCACATAGTTGTTGAATTCACCAGGAACGGTGATGGAGAAATTGTGGAAAGGAAGACAGGAAGGATGAGTAAATATCCCAAGGTTGCAAACTTTGTAAATGGCAGAGCCCAGATTCAGGCTCAGTTCCACGTGACCTCTAATTCCAGGCACTACTCCTCACACTGCCCTGATCATGGACTCATTCTCCCTTTTCCTCTGTCCTTTTCTCAGGTAAAGGGTCCAGGAGTTGGGCTGCTTGGCATTTCCAAGGGGGGCGATCTCTGCCTCTCCATGGCCTCCTTCCTGAAGGGCATCACTGCCACCGTCATAATCAATGGCTCTGTGGCCAATGTTGGTGGAGCCTTGCACTACAAGGGGGAGACTCTCCCCCCTGTAAGTTCCAACATAAATCGTATCAGGGTGACCAGTGAGGGCTTCGCAGACATTTTGGATGTCCTCAACAGCCCTTTGGAAGGACCTGACCAGAAGAGCTTCATTCCTGTGGAAAGGGCTGAGAGTGCCTTCCTGTTCCTTGTAGGTCAGGATGACCACAACTGGAAGAGTGAATTCTATGCCAGTGAGGCCTCTAAACGCTTACAGGTGCATGGTAAGGAGAGGCCCCAGATCATCTGTTACCCAGGGGCGGGGCACTACATAGAGCCTCCTTACTTCCCCATGTGCCCGGCTTCCATGCACACCTTGGTGGGCCGTCCTGTCATCTGGGGAGGGGAGCCCAGGGCTCATGCCATGGCCCAGGTGGATGCTTGGAAGCAGCTGCAGGCTTTCTTCCACAAACACTTGGGTGGGGTAAAGGGAACAATTCCAGCAAAACTGTAATCTTTTATTTCATTCTACGGTGTCTCTGATGCTAATTGATCCTCGGAAGAGCTGCACAATTGGTGTGTATGTATAGTTTTCTTCTTCTTAATAATGACTTAGAGTTTTTCTCCCATCACTGTTAAAACAAACTGACCAGTGAGGTTTCAAGATTTTTATAAACTACATACCTGTTCAGTTGTTTGGGAAGAGAGTGATTCTGAGAAACTACAACAGATGGAAAAAGCATTTCTTTTAGTATCTCACAGCACACAACTGACAAGGCTTTAGCTGTGAAAAGAAAAGTGAGTAACACTGGTTAACAGTGCCTGGTACATTATTGGTGCTCGTAATTATGTTTTTAATTATTATTTGTTTAATTAATTTAATTAGATTAATAAATACATGATTGCTTACTGTTCAAGAAAAGCATTATAGGGGCCAGCCCCGTGGCCGAGTGGTTAAGTTTGCATGTTCCGCTTTGGTGGCCCAGGGTTTCACCAGTCTGGATCCTGGGCGCGGACGTGGCACTGCTCATCAGGCCACGTTGAGGTGGTGTCCCACGTCCCACAACTAGAAGGACCCACAACTAAAATATACAACTATGTACTTGGGGGATTTGGGGAGAAAAAGCAGAAAGAAAAAAAAAAGATTGGCAACAGTTGTTAGCTCAGGTGCCAATCTTTAAAAAAGAAAAAAAGAAAAGCATTGGGGCTGGCCCGGTGGTGCAGCGGTTAAGTTGGCAGGTTCCACATCTCAGCAGCCTGGGGTTCGCCAGTTTGGATCCCGGGTGCGGACATGGCACTGCTTGGCACGCCATGCTGTGGTAGCCGTCCCACATATAAAGTAGAGGAAGATGGGCACAGATGTTAGCTCAGGGCCAGGCTTCCTCAGCAAAAAGAGGAGGACTGGCAGTAGTTAGCTCAGGGCTAATCTTCCTCGAAAAAAAAAAAAGAGAGAGAGAATAATAAAGAAAAAAAGAAAAGCAACATATATTAGTATACTCAGATTTGAGTTTCTCCTTTATGAATCTAAATTACAAATCTTAGCTGTAAATTGATTACTACTAGATGTAAAACTACTAAAAATTTTAAATTCAAATACCTTTTTTAGTTCTTTGATAGTTTCTTGGATGAATAATGATTGTCCTAGTGCAAATAAATTTTAAGTTACATTCCTGTTTACACATATGGACCTTTATGATTTAGTTGTTTCCAAAGCTGGTAAAACATTATTTAGATGAATTACATAAGTGATTTTAAAAGTGATTAATGTGAAAATAAATGATTTAATATTTACATCACTTGATGAAAATCATTCCACAATAAGCTTATTAAACTTTTCTTAAAGCTTAATGTATTTAAAGTAAAAAATGCCTCAATTTATGATTATGGTGTTCTGTTTCTTCAATTTTCTTTTTTAATAAAGCAGTTCCTGATATTTTCTTTTCCTGAAACTCAAAAACAGTAAGTGCTCCTTCTGTTTTGTCAGCTTTTTCTCCTATAACACCGTGTGCTCGGCATTTAATCCTAATCTGTGAAGCAGGTGTCATCTTCAGTTTCCAGATGAGGAAACCGAGTCTCACAGACGTTCTTGCATAGTTAATGTAGAGCTGGGCTCAGTATCCCCAAATGCAGATCCTTCTCCCTTTGTTAAGCTGCTTCCCTCATCGCTGTGGTTCTTCATTTTCTTTGGCACAGAGCCATTTATCCGTCGATTTGCCTCCTCTCATCCACCCAGTAGCATGCACATCTGTGTGTGTTCACATCCACACACACAGGGTTGTGTAACTTCAGGTGCATCGTCAGGAATTCCCTTAAGGCCCATCCCTGCGCTCTGCAGGAGAACAGCCCCAGCCGCATGGAAAGGAAATGGCTCTTCTTTCTCCTCTACAAGTTTTCAGTGGAATTCCTGGATTTGCAGTGCAGGGGTGGGGGTTTCTTCAGGGTCCTAGATGTTAAAAATACATTTAAGGGTAGGTCTGGGGGCCGGCCCCATGGCTGAGTGGTTAAGTTCGCGCGCTCTGCTGCAGCGGCCCAGGGTTTCGTCAGTTCTGATCCTGAGCGCGGACATGGCACCACTCATCAGGCCATGCTGAGGTGGCATCCCATATAGCACAACCAGAGGCACTCACAACTAGAATATGCAACTATGTACTGGGGGGCTTTGGGGAGAAGAAGGGAAAAAAAGCTACATCTGGAACCATGTTTAAGCCCTGGCCTTGATGTGGCAGTATGGTTTCGGAAGAGCTGACAGCCGACTCAAAAATGCCTACACCCCTTCCCTTGATTGTTAACCATGTGTAAGTGATTTGCCCGTCCTCATTTCATCCTTCCTCTATTTCTTCTTTCCACTACTGCCTATAAACAAGATAGTCCAAGACACGTCAAGGAATCTCCCTGTTTATCAGGCTGTCAGGCTTCTCTAGGGATTCTGGGGTCGCTCATGAGGGATCAAAAGCAGAAGCAGCAGAGCTTTGGGGGCCTATTAATGACCAAGTCAAATTGTAGACCATATATTTCAAGAGACACAAAGATGATTTTCTCTTTAAATGCTTTTGGGTAGGCGGTGATAAGAAAAGGCAGAATAGAGATGCCATAGGGCGGTGTTATGGAGCGAGGAGTGAAACTACATACTATTGAGGTGAGGATTGGAAAAGAATTCAGAGAAATAGTGGCATTTGATATAGATCTTAAAGAACAGATAGGACTTTCTGAATCTCAGATAATAAAAATATCCAGGAAATCTGGACAATAATTTGAGAGTATCAGTGTTTGGGTTTTCTCATAAGTAGACTATAAAACATTTTTGAAGGAGAATAAAGAAAACTTAAATAAATGGAAAGACATCCCCTTTCATAGATAAAAAGACTTAACATTGAGTCTTAACTGACTTAGTTAAGTTAGTTTACCTTAAGATGGTGATAGTCCCTGTGAGGGGCTGAATTGTGGCTCCCCAAGCCGGATGTTGAAGTTCTGATCCCCAGCACTTCAGAATGTGACTGTCTTTGGAGACACCTTTAAAGAGGTAAGTCAGGTAAATGAAGTCATATGAGGGGGCGCTAATCCAATGTTACTGATGTCCTTACAAGAAGAGATGAGGACACAAAGATGCAGGAGAGAAGACCATGTGAAGAGACAAGGAGAAGATGGTCACCCACAAGCCAAGGGAAGAGGGTTAGAACAGATTCTTCCCTCCTGGCCCCCAGAAGAAGACAATCCTGCTACACCTTAACCTTGAACTTCTAGCCTCTAGCACTGTGGGAAAGGAAACTGCTGTTGTTTAAGTAACCCCGTCTGTGGGACTTGTTGTAGCAGCCCTAGCAAACTAATACACTCTGCAAACTGACTTACAGGCTCAAGGCAATCCCCATCAAAATTCCAGCTGGTTTCTTTGCATAAATTGGCAAGCTGATCCTAAAATTCCCATGGAAATTCAAGAGACCCAGAATCTTTTTTTTCAGAATCTTGAAAAAGAGTAAAGCTGGAATACTCATAATTCCCAATTTCAAAACTTACTACGAAGCAACAGTAATAAAGGCAATGCGGTACAGGCGTAGGGATAGACAGAAAGATCTATGGAGACGGACTGAGAGTTCAGAAGTAAACTCTCACACTTAGAATCAATTGATATTTTTTTTTAAAGATTGGCGCCTGAGCTAACAGCTGTTGCCAGTCTTTTTTTTTTTTTTCTCTTCTCCACAAAGCCCCCCCCAGTTCATAGTCATATATTCTAGTTGTGAGTGCCTCTGGTTGTGGTATGTGGGATGCTGCCTCAGCATGGCCTGAGGAGCGGTGCCATGTCTGCACCCAGGATTGGAACCGGCGAAACCCTGGGCCGCCGAAGCAGAGCACGCGAACTTAACCACTCAGCCACAGGCAACTGATTTTCGATAGGAGTCCCAAAGAAATTCAGTGGGGGAAAGAATGGTCTTTTCAATAAATGGTGTTGGGACAACTAGATATCCACATGCAAAATAATGAATTTCGAACCCTACTTCAAACTATACACAAAAATTGACTCAAAACAGACCAAAGACCTAAAAGTAAGAGTTAAAACTACAGAAGTCTTAGAAGAATATATAGGAGTAAACCTTTGTGACCTTGGATCAGGCAATGTCTGGACATCAAAACTCAAGTAAAAATAGATGAACTGAACTCCGTCAAAACTAAAAACTTTCATGCATCGAAGGATACCACTTACAAAGTGAAAAGACAACTCACAGAATGGGAGAAAATATTTGCCAATCACATAACTGATAAGGGACCTGAATCTAGAACATAAAAAGAACTCTTTCAACTCAATAATAAAAAGACAGCCAACTAAAAAGATGGGCCAATGATCTGAATAGACACGTCTCCAAAGAAGATAAACAATGCCCAATTAGTACATGAACAGACGCTCAACATCATTAGCTATCAAGGAAATGCAAATCAAAACTACAATGACACTACTACATATTAGGATGTTTATAGTCAAAAAGACAGATATTAGGGCCAGCCCTGATAGCCTAGTCGTTAAAGTTCAGCGCACTCTGCTTTGGAGGCCCAGGTTGGGTTCTGGGCAGAGAATCACACCACTCGTCTGTCAGTAGCCACACTGTGGTGGTGGCTCACATGAAAACAAACAATAAAAAGCAGGACATTGGCCACAGATGTTACCTCAAGGTGAAGCTTTCCCAGGGGGAAAAAAAGACAGAAATAATAAGTATTCACAAGGATGTGGAGAAATTGGAACCCTCATCCACTGCTGGTGGGATTGTGAAACAATGCAGCCACTTGGAGAAAAATCTGGCAGCTCCTCAAAATATGAAACATAGACTTACCATATGACCTATTAATTCTGCTCCTGAATATATACAGAAAAATGAAAACATAAGTCTGCAGGTTGCAGAAGAGTAGATAGAGCATGTTCATGCTACCATACACTTACGTACAGTAACATACAGAAAAAAAAATCTAGATGGATGCACCCTTCTTTGGGGTAAACAGGGAACTGGAGAAGAGACTATCATTTCACATTTTAAACTTTTTAGTATTGCTTACATCTGTTTCAAAGAATATATAATCTTTTCTTTAAAAAAGAACTGATTTTTCTTTTACAGAGCAGTTTAAAAAGCAATATGCAAACCTATGGCAATTATCTGGAGACCACGAGAAAACTTGGATGGGCTCAATCTCTGGCTATTATGAAATCAAACATTACATTTTGCTTTACAGTGTTCTACGATTTTCACATACACTATCACGTTTCATCCCCTTTTATCATCTCACACACAAGAACTCTGAGACCTAGAGAGATAATAAACTTGCTTATGGCTAAAGAACTAGTGAGTGCTGAAGCCAGAGCAAGCCCACAACACTGCTGCTCACCTGTGAGTTCCACATTTGGAGTTAGCCTTGGCTCTGACTCTTTTTACAGGGTAATCCTTAGTGGCTTAATGTTCCCCAAGCCTCAGGTTCCTCCTCTGCAATATTTAAAAAATACTCCTAGTGCTTTGTGAATATGTTCAATTTTTAATGTAAAACAGATGGGACATTGATAAAGAGTAACTATGACTTTAAAATATACACAAAATGCTGGGCATCCCAGACATGATACTTACATTGTTTCTAGCGTCACATTCAAAAGGTTGACTTCATATCTACTAAGGCTGAACATTCTCAATCCCTGTGGTAAAGCAATTCCACTCCCAGGTATAGACCTCACTGAAATGAACATTTATGTCCATCAAGAGATATGTTCTGGAATGTTCAGAGCACTACTCCTAATAGTCCCAAACTGGAAACTACCAAATGCCCACAGGCAGTAAATCTGACAAATACCTTTACAATCACAAAATGGAATACTATTTAGCAGTGATAATGAATGATCTACAACTTGGTTCCTGCCCTCAAGTCTGCTCCAACTCCCGATGACCCTGTGAACGACTCATGTCCACAAAGTCTTGTCCTCAACAGCCCTGCTCAGCCCGTGTAGACTCAGGCTTATGGCTTCCTTTATGGAGTCAGTCCATCTCACATTTGGTCTTCCTCTTTTCCTGCTGCCTTCCACTTTTCCTGGCATTATTGTCTTTTCCAAAGAATCCTGCCTTCTCATGGTGTGCCCAAAGTAGGACAGCCTCAGTTTTATCATGTTTGCCTCTAGTGAGAGTTCAGCCTTAATTTGCTCTAGGACCCCCTTATTCATCTTTCTGGTGGTCTAGGGTATCCATAGAGCTCCTCTCCAACACCATATTTCAGATGAATCCATTTTTCTCCCGTCAGCCTTCTTCAAATCCAGCTTTTGTAGCCAGACATAGTAACTGGGCATACGAGGGTGTGGATAATCTTGGCCTTAGTCTCTAATGACACTTCCTGACACTTGCTGATCTTTCCTACATCTTTCATTGCTGCCCTTCCAAGTCTCAGTCTTCTCTTTATGTATTGGCTGCAGTCTCCATTTAAATTGATGATGGAACCAAGGGAAACAAAATCTTCAACAATTTCAATGTCTTCATTGTCTATGTTAAAGTTGTGTAGTCCTTCTGGAGTCATGATTTCTGTCTCTTGATGTTCAAATGCAGTCCTGCTTTGGCACTTTCTTCTTTCATCAGAAGTCGTTTCAAGTCATTGCCGCTTTCTGTCACTAAGATGCTGTCATCTGCATCTAATAAACTATTGATATTTCTTCCACTAATTTTCACTCCTCCTTCATCTGAGTCTAGCCTAGTGTTTTGTACATGTTCTGCACACAGATTATGCAGAAAGGAGGATAAAATGCACCCTTGTCTGACAACTTCGCCTATGGGAAACCTTTCTCTCTCTCCAGATTCTGTCCTGACAGTTTCTTCTTGTCCACAATACAGGTTTCACATCAGGATAATCAAGTGCTAAGGCACCCCCATTTCTTTCTGAGCAGCCCGTAGCTTTTCATGATCCACACAAAGGGTTTACTGTAGTCTATGATGAGGATTTTAGGCTGGTTAATTTTAAAACTGCAGATGAGAAGCAAGCTCCCAGGAGCAGAGTTTGCTTGCCCTTTGTTGGGAGGCATTTGCATTTGTGGGGGGAAACTCCATCTGTGAAGATGCCTCCCTCTCTGTGCCAGGGGGAAGGGGGATGGCCTTGTCTCTAGAAACTCTTAATGGGGAAGGCAAGAACTTAAGTTGGTTACTGTCTGGCAACCTCATGTAACTGATTTAGGCTGGTGGCTTCTGGCCTTTACTTAATCCGATTTGATTCTTATCTAAAAGTTGTGGGAACACCCAATGGCCAGACCCCACCTGCACTGATACCATTTTAACTTTTTTACATGTTCTTTCCTTTGTCTTGTAAAGAGATGGCTCACATACCTATGCCTTAAATTTAGCCTTACTCTCCACCCATGTTTGCAGCAGTAGCAGGGACAGCAGCAGCGGCTCCTCCTGCCCGTGGGCCCTGTCCCCACGCAGCAGCCTGACTGCCCATGGGTCCTGTCCCCATGCCGGCAGCAGCAGCTCTGACTGCCCATGGGTCCTGTCCCCATGCTATTCCACACTATTCTCTAAATAAAAGAGCACTACGGCCAGATCTTGAGAGTCCAAGAAATCTTTCTTTCGACTCCTCGTCTCACCGACCCCGCATCAGTTCTACAAAAGGACCTTTGCCTCGATGTCTGGCCATTCTGTTGTGCATTGGGCAATCAGACTCACTTGTGGTTGGTAACATGAATCTGTCAAAATCCTAACAAGAATGTGCCAACAAATTTGGAAAACAAAAAGTGGCCTACAGAGTGGCAACACTCAATGTGTATCTCGATCCCCATAGAAGGACATGTCAAGGAGTGCAGTAACCATAGAACCATTGCTCTGATTTCCCATGCAAGGAAAGTGGTGCTCTGGGTGCTGCAACAAAGGCTTTTACCCTATCTGGAGCAGGAAATGCATGCTGTGCAAGCTGGATTTTGAAAAGGGAGCCCATAAGATCTAATTGTGATTATTTGTTGGCTACTGGGGTGTTCCCAAGAATTTCAGAAGGTTAAGTTGTTTTGTAGACTGATGCAGGGTCAGTGAGACGAGGAGTCGAAAGAAAGATTTCTTGGACTCTCAAGATCTGGCCGTAGTGCTCTTTTATTTAGAGAATAGTGTGGAATAGCATGGGGACAGGACCCATGGGCAGTCAGAGCTGCTGCTGCCGGCATGGGGACAGGACCCATGGGCAGTCAGGCTGCTGCGTGGGGACAGGGCCCACGGGCAGGAGGAGCCGCTGCTGCTGTCCCTGCTACTGCTGCAAACATGGGTGGAGAGTAAGGCTAAATTTAAGGCATAGGTATGTGAGCCATCTCTTTACAAGACAAAGGAAAGAACATGTAAAAAAGTTAAAATGGTATCAGTGCAGGTGGGGTCTGGTCATTGGGTGTTCCCACAACTTTTAGATAAGAATCAAATCGGATTAAGTAAAGGCCAGAAGCCACCAGCCTAAATCAGTTACATGAGGTTGCCAGACAGTAACCAATTTAAGTTCTTGCCTTTGGCATTGATTAAGAGTTTCTAGAGACAAGGTCATCTCCCTTCTTCCTGGTGCAGAGGGGGAGGCATGGAGATTTCCTTCACAAATGCAAATGTCTCTCAAAGGGCAAGCAAACTCTGCTCCTGGGAGCCTGCTTCTCATCTGTAGTTTTAAAATTAACCAGCCTAAAATCCTCATCAGAACGAAAAAGGCTTTATTGCGGGGTGATCAAGCAAGCAGACAGAGGCAAAGCTCTCAAATCTGTCCCCTCAAGTGGCTTGTGGGATATTTATCGGGGCATAAGGAGTAGGAAGGTGTTGGGAGCTGAGAGAGGGCAAGAGGAACTTTCAAGAGTGCTCTGGGCAGCTGTGACTGTCTTTCATGTTTCTTTCTGTGTCCCATGTGTAAATTCCGGGCCTCCCATGAATTACATGTGGTGGATTTTTGGCCTGTGATGTCAAAAGTTCACTGATGGGCCATTCTGGTCCCTTAATGTGCCTGCACAATGTATGGTGGAAGGAGGTCGTTAGCAAGTTATTTCCTTATGTGCAGTGTCCGTGTTTTTCTGCAAGACAAGCTCAGAAATGTTGGTTAATTTGTTTCTTACTTTAACTTTGTGGGTGTGATCCCTGTGGCTTGAAACAATTCTATCCATACCCCGTCTACCCCTGGAAACTTATTTCTTCCCCGTACTTTCAGAGCTTTCTCTTCACTTTCTACAATTCCAGGTCCTTCCTCATAGGAATCTTTAAAGGAATCTGTTATGCTTTATTTTTTTTTTAAGATTTTATTTTTTCCTTTTTCTCCCCAAAGCCCCCCGGTACATAGTTGTATATTCTTTGTTGTGGGTCCTTCTAGTTGTGGCATGTGGGACGCTGCCTCAGCATGGTTTGATGAGCAGTGTCATGTCCGCGCCCAGGATTCGAACCAACGAAACACTGGGCCGCCTGCAGCGGAGCGCGCGAACTTAACCGCTCGGCCACGGGGCCAGACCCTGTTATCCTTTTGTCTCTGCCACATAGATCTTCCATATACTGTGTCCACTTTCCCTTTATTTTCTCCTGATCAGAAAGTGTGCGTGACTTTGGGTCTTTGAGCATTCCTCCTTCTGCTGCAAGATGCCTGAGTACAAACCCCATGTGCTCGGGTCTGTGGTGTCTCAATCCACTAACGCCTATGAACTGTTGGCGACCCTGGGGGGTGATAACTACACCCAACGGTATCAATGACTTTCACAAACAATGCAGAGCAAAAGGAGAAAAACATCAGAGAAGACACACTGAAGGATTCATTCCCATAAAACACAGAGTCACGAAAAACTAACCCGTTTTCCTGGAATCAGGACGGATTAACTTTGGGGAAAGGGGAAGTGCCCGGAGCAAGAATGAGGGTGGCTTCTGGACTGCAGGTAATGATATTTTTGGATCCCTGTGATTGGTTATGCAAGCACGCTCAGGTTGAAAAATTTCATTGAACTGTACACTTAGGATATGTGCCCTTCTTAGTATGTATATAATTCACTAAAAATTAAAAGAATAAAAAGTTGCCTTTTTCTACGGAGAAGCAGCAATTCTTGGAATTCTACCTACACTCATTCAGCTCTGGTTTCACTACTAATGATTACCCAACACGCTCCACTCCAATAAGTGAGAGCGCTCACAGGCAGAGAAGCTTCCAGAGGGCGGGCTCGGCGCCACAGCCAGAAGCTGAGGACGCCCCTGCACGCCCGCCCAGGGCCAGGAGACCCGCAGGGAGACTTCACCACAGAGGAACCCGGGCGCGGGGTCCGCGGGTCTAGGCGCCCACACGCCTCCAGGGGCGGCTCAGCCACCGACCGCTCCCGCGCGAGGGGGCGCCTGACCCGCCGGCCTCCCGGCGCGCTCCCCACGGCCTAGGACTCCACTCCGACCGCGGCCCGCGTCTCTCAGTTCGCTCCAGACGGCGGCAGCGCGCGGCCAGGATGGCGGCGACGGTGACCGTGGAGCCCGCGGGCCGCTGCCTCTGGGACGAGCCCGTGCGCATCGCCGTGCGCGGCCTGGCCCCGGGGCAGCCGGTCACGCTGCGCGCGTCCCTGCGCGACGAGAAGGGCGCTCTCTTCCGGGCCCACGCGCGCTACCGTGCCGACGCCACGGGCCAGCTGGACCTGGAGCGCGCGCCCGCGCTGGGCGGCAGCTTCGCGGGGCTCGAGCCCATGGGGCTCCTCTGGGCCCTGGAGCCCGACAAGCCGTTATGGCGCTTTCTGAAGCGGGACGTGCAGGCGCCGTTCGCCGTGCAGCTGGAGGTGCTCGACGGCCACGAGCCCGAGGCCGGGCGGCTGCTGGGCCGGGCGGTGCACGAGCGCGCCTTCCTGGGGCCCGGGGTGCGGCGGAAGCCGGTGCGCGCGGGCCGGGTGCGCGCCACGCTCTTCCTGCCGCCAGGTGAGCCCGCGCCGCGGGGGGCGTGCGAGCCGGTGCCCTGGGCCGCCAGGCGTTTCTGCTCCTCCTGCTTCACGGGGCTCTAGCTGGGGAGCAAGATCAGAGGAGCTGACGTTGACTCAATCAGTGGCTGCCCAACCGAAATACGGAGAGGATCTGGATATGGTAGTGTCTGTGCTGTGCGTTTGCATTATCTCAGCTAATCTCTATAAATACTGTTATTCTGCAGATTGAAAAAAAGGATCAGGGTCAGTAGGTACGTTGTCTACTTCGCTATTGATAACCACCCTACAGATCTCGACGGGCATCAGCCCGACCGCTCAAGGAAGCTGTTCCCGTCGCCCTTGTCTAGTGTGTGGGGTCCACGGGGCCCCTTCTGCGCTCCTTCATGTTCCTCTCCCACAGCTCCCACTTCAGACTCCACTGCCTTCCTCACCTAAAGCCATCTCTGGGTGTTTCTTTTTCTTGCCTCTCACTAAGCATCTGAATATCAGTACCCCAAAAAAGCAAAGGGTTAACGCAACACCTCATAAAGCTTTGTTTCATGATTCTTAGTTCTGCGTCCACTCCCCTAGCAGAACACTGTGAATCATCACTGTCTGAAAAGTGAAATTCCTCCTTCTGTGATGTAGTCATGAAGGAAAGACCTTGTTGCTCTGCCTTCCACCCAAGGATTCTTGGAACCCTGCAGATCATTTGTCACAGAATCTTATGGGGGGTAAGCTCATCACTGAGAAGGTACCTCGTAGGTTTTCCTGTCCCCGGGGAGCTTGTCTTCCTTTTCAATGGTGACTCAGGGAGCTGTTTCCTCTCCTTTGCTTCACAGGAACCCACTAAATAATTTAGAAAGAAAGATCTCTGAAAGGAAAGCAGGTGCTGTAAATGGTGTAATGCTTCCCTTTACACTATTCCCTGCTCTAGGACCTGGCCCTTTCCCAGGGGTCATTGACATCTTTGGTGTTGGAGGGGGCCTGCTGGAGTATCGAGCCAGCCTTCTGGCCAGTCATGGCTTTGCCACGTTGGCTCTGGCATATTATGACTTTGACGATCTCCCCACGAGACTGGACAGCATACACCTGGACTACTTTGAAGAAGCCGTGAGCTACATGCTGCAGCACACCCAGGTTCTCCTGATGTTCCTTCCTGTATCATGCCCTATAGAAGGATCTCCAGAGGGTGTCACTTTGCCCTCGCCTGTGCCAGGTGCACTGAGGCTGCTCTGCTCTTCTTTCAGAGAGCTTTCTTTTGGAGACTTCCTTGGCTTTTGGGGCCTCTTTCCACTTTCTCTGTCAGATGGATTAATAATGCCTAATTAATAATAAAATTCATCAGATTTTATTTAAAGGAATTATTTAGTGATATTAAAATTCCTTTTGTTATGTGCATGGGGCTTCTTATTTATTGAATCTGCATGCTTGTTTTTCTCTTTAATTTGCTGATAATCAGAGTATGTTCAGATTGATCAGACAGAACTTCCCACCCAATTCAGAAGATAAGAGGGGCTGGCCTGGTTGCGCAGTGGTTAAGTTCTCACGTACTGCTTTGGCTTTGCTGGTTCAAATCCCGAGTGTGGACAAACCCACCGCTTGTCAAGCCAGGCTGTGGCAGGCATTGCACATATAAAGTAGAGTAACATGGGCACAGATGTTAGCTCAGAGCCAGTCTTCCTCAGCAAAAAGAGGAGGATTGGCAGCAGATGTTAGCTCAGGGCTAATCTTCCTCAAAAAAAATTTTTTTTAATTAAAAAAATAAATAAGAATTAGATTAAAAGAAGACAAGAATTACTTAATTGGACTCTGAAGTTTTACTTTGTTTCTATAAAGTTAATCATTTGCCCATATATTTGGATGGGGCCTGATGAATGATTCACTACTTGGAACAGAACTTGGTTCCTCAGTTGGATACCCAGCCACACTGAGACTTTGATCATGCCCACCTGAATGAGGCCCTGAACTTGACACGCTTCATGACTCAGCATTCTCTAGTGGATGATTCTCTAAAACCTTTGTAACCAATTCCCAGCTTTTCAGTGAGTTTCAGATTTGTTTGCCACGTGTCCAGCCAGATAGTCTTTAGGTGGGAAGAAACTGCTCTATCGGCTCAGGTTGATCCTCTTGTGGCTCATTCACAGATTCAAGTTAGCAGCATCTCTACTTACATTTGGACAAATATTTTTCTGTTGTGTAGGTTCTTGACCCTTGACTTTTCTCTCTTCTTTTCTTCCAGGTTAAAGGCCCAGGCATTGGGCTTCTGGGCATTTCTTTAGGGGCAGATATTTGTCTCTCCATGGCCTCATTTTTGAAGAACATCTCAGCCACAGTTTCCATCAATGGATCAGGCGTCAGTGGGAGCACAGACATACGCTACAAGCAGACTTGCCTCCCACGATTGGGCTATGATCTGAGGAGAATCAAGGTAGCTTTCTCAGGCCTCCTGGATATTGTGGATATGCGGAATGATGTTGTAGGGGGGTGTGAAGACCCCAGCATGATACCAATAGACAAGGCCCAGGGGCCCATCCTCTTCATCGTTGGCCTGGATGACCATAACTGGAGGAGTGAGTTCTATGCCCAGCTAGCCTCTGATCGCTTACAGGCCCATGGAAAGGAAAAACCCCAGATCATCTCTTACCCTGGCGCTGGGCATAACATCGAGCCTCCTTACTTCCCCCTGTGCCCAGCTTCCCTGCACAAACTTGTGGACAAACCTGTGCTCTGGGGTGGGGAGCCCAGGGCTCATTCTAAGGCCCAGGTAGATGCTTGGAAGCAGATTCTAACCTTCTTCTGCAAACATCTTGGAGGGACCCAGAAGAGAGCTTCCCCCAAATTGTAATGCACTGGTCTGTTGTAGGCATGAGAGATTCAAGGTCACATTCTACTGTGTAATGATTCGAATGTGAATCAGTTTTTGCCTGTATAACATTAAACTCGTGTCAATATTAATGATGGATTTAGGTAACTTTTTTGAATGTTGTGTTTTCATTAGTTTTACTAATGTGACACATGCCTGTTGTAGAAGATTCAGTTAGAGCTATAAACACAAAAAGTAAAAAGCATCCCTGCTGTTAAAATCTGTGTTTCTTCCAGATTCTTTTACTTAACACTTTCAGCCATAGGTGAAATTTAAGGCTGAACAAATACTGGGTTACTTTTCCATCACTGGGAGAGAATGGCCATCCAGTATTGCTACTGGCTCAGCTCCTGGCAGCAGGGTAGACTTGGGGTTGGCCAAAAGTATGCAGAGAGGTGTTGCTATAAGGGAAGCCAGACTGCCCTTTCCTCATGGAGATCAGAGAAGAATCCTTTGGGAGAAGAATTTGGGGTAAAGAAGGAGGCATCTGTCTCTGGAATACTTAAGCCTAAACTCTGTTCCAAGAGTGAGTAACTGTGACCTATTTTCCTTCTTGCTCCTGGATGTAAGGATACGCTTTGGAAAGTCATAGTGTGATGTTCTTTGAGACATCATTGCTCACTTGCCTTGACATCAGGGCGACAAAGCATTGTGTAATTGTATTTGAAGAGATAATAGCTAATTTTCCAAACCTGTCAAAGACATCGAGAAACATATTCAAGAAGCACAATGTCTTTGTCAGCTCAGGCTGCTATAACAAAATATAGACTGGGTGGTTTAAACAATAGACATTCATTTCTCACAGTTCTGGAAGCTGGGAAGGCCAAGACCAGGTTCCAAGGGATTCAGTTCTCCTCACATGGGGGAGAAAGAAAGAGCTGTGGTATGTTTCCCTTTTTTGTAAGGACACTAGTTGATGGAGGCCTCACTCTCATGACCTCCTTTCAACCTAATTACCTCCCAAAGGCGCCACCTTGAAATACCATCTCACTGAGGGCCAGCACTTCACCGTAGGAACTGGGTGGGAGGGACACAACCAGTCAGTCCATAAAAACTATAAGCCTCAAGCAAGAGAAATATAAAGAAAACAACACTTAACACATCACAGAAATATCGTTTGTGGCAGTTTTATAAAATAGCCATAAATTCTTTGATGTTTCTCCCAACAACAAGTAGGAGATCCTTGTCCCTTCCCCTCACATCTGAATGGGCTTCTGAGTGCTTCAGTCAGTAGAGTAGAGCAGAACTGATGCTATGTGGCTTCAGAGGACAGGTCATCAAAGGCCATGAAGATCGCACCTTGCTTCCTGGGAACACTTGCTCTTGGAGCCCTGAACCACCATGTAAGAAGTTTCACTGCTTTGAAGGTGTAATGCTGGGACGAAGCCCGAAACACACGGAGAGGCCACTGGTAGGCACTTGCTGTGAGAGTCCCAAGTGAGGTCAGCCTTGAGTCATCTCCACCCTGGTGCTGAGTATGTGAGTGAAAAAACCTCCTGATGATTCTCGCCACAGCCATTTGAATCTTCCCAGCAAAGGCTTCAGATATCCTAAAGCAGAGAAGAGTTGTCCCTGTCAATCCTTGTCCAAAGTGTGGATTTGTGAGCCAAATAAATGACTGTTGTTTGATAGGAGTATGTTTTGAGGTGTGTTGCGTTATCTGTTGCTGGGCAAGAAACCACCCCAAAGCACTGGCTTAAAACAATAACCATTCATTTTCCTCAAGCATCTGCAAGTTGGGCGGGACTCAGTAGGAATGGCTCACCTCTGTTCCAAGTGTCATTGGCTGGGGCATCTGCTGGTGGCTGGGGGATCTACTTTCAAGATGATCACTCCCATGGCAGGGAGGGTGGTACTGGCTGTCAGCTGGGAACTCAGGCAGGGTACACATTGGGGGGGGGGTCTCAGTTTCTCTCCACATGGGCCTTTTCACTGGTTACCAAGGCTGGGTTCCAACACTGATCATCCCGAAAGAGCAAGGCCGAATTCCATGGCATTCTTTTGACCTAGTCTTGGAAGCTACATAGCATCACACTTGCCACAGTCAGTTGGTCAAGACAGGCACAACGATCCACCCAAGTTCAAGGAGAACATAGAGTCTGCCTCTTGAAAGGTGCAACTTCTAGAAGTCCCTATGGAATGAGAAACCTTGTAACCATCTCTGGAAAATCTGCCTTCCTGCTAGAAGGGAGATCCTTCCTCCCACATGTAAAATATACCCGTCACTCTTCCAAGGCCCACCGAAGGTCTGATTCCACTCTAGCTTCACGCTCAGGCTCAAGTGCCAGATTGCATCATCTACATCAGATCCAGGTACAGATGAGGCTCCTCAGGTACAGTCTTGGGTCTAGTTCCTTGAGAATCATTCTTCTCAATCTGCAGACCCATGAACTGAAGAGACAGGTTACCTAGCCTCATATACACACATCCAGAAAACAGTGGTGGGAAAGGGAAAAGAGAACTCAGACCTTCCTGTTCAGAAATGGGGAAAATGAGACGCATAAAACAGTCACTGGCCCCTAGCAACTTTGAAATCCCTCTAAGAACTTGTTGCTGGTTAGCTCACTCGTGCTACGTTTACTCTCTCTGTGTTGTTCTCTGAGGCTCTTAGTCCACCCTCTGGGTTGAAACCTTTTTTTCCGTAAGAAAACTAAATTAGCAACTAAAAGCCTCCTCAGTCTGCTCCCTGGATAACAAGATCCTGAATCCAAAGGCCTCTTTTTCTTTTGTACTCTCTCTTAGTTCAAGCTCGCGCTGCTTGCACCAGAACAATTCTCTTAAGAATTATGTGTGTTCTAAAAATCTCAGTGGAGTTCACTCCATTAGACAAAATACACCACTACAAATCTGTTTGAGATAAGAACCTTTCTCCCTTGGGCTCCCTGAGAGGATGCTGCAAGACAACACCCTTCAGATTCCCAGAAGCTCTATCATTTGATAGACAGGATTTGTCAGGCTCACCTTAAAATCTCTAGAGGCCCTTTTTTCAGTCTGAAACGTTGTATGAGTCACTACCTTGAATCTTTCTGAGATCTTTGCAAAAGGCTCTCCCACACACCCTCCCTGGATTTGACTTTGGTCTGAGGTCCTTTCTTTTTCTTTTTTATTTAAAGATTTTATTTTTTTTCCTTTTTCTCCCCAAAGCCCCCTGGTACATAGTTGTGTATTCTTCATTGTGGGTCCTTCTAGTTGTGGCATGTGGGACGCTGCCTCAGCGTGGTTTGATGAGCAATGCCATGTCCGCCAGGATTCGAACCAACAAAACACTGGGCTGCCTGCAGCAGAGCGCAAGGACTTAACCACTCGGCCACGAGGCCAGCCCCCTTGAGGTCCTTTCTTAATTAAAGAATAAGTTGCCATCTGGAGAGACTGGGAAGGAGAAACAGTATTATTGTCAAACTTTGCGAGCTCTGGTTCCTTCATATTTAACAGTTCCTTCTTCAGCTCACCTCTTCCTTTTGCATTTTATTTTAGGCAGCAAGAAGCAGCCAATACCCCATTGAGAAATCACCTCAGCTAGATCATTGAATTCATTAGGTCTAGTTCCCATTTTTCACTATACTGCACATGTTACCTCTAGCTTCCAATAAATTTTTCTTGCTTTCCTTTAAACCCTCAAAATAGCCTCAGTGGGGCCCTTTAGACTCTCAATAACAGTCTCCTTGAAGCCCTTCCAGCTTCCACCTGCCACCTCATCCTAAAGCTAGCTGTGGTTCCTGAGGGCATGGATTTCTTCATAGGCTGCTTGAGATTCCTCACAGCATGATACCTGCGTTTCAACCATGAATGTCCTAAGCCAGCCCTGAGAGCCTAGTGGTTAAAGTTCAGTGCCCACCACTTCAGCAGTCTGTGTTCGCTTCCTGGTCGCAGAACCACACCCCCTTTTGTGTCAGTTGCCATGCTGCGGTGGCGGCTTACATAGAAGAACTAGAATGACTTACAACTAGGATATACAACTATGTACTGGGGCTTTGGAGAGGAGAAAAAACAGAATGAATGTCCCAAGAGAGGAAAGCAGAAATACATGGCATTTTTTATGACCTAGCTGAAATCTCATAGTATCACTTCAATGTACTCTATTGGTTGAGGCCGACACAAAGACCTCAGAGGCAAGGAAAGTGGATGTAGACTCTATCTCCTGATAGCTTCTAGAAGAGCATGTGAGATGAGATTATTGTTGCAGTTATCTTTGGAAAAGACAATCTGCCCACAGAATTGTTGGTTATATAGTAACATGCAGTGGAACACTGCTGAACAGAAAGACAAAGGTAAAGAACCTTAGCAGCAGCGACAGGAAAATGACACCCTTCAAAGGGGCAACACCAAGTCTAACAACTGACTTCACGACAGCAATAATGGAAACTAGAAATTATTGGAATGATATCTTCAAAGTGTTGAGAAAAAACATCTGACAATCCAGAAGCCTATCCTAGCAAAATAGATCCTTAAATATGAAATTATTTATTCTTCATAAATTCTAGTGAAAAAATTTAATAAGGTCAAAATAAAGTCATTTCTGGAAAAATAGAAATTGAGAGAATTAAAATAGCATACCTGCAATAATGGAAAAACCAAACAGTGTTCTTCAAGCAGAAGTAAAATGACTCTAGGTGGAAGCAGGGAGATGAAGGAAGAAATGAGTGTAATGCTGTGGGGGACTGGAATTGGCCACCTCAAGACATGTCTCTTTGGCATGAGGATTATTTTGGCCTGGTTATTTTTAAAAACTGCAGACAGGAGAGAAACTCTGAAAAGTAGAAGTTACCCCCTATTAAAATACATTTACATTTGTAAAGGGAAATCTCCATCTGTAAAGGTGTCTGCCTCTCTGTACCAGGAGAAAGGGGAAGATGACCTAATCCCTAAATCTCTTATCATTGCAGAAGGCACGGACTTAAATCTGCATAATAACCTTACTCTTGTTTACTGTGCTTTTCTGGCAATTGCCCATAACTGACTCCTCCCAGCCCCAACATCCTCCTTTGTCTTTAGCTGAGGATGATATTTAAGGTGAGAGCTTCTGCCATTTTGGTGAGCTACTCAGTTTTTCTGGATCTCTCCCATGTATACATGTTATAAAGCTTTGTTTAATTTTCTCCTGTTGTTCTGTCTCATGTGAATTTAATTCGTAGTCCAGCCAGAAGGACCTAGACAGGGTAGAGGAAATGTCTTCCTCCCCTACAGTGCAAAGGTTAATTATATAGATAAATCTAAATAAATATTTACAAATAATGTCTTGTGGGGTTTCAAATACACAGAATTAAATAGCATATGTAAGAAGGGGTAAATGGAGTGGAAGTGTTCCAAGATCATGCATTTTTCAGAATTTGGTAAAAATATTGATTCATATTAGATGTTAATGAACAAAAGAGACATATTACAACAACGTAATAGAGGAAGCAAATGAAATAATTTTTAAAAGTCCAAAAGAAGAGAAAATATCATATACAACAGACAGGATAGAAAGTAAATTAACAAGTTGTAGCTTTAAACTCAAATAGATTGGTAATTACCCTAAATGTTAACGGACTATACATTCCAATAAAGGACAAGAAGTAAGGTTGGTTTTCCTAGCATGTTCCATTCTGTGCTCTAAAAAATTATTAGATCATACATAGCATGGATTTCCTGTCAGAGAATGAAAAATAGACACCTTATGCTCCAGTGTCAGCTGCTACACATGCAAGATATAAAGTAAATGTATAACATAAAAGAATTATTATGTTTAAACCTTGTTCTGAGAATTTATCATCAATAAATACTGAAATAAAATTCTTTGAAAATTAAAGACAGTTTAACCAATCTGTTTAAGCTCTATATCTCCTATGTATATTCAAAAATGATTGATATTAGGGATGAATAATACAGGTTTCACTTTGTCAAGGTGAAATAAATCTACCAAGTCCCTTGTTGAAAAGAACTGCAAAGATCACAGAAAAGCTTGTATGCCCTTTTCTGGTGTTGCCTCCGTCATTCCCCTTCATTCAATAAATATTTCTTGAAAGCCTACTGTGGGACAGACAGAGTTCTAAGCTCTGGGCAAAGATGAACAAAGACAACAATGTCTTTGCTGTCAAGGAGCATTTATTCTAGTTGGGCAGTTAGAAAATAAAATGACAAATGCTATGAAGAATAAAAAGCAAAATCCGATTAGAGCGGGCGGAGGGAGGTGATATTGTGCACGGGCTGGTGGGGGAAGGCGTCTTTAATAGGGGTCTTTGGGCAGAGACCTGCTTGAGGATGATGGAGTGAGGCGAGCTTCAGGCTGGGGCAACGGCGAAGGCAAAGAACTGTAGTCACAGCGGGTGCTTGGTCTTCAGCCAAGCAGGTGAGGGGAAGAGGAGTAGACAATGAGAGAGGTAGCCAGGGAATAGGTGTTATGGGAAGCCACTGGGGAGATGAAAATAAGGAAGAGGCATGATCTAAATCAAGCTTTCCAAGTGTCATCCTGGCTACTCTGTGGAGAATGCGCTGTAGGCAGGGGTAGCACTGAAGCGGCGAGGCCGACTGGGAGGCTACGGTCATCATCCAGATGAGAGACGACCATCTTAGATTAGGGTTGGTAGCAGTGCAGATGGTGAAACGTGCTCAGATGCGGGATACATTCCAGGGTGGAGCAGCAGGTTTGCTGATGAGCAGAAAGTGGGACAGAAAGAGAGCAGACAAGAATGACTCCAAGTTTTTATTCCCTAAGCAAATGGATCAATAGTGGTGCCAATTACTAAGACAGAGGATGCTGGGGAGAAAGCAGATAAGCAGATTTGGGGAGAAAAACTAGGATGTCAATTTCTGTCATGTTAACTTTGAGTACACAGTGACCATCCAAGTGAAGATGCCAAGTAGGCAGTCACAGCTCCAAGTATGAATCTCAGAGGAGACATGAGGGCTGGAAATATAAATGTGGGAATCAACACCAGAAAACGGCAAGATGACTGACAAGAGAAAGCTGGGTTGCAAGAGGATCCATGTTGATTTTGTACTAATATCCTACCAAGTTAGACTTACAAAATTAAATCAAAATATGTATACATTAAATACTGATATCGAAAAACGGATGGGCTTTCTTTCCTGGGCTAGGTACCTGAATCAGTTCTCCCACTGAAAACAACTAAAAGTCCTGGATAAAATATCTTCTGAGATCACTGATGACCTGACAAGAAAGAAAAGAAATTCTGAGGTCAGGGTCTGAGTAAAGGCAGGAATGCGGGGTAAGCAGAGCCCTGCATCCAGCTTGTTTCCTGAGAGCGTTTTCTGAATCCAGAATTGCTGCACTGACACATTTCGTTATACAACATGGAAAAATGACGTTAGTTAATGTGCACCGTGGACCGCATTACAAAAAAACAAAAAAATAAGTCCAAGTGTCAGGATGCTATAAAGCTCAGAGCAGTGGACATAGGTTTTCCTAAATTCAGATTTTCTCTCAAAAGGTTAAATTTCGTGATTGATGACAAGGTTTTCTTTCTGAAGCAGCAGGCTCTCTAGTTCACTTTTGGAAAAATGTCTGCCAAATACCCAAGCCTTGACGACCATAGTTTGTAAGCATTCTTTCAAGTATTTGGTGTTCTCCGAAAAGAGTGGCAGGTTCAGCTCACAACTCGATCACATCAGTGCTTCTACTTGAGATCACTCTCATCCTCCAGGTGCAGCAGAAGTGCTTTCTGTGTCCTTCTCAACTTGTCAAACAGTGTCGAAAGGATGTGTGCTCAAGGGGAAGATTTAATAAAACTCATAATTTCCAGCTTCATCAAGGAATTCATAACTGAAACTGGCTGTTTTCCCCCTGCTAACGCATGGTGTTGAGGAATACAAATGCTAGTTGTGCAGTTTGGTGACACTCACTTTACTAACGCTAGAGTGGCAGCAATTTTCCCTGTCTTTGCTTTGCCACATCAGTGCAAACGTCAGCACAGTGAAATAGGCAATCTCATCTTAGTACTATTATGAAAAATGGTTTTGACCTTTACTCAGGGGTTTGTGGACCAATTTGGAGAACATTTATTCTGGAGAAACTCTTTATATATGCAGCAGGAAACAAAAGCAAGAATATTCATAGCAGCATAGTTTGTACTGGCAAAAAACTGGAAACTGTCAAATTGGCTGTTAACAGTAGAATGGATAAATAAATTGTGGAGTATTCATAAGATGTAATACAATGAAGAAAGGAAAATTAACGAACTATAGTAACCCAACACATAAAATAGATGAGTAACAGGAAAAACATTGAGTAAAAAATAAAATTGCAGAAGAATTAATAAATATGTCTTATTAGATAAGACACCAAAAGCACAAGCAAAAATCTAAGTTGGGGCCAGCACCAAGGGCATAGTGGTTAAGTTTGGTGCACCGGTGGCCTGGGTTCGGTTCCTGGGTGCAGAACTACACCACTTGTCTGTCAGTGTCCATGCTGTGACGGAGGCGCACGTACAAAATAGAGGAAGACTGGCAACAGATGGTTGCTCAGGGTGAATCTTCCTTAGCAAAAAAACCCAAAAAACAAAAAAAACTAAATAAGTTGGATTTCATTAAACTGAAAAACTTTCGTGCTTCAAAGGACACCATCAAGAAAGTAAAAGCTAGGGCTGGCCCAGTGGCGCAGCGGTTAAGTTCGCATATTCTGCTTCTTGGCGGCCGGGGGGTTCGCCGGTTCGGATCCTGGGTGCGGACATGGCAAGGAGTCCCACATATAGAGGAAAATGGGCACGATGTTAGCTCAGGGCCAGGCTTCCTCCACAAAAAAGAGGAGGACTGGCAGTAGTTAGCTCAGGGCTAATCTTCCTCAAAAAAAAAAAGAAAGAAAGTAAAAGCCAACCCACAGAATAGGAAAAAAATTTTCTGTATCATATATCTGAGAAGGCACTTGTATCTAGAATTCATAAAGAACTCTTACAATTCAATAACAAAAAACCTAATTTAAATAGGCAATAGTTCTGAATAGACATTTCCCCGAAGAAGATATACAAATGGCCAATAAGCACATGAAAAGATGCTCAGTATCATTAGGTGTTAGAAAAATGCAAATTAAAGTCACAATGAGATAGCCCTTCATACCCACTAGGGTGGCTATAATAAAAAAGACAGATGAAAACAAGTGTTGGTGAGGATGTGGAGAAATTGCAACTCTCATACACTGCTGGTGGGATCGTCAAAAGGTGTAGCGACTTTTAAAGTCCAGCTTTTCCTCAAAAGTTAAAAACAGAATTACCATACGACCCAGCAATTCCAGTCCTAGACATGTATCCAAGAAAAATGAGAACATACACACACACACAAACTTGTACACAAAGGTTCTCAGCAGCAATATTCATGACACCAAAGAGGTGAATACAACCCAAATGTCCATCAGTCAATGAATGGATAATTAACATTTTGTTATCTATACAATGGAATATTATTTACCAATAAATAAGGAAGGAAGTACTGATACACACCACGAGACGGATGAACCGTGAAAACATTAAGTGAAAGAAGCCAGTAATGGAAGACCACATATTGTTTGATTCCATTTATAAGAAACATACAGAATAAACAAATCTATAGAGAGAAAGTTGATTTGTGGTTGCCTAGGCTGGGAGTGGAGACAGTTGTGGGGACATGTAGAGTGACTGCTCATGGGTAAGGAACAGGCTTTCTTCTTGGGGTGATGAAATTGTTCTGGAATTAGGGAGTGGTGATGGTTGGACAACCCTGTGAATATACTAAAAACCACTGAGTTGGACACTTTTAATAAGTAAATTGTATGGTATGTATATCATACCACATAAAGATGTTAATTTTTTAAGTAGAATGCACACATAGGATTTGCCTTCAGCTAAATAAAAACTTTGATCAGTAAAAAAAAAATAAATGTTTTCATTTCCATAATATTCAAAAATTGGCAAAAGTAAAACATGCTGTTTAAAGATACAAACATGATAAAACTATAAAGAAAAATAAGTGATTAATAAACACGAAATTGAAGGTGGTGATTACCTCTGAGTGGGCGCAGGGTGGAGCACATGGGGGCTTCCGAAGTAAGGGTGAGGTCCCGTTACTAATACTTGGTATTGGCCATATTACTTTTCGTTGAAGCCTCACATATTTTACAATTATTCTTCTAATATACTCAATATTTAAGTTTTGAAAAAAGCAATACAGATTTAAAAAGAAAACTCCAGGAAAGTTGCCAGTGTTAGGTTAGGACCCTCTGTGTTCCTTGCACATCTCAGTTGCCCACCAGTCTTTTTCAAACTTCATTCACTAAACCAAAAAAATGCATTTTATTTCATGACCCAGGACATATAACCTTGTATGTGTGTTAATAATTGATATTGTTAAATCGCATAAACACACCTTTATTCAGGACTACTGAAACTTAGTATAAGCTACATAAACTGGAATTAGGAAACTAAACTCATTTCCACAGATTTATAATTTGTATTGTCTAAAGGCAATTATCTAAAATTACGAATGCGAATAAAATTAATAAACTCTTACTATTGGAGACAACATATTACTCTACATATATACCAAAATAAATTCAGAAGCAGCAGAAAAGACAACAGCTGATTGCTGCTTACCAGCTGGTTCCCTCCGCCTCCCTCCCACCCCATCAGGGAGACCTGAGGATGCCACCTCCTTCCTCAGATTATCCCCTCCGTAAGGAAACCATGGCCAGGCTTCAGTTCAGGCGCTCTTTCCATCTCCTGCCTGGTCTTACAGTTTAGTCTTTCTCCAAATCATCTGCACTCTGACGCCAAAGTAATCATTCTACAATCCAAATCTCATCACATGTCTTATCTAATTAAAATCTCCATGATGTGCCTCCTGCTTCTCTTCACCACATCTCTCACTATTGCGGTCTTACAACACTACCCTCTAAACGTGTCAAGCTTCCTGCCTTAACATAACCTGCCTTTTCCTCTGTAAATCTCTCTCTGACCCATAACAGCTACTGGTGACCATTCTGTCCTTGGTTTCCCAATTTATGTGGTATGCACCTGTGTTATAGGAGCTACTGCGCCATGTTTCTACTTATTTTATTTATTTTTTTACTTTTGAGGAAGATTAGCCCTGAGCTAACATCTGCTGCCAATCCTCCTCTTTTTGCTGAGGAAGACTGGCCCTGAGCTAACATCCGTGCCCATTTTCCTCTACTTCATACATGGGACGACTTCCACAGCATGACTTGGCAAGCAGTGCCATGTCGGCACCTGGGATCCGAACCTGCGAACCCCGGGCCACCAAAGCAGAATGTGCAAACTTAACCACTGCCCCATCGGCCCCTCTACTTATTTCTTTTTCTTTTTTTTTTTTTCCTTTTTCTCTCCAAAGCCCCCCGCTACATAGTTGTATATTCTTCGTTGTGGGTCCTTCTAGTTGTGGCATGTGGGACGCTGCCTCAGCGTGGTTTGATGAGCAGTGCCATGTCCGCGCCCAGGATTCAAACCAACGAAACACTGGGCCGCCTGCAGCGGAGCGCGCGAACTTAACCGCTCGGCCACGGGGCCAGCCGCGATTTCTTTTTTTTTTTAATAATTTTTTAAAACTATTCAATTTGGGTTTTTTAAATTTATTTTAATTAATTAATTTATTTTTTGAGAAGATTAGCCCTGAGCTAACTACTGCCAGTCCTCCTCTTTGTGCTGAGGAAGGCTGGCCCTGAGCTAACATCCGTGCCCGTCTTCCTTTGCTTTATATGTGGGACGCCTACCAAGCATAGTGTGCCAAGCAGCGCCATGTCTGCACCCAGGATCCGAACTGGCAAAACCTGGGCCACCGAGAAGCAGAACGTGCAAACTTAACTGCTTCGCCACCGGGCCGGCCCTCCACTTATTTCTTATGGGTCACCTTTTCCCTCTCAACTGTAAGATCCCTGAGGATCTGGAGCATCTCTTATTTTTTTTTTTTAATTTCCAGCATCTAGTACATAGTAGGTACTAATGAATTTGCCTCAAATGAATTGATTTTTAAAAGTATATTGTTAAGAGAATGAAAAGACAAGTGACAGACTGTGAAAAAAATTCTTTGCAAAGCGCATATCTAATTAAGGACTAGTATCCAAAATATAAAAAAAATCTTAAAACTCAACAATAAGGAAACAAACAACTCAACTGAAAAACAGGCACAAGATCTGGACAGCTCACCAAGGAAGATAACCAGATGGCAGATAAGCACGCGAAAAGATGCTCAACATCATAGTCATCCCCTGATGACTACAAATTGTTAATAAAAAGGGAAAGCGTGCGTATGTATGTGTGTATGTGGGGGATGACGAGGGAGGTGTCAGAGAAGTCTCTGTACTGTCCGCTCAGTTTTTTTCTAAACCTAAAACAGCTCTTAAGAAAAGGGTATATTAATTTTTTAAAAAAATAAGCTTCCTCCTCTATAATATATATATATATGTAAGTCTTGTGAAAGGACTTCAATCTGAAATGGAACCAGAGGCTATGAAATGAAGAGCTTCTCACGCGCGCCCTCAGAAGACCCAACAAGAACAGAGAGACAGACTTCCCGTAACTCCCTGACTTACAGAAGGCGGGGCCTTATCTCCTGGCCAATGAACATCCGCCAAGAATGTCTCCCCGTCCTCAAGCCAACGAAGTCATTGCTGGGAGTGTGGGTGGACTTCTCCCTCTTTGCACTTCTTGCCCAGAAATACGACCTGCCTCAAACCCTTCAACAGACTCACCTGTAGCTTGCGAGGGCATGCATTTCCCAGACTGCAATTTGCTGCCATTCCTGAATGAACTTAATTTCCGGGAATTTGTGCTTGCCTCAGTTTACCTCTTTATTTAGGTGGACAGTTTAAATTTTTGTAAGATGCATATAGGTAATATACGGTGTTGGCAAAGGAGCTGGGAAAGGGACTCCTCACCATAGACTAGTGGCAAGGAGGTACACTGGAGACGTTTTTATTATGATGATGAAACATTTTACTAAGAGACTAACCTTGTGGTTTCACGGGGCCTAGTTTTGGTTTTTAAGTTCATGTTCACCGTTCCTAAACCCTAAAACCACATGAATGCAGCACAGAATATCGAAGATATTGAAAATACGAAAGAACGTCAAAGTTTTATATGTTTTAATTCGCAGTGACACAGAAGATAGTATGAGAAGATCTAACCTAAGTCCAATTGGATGTAGAGTTCTAGAAAAAGAGGAGAAAGAAATAGGGTTGACTGGTATTAAAAGGAGTAATGGCTGAGAATTTTCCAGAACTTATACAAGACACCGATCCTCAGTTTCAAAAAGCCCAATAAATCCCAAGTCAGATAATAAAAAAAAGAAATTCATATCTAGACACATCATGATAGACTGAATAAAACCAAAGTAAGAGACTTAGAGTCAGATAATGAAATATATAGAGATAGATCAATTACCTTCAAAGGGCAACAACTGGAGGGAAAGTTATCACAGCAGCTAAGAAACAAGGAAAGCAGAATGATCCCTTCAACCTGCTAAGACGTAATAAGTGTGAACCTAGAATTTGTCGGTGTCACAATCCAATGTACACATCAGGATAGATGCGGAGAGGGCTGATGTCCACTCTGAGTTTATTATAACCAGCGTTTCAATATATACATAGCTTACAGCTGTTAAACATACACAGGTGTTCTGGATGAAGTAATTAGTGAATGCCAAGAATTCTTAGTGATTTCTCAAGGAGCCCTCCCTTGGCCTCTGTTTTGATATTATCATGTTGTTGCTGTGCTCCTATATTTTTATCTCGGAGCAGGCAAGGTCTCTTAGAGAACGGTCCCTCTTGCTCCCAATATCGATATCGTTTCTCCATCTGTGCCCCCGGGCGGCTGCCGCCTGGCTTAGGTTACCCCCCCAGGGGGTCTTACCCGTCATTGGCTAACCGGCCTTCTCACCTCCGGGTCACAGTTTGTTGGCAAGCTTTTTCCAGTGATTATTAACCCTTCCTGTGTCAGGGGCGGCTACAGAATTCTATACCCAGAAAATAAGGAGGGCAAAATAAAGATATTCTGATCAAACTAGGAGAGTTTGCTATCAACAAATTCTCACTAAAGGAAGCTCTATTCAGCTCTTTACAATGTGGTCCTGATACCAGCAGCATCAGCATCACCTGGGAGCTTGTCAGAAATGCAGAAGTTCAGGTCCCACCCCATCCTACTAATTTGGAATCTGCATTTTAACAAGATCCACCAAGCGATCCACATGCACGTTAGAGTTTCAATAGCCCTGCCGTGAAGTGAGTCCAAATGAAAAGGATGAGATTCAAGAGGAAAGGAAGACTCAGCAGGCATAGTCAATATGTGAGTAAATCTAAACAAGCATTAACTTTACTTTAAAAAGTAATAGTAATGTCTGCTGGGCTTAAACAAGACAGACAGACCTAACAAACATGAAAACAAAAGCACACCAGTCAGGAGGGAAGCTGCTGGATTTCAAGTGTTCTGAGGGTCTGGTAGTGTTTAGAAAGAAAGTAAAGACATTAGTTAACTTGAGACTTTGGTAAATTAAGCAGGTATGTTTACATTTCCAGGTTAACCAGAAAAAGAAGAGGAATGAACTACAGTTGTGCCTCGGTGTCTGTGGGGGATTGGATCAGGACCCCATGCGGGTACCAAAATCCACGGAAGCTCGAGGCCCTCAGTCACCCACCACTGATCCTTGGGGTGCCCATGGCCAAGTGCATATAACTTCCTCATTGATGGGGGTAAGGTGGGGGCTGAATGAGAAAATGACAACAGCAGCCAAGTAGGTTTCTTATCACCAGTTATTAGGAGACCATGGAACATCAAGGCTTGTGCCATGCTATTCCCACATGACTCATACCCTGGCAGCAATAGATCAGAGCCCGAGATGTCCTTTTTTTCTAGTTGCATCCTGAGAATTTGCGTGCTTGCTACTTTGTGTTAGACAAATCTCTGTTTACCTCTCCTGAAATGAGGGTGGAAGGGGATCTTGAATTTCTGCCTGGACCTTTGAAACAGTTCAACTGCTAAAGAGAAAGACTGAGAGCTGAGACATCAGTGGAAATATTTAATTATTACAGTTACTGCCCAAGATGGCACCTTGAGTTGTGGTAAAAAAAAGGGAGGGGGTGGGGAGCGGGTTCAAGGCTTTGCTGAAAAATCTGTCTGAAGGATGTCAATTCTTAGAGTTTAGTATCTTTCATTCACTGATTTACAAAAAGAATCTAAGTTACTTTTGAAGCATGGCAGGTAAAGGAAGTTTTCCCTAAACATTCTGGGAGATTCACTGGCAATATAAGATTGTGAGGGACCCTGAAATTCTGTTAGACTATTGTTTAAACTGTGAGGCTCCCCCTCTTCAAGGAATGATAGCTGTGTGTGGAAATAGGCTGGGATAATTGGTAGTTTCCTTGTGCTCATTTTGTATTTGGTGATCAGGAAAAATTTTAAACGTGGTGTACTTTGAAAAGGCGCTTCAGAAATCCAAAGGGATATCCACTTTGCCCATTACATGGGACAGAATGATTAAAATTCCTACACCACCAGTGGTCACAATGGTCAGATCTTGCCACCAGAGATGGACAAAATTGAAAAGATGCCAGTAGTAAACTCAGGTAATAAACAGAGAAAATGATACTGGCTGTGAAAACAGGCACAGGCTCCCAGTAAGCACTGTCAGACACTACTGAGTTTCCTGGCTAGGGCTTTAGACAGTAACTTCTTCATGGGTTTCTCACCTAATATGCCTTATCTAAATTTAAAGAGAGATGTGACCATTCGCAAGGCAAATTCACAGATAAAATCTTTACAAAACAACTTCGAGAGAGAGGACATGGAGGAATAGAAAGCTGTGATGTTGTGAGAGGAAGATTATTTGGGGAGAAGATTTGGAGTTTCCAGCTTGGGATGGGAAGATGAGGGGATGAGGGCTCTGTCTCCTGGCTGTTTTTCCTGGGCTTTCAAGAACGAAACCACAGCGGGCAGGGAGCGTTCGGCTGGCCTCCCCCGACACCAGGTTCTCTGGCTTCTCTTCTCCTCAGGATGTTGAAGGGCAAATTGACTTAGTCTTTTTCCATAACTCACCTCAAACTAACCCAGTAATGATATAGACCCTGATATCAGTTTCCCCACATTAAACCCAGCATATATGGGGTTAAAACCAAAACACTCATCCCTGCTTACTCTCTGGCTTCCTGGCTCCAGAATCCACTATCCTCCATGGAGACACACACCATCAAGGACAAGCACCTGGATCATCTCCTCCCCGCAAAGAGATACAGGCTGGTGGGAAAGCTGCTGACCAGTCAGGTGACGGGCTCCCTCCTCTCTGTAAGTGTCTCAAGGCCAAAGACAGGCTGGTGGGAACTCTCCGACCAGCAAGGCCATATGCTCCCCCTCCCCTACCTAAAACCCCAAATAAAAACCTTTCCTTTTAGCTTTTCAGGGAGTTTGGGATTTCAGCGTTAGCTGCCCTCTCTCCTTGCTCAGCGCTGTGCAAAAATAAAATTCCTACTTTCTTCCACCACACCTGGTGTCAGAAATTGCCTTGCTGCGCAATTGGTGAGCGAACTCACTTCAGCTTCGGTAACAGCAACACTAGAGGAAGAAGAGCAAGGCTGCGAAGGGCCAATTAACAGACACGCATTGAGAAGACGCCTACTGACTCACTAGGAAATCCAATTCTCACTGTGATATCCAACCAGACTTCTGGAAAACCTACCTTACATTGGTTACTAGGGTCATGGAATGAAGGCTGAGGGACAGTCACATGGACTGGGCTGAACTGGGGAAGTGAGGGTGTCACAGTGAGGACTCAACTGTATTTGACGGTCCCAGTGATAGCTGAACTGTTTTGGTGTTGATGAAATTATGGAGATTACTATGAGCCCAATTATGAGATGTTGGAAAACAAGTGCAGTCACAGAGAATCGCAATAGAAGGAATCAGGAATGATCCAAAAGAGGCCATTTGAACCAGCCTGAGGCAGGCTGCCCCAGTTGTCCAAAAGGTCTGCTTTTCACTAAAATGCAAAACAACTGGCATTCCTGTTTTGCCAAATATGTACATCCTGCTCTTCCAGATGCTGAGAGGCAGACTGTTGCAGGGCATGGATTGTGTTGGTGGTGAACCGTCAGAGAACTGACAAATAAGAATGTATTTTTGTGAGCCACTGTTTCCTTCCGTTCATGTAACAGTTGTGGTACTGAACCATGTTCGTTTTTGCCCCCTGCCTAGAAAGCCAAGCAGCAAGATGACGAGATTGCAGCATAGAGAGAGTTTACTTACATGGCAGCCATGTGAGGAAGCAAGAGCATGAGCCTCAAATTCGCTTCCCTGAAAATAGGGACTCAGGGATATTTATGGGATAGGGGACAAGGTGGTCTGAAATGCGGAGAGAGGTAATTGGAGGTGAGGAGAGGTGAGGTAATTGATGATCTGCGAAAGCGTGGTCAGACTTCATGCCTCTTCATAGGACCCATGTTCACAAAATGGTGATGTTAGCATGATCTGAGGGTGGAGTTTTTAGCCTCTTGACGTCAAAAGGTCACCTATCAAACATCTGTGCGGGGCCAGTTGATGAGTTGGTGGTCTCAACCGGCCTGAAGTGGACAAGGAGTTATAATTCCTGAAAAACAGCTTACACATCATTACCATGGTGACCCACGCTCCAGGAAGATGTTATCTATAGGAACCTAGTGGGAGTCAGAGAGCATATTGCCTCAGCAGCACAGTTAACCGTGGGTGGGTAAAAGCTATAAGCAGTAATTGCAAAAAGGAAAAAAACTTCTTAGTTCCTAGGTACTTAATCATCAATGGGTAACTCTCTGCCAGTTTCAGTCACTATCTGGTCATTGCTCACTGGTGATTTAATTAAACTACAAAAGGAACGGACGTAACACCTGTAGGACTGGATCTCTCACGGTCCCCAGTGACAGCTGCTACCAGGGCAAAACTCTCGGCAAGCACTCAACTGGGTAATGTCCATAGTTCAAAGTTCTGGGAAGTGAGCAAGAGAGGGCTCACCAGGTTAAGGATGAAGCTGCTTTTGTGCCCACACAGTAAATGGCTGTTTCAAAAGCTATGCCTTCTGTTTCACCTAATGTCTTTGACTGTAGGGAGACTCTCCATACAGACTAAGGGTGAGGCCCCGTAAAAGACACGTGACCCTGATGTCCTTGCTCTCTAGACCCGTTACAACATCAGATTCCTCTGGAGAAACCATATGCCTTTGTCCAGATGTGCTGGACAAGAGAAATAGTCACGTATTTCAGGGGATTTTAGATACAGATTCAAGGATAATGCAAATTCCTGGAAACTCCAGTCAAATGGAAAAGACTGTGTCTGAGGATATGGAGGAGGAAGGATCAGAGGTGGACAGGTTTTACTAGGCCTACAAGTCAGACACTGAGGACCAATTATCCTCTACAGTGGTCTCATCACTCCTTGACTTCTTTTTTTAAAGACTTTTTATTTTTAAATAACTTGAGGCTTACAGAAATGTGGCAAGAATAGTACAGGATTCCCTTTACCCTTCATCTGGCTACCCCTAATGTTAACCATACTTACAAAACCATAGTACAAATATCAAAATCAGGAAATTAACATTGATATAATACTACTAACCATGACAGTATTATTGGAATTAACTAATTGTTACTTGGAGAAAGGACTTACTCAAAAGGGTGGTATATTGGCTGCTAAAAATGGAAACATGTAGAGCTGTCTTGTCCCAACAAACCTGTAAAGATGAAATAGTACCAGGCCCAGGACCACAGGTGAGACGGGAGTAATTGGGAGTCTGTCCCCACCTCCAGCTTTCCCCTTTAGCTCTCAGTTGGGTTATCTGAAAAGCACATGGAGCGCAGATGTTAACTGAAGATTACAGAAAACTAGCTGACCTTGTGTTAACTGTGGCTGCCAGTGTTCCTCTGTAGGAAGATCTTTCTAAATCACCCCTGACTGGCATCCTTTTATCGATCTTACTAGGGCATTGCTTTCAATCCCAGTACATTTTCGACATCAACAGCAGTTTGCTCTCACTTGGCAGCGAGTGGTTTCCAGTCTCGCCTCCAAGATCTTTCAGTTCTCTAACATTTGTCATCTTCTGTTAGGGTGGGAATTAAACAGACGTCCTAAACCTGATTCAGATATTGAAAGTACTCCTTAGGTTGATGGCCTACTGATCAGAGGGGACTCAGAAGCAATCATTTCTGAAGCTCAGCCTTTCCATATTGAATTTATATTGAAAGGCAGTGTGCTATTAAGCATGGCAAAGTTCAGGAGCCCTTGCTCAGATAGAAACCTTTCTGGAAGTGTCATTGCCCGGGGAAACCAGAGGAATTGTACATGCAAAGGCTTTTGTCCATCCATGAAGTCGCTCCGCCTAAACAGAGGCACAGGAATTAATTTTTATGTGTAATACTGGAGATGTCATGTATCTGGGTGTTAAGTGACAGCCACTTCAGTCAGTCACCAGACAAGCACTGGAATGTCTCTGAGGCCACTCCCCTCCCTCGAGGGCAAAGTCTGTTCTTCTAGCAGCTGATGCAGGTACAGGTCACCGGTCCCACTGCCAGTTGGCTGCTTGGCCTCTGCTTCTTCTGTGGAGTCCCCAAGGGCACAATTCCCCAGAGGAGGGCACTTCTGAATGGCCCAGCCCAGGCTCCTCCTTAGCTGCTGTTCCCTCGTGTGCCTGGGAGCCATCTCTGTGCCTCTTCACAGCCACCTCGGCATCAGGGAAGGGAGAGGGAGAAGCCGCGTTTCTCCCAGCCTTTTCTGAAATCTGAGTGCAGATGCCAATTATTGCGCTGGTGGCCACAGCACTCAGGTAAAACTCTTTGCAAGCTCAGTGTTCCTAGTTGACGACAGCCTGTAACACTATAAACAATAGGTGTTCTCACTAAACTCTGAGATCTGGGGTCTAGTCTGATATCTTTTTGTTTCATTTATAAATATTTATTGAGCTTCTGTTTCCTGGGCATCTTCCATGTACTCCATCCAGCCTGCTCCGTGCGTGAGAAGGGTCAGCTAATGTTTGGCTTCAGCCAAAGAGAAGCACGCACAAGATACTGAAGGGCATGAGGAGAATGAGGTCAAGGTGTCTATTCTCCTCACTCCTGCCACCTCACGATAGGTTGCCTGCCTCTCTCCATGAAGGCGACAGCTCCTGCCAGGTATCCTCTCCCCTGAGCCTACAGGCCCAAGGTTCTGCACCAAACCTTGTTGGCTTTTTTATTTAACCTTGCCCATACCTTTGCAAACAGTCCCTTATGAAACTCTCCTCAAATTGCCCAGTTTGAAAGCGCCACTTGTTTCCTGCCACAATTCTGATACAACTCAACACGGACACTGTGGTGGCCAGATCCGAGAGTTAAGGACTGTTCTCCACAAGCCCATCTGGGTGAGCAGTGTGGGATAGGCTCCCGAGAGACCAAAGACAAGACCCGGAGACAGAGAAAAGGACATATAGGTTTATTGGGAGTTACTTAGAGGGAAGGTCCAGTGGAGGCCGGCTGGACAGCAACGACCACAAGCTACCACCCTGAGAGAAGGTTGCTTAAGTAGGCAGAGGAACAAAGGCTGCAAGTGTGCCAAGCGGGACCGCCCCTGTATGACCCACAGTCCAAGGATCAGAGCGCCACCCCTCCCCCGCCCCGGGCCTCCGTGTTCCCTCAGACCCGAGGGTCTTGGTGCTAACTCTCTCACGAGAAACCAGCTGGGTTGGCCAAGCCCGGGACTGTTATCGTTGTGAGTGCTGGTGTAGCCCAAACAAGGAGCCTCAAAGACACATGGTTTTTAAAGGCGCACGCCAGCTAAAGCCCCTACAAGGACCAAAACTCTGAGCACCTGCTTTAGGTCTATCAGTGTGGTGTGTTCACATGTGTTAACCTATGTAATCATCACAATAAGCCTTTTACAGATAAGGAATCTGGTTTCAGAGGCTTCATTATGTGCCTTGCCAAGGATCACCATGCTATTAAAGAGCAGGGTCAGACTGGAAACCAGTTAAGTTTCACTGCATAAACATCTACATGCTCTGGAAGACATTCCAGGTAGCCTTAGTTCTAAGAAAAAGGCTTGTTAAAGGATTGGGGGATGAGAAAGGGATTAGGACTATGTTTTTCCACTGATCACCCGAATTACAACTACCTGGGATGATTTTTAAAACTCCAGATTCTTGGAACTGCCAATATGTTTCCCAATCCACTAGCTCTCAACAGTCGCTGTACCTCTGTTTCGACACTCGGCACAGTGGATTGCAGGATTAGTAATTAACTCTGATCTTGGCAGACACTTTCTCCCACTCAGGCGCGAGGGGATTGGCCCCCACTCTAGGCGATCTCACACAGCAGCTTAGAGAGTGTCCCCTGCCCGCCCAAACGGAGTAAGGACAAAGGTTCCAACTGCGCCTGCTTCCCAGCGGGGTGGAGAGACGCCCCGCCAACCCGTGACTCCGCCGAGCCAGGCCGCCCCTTTCCGGCGCAGATCCGCATGGCGGCGACGGTGACCGTGGAGCCCGCGGGCCGCTGCCTCTGGGACGAGCCCGTGCGCATCGCCGTGCGCGGCCTGGCCCCGGGGCAACCGGTCACGCTGCGCGCGTCCCTGCGCGACGAGAAGGGCGCGCTCTTCCGGGCCCACGCGCGCTACCGCGCCGACGCCACGGGCCAGCTGGGCCTGGAGCGCGCGCCCGCGCTGGGCGGCAGCTTCGTGGGGCTCGAGCCCATGGGGCTCCTCTGGGCCCTGGAGCCCGAGAAGCCCCTGCTGCGGCTGGTGAAGCGGGACGTGCAGACGCCGTTCGCCGTGCAGCTGGAGGTGCTCGACGGCCACGAGCCCGAGGCCGGGCGGCTGCTGGGCCGGGCGGTGCACGAGCGCGCCTTCCTGGGGCCCGGGGTGCGGCGGGAGCCGGTGCGCGCGGGCCGGGTGCGCGCCACGCTCTTCCTGCCGCCAGGTGAGCGGCTCCCTTTCCAGGCTGTTCTGGAGAGACCAGTGGAGTCCCAAGACCCTGGGCGACCCCTTGCCTGTCCCGGGAACCCACATGGTTGTGGAACTTTCCTAAAGTGGTCACCGCGCTGCAGATTCTATTATGGATTCTGGGGAGAAGTTTTTCTTCTTTTAAGTTTCAGGTTACTTCCTGGAGGCATTGTCACTCCCATAACTATACTAAAAGTGCATTTATTGAGAGCCACTCTGTGCCAGCCGTGTGACTGTGTTTCAGATACCAATAGTAGGTAATGACTTCGGCTGTTGTGCAAGAGTGATTTTTGCCTCCTTTCACGTCAATTTCCAAGGAGGCTAAAATCCACAGACAGAGGCAGTGCCCCATAATCCTACAAAACAAACAAAAACCTCTCTGATGGTCCGCTCTCCCCCTACCATAAACAGTCTGTCAGTGGTTCTCAACCTGGGATGATTTCCCCCCACTCCAGGGGACATTTGGCAGTATCTGGATATATTTTTGGTTGTCACAACTGGGGGGTGGGGGTGGGAGGGTATTGACATCTAGTGGATAGAGGCCAGAGATGCTGCTAAACATCTATAGTGCACAGGACAGCCCCACATCAAAGAAATATCTTATTCAAACGTCTGTAGTGCACTTAGTCTTTAGTGGAGAAACCCTAAAGTTAAAACAAGGGGTTTTGCTATGTAAAAGTGGCCTGGGAACGAGACCCCTGACCCCCCGCTTCCAACCAGATTCTTGACTGAAACCTGTACTATATAGAAGCTGGAGTTTCCAGAGCTCACAGAATCCCTAAACTCAATTCTGTGATTATTATTCTCCAATACAAGAAGCCCTGCTGTAGTCTTATAGCTCTTCTACAATTCACAACCTTAACTAGTGGATGCTCACTCAACTGTGAACTCCTGGGGCTGGAATTGGGTCTTACCCATCTCTGTATTCCTAGAGGCTTCACAGGCATAGAGTAAGGAGCTCGATAAATCATACTGACTCTTTCACTAAGAATCTCCTAAAAACTTTCTTTAAAAAAAATATCTTTCACCTCCTAGCTATGGTATGTGATATTCCAGTCAAGTCAATCTTGTAACTATTTCAGTGTCTACTATGTGGTCCACTTAAAATTCATTGTTTTCTATCTCCAAGTCTCTTGTAAATAATGTAGCTGGGTTCAATCATTTAACAAATGTGCGTTAAGTCAAGGACTGTGCTACATACTGGGATGCAGTAGCTAGCAAAATCAGACATGGGCCTCACTGTACTTACAGCCTAATAGAGGATATAGGCAACTATACTGGTACCTATCAGTGTGGTAAGTGCTGTGTCTGCGGAAGTACAGCCTAGGGTGCTGGTGGGAACATTGAGAAGACTATCTAAGGCAACTCAGCCTTGGTGGGGATCTGGGAAGGCTTCCAGGAAGGGGGATCTAAACTTAGATTTGAAGAATGGGGAGTCAACCAGGTCAATAAAGGTGGAGAGGGGAGGAGAACAGTATATCCCATTTTCAGGGGCCAAAGAGAACATGGCACACTTAGGGTTGGTGTTCTTTAAGGCTGGAGCAGAGGGTGCTCTGAAGTGGAGAGTATGTTCTAATAATCCCCTATATAGTAGAGTGCGTGACAGCTCTCAAAGCATTCTCAAATCAAATTTTGTGGAAAATGTACATCTCATCATCATATGTTATTTCTAATTTGGTTTATTTATATTATTGTTTTTTGAAAATTTATGAAAAATTCTGGAGAAAATAAGGTATTTTGTTCCTCCTCCCTTCTCCTCGAAGGTAACTAAAAAAAAAGGGGGGGGGGCAGAGTAAACAGAGTCCTTCTTCCACCAACCCGCCCAGCCCTAGCCTTCCTTGCTTCAAAAATTTCTCTTTGCTGACTGCCAAAATCTGAACCCCAAGAGTGTATTTTGAAAGTCTAAAGCTCCTTATGATATGTGGTGCTCTCCAGGCACAGGGCCCTTCTCTGGGATCATCGATTTGTTTGGAACTGGTGGTGGCCTTTGTGAATACAGGGCCAGCCTCCTGGCTGGACATGGTTTTGCTGTGCTTGCTCTGGCGTATTTCAGATTTGAAGACCTCCCTGAATATTTAAATGATGTGCACCTGGAGTACTTTGACGAAGCCGTGCACTTCATGCTGCAGCATCCAAAGGTGGGTTCTGGCCTGAACGCAGAGGAGAGGGGTTGGAGTGGACACAGGGCTGGATCTAAAAGCCCTACCAGGACGCCAGGGGCTGGAAGTATGCCATGAGACACAAAGGCTCCTTCAAACGTTACTAGTATTATATTTTCATTTCTACCCATCTCTCGCCAATCCCTCAAGACTCACCTGTTTAGTTCCCTTTAATTCTAAACCATAATTCAAAGAGCTGGACTAAAAAGTTACTACCCTTAAATTCTGGTTCTGCATCTACCACCAAGTGGCCTTATAATCCTGAATAAGGCAATTGCTCTCTCTGTTTTTCTCATTTATAAGATTAATGTAATTACATACAAGAAAAAGTTTGACTATAAAGAAACATTTTTGAGACAATTGGTGACATTTGAATAGGGACTATATATTTGATGATGTTAAGGAATCATTAATTTTGTTAAGTGTGATAACGGTATTGTAGTTTTATGGAGGAAGTTCTTATCTGAGACTGGAAAAAATTAATTAAAATATTTTGGCATGTTTATAAATGGAATACATACTCTATGCTCCTATCTGGACTTAAAAAGACCCAAACGTTCTAATGTTAAGGAGTAAGATGTTCTGCAAGGTCTGTAGGATCGTCTAACTCTGTTAGAATTCAGGGGCTGGTCTCTTAGCAGAGCTGCTAAAATCTAGATGATCTTGAATTGTGATGATTGGTTTATTTACGGGAGATAAGGCCCTGGGGAAAAGAAGAGACCAATATATAAGGTCAGTTCCACCCTTAGACCTAGGCAAGAGGGGCTTCTGGCCTGGGCCTCTTGTTTTAGGCCACACTCTGGCCTTCCTTTGGCTGCATCTCCATTCATAGGGTGAGGAATCCGAGGGACCAAGGGAATGTGTCCACCAAAAACCCATGTGCCCCCCAACCACGCCCTTAGCATCTGGAACCCCAGAATATTCTGCTGAACAGCACTGATCCTGCTTCCAGGCCCTATGCCTCTTCCCTGGGTCCAGCAATGTGAATACACCTAGGCCTTAAACATATTGTCTAGGTGTCCACACACAAGTGTGAGAGTCCCCTCAAGGTGCATGATGGAGCCAAGAGATGGGAAGAGAAGGAGGTGGGCTAGGGACCAGGGACTAGAGCCAGGGGTTGGCTCTTCCCTATGCCATGTTCCAGCACAGAACTCCAAGGAGTTCCAAGATTTTACATTTGAGCCTGACCTTATAAATTGTTATGGAGGTATATTTATCAAGGTAGGAGAAAAGAATGTATTTTATTTAACACTTTGTTCATTTGATTTATAACTTTTCAAAATTTAAGTATAGGGTATAAGGGCCTCTGTGTGTACTCTTGACCTAAGCCATAAATATTAGTGGAGGGCCTGTGTACTAGGATATCAATTGATTTGCTTATTAGAAGACACTTGAACTTTATAGGTTGTTGCATAAGGAAGGAAAGCAAATGATATTTGAGAAAGCTACCTAGATAATGTAAAATCTTCGTGTATGTCCTCCATTTATGAATTCTAGGCTTGTTCTCTCTCTCTCTTCATCAGGTGAAAGGACCTAGTGTTGGGCTTCTTGGCTTCTCCAAAGGAGGTGATCTGTGTCTCTCAATGGCCTCTTTCCTAAAGAACATCACAGCCACCGTACTTATCAATGCCTGTGTGGCCAACACAATAGCTCCTCTGCATTACAAGGGTATGATTATTCCTAATCTCAGCAATGACCCAGGAAAACATGCGATCACTGAATCAGGCCTTTTGGATTTCATGGATATTTGGAACAATCCACTGGAGGAACCCAACCACCAAAGTCTTATTCCATTGGAAAAGGCCCAGGGGCCCTTCCTGTTTATTGTTGGCATGGATGATCATAACTGGAAGAGTGAATGCTACGCTCGTATAGCCTCTGAACGGTTACAAGCCCATGGGAAAGACAAACCCCAGATAATCTACTATCCAGGTACTGGTCACTGTATTGACCCACCTTATTTTCCTCCTTCTAGAGCCTCTGTGCATGCATTGTTAGGCCAAGCAATATTCTATGGAGGTGAGCCAAAGGCTCATTCAAGGGCACAGGTAGATGCCTGGCAGCAAATTCAAACTTTCTTCCATAAACATCTCAATGGTAAAAAATCTGTCAAGCCCAGCAAAATATAACATTATAATCATAGACCAGATACTACTAACAAAAATCCTATTCATACAACATCTATTGGGTTTTCCCGAGCACCTGGGAACCTTTTTGTAACAAAGGAACTATCTTGGCTTCCTTGTCAGTCCTACTGGATTCTCAGCCTTTGCAACCCTCCTTTCTTCACTGCTGGGTCCACCCGTCTCTCCCCTGAACTTTACCCAGTGTGTAGGTTTAACCCTTATCTTATCTGTAGGACCAACCTGAACTTTAAGCAGGATAAATGTAAGAAGTGCTTGCCCAACTCTCAATTGCTGGCCTAGCTTTGGCCTTGTGTTCTGGTTCTGAGGACTGAGCTCCTGTTTTGCTAAGACTCCCAGATCCCCTTTGGGCCCTAACTGACCATGTCTGAACCTTGGGAACCTGCCTATTTGAGTCCCTTAAGGAGTGGGCTCTGGTTCATTCTTGCCAGTACACATTCCTGAATACATACAAAGTAAAGTTGAATCCTTTATGACAAAATGTGTTGTAAGCAAAACAGTATATTGACATATATTGTTGATATACTTCCTCTATATTTACTGTCTGCCTGAATTCTCAATCTTGCCTGCCTAGAGTAACGCCTTGGTGGCAACAGATTTTCTGGACTATGCCCTATGGGCCACTGCCGTAATCTTTGGATGTCATGTTATGCCTGCCAAATCAGACTTCCTCCAACACCATCTGCTCCTATTACCTTTCTACTGGGAAGGACTGGGATCGGTCTGCTTCAACCCATTGCAATGCACTGAGCACTATCTAGAGTCATAAGAGACAAGAAAAGAGGGTCTTCCTTGAGTGGAAGACACATCACGTGGTTTGCTGGGCACATATAAAATCTTTCACCAATTTGAGTATCCAAGCAAATGCTCATTAGACATTAACTAATGAAAAGAAGGATTCCTTAGAAGTAACTTAATTTTGATCAATTGTCAAAAATATGTGTCAAATGTAGTTATTCACTATGTAGTATAATTTTCTATGATGGGAATTCTTGGAGCCTCTCCTTTAACTCCCTCCCAGATGATCCTGCTACCCTTGAGATGCCTTTGGGATGGGGGAATCACAGGATGAAGTTATAAGGAAAGCAGCTGGGAGGGTGAGAGAAGAGAGCCAAAAAGAGAGCATCAGAAGCTAAGCATGAGGATGATGACTAAACATCTCTGTACTAAAGCACTAGGTGTAGGGACAGCCCTACAACTCCATTTCCTCTTACTGATAAAGTAGCCTAGAAATGACCTGCACTGACTAGAGATATTTGGTCACTTTCCCCTCAAAGTTGACTATATGTAGCCACCTGTCTCTAAGATTTCAAAAAGAATTTCAGGTTGTTACAAAGCTACATAAAATATAGTAAATGTGAATTCACAGGGAGAAAGAGAAAAGGTATCCATAAAATGGAGCCAGAAATGAGGCTAATACAATAGTGCTTATTATGAAGTCCTATATAATCGCCTTAATTGGGCCACTCATTCAGTCTTATGTTTTCTAGTGGTTTATGGAAAGAAGTAAACCCAATCAGTTACACAAAATTTACAGCATTCATAAAAGCAAAGCTTAGAAATCAATTTCTCCCACTAAGAAACATTAAGTGACATAAAAGGTAGTGTATCCTCAAGGATGTGTCTACAGATGTAAATCCCAGACTCTACCACTCACTGTATGAACTTGGGTAAGTTAGTAACCTCTCTATGCCTTTATTTCCTCATCTCTAAAGCAGGGATAATAATAATAGTGATAATAGAAACTACCTCATTGCACTGTTGTGATTAAATTAGATAATCCAAGTAAAGCACTTACATTATTTAAACTCTCAAATATTAGCTCTTATTTCAGATGAGGAAATTGAGACCCGGGAAGGTTAAGACATATACCTGGTTGATGGGAGAACTGGGTCAGTCCAAACTCCAAAGCCTATGGCCTTCATTGACCATGGGCTCTACTGCCTTCTAGCCAGAAGAGACATGCTCCTCTTGTGCAGAGCTGCATGAAGAGGGTTACTGGAAAGTTAAGGGTAAATTAGGGTCACATAATGGAGGCTCCATAAACCAAATTGGAGAGTTCACATTTAAAATGATAAAAAAAATAAGGAACTATTTTTAACATATTGATTTTTTTTTAATGGCTGCCAGTAATTTTTCCTTGAAGCTTAGTGGCTCAAAGCAGTTGAAGCCTAAAAAAAATTTAATTGGAGACACTTTTAAAAAAGAAAACAACGGAAAACAAATCAGAAAATATAATGAAATTCAGCCCATTGTTCTTTTCTTTGTCCACCTAATAACCTTCAATGTACTTCCCACAGGGTAAGAAAGGCCAATAGAGAATTTTGAAAGCAAATAGATGTTTTCGTCAACTGAGCATTTAAAAAATATTTGTATAAACCTATTACATATTTCAGCCAGCTAAAAACACAAAGACTTCTTATTTCAAAGTATAACTAACCTATTATGTACATTCATTTTAAATGGTCTTTGAAGACTGGGAAGAAGAAATCTTGTAGAAGGCCTTCTGTTTCTTCAAGTGGTAACAAGCAGATATGCACAAAATCCAATATTCACAGCCACTATAATGATGGATTTGGGGGCAGAAGTCAAGATTACTTGAGTTCTTTTTCTAAAACTGGGGGTCAGGCATATATGTATATATTCTCCAAAGAGAGAGGGACCTTAACAAGTACTTTTCAAAGACAACAGGATTGTTAAAAGGCTCTAAAACCAGAAATTCTTGGTCTAGTGAGCATATGGTTTCAGCGGCAAATATTTTCGATTCACAAATCAGGATACATGACAATTATGATCTTATTTATGGGGTAAGTGGGATAAGATATTTGAAAATGAGATTGTTTTAAAAAATTCAAGATTTATATATACACCCTTCTTTCTTGACAGAGCAGTTTAATAGAATGTTTTCACTTGGGATAATTAACCTCACCTTACATATGCATTTTAATTAAGATGGAATTCTATAGCAGAAAAATTTTAAATTACAAATATCAATACATTCTTCATTGTAAAAGATTCAAGTAATACAGATAAAATAAAAGGTCTTTTTAATTTATTATTCAGTCTTCTCCCAGGGTAATTACTGTTACCAACTTGAAGTATACCAAGTATACCACAACTATTTTGTGTGCATGTACATGCATATATTTGTATGAATGAAAAAAATTATGGTTTTGAGTTCAATGCCTTTTCTCTTTTTAAAAATAAATAAATAAATAAATGTCATATATTGTAAGCTTTTTTCCTCCATGTGTGAAAATAAACATTTTTAATACTTGTGCCAGGCCACAGGACAATAGAGATTATTTCCAGTGTATACATCTGTAGCGCTGCCTCATCTGAAACGCTTAAACTTTAACCTTGACAGTCTTTCTTAATCCCGGGCAAAAATAATTTCAAGCAAGAAAAGGAATTCGGCAGGAGCCTAGTACACGTAGCCTCCTATGACCAGGCTTAGGGAACCGTATCCCCTGGTGGCCAGTCAGGGGTTTTAGAGAAGGCGACCCGCCAGCATTTTCTGTCGGAAATCATTAATTTCTCATTCTCGTTACGTCGAGGGGTAGGTGTGGGAGGAGTTCCTGCGTCTCTCCGGCGGTCCCATCGCCGGGCTTCTAAAAGCACGAACGACCCGGGCCCTCCTAAGTCGCCCCTTCCTGCAGCCCTTTGCTGAGTGGCGCCGCAGGGACCAGCCCAGGTCCTCTTGCCCGCGGCGCTGCTCCCGGCCCTGGCCTGCCCAGCGGGGCCCGCCCCCGACCGCGGACCCTCCGTCCGGCGTGCGACAGGCCTTGTCTCTGGCTGGGGTCAAAGCCTCGAAGAGGCCGGTGCCACGTGGCGGGCAGCCTGGGCCGCGCTCTGAACCCCCGGGATGCCCTTCCAGCTCCGAGGTCGATGTCCACATCGTCCCTTGCTTCCCCAAAGGCCGCAACCCTGGCTGTCACACCCAAGACTGGGCTGGCCGGCGAGCTCCTGGATAGTAAAGTGGAGAGCTTAGGCCCCCGGGAGCGGTGACCCTGCGGCGTCAGCTGCCGAGGCCGCCGCCTCCATTCACTCGCCCCGCACGAGGCGGACGGCGGAGGGCTGAACCTGCCAGGGCCCGGGCTCTGGGCGGCGACGTCACGGGCGTGCAGCCTCACGCCGGCTGGCTCGAAGGATCCCTGCCTCAGCCAGAGGCCGAGGGCGTGATGAGAACCCCCCTCAAAAGGGAGGTGACAGTCCACCGCGCCGGCAACCGGCAGTGCCCGGGGCCCGGCGCTGGCCCCGCCCAGGTGCCCCGCTGGTTCTCCGGGCCCCGAGCCAGCCGCCTGCGGTGCGCCTTCCTGCTGCCACCGGGATGCGCGAGGTCTTTCCGCAGAGGGCCTTGCAGTGGGTTTAGGGAATTGATTTAGAAAGCTGGCTTGCTCTGCTAGCTAATTTGTCATCTGAAAACAAAGCTAGGGCCTAATTCCTTTATTTTGTCGCCTAGACACCAGGTGGGACATTCATTCCCCTAAAGCGGTGGTTGGGATTTAAATTTCATCTGCTCCGGTACCTCTCTTCTGCCAAAAGCCCATTCTCCAAACTCCTAGTGCTGCAGACGCTGTTCCTTGAGAGCTACACCTTGCAGGTGTACTATCCTAAGGCTAAAATTGCTGTCCAGTTTCTAGCATTAGCGCTGCTTTGCTTACCTCTACTAGGCAGGGCTTTGTGTCAATTTAACTTTTCCTGTTATTTCTTATGAAAATGGCGAGAATACTGCATACAAATCTATCTTGCACTGATATCTGTTCAAGCCACAAAGTGACTGAAGTCCTATTATATTGTTCACTCTTACCCTGGCTTCATGTTAGGATAAAGATGACCTTTTTGTTGTTGTCTGACATACTCTAATGCCGTGGACGCCTTCAGCTTGATGATGTTCTGTTGCACATTTCATGGATCAAAGAACAACTTCCTTTGTAAATGGGGAAACCAGAGGCCTAACGTGTTTTTAACCAAATCACACAGCCAGGTGATGCTAAAATCAGGATGCAGTCAAACTCTTTGAGCTCCAAACTGACCTTCTTTTGGGAACTCCATAAACAGGCTGAGTGAGTGAATCAGTGAGTGAAATAATTAGGTTTTTTATTTTTAAAAGTCGGTCTGGCTTGTCCCCTACTCTCACCCTCCTTAGGAACAACTAAGAATCTTTTAAATGAGAGTTAAAACATTTTTGTATCTAGGAGGAGGGGCTTATTTATTTATTTATTTATTTTGGAGCTGGTCAGTAAGATCCTAGCAAATTTCCATACTGGGAATTAAATTACTAAACTGAAACAAGATAAACAAATTCTCAGTTATTTTAATGTGGTAATCAGGCTAGTATGTTGAAGCCTGTGGTTGAAAACTCTATTGCTGGAATGATTTGAGGCTCTGTATATCTTTTTCACGGTTTGCTTTAGGCTTTCTGGAACTAATCTTGACTCCAGAAATGCTTAAGATTTATCTAATTTTAAAAAGAGAAGGGCCGGCCTGGTGGTGCAGCGGTTAAGTGCACACGTTCCGCTTCTGTGGCCCTGGGTTCGCTGGCCCGGATCCCAGGTTCGGGCATGGCACCACTTGGCAAGCCATGCTGTGGCAGGCGTCCCACATATAAAGTAGAGGAAGATGAACATGGATGTTAGCTCAGGGCCAGTCTTCCTCAGCAAAAAGAGGATTGGCAACAGATGTTACCTCAGGGCTAATCTTCCTCAAAAAGTAAATAAATAAAAATAAAAAGAGCAGATCAAGATGTGCTGAGATATCTGAATGTTAAGAAAACCACTTTGTAAAAGTCACTGCCTTAATATGTACACCTCAGCTTTCACTTGGGTAGCTAAATGTGCCCTAGCTTGTTTCTAGATTTGAAAACTTAGAAATGGCCTCTCGTACTGGAATTTTAGATCTCTCAGTTTGATTTCTATCCTAATGTTCTTGCCTCTTATTCTGTTCTTACAGATTTATCTGGCACTTTTAGTTTGAATAACACAGAGGCATATATCTGAAAAATACTGGGAGGCAACTGGCTGAGAAATTCTTCTCTTGAAATGATGAATGAATAATACAATCTCCAATAGGAATTTTGAAAGAAATAACAGACCAACATTGGGAGGATATTAGTTTGACATTTTACTGCCTTTTCATATATATCGTTCACTTTATATTACACCTACATTAGACTTTTAAAATAGTTGGGGCGGTGGGGGCGGGGGGGCTGGCCCCGTGGCCGAGTGGTTAAGTTCACACACTCTGCTTCGGTTGCCCAGGGTTTTGCCAGTGTGCATCCTTGGCACAGACCAGCACTGCTCATCAGGCCATGCGGAGGCAGCATCCCACATGCCACAACTAGAAGGACCCACAACTAAAAATATACAACTATGTATGGGGGGGGGGGCCGGCTTTAGGGAGAAAAAGAAAATCTTTAAAATTGTTGAGGGGTTAAATTTCCACGTACTCTGCTTGGACGGCTGGGGTTTGCAGATACGGATCTTGGGCGTGGACCTACTCCACTCATCAGCCATGCTCTGGAGTTATCCCCCATACAAAATAGAGGAAGGTTGGCACAGACGTTAGCTCAGGGCGAATCTTCCTCACAAAAACAAAAAAACGTTTAAACCTTGTTTACTTATGGAGTTTGGTGATTCTGACTGTATCTTAAGTTCATTGAGAAGTCAAAAGGCCCTTTAAAGTTGGATGTCTTTTTTTTAAATGAGATATTATACTTTCATAACTCAAAAACTGTAGAACTATTTGCTTAGATTTATCAGGACTTACACTTCAAACCAAAACGCTTTCCACATCTTTGGTGCTAATTTTTATGATTTTCCTTTTTTTTCGGTGAGGAAGATTAACATCTATTGCCAATCTTCCTCTTCTTTTTTCCTCCCCAAAGCCCTAGTACGTAGTTGTATATCCTAGTTGTAAGTCCTTCTGGTTCTTCTATGTGAGATGCCACCACAGCATGGCTTGATGAGCAGCGTGTAGGTCCGCGCCCAGGATCTGAATTGGTGAACCCCAGGCCACCGAAGCAGAGCGTGCAAACTTAACCACTATGCCACCCGACTGGCCCCTAATTTTTATGATTTTTTTTCCATTTCCCAGTGATTTTCTCATGGGGGGAAAAAATGTAAAATATTTTTACATTTATAGCTTCAAAATAGCCCAAACAAGTGTCTATTTCAGCCACAACAATAAACCCATTTCAACCAAAACAGATGCTTTCCTTTCAAAGCAAATAGGCAGATGTTTAAAAAAGAAAAAAGACAAATTACACAATTAGAATTTTATTTAGTAAATGTTAGCTATCATAGTCCATTTAATGTTCTGTCATCTAACCCAAGATTAATCTCCTTTCCTCATTTATAGATGGCCCTTTTCCTGGTTTGACTGATACGTTTAGCGATGGAGGATTAAATGAATCTTGAGCAAGTCTCTTGGCTTCTTGAGGTTTTGCTACTCTGAGGTTGCCATTTTTTTGCTGTGAAGATCTGCCTCCAATCACGAAGGACTTAAATTTAGATTACTTTGAGGAGGCAGCTAAATTTGTGCAAAGTCACCCAAAGGTGAGTGGGATGGGAGAGAGATGTGTTTAAAATAAACTCATTAGGGCCGGGAGAGAGTGAATAAAGAAAGTGGTACTAATGGGTTGGAAAATATCTATAACAAATACCTGTTGAATGAACTAATGAATGAGTGGATAAATAAATAAATAAGCTATCTGATGAATACACAAAAGGCTTTTCTTTATTGAGGGCTTTGTGACCCCACTAACAAGCATACTTTCTTTTTTTCTCTCTCTTTCTCCTTGTTTGTCTTTTTCTTCAGTCTCCAGGTCAAAGGGTCAAACAGTGAAGTGATTGGTTCTAGAAAAGGGGCAGAGTTGGCATTTTCCACCATTAGCTTTCTCCCTAATACAGCTGCAGTTGTGATCATCAATGGCTGCGTCTCTAACACAGCCACTGCCCTTACTTATGGTAGCTTAATCCTGACAGGACTGCCTTTTAACCTAGACAAAATCGCTGCCATCGATTCAGGAGTATATGATGCTAATGAAGCGCTGGAGGACCCTTGGCTCCAGCCTACCAGGAAAACCACATCCCCCTCGAAAAAGCCAGTGCCCATTTCCATTTTATCATTGGAGAGGACAACAGGCTTTGGAAGAGCTCTGTTTTGTGCTGACATGGCTGTGAAGCACCTCACAGAGCATGAGAAGACAAATTTCACTTTTTTAAGCCAACCTAATTCTGACCACCTTATAGCCTTTTTTGCTCTGTAGCCCTGAATCCCATTTTGGGGGTGCCTGTTTTGGGAAGTGGGCAGCTGAAAGCTCATGCTGTTGCTCAGGTTGAGTCTTGGAAGATCTTGGAGTTTTTGCACTTGGCATGTGGGGGAAAGGCTAATAACTAAACAGTCAAGTTTAGAATATGCTCAGAACAAATCAGAGAATAGACTGACTATTTTTGACAAACGACGACTGAGATCTGGACTTATCATGGGTATCTGCGAGCTTTTAAAAGAAGTAAAAATACTCGCTTCAGAGTCATCAGAGCCTGTAGCTTTGGTCCTGTCCATGTTCCTCCATGTTCTGTCTGTTTGAGCTTGAACTCAAGGTAATTGCTGACTGAAAACCAGTTTCAATCTGCCATTTATCCACCCTTCCTGCCTATCTTCCCTGTCACCTTCTGTACTTCCAAAGGTTTTTGAAAACTGGTGTATGATAATTAGTTTGCTCTGTCTGTCCCAGAGGTTTTAAAACTGTTTTGAACAGGGGTGAATACATGCATACAGGCCCCTGGTTTTATGATGAGGAACTACAGGGCTATGATAACTTTCTACAATAGTCAGAGGCTGGAGCGAATTCTAACACGATGACTTGGAGGGTAATTCGTGGTAGACTGAAGTCATAGAATCCTTTCTGCTGTTCATCAGATTTTGATCTTTCTCTAGTTGCCACCTGTTCTAGGATCTTTAAGAAAGTTAGAAATCCTAAGATACGTGCTCTAAAAATGGCAACCAGTTACTGAGAAACACTTCCATTCTCTACAGTTCCCTCATCTCTGTATTTGTACTTTTAAAACTTTTCTTCACGCTTTGTTTCAAAAATATATTTAAAAATAGGCAGATTCCAGCTTCTAGTCCCAAGTTGATAATTACACATGTAGACAATGTAATTAACTATCTGAGGGAAAGGCAGACTTCATCCCTTCTACCTTCCACCACCTCCACCAAAAATTTAATTACAATTTGTGAATGAGCCTTAACTTATTAAATAATCTTAGTTGAAGTTCTGAGTTTTAATTCAAAACTTTAAAAATGTTTCGAATTAGAAAGTGTTAAAAGTTCTGGCCCTCATCATAATTTAGTTTCCCACCCCCCCCCCCATATTTGAAGGGAAAGATTAAGGTATTAATTACTAGCCTTTGATTTTGGTTGATCAGTGGCTCTTGTAGTCAGAACTATATTTTGGGCTCTTCTTGGCAAAGGATGAAGTGTTGTCACCCTAATTTGTAGTATTAATAGTTTTATCCCCCTAAATTAACATTTTTTAATTGAATATATTTCAAATTATTAACATCAAAAAGTATGTGTATACATACATACTTTTTATATGTATTTATATATTTTTATATATATATACATACACACTACCTCTTGATTTTGAGGATTATTTATGTAAGATTTTTAAAAGAGGTTTATTTTAAAACAGACCAAAAAACATAGTGAGGGTAGAAATTGGCTTTTTAGCAAATAACTATAATGAAAATCATAATCTGGGAAATCAACTATTGAAATTTGATACAATATTCATTCTAATTTGAACTGATAAACCTCTTGACTATAAATAACCTTAGGAATTAATGACTCTATTAGGCTTTAAGTTCCTTTATTTTTAATTTTATTTTAAGGTATGTAACTTTTAGCTATTTTGCTCAGTCTCAAATCATCTGTTAAATGTGACGATTTTTCTTCTCTTTTGTTAAATCCGCTTTTTAAAAAAATTAAAGATTTCCTAACATATTTGGTTTTCTATTATTTTACACTATTTTACCTATACTTTTCAAAGGGTCTTCTAGATTTTCTGAATTTGGGGAAACTGTTTCAATAATATTTTTAAACTTTCTCTCAGCTTTCTTTAACCCAGGCTTGCAACAAGAGCAAGGGGAGCTAATGCCATATTCTCTGGTGAACAGATCTTGGAATCTATTTTGTCATTTTGCAGGATTTAAAAGAACAAAGCAAGGATCTAAGTTATATAATTCTTTTTTTTCCCTGTGTGAGTGTTTTTAACCTTTGAGAATCTGAAACTCAAAATGTGCTTGATGAGAAATGTACCCAGATAGTGTGAATTTGCAGAGACAAGCAAATTTCTGTTTATATACTGGTAAACAGTTCATACAGTGGTAAATAGTTTTATTTATACGTAAATAAAACATATTCATGGTCAAAGTTTACTACTGGAATGACAAGGAGGAAGTAAAAGTAATGCCGTGAGTGAGCAAAAAGAACTGATTTATGCATGATGTTTCATCATTAATACCAGTTCCTTATGGTGTAATCCATGGTTTTGAGTAAAAGGAACTCTGCTGGGTTATGAGATATGTTTTAGGATTAGATTGCCATTACAGCCATACCAACAAACCTAGTAGAGGTTTTGGCAGATGAGGAAGCATTCTAGCTCAGAGAGATGTGGAGTTGTAAAGATCTGAAAAAACACTACAAGAACAAAAGTTGGATATGTTATGAACGTACATTTTTATTTTCCTCAATTAACATTTTACTTTTTCCTATTTTTATGAGTGATTAAATTTCCTTTTTCAAAATGAAATTTCTTTCTTATTTCAAAATTTAAAACATCCACATTATAGAACAATTAGAAAATAGAGAAGCAAAAGGAACATTCTATTAGTCTGCTCGGGCTGCCTTAACAAAACCCCACAGACTGGGTGGTTTAAACAACAGAAATTTATTTTCTCACAGTTCTCGAGGCTGGAAGTTCAAGATCAAGCTACAGACAGGGTTGGTTTTTGATGAGGCCTCTCTCCTTGGCTCGCAGATGACCACCTTTCCACTGTGTCCTCACACAGCCTTTCTTCTGTGCACGCCACTCCTGGCATTGTTCCCCTTCTTATAAGGACACCAATCCTTTGGATTAGGGCCCCACTCTTATGGCCTCATTTAACCATAATCACCTCCTGAAAGGCCCTGTCTCCAAATACAGTCACATTAGGGGTTAGGGCTTCAATATGTGAATTTTGAGGGGCCACAATTCAGTCCATAAGAAACATTAAACCCTCATAATATCCTTTTAAATACATTATGTATATATGCGTGTGCTATGTATAATTGTTTTGATTGAGGTTATGATAGTTTACAACCTTGTGAAATTTCACTTGTACATTATTGTCAGTCATGTTGTAGGTGAACCCCTTCACCCTTTGTGCCCACCCCCAACCCTTTCTTTCCCCTGGTAGCCACCAATCTGTTCTCTTTGTCCACGTGTTTAACATCACATGTGAGTGGAGTCATACAGAGATTGTCTTTCTCTGTCTGGCTTATTTCACTTATGATACCCTCAATGTCCATCCATGTTGTTGTGAATGGGACGATTTTATCCTTCTTTATGCTATGTATAATTTTTGAGTATCATACCAACTATTTTGTTTGGTAACTTCCATTTTAAATTAATATATCATGGCTATCTTTGCTGTGAATAGATGCATAATCAGCAACACTTTTAATGGAAGTACTATATTATTTCATTCTTTGAATGTTCAATAACACCAATTCTTTTTTGCTGACATTAGGTTGTTTTTCTTTTTGCTATTAAAACTTTGAACATGTATCTCTGTACACTTGTCTGATGATTTCTTCAGGGTGAAGTCCTAGAAGTGGAACTGCTGGGTCACAGAGGTGTAAAAGTCTTTAATGCTTTTAATACAAATTGCCAACAGCCCTACAGAAAGGCTGTAGCAATTTTAAACAGCAGTGTATAGGCGCGTCCCATTTCTTCATACCCCTAGCAACTCAGTATTTTTACAATTTGTGGTTAATTTGACAGGTGGTGGGAAAAAAAGACATCTGGGTTATGTAACATAAAACCAGCATTTCATGCTTTCAGCCGCCTCGGGCTCCCTGGAGGGGCTGGGGAAGGTAACGGAAAAAATTCAGCCGAGTTTAGCTCCAGTATCCTCAATCCACAGCCAGGTGAATTACAGCAGGCCGTCAAGAGAAGGTTGGGAAGGGCAACCTACATGGGAAGGGAATTTTTAAAGTTCTTTTATGGGAGAGGGAATTGTTATGGGAAGGTTTTAAAGTTTTAAACTTTAGGCAGATACGCCACTCCAGATTAGCGGAAATTGCTTTCGGTAGGTAAAAGCACATCTCCTGATGACTCTGCACAGTTAAGCAATCGAGCCAAGCGCATCACCCGCAGCCACCGGGAATCCAGCGGCAGCCGGGCGGGAAGACCCGGGCGGCCAGCGCGCAGTCCCACAATTCCCCTCTCGCGCCACCCAGAGGGCGGAGAGAAAGGACCACTGCCGGGGTCGGCTTCCTCGGAGAGTTCGGAGAAGTGCGCACGCGCACTGACCCCGACGGGCCTTAGCAACCAGAGCAGTGACAGTAGCAACGGCCGGAATGGTGAGTACCCTCCGGGCCCCATAGCCAAAGCTGAGAAGATATTGAAAGTGGAAATGGGTGACTGGAGGTTTGAGGGTGGGGGGTACCCGAGCAGAGGAAGGGAGCCGGTAGCGGACGCCAGCTCCGTGGAATCAGAGGCCTGAGGCGAAAGAGAAGCCCTGGCAGGAGGTGGTCTGCGGTGAGGGCGGCCTGGAGCGGATTGGAGGTTGGGTTAATGTGGAGGGACTCTGGCAGAGAAAAGGGAGGGCACAGAGCAGGAAATTCTCGAAAAAAAAGCGGATTAGAGTGGGAAAGGTGATAGAAGGGAGAGTATGAATAAGGATCTCCCTTTACATAGAAGTAATGTCCCCGGCTGGCGAGATGGAGGGGAGCTGGTTATGATAGGAGTGTAATACGGCTGCAGCAGTATTGCTGAACTGTGACGTGCCCAGGTGGCCCTCTGAATAAGTGCAGTCATAAGGTAACATTGTAAAACCCACTCTGATAGGATATGTTAGGGTAGTGTTTCTCAAATTTCAGTGTGCATAAATATAACTGTCGTCGGCCCAAGTATGAGCTTGTTGGAATGCAGATTACGAATTTTTTAAACGTTGGGGAGTGGGTTCAGCAATGTGCATTTCGACAAGGCACCTCAAGTGATTCTAAAATTGAAGGGCGCCCCACCACACTTTGAGAAATACTTTGAAATCTACGAGTGATCTATCCAATCAAAGCTCTTTATGAAGTAATGATCTTACCTAGTGATGCTCCGCAACTGGTACTTAACGTGCGCACTCTCTTGCTTACATACTTAGTAGTTCCAACTAGTAGTTTGAAAAGGGATGTTGTTGGTTGGTTACAGACCCAGTCAAAGTTATTTAACAAAGTATGTGATTGTCCTGCCGTATGGGGATGTTTATGAAGAATGAGTATATTAGTTGTCTTCTTTTTGTGATTCCAATTCTATGTAAGTGGGCAGAAATTGAACCCAGGAAATTGAAGGATGAGAAAGTCATGCCTGTCTCACCCACAAGATTAAACACCACTCTTTAAGAGTAGTTCCTCCCCCCACCCCAACCCCCTGCTTTCCTTCCTTTATTACACAGATATTTATCTGAAAACCACTGCCAAAGGAAATAAAAAGTTCTGGAACCTAGATTTATATTCAGGTGAAGAAAGAATCAGCCCTAAATAATTCTGAAAGTATGAACCATGAGAATTATTGAAAAGCTTCAAATAGGGAATCAGAACACCAGTAATTAGATGAAGCTAGCTGAGGCTGCAAACTAGGAATTCCAGGGCCCTCCAGAAATACAGGCCTACATAGTTTTTTAATTAAAAAAAAAAAAATCCCAATATCTTACAAATGATCATGTTTCATGTCAAAACCCAGAATTCTGGCTTCTCTGAAAAATCAGAAATACTGTATTTCACCATTGGATGCATTTTTTTTTTCAAATTTTTGTATTACTGAAGTATGATGGTGTCATATAATTGGCAGCATCTTTTCTTAATGGTACATAAAATTAGGGTGTTTCTTTCTTTCTTTCTTTCTTTCTTTTGAGGAATATTACTCCTGAGCTAACATCTGCCACCAATCCTCCTCTTTTTGCTGAGGAAGACTGGCCCTGAGCTAACATCTGTGCCCATCTTCCTCTACTTTATACGTGGGACGCCTACCACAGCATGGCTTGATAAGCGGTGTGTAGGTCCACACCTGGGATCCGAACGAACAAACCCTGGGCCGCTGAAGTAGAACATGCAGACTTAACCCCTGGGTGTTACTTTCAATTAGTGGAGTTTTTATATTTGAAGAAATGTGATATTAGGGTAACTCTTGTCCCAAGTCTCACCTGCCAGCAGTTTTGGACAGCTGAGGAGAGTTTATCCTCTTTATATGACCAGCTTTACCCATTAATGATGTCCATTGGTCCTTTAGGCATTTGAGTTTTTGACTCCTGCTATCAGTAGGGGAACTAGTGACCTTGTAAACCAATTCTTTATTGCCACAATAGACAGCTAGATTGCTTCCAACTTGAAAGTTTTCTTATATGTGTCTTTTTATGGACCCATGCAGGGATTTCTCTGGGAACATACTCAGGATTGGGATTGCAGAGTCATAGGGTTTATGCATACTTAATTTCCCTAGGCACTGTCAGACTGCTTGCCAGAATGGCTCTACTGTGTTTTACTTCTTTCAGTAATGCATGTGAGTTCCCTTTTCTCTGCATTCTCAGCTCCTTTCTAGTTTTTGCCAATCTGAGGATGTATTTTAGTATCCCGTTGTTTTACTTTGCATTTCTCTGATTTTCAGTGAGTTGGAACACCTTATCATATTCTTGTTAGTTATCTGGATTTCAGTTTCTGTGAATTTTCTGATTATATTTTTTTCCCAACTTTTCCGTTTTTCTTTTTATTTTGAATTTTAGGAGCTCCTTGTATGTTCTAGATATTAGTCCTCTGTTGGTTTTACATTGAAAAGGTCTTCTCCCACGTTTTCTAACTTTGTTAAACAGGGTTCTTCACTTGCTGAACTTCATTTGTTCTAATTTTTGTCAGTTTATTCTATTGTGTGTTTCCGTATAAATGGTCATCTGCACATAGTAAGTTTTATTTCCTCCTTTTAATCATTCCAATTTGTGTTTCTTTTTATTATAATATTGATAAAGATCTCTTCTACCATGTTAAACAGTGTCAGTGGTAGTAGGCATCCTTGATGTGTTTGGGATCTTAAAGAGAATACTTAGTATTACCTTCCCAATTTGGCCTACCTTGACCACCTTATTTAAAATAAACATCCTCCACACACATACACACATCCTGATACCCCTTACCAAGCTCAGCATTTTCTTTTTCCTTAGTAGTTAGTAATTCTAATACACTGTATAATTTGTTTATTATATATATTATTTATCATCTGTCTCCCTCCAATAGATGTAAGTTCCATGAAGGCAGGATCTTTGTGTTGTTCATTGATGTATCCTATGCCCATAGACCAATGTTTGGTACATAGTAGGATACTCAATAAATATTTGCTGAACTGAGTGAATTTCTGCATTAAGCATGGTCTTTGCTATAGCTTTTTGGTGTGTAGATTTTACCAAGTAAGGAATTTCCCTTTAACTTTTAGTTGAGAGCTTTTAATGTCAGATATAGAACTTTATCAAGTACTTATTAAAATAAATGTGTTTCTCTCTTTAATCCATCAATAAATGATCTACATTGGTAGATTTTTTTGTTGTTAAGCAATCCTTATGCTCCTGAGATAAGCCATCTTGATCATGATCATTATATACTATTGGCTTTAGAAGTCAATATTGTATCTAGGATTTTCAAATCTATGTTGAGAAATAAAGAGGGCTCCTTATCTTGTAGCATCGAGGTTATTCTAGCCTCATAAAATAAGTTGGCAGCTTTCCCTCTTTTTCTGGTTTCTAAAACAACTTGTATAATAGGGACTGTCTGTTCCTTGAAAGCTTATAAAAATATCTCAACTTGGAGCTTTAGGGGAGGAGGATGAGGGTAAATCTCTTCAATTATCTTTTTAATGTTTTAAATAGTTATTGGTCTATGCGAATTTTCTGATTCTTCTTGTGACAGTTTTGGCACTTTTGTGTTTTTTCTAGAAATGCATACTTTGTCTAGGTTTTCAAACATTATATATTTGCTTATAATGTTTTATTTTTTAAATCTCTGTGTGTCTGTTTTATTTCTCCTTATTCAGTTTCTCTATATATGTATATATATATATTTTTTTTGGTGAGGAAGATTGGCTCTCAGCTAACATCTGTTGCCAGTCTTCCTCTTTTTTTTTTTCTTTTTTGTCTCCAGAGTCCCCCAGTACATAGTTAAATGTTCTAGTTGCAGGTCCTTCTAGTTCTTCTATGTGGGACACTGCTACAGCATGGCTTGATGAGCGGTGCTAGGTCTGCGCCCAGGATCCGAACTGGCGAACCCCGGGCCCCCAAAGCAGAGCACGCGAACTTAACCACTCGGCCACAGGGCCTGCCCTCAGTCTATATTTTTAATTTGTATATCTTTTTTCTCAGTTGGGCTTGCCAGAGATTTAAGAACCAACTTTTAGTTTTGTTAATCTTTTTTTCTTCCTGTTCTGTTTTTCATCGTCTTTTTCCTTTGTATTTCCTTCTGCCTTCTTTAGGTTTCCAATGATGTACTTTTTCAAATTGAAAAGCTATTTGAAGCTATAAGTTTCCTTTTAAGTGTTAATGTTCCTCAAATTTTGACTTTTTTGTCGTTTATTATTTTCCCTTAATTTATCATTTTCTTTTTAACCCAAGGGTTATTTATTTGTATGTCTTTACTTTCTAGGCATAATGGTATATACTTTTAAAATTTTCCTTTTCTTATTGTTCAGGGTTCTCTTTTTTTTTTTATGAGCTCCAGCAACAATTCAAAGGATGTCTTCCTTTGCTCACCTTTAAAGTTTTAAATATCATATTAAATTGAATCTAAGATATTATTGATTATAAGGTGCAACATTATTTTGTGTTTTACTAAGAAAGAAAAATACAAAGTTGGAATTAAACTATGACAAATAATTTCTTATCACTTAGAATTTTTATTTTGTATGTATTGACAAAGTTCTTTAAAATATGTTTAAGCATATAGATTTTTATCATATATCGTCCTTTGCAAACGTAAAAAGGGATATGTGTATATGAAATAAAATAGTCAATATTTTTCTAAAACTTCACCACTGCCACCTGGCCACTGCAATAGTAAATTGTTCCTGATTGTAAGATGCATCCAAATTTCAAAGATGTTTAAATGTAAAAGATGTAGGTCTTAGAATCAGTGAAATAAGATATATTTTAATGTCAAGTGTTGACGGCTATATATATTTTTTTCTCTTTTGAGGAAGATTAGCCCTGAACTAACATCCACTGCCAATCCTCCTCTTTTTGCTAAGGAAGATTGGCCCTGAGCTAAGATCTGTCCCCATCTTCCTCTACTTTATAAGTGGGACGCCTGCCACAGCATGTTGATAAGAGGTGCATGGCTCCACGCCCAGGATCCAAATTGGCAAACCTGGGCCATCAAAGCGGAGCGCACGAACTTAACTGCTAGGCCACCGGGCCGGCCCCAAAAGCTATATTTTTTAAAACCAAGTGGGAGTGAAGTATATGGGCATTACATCACGATTTTCTTAATTTCTCTGATAGGTATTTAAATAAACTATTCTGATTTCAGGAACTTAAAACACTCTCTTTTCATAGAAAGTCTCAAAGAAGTTAATCTTTTTAATAGTAAACCTCAAGGCTAATAATTATTGTGTGAAAATTGAGTCAACAAATGACACCAACAGACAGCCTTGTTTTTTCTTCTCTTTTTAAGGCAAAAGCAACAACAATCAAAGAAGCCCTAGCCAGATGGGTGAGTATATGAGTTTTTACTTGTTTTATAAACCATCCAAGCAGAATTTTTGGATAGTTATTTAAATCTGACCATTCACTACAAGGAATCTTTGTGGTATTGGAACTGTTTAGCTCCCTTGACAGTGGTGGTAGATACATGAACCTACACAGGTGATAAAAGTGTAGAACTTAATACACACACACAAACACATTCACATTTAAATATACAAATTAGTACAAGTAAATTGGGAACATCTGATTAAAATCAGTGGATTGTATCAATATCAATGTCCTGGTTGTGATATTATACTGTAGTTTTTCAAAATGTTAGCATTGGGGGAAACTGGGCAAAGTGCAAGGGATCTCTCTGTGTTATTTTTTATAACTACAGGTAGATCTTCAAATATCTCAATAAAAATTTCAATCAAAAAAATCTGACCACTGGAAAATTTAAATATGGAAAGGCTGATTCATCTATTACTATAAGATGGCTGGAATCTCTGTGTTAAAGTATATTTTCTTTTTGAACTTTATCATCATTAAACTATATATCATTTTCAGGTTATAGAGTGGTATATGTTGTGGATTATCTAGATTTTAGTTAGATGATGGTTTTAGCTTCTTGGAGGTTAGAACAGGGACAACCCATGTGAGCAAGCTAAAATCATACATGGACAATTGAAAAGACATTGAATAAAAATACTGAGGCAATGCCCAGCATCACTGATCATCAGGAAAATGCAAATCAAAACCAATGAGATATCACCTCACACCTGTTAAAATGGCTATCATCAAAAAGACAAGAGAGGACCAGCCCTGGTTGCCTAGTGGTGAAGTTTGGTGCTCTCTGCTTCGGTGGCCCAGGTTTGGTTCCTGGGTATGGACCTAACCACTTGTCTGTAAGTGACCATGCTGTGGTGGTAGTTCACGTACAAAAAGAGGAAGATTGGCAACAGATGTTAGCTCAGGGTGACTCTTCCTCAGCAAAAAAAAGACAAGAACTCTTGTACACTGTTGATGGGAGTGTGAATTGGCACAGCCACTATGGAAAACAGTATGGGGGTTCCTCAAAAAATTAAAACTAGAACTACCATATGATCCAGCAATCTCACTTCTGGATATATATTGGAAGGAAATGAAATCACTATCTTGAAGAGATATCTGTATCCCCATGTTCTTTGCAGCATTATTTGCAATAGCCAAGACATGGAAACAACCTAAATGTCCATTGATAGATGAATGGAAGAAGAAAATGTGTATATATACACAATGGAATATTATTCAGCCATAAAAAGAAGGAAATCCTGCCATTTGTGACAACATGAATGGGTCTTGAGTGCATGATGCTAAGCGAAATAAGTCAGATAAAGAAAGACACATACTGTATGATCTCACTTATATGTGGAATCTAAAAAAGCCAAATTCATAGAAACAGAGAGTAGAATGGTGGTTGCCAGGGGTTGGGGACTGGGGGAGATAGGGAGATGTTGATCAAAGGGTACAAGCTTCCAGTTACAAGATGAATAAGTTCTGGGGATCTAATGCACAGCATGGTGACTATAGTTAATAATACTGTATTATATACTTGCAAGTTGTTAAAAAAGTAGATCTTAAATGTTCTCAGCATACACACAAAAATTATGTGAGGCAATGGATGTGTTAACTAATTCTTATTGTAATCATTTTGTAATATGTACATGTATCAAATCATGTTGTACACCTTAAACTACACCTGTTATTTGTCAATTATATCTCAAAAAAGCTAGAAAAAATACTAAAGCATATGGTAATGTTAGAAAGGAAACTGCACGGTAAAAAACATGCATTAAATATAAACTATAAATATTTTGAATATAACATTCTATAAAGTTTGAACAGTTGTAATTTAGCATTATAGACAGAATTTCCATAGAGTATAGAGATGGCTCCTCAGTGATAACTTGTCTGTTATCAATAATTTTTCACAGAATAATGTATCTTTTGCTTTTGTAGCTGGGTTTTGAATAAAGTCTTTGAAGAGACTTGGTGTCTAAGGAAAATAGACAAAGTGAATAGGATAATGAAATATTTGAATTTTTCTTTTAGTGCTTATAAACTTCTTTGTACTCATTGTATTTTTAAACTTTATTTCTGTTTGGCTAATGAAAAAACTGTTTCATTAAGGAAAAAAAGTGTGGAGTAGGCTGAATTAATTAATTAGATTCAATTTTCCTTGAATTAGATTTTAGGACTTTATTTTAGTTACTTATAATAACAAGTGGTTGTTTTTTTTGTTTTGGTTTGTAGGTTCTATTTCTAGATTACAGTGTGGCCATAAATATTTGACTTTAAGATTATTTGAAGACATCAAGCTCACTCTTTGACTGATTAACCCAACATTTATTGAGGCTCCACTAGGTGTCCGTTTCCCCTCCCCTAACTATAAATGTATGGCACAAAAATGAGTGCTGAGTGGATGTGTATTAGGTCTCTTTCTTTCAATTGATTGTATATTTTCTATTATTGATGTGTGATGATTTGACTTTTAAAAATAAGCCTCTTTTGTGTCTTACATTGCATTAGGTTATAGAAGACATAGGAAAGCAAAGGAAGTGGTCCCTGAGCTTTAGGAGCTTCCCGTGTTGTTGGAGAGATAGAATTCACTCTTAAGTATCGAGGTACTTAGAAAATATTATTAGTCAGCATATACTGGTAATTAAATTGCAAATTGTGTACTTAGTACCAAAATTAAATTCTAAGGTAGAATTTAGTAGTAAATTATTGTAGAGCAAATAGCTTTGACCTCAGCTGTGTAGAAAGGGAATATCTTCTTGGTATTTGGGGGTTCTAGCTCAGGCTGAACTGTGTATTGAAAAAGGAAGATGAGATGACAAAAAAAACAGTCGATCTTATAGATGTAAATCTGATACTTAAGAAAATGTTGTGCCGGCCCGGTGGCGCAGCGGTTAAGTTTGCATGTTCCACTTCAGTGGCCCAGGGTTTGTTCGTTCGGATCCCGGGTGTGGACCTGCACACTGCTTGTCAAGCCATGCTGTGGCAGGCATCCCACATATAAAGTACAGGAAGATAGGCACAGATGTTAGCTCAGGGCCAATCTTCCTCAGCAAAAAGACGAGGCTTGGTGGCAGATGTTAGCTCAGGGCTAATCTTCCTCAAAAAAAAAATGAATTAAACACGTAAATAAATGATTTAAAAAAAAGAAAATGTTGTTTAGGGACAAGGAATTCTCCCCAGGAAAATGTTTTTGTTGTGTTTTGTTTTTGTTTTTTTTTTTGGCTAATTGATGGACTCTTAAAGCATTTTAAATATTAGAGGAATAGAAATTATTTTCTTTCCTCCTCCTTTCCCTTTGGTTAGGACCTAACAATGAATTATCCAATCAGCCATGTAGAAGCCTAGTTATCAGGGTCAGTAAGTAAATGTTGTCAATAAGTGAACTGTAAAGAATGCACAGAATTATTAAATTCTAATAATTATTTTTAAATAAACATTGAAAAGCCATGGAAAATCCTTGTCTTTTTTAGTTTCACATTGCAATCAGGGATCGTTTTCTTCCAAATTTGTTTTTATCATAGGAAGAGAAAACCAGTCAGAAGCCATCCGAAGCCAAAGAGATAAAGCTTTATGCCCAGATTCCCCCTATAGAGAAGATGGATGCATCCTTGTCCACACTTGCTAATTGCGAGTAAGTGTTCTTTTTTCATCCTTGTTGTATTACTATTAAATTTACCTTCCTTTTCTAAATAAAGAACTAGAAAAATATGTTTGTTTTCTGTGATCTTCATTTCTTTTTTTGTTTGCTTAATGTACTTCTCCCTTTGGCAAGGCCAAACTTAGAAGATTATTGTTTTAGAGAATTATAACTCTATTGAGTTATCCTGAACAATACAATTTTTTTAATAAAAATTTTTATAATGTGCCTGGAAAATGGAAATTTCCTTGTCTCTTGGGAAAAGCTAAATAACACAATAAAACTATTGCTCTGTCATAAAATCTAGTACTTTCTCTTGTAAAATTATTCACCAAAGTTAGTACTATACTTGCTAGAGGCCTAAGACATACTGCTTTAAAAAACGTTTCAAATTATAAAAATGCATTGCAAAAAATCCAGAAAATATAAAAAGGAAAGAAATGAATATCAACCAAAATTGCACCACCTTTTGAGAATCAGTGTTAGCATTTTGATGTAGAGCCATCTAATTTTTTTTCTGATTGGACTCAAGTTACAAATATTATTTTGTAGTCCTATTTTCCCATGACTTTAAGTATGGCATCTATATTCCTATTAACTTATTTTCAAAATACTCTATATACTTTTTAGGATTGTGTGGCTAATTTGAGGCAGTTACACCATGACACCTTGTGATCATGCTCTCAGGCTGCGATGTCTCTTGTCAGGACTGTAGAATGTTATAGAATTATTTAGAATTCTTTCTGATTTCTTCACCGTGTGTTTTTCTAAGTGTGGTCCCCTGACTCCCTACATAGGAATCTCCTTATGCAGGAGATAAGACCCGCCCCAAATTTTTAGAAACACAATATCTGCTGATGAAACCTAGGAATCTGTGTTTATAATAAACAACTTGGGTGATTTTTAGACACATGTTTGTGAACCTGTGCATTAGACTAATATCTGTGTTTGGAATTAAAGGGAAAAGCAAACACTTAGTGATTGTATCCAACTTGTCCTTTTTCATGAGAGCATAGTGTATACATTTAAAAATTCCACTTTAGATGTTTTTTGGCTTCAAAAGCTTGATTTCAAAATGCACGATTTCAAAGTGGTCAGATATCTTTTTACATAAAGCCATCTCAAAGGCAAGCGTTTGAATGTTTTGTACCTCATACCAAGGTTCCTTGGAAACTGCTTAGAAAGAATCGGCCTATTCATATGTTTGCTGACAATCTCTGTGGGCAGGTTGCCTAAATAACAATGAATAAATTATTTCTCAAGCGTATTCCCAGATTTAAGGCACTCCATTTTTCACTGGTAGTTCTTGGGAGTGGGGGATGACTAGAAAATATATAGATCTGACCAATAATTTACAATGTACACAATTTGCTTTTGTTGTTTCAAGCAAGAATATGAATAATTCTTCAAGTCAAATCAGAAAGGATAAGATGACATATTTTACAGTGAAATTTTTGGGGTTTTAAATTTGGCTCTGCCACTTTCTGGTTGTTTAATATTAGGCAAATTGTCTAACATCTTTGTGCCTCAGTTTCCTAATTTGTAAAATATGGATAATAATAATACTTCACAGGAGTGTTGTGATGTTAAAACAGTTAATACATGTAAACTGCTTAAAAGAATACTAGGCACACATTAAGTGTTTGACAAAATTAGCTTCTGTTGTATTTTTTGCATGAAATTTACTGAGGTAGTAGACATTTTTGTCAAGAAAAGAAGACTAAGAATGTGTAATTATGCTCCCTTTAAAAATTTGGTTTTATATCATTAACATGTATAGAAAAAATCTGGACAAATATATGCGAACTATTAAAAGTAGTCATCCCTGGGGGAATGTGTGGGGTGTTTAGGATTACATATGACTTCTTACAGTATACATTTCTGAATGGTTTAACACGTGAAGAAATAAATATCTCCATACGTGCATATAATAAAGTTCTACTGTTTATAAAAGGATCATATAAAAATGTATTGTTCTGCTAGATGCTTTTTTAACTTAACTACAGATCATGGACGTCTTCCCAAGTTGGTATCTATAGCCCAATCTCATTTGTTTTAGTGGTAGCATATCATTTCATTATCTGTTCCTCAGTTAATGGATGTTTATAGACTTTTTCCCATTTTTTTGCTATTAGAATAATACAATAAATAATCTAGTTCATATATCTTTTGGCATTTGTATTAATATTTCAGTAGGATGTATTCCCAGAAATAAATTACTGAGTCAAAGAGTACATGCATTAAAAAATTTAATAGATAACACCAAACTGCCCTCATAAGGTTTTTTTTTAAATTTTCTGCAATGAGCATGTTAATACTTTTGTAATCAGAAGAAGAATATGAAGATTTCAAAATGAAGGAGTACATGCTATGTCTGAGGGGGTGAAAAGGATATTCAGTGTAAAAAGGAAATATGACTTAAATATCATCTTCTATGGGCACTTGAAGAATAATTTCTGATATACCATTTAAAATTTTTTCATATTAATTCAAGTTTTCCTTTGTTCTTTTTAAGGAAGCTTTCACTGTCTACAAACTGCATTGAAAAAATTGCCAACCTGAATGGCTTAAGTAAGTGATCCACAGTAACAGATGGTTCTTGGATTTTCTAGTTATTGGCATAAACATTCCAGAGACACTGCATAATCCTAGAAGCTGGCACCTGTTGTAACCACAGTAATTGTCAGATGACAGAGAGAATATATAAACCTTGTGTCTTAAGTTTGATTATCCACAGAAAATTAGAGATAACATGAGACCTGAATATTTTAAAGACATTTTAAAGCTTTTATAGAGTTAGAATTGAGATATCTTAAATAGAAATTCAGATTTTTTATTACATATTTTTTTTGTTCAGATTTGTCTTGTGTTTTGTACTTGTTAGGTTTAAAATTTAATTCCTCACCACCCCTGTTTTTCCTGTGCTCTTTGTTAACGGCATCGCCACCTTCCCCGTTGCCAAGGCCTCTGACTGCTTGTGCTAGTTTCCTATGGCTGCTCAAACTTGGTGGCTTAAAGCCACAGAAATTTATTCTCTCAGTTCTGGATGTCAGAAGTCTGAAATCAGTTTCCCTGGGCCAAAATCAAGGCTTTGAAGGAGCTGTACTCCCTCTGGAGGCTTTGGGGGAGAATTTGTTCCTTGCCTCCTCTAGATTCTGATGGCTGCCATACTCCTGGGCTTGTGACTGCATCACTCTGGTCTCTGCCTTTATGGTCATATTGCCTTCTCCTTTTCGGTCTGTGTCAAATATTTCTCTGCCTCCCTCTTATGAGGATATATGTGATTGCATTTAGGGAACACCTGGATAATCAAGGCTACTCTCCCCGTCTTAAGATCCCTAACTTAATCACATCTGCAAAGTTCTTTTTTCCCCGTATAGAGTAACATTCACAGGTCCCAGGGATTCGGTTGTAGATATCTTTGGGTGAGCCATTATTTAGCTTACCATATTCTCCCTTTACTTCCCTCAAGCCCTACCTCCAAGTTCATTACTAAGTTCTGTTAACTCTACTCTTTGAAAGAATTCTCAAATAATTTGTTGCTTTTCCATTTCTGGGAGCTACAGGCTTAATTTAGCCCCTCATCATAGCCCCCTGGATGGTGTTTTCAAATATTTTTGACCACTTTCCACAGTAGGAAATATATTCGGATTCATGACTCAGTACCTGTATTCATATGGATATGCATACCAATATACACCTACACATATGAACTGGAATAAAGTTTGTAAAACAATATTTACCCTTATAGCATAAGTTACAGTATAAATTTTTTTAATTTGATTTCATTTTTTTAAAATGCATGTCACAGCCCACCAAGCTGACTTCAAATGACCCAGTTTGAAAAATACTGCCTTACAACTTTTGTGATAGCCTCCTAATTGATCTCCTTGTCTCCTATCTTTCTGCTTTTCAGTTGACCTTCAGTACTGATACCAAAGTTTTCTTTCTAAAAATATTGTTCTCCTTATCATTCCTCCACATCAGAGACCTTTAATGGCTCCTCTTTGCCTAGTAAAGACCAAATGCCTTAATGTTGCATTCAAAGTCATCTAAAAGCTTGTACTACCCTATTCACACCCAAACACATCACTCTTTTTTTATGACTTTGTGCATTTGTTAATGCAGTCCTTTTCGTTAACAACAGCCCCTTCTTCTAACAGGGAAGTCCTACAAGAAACAAAATTAAATTTAAGAATGCCAAGTTTAAATGTCATTTCTCCCTCTAAAGTTTTCTCTAATCTCTAGCATCATAATTACTCCTTCTTTGGGAACATTTATAACAGTCTACCTTGGGTTATAATAGTAATTACCTACTTCGTGTAGTTATTGTGAAGATTAAATGAGTTAGTGTATATAAAGTACTTAGAATGTATCTGGTGCGTATAAATACTCAAGAAATATCAGCCATTATTAGAGTTAGTGAGGAATATGTTCTGTCTCTTTAGATAATGAGCTCCTTGAGAGCAAGCATCACATCTTATTAGTCTTTTTATCTTCTATTTTAAATCTCGGTCCCCCCCAGTACCTTAGTCACAGTTGGCATTCAGTATTTATATAGTGCTGGAGAGGAAGTGTTTACTATTAGAGTTGTGCATAAGATGACTCAATCTATTCCAGTTTTTCACTGACTCCTTAAACAGTTTGAGATGTTTCACTTTATTCCCTGCTTCGATTTCTTTGTAATTGAAACACTTTGCTTAAATGAGGCTAAATTGATAACGTTATTTATCAGTACAAATAACATGCTTTTCTTTTCTTAAAAATATGACTATGACAATAGTGAAAATGAATAACCTTCTATATAGGGCTGGCAGTAGATTTTAACTCATATTCTAACTTTGGTCAATTGGTAGTGACTCCTAGGAAAATTGTATGAAGAAGAGTTCCAAAAATTCAGTGGAAAAATGTATCTCGATCAATTATTGATGTTTATCGTAGACACGGAATGCGAGTATAGGCGTTTGTACCATGTATTTGCTATACTTGACTCATCTCATTTTAGTTCTGCTTGTAACAAATAGTCCTTCGCAGTCTATGGCGAGGGAATACGCTTTATCTGTGACTATGAAGCAAAAAGAAGCCAAGTGACACATATAAAGGGTTGACTAAATGACTCTAGTTTGCATCCCACCCCTTTCCTTTCATGAGCACTGTAGTCTTACTTATTATGCTATGACGAGAGGATCTGAAATAAACAGGTATTCCTGTTTAACGGGGGGGTTTATAAGGCAGAATAACCTTAATGGCAGTGTATCTTTATTGTACCAAAGCTGTCACTGGAAAACTGCGTGACATGACTGTTCAAAACTGTGACTAAAAAGCTGCACAATGTGAATATTAATAATCTCATATTAAAGATTAGAAAGTAAATTTTGTTGTCTTGTATCTTTGGTAAAAAAAATTATATGTTACTCCTTCAGTTTACTAAATAAATAAACATAAAACTTTAACTGTTTTGATTTTCATCAGGACCTGTATGAAGAAAAAAACCAATATTTTCCTCTTAGTGGTGCTCTACTTATGCAGCATATAAAGTACAGAAAATATATAATTGTGTTATGTTAGAACATTTAATCTATTAACTTTGATATTATAATATATTTCCCTGTTCAGCAATCAGGTCTTTTTAGCCTTTTATTAGCATTTTTTTAAAAGCATTTTTTTAAAAAAAGGAGTTTGGGGGTTGGCCCAGTGGCATAGTGGTTAAGTTCACTCGTTCCTTGGGTGGCCCAGGGTTCGCAAGTTCGGATCTCAGCGCTGAGCTAGCACCGCTCATCAAGCCACACTGTGGTAGGTGTCCCACATAAAGTAGAGGAAGATTGGCACAGATGTTAGCTCAAGGCCAGTCTTCCTCAAACAAAAAGAGGAAGATTGGCAGCAGATGTTATCTTCCTCACAAAAACAAGGGGAAAAAAGGAGTTTTATATATTGTTAGATATTATCTTTGAAAGAGTTGCATATATTTGTTATCCAATTTCTAAGGTGGTTTCTCAGTCTTCATCTTAGTTGACCTACCAGTGTATTTTGACATGGGTGATTTCTCTTTCCTCTTTGAAACAATTTCAGTATTTGGCTTCTAGGACACTATGCCCTCCTGATTTCCTCCTGCCTTTCTGGCTACTTCTTCCCAGTCTCGTGTCCCCAACTTTTAAATGTTGGAGTACCCCAGGACTCAGGTTTCGGATCTCTTCTCTTTTCTACCTTCGCCTACTCCCTAGATTATTTCATCCAGATTATGGCTTTACCATCTATACGCTGATGGCTCCCAAATTTCTCTCTCTAGTCCAGACGTCTCCTCTGAGCTCCAGATTCAGATTCACTTCCCTGATATTTCCATTGGATGGCTAAAAGCCATCTCATACTTAACGTGTCCAAAACTGAGTGCTGATAGCCTTCCCAGCCACACCTAAACCAACTTCTTGTATGTTTGTTTCAGATAGCAACAGCTCCATTCTTCCAGTTGCTCAGACCACACTCCTTGATAATTTCTTGACTCCTCTCTTACACATCCCCTATGAGGCCTATTATCTTTCTAATTTTATCTCCTGTTACTCTCCCTTGTGTTTCATGAGCACTTCTGCCTCATTGCCTTTGCACTTGAAGTTCCCTCTGCCTGTAAATGTTCTTCCCCCAGATATCCTCATGGCTAGCTGCCTCACTTCCTTTGAGTCTTTACTTAAAAATCACCTTCTATCTAAAATGTCAACTGCTCCCAACCCCCTAACATTCAATTCCTTTTACCTGCTTTTTTTGTCCTTCACACTTTTCGCTATCTGATATACTCACTTATTTTGTTTATTATCTGCCAAATGTTAGCTCCATGATAGCAGAAAGTTTTATCTGTCTTATCACTGTTATATTGCAAGTGCTTATAACTGTTTCTGGCATGTAATAGATAATGATTATGTGTTAAATGAAAAACTTTTTGAATAAGCTTTTTATTCTGCATGAAATCGAAAAAATAAAATGGTAATTTTTCCATGTCAGGAAGCTTTAAAGAATAATCGATTATGTGGTTTTCTTAAACATTTAATTTTCACACATTATAGTTGTATGGGGTATATTAGTTTGCTGGGGCTGCCGTAACGAATCCCATAGACTGGTGGCTTCAACAACAGAAATTTATTTTCTCACAGTTGTGGAGGCTGGAAGCCTAAGATCAAGGGGTCAGCGGGATTGATTTCTTCTGAGCCCTGTCTCCTTGGCTTCTGCATGCCATCTTTTCCCTTTGTCTTCACATGGTCTTTTCTCTGTTTCTGTCTGTATCCTAATCTCCTCTTATGATGGCACCAGGCATATTGAATTTTACCTAAAATGATCTCATTTTACCTTAATTACCTCTTCAAAGGCTCTATATCCAAATACAGTCACATTCTGAGGTACTGGAGGTTAGGACTTCAACAGTTGAATTTTGAGGGGACACAATTCAGCCTGTAACATGGGGTCTTGTTTCAATAGTTAAACCATTTTGCATGAATTAGATCACTCATAAAATGCATTGTTCTGAAAGTTAAATGTTTCTCATAAAAGAATTTAAAATAATTTATTAAATTAAAACTAAAGTTTATGTAACTATGTATGCCTGATACACACACACATACAAACACCATTTGTTTGTACTTACTATAGATTAGGCATTATGCTGACTGTTTTAGACAGTTATCTTATTTAATCCTTACAGTCTTATAAGATAGATATTTCCTCATTTTATATATGCTGAAACTGAGATTCAAAGAGGCTTGGGTGCTCCCACAGAGGGTTGAGATTGGAACTCAGTTAATTAGATTTGTGTTCTTAACCATTGAATTATAGATGTTACAGACTAGTGCCACCTAATAGAACTGTCTGCACTGTCACAGTACAGTTGCCACTAGCCATGTACAATTATTAAGCTCTTGAAATGTGGCTAGTGTAACTGAGAAACTGAAGTTTTAACTGTAGTTAATTAATTTAAATAGCCACATGTGGCTAGTAACCTACCATATTAGACAGTGTAGTTATAGAAGTTTAAGCTGTGAAAATGAAATGTATAACTTATGTGTAAGTAATCAAAGTACTTTTTTAAAACAGAAATGAGGTTTCCTGTGTTGTACAAGAAATCTTTTTTTTAATTTTAAAAAATAATACAAGTACATGGTTTTATGCAAATTTTAGTTTGAAAGAGGTTACAATGAAAAAAAGTCTCCCTTTAAGCATAGACTCAGTTCCTCCCCAAAAGCACTACTGTTTCTACTTTCTTTTTTCTCTTCCAGAAGTAGTCTATAGATATACAAATAGAAACATCCTTTTAAAAAATACAAATAGGCATTTTTTAAACCAAATCATAATCTATAATTATTTAAAAGATTGAAAGCAAAAGATTTTTCAAACGCTAATTCATTTGCTTTCACTTCTCATATTGTGTGGAATGAGGCAGACTGTACATGTGTGTTTCTGTTTTCTGGTGTGAGTCCTCATACTGTAAGAGGTTTGAAATGTATATGCCCCCAAATTTAAAGTTCAAATCTTCTTTACTTTTATTTTAACCTTGTAATATTTTTACTAGCCAGCAATTTAAGACCATGCATTCCAAATAGCTAACTATTTTTATATGTAATATTGGCGTAATGAGAAATTATAGTTGTAGTGTTTATCTTAGATGATAGGTCAATGTTATATCCTAGTTGATTACCACTTTTTATTAATACAGCCTGTCTTACCCATTATATAAGGATATTTACTATATAAAACTTATTAAAGCTTTATTATACTAGATTTATAACAATTGTGCAATATGATTCTCATAAACAAAAAATTGCTTTTTTTCCACTACAGAAAACTTGAGGATATTGTCTTTAGGAAGAAACAACATAAAGAACTTAAATGGACTGGTAGGTTGTTATTTATTAATTTTAAAAAGCATACACTTTTTCCTTAGTATACAAATAATACTTGTCCATTGCAGAAACTTTACAAAATAGGAAATCAGCTATAAAAAGTACCTAAAAAGCCACTGACAATTTAAATACTGCTAACATTTTGATTGACATCTTTCTTGCTTTTTTTTCTATTTTTCAATGGCTGTGTAGAGAATGAAATCATACTATACATATTGTTTTGCATCTCCCTTTTTTCTTACTTAATATGTAAAGATCATTTTTCCATGTCATTCGTTCATTCAACAAAGCCATTCAATATATTTCTTGAATGCCTACTTTGCCAGGCACTGTTCTAGGCACTAGAGATACAGCAGAATATAAAATAAAGTCCTTTCTCTCATAGAACTTACATTACAGTGGTGGGAGACAGACCAGAAAATAATTGTATAATACATCAGGTGGTGATGAATGCAATGAAGAAAAACGAGGCATATGAGAGAACATAGATTGATGGGAAGTCTTCTCTGGAAGTGAGGAGTGCAGGCTATAGAGCTGACAGAGGAGCAAGTGCTGCTGGCTGAGATGGGACAGCAAGTGCAGATGTCCTGAAACTGAAGCTGCATGGTCTGCTTGAGTAAGAGCAAAAGAGTTGAATGAAGGAAGGAGAATTGTCCTCAGTAAGGCTGAAGAGGGAGCCAGGAGCCAGGCCACATCAGGCCTTATAGGTCTTAAGATTTTAGATTTTTTTCCAAGTGGTTTGAAAAGCCTTTGGAAGTTTTTGATCCGAGGATGTGCCTAAAGTTTTTAAAATAATTTTCTACCATATCTTTTTTTAATAACAGCATGATATTCTATTTTATTGATGTACCATAATTTATTTAAATCAGTTATTTATTATTCATTATTTCCAGTTGGGAGTTATTATAATAAATGCTGTTATGAATCTCCTTTTAGCTATATTATTGCATACATCTATGAATAATTCCTTGGATAAATTCTTTGAAATGGACTTGCTGGGTCAAAAGGTATGAATTTCTTTTAAAGTTTTTGTGACATATTATCAAGTTACCCTTCGGAAAGTTTGTAACAATTTATACTCTCACCAGTAATGGATGAGTGTTCCCATTTCCCCTTACCAACCTTTGGCATTTAAAAAAAATTTTTTTTTTCCTATGGGAAAAGAGAAGACTTTTTTTTTTTTAAGGTATGCTTTTTGATGAGAAAGATTGGCCCTGAGCTAACATCTGTTGCCAGTCTTTTGTTTTCCCTTCTTCTTCTCCCCAAAGCACCCCCAGTACATAGTTGTATATTGCAGTTTTAGATCCTTCTAGTTGTGCTATATGGGACACCGCCTCAGCATGGCCCAATGAGTGGTGCTACGTCTACGCCCAGGATCTGAACTGATAAAACCCTGGGCTGCCAAAGCAGAGAGCGCAAACCCAACCACTCGGCCACAGGCCAGCCCCTTTCCTCTCTTTTTCTCCCCAAAGCCCCAGTACATAGGCTGTGTATCCTAGTTGTAAGTCCTTCCATGAACTTAACCACTACATGGCCAGGCCAGCCTCAAAATTTTTTAAGTTTTTGACAATGTATTCTATTTGTATATTTATTGGCCTTTGAATTTCCCTGCAAAAAAGTTGAGATGAAACAATATTGTAAAACCAGGCAATTTCAGGAAAGATGAAGCTGATTTCTTTTTCTTGTGTCTGTTCCCCAAAAGACAATCATTTTTTTAAAGTGTTTATTGTTAAGTAATTAATAAACATTCTGAAATTTATGACTCTAGCCGCCTTCCCTGCCTCCCAATAAGTCTAGTTTCTCCTTCCTAAGAGCCAGTGGGGCTGAAACTGCAGTGCTTGCCAATAATAACCTCCCAAGACCAGGCAGGCTAAATGGCCATTCCCCCGTTACAGAAGCAGCTGCTATACCTGAATAGGAGTCAGTGTTCAGAGGTGCAATTCTGGATTATCTTAAATTTTCTGAATAATATTCCCACTTCTGTGTGTCTACTTACCCACAAAAAGTGTTATTAATAAATTTGTAAATGCTTGGAAATTCTTAGAGATTACGTTCTAGAGTAAAATAAAGTTTTCTCCCCTAAAACAATAACCAGTAGTTGAATTGTTTGCTTTCTAGTTAGAGATAATGAGTAAAACCCTTAATGTTCTGTAAAAAAATGTTTTTGTTTTTCTAAACCATTGGTAAATTTAAAGATATTTTGCCGTCTCTCTATTGTCTGAGCCTTAGATGGTAAAAAGTTCATCATTATTCATAATGGCTAAAATAATAAGTTGTAGTAAGAAAAATTCAGAATTTATTATACCTCTTACTAAACATTATTTACTTTGAATTATCTGTAAAGCAAGAGTTTGTAAATAAATGTACCCCATAATTTTTAGGATCAATAAGATAGATACATGATGTTCCCCCAGGTATTTATGGAACACCAGATTCTCAAGTATTGCTATAATATAAAAATGTAATATATACCTAGAAACCACAAAGAAATTGTGAATATAGGATTAAAGGCACGTATGGAGATATTATCCAGCTGAACCATCACTTGCTTAGAGCTCTTCACCTTCTATAGACTCCTATCAATTACACCCAACAGTTGGTTTTCTTTCCAGGATGTGTGTATGTGGGTGTGTGTGTATGTGTGTACATACACCATACATACACCAAAACCAACATTTTCCTAGTCTGAAAGCTTTGCTACTTACACCTAGACTAAAGAAAAATAAATCTGCCTAGGGATACAGGTGCTGGGCTTTAAGTAGGTTCACATACTAACTGATTTATTCATCTAGGCACACCAGCCTCATAGCATGGTTTAAGTAGCTGCCACAATAGGTTACAAATGACTACTCTAATATGTGAAACATGGAGTGTTAAATTGAAGGGAAGGGGTCTGTTTAAAACTACTTAGGAAAACCGACTGTTAAGGTACATTATAACCCCATTCGTACTTATGATCTGGCCTCTGCCTTCCTTTCAGATCATTTCACATTACTCTTGAGCCAGTGGCATTCTTGTTCTTCCTTGAACATGCCAAGTCCATTCCCACTTGAGGACCTTTTTACTTGCTGCTTCCTCTGCCACGGAAACTCTGTCACCCTGCATTTCCACATTACTGGCTCCTTCCTAGCCTTCACACTTGAGCTCAGATGTCAACCCCTCAAAAGTGACCCGACTACCTGATATCTAAAGCAGCCCTCTAGGCAATAGCTCTTACCACTTACAATTTTTTTCATCTTTCTTGTTATTATCTGAAATTCTTATTTGTTTGTTCTCTCTCCCTCTCTCTGTTTCTTTCTCTCTCTCACACGCACGCGAATCCTAAAGAGCACGTCAGTTTTGTTCATCAGCATCTACATTAGTGCTTGATACATGTAGTAGACACTCTATAAATATTTATTGAGTGACTTAATGTATGTTAACTAATTCTAAAAACTATTAGGCTAAATTTTTAATTCTAAGAGTAATATATGTTAATGGTAAAAAACAAATCAAGCAATTCATAAATGTATGAAATATACTAAGTCTTTCCTATTTCTACCAACCTCCCCAACTCCTTGAGGTAACAGAGATAATATTGTTTTGTATCTTTAAAATTTTTTTCTGTGCACATACAAATAGATATCTGTGTGTGTGCATGTGCGTGCATGTGTGTGTATGCATATATATATGTTAAATATGTTTGCACTGATAATATACAAGGCACATTTTTTCTGCTTTTTCATCCAATGATATATCAAGAAAATCCTTCCTTGTCAAAACATGCAAATTTAATGCATTTTTTAAAAATAGCTGTATGGTTTTCCACTGTCACACTGTAGCAGCTGTCTGTTGCTGTGATGCTGAAAGCTATACCACTGGTATTTCAAATATCATCAGGGTCACCCATGGTGGGCAGGTTTCAGTGGACCTTCCAGACTAAGACAGACTAGGAAGAAGGACTTGACCACCCACTTCCAAACAAATTGGCCCTGAAAACCCCATGAATAGCAGTGGAGCACCGTCTAATATAGCACCAGAAGGTGAGAGGATGATGCAAAAAAAGACTGGCAGGGTTCCGCTGTGCTGTACACAGGGTCACTAGGAGTCAAAATCGACTCGATGGCACTAACAGCAAAAAACAGTTTTCCACAGTATCAGTATACATCAATGTTTTTAACTATTCCTATACTACTGAGCATTTAGATTATTTCCAGCAACTTTCTAGAGGAAGGGATATCTCTTTTTTTTTTTTTTGCTGTTACAAATCTTGCTGCAGTGAACATCTTTGCACATATATCCTTCAGCAGTTATTTGAGTATTTACATAGGCTAGATTCCTAAAAGTGGAAGTGCTGAGGATATTTTTGTGTGTTTAAATTTTTTATAGGTACCTCAAATTGCTGCCACAATGCTTATGCCAGTTTCTACTTCTGTCAATGGTATATTTGGTGGGGATTATCTCCCCCGCCCTCAACATCCCTAAGTGTTATCCATGTTTTTAATATTCGCCAATATGATAGGTAAAAATGGAGCATTGTGTTGTTTTAATCTGTATTCTCTAGTTAGTTGTGACTTCAAACATCTCTTTTATATGCTTATTAGTTCTGTATGTTTGTTTTGGAAATTGGCCAAACATATTTTTTACCCATTTTCCTACTTGCTTTATCTTTTTCTTATTCAATTCTAGTCACTCTTCAATATTCCTAATAATTATCCATTATTGAGAATGTTATTATTATTGTTGTTGCAGTTAACATTTATGTAGCAGACTCTTTACATGCATTATCTCATTTAAAACTTACAACAAGTAGATAATGTCCTCATTTTACGATACAGAAACTGAGGCTTAGGTAGTTGTTTCAACTGCCCAAGTACAGTGAATGGCTCTCTTAAACACTTGCTGAGATGGCCAGTTTGTCATTAGCTATCACGGTCTTCAATGTGTATTCACTTTGTCTCAACTATTCTCTATGTAGGAGTCTTTCACACTCACATACGTGAACAAAGACAGTGAGCCAAGTATGTTCATTGCAACATAGCTTGTATTAGAGATGGCAACAACTAAGTGTCTATCAGTAGTAGACTAGCTAAATAAATAAATAATATACCTGGGGGGAAATGAGGTAGGACTTAACTGTATGTGCTTAAATGGAGTAATTTTCAAGATATATTGTTAAGTGAAAAAAAGCAAAATGGATTTTGCTATGTGCATGTATGTGCATAGGATATTTCTGGTGATAGCTGTTACCTCTGGGGAAGAGAAGAGGTGTGGGGTGAGAAGGAGACTTGTCTTTTTATACTTGTTTTACTGTTTGATTTTTTTTCATTATCTTGTATGTTACTCACTAAATTTAAAAAAACTAATGCTTCCCAACCCAAAAAAATACAAAGTATTTGTATACTCATGTTCATAGCAGCATTATTCACAATAGCCAAAAAGTGGAAGCAACACAAGTGTCCATCTAGGGATGAATAGGTAACCAAACAAAAAAGAAGGTGATGAAGGAGAGGAGGACAGGAGGGAATAGGAGTCAGGAGGCAGAGGACTTAGCCAAGGTAGTCAAATCCAGGCAATCTGATTGCAGACTCCTCACTACAATTTAATGCAGATAGTTTTCAGAATTGTTAAATGTATTTTCTCTTAGTTTATCACTTGTCTTCTTACTTTATTCATAGTTGCCATATGGAGTTTTAAATTTTTTATTTGTCTCGCCTTATGACTTATGTGTTTTGTATCTTATACGGAAGGTCTTTGCTTTTAAATTATAAAAATAGTCTTATATTTTCTTCTAGTACTTCTATAGTATTTTTAAGTATAAATTTTTAAAGTTTATACCTTTAATCCATCTGGAGTTTATTTTTGCATGTTTCATGAAGCAGGTATCAAACTTTATTTTTTTCCTCCAAATGGTTTGCCATATATTGAAAAGTCCCCTTTTCCCTCTGTTTGGAAATGCCACCTACTCGTGTATGTGCATGTGTAGTTTCCTGGATAGTCAAGTTTCTTTCTGTTTGTGGTTTTACCTATATATTCCAGCTTCAATATCATGCTACCTTAATTTTCATTAGCTTTATGGGTATTTTTTTTTTTTTTTTGAGGAAGATCAGCCCTGAGCTAACATCTGTCGACAATCCTCCTCTTTTTGCTGAGGAAGACTGGCCCTGAGCTAACATCCGGGCCTATCTTCCTGTACTTTATATGTGGGACGCCTACCACAGCATGGCTTGCCAAGCGGTGCCATGTCCACACCCGGGATCCGAACCGGCGAACCCTGGGCCACTGAAGTGGAACATGCGAACTTAACGGCTGCGCCACCGGGCCAGTCTCTAGCTTTATGTTTTGATACCTCTTGGGACAAGTCCTCTCTCCTTGTTAAAAATGTTTGAGGCTTTTATTGGACATTTACTCTTGAAGAGAAACTTGAAAATCAGCTTATCAAATTCATAAAAATAAATTCCCATTGGAATTGTATTGAATTCATATATTGATTTGGAGAGAATTGATATCTTTATAAAATGAGTTTTCCCTTACAGGCAGATTTATTCAGATTTTTTATGTCTTTTAGTAGGATTTTATAGTTTTAATTCCTATAAGGCCTTGAACATTTCTCATACGAAAAGGTATTGCTAGGAAATTTATAATGTTTTGTTGCTATGATGAATGAGGTAATTTCTCTCTACTGACTTCCTGTTTATAAAATAAAAGCTATTTATTTTTGTATATTTGTCTTGTAATAAACCACATACAAGCAGTTCTTAACTGTTTACAGGTCAGGTTCTTAATTGTTTACAGGTCAGTATGTTATCTCAATTCATTACTTTATATACAAAGCAATCATAACAATAATAATCCATCATTTTGTGTAGTTCAAAATAGAGATTTTACAGCACTCCTTTAAGCCCTTCCAACTCCTACAACCATCAACATGATCCTGTTCACAGAACAGATACTTACTTTTTTGTTTTCAGTACTCATGGTTTGCTGACCTCAAAGAATCATAAACTTTAATAGCTGAAAGGGACCTTAGAGAACTTCTTGTCCAATCTCCTCATTTCTTTTTCCATTTTTTTATTGTGGTAAAATACACATAATATAAAATTTACCGTGGTAACCATTTTTAAGTGCACAGTTCAGTGGTATTAAGTATATTAGCGTTATTGTACAACCATCACAACCATCCGTCTCCAGGATTGTTCTCATCTTATAAAACTGAACTTCCATACACATTAAACAATAACTTCCCATTGTTCCCTCCCCCCAGCTCTCACAACCACCGTTCTACTTTCTGTCTCTATGAATCTGACTACTCTTAGATACCTCTTATACATGGAATCATACAGTATTTGTCTTTTTGTGACTGGCTTATTTCACTTAGCATAATTCTTCAGGGTTCATCCATGTTGTAGCATGTATCAGAATTTCTTTTGGTTTTAAGAATGAATAATATTTTATTGTATATCTATATATATATATATAAATGTATACCGTATTTTGTTTATCCGTTCATCTGTGACAGGCACTTGGGTCGTTTCCATCTTTTGTCTATTGTTAATAACGCTGCTATGAACATGAGTATCCAAATATCTCTTTTAAACTCTGCTTTCACTTCTTCTGGATACATGCCAAGAAGTGGGGGTTGCTGGATCATATGTTGTTAATTTTTGGAAGAACCACCAAACTGTTTTCCATAGCATCTGCACCATTTTCTGTTCCCACCAGCAGTGTACAGGGTTCCGATTTCTCCCTATCCTTGACAATACTTGTTATTTTCTGTTCGTTTGATTGTAGCCATCCTAATGGGTGTAAGGTGGTATCTCATTGTGCCAACTTCCTCATTTTACAGATTAAGAAACTAAGAAGAGAAATTATTTGTTCACATAGAGAAGCAGACCAGTTTGCTAAATGCCTGTTCACTCAAGGTCCAGTTCTCCAAAGGACTAGTTTATTGAATGGCAGATTTCACTGAATTGATTCACACAAACTTAGCCTGGTTTTACTGATTGATATTCACCAGATTGCTTCACCAAAATCTTGTCTTTATTACCTGCTTACAAATATATAGAAAATTGTGTTGCTGGGATGGTTTCAACACCCTTTGCAATTTTCTTTAAGATTTTATTTAGTCTTAATTTTACTGCAGCTATTTCATCTCAGCTGTTGGATTTGTCAGTCCATCTTTGTAGAATGTGTTTCCTATTTTAGACACTGATCACTTCTTAGATGATTAAAACCCATAAAAAGTAATCTAATTGAGCTGATTAGCAAATCTTTATATTCATGGAAGTACAGAAGACAGTGGAACAGCTTGAGAATGTTTTGAAAGACAGAACTACGCCCTGGGTATCCAAAATCTGTGCAACATTTGTAAGTCAATATACATAAGAAAATCTCATTCTGCAAAGTCCTATTCCCAAAGAAAGTCCAAAAATGCACTGAAATTTGGTTATGGCAAAACAGCTCCGTTGAAATGGCTGAAAGCTAAACTAAAACTAAATTAATGCATCAAATGAGTGAACAAAGCGTCACAGACATCTTCAAAAGTTATCCCATCTAAAGATCCTTCTAGCCAATCCTCTCTAAAATGAATTGTTATCATTTTTAAGTAGTTAATTTTTTAGTAAATCAGTAAAAGAGTCAATTCAGCAAATGGCTATTTGGAGAATTGATCAATTGGCTATGTAAAAATTGACCAAGAGTCCTCATCTGCACATGTAGAATGACACTAAATAAGTGGCAGAACCCAGAATTGAGCCTAAATCTTCTAGTCAGTATTTAATCAGTATTTTTTCTGCTACCTCACAGTTTCTAAATTGGAGAAATGAGATGGATGGGGATGCAGTGCAATGAATATGTATGCGATAAAGTTTAAATTATCTGAAGCCTTATTCCCCTCTTCTGAAAGATATATATGATATACTAATTAGATCCTTTGGGAGATTATATTAGAATAATAGCTGAGGGCGTTTGGTGAAATCATGAAGTTCTGATATAAGAGTGCCAGGACGGACTGATTTAAAAGTTTCTGTTACTTTGAAACTGTTGTTTCTTCTACCCAGAAAGCTGAAACTAAGATGAGTTGTGGGAGTTGGAATGGCACACAGAAATAACTCAGGCCACTCCATTCTCAGCTTTTTGCCTTGGTTCCACCAGTATGGAAAATCCCTTAAGGATCTTTATCCAGGGAACATTTATTCTGTCTATATTCTCTGAAGGGGCAGTTACCAGGACGTAGACCTGGGCCTCACATTCTAGACATTACCGTGTGGATGTAGGTAAATTTTTTAGGTTAAGAGGGGATTGAGCATTTAATTGATCCTGACTAGTATTTTTTTGTTTTTTAAGGAAGAAATAATCACTACATTTATGCCTGTAAAAGAAGGAAAAGTCTTTGTGCTGCCATTGATTATGTCTAGCATTTAAGAGAATGATATAATTTTATACTTAAACTGAATTTTATACATCAAAAAAATAAGATTAATTGATTGATAGATAGATGGACAGACATATGGTAGGAAAAGGATAGTAAAATGTTCAATGGTAGAAATCTGGGTAGTGGATATATGGATATTTACTATAAAATTCTTTTGACTTTTTTATGTTTGTAAGTTTCCATAATAAATATTTTTTTAAAACCCTGAATTTTAGACCTAGCTCCACTATTTAATAGCATTGTAATCTTAGAAAAAGCCCTTAATCTCTCTATAATAGAAATAAAATTTTTTGCTTTGCCCATCTTAAATATTATAAGGATCAAATAATATAATGTAGAGGGAAGTAATTTGAAAGCTATACCATTCAATAAAAGTGATAAAATAGTGCTATTATTTCCCCTCTTGGTGATTTCAATAGCTATTCTTAGTTCAGATCAGTTTGGAGAGAGGAAGAGAATGTTCTACTTGGCTTTCTTAATGAGAAAAAACTCCCACACAGCCTTCAGCTCTCCTGCCAGTGGACAGGTGGGTCTCAGTTCTCTCTGAAGGCCATCGTCTTTATCTTTATAAGGAAGAGGCAGAAGGAAAAGCTTAAAAATAAGCATGTAAATCAGATTGCTTTCTTTTTCAGGAAGCCGTCGGGGACACATTAGAAGAACTGTGGATCTCCTACAATTTTATTGAGAAGTTGAAAGGGATCCATGTAATGAAGAAATTGAAGATTCTCTACATGTCTAATAACCTGGTGAAGGACTGGGGTAAGCTGAGGCTTGCTAACCTTCTACCTCCTGTCTATAGGAAATAGCCCATAGGGGACAGGAGGCAAAATGGGGACTTTTTTTTCTAAGCACAGAGGCAAATAGCTGTAGGAGTTCCTGTATTTCAGCTCAGCGCTTGAAATTTAAATTTAAATATTTACTTGGAATAGATCCTGGTCATGTTAATCATGAAAAAAATTTAAATTATCAAAGGCTGAAAGGAATCAGTTTAAATTTAATAATTCTTGGATGGAAGACCTTTTTGACGTCTCTGTTGCTTTGCTTTTTTATTGTACATTATCCATTCAGCATTTACTAAAACCCCATTATGTGCCGTGAGCTATGCCAAGCTCTTGAGATACACAGTTGAATAGGACACTATTCCTGCCCTCACAGAGTTCACAGCTTAGTGGGGAAGATTAGTTCATAAGGGAATAATTATGAAACTGTGATAAGTTCTGCAATAGAGGTTTGAATGAGTTGCTTTAAGAATTAAAGGTGAGGGGCTGGCCCCGTGGCCAAGTGGTTAAGTTCGCACACTCCACTTCGGCGGCCCAGGGTTTCACTGGTTCAGATCCTGGGCTCGGACCTGGCACCACTTGTCAGGCCATGCTGAGGCAGCGTCCCACATGCCACAACTAGAAGGACCCACAACTAAAATATGCAACTATGTACTGGGGGGATTTGGAGAGAAAAAGCAGGAAAGAAAAAAAAGAAGATTGGCAACAGTTGTTAGCTCAGGTGCCAATCTTTAAAAAAAAAAAAAAAGAATTAAAGGTGAGGGAATGTGCAGAGACAAAAGCAGTTTAGCCTAGCGCATACTGCTGCAGTACGACAGAGAGAAGACCTGTTGCTGCTCATTGATGTGCTGCTCTTATGATTCTGAACCTTAGCTCCTCTTCTTATCCCATCCTTAGGCTGGCAAAGGTAGAAGTATGTTTTCTTTTTCCCTCCCTTTCCATGTATCTTCAGAGAATGACTTCATATGGTTTAGCTTCCCTCACTTCCTTGAAAATCTTAAACAGTGAATTGTTCTGATTAGTCACAAGCCGAGAGCTAGTGATATTGGAATTCAACTCCCAAAATCGTAATAGTGAAACTTGCCATTTTAATATGGAATGTATTCTTTGTACTTGTAGCTGAATTTGTAAAGCTAGCAGAACTGCCCTGCCTGGAAGACTTGGTGTTTGTAGGCAATCCCTTGGAAGAGAAACATTCTTCTGAGGGCAACTGGATTGAAGAGGCAACCAAGAGAGTGCCCAAACTGAAAAAGCTGGACGGTGAGTGACTCTGAGCCAGCTTGGAAATGTTTTCTAGCCATAAGAGTTGAATTTGTGACATGGAATCTTGAAAAGGGGTAAAACTAAAGAAAATGATAGGTTGTCTCTAATCTCCAAGGCCACTTCTGTTCACAGGAAATTTGATGGTCTGGGTTTGGGCCAGGACCCAAAGAAGAAAAACTCCTAGGATATTTAGACTGGTATAAGATCATCTGTAGACCAAAAGCTTACAAGAAAACTGGGTTTATTCTCAAGTCACAAAGGTATTATTTTGCAGAAGAATTAGACATAAATGATAAGCAGTTGCTTTTTCACAACTGGATCAAAATTGTAGTGTTCTCTGTCACCCTCTTCCCCAGTTTTAATTATTCAATATCTAAGATAGGTGTCAATGTCAGTAGCTATCCCTGATTGACTGCGTTCAAGTCCCACTTCTACCGCTTCATAGCTTTTTGTCGTTGTGCTAGTTAATCTCACCAAACCTTGTTCTTTTGTAATCTAAAAACTGGAAATGATAATAGTCACAGACTTCTCTGGGTCCTGCCTCCTCCCAGTGGTGCTATCAGGAAGCCAGGCCAGGATTCCAACTGTTCCAGAACCCACAGACTTCCCTCTTTTCTGCCAGCCCAGGGCAATATCTTTCTAGTCCAAGGAGAATTACTATCCGCCTGCTTCTTTGCCACATCTTTCTGCATCTTCTCAGGAACTATCTTCTCAGTGATCTTCTTAGGCTTTTCAAAGACCAAAGCCAATAAGTCTTGATGGTCTGTTTCTGCTTTCCACACTGCGCCTGAGGCAATGAAGCACAGAGCCGACTAGCCTACCTGATTGAATGTGGGAAAGGAAGATATTTAGAAGAAACAAATAAGTAATATCCAGCTACATTATAATCATCATCATCATCATGATACCATGTACCAAATGCATGTTTTCCTCATTGTCTTCATCACCGAACTCATACGATATTCACATTCAAAACAAAAGGACCTAGTCGTCTATGATTGAAGCTTCCTTGTCCCTCAACTCTTCTCTCCCCTGCTCACCACCTCTGCTGCCCTACCATTCTATCATTCCTAGTCTGTGTCTCTTCTTTACCACCTCTATCTAAAGCTCAGTGTTCAACCCTTTTATCCACCTGAGCTTACTATGGCGGTTGTTCTTAAATGGGGCTGCATCCCTGTGGAGGGAAATTTCAGATCTCTGGGGAAAGAGTGAAAGAGGTCTATAGTGTGAAGAAGTTTTACAGGGGATTCTGATATGCCTCCCTGGAAGAGAGGTGCTCATCTCTCCTCCAATTGAGAATTATTGATGTCAAAGTCTCTTTTCCTACACCAAAAAACTTTAACGGCTTGATTGAGGTGTAATTCACATACAATTAACTGCACGTATTTAAAGTGTATAATCTGATATGTTTTGACGTACATATATACCTCTGAAATCATCCTCACAATTAAGATAGTGAACATGTGATAGTGACTTTAGTTAACAATACTGTATTGTATACTTGAAAGTTTCTAAGAGGGTAGACCTTGAGAGTTCTCACCACACACACACAAAAAGGTGACATGAGGTGATGGATGTGCTAACCTTATTGTAGTAAGCATTTCGTCATATATATGTATTTCAAATCATCACATTTACACCTTAACCTTACACAATGTTATATGTCAATCATATCTTAATAAAGCCAGGTAAATAAAGATAATGGACATATACATAACCCCCAAAAGTTTCCCTGTGCCTCTTTGTAATCCTTCCCACCTGCTGCTTGCCCCCTCCCTCCCAGGGCAATCCCTGATCTGCTTTTGGTCCCTATGGCTTAGTTTGTATTTTCTAGAATTTTATATAAATGGAATCATGCAGAATGTTCCCCTTTTTTCTCTCTGGATACACACCTAGGGATAAAATGACAAAGACAGTAAATTACCTCTTGTGGGGAGGTACAGGAATAATCAGGAAGAGGCAAACAGGTTTCTAAGATACTGGTAATGTTCTATTTCCTAAATTGGGTGATGGGTATACAATCATTGGTTTTGTTACTCTTTAAATTGTTTGTTTTGTATTTGTATGAACGAATATTTCACAATTTTAAAAACTAGAAAAAAGAGACATTAGAGTCTTAGACTTCAGCCTTTTTGTATTCACCTTTGGTTGGACTCTAGAAGTCATTTGAATCATTTGTATTTATGTCCTTCAGGATTGTACACAGGAAGTGAACTCCTTCCCTTAAGAATGGAGCAGAACCTATCATGTAGACCCTGAATAGACCAAGCCACATTATAGCCTTTTGGACCAAACATTGACCTCAGGCCAATTTGAACAGCCCCTAGAAGTGGGATAGACCAGAACAGAGATGGCTACAGCAGCTAACTTGCCTGTTTTTGCTCCTCTTCTATTGCTTATAAGCAAAACTGAGGGATCTGAAAAAGCTAAAATGAAAAAGCTAGACTGTACCAAATTATAGTGGGCTGTAGAGCAACTCTCCTGCCAGATGGTCATATAACTTGGTATAACCACTTTGGAAAACGGGCGTTATCTACAAAAGCTCTACATACACATTCCTGATTGTTGTTAGTGCTGTCAAGTTGCTTCTGACTCCTAGTGACCCTGTGTACAGCAGAGCAGAATACTGCCTGGTCTTTTTGCACTGCTGCTTTTCATAGTGTTTTCATGGCCAATTTTTTCAGAAGTGGGTGGCCAGGTCCTTCTTCCTAGTCTGTGTTGGTCTGGAAGCTCCGCTGAAACCTGTCCACCGTGGGTGATCCTGCTGGTATTTGAAATACTGATGACATGGCTTTCAGCATCCCAGCAACACACAGCCGCCAGTATAACAACTAGCGGGTGGGTGGTCTGGTTCCCTGACTGGGAAACAAACCAGGGCTGCTGGGGTAAGAGCAGCGAATCTTAACCACTAGACCACCAGGCTGGCACATATCTCTTATGACCCAGCAATTTTTCTCCTAGCTGTATACCCAAAAGAAAAGGATATGTTTGTTTACCAAAAGACAGGTATGAGAATTTCATAGCAGCACTATTTTAATAGCCATAAATTAGAAACAACCCAAATGCTCATCAACAATAGAATAGATAAATAAATTATGACATTTCATACAATGGAACATTATAGAAATGAATAAACTACAACTTCACACAACATAGATAAATCATACAAACATAGTGTTGAGCAAAAGAAGCCAGATGCAGAGTGCATACTTTATCATTCCCTTCATATCAATTTCAAAAACAGGGAAAATAACCTATGGTGTTAGACATTAGGACAGAGTATATGTTTTGTAGGGGGATAGTGACTGGAAGGGGGTCTGAGGAAGTTTTTGGGTTTCTGATAATGTTTTCCTAATCTGGGTGCTGATTACCAGATATGTTCACTTTATTTACTTTTATCAATCTGTACACATATAATTTATGCACTTTGTATGTATATTATCCTTCAATAAAACATTCACTCTCCCCCCGCAAACATGCTGTGGGGAGAACAGAGATGTAAAATTCTGCCCCTGCCATACAGACCGTGAATGTTCATTTAGAAAGGATCACAGAGGAAGAGGCACTGGAGTGGATTCTTGATGAAGGGCAGGGTTTAGGTGGCACGAGAGATGGGAGGGCGTTCCAAAATGGAGGAACTTTGTTCACCAAGAGTCCAGAGGTAGGAACGTGCAATATGAGTTTGGGAGACAGTGAGTTGATCAGTTTAGCTGGAGTGGAAGGTGACTAGCTGAAGAGTTAAGACTGAATAGTTGTTTGGGGTCGGATTGTGGGCAGGATTCAAATGCCAGAGCTCAGAAGATGGGTGGCCCTTGACCCAGTGAGAGCCTGCAGATTTGTTTTGTTTTCTGTGCTTTGGTTCTTTGGATTTTTTTTCCAGTTTATCCCTAATGTTTAATATTTGGGGAAGTAACATAAAAATTCAGATTTCTGTAAACACTGGGATTGCATATTTTATTGTGAAAAATGAAGAATATTTGTGTTTAACATACAAAGTTTTTTTAGTGTGTATAGGGCTTTATTTTTCTGCCTGGCACCTGTAGGCATTTTTATTTGCAATTCTGCATTTGAGGAGCCAAATATTCATAAGTGCTTATATTAATCCATTTCAGAATTCTCCTCAGAGGCTTTTTGGATAATTTGAAATTAAAGAAATTATTTTATGAATTTTTATTTTTTTATTTTTATTTTTTTGGTGAGAAAGATTGGCCCTGAGCTAACACCTGTTGCCAACCTTCTTCTTTTTGCTTGAGGAAGATTGTCGCTGAGCTAACATCTGTGCCAGTCCTCCTCCATTTCGTATGTGGGATACTGCCACAGCATAGCTTGATGAGCGATGTGTAGGTCGGTGCACAGGATCCGAACCCATGAACCCCAGGCCGCTGAAACAGAATTCACGAACCTAACTACTACACCATGGGACCTGCCCCACAAAATTTTTTTATTTTTATGGCATACTTCACAGCATCTCAGAGCTTCTCAGGTTAACAGGAAAATATTTCATTTAGAATTTTAAGAATCTGTTGCAAATGACGAGAAATAATTTTCTTTTTCATTTTAGGTACCCCAGTAATTAAAGAAGATGAGGAAGAAGATAACTAACACCACGTTTTCTGCTTTATGTTAACTTATTTAAATGTCGTAAGAACAATAGATAAGTTTTGTATAATTGTCTATTTTAAAGATTCTGTGTGGGCAAAACATTCTTAAGATAAAACAAATCTCTCATTCTTATCTATTTTTTTCTTAACCTCTTCACTGTTCCTCCCCCAGAACGGTAACCCCAACTCTATATATTCTAGTCCTCTTCTTAGAAACTACAAACTTCCAATTTTTGTCTTCAGTCCCAATTATGTACTTCGTGGCCCCGTCCACTGCAACCTGTATAGACCAGTCATTTTTAACAACAAAGGAACAAATGTGGTTCTTTATTCAGTTTGTTTAGCTTTCTTTCAGGCCAGACATTTAAATATATATACTTAACTTTTGAATCTGTAGACCATCTTTCCTGAAGGTCCATCTCCTTATGACTCAGAAGCACAAGTGTGTCATGCCTGTGGTTCAGAAGGCAGCATGGTGATAGGAAGTGTTCCTCTTAGAAATACAGCAGCAGCCCTGGAACCAAGACTCCCAAGTTCAGTTGGAAAAGTTATGGTGAAAAAAGGAAAATTAACATCTTAGAGGCCTTATAGCCCACGTTACATTTACCTATTTGTTTTTCCAAAAATATGTGGATTGTCAACTGGAATTTAGGTTGCGTTTACATGTTTGGCCACTTGAGTCACTGTGCACAGTCAGTCATTCTGTGATTTAGGTCAGTGGTTAAAATGACTGTCATGATCATTCCTTTGACCAATACTGTGGCCATCTTACTCATGTGGACCTGACCTTAGGCACACTTTTTGGTTTATAGTTCCTTATGTGTTGTATGAGGAAATATATATGAGCAGTAGTTATATTTGAATTCCTAGCCTAAATGTTGGCCATTCATGTATGTCAAAATTTGCCCTAATAATTAACTTTAGTCTGTTGACCATCATGTTGGGAGAAGTGATTGTTATAAGGGTATAGAACTTAAAGACTGAATTTGGTGCCTTTCAATAAATGAAATTTAGTATTTCAAAGTATACTTTTAGAAAAGTTCTAAATTAACCAGCTCTTAAAATGGCTTATGTAAGTGGTTGTGAAGGGAAAAGAGAAGAGGTGTTTTCATTACAGGATCCCAGACAAATGGCAATTTTTTGAGGATTGCCTCCTCTGTAAAGCATTGTAGGTGATTTAGCCTCAAAATTGCAAAGCAATAGTTGGATGCAGAGCTTAGAATTTATCATATAAGAAAAAAAATTATTCTTGAAAAGTGCAAGATATGGCAGTCAGTAATGAGATGAAGCCCATAGCAGGCCCTGACGGAAGCGCTGATAGATTGCAGAAAGAAGTCAGAGGCCTCTGCCAGTACGTGCCTCAAGTCCCTCGGTCGGAGACGCTGATTCTTGTTTCCCTATTTTCTTGTATAAAGTCAAAGAGGGGAGTCATTTTTAAAAAGTGATTGCGTAAGTAGTCCTGAATTTCAGAAGTTCTTAGCTATCATTTAAGCAGGAATTACGTGCTTTCTCTGAGTCACTCTGATCAAAAGGGATCACTGCTTCGACAATCAATTCTAAATACAAACAACAGGAGGGAAAATTAGTCCCACACTTTTTAGCTTCCTTTCAACTCTTTCTTACAATCTGATAGGAAGAAATCTTTACTCTGACTGGCTTCTACATTCAAAGCTTCTGGGTATTTCTTTTGTGAGCCAGAGGCAATGAGCAGTCCCCTCAGTGATGTTGAAGGCCCATAAGCTAAGAGGGAAGATGATCTTCTTTACTTGTAGTTTGCACATCTAAGCCATATTGCTATATGTGGGTATATTTTCTAAAAATTATTCTGGAAGTGAATATGGTAGTAGAGAATGGATGACTTCATATTGAATTTATTTGTAAAATGGCTTACAGTGTTGGTGTTTGTTTTTCCTGAATTCTGTAATATAGAAACTAATTTTCTTTCTCCTTGTTTCTTTTCTTTTCTTTTCCTTTTTTTTTTTTGCTGAGGAAGATTAGCCCTGAGCTAACATCTGCTGCCAATCTTCCTCTTTTTTTGCTTGAGGAAGATTAGCCCTAAGCTAACATCTGTGCCAGTCTTCCTCCACTTTATATGTGGGTCACTGCCATAGCATGGCTGACAAGTGGTGTAGATCTGTGCCTGGGATCCAAAGCCGTGAACCCAGGCCACCAAATTGGAGCACACTGAACTTTAACTACTACATCATGGGGCTGGCCTTTCTCCTTGTTTTTTGATATCTTTTAATTACTGGTAGGTCTCAAAGAAATATAAGGAGCTTGTCTGTGTTTATTTCACACAAAATTTATACTCAGTTCCACTCAGCAAATATTTGAATGACTTCTATGCGTCCATTTCTTGGTATTGAAGCCAGAATCCATGCCATTAGAAAATGGAAAATAGGGTATATGAAGAAGTTGAGAATATTCTCTCAAATCATTCCTTAAATCATCCTTTACTGCTGCAAATTTAACTGATATTAAATGCCTTTGTTTTATGCTTCTTGGATTAGATATTTGACCTACTTGGAATGGATTCTCTCCGTGCTCCTGGTTTAAAGCATTATGCCATTTTAATGGCTCGTTTAAATTTCTTCTATTTTTATAATGATGGTAGAGCTCTGGAGTCAGCCCAGTATTTTAATTTTTTACAGAAAATTTGATTTCATTTGGCCAAGGAATCAAACTTTTCTATGTTCCCTAACTCTAAGCTTATGGCTGTGTTACCTGGTGAGGCCTTGAAAGGTTTTTTTGTTCTCTGTTAATAGAAGTTTGTTCCTTTAAACCAGAATTTCTCAACCCTGGCACTGTTAACATTTTGGGCTGGATAATGTTGGGGGGGGGGTGCTGTCCTGTGTATTAATAGAATGTTTAGCAGCATCTCTGGCTTCTACTCACGAGATGCCAATAGAACATCTTCCCCAATTGTGACAACCAAAATGTCTTCAGACATTGCCATCTGTCCCCTGTGGCAGAGGAGTGAGAATAAATTCGCCTGTGGTTGAGAGCCAAGCCAGTGCTCTAAACCAGCATTCCTTTGTCCAGGTCCATTTGCCTCCACTCTGTAGCCATGTGCTACCTGAGTCGTTGTGTGAGAGAAGGGGATGTATTTAATAATCATGGATGGAAGGAGATGGTCACTAATGTTTCCCTTTTTTGTAGTGCTCATTTTAACAGTTTCCACATAACATTAGAATCTCAGGGCTGGAAGGTTCAACTTATTTTTTTCTCAACTTTTCTTTCTTAACATTCTTGTTTATCTTAGGACAGTGATTATTAACCTACCTCTCTCTTACTATCAACAGAATCTAATTTTATGATAGATTTTTCTTTGTCTCTAAAGTTTAACGTTTGGAGTGTACTTTAGAAAATGGGTCATCATTCTTCAAGTGCTCATTCATTGTCCAATAATGCATGTAAATTTGCAGACTGTAGCCATCATTAAATATTAAAAAATACTGTATAAAATTTAGTCATCATATATGAAAGTTAGCTGGCGTAGACACCAATTTTTTATGTGATCGGAAGTATGTCTGGTCATGATAACTGGTCAATAACTTGATATGGTTAGTGGATCCATTCCACAAATAGAGGTGGTGTAAGACACTTAAATGTGGTTCCTGGGTGGAAAGAGAAATTTTGACTTGAATAGGTACTTCTTCTGATACCTTTTACCGGTGGTCTGAAGTAGAATAAGGAGAAATAAGAAGATACTCTTAATTGTTGACTTATTCTCAGAATTGGTGACGGGTAAGTAGAGTTGAAGGTAGTTATCTTTGTGGCCCAGAATCTTCCACTTGGATTTTTCTTAGGGCTAAATAGAAAAAGTGTAGGGCCTAGGAAGGTTGGATTTAACCATTAAAAAAATTAGGAGGAAATGTCAAAGTATCAATCATGAGTAGTTAGTGTCTCTCACTGCAGTCTGACTGTCCTTTCACAAAGACCTTACATCATGAGTATTGGTAAGGGGAGAAGACTAACTGCTGACCTGAAAGTTATCCTTCATCAGAAATTAATTCCTTTGGCACCTATTTTCTTTATTTGGGCTGCTTAGTGTGTCTGTAAATAATTAAATATAAACCAAGATTCAGTATAGCAGAGTTGGTGCTTCTGACAAAGCTAACTTGACCATATTCCTTTGTCTTCACTCTAGCATGAGGCTTTTTGCTTAAACCATAAAATAGGTGCAATTAAAAAAAATTAAGGATGTTTTAAAAAGAAATCACTAAACTTTTAGAAACCCCTCATCTATGTCTCTATTCCTGTCTTTTTATAAACCAGTGACTGCAAAGGAAGAAAACTGAAAGGAAAAACTAGACTCTTACCTTTTTCTGACCTAAGATAAATTTTCACCTGACACTTGCAGAAGTCATAACTGGATTCTAGTTCATTTCCCATATCGGGTGGGTTAGAGGAGAACCAGCCAACCAAATTATGATCTAGCAAATTTAACAAGGGGTGGGGAAGAGTAAACTATTTTTTCAGCAGATTTGCACTTTAAAATTATGAACTGGATGTTGGTGGAAAGTACTCCCAAAGGGAAGTTGGGTAAACACCTAGCCTGCGTGTGGATGTTAGAGAACCAAACCTCATCCTTGCTCCTTCTAAGCCCTCCTGAGCGGTAGTTGTCTGTTGACATCATCAGAGTCAGGATTTCCCTATTTCTCTACTTGGTGTCATCTTCCATGTCTGCTGTATAGACAGGCATGCCTCTGGGGGACGTGTCAAATAGAATTCTACTCGGAATAGAAACTTTGTGAGTTATCTTTCCCATGTCTAGATTTTTAAAATTAATTGATGTTGGCTAAATTAAGTTGTGGCTAATGTTATGAGGGTGGGACGTTCTTTGCTTCTTTGGTCAGCAGGGTACCTGCCTCTGAGGTGCTATTGCCTAGAGGGATCGATCCCATCAAAAGACTGGTGAGTTGGTAGCTGTGGAGAACATACAGATAGCAGCTCCTTCTCCCTGGCTGTCAGTCATGATCACGAGCATCATTCCAGAATCTTTGGCTTCTAGAACCAACTCCATTCTGAAGAACATTTTAACATCTATTAATACTTTGGTAATAATCTTTTATATGCAGGAATTTTGTAGCATGACTTTATGACTAAACTTATTGTGTTAAATTATTTAGAAATGTTGTTTCTGAATGTTATTTTGTGAGACTTGTTTTAAAATAGTAATAAATTGCTATTTTATAAAAAAATTAGTTTGTCTCTCTTTTCATTACATGACCATTAGTTTTAGCTAACAGAGCAACTACATGAACTTCCAATGATATTCCCAGTTCTAAAGAAATTCTGTCTTTGAATGACATATTCCACACAGGTTGTGTGTGTGAGAGAGAGTGACTCATTGCTTTATGCTAAATTTGTTTTTCAGATGTTCACTACCATTGGTAATCTCGTCTCTTGGGTTTGTCAGTCTTTCCTAGAAGCTCTCTGGGCACCGTTTCAAATGATTAGGATCCTGGAAAGAGTGCTTCCAGGGACAGCAAGTTACTACTGCACTTGGCCATTCCTCATCCTCTCCTTACTTCCGGAAGAGTACAGGATTAAGGTTGGCTGATAGGCCCTTGATTTGTGGTCTGGAATAACCTGACGTTGGCGAGCCCCTTTATGATACACAAGAAACAGGAAGAACCGGGCAACAGCAGTAAAATTACACATTTTCCCAGCACTTATTCTGTGCTATCAGCCAAATGTAACTTTGGTCACAGAAAGGAAATTTAGTGGTTTCTACTTCTCTATTCCACAGTTCTTTGGTTATGAAGATATGTTTCTTGCTTCTGTCCTCCTTTAAAACGCAGATTTTAATTACTGAGCCTATAAAGAGAAAACCTTAATTCAGTTTATAAATAGCTCATTATTCTTTTTAGTTCATTGTTTTCTAGAACAAGGAATGGACAGCTAGAATCTTGACATTGTTTTATACCATATATACGTACTGTATTAAATATATATGTATGTATATGTAGATATATACAATTGTTATATATAATGAAAGAATCGTAAGTGATGCCACTTCCTCCTAAAATGCAATCAACTCCGCAGCTATAAGAAGAATGTATATCCCTATGTACAGACATAGAAGGATGCCCATAACATATTGGGTGACAAAATGAAGAACCCGCTATTTTTGTTATGAATGTAATATGTATGTGTGTGGCGTGGGAGTGTGTACATATACGTGTGGCTGGTTGGTGTGTGGCACCAGTGGGAGCGTGTATGTATGTGTGTGGAGAAATAAAAATGTATGGTAGGGGCAGGAGACTGTGGCAGTGTGTGAGGGAGTGCTGTGGGTAAGCTGGGAGTGAATGTGTGAAGACAGGATTGTGAGACGTGAGGGGAGTGTGTGTGTACCCAGCACAATGCCACTGGGAATGGAGGGGGAATGGGGACATGTTTATGGGGGAAACTGAGGATTTGCATATCTGTTGTGGGGGTCACACATGAGGAGATGTGTGTATTGAGAGAAGAGTGTGAGGGAGGAACAGCCAAGGAACGTGAGGACATGAATGAGTGTACAGAAAAATCTGTTAGAACATATACCAATATTAGCCTTTATATATACATTTTTTACCTTACGATTATTACATAGGTCAGCTATAATTTTAAAGCCTTGTTACTGGGGGAACCCCACTGAACTCATGTTCATGTGATCACTTCTGGATTTACTGGAGTCTCGAGAGGGACATCTTCAGTCACTAAATCTCTGCAGCCAAATAAACGTTTTTAAGCCACATTTCCCTTTTTATATCCTCTTGATATAAAAGGGCTGCTGTAAAACTGAAACACTCATTTCACAGATAATGAGTATTATTCCTGCATGTAAACAAACATTTTCAGCTGAAAAGGGACCTAAAGGGGAGAAAAAGCATAACTATATAACCTCCTAAACCCCATTTCAGGATTTTCTAACATGTTAGAGTAAGTTAATATTCACTTATGTTTATTTAGCCTTCTAACATTTGCCTGGTAGAACACACACAATTGAACACATTAAAAGGTATTGCAATTGAAACTTTCATAGTATGATATAAAGCTTAAAGATAAAATAATTGAGGTCTGATTTTTTAAGTAACAGGGGAGGTCTTCCTAAGAAAACAGAATACAGATCTTAATTACACTGAAATTTTTTATACGCGTCAGAAAAATGAGAAGACAATAGAATTTTTAAAATATTTTTATTCATATACATGTATTTGATAACTTCAAATTTAGAACACTTGGAATCAGTATGAACAAGGAGAACTATTCAGTGACAAAGATTTGAAATGGGGGAATGGATACTGTAACTGGTTCATATTAACCTCCCCATGCGATTTATACCTGTATCTTGAACAGTGAAAAATTCTGATTTACACAGCCCTATAATTACAGTATTTTTCTAACACCCCATTTCATAGTCTCAGAATACTTTTGAATTAAACTGATCCAGACGTTTAAAGATGAAAAATAAGAAATTTGCACTATAAAGTTGAATAATATCTAATTCACATTTCTTTCCATTAACATAAATCAGGTACAATTTACAGTGAACACAAAAACTATTCACGATATTAGTAACAAACAACAGTTCACATTTTTACTGAACACTTCTTGCATTAGTCAGGCCCTACGCTAAACGTCTGAACATGCAATTTCACATTTAATTAACCTTGATAGGAAGTGTCACAAGTTCACATGTTTTTCACAACTGATGATGATGCTACTTTGACAGCTTGCACTGAGCACTTGTGTCCAAGCCTTTGCCTGGAATTATAGCTAGCATGACTCCCTTGTAGCAGCTCAGGGTGTTCACGCGCACAATTTTACCACTGTAACATAAATATGAAGGCCTGACTTCTCCCCAGAAAACAGAACACGCCTTAGTCTTTACTAAGAGACACCCCTATAAGACAGCACAGAGACAAGGAAAGCAGCTGTGATCTAGGTCTGCACGGACGCCCCGTTCCCCGGGACTCAGAAGTGGCCCTCCAGGCCTAACTGCAGGAGGGCGGCCTCGGCCTCCTCCTCCTCCTCCTTGGCCTCCTCCTCGCGGATCTGCACCAGCAACTGAAAGAGGTTAGGGGCCGGCCCTTCCGCAGCCCCGGTCAGCCACAGCTGCCTTCGGATGGCCCCGCTGTGGTTGGCCCCGGCAATGACCTGCTCCAGACGGGCCTGGTTCACGTTATCTTTATCTATGGCCCCCTTCTCCACCACCTTCTGCAGCAGAGGCTCCAGACGAATGACATAAGCAGATAACTTTTCTCCCGGGTTCTGGTAAGTGTTCAGAAATCTGACCTGCGCGTCCCTAGAGCTCTCGACGCTCCCAAACACCTGCTCCAGCGCCTTCAGGCATTCAGCGGTGGTTATCGCAGGGTTGTTAGTCTTGAGGATGCGGATGACATCAGCGGCGGGGCCTCTAAGACTCTCCATCAACCGCCGCCTCTTTTCTAAATCGGACACCTGCCACTCCTCTATGACCTCATTAGTGTGCTCCAGCCAGGGATCAAAGGTCTCCTCCCCAGGCCCCGGGATGTCCCTCCCTGAGAACAGCGTCAGCTTCTTGTACCATATGGACTCAACAAGAGGCTGAATAACATTATCCAAAATATAATTTAACATCTCTGCTGGCATATCTGGGCCTGGGGCCGGAGCGGGGTTCTGAAACCCTAGGACACGGGCAACATCTTGCACGGTCCACCCCTCTCTCGCTAGGAAGAGGTGTAACCTTTCTAAAAATTCAGCATCGGAAGTCGGGGGCTTAAAGACCACTTTCCAGACGCCCCCCTTACCCGGCATCTCCCTGGGGATCGCGGCGTAATCGATAGCGCCAGTGAGCTCTAACAAGGCTGCCTTCGCATTCTCTTCCCTCCAGAACATTCTCCCAAGCACTCGATAGGGCACCTGGGGCATCGCAGCCTGGAGGGTCTCTTCGATTTCAGCCTCATCACAGTTCACGGGGATCCCCCAGACCAGCAGCGCTCTCTGGGAGTTCACATCCATGCCCCTGCACCAGTCTTCCAACAGTGTCATCGCCATTTTCCCAACTATCAAGGACCCCAGTTTTACAAAAACGAATTCGCCTATGGCTCTCCTGCTCAAGGACTGAGGACGACAGCAGACACTCTCCCCCAGTATGCCCGCGGGAGGCAAGCTTTAAGCAATCACCACAAACGACCCCGGAGTCCTGGTCTCGTCCTCTCGCCGTCCCCCAAAGTCAGTCCGTCGGCGAGTTCTCGGAGCGAAGCCTCGGGGATGCTCTGTCCGTCAGTCACTCAGCCGCCGCCATCTTGCGTCTGCGGCCGGGGTCCTCTGCCCGCGCGGGCAGGCCGTCGCGTCGCCGAGGCGAAGGCGAGGAGCGCGGGTGGCCGGCGAAGGCAGGAGGCGCCGGGAGCGGTCGCGGGGCGTGGCCGCCTCCTCTCCGCAGCCGGGGCCGCGCTCGCTGCTGCTCCCGGAGTCGATGGGGCGTTCGCGGTCGGAGCCGGGCCTCCAGGCGGGCGCGGAGCGGCTGCTTCGCAGGCGAGGACCGTGGCGCCCCCGCAGGGAGAACTGCCCTGATGTGCAGCGGTGGCGGCGGGGCCAGCCCGCGCGAGGCTTCTTCCCGGGTGCAGGGACCTCTCTGGGCGGCGAGGACACCGAGGACTGAGGACACAGGCGGAGGCGCGAGAAGGACGTGGAAGCGAGGCGAGGGCGGGCACGGGCGGCCGTGCGCGCGGGCCGCGGCGGGCTGGCGGGGCTCGGCTGCGGGCTTCTCGGACCCGCTGCCAGCCGAGGCGGTACTGCCGCAGTGGGGGCGGGGCCAGCCGGGTGAGCGGCATCCGCCCCGCCTCCGCGGCCCGGCCTGCGGGAGCGTAGCCATGGCAACGGTGGCCCAGACGACGCGAGCTCCGCGCGCTCCGGCGGCCCGCGGGGGTCAAGCGGTTGCCATGGTGCCAGCCGGGGGGCTGTGGGCACTGGTTTGTTTGACGGCGCATTTCATTTTCCAGAGTTTTTGTTTTTTCTTTTAACAAAACACCATGTTTAAAAGACAATAATATAATTCTGCAGTGGATTAAGATGATATTGTTGAAAATGCGTCCGTCAAGGCAGTCTTGTCTATTCCTGTCGCTCATTCAACCAGCCAATGCCACATATGAAACTACCCTCTTCAGCAGCGCGGCTTCCCTGGGCCACCTGATCGCATTCTGCACCCTCCATATTTCATCGCAATGAAACGAAAACGATGGAAGTGTGCCATTTACATGTTTTTGTGTGAAACACTGAGTGGAGACTTTTTCTTGTCCAAAATTTTGTAAAAAGATCTATTCGGTAATCTTTGTTGCCAGGCAAATGCTAGTTTGCTGTTTCCTCTGTCCTAGCATCATTGACAATGGACTGATAAAACAGAACCCTTACAGTTCAAAAATGTTGAGTAATCCCCTGCAAGCAAAACCAGGCCTACCTCGGTCAACCCCAGATGGTGAAAATCTCCCCAAAGAACACAGCACTCAACTCTGAATTTTTAAAACCTTATTTAATAAAAGGTTTAAAGATACAGAAGAACATTCAAAAGTAAATAAGTTACATAGGTACATTACAATCACATCAGCAAGATTTTCTTTAGTGTATTAATTTTTTTATAAAAAGCACACAAAAAATAAAATCTTCAGTCTGGTCTATCACAACTGTACAGCAAAAGAGGTAATATTTATATATATGTACACTATTTTAATATGTAACAGTCTTTAAAAAAGGGTGCCACAGGCAACAAACACACAAAAGGCAGTGTCTGATTTTTTTTCAAAATAAAAGGAATATACTTATTTATATGCTATTAAAATATTTGTACAATAATTACAGACTGTCAAGGCTGTTCCTGTGCTCTGTCCCCTCCAACAAGGCCCTCAACTTAGAGAGAAATGAGGAAAAGGAGAAACAGTTGCAAATTGTTAGAGGCAAATATTAACACAGCAAAATATGGGGAGGACATACAATTGTTTTATAAAAATATGCATACTTGCTGTAAACCTAAGGAGTTAGGCTCGCCAGTCTGGTAATAAATACCATCTGAGAAAAGTGAGTCCCAGTGGAAACATTTAAACACTGAGGCTTGAGCATGTATTGTATTCCTCCTTCATCTTAACATCTGGCACATAAGAAAGAGGTTAGGTCACTGAGGCAGTTAAATATAGGGGATCCCTTTAGACATAAGCAGCGCACGACCTCTGTGCCAGGGGTGGAGGTGGGGTGGCAGAAGGGGTGGGTGTACCTTAGCTGTGAGGGGGGCTGCTGAAGGCATGGAGGACAGTGCTGAAGCCCTGTCTCCTTGGGTGGGCAAGAGACCTCAGAAATGGTCTGGAACACAGGCACTAGGTTAGTTTCATGCCCTTAGCTGAGTGTAATGGAGGCTGGGAGATGGATATGTGAGATGACGTGGGGAGGATATTATAAAGCCGGAGCTGTTTGTCATTTAACTTCTTAATGCAAAGAGCTCTGAATAGAATAAAAAAGAAAATGAAAAAACGAAAGATGAGCCCAATGTGTTCACAGGGAGAAAGCACCATAAAAGATATACCTCTGCCAGCTTCTACGGCTGCACCTACTTTATTGGCAGGGCACTTGCCACAATTGCATCTGCCCTCTAAGCATTTTAACTTTCACGTTGCATTCTAGATATAAATCCATCCTGGAGCATGAACCCTTCTAAAATGCGGTGTCTTGTGGGATTAATACAGAGAGGTACCATCTTGATTTTCTCCACCTACATTCACCTGGTCTGGTCTCCGTGAGCTTAGAAGAGGAGAGTCACTCTGGACGAAGGAGGTTTCTGTTCCCACATGTCCATAAAGGGGCCTGGAACTAAATACGGTTTAAACAGAAAAAACCTTGGGAAACATAAGTAGCACTTTGGGGAGAAGCTGTGAAGGCACTCGTATTACACAAGTGATTTAGAAGAGAGCCTAAATTTGCTACCCTCCTGTTTCTGGAGGGCATATCAGATTTTTGCAGTTTTGGGACATTGAACTTGTAGAAGCCTATGGAGGAAACTAACTGGGAAGTTGGAGATCCAGGAGTCTGGGGGGAGAATATTGTTATTCCCATAGCTGGAGTCCTATAGAACCATATTAATACATAAATGAATGCTGAAAGATACCTGATAGTGCATAGTTTAGAAACAAAACTCCCTCCCCGCTCCCAGCTCCCGCCATGATGCCTTCAGGCTATCTCATAGGGAGCGGAAGGAATACTTTTTGGCTCCTTCCTAACATGTTGACCTGTCATAGACTTGCATTCACTTAGAACTTCTTTTACACAACAGACCCAAAAAAATAGCCCTCCTATGGGACTGGCAAGTGAAGGGGCCTCTAGAACCTTTCAGCCCTTTCACTTCAGTGACTCCACACCAAACACGGCTTCTTCAAGACAGAAACAAAACCAGAATCCTGGCTTCCAGCCAATCCTCTCAGGCAATTTGAAAGTACAGCCAGAGAAAAGGTAGCAACAAGAACTGCCTTTGCTCTCCCTTGTTCCTGCCCATCTCTGTGTGGCTTTGGTGACACCTTCCACCTTTCAGTGCTACTGTCATTCCCACTGGCAAGTTTCCAGAGCAGTGAGGCGAGGGACCTTAGGGTCTGGAAAATCGGGGGATGGGGCGGATGCCAAGAAGGTGCCTTGTTTTGGGATAAATGCACTTGGGCCTCTGGAAAGCAGGAAGCCCCTGGTCCCTGAGAGGATGTTAAAAATTAAATATTAAGAATAAATAAATAGCTCCCAAATGACACAAGTCAAGGAATGAAGGCTCCTGTCCAATCTGGTTAGGAGACCTCCCCCTCCCAGGGAAGGATCCAGAAATCTCCAGCATGCAAGACTGGGGGCTAGGCTGTGGATGTCAGCGCTAGAACAGGTGAAGTGAGGTTAGGTTGCAGCTGCCAAGGGCAGGACAGAGGCCGGCAGGGAACTTGCACCAAGGAGGAGCAGGATGGGCCTAGGCTAAGCTCCCTTAGCAGCCTCCAGGGCCCAAAGGTATTTGGTAAAAAGGTGGGAAGCAGGAAGAGCCAAGGCTTATCAAAAGCTCCCTCAGGCCTAGCCCTGCAGCCTCGTCCTCTGCATCGGTCCCTTCCCTCTGGCAGGCTGAGAGCTTGGAGGGGAACACTGGCCTCTTCCCCTAACATCTGAGAAAACTTTCTAGCCCCAGCAGGCTGCTAGCAAGCAGCAAAGGGACAGGCAGCTGTCCTCAGCCTTTCTCCCTCCGGGCATTCTCACAGCCTCCCTCCCAGGGAGGAGGTGGGCTCTCTGAGGACAGGGTCACTAGAGCAGCTTAGGCCTGCACATTGTCACGCAGGGGACAGCTCAGTGCCAGGCTAAGCTCCCCCTCAGAGATGGCCACCCAAGTCCCTCCAAGGGAGTCTCTTTTTCCGGGGCTTGGGGCAGGGCCTGTGTAGCCTTTCAGGTCCTCTGGGGAGGGGGACTAATGCTGCAAGCGAGGGGGGGCGGGGGTAGGCGGGGGGTGGGGGGGTGAGCTTGTGCTTGGCTCTCCATGGTGACCGAGGGGAGCAGGAGGAACAAAGAGGAAATGAAGAGACTGCGCGGCAGCACAGGTCCAGCGGTGGCAGCGGCTGGAGCCCCTCCGGAGGGGCAGCCCCCGCGAGCAGGGACTCTCACAGTTTCGGGAAAGCATGAGGACAACTTCCGACAGACTGAATGCAAAGAGAACTGGATCCTGCAGCCCTTAACACTGCTCCCGGGGCCTTTATAAATAAACGAGCCGTTTATTTTATTGTCTTATTTGTTTTGCAGAGACAAGTCCACGCGATCTCTCCTCTCTCCCTCTGGAGGTCGTGGGGTGCTCGCAGACGCTTTGGCAGGCTGGTGCGGGGAGGGCCGGGCCGGAGGAGGGCCGCCCTGGCTCCCCAAGCCCGGGACCTCAGCCCCTCTCGCCCGCGCTCTCCTCCCGCAGGGCCGACGGGTGTGGGGAGGCGGCGGCGGCAGTCGCCGCTGCGGCCGCGGCCTCTTTCTCCTTCAGCCTCAGCGCCGCGGCCTTCTTCTCCTGCTCCGCGTGGCTCTTCATGTGGGCGCTGCGGCTCTTCACCTTGTAAAACACCCTAGAGCCGGGCAGGAGAGGCTCAAGTAAGAGCTCCGTCCCCACCACCGCGCCACGTGGGTCCTCCCCCATCTCACCCCCGCAACTAAGGGATGGATGGGCTCTTGATTCAGTGCCATCCTTCCCCTTCTAAATGCTGCCAAGTGACATCACTGCCCTGGAAATCCTCTGAGCCAATCAGAAGACAGGGCGAAAGCTCAGACTACCTCCTACTTCTCCCCCAGAACTGCCATCTGCCCCACCCCAACTTCCAACCGAGCAACCCTGTTAGGTCCCTATGGAGACAGGGCCTGCCATCTTACCTGCCACATTTTTTACAAGGGAAAGTGTTCTCCTGATTCTGCGTCTTATTAAATGTCTCTGTTTTTTTCTTCTTCTCTGAAAAAGGTAGTGCCCTTCGTGACTTCCCTGCCCCCTCCCTCGGCTTCTCCAAGACCTGGCCACCAGCAGACCCAGGGGCGTTGGACTCATGGCTTCGCAGGATGAGGATGTCATTGGCCTGGAGAGGATCAAACAAGGAGAGTTCAGAGATTCGGGGAAGAGAGGATCTTGAATTCTGGAATCTCAAGGAACAGAGGGCCCTTAAAGGTCATACACTCATGCCAAATGGTCCCCTAGCATCCACTTGAATCCTTCTAGTGACAAGGCACTCACTGCCTTCTCCACAGCCCAGTCTGTCTTTGGCCAGCTCTATCTTTACAAAGCTGCGAGTACAGTGATTCTGTGGGACAGGCCTAGCTGCTATAGGACTTCTCCGTGAGTCTGACAGGGGATCTCGATGTCTCAATTAATGACACATGCGTTCATGTTTTCAGTCCATTCATGCCTTCATTCCATAAATGAGATTCAACTCCATGTGATGTGTCAGGTGTTGGGGACAGAGGTGACAGACAGGAACCCCTGCCCTCAGAGAGCTCCAAGTCTAGTGGAAGGGATAACACATGTCTGCAGCTAGCTCATGACAACATGAGCCAGGCATGGGAAACGCCAAGCAGGTGCCAGAGAGCAGAGGACACCAGGAGCAGACCCGGAGAGGTGTTGCTCAGGGTATGGGAACCATGGGCCTCAGGTTAGGGGAGCCCCAGATGACCGTTAGAAGTCATCAGTATGTGCACTGGGTCGGCTCTCACAGGAAAATGTTCACAGAAGTCAGAATTCGATCGAGCATGTATACAGAGCACAGCTCTTGGAGAAGGAACACAGCCAAGGCTAAGAAGGGAGCAAACAGCTATGTGTCTGCAGTCTGTCGGGGTGTTCCTGTAAGCATAAGCGTACGATACACATGACTCTCATGGTAGTTCTTCAACAGACCCTTCCATCCCCTCCCTCTCTTGGGGGAACTCTCTCCAAGAAGGAACAGCTCTGGCCGGTATGTCTTGCTTCTTGGCCTGTGATACGGGCAGAGCACTGTACCTGTGTAAGGAGCTATTATTGTTATTCCCATTGTCTCAGCTCAGTTTCAGACATTCTTGTCAGGGACACAGCTCTCTTAGGGGGAGTCCTGCCTGAGCTTCAATGTCCCACACACCTTCTGGGTTTTCACAAATCCTTTCTCCTCTGAGCCTCAGATACAGAAGGGGTATGGTATAAAAATTAACAACAGACTCTGCAGTCAGGCTGCTAATAGCTATCTTATCTTGGACCTCAATTTCCTCATCTGTAAAATGGGAATAATGACAGGAACTACCACATAGGGTTATGAGGATTAAGAGTTAACAGCATAAGGTGTTTAGTACATTTCCTGCTATTATGATGATGATCATCCTCATCATGTTCCTGCTCTGCCCTCCCTCTCGCACCCCCAGGCCCAGCTCCAGCCCTCCTCCTGGCCCTGGGCTCCCATACTGGAAGTCACACTTACCGACTCATTGGCCTGTAGTGTCTGTGTGGCTTTGACAGCCGCTGCCCTCCGGCTTCGCTCTCGCCCCTCTTCCTGCTCCCCTTTCTCCTGGATCTCTGGCACCTCTTCCTCCCCCTCCTTCCTGGTCTCCTTTACTTCCCTTTTGGGCTCCAGCCTCTCTTCACTTGGGGACTCTCTTCTGGGAGGAGGCACCCTTGGGAACTTCTGGGAAGTCTATGGGGGACAAGAATGAGGGCAGTGAGCCTAGAGCTCAGTCACACAGCTGCAGTGCACGGACTCTGCTCACTGGCCCCTGCTAGTCCTGCCTGCCTGGCCTGGCCCAGTGCGACCTCCTGTGCTATGACTCATACTGATTCCACACCCTCCCACAGCTGGTCTGCCTGGGAAAGGAGAGAGTCTGGAGGCCCAGGAGCCCTCAGGATGAGACCAAGCACTTGAAATCAAGCTGGGGCAGAGAGGGAGCATGCCAGTCCCTCCCCACAGGCCACCTGTCCTCCTGGATATGTCCAGGAGACATGTCTTTGGCAGGGTGGTCTGGTGGAGCCAGGCAGCAGCCTTGAGCTCCATTCTAAACTATCTTTCTATTGCTTTCTATTTCTCCACCCCCTTCCCATCTGCAAAATGAGGACCAGACCACTCCCTGTCTTAGAGTAGCATGTCACCAAGTATAGACTTGAAACCCCAAGGTGATGTTACGTGGATACATGGACACAGAATTAAACAACATTCTCTATCAATCCTGATTATATCAAGGACAAAGTCTCAAGTTGGCGTGAATGTGTCTTTTACCCTTTTCTAGACTGAACGAGAGAGATCAGGCCTCAGTCTCAGAGCCTTGGCAGATAACAGTATCTACCTTGAATTTAATAACATTGTTTGGTTTTCATATATATTTATTTTTACCGGTACCTTCTATGGCAAGCAATACTGGTTTTCTATTTATGATTATGACATAAAGCTTCTCTTCTGGGTAAAAAATGGGTTAACTTAAAACAAATATTAAGTAATAGCACAAGTGGTATATGGACATAACAAAAATAATGATGGTGATGTGATAGGCTACAGATACAGCAGAATTCATAACAGTCATACAAGAATGACTGGAGTTTGGGAAACAGTGTTGGAGGTCTGCTATGAGGGAACAGTAAGATGACGCTGGTGCGAATATTGTGGGAAACTTCCCCCAATGTTCTGCATCAAGACCATGTACGATCACTGTGACAGTGGCAGATAAAGAAGAGTACTTGAAGATCCAGGGCCAGTGCCCAGGACATCAGCTCCCTGGGGCTGTCAGGGGCACTGCCTTGTCTTTGCCCTCCAGGGACTCTCAGAGAGCTTGGCCTCAGGCTCCCAGCTCACCCTGGCCTCAGACCCAGCCCAGGCTCTAAGCAGCTGAAGTTGGGAAGGGAGTCACCTTAATATCCACTTCAACCTCTTCCTGGGCTGACTTCTCATCACTTGTATCCACATCCCCGAAAGTTAGCGTCCCATTGCGGCCAATTTTCACCTGCTTCTTGTAGGTGTAGTAGAACTCCACGCACTGGGCCACGGTCTTGGTCTGGATCTGGTTTGAAGCCAAAACTGAGGTGAGTTCCTGGTTCAGCTCGCCTGCCTGAGAATACTCCAGCCTTTCCCGTCCCTGCAAATCCCCCCTTAACCTTAGCAAACACTCAACCCAATAAGCCCAGGAAACACAAGCATTTCTCCAGTGCCTGCTCTGCACAAACCACTGACAAATTCAGTGAAGGAATGCTTCAGCACTATTTAAAAAACCTAAAAACCACACTTGGAGCCACTGGCGAGACTTGACTATGGATTGCATATTAGAGAGCATTACTGTATCGGTTTAAATTTTTCTTTTTTTTTTTTTAAAGATTTTATTTTTCCTTTTTCCACCCAAAGCCCCCCCAGTAAATAGTTGTATATATTTTTTGTTGTGGGTTCTTCCAGCTGTGGCATGTGGGACACCGCCCCAGCATGGCCTGACGAGCCGTGCCACATCTGCACCCAGGATCCGAACCAGCGAAACCCTGGGCCACCAAAGCAGAGCGCGTGAACTTAAACCAATCAGCCACAGGGCTGGCCCCTTTGGTCTAAATTTCCTGGGTAATGAGGTTTTGTGGGAGAATATCCTTGTTTTTAGGAGATATTTGGGTCAAAGGTCATGATGTCTGTAACTTACTTTTAATGATTAGTTAAAACAGAGAGGCACTATAGGTGTGTGTATAAGGTTATATAGAGACAGAGAGAAAAAGCAAAGCAAATGTGGCGTATGTTAACAATTGGTAAATCTAAGCGAGGCATATATGGGTGTTCATCACACTATTCTTTCAATTTCTCTGTAAGTTTGAAATTTTTTCAAAATAAAAAGTTAAAGAGGAAAATGGACACCAGCCACACTCAAACCAGTCTAGACCTGGCAACACAGACTCTCTTCATCAATCCAGGCAGACAATTTCATTCCTCTGCAGGGAGTGGTGACGGACAAGTGAAGATAAAGAAACATAAAATGGTCCTATGTCAGGGAGGAACTCAAGGGAAACTAATAAGAAAGCCCTGGAAAACCTGAAGAGGAAGCAGGAGGCCAAAGTCTTATTCCTAACTCTGCCACTCTATGGTTGTGACCTTAGGCAAGTTTCTTTGTGTGTAAATAGTGAGTGGGGTAAGACTAGCCCATCTCCAAGGGCCGCCCCCACTCTGAAATCCTAGCCCGGCCGTTTCAGAAATCCATTTGGCCACCAGGTTTAGTTTCTGGACTACTTTCCCATACACAGAGGCTGTTTTCTCGGATTCCCCCCGCTCCCCCCAGGCTCCCAGACTGCTCAGCAACTGCTGGGCTGCACTGGGAGCCGAGATGTCCTGTTCACAGAGTGCAGAGGTCAGTGAGGGTCGTCACTGCCTGAGGAGGAAACAGATATGCTTCATCCCACAGGAATGGCCAAGTCATAAATTCACTAATTAGATCCTGTTTACACTTTTACTGTCAATGCTCTCTGATCATCTGTTTGAGTGACTAATGGTCTGCTCTTTTCATTAAGGCATTAGGGGTGCCTCAGTGAATTTCACAAGCATGTACTTCCTGGCAGTATTGCCCAATCAGGGAACCCAGCAAACGACTATCCTCACAACAGAGCCCTTGTAAGAGAACTCATCAGTACTTTCTCCAGTCCCCAGGGCCATCCCTAGCACAATCTACAATCCCAGGAGGAAAGAGCACATTCTTGGAAGCCCTTTTCCCTCAGCAGTCTACACAACTTACTCTCCCCATAGCCCAGATTTTGTGAGACTGGTGGAAAGACACAAGTCTGTAGATTAGCAAAGCACTCTACTCTCCCAGAAGGACCTGGGGAGAGGACAGAAGTCTCGGAGAACTAGGCTTGGGCCTCGTCTGCTTGGTCAGCTGAGTTACTGGAAGGAAGCCCTGGGCCTGACAGGAACTGGGCACAGCCCCACACACACACATCAGTTACAGTCACTTGCTCGCTCTCAGTTCCCCTCATCTTAGAGTGACCTCTCCTCTCACATACTGACCATGGCTTTTGAAGTACCCAGCCCCTTGGGGGATGGCTCACTCTGCCTGCAGCCCTCCTTCTCTTCTTGTTCTCCCTTTGGCAAGTCACTATTTTAAGATTGACGCCACTGGGTCTGGTACCCACTCAGGCCTCCCTCTGAACTGAGACCCCAGAGCATGGCCACATTACCCTACAGTGAGGGAAGGAGGCTTGGAACCAAGGTGGAGAAAAGGCATGATCTTTTCCCCTGCTCATTTGGTGTAGAATATTGTCTCTGAGGCTACTTAGTGGCACTGACCTAACCGCTTTCTAAGAGGGCTTGGTAAGCAACTGCAGGGCCACTGGCAGAGGGAGCCCCAAATCATGCCGGCAGCTCCCGCCCTTCACTTGCCCCTGAAACAGAGCCCCAGCTCACCAGCTTCTGCACCAGGAAGAAATCCTTCTTGTAGATGGCAATGCCCTTGTTGAACAGCTTCTTCTCAGCCATCTTCCACTGGTCAGAGCCTGCAGGGCAAGGCGGGACTGTGAGCACTGCGAGGGCAATGCTGCCCGGCAGGAGAGTGGGAGGCATCCATCCACAGTCTCTGCAGGCACTCAGAGCTGGCTCCACATCCTGCTCCTGCCACCCACTAGCCATGCTGCTCAGCCTCTGAGCCTCGCTCTCCGCACTTGTGAAACAGGAACTAACAACGGGAGCCACCTCACCAACTGTGGTGTGGACTAAGTGAGATCACACGTTTGGGACCCTCGGTGCTCTGCCTGACACAGATGACACGTACCACTCAACAGGTGTCAATAAGTGGCTGCTATAATTGTGCCACTTGGTCAATGTCTCTCATAAAGCTCAGTGCCCAGGACATGGCACTCCATGGTTTCTGTCCCTTGTACTCATGTCCTGGGCTTTTTTGCCTGGAGTGGCTCCCACCTGCCCTCGTCCTCTCCCTTCCCCTCCAGGGCACAGGAAACCCCTTGAGAGCTACCCCAGCTTTGGTGTTGGTTCCCTTCCTCTGACTCTCGGCTTATCCTCCTCCCACCTCCCAACCCCTACCAGGGATGACCCAGCACTAAGCTGGGTCCCAGTGATGCTGGAGACCCCTTGAGGCTCCTGGCCTCAGGCCCACCCCCAGCCAGGCCTACCCCCGGCCAGGCCCACCCCCGGCCAGGCCCACCCACCTGTGTAGTGATAAGTTGCCAGTGGGTGATTGTGGGGCCGCAGGGGCTTCTTCAGTAGCAGCTTATTCAGTGTTTCCTGGAACAGAAGTGAGGAAAAGGTCAGGGCCCTGGCAGGGGTCTCAGTGGGCAAAATTCAGAGGGCTTCCTCAGGCCTCTGAGTAGGAGGGGCATTTACTCTTACCCCCTTAACTGCTGAAAGACAAGGGTCTGGCAGGATGGTAAGGTCATGGGGAATAAGGCTGCTCGGGAACCAGGCCAGAGGGCCTCTTAACATGTGGCCCCCAAAGCAGGCAGCCACAGATGGAGAAGGCCCTCAGTGACAGCCCTGTTGAGAGTGGGGATCCACTGACCCAGTATCGGGGACTAGGGCAGACGGGAGGACCTTGTGCAGCAAAGTCTGGAGTTCAGAACGAGGGCTCCCTTGGGCTGAGCCCCTACAACTCCCAACTCGGTCAGACCCTCCCACCTGCCTCAAATCAGCACGCCAGCAGGCCTGGCTCCTGGGCAGCAGATACGGATCCATGCCAGCCTCTCTAAGGGTCCCTCCCTTCCCTGGGGGCAATGTCTCACCAGGATGTCTCCCCTGGACTCATGCAGATAGTGCAGGGCCAGCTCCTGGTTGGTGCCAGCTCCAGGGAAAATGCTGGAGCAGGCAGCTGTCAGCAGGTCTTCCACTGGATTTGGGAGAGAGAGTGGGAAGGGAGGAGAGGAAATCACTTTCAGGGCTGGGCTGGGTGGGGGCTAGAGCTAGCCCACCCACCTGCCCAACAGCCTGCCTTCACTTGCTGGCTCAGGTCCCCTCTCACCTTGCCTCTGCTTCTCTCGGCTGCTCTCTAGGTCCTCCCATGGCTGCCACACCAAGTCGGCCTTGTGGGGGTCTGAAGCTGCCAGGGCACGGTCCCTCATTGAGGGGATTTCTGCTTGGAAACGCGAGCCCACGTTGATCCGTCTGCAGAGGTGGAAAGGACAGGGAGTGAGGCCTCACCTTGTGGGGATGGGGAACCTGACTTTCTCCCTGGGGATGGGTGAAGATGTAGGGAGAAGATGTAGAAGTTGGCAGAGGCTGAGCATGGCAAGGCCTCAGCTGAGTGTAAGGAAACCCGGTTTCTGTGAGGACAGCCTGGCAAGCGGCACCTGATACCACCAGAAAGCCAAGGCCCACAGGTCGGAAAAGGGAGAAGCCCCAGATTTACGGACAGGGAAAGAGTCTCGTGGACTACCCTTCGAATTCTCCTCAGAGGCAAATTCAAACTGAGCTGGTCCTTTCCTTTCCCAGTGACTTCCACACAGAAGCAGGGTGGGGACAGCAAAGGCCAGGGCTGACTGCAGAAGCCCAGAGAGGCCTGCTCAGCCCTCCGCAGGTCCCACAGAACCCTCCTCTTCCTCGCAGGGCCCGCCTGCCTCCACTGGACTCCACTCACACCATGGGCCAGAGGCAGGGCTGCACTTACGGCTCGATGCTCACTGGGGTGGCCTCCCCCATCACAGAGAGAACAGGCGGGGTGACTTCAGCGCTATCTATGGGACAAAAGGCAGGTTGGTAAGTCCCCTTCCTCCCTTCAGCAAAGCCCCTCCCACCTTAGGTGGCTGCTCTGTATGCACAAGCGAGAGCAGTGACTCGCAGAGGGTCACACTTGGAAATCAGGCCCCCTGAGTCCTGGCTCTGTGACCACTGACTGTGACTTTACCAAATACATGGGTGCCTCCATTTTCATACCCGTTACAAGGGGCTATTACTACCTATCTCCTAAGTTTAATGTGAGGATTGAATGAAATCCGTGCAAAGCCTAGTTATTACAACTGCTACCACAGTGTCCCTGCCCCGGGAGCTCCCCCGCTTCAGAACTAACTCCAACATTCAACTCTGCTTGCTCCAGCAAAGGGGCTGAAACTTGCCGCACACTAGCGAGGTGGTGAAGGGGATCACTATGTCATAATTATCTCCTCACTTCCCTGTCGGGTTCTCTGCCTCTGTTTCTCCTCAGCTAACCTTCTTAATGCCCCACACGATCCAAATACTGCCTTGCTCCCCAAAAAAAATCTTTGCTGATCCCCCTCTGCAAGGTGAGATAAAACCAGAACTCCTCAGCTCGGCCCATTCAAGGCAGTTCCCCTCCAGCTAGGCCTCCCGCCCTCCCGCCCTCCCGCCGCAGCCTTGCCGGGACCCTCATCCTAGCAGACTCCGAGCAGCTCATTCTCCCTGCGCAGTCTCACCTCCAGGCCTTTGCACCACTCAGTTCCTCTGCCTAGTGTGCCCCCCCACCCCTTTGTAGTTCAAGCTCAGCCTAGCCCCACCTCTCTGGAAAGCTTTCCTCACCACCCCAGGCTAGCAGCCTCTGCAGGCTTCGGAGCTTAGGGTCTGCTTCACCCACTGACTGCTGATCCCACACTGCCCAGAACCTCTGCTTTTCTGTCTCCAAGACTTCCATGTCATCTCCCTAATGACCCTGTATTCTCTCTGGAACAGACCATAGTGTCCTGTACATTACTGGGGCTCTCACAGGACCCAGTTCAAGGCTTTATACCCAAGTGCTCAATAAATACTCATGGGTGGACAGATCTCTTCTTTGCTGCCAATCTGGTCTCTCCTGTGACTTCTTCCTGCACAACCCAGGCAGGGAGAGAAGCTTGGAAGCTTCCAGGGCAACTGGGACAGCCAAAGGCCAGTCAGCCCAGGGTGAGCCATTTCTCACCCACAGACACCAGGGGGCACCAGAGAGCTACACCATGAGTGAGGTCAGGGTCAGAGATTAATCTGGTGAGAGTGCTGCCTCACCCCCGTGCTACCCTGGTGGTGGTGGTTACTCCCACTTAATCCTCTCCACCACCCTGAGATAGAATTATCCCATGCTTCAGGGGAAATGGATCCTTTTGTGGAGTGGGCAACATTTTTCAGCAATTCACGGCCCAAGCCAACCAAAATGTCTGCTCTTGGCCAAAATGACTGTTTAAGAGACCCAGGAGACAGGATCTGCCACACAATATTCAGAACAAATGTGATGCACCAGGCACGATGTTAAGTGCTTCAGCCGTGTTAATGCATCTGAATCTCACCGCAACCCTGTGAGGCACTATTAGGTTGAACCATAGGAAACTGCTATTTGTGGATCTAAAGGTACTTGAATATTGGCAATTTCATCATCAACCAAATACTACTAATATCCTCATTTACATACTGAAGAAACTGAGGCCCGGGGAGTTTCAATGACTTGCACAGATGTAATAGCAAATGGCGGAATGGGGATTTGAATCCAGCAGTTGGGCTCACACTCCCCCTCCCCGACGTCCACGTGTACTTGAACAAGGAGAACCTTCTCCTCTCTCTCAGAGGAGAGAGAGCAGGGCTCCTTTTCCCACAGCATCGCAGCCCAATCCCCAGGAGCCCCATAAACTGAGACTCATCCCTGCCTGCTGCCTCCCTCCCCACATTCCCTACCCCCTTGGCCACCGAGGGGGGTCACTCACTAGACCGGAGGAGGGTGCGATGGGCACTCTTTGGCGTGATGGGAGGAGGGGCCGGGATGCTGCTGGTTGACATGATGGCATTGAAATAGAGGCCGGAGCCTTCTCGCACCGGGCTGAGGATGGGGGGTGGTGTGTACGGGGGCAACTCAAAGCTCCGCTCAGAGGGGTGGTCGGCCAGCCGGACAGGAGAGCGCAGGTGGCTCTGGTATGGGGTGATGTTGGAGTAGACAGGAGGGGCGATGAAGGTGCCCGCCTTGGTGGGGATAATCAGGGGCTCAGGCCTTGGCCGCTGCTTTGGTTTCCGCACTGAAGGTTCCCCCTCCAACTTGACATTCATGTCCTCAGCCTAGAGAAGGAAACAGAACCAAGATGGTTCAGACTCCCATGACCTGGGAAAATGGAAGTCTTGAGCACTGTTTGCTGGTCTCACCTTTGGAACTTAGTCTGCCCACCACACCCACCAAGGCAAGCCTGAGAAAGGGAGCAGGTCCAACACCCCCTTCTTATTGTCTCCTCTGTCAATGGCCAGATAGTAAATATTTACACTTTGTGGGCCGTACGCGGTCTCTGTTACATATTATTATTCTTCTCTTGCCCCTGCCTTTTTTTTTTTTTTAAAGATTTTATTTTTCCTTTTTCTCCCCAAAGCCCCCTGGTACATAGTTGTATATTTTTAGTTGTGGGTCCTTCTGGTTGTGGCACGTGGGACACCACCTCAGCATGGCCTGATGAACGGTGCCATGTCTGAGCCCAGGATCCGAACCAGCGAAACCTTGGGCTGCCGAAACCCTGGGCCGCCAAAGTGGAGCCCGTGAACTTAACCACTCGGCCACGGGGCCAGCCCCCACCACCTTTAAATAATTCTTTTTTTTTTTTTTAAGATTTTATTTTTCCTTCTTCTCCCCAAAGCCCCCCAGGACATAGTTGTATATATTTTTAGTTGTGGGTCCTTCTATTTGTGGCATGTGGGATGCCGCCTCAGCATGGCCTGATGAGAAGTGCTAGGTCCGCGCCCAGGATCTGAACCTGGGAAACCCTGGGCCGCCAAGTGGAGTGTGTGAACTTAACCACTCAGCCACAGGGCCGGCCCCTAAATAATTCTTTAAAAATGTCAAAAATATTAATGAAAAAAAAAAGTCAAAAATATTCTTAAGTCTGGATTTGGCTCACAGGCCACAGTCCCCACCCCTGCTGTAAAGGACGCTGTGGGACAGGGACTGCAGTATTTAAGGGCCAGGCTCTGGAGCTGAATTGCTTGGACTGGGCTTTACTTCTTTTACTTCCCACTTAAAATTACTTAACTCTCAGTGCATCACCATTTTTAACATGGGAATAATTAAGTGCCTACCTAATGGGGTAGCTATGAGGACTAAATGAATTAATACATGGAAATCACTGAGAACAGGACCTGGCTCAATAAATACTGACTGCTATCACTACTTCAACTTCAGGCTCTGTGAAGATGGAAGCCCCTACTGTGTGCCAAGACCTGAGCTGGGCATGGGACCACAAAATGAACAGGACAGGCCTGTCCTTGAAGAAACTTTGGTTGTCACAGTATTAGTCCCACTATCAGAGGCTAGCCTACTCGTGCTGTCAAAGGTTAGTCCTCCTGGTTTACACTTCTCTCTGCTTGTATGCCTCTTGGGCCTCCACACAGAACAGAAGACAGAGCTGGAAGGGAATAGAAACCTATCCTTGATTCACCCCTATGCTCTCAGGAGAGAATGGAGCCCCACAGGGATGAGCAGCATCCATATCATCTCCCTGGGTGCCCGGTCTGCCAACAGGCGAGGTTGGCCACACTGACGGAGTGGGCCTGGGGCTAACAGACTTTCTCCAAGTCCCAGGTTCCAGCTCCCACAAGACCTTCCAGGGGAGGGCCCTCACTCCCCAGGAGGCACTGGCCATGTCTTTCAGCCATTTGTGCCCTCTCTGCTCTTCTACAGACTAGGAAGAAATTGTTCATTCTTCCTCCCTTAGGAGAACAATATGATGGTACAGAAAAAAATACAGTGGAGCCAAAAGCCCCCAAACTTGCTAGACAAGAAATCCAATATGAACTCAGCTAGCTGTAACAATTTGTAATTTCATAATAAGGGAAATGGATTTAAACTATTCTGAATATTTGACAATACTTTTTGTATTAATTTTTTAGGTATGATAATGGTATTAAGGCTATGTTAAAAAAAAAAAAAAGAAAGAAAGGGGCTGGCCAGTGGTATAGTGATTAAGTTCACTTGCTCTGCTTCAGTAGCCTAGGGTTCATGGGTTCAGATCCCAGGCGTGTACCTACACACTGCTCATCAAGCCATGCTGTGGCAGTGTCCCACATACAAAATAGAGGAAGATTGGCACAGATGTTAGCTCAACAACAATCTTCCTCAAGCAAAAAGAGGAAGATTGGCAACAGATGTTCACTCAGGGCCAATCTTCCTCACCAAAGAAAAAGAAAGAAAGAGTCCTTATGTATGATGTACTTCAGATACAAACCAAAGTATTGATGAATAGAGTGATGTGATGTTTGGGATTGGCCTCAAAAAAAATCCAGTGGCTGGGAGAAGCGGAGTTACAAATGAAAGAACATTGGCTGTATCTTGAAAATTGTTAAAGCAGAGCAATGGCTAAACATTAGGATTCATGATACCAATCTCTCCACTTCTGTGCATGATTGAAAATGTGTATAATACAAAGAAAAATAAATAAGCAAATGACAAAAAATACAGCTCTCCCAAAGCCTAGTGTAGTGAAAGTACTCATAGGCGGGGTTTCAGGAAGTCCAAATTCCAGAGAGCTCTGTCATTACTTGGCTCTGTGACCTTTGGTAAGTCTCTTGCCTTCTCTGGACCTATTTCCTCATCTATGAAATGGGCACGCTGAGCTGTGTAGTTGCTCAGGCTGCTTCCTGCCATCCTCAGGATAAGCTGTCCAGGCGTCCGGCCTCCAGCCTCTACCACAAACTTTCCCCCAACCAGAGAACAAGACCCCAGAGAGCAGAGACTGTGCTGCTCATGGTCATCGTGGAGCTCCCCTTTCTGTTTAGGAGGATAGGCATGCAGGCCCACTTCCCAGCTAAGAATACCTAGAAAACCCAGAGTCAATATAAAACCACATTTCTGAAGGTATCAGAGAGCAAATAAGTTGGCAAAGAATTAAAGAGCTGAGAGCCAGGAAAAAAAGGAAAGCCAAAAAAGTGAGCCTAGCATGTGGAATTGTGTTTTCCCTGGAGGTGGATGTCGTTACTGGAAGAGGCAACTGAGAGGCTGAGAAATTGAGTAGAGTTTTTAAAAAATTCTAGGAGCTAGCAGAATAAAAATCGAAATTCAGGCCTTGCCAAGGAAGGAGAGCCTGGTAAACCCCCAGGCTTTGGACTGGGACTCCAAAGGGCTATATCCTCAGAATAAAGGCAAATCAGAAATGGACTAGGCCTCAAATGGAGTGCACCCAGCTTCAAATCATCTCATCTCAATCTCTGAAGAAATTAAAGTCATCCAGGATTGCTGATGCTCTTTGCTACCAGTGAGATGCAAAGATAAATTCTCTCTGGAAGAGCTGAACATCATCCAGAGTTTGTAATTACCTTAACAATTTTCATATATAATGTCTGACATTCAATAAAAATAACCAGATATACAAGAGAGCAAGATGTGATTTAAAAACAAGAAATAACAGATAATAGAAACAGATCCACAGGGATCCAGACATAGACTTTAACAAAACTATGCTTAATTTATGCAGTAAAATAAAAGGCAAGGTTGAGAATTTCATCAAAGAACTAGAAACTCTAAAAACGAACCAAATGAAAATTCAGTAACTGAAAAGTAAAATAATTAAGAACTCATGAATGAGCTTAACAACATAGTAGACACAGACAAAGAGTCTGAAAAGATCAGAATGAGAAAGAAAGAAAGATCAGACTGAGAAAAAAATGGAAAATATAGAAAAACGCATGACAGACAAAATAGAGAATACGGCAGAAAGCTCTAAAGAATGTGTAACTGGAGTCCCAGAAGGAGAAGAGAGAGAAAACGAGCCAGAAGAAATAATCAAGAAGCACCACAAACTCTAAACAGAAAACAAAGAAAACCATATTTAGGTATAAAAGCCAAACTGCTGGAAACCAATGACCAAAAAACAAAACAAAACTTAAAAGCAACAAGAGAAAAAGACACCTTACGTTCAAAGGAGCAACAATATGGCTTATAGCGATTTCTCAACACTGAAACTACAATGGAAGCCTGAAGACAATGGAACAATATCTTTAAAGTGCCAAAAGAAAATAACTACCAACATGGAATTCCCCACTCAGCAGTTATCCTTCAAAAATGAAGATGAAGTAAAAATATTTTCAGATAATCAAGGACTAATAAAATTTATCACGAACAGACTCACATTAAAGGAAATTCTAAGGGCTGTTCTTTAAGCAGCAATATTATAAATGATCTGAGATGGAACCTTCGAGATACGGGAAGAAATGAAAAGGAAGAAAAACAGTAAGTATTTGACTAAATCTAAAATGAACAACTCAACAAAACAATGTTATAATGTTCTGTTGATGCCAAATATATAAAGAATGAAAATACATGTCACTAATTCTACAAGTTAGGGATCGGTGGAAAATGGAGGTAAAGTGTTGCAAAAACCTTTGCATTGTCCAGGAAGAGGTAAAGTACTCAACTTATATTAGATTTCAATAAGCCAAGAATTCATGTTTCAATCCCTAGTAGCCCTTCTCAACCCGAAAATTGAGCCCTAACATCATAAGGCATTCACTGTATATAATGAGTTAACTTTTCTCCTATGCATCTAGAATGGCACTAGCTATGTACCATTCTTCAGAGAATGGAGAAAATAGTCAATTGAGTCCCTTTCTGTAGAGCTTACTTCTCTCATAGAAATCCAGGTAAGAAACACTGCTAGGGTAATCCCTAAAAGAGCAATAAATACATAACTAATAAATTAATAAGGAGAGGAAATGGAATAACAAACCCAAACAATCCAAAAGAAAACAAAAAAGAAAGAAAAGGAACACAGAAGGCAGGATGGATAAACAGAAAGCAAACAGAAGATGGCAGATTTAAACCCAAGTATATCAGTAATTACATTAAATGCAAATGTATCAATGTTCTAATTTAAAGACGAAGGTTGTTAGAACAGATAATAACAAACCTCAATTATATGTCACTTGAAGGATACACCTTAAGTAGAGGGATACAGAAAGGCTGAAAGTAAAAAGATGGAAAAGATACATATCCCATCCCCCCACCCAACACTAACCAAAAGAAAGTTAAGTATTTGACAAAGTGGAATTTAAAAGGCAAAAAGATAACTAAAGATAAAAAGAAACACTTCATAAGGATAAAGTGTCTAATCCAGTTCTAAATGAGTATGCAACTAGCAACACTGCATCAAATGTATAAAACGAAACTAAAAGAAGAAATAAACAAAACCTCAGTCATAGTGGGAGATTCCAACATACATGTGTGTGTATTGACAGAACAAGCAAACGTCTCTACGTCCTAGTGCCTGGCACAAGGCCTGACGCATATTAGAGGCTCAATCAAAATTTGCTGACCTGAAATGAAAGAGATTCATATATCCTAGATTTTCCTAGACAGTCCCAGTTTCAAGTATAAAACTGCCTCATTGTCCCCCATAAGCGCATTTGTCCAGAAGTTTGGTTTGGAAAATCTAAACAGTATCCCCATGGGTTGCTCGAATCCCTCCTACACTGGCACGTACTCCTTTTTCCCATAGTGCACTAGGCCCCCAGGGGTACTGGCGTTGTTTGCATGGGAAGCCTGTCATACCTGAGCGGTGGCATCAGTCCCGGGGATACGGGTGGACCGCCTGCGGGTGACGATGACCGACGGCTTGTGTTCAGTGGGATTCTGTTCAGAGCCCTTCCCATTCTCATCAACACCTCCAGCTTGAGCTGCCTCGGTTGGGTCCACAGTCCTCACAGGCACAGACACTGGGATGATGAGGGGTACCATCCCACTGTCCTCTCGTGCTCGCTTGGCAGCTAAGGAAGGCTCAGAAAACTCCACTCCACACTTGGTAGTTGAAGCTAATACACTTTTCCGCTTCTCCTCAGAGCCACTGGCATCCTGGAGAAGGAGAGGGAGGGGGAATGGAGGCGACGTTTAGAAGATAAGTCCTGATTTACTGGTCCAGGACCCCTAGTCCCATTTGATTCAGGTTCTCAAACACCCATTATGGCTCCCAATGGTTTTTGACAACCTGGCCTTTCCCTGACCACCTTTTCTCCCACCACATTCCCAAACACTCTTCATAATCTCCTTCATGACAGGTCCTCCCATCCTGGCCTAGAGCAGAGGTCCCCAGGCGGCCATCTCAGGCCACAAGTGGTTTATAGATGTATTTTGTTTGGCCTGCACAGTGAGTGGCACGTGAAATAGCATCTAAATATATTCAAAACATATCTCTGCAAAAAAAAGCAAAGAATCTGCACAAGGTCAAGCTGGTCTTTGAATCTATTTCCCCACTGGAAACTGGCTGGAGTGAAGTCAAATTCTACAGCCTCCTAGGCTTCTATCCCAGCTTTGTGACTTTGGGAAATCTCACTTGGGTCTCAGTTTCTTTAGCAGCAAAAGAGGATAAATGAAGCATCCCTCTCATAGAGTTTGATAATAAATTGCTTGTGATCAAATATAGGAAACTCCGAGTACAACATAGGACCTCAAATTCTGTTCAATCTTCTCCCCCATTGTTATTTTCTTTTAAATCAACTTTACCGCAGTATAATTTACACATAACAAATGACCTATTCTTAATTACAGTTCAATCCATTTTGACAAACATAGTCACCTGTGCAATCACTACCACACTCTTGTCTTCGAACATACCAGATCTGGAAATGGTTTCACCTCCTTTTCCACCCAACCCTTCAAGTCCCAAATGAAAAAGCCAACCCACAATGGTGTATTGCACTTTCCTGCCCGCAACGCTGCATGCGTGTAAATCTCATCTTCCCTTCAGGTGTGGATGCAACTATGTAGAGATTCTTTGCATGCAGGGAGTTCAGAACTCTCTGAAATGAATGGGTTCTTTCACTTCCTTCCATGAAGTGAGAAAACTGCCCTGATGGACCTGGAGCCACTCACTCTCCCCTGGCCCCAGACACGGCTCATCCTGCCCTCTGCCAGGGCTGGCCCCCACCCCACACCACTCTCACCTTTGTGTTCTGTAGTGAGGCCAGCTCCACTGCCTTCTGGGCCAGGGTCAGCAAATTGGCCTCCTGGGACGCCCGGCGCCTCCGTCGTGTGCTCTGGATCACCCCACCCCGTAGCACCTGCCCACACTCCCCCGTGCCCACCGCCCGCATGCCTTCCTCGTTGCTCATGGCAGGAGCCTCCCGACCATTGGGTGCCAGTCTCTCCCCGTCAGGCAGCAACTGTGACTCCCTCAGCTCCAGCGGGAATCCCAGAGCTTCGGGATGGGGCTGCCCCAGGGGGCCGGCTGGTGGCTGCTGCAGGGGCCAGTGATGTAGGAACAGGTTGCTGGCGGGCTCCTGCCCAGGTTGGGTGCCAGCCCCATCCAGGGCGGTGGAAGGCAGGACGCCCTCCTTAGAGAGGCGGCGGGAGCGGCGGGGGAAGGGGATCTGGGCCTGAGGTAGCACAGGCTGCGGGGCGGACTCCTGCAGGAGGGCCTTGCGCAGTTCTGGGTTCATATCAGGGTTGGGGGGGAAGGGGTAGGGTGCCATGCTGTGGTGAGCCAGGTGGGACTGCCCTAGTGGCCCGGCCGGCTGCAGGCCAAAGTCCTGGGGCTGCTGAGAGGGCGGCTGCTGCATGGGGTAGAAGTTCTCGAAGAGCTGCATCTGGGGCAGGGCTGCCTGTTGCTGCTGCTGCTGCTGCTGCTGCTTCTGTGGCGGGAAGGCAGCAACAGGGTTGGGGGGCGGTGGGCCCTGCCGGAAGACCTGCCGGTTCACCTGGTGGCCGAATGCCAGCTGGAAGGGTTGCAGGGGCAGCGTCTGGTTTGGGGGCTTCTTGGCCACATGGAAAGAGTTCAGGGGTGCCTGGGGCCGCCCCACCTCCAACTGCACCTTCTGCGGCATCATTGGGCGAACAGCGTTTCCATAGCGGTCCACCTGCGGTCCCCCTCCTTTCTCCCGCTTCAGTGCCTCAGGGTGGTTATAGTAGGTAGAGACCCCCATGCCAGGATGAGGGCTCCCCTTGGGTCCACTGTAGAGGGGCAGGCTGTGGCGGTTCCATGTTGAGTGGGGCGGAGGCTGGCCCGGCTGCTGCTGCCAGCCACTGTCACTGACGCCTCCACCCACTCCACGCTCCGGGCCCCGCCCTGGAGCCATCACAGAGTTGGGCCACTTGACTGAGCCCACCTGCTGGGACAACATGGCCGCCGTGGTCCGCTCAGACCCATACACCACAGAGTTCAGCAGGGCCAGGCTGCTGGGAGGGGGCAGTTCCACAGGCTGGGAGGCAGGGGCGACCCCTGCCGGCCCCTCGTGCCCAAAGTAAGTCTCCTCCTTCACCCTGGTGGACTGTGGAGGGGCCGGGGGCTGCTGTGGGGCCTGCAGCGGTGGGGGCTGCTCCTTGGGAGCTTGTTCCTGGTCCCCAAAGAGGCAACGCTTCCGCCTGTTCTGAGCCTTGGGCTGGGCCTGGAGGTTCATGGTGTGGCCCTGGCAGTGAGACCTAATTCACCAGTTGCCCATCCCCTGGGGGAAGGTCCTGCTGGAAGCCCGGCCCTAGTCCAGGAGCCAGAGGAGGCAGAGCAGGGGCAGAGGAAAATGCTGGATGACCGGCCAGGCACAGGGAGAAAGAACTGCTGGCTCTTCCTTCCTTTGCCCTGAAGGCTCTTGGGCTCGTCTACTCTTCCAAGTTCATGATGCTCGCAAGGCCCTGGAGTCTGCAGACAGAAGAATAGCAAGAGCGTCAGCCAGAGCCTCCCACGATGCCCCAGATGTCAGCACGAGTGTGAGGGAAGGGCCTCTAAGGCTTTGCGGTTCGACTGCCTCACAGGGACAAGCCACAGATCACAGAGCAGCATTGGTGAGGCAGGAGCCAGGACCCTGGGGGAGTTACCAGAAGGCAGCAGCATCTCCTGGGGTGCTCTGTGACTCTCCTCTTGTCCCACCACCTCACCATCCAGGTTAGGCTCCAGGATGGCTGTGTTTGGTTTTGTAATGCGTGCATTGCAGAAACGCACCACCTAAGGGGGCAGCAGGGGCTGAAATCCAGCCCCAGCCCCTGCGGTCATGCTGGGAAAAGGGATGACAAAGCCCATGCTGGGCTCCCTTCTCCTCTTAAACCAGTCCTCAGCTCCTTGGGCAGCCAGGCCTGGTCCTCTCACATCTGTCCAGGCAACAGCCTCCCCACCAGACCCAGAAGGAGCTTTATTTAGCCAACACTCCTTTGACACTCCAAGCACATCTCAGACAGCAAGCGGAGAGAACAGGATCACTCCCAAATGTGCGCTGAGGGTCAGGAGCCCCACCAGGCCCTGCAGAGTCCAGGGTCCAGGGCTAGGCTCACTTCCTTTGCACTGAGACATGTAGGTGAGGCCCCACGAGGGTGTATGCACTCCTAGCGCCACCCCTGGGAGGAGCTGCTGGGTGGGACTGTGGCTCCCAGAGTCTTCCCCAAACTAGCACAGAACCTGTTTTGCAGCCCTGGTGGGCTGGAGGCAGGATCCAGCCGGGTAGCTGGTCAGCAGTCCCCACCCACCCTCCTCTCTGCCAAAGAGCTCCTGGCATCCCAAGAGAAGGAATAGTACAGCTCCGATGCTGGGGGTGGAGACTGCTAGAACCTAGGTCCGAAGGTTTCTCCATGACATGGCGTGACTAGAGTGCTCAGTGTTTCTGTGTTTATTTTCCAACTTGATTAAAAAAACAACAACAGGTCGCTCTATTTATCCTGCTACAGGACAGAATCGGGACCAGGACTTTACAACTTACATGCGTTTTTATTACTTACATGTCAGTTATAACTCGCATGTATAATTTGCATGTATTTTCAAAGAGAGGGTTTTTTTTAATCCTCCCCAGGAAGCTGGTGAGGGTGGGAGCTACATGGCCCACCTCTTCCCCACGCTGATTCTGATCCTGAACCAGTCAGGCTAGGAGGGGGAAGACAGGGGAGGGGAGGGGAGGGAAGGGGAGGAGACGAGAGCTCAGAAAGCCCCGGCGAATGAATCTGCAGGTCCAGGCTGACCTCAGACCCTAGACGTTCCAGGTCAGGAGTTCCCAGGAAACCGCCGAGAGAGCCAAGGAGGGCTGGGGCTAGGCAGTACCGGCAGGCTCTCGGCACAAGCCCTGGCTACCCCAGCGATGCCCTGGCCCCAGGGAGGCTGCAGTGCTATCGCCCTCTGCAGGCTTCCGCAGCTGCCAGCCCCTCCCTCTCCGGGGCTGCCGTGACTCACTCAGACCCCCGGCCTGCCTCCCACTTTCACCCAGCGCCCAGCAGGGGAGGAACTTCCTCCTCCATTTCCTTCCTCTGCTCTGGCCCTGAAGTGAGTGAGACAGACAGACTCTCCCGCTGGCACCCGCTTTGTCTTCACACTTGGAAGCTGGGGGAGGGAGCGAGACCAGGAGGGCGTCCAAGTCACCCCGGTCCCGCACGAAGGGGAGGGCTGGGGCGAGCAGAGAGTGCTGGGGGCCATGGAAACCACCTTCTGAACAAACCCCTTTCTCTTGCTTGTAAATTCTCACTCCCTGACAGCCAACCCAATTCAGCGCAGAGACCCAAAAGCCAGCCCCCAGATTGAAAATAACCCTGGGCGCCATTGTGGAGCTGCAGGGTGGGACTGTCCCAGCTACAGGCTTGGGGCTCTGCCTCTCCAATCAGCATGAACGAATTAGAAGTGCGTCTGCAGAAGCAAGACAGAGGAAGGAAGAACATGCGCCAGGGGAGGGGAGAGGAGGGGGCCGAGGGGGAGCAGGCAGGTCCACGTGCCTCCAGGGGGCTGGGAGCCCCTCAGGCGCTCACGTGTACTTGAGCCTCCCCTCCTCCGACACTACACAGACCCCCCCCCCGACCCCCCCCGTCCCGCCTCCGCCCCCATCGCAGCCCTGTGGACTGGTGAACCGCAACACAGGCTTGGAGCCTGGGGGAAGGGAAGGCCCACGTGGCAAAGGCCTGGGCGCACACACTGGTGTGCTCCTGAAGGAAGGTACCCGGGCGGGCCCATGGATGGCCATCAGCGCCTAGAGGAGGGCCGGCGCTGTACACAGGGTCAGGAGAGATGGGTGGAGCCTGTGAATAGGGCTCCAGGGCAGGGCCGCTCCTGTCCCTGGTCCCCACTCCCCAGCTGGCTCACCTGCAGCAGTTTGGTCAGGTCGGGAAGGGCTAGGCTCAGCTAGTCTGCCTCCCACCCCCCCCCCCGCCCCGCCCCCAACCCTGCACATCAAGGAGGGCTATGCTCAGGACACCACAGTAGATTTCCAAAGCTGGGCCAGGGATTTGCTTAGAAGAAATCAAGGGGGCCGATTCTGGGGAGGCTGAACTGCTCCAGAAGCTTCTGCAGAGGCCGCCCTGTCACCCCTACTGGAAGGCTAAGAGTGCTAAGAGCACAGACACCCAGACTTGGGACTCTCAGAGAAGAAAGGTCATTATCTGCGGGGATGGGGAAAAGAGTGGAAGAGTGGGGAACCCTGGGGGAGCGAGGGGACGGGACACACAAAGGCAGCAGGGCACAAAGTTGTAGTAGTAGTAGTAATAACAAAAATAATAATGGACCTATGCCACGCAGGTCCTAAGTGCTCTGCGTACATTTAATTCCCACAACAGCCTTATAAGGCAGCATGAGGCATTGTTATTTTAACCTCCATTTTACAGGTGAGCTACATGAGGCTCAGAGAGGCGAGGTCACTTCCTAATGGTCACACAGTAATTATATTGCAGAGACAGGACTTGAACGTAGTCTGACTGACTGTAAGACCAAGCCCTTATTCTTTATCCCTAAGACACGCCACTATGACACCAGGTGTCCCTCTCTGCACACTTTCCCTTCCACAGCACGCTCCTACCATCTCAGAGCAAGGATTTGCTGGACACATATCCCTACCTTCTGGCGCTGAGGAGTCCCTTACCCCTGTCTGGACAGTTGGCAGGTAAACCTCTCCTATTCTCCCCCAGTACAGCTGAGACCCCCGGTCCTACAGGAAGGGAAGGGGTCTCCCTACAGGGGGGCCAGCAGTTGTTTGAGGTCCACCAGCAGAGAGGCCTGAGACCACAATGGCCGCTTTGGCCCCACCCTCCAGGCCCAGACTCTCCAGTCCCTGCAAGCCCACCCCCACCTCAGTTCTGGTTGCTGCAGGTGGGACTTCCAGCTCTCATACCCCACTTGTACCTCACAGCCTGCAGCTGTGGCCAGGACTGAGCCACTTCCTCCCATTTCGTCTGCCCCAACCTCACTCCTCTGTCCCTGAGGTGGAAGTCAGCCGGGCCTTCCTCACGGTGAGGAAGAGGAAGGAAGCCATCTTTTCCGAAGGCTGCCGACCTATGGGCCAACTCCCCGAGGTTGCAGGGAAGAGGGTACAATGAGGAACTCCTGCAGGCAGCTCACCCCTGGGACCCAGCTGCAGGGCCTCTGACGACACACGCAGGAACACTGAAAAGGAAACCCACAGTCACCACGGGGCCCCAGACACTGCAACCCACTCTATCAGTCTGTTCGACTGTCTGTCACGGCTCTATTCCCTCTTCCCTTCCTCCAGGTGCCTCACTGCTACAACCAAGCCCTGACCAGACCATAGATACCCCTGGGCAGAAGACAAGGCAAGGGTCCGATCTCAGTGGCCAGGGACCCATGAGAATGGGTCCCTTTCAGGAGGATGGAGAGTGAGAAGCACTTTCTCTCTACAGAGGGAAGTCACATGCACTAAGAAAAGAAAACAGTGATGAACCCACATATGTGTTTTGCAGATACATGAGGGAAGGTGCTAGAAAGGCTTTAGGGTGTTCTGTGCTGGTGGTGACACGGTGCCCTCCAAGGATGGCAACTCGAAGACATATTGTTCCCATCTGCCATCAGCAGCCCAGCCACACGCCCACCATTGGCTAGGAGAGTCCAGTGAGCCCTCACCACTGGGCAATGGGGCTAGGGCAAGACCACTTGAGGGGACCAGGACCACTCCCAAGCTTGGGGCATTTAGTGCGGCCATCTGAACGACAAGACTATTGTGATTCAAGGTTACACAGGCCAGGAAGGAGGTGCTCAGCTTTGTCCCAGTGGCCGCAGGGGATCAGTTCTGACTTGGGGATGGGAGTCGACTGAAGGAGCCCCTGACCCTTGAAGGCTAATGCTCCAAACTTCTGCTCTTACCTGGGCCACCTCAGCCCCACAAACTCAGCATTAGGAAGACGGGGAGTCAGAGCTCCTGCATCTCCACCCCAAGGCAAAATAGACCTAAATATGGCATCCAACAAAACCCTGAATCTCTAGGCCAGCCAGTTCCCTGAGCACTAAAGATGCTATCTTAGCACAAAGTCTAAACTCCCTATCCTGCCCACAAGTCCCTGCAGACTTTGGCTCCTGCCACCTCTCTCAACACTCCATGCTTAAGCCATCATTCACTTCCTGCTTGCTTCTAGGTCTTTGACCAGGCGGTACCTTCCAGCCTTTTCTTCTGGCCAAATCCTACTCATCCTTCAGGTCCTAGACACTGCTTCCTTTGGGAAGTTTCCCCTCACCCCAAGGCTGAGCCAGGAACTGCATGATGAGCCCAGAATCCCTCCGAAACCCCACCACCGCGCTCAGCACACTAAATTCCAAGTGCCTATTTCTTTGCCCCCAACAGACAGCAAGCTCCTTGGGGCAGAGTGTGCACACCGTTGTACCTTGGCACTTGGCTTGTATCTGCCTCTTGGGATGCTCATTCAAGACTGCGCCCAAGGTGAGTCAGAGCCATGCCTGGGCAGGGCCCTGCTCACGACCGGCGTGTCCACCCTGGGTTCCGGCCCAGCCCTAACTTCCAGTCTTTCTTCCTGATGCACAGCAGAGCTCCTCACAACGCTGAGACGAAGTGAAAAGGCCCAGCCTCCTAAGCCCCCCCATAAATGGCCCTACGCCCTCTCCAACCAAGACGAACATGAATCCTTCTCTAATTGCTGTCTCTCAAGCCGCTTGCCCCTTGACTGTCATTCGCTGCCCCATACCACATACAGGCTAACTGAGAAAGTGCCAGCCCTGCTGTTGACCCTTGCCCCATTTTTCTTCCCTCAAGGTTTCCCATCCCTGCCTAGACCATGGCCAGGGACATGAGCCTGTGGATCTGTCTACCTCATGCCCTAACATGACTAGGCCGGGCCTCAAGACACCAAAGTGTCTGGCTAGGATGCCAGGGGTCAGTGACAAGGGGCCCTCCCTTGGGGAGACCATCATGGCCCTGCTGGCCCTCCAGTCCAGGCTCACATTCTGAAAAGCTCTCTCTCAGATACCCTGGGGCCTTTGGCAACAGATAGACTGGGCAAGTGGCCTGGAACTGCCATATTGGGCCAGCTAGAGTTGCCCAGGCCCTAGATAAACCTTTCCTCTGGACACAAGACAATTGTCTGCAATGCTGTATTCCCGCCTCTAACTGGGAATGCATACCTAGGCTGAAGGGCCCATTTCTCCAACACATGAGTCCTGTTCTCAAGGGATCCATAAAACCAATAAGGAAGGAGACACCAACAACAGAGACGAGGACCTGCGTCCCACAAGTGTCACTTCCCCAGGGACGTGAGAAAGCAGCCCTTATGACGTACCCACCCCCAGTCCAGAGAGTCCCCAGATTATCACTTCTCCAGATTGAACTTCAGCTCTGAAATGCAGAGGCCAGGTCAATGGCCAGGGAGTCACGAGTCCCATCAAGCTGGTCAGGCTCAGAGGGCTTGGCCAGGGTGTAAGCTGGCTGCAGTGGAGCTTGGACTGTAAAACTGCCCACTCTGGATGCTTTCAAAGGGATACATGTGAGAGGGGGATCCTTTCCTCATGAGGCGCTCTCAGGGCTCCTTTCAGTCATCTACCTTTATCGTCTCCCTCCCCCACTGCCCCACAAACAACCCCAGGATGTCCACAGGAAGCCAAGATGTCCATGAGAAGGCAGGATAACAGGGTCCATTTTATAGGGGGGAAGCTGAGGCAGAGAGAAAACACAGAGCCAAGAAAGATCGAGCCTCCAGTCTCAGCTTCCACTCACCCTGGGGGCAGGGGACACTGGCTGCCTCCCTCCCAGGCAAGGCCACAAGGATCACAGGCAGCCCAGGAAAACCCCTTCCAACAGGGCTCAGGAGCCCCAGGGGGGTAGGTTTAGGCTCTCTCCAGAAGAGATGCAGCCACTGTCCCCGCAGCCAGGCCCTTAAGTGACTGAACCTCTGCAGAGGGCCTCATGGGGGCCACTGGGCTCTCAGTCTCCTCACAACCCTCTCTATGCCCTATGGGGCTCACGCCACCAGATGCTGCTCCATCTCCCTCCCCTTCTGGAAAGGCCTGGCTCACTGGGGAGGTCAAGGGCAGGGTTCTCTGGAGTCTGTGCCTGAGCCCCCGGCCAATATACAGAGGAGGCCACTCACGGGGGGCTTCCCTTAACAAGGCCTCGTCTTGCCTCCTTCCCCTACCACACACATACCCTTGGCAGCCCTGCAGGTCTGCCCACTGCCCCTTCATCCACTCGACAAGCAATTGCTGAGCACTGGCTACAAGTCAGGCTCTGGGGAGACACAGGAGACAGGGCACAGTCTCTCCCTACCCGCAGAGATCCCCCACTCCAGTGGGGGAAAAACAGAAACACACGTTGATTATAACACAAGGTGGCCTGTGCTGGGGCTAGAGATACATGCTGGGAACAGGTGACCCTGAGGAGAGTTCCCTGACTTTGAGCCTCTGCTGGAGCTGTTCCCTCTGCCTGGAAGCCCTGCCTCCACTCGGACAACCTGCCTTCCTTCAAGGCTTACCTCCTCCAGGCAGCCCTCTGGCACAGACTGTTCTCACCCTTTCTGAATCTTCATGCTCTTACTCAGTGTTAACCACTATCCCATATTGCTTCTTCAATTCCCTTCTCCTTCTACACCAAGACTAGGAGAAGCAGGGCCTAGAGACAGTGTGGCCCAATGGAGAGGGCAGTGAACTGGTTGTCAAGTAACCAGATATCTGGTCCAGGAGCCACCACTCACTGGTTCCTGCCTTTGAGGAACTTGGGAGCCCAGAGAGGGGCGGGGGGACAAGGCCTGTGTCCGGGAACCACCTTTGTAATGAGCAACTGGCACATGAAATAGCAGCCACTAGCAGTGCCCACATGCCCTGTGTGTGTGAGCACTGCTTACTTGTATAACCGCTTATTCCCATCTGAGAAATGAGGAAAGGTTGGCTCTGAAAAGTATTTTGTTTCAGGTCACAGCCTGGGGTCACAACTGAGCAGTCAGGATTCGAATCCAAGCCTGCCGACTCTAAATCCAGTCTCTGTCACGCCTGCTGCCTGTCTATGTTGAGAGGTGGTTCTCAAACCCACCCTGAGAGGTTAGTTCATGGGTCTGGTAAGAGGGTTGGGGGAATGGAGGTGGGAAATCTGCAGTGCTTCATAAGCAGCCCAGGTGGTGCCCAGGCACTGGAGCAGGAGAGAGGCTAGAGGGTCAAGGCCTGGCACAGTGCAGTTTCCAAGGACCTACTGCTCCTCACTCCCCAAAAGAGCCACCTGCCAGAGTGCTGTGCCCTGCCCAGGAGGCATGAGGGGTCCCATGAGCCCTGGGTGGACTTTGTTCTCAGCTAGCCCTAGGGCTGCCTGAGGCCAACTGAGTGTCCATGTTTACTGTGCACTTACTGTTTGCCCAGCACTGTACTGAGGGCATTGCAGGCAACATCTCATTTAACCCTCACTCTTGTCTCATTTTACAGGTCAGGAACGGTATGCTCCAAAGTATCTATCTAACACAAAAGAGTAACGGAGTAACAGAGAAACAAAAAGGATATAAGACAGACAGAAATCAAACAGCAAAATGGCAGACAGAAATCCCACCTTATCAATAATTACTTTAAATATAAATAGATTAAACACTCCAATTAAAAGGCAGAGGTTGGGAAAATGAGTTAAAAAAACACCATACAACTATATGCTGTTTACAAAAGATACACTCTTTAGATTCAAAGACACAAATAGCTTGAAAGTAAAAGGCTGGAAAAAGATACACCATGCAAACAGTAACCAAAAGAGAGCTGGAAGGGCTATGCTAATATTAGACAAAATAGACTTTAAGACAAAAATTCTCATTAGAGACAAAGAAGGACATTTTATAACGATAAAAATGTCCATCCATCCACAGGAGATTACAATTATAAACATAGATGCACCTAACAACAGAGCCCCCAAAACACATGAAGCAAAACTGTCAGAACTGAAGGGAAAGATAGACAATTATACAATAATAGCTGGAGACTTCAACACTACATTTTCAAAAATGGACAGAACAACTGAATGGAAGATCAACAAAGAAATAAAAGACTTGCAACTGGACCTAAGAGACATCTACAGAACACTCCACCCAACAACAGCAGAATACGCATTCTTCTCAAGAGCACACAGAATGTTCTCCAGGACAGATCATAACTTATGCCGTAAAACAAGTCTCTGTACTTTGAAAAGGGTTGAAATCATACGAAGTATGTTCTCCAATCAAAATGAGATAAAATTAGAAATCGATAACAAAAGGAAATTTGGGGAATTTACAGGAAATGAAGGGTAGAAGTAACTTGTCAAGTTCTCACAGCTCAGAAGAGCCACTCCCTCCTTACTCAGAAGTGTTCTCCACACCTTCTGCACAGCCCTAGGAAGCTGCAGATCTCACACTTTTGCAAATCCCTGGGTAGCTCTTCTCCCATCCCCCAAAGTGGACACACACTGAACCTGACCCCACGCTTGATCCCAGAATTAAAACAGCTGGGGGAGGGAGAAGCCTTTGGGGCTGTAACAGCTTCTTATGCAGCCCTCCCCTTCTCCCTGGGAAAATGGCCACAGGCAAATATTTTCACTCCCCCAGCCAGTCTACAGAATGTCCAAGAGGCAGATCCTTCCCAAAAGAAGGAAGCAAACATTCATAGAGCACTTCCCCCATGCCAGGGACTCGACATACCCTAAGCCATGCTTACAAACTTCCCATCCAGGCATCTTATTGCCCCCATTCTACAGAGGGAAACTTCTGCTGTTTAAGTGGTAGAAGCAAGATTCAAATGCTTAGTCTTTCCATCATTCTCCCAGAAAAATCCCAAATCTACACTTGTGCTGGGCCTCAGATGGAATGCTACATGTGAGAATCCCACAAAGCCAGGTGTGGGGCCCTCCCTTTCCTCAGGTTCCCTCTTAGAGCTGCTGCTTTTCCTGGGGACTTTCCCAAATAGAGTATAGTATATCACACTCTCGCAAGAAATAATCCCAGTCCCAGTCTGCCAGAAACAGGCTCTCCTCAGGATTGAGGGCATCCGTAAAACCCCCTGGAAGCTGGGAGAGCCCACAGGGTTTTGGGGTGAGGGGACTGCAGAGGTGAGCTGGGAGCTGCAGGGTCAGCAGGACCCTGGAGCAGAGTCCAGGACTCCAGACTAAGAGCCCCCACACCACAGGGAGAAAGGTACCTTGAGCCTCTCTTCAGAGCCAACCAGCAAAGCAGGGCCCTGCTGGGGAAGCTGAACAGATTCCAAATATCAAGGGATGTCAGTGTTCACTTGGTCCAGTTCCTCACTCCACAAAGCAGCCCAGAGAAGGAAAGGAACTTGCTTGCAGATACACAGCCAGGAGCAGATACACAGCCAGGAGCAGAGCAGAGCCCAGAATCAAGGACTCCAGGAAGAATGCTTCCTCCCTCCATTTAGGCAGGTCCCACCTTTTGGCAAGGCAGAGCTTGAAGCCAAAGTGAAATCCCATCACAAAAATAAGGCTTTCTCTTTCACCATCATCACTACCACTAACGTTTCCTAAGGGTGTGCCTATGTGCCAAGCACAGTGCAACACCCCCCACACACATGATCCTGGTTAATCCTCACCAGGTAGGTATTATTACTCTCCCCCTTTCTCAGTGAGGAACCTGAAGATGTGAGGGGTCAAATCACTTGCCTGAGGTCACAGGACTATAGAGGCAAGGCTCTGCAAGCCAGAGCCCTTTCTGCGAACTTCCTCCCCAGGGCTTCAGGCTCAGCCTCCTGCTTGGGTGCCAGACCAGGCTGTCTGGGATGGACGGCAGCAACCTCTGGGCTACTCACATCATCTCCCTGGAGAGTGGCTTCAGCAGGCCTGAAAACCACTGTGATGTTCTGGAAGTGTGGCTGGTCAGGTAAAGTGGGTGAGAAGGGCCTGGGAGGTAAGGGCTTTGAAGATGAAGAGGCTAATGGTGATTACCCCCACTGGGCCAACCTGTGGAAGGTTCACATCTGCTCAAGAGGAAGCCACACCCCTCCCACACTCTCCAACCCCACACCCACGGTTGGCCAACAGTTCTTTAAAAATAAAAGCCTTGACTCTCCCCTGCTTGTCAGATGCCCCAAATCCCCAGGGGGCCCAGGCTCCTGTGCCTTCCTCTGGCACCCTAAAGTCTGGGTCAAGTCAGCTCCATGCTTGGGTTCCTACTAGTGCCAATGGCCCCCACCCAGGGCTTGAGCATCAGCCCCAGCCATAGCAACCCACCATTCTGCATGGGGCTCTCAGAAGAGTTTCTTCTCAAGAACTTAAATTCCTAAATAAAGTCTGTTCATTGCACACCCTGAATACGAGAGACAGATAGTGCCCACTCACTCCAAAGATCGTTGGTCCAAATCTCTATTTCATGACTGATGAAACTGAAGCCCTGAGAGATAAAGTGACTTACCCAAGGACACATGGCTGATACTCGGGCAGAGCCATGCTCAGGGCCCCTCAAGTGGATGTTCTCACACTCAGCACTCCCTCAGACCTGGCACTGCCAGGGTGACATTTGGCTCATCTCCTTCTGGGTAAGGAGGTGGAACAGGGGGGTCTACCGTGTGGTGTCTTCATCAGCCCAGGCTCTCCTGCCTAGCCAGCTCCAGAAAGGTCCAAGACCTACCTGATGGCTGGGGGGGGAGGGGCATCTTACTGGTTTAGAATGAAAGAATCAGGATGATATGGCTCCCCAATACCTGCTGGTGACCAAGAAGCACAAAACCTTGCTGCCAGCAGAGAAGGGTCTCAGCATGGCTGCCTGGGCCTCCTAGATGGGCTGCAGAATGGGCAAAAAGCAGCCTACCTCACCAGCCCAGCCATCCAGGCAGTGGCACACCCTTTCTCAGGCCCTGGTCAAGATCCAGGGCCTCTGCCAAATGCTCACACATTCCTTGCATTTCTTCAATCTCTGTGCAGCTGCTCCAGGGCCTTTTCTCCTGTGTTGATTTATTCTTTATTGTTCCTGAAATACACCCAGAGGCCTTTGGCACCAGGCACCAGTACAGCATCCAGCCCAAGCCCCAAGTACACAACACACCAACCAGGCTCTCTGGGACCTGGGCCAAGCCAGCTGGAATGATGGGCCCTGGGGTCAGACTCAGCAGCCAGGAAGGGAGACCCAAGGTCCCACCTACCCCAGCCTATAGTCTCAGAGCTGTTCTCAGAATCACAGAGGCTGGGATGTCGGGGGAGGAGGAGACACTCGGAAGGTCTCCAGGAGGCCTAAACTAAGCCTTTCTACTCCTTCCATGCATGAGTGACTCTCCCAGCAATCGCCCCACACAGCTGACCCCCATGTGCCTACTGCCCTCCACGGCAGGGCCTCGTGGCTCAGGCTGGGCTTCTGGCTGCCCCGTGACGTGTTTGGAGAGGGGAGGCTCAGTGGGGTCTTCCCTACCCTTCCCAGCCCCAAATAGCTCCCCTATCAACCAATCTAATGGTGCCTGAATTCCTACCATCAGCACTTCATGCCAAGGGTCAAACATTGTTCCCTGTACAATTGAAAATAGCCTGGAGAAGCGTGTGAGCTGCATGGTAAAAACAGACAGGGCTTTAGCGTCTGGCAATGTGTCCTGGCTACTCCAATCACCAGCCTCTCTGTGGGCCTCAGCCTCCCTATCGGTAAATAGGCACAATGTCTTCATCTCATAGTTATTGTGGGATTAAATGAGGTTAATATATATGAGAAGTGCCTGGCACAAAGTAGGGGCTCAGCCAATGTGATTTCCTTTCCCCCTTGCTGGGCAGGAGTAGCATCACAATCAGTCTGCAGCACCTGGAGGAGAAGCGCATGGTCTGACTCCTCCAGTTGCACAGCTGGCTGAGCACAGGGCTGGCCAGGCAGGAGCAGAACAAGGAGACTAGCAGTCCCAGCAACAGCGTCGGTCTCCGCAGGCAGGCAGGGCGTCTGGCCTAGGAAACCAGGAGGAGCACACCCAGCACAGGCCTCCCCTGGACTCAGCTGTGCCAGCGGGCCTGCAGGGACACGGTGGGACAAGAGGCAGCAGATAATACCCAGCAGAGCTTCCAGGCCCATAATTGGAGCCTCCACCCTCCTGGGCTCACCCTAAGAAGAGCAATAAAAGGGAACGTGCCATTACCTGAGGGAGGTGGGGGGTGGGGGGCACAGGAAGTATGAGCAGGGACACAAGAGGCACCAGGGCCTGCAGGGAGCGAGCAAGCCTGACCTGAGGCCACGACAGTGAACGCCCCACAAGTGGAAGTGCCCGCCTGGTTATTTTTGGCAGCTCTTCTGCCCAAAGCCAGCAAGGAAAGGCAGCTGCTAGCAACATGGAAGGGCTGTTTACGCTCAAGTGTGCAGGCCCTGCTGCAGGGACAAAAAGAGCCCCAGCAACCACCGTGCAGAGGGGCCTCTGCCCCCTTTCTTCCTCTCCCGACTGTGTCTGTACAGTCCAATCTGCGCGCTGCATAGCTGACATAGCGTGGGTACTTCTGCTTTCACTCAGATCCAGTCTCCCGACCACAAAACTCACTCACACACACACAAACAGACAAATAAATAACTATGGAGCCAGCTGAGGCCCGAGCCACACCCAGGGGCCAGACAGTGTTCCTCTGGGCTCTTCCTGCACTGAAGCAGTCCTCCTAACTTCCCAATAGGGAGGGGCAGGGACCAGGGGCGGCACACAGGAGCAGCTCCTCTTGCCACCCTCCCAAGGTGAAAGTGGAGATCATCTGCGGGAACCTCAAGGAACTCACTGCCTCTTAGCTTCCCTATCTGAAAATGCAGGAGTTGGGAGATGTCCCAAAGTGTTTTCCAGCTCTGAGATGACTCCTGGGAGCAGGAGAGCCCAGAACTGTGACCTAGGGCCAGCTGGGGAGGTCAGACAAAGCAAGGTCTGGGGAGGGGGGGATCTGGGCCACAGCCAGGTGCATGCCCCAGGAGCTGCCAGAAGGCTGGGAGAAGGAGGAGGAGGAAGAAAGGAGAGAAAGGCCAGCTTACATGCACTCCCAGGGTTGCAAGTTATCACAGAAGCGTTTCTGAGCTCCTTTCTGAGCTCTGGGACCTTCCCCTCCAAGAAATTGGCAAATTCTGGCAACAGCAGGCTAGACTGAAGACTCTGTCTGCCCAACTGCTGGGAAAAGCTGGGAATCGAAATCCCTCACCATTTTCCTTCCTCTCTGGACCCCATTTCCCCAAGAGAAGTTGGGTAGTCTCAGAGGGAACCCCCTTCTGGCTGCAAGCCTGGTATACTTCCCTCTCTCCAAGCTCTGGCCTGGAGCAAACCTTGCCCTGGCTGCTCCCCTCCCCCTTCCTGAGAGTCTTGGAAGAAGCACTGCCTGGAAAAAATAACGCTCTCACCATGAGCTCCCTGCGGCTGGAGAGAAAGGCAGAGGGAACAGGGAGCACCTTCCCTGGCTGGCCACAGCACCAGGCTATGTTCCAGGAAGAACGAGCGCAAGAACCGCTGCCAGGGAAGCCTTGGGCTCCCAGCCCCTCTCCTCCCCACCAGCCCCAGCAAACCACAGCCTGCAATCACGTCCCTCAGGGAGACCCCCACCCCCACCCCAGCAAAACCCTAGGTCTTTTCTGACATGTGGCAACTTTCTTCTTATATAATAGCTTGGTGTGCACGCCCCCCCGCCCACCCCCATGGGAGAGAGAGCCAAAGTGCTCTTTAGAGCGACAGCTCCCACCCCTAGCTCCACCCAACTCTCCACTGAGCTCACCCTGGGAGGCTTCAGGTGAAGCAAAGACAAGGGGACTTTTTCCTTGGCTGAGAAAGCAGCCTTCCTGCCACCCACGTGAGCAGTTCGGCCTGAGGCCTGGGCGGGCAGGCGGGTAGGCTCCAGAGAGCACAGGCTGATCTCTGGGAAGCTGAGCCCTTAACTTTCGGCTGTAGGGACAGAATCCATTGCAAAGGCGCACAGCAACCAGGGCCCGGGCTCCTCTAGGCAGGAGTGGATCACACAGTTGTGCCCAGGGAGTTAGAAAATAAGCTTCATTTACATAAGCCCCGGTGGCCTGGAAGGGTGCCCTCCTCCCACAAGCAGGACACTCTTCATTTCCTCTTCTCTGGGAGGAGCAACAGGCAAACGGGAGCCGGACTTGCATCTGTTGGGTACCTACAGACTGGTATGTGCCAGTCACTTTGCATGGAAGATCTTGTTTAACTTCACAGCCACTGTATGAAATATTATTATCATCCCCATTTTACAGGTGAGGAGACTGAGGCTCAGGAAGTTAAGCAATGCCTAGAGCCACACAGCAAGTGGAGAAGCTGGAATACGAACCCAGGTCTGCCCAGGCCTCGTTCCTGTGCACCAGCCAGACTTGCTTCAGAGTCACTGCTCGGATTACTGACCACACACCATCCAGGAATGGTGTTCTGAGTGTGAGAGAGGAAGTGGGTGTGGACAAGTTTTGCTTGATGGCTCTGTAATCTGAATAGATGCCCTACTAACTGTGATTGTTCCCAAGTGTGTGACTGTGAGAGCCCCTGTAAGTGTGTGTGTGTTGGGGGTGGAGGGAGGGTGATCTGGATTCCAAATAGCAGTTTCCAACACCGAAGTTATGCTGTAATGCTTCTGATTCACAAAATGAGCTCACGGTCTCACGGTATCCTGAATGTTGCCTCGAATGCAAATGCAGGTCCCTTAAGTAAGAACTGGGGACCTCAGCACACTCCACCTAGCTCCAGCCCAGAGTGCAGTTTCTTTAGTTCAGCCCCACACAGAGCGCTCCCACGCAGAAGCAACCCCTCCAATGGAAGGCGACCACTGGCTGCATTTCCTGCAGCCTATGGTGAGTCAGGGAAGAAGGGAGCCCCCGGGCTGCTTCTCTACTGATGGGTGCATACACACAGGAAGGGTGCCAACTGGCCTGGCCAAAGGAAATTCCCAGGTTAGGAGATTGCCAGGCAGGAGGCTCCACGCTCTTCCACCCTGAGGTCCTGTTGGGGTCAGGATGACTGGCATATGCTCCCAGAATGGCAGACATAGGGCAGAGCCAGGAAACTGGGTTCACCAGCATCAGAATCACTCATGCCTGACCCTTTTGAAACCAATGGTGCAGTATGAGTCCCAGCAGCAGGACTCACTCAGCCCACCACATGCTAAGTCCACATTTTTTTGATGGAGACTTTTCATTCATTTGTTCAATTAACATATACTAAACACCTACTACATGCTGGGCACTGTGGGAACAATCCAGAGCACACACTGGAGCGCAGGATACAATAATACTCTATTAACTCTTTGCATCTCCCTGAGGGATGTATGGAGACTCTGGCTCCCAGTTGGTGTTTTTGACCACCACACTACAGTATGTACACAAGTGACTACATAAGGTGGAAATGAGTCCAGAAGGCACCTAACGTTTCTCAAAAGAACTGGCACTTGAAACAGGACTAGGAGAAGCAGGAATCTCCCAGCTACTTGTGGCTGTCCCAACTCCCCCGTGAGCAAGGTTTCCTTCTGGGAGATCCACCTGCAGGAAAGGGGCTAGCAAGGCCAAAGATTCCTGGACTGGGCCCATTCCCCTTCCAGGACACTATACCCCATGCACCACTCCCCCCCCCCCCCCAATCCTTCTCCCACTTAGGGACCCAGAGGCCTTGGGTCCACTGGGCAGCTCTTCCCTGGGTTTTATAACCACAGGAGGCCCTCAACTGAATCTGTAATTGCATATTGTCTTTTTTCTTTTTCCCCATTTATTAAAAGCAGCAGCCCACAGGGCTAAACACTCAGGCTATTTTTAAATCCCACATTTAAAAGTTGAACTCTCACCCCATGGACACTCCACAGTACTCTTTCCTAGGGTGGGGTGAGGGGCTGACAGAGCCAGGGGAAGGGGGGTTCTGCCCCGAGCTTGGAGAGGCCACACTGGCAGTGGGCTGGCTGTCCCAGAGCAAGCTGCATGGTCTGGGGGTGAGGGGTCGCCCCCCAGGTCCTTCATCCCTTGTCCCCTGGGAGCTACTCAGACCAGAGTAACCACCCAAAGGCCAATCCAATTAGAGTGGAGACTGGGCCAGGGCCACGCAATGAGATGGTTTATCACAGTAATTGAATGTTTACACTCCTATTATTCACTATCCGGAGCAGTAGGAAAAGACGACCCATAAATTCTCAACCTGGGAAGGTTTCTCCTTTCCCCTTCGACCTGAAGCCATCTAATAGGCTGTGGAGAGCATGCATTTCTCTGATTCTAAAGGGGCAGGTGCCACACCATCCCTGGGAGGTTCTGGAGCCAGACAAGTGGTTTCCTCTCCTCAGCCTGGGGCCCACAAGGCAGGAGAGGCTTCCCCCAGAGCTGCACTTCTTCCACCTTCAACAGGCTTCCAGCCTCAATCCTGAAGCTGCAGGAACAAGGAGAGAGGAGAAACCTCCAGGCGGCCACCAGGCCAGGCTCCCCCTGCTGGAACAAGCCAGATCTCCCCTCCCCACAGCCACAACTGCCAACAGGGATCCCCTGCACGCACGTGCCATGGTGGCCTCCATAGTCAGCCAGAGCCAGCCAGCTCTCCCCTGATCCCGCTGGCCCCGAGCGAGGCTCCACAGGCCGGCACACAGGTCCGATGTGGTACGGTGGAAGCAGGAAGTGGCCACCGAAGTTGTGACCAACAAAGTTTTAAATGGGGCGAGGAACTTCCCTTTTCATCCTTCCAGCCGCTGGCTCTGGAGGCTGGGCTGGAACACCCAGTGGCCTCCACTTTGGGTGGCAGGTACCTCCTCCAGGCCTGCCTCCCTCGGGGCTGAAGCTTGAAAGCCCCAGAGCAGCACCAGGCCCATACCCAGAGACATAGGCGGGGACCCTCAGAGGGGCCACCTGGTGCACACGCTCCTGTATGTGTGACCTGGGAGGGGGATATGGCTTCCTCCACCAAGCCGGCCATATGCAGAATCCAAACAAAACCCGGGCTCCCGAGTTCCGGACAGGCACACGGTGCAGCCAGCGCGGGGAGAGCTCGGCAGGCCGCAGCGGCTCGGACGCGCGGGGGCGGGCAGGCTGACAGGTCCGAGGCGCGCCAGCACTCCGGGTGCGCGGGGTGAGGCCGGCCCGTTCGCCCTAAATGCTCCAGCTTAGGCCTCTCCTGCACTTGCCCCAGTTCCCTGCCACTCCTGCACCTCTGTCCCCCAAACTCCCAGGGCGGACACAGTTTCCGTGTCCACTGTGCCGTGCACACTGGAAAGAAAAGGGGAAGGGGCTCCCATGCCAAGTTCCTGCATTTCGGGAGCCCCTCCTCGAGTCTCCGGGCCTGGACTCAGTCACGCAAGCCGGTCGCTGCGGACACCACGCTTCGCTCAAACGGAGGAAGAGCAGCCGTATTCCCGAGCCGCCGCCACCGCGGGCCTGGCTGGTTGGGAGGGTTTTCCTGCCGGGGCCGCGCCCGGGTGGGCGGGGGCCGCGCGCGAGCTGCGTAGTTGCACAAACACGGCGGGCTGGCGCTGCACACGCAGCTGCGGGCTGGGGTCGCGGGCCGCGGCGGGGCGGATTGCGGGGCGGCAAACTCACGCAAACCCGCACACACTCCCCCAGCCGCCCAGGCCGCAGAAGTTGCCGCGCGGCGCCCCCAGCCGCCCAGCGCCCCCGTTCCGGGCCGCGCCTGCAAAGCTGCAGCCCGCGCGCCGAGCCGCCACCGCTTGCGCGCAGTCCGGGGTCCCCTGGCCGCCGCCGCCACAGCGGGCTGCGCCTCGCCGCGTGCAGGCCTCGGCCGCCGACCAGGCAGCCCCACTTACCCCGCTCCTGCCCGAGCTCTGGCATCGGCTGTCCCCCTTCCGCTGTGGGCCGCCGCCTTCAGTCGCCTCCCAGACTCCAGCCGCCTGCACGCACTCCTCGATTTTAAAAACAAACAGGCGCCGCCGCCGCCTCCCCGCGGCGCTCGCAATGCTTCCGCCAGCCTGCGCCTCCCGAGGCTGGGAAGTTTGCTGGCAGGGCCCGGGAGGGACGCGCGGGCTGTCACCCCTCACTCGCGGTGCAGGAGCCTCGGCGCACCCCGCGCCAGTGGTGTCCGCCTCGCGATCGCTCTCCCTCCCTTCGTGTCACCCCCAGTCCTGCGATGCAGTGTCAGGATTGCACTGCTCTGACTCATCGGTTGAGCTCACAGCTTGAAAAAAAAAGAGGGAGAGAGAGAGGGCGAGAGGCAACAGCGAAGGAGGAGGACTCTGGCGTGCTACAAAGGATTGCACAACTCGGGGCTGGGAGCGCGGAGCACCCAGTGGCGGGCCGGCGCGCGCGGCACGGCGGCGAGCAGAAACCAGCTCTACCACTTCATCAGCACAACTGTCTCGGGTCGGCCTCTCCGCCAGCAGGCCCGGCGCCGCCCACTTCCTGCGACCAAATAAGGCCGGGGAAGGCGTCTTTAAACCTCCGGCGGCTGCCCGGGCTGGGGATTTCCAGTAGACCTCACCTCCACTCCTTGAGGCGGTCGCCACCCTCCCCCAGCCCAGGCCGGCGCCCCCGATGGCCTTGCTGGAACCAACAGGCCACGCGGCTCGTTCCTTTCACACCAAGGTCAGGAAGAGACGGTGACGAAATGTTTGGAAACCCATCGTGCCTGCCAGGAAAGTGTGTGTGTGATGTTGGGGAGGACACAAGTCGCTTTCTTCCATAAAGAAAACTCTGGTTTTGGATACGGTAAATCATGCACAATCCTCTCCAAGGCACTTAATTAACAGTCTCCCCAAGTTTCACTTTTTGGCTTGCCAGCATCCTACTGGTATAAACGTTACTGAGAAACTGGCCCCAGCCGCTATAAAAGACCCACATCTCAATTACTTAGGTGATGAAAAGCTCTTGGGTTTAATTCTAGCGACTGAGGCCAGAGTTGGAGCAGCTTTTCACAGCATGCACACATGTCCCCTACCTTTCCTACAATTCCCCCGATGCCTCTTTGCTGGTCTGGTGGGAAACATTTCTGCTGCTCAGGAGGTTCTTGCTGGCCCCCACATTCAATGAGGTCCCAGGGCCAGGAGAAAGGCCAGCGGAGGGAGCCCTGATGTTCCTGGTTCCTTCCATTCGTTGTTGTGTTTTGTTTTTTTTTTTCCAAGATGGGTCAAAGAGATTTTCCTTTGACGGAAAAACCCCAGAAGAATACAGTGTGTCCTGGCAGCCCCTTTCCTGCTGTGGCCAGTCCTGAGAAGCAGGTGCATCCCCTGCTTTCTTAGGGAGAAGGGGAGGGGCAGCAGAAGGTGATTCTCCCAGCTCTCTGAGCCTTCAGGGCAAGGACCGCTGCCCCTGGGGAGTGGATGAGAGAGACCACCTCAAAACCTCGGAAAACTCACCCTTGCTCCTAAGGGGCATGACCTTCCTGTTCCCTTCCACCCGGAGCACCTGTGTGCATCTGGAGGTCACACTTCACCCAGGAGGAAAAGGGCTTATTTGCACCATGATATGACAGATATGTCAAAGTAATGACCACTTAAAACAGCCTTATCTGCAAAATAAAGAAAATTATGCCAGAGGACAGGACCAGATGACCTCTTGAAATCCCTTCCAGTTAAAACTCCATGATTCTGTGATTGTAAAAAGTGAATGGAGGAGCCAGGGAAACCACCTCCACCAAAGCAAAGCCCAGGCTCTCAGATTTAGCATCTGCTGTGACAGTACCGTCCTGACAATTCTCAAAGCACGTCCCCACACACAGCCTACTTAACAACCCTGTGTGCGATAGAGTTTCGTCCCTCTTGTTTTATGAATGAGAACACTGAGGTTCAGAGAGGTTAAGTGACTTGTACAAGATCACAGAGCAGGCCAATCACTTGTCACCTCTCTGCTTCTCTTCCCATCTCCCCCAAAGGAAGGCAGTGAGCAACTGAGGGACTGGGGTGCTCAGGCATGCAAGCCCCCAAGTAGAGGCTAGGCTCTCAGGACTCCTGGCAGAGGCTCAATGTAAAGGCTTTTTGCTTTTTCCATTTGTCTGGTTTCTTCCTTCCTACTGACACCTCATCCAAGTAAGAGAAGCAAAAACAAAACCACTCAGTCTCCAACACTCACCACTGCTAGGCTCCTCTGCAGACCAGCAGTCATCCTGACCCACCCCCCCACAAGGCCTAGCCCCTAGACCTGGCCTCGGGCCAGCACAGAGGGAGCCCCTGAGAGCCAGTGCAGACCAGCCCAGGATGTTCCCAACCAACCAGAAAACCCAGCTGGGGAGCACATTCCTAGAAGAGCCTGCTTCCATGGAGCCAGGGCCCAGCGTCCAGGGAACAAATGGGAGCCACTCCAAAGGGCACTCCTCAGCCTTGTGCCCCAGGACTTCCTCCCTGTCCCTCGCCAGGCTGCTAGGCCTAGCCCTGGAAGCAGCGCAAAGAGTAGAGGTAGGTGGCAGGATTCAAGAGAAACAGAAGTCAGTGACCTAGAGGAGCCTAGAGGAGCCCTGCTTACTTTGGAGCAACACATCTCTTCACCCCAACTAAACTGCCAAATTCAGGCCACCTCAGAAAGGAAGAGAGGGAGGGAAAGGGGCATGTATGTGTACAGGGGAGGAGGGCTCAAGACTGTCCCAGATGGCCCCTGTCTGGCAGCAGAAGTCTACCTCCCGAGGCAGGCAGATGAGGGTGTGTAAAGAAAGCTGCAGCTCTTCCGGGAAAGCCCTGCAGGTCAGTTTGCTGCAGATATGACAGTGCAGAATCACTGACATGTGAAGTGAAAGTTTTGGTTTTAGAAGCTCCAGCCCTTCCTACAGACCTCTGGGGCCGTGAAGAAGGGTGCCCTTTGGGGAAGGCAAAAAAGATGCTCCAGGAACCTTACCCATGCAGTGGGCTTTTCTCCACCTCCCTTACACACTGCATGAGAGAGAGGAGTCCAGCGCTCCAGCTCCCAAGGAGTGCATCTGCTGAGACACACTCCAGGAGGCACGGCTCCCCAGACAGGATGCCACACTCTGGGTCCCGAGGAGAGGAGAAGATGGCATTAGAGAGGCGTCCCGGACCATATCAGCTCTCTGGACTCCGCTCAGAGTGACCAGTCACTACCCTGAGAGGCCATCGCATGTGTCCACTTCTGGGATAACCCGAGACCATTAAAAAGCTTCCAAGGGTGAATTTTATGGTATGTGAATTATATCCCAAAAAAGGTGTTATTAAGAGGAAAAAAAGCTTACAAGGAAGCCAGCTTCTCACCACTCACCCGCCTCCATCACCTTTCTGCTGACATCACTCAGTATTTTAAAAAGGAGTATTCTCCTCCCCAAGCCCTAGGCCTGCGTTCCATGTCCTTCCTCCATTGTCCCTTCTCTGTCAGGACCTTTCCTCGAGGCCAGCACACATGGTGTGTTCAAGCAAATAACCACCCTTTACAAATACCGTTGAGGAAATCACACGTCCACATGCTGGAGTCCCTTATGTTCCTTGTGTCCCTATTGTCATTTCCCTTTGCAGAATAAAGGCACTACCTCTAAGACCTCATTAGCTACAGCTACCATAGAAGAAAGAGAAGGTTGTGGAAAGAAGAGGAAACAGGACTGAGTTTGGGTCCTGCCTAATTAAGCTAACCTGCTGTGTGACCTTAGGAAAGGTGACACTTACCTTCTCCGAGCCTCACTTTTTTGGCCCATAACAGAGGTACTGGAAGTATTTATTACACCAAAAATGAAAGAACGCCCACCTTTAGGGGCTTGGAAGAATCACAAGGATAAAAAACTGCTTTAACACTGTATCATGATATGTACACAGAGGGGTTACGATTGTTATCATTTTTTACTGTTTATCCTATATCCCCTTCTCCCAAAATTAGCTTCTCCCAGATTGGTGGTTATCAGAGGGGAGGGTGGTTGGGGGAGGAGGGCAAAATGGATAATGGGCACATACGTATGGTGACGGATGGAAACTAGACTTTTGGTGGTGAACCTGACGCAGTCTATACAGAAGCCAAAATATAATGATGTATGCCTGAAATTTATTCAAAGTTATAAACCAATGTGACCTCAATAAAATAAAATTTAAGAAAACTAGTTTCTCTCTTTCAAGAACCTAGTCCAGGTAAGACTTTTTTCCCCCTGAAAAGACCCCAGGCCCACCCCCTTCAGCCTCAGGGTGACCCTGTGCTGGGCTCTGCCCAGAGACACTCTTTCCAATATTGACTCAGCGTCGCACCCGAGTGTCCTCCCAAGGCTCCTCTCCCAGTCCCTGCTCCTGTGTCCTTTCCATCAAGCTTCTTCCACAGTGCTGTCCACCCAGCCTGAACAGGGACACTCCTCCGATGGCTGTGCCTTCTCCTCATCACTCTCTGCCATGTCCTTTCTGAGGAAGCAGGCAGCTCAAAAGCACCCCAGCCATTAAGTTAAGCCACCGTGTGCCGAGAAGTCCCTGCACTGTCTTCTCTTTTACCCTTGAAAACCCAGGGGACCCTCCTCCTCAGTTCACATGCACTTCACCTGTTCCGGGGCAGGGCCGTGCCTCCCACACCAGCCCACAGCTGTCTGCATCCCTTGGCCCTCCCACCTACGCCCGCCTCCGCCTCCCTCTCTTGCAGGCCTGGGCCAGGTTCTGAGCGCCTTTGTCAGGCCTGAGAGGGAGTTTCTGCAGATGTCCCCAGTTGTTGCTGTCACTCTGGGAGAGACGTCTGGCTGTATGTAGGGAGAAGGACAAAACAGGTGTAGCTGCCAGGGAGGGCAGGCAAGCAGGGCCACAGGGACAGAAACGCCCTTTCCTCACAGAGCCAGAGCTGCCAGCTTCCCAAAGGCCTCATTTGAGCACAGTTCCATGCCCCCTGCAGAACCAACCCAGACAGACCCCTTTACTGGCTGTTCTCTGGAGCTCGGCTTCCCTACCTTGTGGCAGTGGGTCAGGAGGAACTGGACCCCCAAGTCCAGTGTGTGCAATGGGGCACACTTTAAAGCATCGTTTTATTTTTTTAAAGATTGGCACCTGAGCAAACATCTGTTGTCAATCTTTTTTTTTTCTTCTTCTCCCCGAAGCCCCCCAGTACATAGTTGTATATTCTAGTTGTAGGTCCTTCTAGTTGTGGCATGTGGGATGCCACCTCAGCATGGCATGACAAGCAGTGCTAGGCCCACACCCAGGATCCAAACCGGCGAAACCCTGGGCCACTGAAGTGGAACAGCGAACATAACTACTCTGCCACGGGGCGGCCCCTAAAGCATTATTTTTAAATGAAAACAAATACTGATACATCATGGACTAGAATCCAAAATTCATAGTCGTGGGAGTGTACAGGTTAAGGGCACAGGCTGAGACCTTTATTCAAATCTTGGCTCACACTGGCTTGATGCTTACTGAGCAAGTTACCTACCCACTTGGTTTTCTCATCTGCAAAATGAGGATGTAAAAGTAAGAGCTTAAAACAGTGTTTGGCACACATTAAGTGTTGCTATCATTTTTTCCTCATCTCCTAACTGATCTCCTTACTTCTAGTCTTGCACACTTACCATCCACACTGCCCTCAGAGTGATCACATCCCTTTTCAACAGCTCCCATCATCCTACTGCAAAAAGCTGAGACTGTGAGCCAGAATGCTAGATGCTTACAGTTCTGGCATGATCCGGCTCTGCCTCACTTCCTAGGCCCAGGCCCATACAGCCAAACAACCTAAAGTTCCCCCAAGATGCTTGCTTTCTCACACATGCTCCTCTTCCTCCACCTTTCCTCCACAGGTAAACACATACCCAGGTCTCCCACCAGACTTGTGTTTAATGGCAGCTCTTCCAGGAAGCCTTCCTTGGCTCCTCCAAGCAGAGGAAGGCCACTGGAGTGTATACTACTGGAGCCCTCCTAGATCCCCTTTATCAGGCTGGTGTGCCATCCTCCAGCTACCCTGTTGGCTGCTAAGAGCTCCCAGCTGCCCCCTTTTCAAAGGGAGCCTTTGCTGGGAGACAGTACAGCAACCAATGATTGACTGGGGGGGTGGGGGCTGGGGGGAGGTGGTTGGAGAGGAGTGGGTCCAACTCAAGGTAGGATCAAATCTGTGGTGGTGCAATTCATGCTCCGGGGCTCCCTGTGGGATCTGGCTAAAATAGGCCCAGCTGCAACACATCCTCCTTACTTAGCTTCTTCCCCAGACCCAGCCCACTTCCCTCACCCCCTTCCTCCAGAGAGCACTTCCTAAATCAAGCCCAGGCACCCCAAATTGTCTTAGTCTCTGCTCCTAAGAATGAGAACAGCCACTCCCTCCCCTAAACTCCCAGGGCATCCTGTTTATCTTTACTCGCTCCCCTACGCATTGTTCTATAGCCGCTTACTGAGCCATCTCCCTACGAGGACCAGAGCTCCTGAAGGGCACAGCCTAGATCTTTGTCACCTTGTATCCCTGGCACCTACAAAGCGCCTATACATGGTGGGTGTCCAGTAAATGCTTGTTGATAAATGCACAAATAATATATGTGAAATTTTGAGGTAAGCAATAAAATGTAACAGGTTATTATTATTACTACTTTTATTACTATTTCTTCTGTTCTAAGATGCACATTTTCCCCTATTTTAACATCTCTGACATCAGGATGCATCTTACAATTGATAGCATGTCATGGTTTAATTAGCAGCATTTTCTCTTTCTTAGTTGTACATAAAATAATGGTGCATCTTATAATCACTGGCTTCTTAGATTCAATGGTGTATGATATTATTATTACTATCATTATTATCATTATTATTATTATTATTATTATTATTATTTCTACTACTGAGGCTCAATCTCCTGGGTTCTGGGGCCTGCAGGGCAAAGTCCACAGAGTTGAGAGGCCCCATTATATGCACTCAGTATCGGTTGGACAATCAAGCTCTTATAAAGCCATCAGCAATTTCCCAGGGATCAGAAAGACCCCTGTTCCGGACACCTCCAGAGACTCCCTTGAAAGCGGTCAATGTGATGTGGAACAGCTCTGGACTGGGAGTCAGGAGAGCAAACTTCCAAGCCTGGTTCTTCCTCTGATTTTCTGGATGATCCCATGTAGGGCCTCTCAACACATTTATTGAGCACCTACGAAATGCCTGACATGATGGGAGCCCACTGGATCCACCCAGCACCCTGAGAGGAAGCCATAATCCTCACTTGATAGATAATGAACCTAAGGTTCAAAAAAGTTAAATAGCTCTCCCAAGGTCATACAGATGGAATTCAACCACTGGACTCTCTGAGTCCGTCTCTCTGCTGTATGCAGATACTTCTCTGTGCTTGTTTTCCCTGTAAGGAAGTCAAATAGTGAGAAGTCAAAGACTGGAGGCTCACAAGCCATTCTCACCCAGAGATACTGGAACACTGGACACATTGAGCCCTCCTTCTTAGAGGTGGAACTGAGTAGCTACATGAGGGAAGTAGCATTATGAGGACTAGCACTACAATAGGAGTAGCACTGTAATGGGACTCACATATTTCAATTTTCCACAGATTCCACCTGGGTCATGGTCACTGTGGATTACTTTATCATCTCACTAGTGCTGTTTTCTTACACCCAGCCAGCTTCTATTATTGAGGTTCTCCTTGTTCCCCAGGGGCCTTTGAGTGGGTGATCCTTAGACCAGATAAAGTCTAGTGTTCTCTCCACCCCATACAGTCTGTGGCTCCTCCCAGAATCTCCCTGGGCAGCCTCCCTCCAAGGAGGTCACTTTATGAACCCATTTCAGAACCACTCAGACAAGCCCTTGCCTTGCATCTACCATATCTATCTCCCCTTCAGCCCCAGCGTCTGTCCCTCATGCTCCCTCCCACTCCCACCCCCTCCCCACACCCAGAGCATCAGTCCCAGACAGTCAGAAGGCTGCGTGGCTGAGGCAGAGCATGAGGCAGGTGTAGAGATGAGCTAGACCAGGTCCAGGGGTGGGGCCCCACCTGGGAGGGAGCAAGTGAGGAAGGCAGGGCCTTGCGTTTCCCAACAGGAAAGTGGTTCAAGGAGATCGATGGAAGCAGGGAGGCTCCGCAGCCACAGAGGATGAGCAGTTTGACACATGAGCAAACACAAACAATAAATCATCAGGAGAAAAATGTGCAGTCTCAGCAGCAATTTAAGATATGCAAATAAGAACACCATTAAGGACCCATCACGGCCCAGAGTCAATGTACAAATAAATTAATTAATAAACATGAAAGCTGCTGTTGGCAGGGCCATCAGGAAAGAGCTGCACGTACATTGCTATGCCACTACAAACTGTGCAAATCTTTCTAGAACATGATTTGGCATTGTGCTGCCAAGAGTTTAAGACCTTGACCAGGTAATTACAGTCAGGGGACCAGATCCCAAGAAAATAATCTAAACTACCAACACAAAGGAGTTACAAAAGATGCTCATAGCACCTTTTAATTATATATAGAGCCCCCAAAATTGAAATCCATTCAAATTTTGGTATGGTATGGTAACAGAAGGAAATATAAAAGGGACTGACACGTAGAAACAATCTGATAAAACCATTTAATGAAATCATGTTAGGTCACAAAATCAGAACAAAGAAATAGTAGAAGTGGACTTATAAACAATGTTAAAAGTCCCACAGGAACATTAGCAGCAATCAGAAGAGTATACTGAACAAAGTAAATTGCTAAGGTGTAATGTTTATTCAGTTAAGCTGATCAAGATGGTTTAAATAACGATGATGATGATGATGATGATGATGATGATGATGATGATGATGATACTGATGATGTAAGGTTCCACTGAAAAGGATTTCTTCATCATAAAAATACCCCAGGCCAGGTCCCAGGGGGCAAGTGGGTCCAGGCCCCTGGCTTGATGTGCAAGGAAGAAGGAATCTAAACGGGAGAGGTGGGGTTATAACTGTGGCAGGGGGAAGGCCCCAGAGCTTCCCTTATCAGGAGGGCTCTGAAAGATGCCTTTGCCAAAGAAACAAAGTTACACAAATAAACCCACACCATTTAACCTCCAACGTCCTGGGTACTAACTCTTACTGCTGCATTGGCGCTCTCAATTTTACTAATACCTTATTTCAGCAACTTCAGAGGTGACACCAGGGCTCTTTGTGGGCTAGCCTTGGAACCCAACCACCATTTATAGCATTGTTTCTATGGAAATATGTTTCAAGCTTCAAGAAATCGAGCTGCTGACAACCCTGGGGCACGCACGTGGTCTCTAAATTAGGGAACTGAGACGAGCAGTTATTGCTGGGTCCTGGGCTCGGGAAGACAGATTGTTACTCAGATTCTGTGGCAGTTAATATTCACACCACCAGCAATGATCCCATTGGAGTAGGCTTGAGGTCACTATAGGGGGTGGGGATGGGACCATGGCACCCAGGAACCAACTTGATATCCTAGGGAAGTGCACGGGTATTCCCCACCCTGGCCTCCAAACACACACACAATCATGCGTGTCATGCAAGCCTGAAACTGGCCTGAGTGCCCTTCATGAGGATCCACGCGAGCCCTGAGCCCATGTGCTTTCTAATTTCTCTCTGACTCTGGCAAACCTCCAGCCACAAGGCCCTATTTCAGTCTGATCTCAGAACAAAAAACCAAATCTTTCACGGTTCTGGAATTTGGCTTTATCGGATATATGCTTGAGACAACCAGGGCCCCACCAAGGCCCTCTCCACACACGTACCGCTGCTGCGGCTTCTGTTTCAGCAGGCTCCAACCTGCCAGCTCAAGGTCTGCCCAGCGCTCTGCAGCTCCCACCCACCTCGGGACTCCAAACAACACCCCAGAGTCTCCATTTCCTGCCCTGAGCTGCGCTGGTCACAGGGAAAGGACGATCATGGGCCCTCTAAACAGATACTCCACATGTCAAGAAAGCTCCCACTAAGAAGAAAAGTCTAGACACATGGGGAGGCAAACCCAAGGGGAAGTGGTGGGTGAGAAGGCCATTCACTAAGCATCCCAAGGTTCTGAGATGCCAGAGATACGATGAGGTGGTCAGAAGAGAGTCAGCTGTTCAGCCACAAGGCTACACCTGCAGTTGCAAGTCTCAGCAGAGCTCATGGTGAGATGGGGGGTCAGAGGGCCCTGCTCACTAAGCCAGACATAGACTAAATGAATGTGGGGGTCTTTAGGAGGCTGGCACTACAGTTTCCATACCATAATAAACATGTGCAAAACTGTAAACACCCAACACACTCACTCACTAGGGCTCCCCCTGCGTTAGGCAGGGCTGCAGGAGGTCACTTGCAAAGCATCCGCTCCCTGCTGCCTGTTTGAACTACAGAAGAGAGAGAACCTGTGGCTGGGGCCTGCAGGACCAGGCAGCTTCGAGGTGAGTGGGCGGCTCAAAGCCAAGCCTCAGGGCCACACATGCTCACTGGGCTGGTTCCCTGGAAACCCAGGTGCAAACAGTTGACTGGGGCTCTGAGGGCACTTGGGAGTCGCCTACACCAGGGAGAGACCATGCGGGGAGCCCCACAGTTAGACAGTTAGCGAGCCTGTGAAGTCTGGCCTCCCGTTACTAAAAGACTCAGTTGGCCAATCTGAATTCACCAGCCCCTGCAGTGCAGGAGGCTGATAAGACACAGCAGTTCCGTCTTCCCCATGGTAGCAGATGGCAGGCCAGGAGTTCCCACCCAGATCCAAAGCCTTTGATATGTTAAGGGTTTTTCTTTTTTAAGTATATGTACCGTGTGTATATATATATTACCAAAGCAATTTCAAACACACAAATACTCCATTCATAACCATGTCACCTAAATCCAGCATTTACCTTTTGCCAATTTATACGATGGCCAATGTAATCAGTTTACATGCATTCATCAAGTATATGTGCAATTTTGTCTAAAACAGAAACCACTTTTCACCAAAATTCATCATTTTCCCATGAATTAATATCATCTTCATATTAATTTAACAGTGGCACAATATTCTACTGAGTCTAGGTATCATGAATTATATAGGCACATGGAACATTCAGGGTGTTTAGTTTTTTGCTATTTTAAACAATGTTGCTATAAATATCTTTGTATATATAGCTCTTTTCCTCTTTAGAATTATTTCCTTAGAATACATTCCCAAGAGCAATACTAAGAGGTAAAAGGAAATCAACATTTTTTTATAGCTGCAAGTTCTACATTTAAAAAATATATTGTTCCATGTGAGTTACCTGGATTGTCTATTTTCCAAAGCAGTTTTCCTGACCGCACCTCCCCATCCTACCAATCCTGGTCTGCTCTTAAAACCCACTTTTCCCAGCTGCTGAATGGGCTGGGCATCTGGAGTCCACACCCGAGGACTGAATGATCGAGGCAGCTCAGTTGACTGGCTGTGGAGGGATAAGGAAGGAGGACAGGGAGACGTGGGCAGGAAGGGAGAAGACTGGAGTGGACAGGAGTGGGGAGCAGGCCCCATGGAAGCGGAAACAAAAGCAGATTCCATGCACTGTCCCTCCCAAAACAAGCCAACACCTCCCGGGACATGGAACCCACCCCACCACCTGAGCTCCGCCTGAGCTGATCTTCCAGGGGCCAAGCACAAAGTCACACTTCAGTGGGTTCCTAAAGGAGATTTTTAGAAATACCATGTGCTTCTAGGTTCTGGAAACATACTTTGCAAACACCACTCCCCAGTGGTCAAGTAGGCCCGAGCAGTGTGGGCTCAGCCCTAAGGGTGGCTCAATTTTAAGAAAGAAAATCTTTTAAGAACGAAAGTCCATCTCATCAGCCATGGCAGGAAAGATGCTGCTCCACAGCACTCTCTAAGTGGCACGCAGACCCCTGATAACTGTTCCATACCAGGAACACCTTTGAGTGGTAAGCCAGGTCCCACTGTGATGCACCATAAAGACACCACCTGCGAGGCTCGATTCACAGGCTCGTGGAATTTCTGAGCAGGAAAGAAGCACATATAGTCTAAGCCCCTCATTTTATAGACAAACTGAGGCCCCATTCCCCGCTTTGGGGCTCCTGCTGCACCCTGCAATCATCGTCAGGAGAATCTGTTCCTCTTCCTCCTCCAACAGGAAGAGCCACAGCCTGTCCTGTCACCAGACTGAACAGGGCTTTTGTTTTAAAGATCCTCAATCTCCTCTCTCATGGTCTGCTGATTCGTTTCCCCTAGTTCCTTCTCTGTGCAAAGCCAGCAGACAGCACAGGGCAGGACAACGAAGAAGTCCGCTAAGGGCTGGTACTTATCCTTCTTGAAGGATTCGGGCCGGTGGGCAGGGAAGTCTCTGCCACCTTTAAACCAGCTCCTCATCACACACACCTCCTCAGAGCCCTCCTCAGGGTGAGGGAGACCCAGGGGCTGGGTTTTGTCTCCCTAAATCCCCTTGCCACCCTCACCAGGGTCTCCTTGGCAGGCTCAGAGAAACAGCAAAGCCACCAAGGTACAAGGGGAGGCCACCATGCAGACTACCAGCTCACCCACCACACACGTCCACTTGACCCAGGCCAGGACTTGGGCCCGCCCACTGCTCCCTCACATCCCCTCAGGCTGCCCTTGCAGTCCCACTGTGGGACACCTACTGTGTGCCAGGCACGGTTCTAGGCCAGGGAAGAGCCAGGTACACCTGCAGCTGATGACAGCATCCTACAGTGGGGAAGTTGATCAGAAACACTAAGGTGGCAGCTCAAGAAGGCAGCAAGGAAGCAGGTGACTTCTAGCTGGTCCTGTGGGCGTCTGCCAGGAGGAAAAGGGTGGAGAGGACATTCCAGGCAGAGGCAACAACAATATACAAGGCACAGAAGAGTGAAAGTGTGATGAGGAGCAGAGAGAACGTAAGTGGTTGTGCTGGGATGGGGGCAGGGGGCAGAGGTGGAAAGGAGGCTGGGGCTCCCACAAGGGCCTCGTGTGCCATTCTAAGGAATGCGAGGTTTCTTCTGCAGGACCTGGGTGGCTCTCAAAGGTTTTTAAGAGGGGTGACATAAAAAACGAAAAAAAAAGAGGGGTGACGTGATCAAAGCTGTGTTTTAGTAAAATAACTCCAGTCCTTCAAGGCTTCTTTTCCACTTCAATGCTACTTTTTAATGCAATTTCATTTCTTGTGGACAAAACTGGGCAAAATTGTGCCAGAGCAAACAACGGCCAGGAACACTCCCACTCCGTCCCTCCCAGGGGCCATGCTGACCCCACACTGGTGACCAAGCCTCAGCCTCAGGAAATACCTCCAGTCCAGGCTGCAAGAACCCAGCCCATAACACACCCAGCTTTGGGGAGACAGCAGCTTCCTGCTTCCAGGCACCAGAGGGAAGACTCTTCGAATGCTGGCGGTCACCACAGTCAAGAGTCCAGTAAATTCAAAACTACATTTTTCTTTTTCTTTTTAAAGAAAACTAATTCCTTTATCTAAGTCTATCGGAGCTGAATGACAAGGATTTCAGTCAAGATGCCCTTGCTTTAAAGAGCTAGAACCAGAAAATCTGAGTGTAAGAAGAAAGCTGGTGCTCATCTAACCTACACCCTCTCGTCTTATGGATGACAAAACCGGGCAGATACGGGACTGAAGATGCTGACAGCCCCAGGCAGATGAAGCCCTCATTCCTTTAGCTCTCTCTCTCAGGCAGGATATTGACTAGAACATCTCAACCAGGTCAACACCTTCAGAACTAGAGAGGAGCCCAGTCCTGCTGCCTGGGACAGCTCGAGCGCCAGGGACCTCACTCATTCCACAAACCAAGCGTGAAGCCAAAAGTCCAACCTCTAGTCTGAAAAGCAAGGTAGCACTTGCCAAACGCCTCACAGCCCTGTGGGTCTTGCCGAACTCCAGAGGAGAAACAATTCAAGCTGTAACTGCCCGTTAGCCAAACAGAGCCAAGCCTTGGCCTCTGTCCTCACAAGGCAGCGCTGAAGTTTTCCAAGTGGAATCAAATGTGCAGGGAGGAGCCAGATGCTGGGATGACTTCTCTTTTCCACTGGAATCATTCAGACCCCAGAGGAGAAATCCAATCGCTAAAGAAATGCTCAGCTCTCCACAGCCTACAAGAATCCTAAAGTTTAGCCGGAGGCTAAAGAATTCAGACAGATGTCCAAAAAGTTTAAGAATAAGCTGTGGATATTTTCAGTGGCCTAAGGGGAATGCCCCCTCTCTTCCTCCCATGTCCAGCATTGCCCAGTCATTCTGGTCTGATGGCTAGAATGGGCTCCAGCTTCTATGTTGGACACTTGTCCACCTGGAATGTGCAGCCGTCCCCAGGTTTCAGGCATTGGCATTGTGAGACCTGGTGGGAGGCAGAGTTCCACCTGCTGCTGGAGAAGCTGTACCCTCCAGAGCCTCATTCTTTAGGACCCTCAAAAGCAAAAGCGTGGGCACGTGACCCAGGCTGGAGACCCAGATGCTCAGCCTCGCCTCTGCCTCGAGTGAGTGGCGCAAAAAAGCAGGGAGAGTTCAGAGCTCATTCTGGGGGGGCGGTGGCAGCATCCAGGTCAGCTGGTGGCAGGGGTGCCAGGCCAGCAGTATCATCTCCTTGACTTTGGTTCCAGCCACCCAACTTCCCATGGGTCCTGACTGATTCCTGAGCCTCGTTCTCCAGTCTTCAGGACATTCAGTGAGCCCCCAGATATCCTTCTAATACATTCCTCTTCTCCTTAATTTAGCCAGAGCCAGCTTCTGCTGTTTGCAGACCTAGGACCTGGACTACCCCAGCAAGTCCTTCAACCTCCACAGGGCTCCTCTGGCCCCCTGAGACAACATCTATGCTCAAGCTTCTATTTTTTCCTCTGTGAGGAGTCTAATTTAAATAGTCACACACCTGAGAGGATCACAGCCACCTAATAATCACAAATATGGACAAATGCCACAAGTGCTGAATATAACAACCGACCCCATCCCTGGTTTTGTCCAGATGCCCCAGTTTGGAGCAGTAATTAAAGTCATTACCACTCCCTTGAACTCTTCCCCTTTTCTCCACCAGCTCAGAGAAAGGTGAACTTGGAGTCAGGAAACCTGGGTTCTGGAACTTGCACACGTCATTTCAACCCTGGGGGAGGTGTTACCTGCACCACCTATTTCACAGGGAGGTTAAATTAAATGAGAAGCCCCCAAGGCAAAGCCCCAATAACTTCCTAATTCCTAAGTCAATCATTCTCTTCAATCCTTTCTTTCTTGACGTCCCCAGTGACCAACAGGTGATCAATTTCAACTCAATTTAAGAAATATCATGGAGAACTTTCCATGTGCCATAAGCTGTACTAGGTACACAAATCACAGGTCCCTGTTTTCATAAAATGGAAAGCTCCCTCCTCCTTTGGCTTCTACGACATCATGCTTCCACGGTTTTCTTCCTTCCTCACTGTTGGTTCCTTCTCAGTCTCTGCTGCTGACTCCCCTTATTTCGTACTCCTTAAATGGGGATCCCCTCAGCTTCCCCAGCTCCAACTGCCTTCTACGTTCTGATGATTCCCCAATGTCTGCTCCAGAATGTCTGACAGATGGTGGGGGCTACAAAGAGGTAAGCGGGTTCGTTGAGAACTTGTCTTGAAGCTTTAGCTGCACAGTAAGTAATCACTTTTACTTAAATGACATGTTTATCTGGAGTGGCTTGGTTAGAGTTCACGGAGGGACAACAGCCCCCATTGCCGTCTCTTGGGGATCTCCTTCCCCAGACCCATATGTCCAACTGCCCACTAGACACCTCTCTCGGATGGCCCATAGGCACCTCCAACTCAACATGTCCGAAATTAGACTCACTGTCTCTCCCCCACAATCTGCTCCTCCTCCCATGTCTCAAGGAGAAACCTGAGCAAACACTTTGACTTCTCCCTGGCATTTGGTTGGTCTTCAAAGCCTGTCAATCCAACTCCTTTGACACCTTTCTAATCCAGCTTTTTCCTCCCCCACTGCTCTGGCTCAGACTCCTCCAACTTGCCCCAGTGACAGTGACCTCCTCAATGGTCTCTTTGTTGCTCATCTTCCCATATTTCCAGTCAGTCCTTCACATCACAGCTGAATGAGCTTTCAAAAAGAAAATCTGATCTCTCTCTCTCTCTCACACCACACACACACACACAAACTGTCAGTGCTCAGTGGCTCCCCACTCCCCTCAGGGTAAGGTCCAAACCTCTTTGTTGACATAAATGGCTGGCCCATGACCTGGCCCCTGCCTGTCCCTTTCAGCGCCCCCTCCCACCAGCGCTCCATCATACCCCACTGCTTGCCGTTCCCAGAGCAGACAGTGTTGTGTCACGCCTCCACTCCAGGCCTTGCCTGAGCTGCTCTCTGTGCCTAGAATGCCCTGACTCCCTTTGCCACCTGGTGGATGCCTACTTGTTTCTCAGGACTCTGCTTAAACAACAGCTCCTCCAGGGAGCCTCTCATTCATTAATTCCACAGCATTCACCAAGCACAAGTACCACGCAAGGCACCGGGGCATCCTAGACCATTCCTAACATTCCTCTCTCCCCTGGCCTGCACAAGTGACCGGTTCCTCCTCTGAGCTCAGCAGACCCCTGAACATGTGCACACTGACATCCGTGGTGCTAACTGCTCTTGGCTTTTGTGCGCGTCTGTCTCCCTCACAGACCATGAGCACCGTGAAGGGGGAGGCTGAGTCTCCTTTATCTTTGTATCCCCAGTACTTAGCACAGAGCTAAGCACACAGCAGGGACTCAATAAACGCATGCAGCATGAGCGAGTGAAAGAATGAAGAACGTGAGGGAAAGCACCCTGTCAAGGATGATGGGTAGGGTTACCACTGCTCCTGCTATGACTGGTTTTCTTTTTCTCCATAACTGGGGGAGTCAGATCCTAAAGGCCAGCTGGGCAGTTCAGCCCAGCCTGCTTGGAGAGATGGTAGAGGAAATCCTGAGCCTTTCACCACCTCTAGTACAAGTGGCAACGGGGGTCAGGGAGTGGTTGTTGGCTCCCAAGTTGTCCCAGAGCACTTGCTATTGGGAGACCACAGAGGAAGTGGACATAGCCTCACGTGGAAGATTCCTGGAAGGCCTCTTGCAATGTCCTGCAATACGGAGACTGGGAAGGGGAGAGAAGGAGAGTGGACACAGAGGGCCTTAGAGCAGAGAAAAGTGTCCACTACACACAGACGTTGTCTTCTCCCAGCCACACAGCAACGACAAGCCACCCAAGCATAAGTCCTTCCTCTGCGATCCTGGATGATAGAACTGTAGTTTAAAACCCACTCCAGGGATCTTCTCTGCATTACACCCGCTCACCTGTTCTAAGAACTTTTCTTGCTTAACCTCACACAGTTATTTCCTAACTTAGAAACCTGTTGTCTCTATAGGGATGAGCGTGGGCCTCAGGGACATCTCGCTATTAGCCTCTCAGCATGCTGAGTGCAGCTGCAGTATTTTAACACACACAGACCTCGTACGACAAAGCCCCCGAATTTAAGCCAAACACTTCGTCTGGTGTTCAACCTTAGAAACTGCAACTTATTCCAGAACTACAGGAACAGGCTATGATGAATTTAAGCATCAAGAGCCAGGATGTCTGGCGCCTGCCTGGTGCCCTCCTAAGAGATTTTCAAGGTTAATCTTGATCATATTCTTATTTTTCACTTTACACGCTGACTTGAGAACCTAACCCCCAGAGAACATAACTGCACCAAGTTCCATTCTCCTAGGTGACAGATCCACCCTGAGTCCGTTTTTCCCTCTGGGTACAACCTATCTCAGAAGCTGGCCTGCCAGCCTCCCAGGGGGAAGAGGCACAGGGGACCCTACTTTGCACCCCTCAACATGCCACACGCAGTGCTGAGGGCACTGCAGCTGTTCCGTAAACGCCCAGTGAGGACAGCCAGCCTGGCGTTAACTGGCCCTTCAGTCTGCGTTCCAGGGCCTTCTCCTGGGTCGCCCAGGAGACAACTGAGATCTTAGGAACTGGGAGAGTTCCTCCTTTTCCTCAGTGTTGCCCAACTCACATTCTGTGTTTAGAAAACACTAAGTAATCTTATAGGCCAACTGAGGTTAGTTAGGAGGTTTAGGGACCCAAACAGGATGGTAGCAATTAAGATCAATTAAGATTGCAATGAGATAATATAATGGTAAGAAGTCTATTAAAAAAGCATCCCACTCTCTTCTTAAAGACTTCCCCTCCACCCCTGGTTTGTTTGTTTTTAGTTTCTTCTTTTTAAATCTTTGTGTACTGCCTTAAAGAAACTGAAGGGATGGAATCCTTGGCTTACAAATAGACATATTGGAATTGTTGGATTATGATGACTAAGATGACCAATGCAGGATGGCAAAAGGAAGTGGAATGTGAGGTTTGTGTCCTGACTCTTCCATTCAACAGCTGTGTGACCTTAGAGAAGTCACTTAACCTCTCTGAACCTTAGTTAAAACTGAGAGAGTTACCACAGGTACCCTTCCCAGCTTTAAATTCTTTTTTTTTTTTTTTTTTTTTGAGGAAGATCAGCCCTGAGCTATCATCTGCTGGCCAATCCTCCTCTTTTTGCTGAGGAAGACTGGCCCTGAGCTAACATCCATGTCCATCTTCCTCTACTTTATATGTGGGACACCTGCCACAGCATGGCTTGATGTGCAGTGCCATGTCCACACCTGGGATCCAAACCGGTGGACCCCAGGCCACCGAAGCAGAACGTGGGAACTTAACCACTGTACCACCGGGCCGGCCCCCTGCGGCTTTAAATTCTTAACCTCAGGATTCTCTGAGATGCTGATACTGTGGTTACTATAAAACGGGGATTGGATGAAACAGTCCCTGAGATCCTATCCAGTTCTAAAAGCTGATGATTTAGTGAAACAGCAGATGCTAGAAAATATTGGTTTATTAAATGCAGTTTATGCATAACTTTTTCAGAAGCAGTTTTCTATGTAAATCTGTTTCACCCATATATGTTCATCAAAAATTTTCAGTGAAAAATGAATTCAACATATTAACTGCAACATTGTGTGTAGTAGCAAAACACTGGAAACCCAAACACTCCTCAGAAGGAGGCCAATTAAATAAATTCTGGCATTTCATATAGTGCAATACAATGTAGCCGTTGGAAAAAATGAGGCAGCTCTACATACATTGATATAGAATAATCTCCAAGATACAGTAAGTGAAAAACACAGAATGTAGGGCCCCATGTCTAGTATGCCAGCATTTGTTTATATATTCATATTTTCTTTATCTGCAGAGATGACATCTGGAAGCATAGCTGAAAAATGACAAATTATAGATGCCTAACACAGAGACACGGAAGGGTTGAAAAAATGGGGCCTATTAGAGGATGGAAATTTATTTTTTCAAAGTTTCATGTGGTCACATTTATCGATCTTTTCTTATGGCTTCTGCTTTGTATCTTTCTTATGAAGGTCTTCCTTCCCTCAAGGTTCAAATAGATATTTATTCTTCTAATTCTATTGTATTTATGTAGGAGCGTGTATATATATATATATATATATATATATATATATATACACACACACAAATATATGTATGTATAGTAATCTCTTGTCTATGCTGAAATTATTTTTGAGACGTACTTTACACTGTATAATTTATCTCTTTTGAATTTTGAACCATATGTATGTATGACCTTTTCAAATAGAAAAATGAGGGGGCTGGCCCGGTGGCACAGCGGTTAAGTTCACATGCTCTGCTTCTCAGCGGCCTGGGATTTGCTGGTTCAGATCCCGGGTGTGGACATGGCACCACTTGGCACACCATGCTGTGGTAGGCGTCCCACATATAAAGTAGAGGAAGATGGGCACGGATGTTAGCTCAGGGCCAGTCTTCCTCAGCAAAAAAAAAAAAAAAAGAGGAGGACTGGCAGTGGTTAGCTCAGGACTAATCTTCCTCAAAAAACAAAACAAATAGAAAAATGGGGGAAAAAGAAGCTACCAGATTTTATTTTTAAAGAAAACAAAATTTTTGAAGAATCTAGCTTGCAGGTTGCATTTTATGGTATGTGAATTATATCTCAATTAAAAAAGAAAGAATCTAGTTTACATGGCAAGGTTGAGATTCACAGCATGAGAACTGGGTAGAGACAACAGAATCCTCCTAGTCAAGCCCTACGTTAGGGTTTAGCCAGAATCTCCTTAAGACTCAGTTTTATAGTTTAGCCTCATTTCATAGGTTCAGTACCTGTTTGGGCAAAACAAACCTGCAGCCAACCAGGAAGCATCTCTTTGCCCTCCCTACAATTCTTGCCTGAGAGTTGGCCCTATCACCTTCTATCAGTCTGGTTCCCTAGGTAACGAATACTCTCCCCTAAATGCCAATGCTCAGGCATAGGACACTGTGGGACAGGTCAACTAGGCCCAAATCAGGATGAGGAGGAGCCAGTGTCAAAGCTGGACAGACACTATCTGGCACCCCGGGGGAAGAGATGCTGGACATGCAGCAGAATAATGAGGTGCAAAGCCAGGAGGCACGAGAGGCTAACAGGCAGGAAGCAGGGCTGGATCAATGTTCAGAACAAAGACTAGGAACCATGGTTCTTGGTGCTTGGCTTGGGTGTGTGTGCCTTTGCACAAGCGGACAATATCTGAAGGCAACTGCCATTTGCATCATCATCTTCTTCATCTTCATCATTACCATCATCATCATTACCAAACATTTACTGGGACTTGTTATGAGTGGAGCACCAAGCCTGGGGATACAAAGATATATAAAACAGGGACTTCCAGTTTAATTGAAAAGTGCTAATATTGATCCACCCAAGGACACATTTAAGAAGCTGAATGAAGGGTATGCTCGAAGCCACGGCCCAAAGGAGAGGATGAAAATCCTTAGGCCAGGTTTTAAGGTTTTCTTTAGCATGGGACCCCAATGGATGTTACTGGAATCCCCAGGGGAGGCCTACAGGGTGGCAGCGGTGAAATTCTTGAGGAAGGGAAGATGGACAGGGGTGGAAGAGGAGCGTGGCTGAGCCAAGTGAAAGAGAGGAAAGGGGAGGCCTTCTAGCCTTCTGGGGAAGAATGAGAGGTAGAAATGGTTGCCACCAGCAGTTTGGACAAACACACAGAGTGGGTCAGTGGGTCAGGGCTGAGGGTTAGGGCAGGAGAGCAGCGGGGGCCAGACCCCTGGGTGGAAGGCCCTGACTGCCAGCCTGGAAGTGTGATCCTTACCATGCAGACAGTGGGGAGCCATTGAAGGTTGCTGAGCAGGACGGATTACAGAGGAGTCTTTATCCCAGCCTTATTCAAAGCCCTGTGTGTGTTTCAAGTGGCACTTGAGACAGAAAGTCATAAAGCATTTGCCCTGTGTCATGTAGACGAGGGAAAAAAAAGGTTTAAGGGTCTCACAAAGAGATGCTTCAGTGAGGAGAAATGAAGGGCGGGGGCATGTTTTAAAGAAGGAAACAAATTCGCAGGACAGAACTGCCAGGCGTCTGGAAAACTGCAGCACTTTCTTCAGCGTCTGGAATGCCCTCTTTTGGCCAGGGGTGTTTACCTCCTTTTTTGGAGGTTAGTTGTGATGTCAAAACATCGGATTGTGGTGTAGGGAGTGAGGCAGCCGGGAGGAGGCAGATGAACAGAAGTATAAATATCGGGCCTGGAGAACATCAAAGGCTCCATTCCAAGACCACCCTCTTGCAGGGGACTCCATCTGCCTCTCTCGGTAGCACCTTGCAGTTTTTGCCAGAGTTGCTGAGCTTCCTAATTACCTCCAATAGTTTCTTGTCTTAGAACAATAAAATGATTTTTAAAATCTGTCAAGTTTTGATTCAGAGCTTTTTCAATATTGTTCCTAATTGTGCACAGCAGGGCCGCAGGCAGAGCGGCTCAGGGGCGTGAACGGGGCAGCAACTTCAGGCCATAAATCAGCCTTTACTAAGGTGGGAGAGGAAGTCAGGATTACGTTTCCGGTCTTAAACTGGGCCGTGTACAACTGCACGGCGAGCTCTGTGAATGCAGAGGCAAAGCTGAGCAAGTCAAGGGAAGGGCCTGAGTTATGCACAAAAACCAGCCAGGTTGAACTGAAGATATGGGCAGGCGACTGCTCCAGGTGGCTCCACAACTCCAGGACGTCAGCTTCCTTCTTTTTCTGGCCTTTGCAAGGGGTCCCTCCCTTCCACTCTCCTGCCCACACTCCTGGAGGGGCTTTGGGCCCTTCAAGTCTCTGTAAGTTCTATACAAAGGACTGCAAACTCAAAGCTTTCTTTCCTTTGGAGTCAGAAGGGAATGCTCCCCTCTCGGCCCCTCAAGACTAGCTCTGGGCACCAGCAGGCCCTTACGAAAGCAGCCCTGGTCTGGCGATGCAGCTAACCAGGACCTTGAGAGTCAAGTTCAGGAAAAACCCAAGTTCCGTACCCAGAACAGGGGTTGTGCAACCCATAGCAACTCCTACTGTAGTGGTGTTTTTGCTCTAAACCTCATTCGCCTGTGGCAGCTGTGTCTGTACATCCCAGACTTTCCAGAAAGGTCCTGATCTCACATGTTTGTCCTGGAGTCTCTAGAAGCACATAGGTATCTGCCAGAGATTGCATCCTAATGTTTCGGTTTGACAAATGGTCACTGTGCCCGTGACACACAGCTGGCACAAGGCTGCAAAACAGAATTTTCCCTCCAGGTGAAACTGTTACTTGGCTGGGGAGAAGGCCAGGCAGGGGGAAGCTCCAGTGTGCCAGGGCCATCAGCATCTGCCACCCTGAGCAGAGAGGCTGGCCAAGCACTGCAGTGAGATGGTGGCACGGAGTCACACAGCACCTTCAGCAGGCGTGAGTGCTGCCCCATGAGCGTCTTCCACCCAGGGCAGGGAGAGAGGGGGCTCAGCTCCGGGATGGGAGAAGAACAGCCTTGCATGCATCCCATACATGCTTTTTGACTGTGTTTTAAATCCCTCTAATACAGTTAGCCACCTCTGGGCCCTCAAGGAGAATCTGTTTGCCTTCTTTCCACACTTGCAGGCTTGGCTCCCTTCCTGCAGCACAGTATGTGTGAGGACCCCTACCCTGGTCTGTGCAGCAGGCCTTGCTCAGGAATTGGGGGTGGGGGCTCCTCTGGAGAAAATGTACACGAGTCACTCCTCCATCTCCCCCACCCCACCCCAGACACGGCCACAGACACACAGTCTCAAAGCCCCAGCACTTTTCCCTTTGCCCAGAACACAATAAAGGAATTAGGACCCACCTACTAAGTTTCTGCAGCTGGCTCTTCAAGGCTCAAAGTCTAGCTGGCCAGCTTGATCACACACGTCTGACGTGTCCTCTGCAACCAGGCCCCAATCCAGCTACCGTGCAATTTTGCTAATTCAAATTGCTTTCCCGTTTAGGGAAGTTGATAGCCATCTCCCATCTCCTTTTCCTGCTGACGTCATCTCACATTTTCTACAGGCACAAATAAGGGTACAGTTCCTGGGATAGTTTTCAGGCTGCCTAAGGAGGGAGTGGAAGGATCCTGCCCTCCTGGGTCCACTTCACTTCTCTGGTGTTTGGCAAGATGTCCGAGGTTAAGGGAGAGGCAAAGAAATAAATCACCTAGCTAAGGTTAAAAGCCAAAAAGAACTTGGCGACTGCAGCTCAGGCCCAGATCTGTCCTGGCTATTTGCAATGCAAATCTGCGTTTTGTTCGCTGCCACCGAGGTCTTGCACAATAGCCTGTGTATAAACATCCAACAATGCCTGACTGTGCAATCACGCTGTAATTACAGGCCGGCAGGAAGCTGCTGCTAGGAACTGCACCATTCAACCTCCAGACATCCCATGTCGGAGTCTCCACGGCACGGACGCACATTCCTGCACACACCAACGCGGCCCCGCCGCTGCCCGGCCGCTGCTGCTACAGTTGCCGTCTCCAAGCCGGGGAGCCCGGGCGCCGCCCGCCCGGCCCGCCAGCCCGGAGTTACTTTGCAGGGATGTCATAAACTTCTCAGCTGTTCTTTAAAAAAAACCCTGCGCCACGAGGCTACCGAGGGCGGCGGGAACCACCATTAAAGTTCTCAGGCACATTCCTGCAGCCCCAGCAGTTTTAGAAAACAGCAAAGAAAGAGATGCTACAGTCCACTGGAAGCGAGTTTCGGAGATTTATATAGAAAACACTCACATATGTACGTGGGTGTGCTGACAGTTTTTACGGCTAAATTGCAAAGTGTTAGGCCTTAGTGATTACTGTCAGGTTCGGGGCGTGGTGTGGGAGGACAAACGGTGGAGGAGCCAGGAGGGATTCGTTTAAAAGGGGCTTGGGGGGCAATTCCGATTTTGCTTTTTGGAAATGCGTAGGGTTGTTTTCCCAAACTTCCGAGTTGCTCTGCTCTTCGTCACTGGAGGGCCAAGCAAAGAAAAGTGGGGGGAAAGTTCCTTTAGCTTCCTCCCTGAGACCTCACGGAGGGCTGCGAAGAGGAAGAGCACGCTTCCCTGGGAAGCACTGGCCGGGGCTGGGGGGCTGCGCCCAGCCTGTCGAGATGGGGGCCGCCGGGCGGAGGAGTAGCCCTGGGCGCAGGCCCCAGGAAGCCCCTTCCCTGCACCCGTCCTCTCGCAAACGGCGCCTGGAGCGGCCTGGCTGCAGCCCTGGCTGTTTTAAGTCCTGCAGCAAACTAATGGCAACAGGGGCGCAGCCCCGGACTCCAGTCCCGGCCGCCGAGCTCCCTCCCTGCAGCGCCACCCGCACCCCGGCGCCCAGCGCGGCCGGCCCAACTCGGCCCGCCACATCCCCGCCTGCGTGGCCAAGCCCGGGCCCCAGAACGTTCCCGAACCCCACGTCGGCGCTCCGGCGGCGGAGGGGGCGCCGAGCCCGCAGCTCACCTGCGCGCTGGATCCTAGGGCTGCTCGGAGAGGCGCGGGGCGTGGGGCGCAGGCGAGCGCGGCCCGCAGACTCAAACTTTGTTGCTCTCGGGACGGCGCAGTCGTCACTTCCTCGCGGAGCGGGCGGCGCGGCCCGGGCTGTGACCCAGCAGCTCGCGCGGTGGCGCGCCGGGCCCTGCAGCCGCCCGCCCGCCCGCCCGTGCCCCCGGCTCCGCGCGCCCTCGGCGGGGGACACGGGCAGCCGGCCGCTGAGCCTGCACCCCTCTGGGGAAGGCTCGCTGCAGCCGGGTCGTTTCCGCGCCGAAGAAGGGCGGTCGAGCCTGTTCTCAGGCTGGATCGGGAAAAAGTGGCGTTGGGGTTCAGGCCCCGGGAAGCACGCGGGGGAGGGAGGTGGTTCAGACACCCCGGAGAACTGGGGATCCAGGAGAAAGACACCCAGCGCACAAAGGGGTGGGGGAGGAGGAAGAGAAAGTTTTTCAGTTTGGTGTTGAGGCTAGAAGGTCACGTCAGAAGGCAGAGTGCTCTGTGTTTTGCCAAATAGTGCCTAAGCTGAGCCTTAAAACGCGGGTCTCCTCCCCACGTTCCCTCAAAAGTTCTGCACGCTTATCCGTCGTCATTTCCACTGGTTATAGGCGCGCGGGACGTTTACCATCTATCACACTTCAGGGGGCTATTTCAGCGCCCAAGTTGGGGCTGCAAAATGGTTTCTGTTCTCGTCCACCCCCGCGATTTCCACCTCTTCCTCTACTCTCAGCTCACAGAAGGTCTCTTTGGGGACTGATGCATTCCGTGTTTCATCACGGGCCAAAAGTGACATAGAGGGTAGGGTGGAGTCCTGAGAAGAAGAGCTTCAGGCAATAGTAATTCTGAAATTTATCGTTGCCCAAAATAAAGTTGCTCACCATATTAAAAACTACAATAACGAAAAAGCCACCTTTTCGGTTTCTGATAAACAGCAGCAAAGTAGTTAAACAGCAGTCTTCAGGGAAAAATTCCTGATCCGGTAAAGCTGGAGAGAAAACAGGGTTAGCCTTTGCTGTGGTTTAAGAAAAAAAAAAAAAGCAGACGTTTGAAACTGCAGTGGAGGGCTTTCATAAAAGAAACATTAGCTTCATTGTAGCTTGTTGTGGAAAACAGGGACCTCTTTAAAGGTGGTTCAAAAGCATCAGTTCGGGCTCAACAATTTTCCCTTTTTCCCCAAATACCGCTTCTACCATCACAGTGGCCAGATCACAGAACCTCCAGTTCCAGCGCTTCATCTTTTTGCTAAAGCACGGGAAACCACAGAGTTGAGTGACGACTTTGTCTAGAAAGGTGGATGTAAAACTGATGGAAAATGACATCTGGGAAATGATCCCCAGGTCTGCCTTAATACCTAATTGGAAACCACAAAGGCAGGGAAGCCGCAAAGGCAGACTCACAGAAAGATTGGGAGCATGAAGACTGACGCTCTCCTAGCAACGTGAAATCCCCCATGTTGCAGCCCTTATACACTTGTTCTGATTTCTACTGAGATATTATTAATGGCACATTATAAAAACAAAATGTACCATGTAAGAAAAATAATATTGGTTTGAGAAATACATGCATTATTAGACTCTAAATAATTATAATTCTCTGAAATGTTTATTACATCACACTATTGTGGGGGGATGGTGGAGGGACTGCCTATTTCAATTTTGGAATCGATAGAGGAAATTCCTTAGTGCATTCTGCTTGAAGCAAGCTATGACATAATCAAAAGGGGTAGAGAAAATATGTCACCCAGGCTTCTAAAACAATCAAGTGATACTCTATTTTTGCTAGAACAAGAGCAGAATATTTCTTTGTTCAGTGTTTGTTCAGTATTATGATTCTGAATTCTCAGCCACAATTTCATGAATATTCAGTATTTCTGCATGCCCAGGAATAATTAGCAGACGGTATAAATGTGTCAAGGCTTGACACTTATATATGCACACACATGCATTGCTTTTTCTCTGTCTACAGCGGCATTTGCTGGAGTATCACAAAGTGTGGAAGGTGTGGTAGGCAGCCTGGAAGACAGCTCCCCGCTGATGATCCCCTGTCTCCTGGGATTCGTGCCCTTGTGTAATCCCCTCATTTTGATTGTGGGCTGGACTAATTGACTCAGTTCTTACACACAGTATATGCCAGAAGTCATGTGATGTCACTGCTGAGATTAGATTATAATAAAAACTGTGGTGTGGTAGTGAAGTTCACACACTCTGCTTCATTGACTTGGGTTCACAGGTTCAGATCCCCAGCATGGACCTACACCACTCATCAGTCATGATGTGGTGGCAGCCCACATATAAAGTGGAGGAAGATGGCATAGATGTTAGCTCAGGGCTAATCTTCCTCAGCAAAAAACCAAAACAAACAAAAAAACGAAAACTGTGGCTTTCATCTTGAGCACCCTCTTTTCTTTCTTGCTCTCTCTTGAGTCACTCATGGAAGCCAGCTACCATGTTTTAAGCTAGTTACCCTGTAGGGGGCCAGCCCAGTGGCATAGTGGTTAAGTTTGCGCACTCCACGTTGGCAGCCTGGGGTTCACTGGTTCGGATCCTGGGCATGGACCTACACACAGCTTATCAAGCCGTGCTGTACTAGGAGTCCCACATATAAAATAGAGGAAGATGGGCACAGATGTTAGCTCAGGGCCAAGCTTCCTCAGCACAAAGAGGAAGACCGGCAGTGGACGTTAGCTCAGGGCTAATCTTCCTCAAAAAAAAGAGGCAGCCCTGTAAACAGGGATTGAGGCCTGCCAACAACCACATGAGTTAGCTTGGAAAAGGATACCTCCCCCTTCCCCCATGCTATTCGAGCCTTCAGATGAGAACTTCAACCTCAGCCAACTGTTGCCTCATGAGAACCCTTGGATCAGAGGCATCCAGCTAAGCTGCCTGGACTCCTGACCCAGAGAAACTGTAAGATAATAAATGTTTGTTGTCTTAAGCTGCTATGTTTTGGAGTAATGTGTTATACAGCCACAGATAACTAATGCAGAGGCTAAAAGAAAAGTCAATGTGGGCCCAATGACAACGCCACACAGCCTCCCTGGTCCCTCACCTGGAAAGCAGAACATGGGGAAAGAGGCAGGGGCTGGGGCCAGACCTGAGTGTAACACATAAATCCTAAGGACAGAAGGCCCAGCCCTCACCCCTTTCGCAAAGCAAGGGTCATCCTTGAATTTAAACCATTTCAGAGGGTATGAGCTGCTGCTCAGTCCCAGGCAGCCCTGATATTGGGTGTCACCAACCTGATAGTATGTGTAGAGGTCTTTGTGTCACAAGAATTGACATCTGTCCCAGTGTCCTCTTCCTCCTCCTCAGGGCATCTACCCTGATCCCCGAGGCCTTGGTACAACTGGTGGACTATAGGGTCAGGCTTTGGCCCTGGAAGGAGAGCTTGCAAGAGGAACCTTCAACCCTGGCAGCCAGAGAGGATAGGCGATTTCCTTGGGGGGGGGGGGTCTACATACTAGAAAGAGAGGCTTGTGGTCCTGCAGCTGAAGAGCAAGCTGTGGACTATCTCTGATAAGAATCACCTCCACACTGCTTCCAGGGCTACAAAGAACATTCTGTCCACATGATGGTATCTTTCTCTCAGCATCATTTCCTCTCTGACCGGAGCAAATGATTTACTTTAAAAACATGAAACAAAGTTTTAGGAAGCAGGGAAGATGCTATGCTCCTTCATCCCTAACCGGGGCAGACATCTACTTGTGGTTGCCCCACGTCCCCCTCCCCTCACCCAATCCTGTACAGCTGTCAATTGTAGAGCCTGTTTCTGCTTTTCCTCCAGAGACGCTAGGCTCTGATTTTTCTCATGTGCAGTGGCCACAGCTGCTGTGTTGCCATGCCGTCATCCGGTTGCTATGACTTGTGAGGTTGTGGATGTGCCAGAACGTGAATCTATTAATTTAACAGGAACTAGGCTCAGCACATATATTCCGTGTTAGGTCATTCGCTTTGCTACCTAAACCACATCCAATGTGTTCAGCAATGGGAACATTTCCTAGAGTCTGGCTTTGCAAAAACGCCAAATGCCCTGAATTTTGAGTCTGCACTGTCAGTTTTATATTATTAAATTACTGAGGAGGACATGAAGGCATTCTAGCACGGGTATGAAAACAGGTCAGCCCAGGAGAAAAATCAAGGGGAGGGAAGTCTCTGGTCTTCATTCTTTGCACATTGAGGTCCTGTGTGCAGGAAGTGTGTGTGCTAACTTCTGCAGGAATCCGCCCTGAGCCCAGGTTGCTCACTGACAAGGCCTGAGCTCTCCAACACCAGAACTAGGTGCTGTGTGCCACGATGATAAGAGAAACCACTGTCCTTTTCCGTGGAGCACACAGGCAGGTATTTTTCATTCACCCCGACAATTAACCCTTACTAAATGTCTACTGGTGGGTGTGTTAGGGATACAAAGGTGAAAAGGACAAAGTCTCTCCCTAGTGGGGGAGAAAGACACATAAATTACAATGCAGCATAAGTATTATAATCGAGCTTTGCCTGGGGCACTATGAGCTGATGGAGAAGGAAGTAAGTCAGTCTATCTGGAAAGAGGCGTTATGGGTCACTACCAGTGTTTTCCTTTAAAAAATTATTAAAAATTATCAGATACATTGCATTAAGTAATAATAATAAGTTATGTTTTATGTGGCTTCTGTTTCAGTTGTGTACAATAGATATGTATATTTGTTGGGGGGTCACAGTGCAAAACGTAGTTCCTACATATAGACAGAGAAGTGTGAAAGTTCTGGTTTAGAGGTTAATAAATGACTGCATACACTGAGGATCTGTGATGGGCCAGGCCTCAGGTGATGTTGTCTCGTTGTATAGGTGAAGACACTAGCCATGACGTAGGTTTTCCAAATCCTTCCAAATCCTCCTTCCTTGGTAAATCAAGGCCAAACCTGAAGGACCAGCTCCTTGAAGCCACTCTGAACAGAGCATAGGCCCCTTTCACCCAGGACAGCTCCACGGCAGTGAAAGAGTAGCACCCCCTTTCTGGCCTGCTGGATGGTGGGAGGGGAAAGAGGAGAGAAGAGGGTCAGAAAGGCATCATGCTTTTTCCTCCTCTCCAGGTCTTAGATGGAAGCAGGAAAGGTGCATTACCTGATAAGTGTTACTGAAGCACAGAGGGGTCTCTTACCCAGCTCCCCACTGGGATTCCAGGACCAAGCTGTCTCTAATGTGGTTTTATACCAAACTAGGGGGCAGCCATGTCCAAGTGACCTTGTGGTCAAGCCTGGTAAGCAGACAGAGGCTCTGAGCCTTAGCTCTCCTGAGCCCCCACAGTTCCCACCTGGCATGGCTATCACGTTGAGAGCCAGCAGCCAGCTGTGGAAGTGCCCTGGTGGGGCCAGATGATCCTGCAGCAGGCTCAGGGGAGGATCAGGGATTTGCACCAGTGAGAAGAGGGGGGATAATGAGTGCCAAGTTGCAAAGGGGAAAAGCCAATTCTGGGAGGTGGGAGTTGGCTTTGCTGCAGAATGGACCACAATTCACCTACCATAGCTGGTAGCAGCATGGCCCTGCAGAGCAAGCAGAAACCAAGAGGAGGAGGCAGCTTGGTATGGTGGTTAGGAACAAGGATTCTGGACTGTCCACAGACTACCTGGCTTCAAGTCCCATCTCTGCCACATACTACCTGTGTGACCTTGAACAGGTTACTTAGTCTTTCTGTGCCTCAGTTTCTTTATCCATAAAATGAGGATGATGACAACAATTGTACGTACTTGTTAAGGTTGTTATAAGAATTAAATTAGTTTATAAAGCTCTTATATATGTATTCTTTAAGTGTCAGTTGAACAAGTAAATCATTCACCAACCAAAAGGATTCTATATGGATACTGCATGTCTCCAAGACCCCAAACTGGACTTTCAATTAAAAATTCCCCAAACCATCAGCTTATGGGGAGACTTGGATCAGCCATGGACTATACATTTAAAATGTAGTAGAAGTTAAAAAGTTTGACCCTCAGGGGCTGGCCTCGTGGCCGAGTGGTTAAGTTCGCACGCTCCACTGCAGGCGCCCAGTGTTTTGTTGGTTCGAATCCTGGGCACAGACATGGCACTGCTCATCAAACCATGCTGAGGCAGCGTCCCACATGCCACAACTAGAAGGACCCACAACGAACAATATACAACTATGTACCGGGGGGCTTTGGGGAGAAAAAGGAAAAAAATATAATCTTTAAAAAAAAAAAAAGTTTGACCCTCTGTACAGTCCAGCTGGGAAGATGGACACTGAGCAAGTCTTTACATTTACTTACCGCCCATTGTCCAAATGTAGTTTAGGAGGGAACTGTGGCAGGCAGCCCCTTCCTAAACTCCCCAAAATGTCCACATCGGCATCTCCAGAACCTGTGAATATATTGGGTTACATGGCAAAGGGGCATTAAGGTTGCAGATAGAATTAAGGTTGCTTATGAGCTGATCTGAAAACAAGGAGATTATCCTGGATTGTCAGGGTGGGTCAATGTAATCACAAGGATCCTTAACAGTGAAAGAGGGAGGCAGAAGAGGAATCAGTCAGAGGGAGATGTGGCTATGGAAGAGTGATCAGAGAGATGCAAGGTTGCTGGCTTTGAAGATGGAGAAAAAACGGTCATGAGCCAAGAAATGTGAGTGGCTTCTGGAAGCTGTAAAAGGCAAGGAAACAAATTCTTTCATAGGCACTCGAGAAAGGAATGCAGCCCTACCAACACCTTGATTTTAGCCTGTTAGATAAAAATCTGTGTTGTTTTAAGCTACCAATTTTGTGCTAATTTGTTACAATAGCCGTAGAAAACTAATGCAGTGGCATTTTCTAAATGCGATGTTTTCTGAGAAGTGTTTGCATCGTGTGTTAGAAACATGTGTTTTGTCGTGTATTAGAAGCCCCAGTTTTCAGATTACAATTTGAGCAGGAAGTCTAGCTGGGTGGGCCAGGCATAGTCCTAAGGAGGAGCAACAGGCCACTAGAAACTCTAAGAAAGTACCTTGAAAGTACAATCTGTATCCAGTCCCCTGGCTTAGGGATGAACTCCAATTCACAGACCATTTCTTGGAGTTTCTTCTCAGACTTGATAACTATTGATGCCAGCAGGCCACAATGTGGAGGCCAAGTATAGAAATGGTTAACAAAAGTAAACCAGAGTCAACTGTCAAAGCTGCTGTGGAAATCCTGAGCATTGGATGACCACATTTCCTCGCAAGGCTGTCCAACCTCCCAGAGTCTGTAAATGAATCTTCCTTTTCACAATGAAGAGAAAAACACAAGCCCAAGAGTCAAAGCAATCTGCACAGCATTCCTGGGATCCAGGTTGGCCAGCAATGCTGGAGTTCAATCACCCTGCACGCTGGCTCTTTCCTGTTTGAGACAGGTGAACATTTATTGGCATACACAGCTCAAAGGTTGAGCTCACTGCACAGAGGGGAAGTCTCTTCACAATCCTCTGCCAGTAATAAATGTGGGTCCTGGGACATCAGTCTTAGCATTAATGTGGGAGGTGTCATTTGAGTTCACAGGCCAAGAGGTTGCTAGACATTCATAAGATTACCTTAGGTCTCATGACTTCTTATGGGAAGGAAGAATTCCTCCTTTTCCAGGTGTGGTAATATCTAGGGATTACAACAAGGGACCATGGATTGTGGCAGTATATAGAGTCCATAAGGAGCGGCAGCTCTTTGGGCATCTTTGTGAAACAGAATTCTTCACAGTAGCTTCAAGGAACTGTGTATAAAAGCTGCAGTTTATAGATCGCTTAGACAGGGCAAAAGGCCCCAGAGACCCCCTAATTTATCCCTTTCTATTTCCTAATTCCAAATAGAGCTCCCCAGAAGGCAATGAGATGGAAGGACCACTTTGGATGGCCAGCTCTAAATTATATTTCCACTGCATTTATATTTAGAGCAGCCTGCCACATCAGCTGGACCATCTGTAGCCCCCATCGCTCTTGTAGAATCGCTCTCCCAGGCTACCCTACTTGAAAGGCCTTTGCCCTGTAGTGTTGGGCTTTGCCTGGTTTCTTGACATAATTTTTGCCCTTTGCCCCTAGTTGGAGGATGTGGTCACTGACTCATCCGCCAGGCTCTGACTGCCCAAGTCCAGTCAATTGGTTAAGTCCCACCTGATGTGTTTGCAAAAAGCCCGAGGAACTGTGGAATGCCACAGAATCCCTCTATGGACCGTAGTCCAGGTCCTAGTGTAGTTCTGACAGTATCTATGAGCTCCTGTCCTGAGAGGCATTGGCCTTCCTTTAACCTACGAATTCATCCTCCTCTAGGCAGAGGAACAAAACTAACAGCCTTGAGACCTGAGAGACAGAGGAGTGGATTTGGGTCTTGGTTATAGATACAAAATAGCTGCCTCAGAGATGGAGCCCAGATAGCAAACAAAGCCTGACATCATGGCCCATCTAGTCCTGGTTTCAGATGAGAGTCTAGACCAAGTCAGGGGTCTTGTTGATTGTATCATGGTGACTGGAAAACCTTACCACGTTTATTATATAGATATTGATGGACATGATGCAAGAGATGGGTGGGCATCCCATACCCCACTGCAGGGTGGCCACCATGGGTTCTCCCAGTATGCACTACCTCCAGGGAGCAAATAACGTTTGGAAGCCTACATTCTTCTCCCTTCTGTGGCATTGTGGAGCTTCTAGAGATTTCTAACAGCTACACAAAGGAATAATATGAATTGACTAAACCCTGTCAAGGCAGTGAATTGAGGGCTACATGTATCAAAAAGTGAGACACATGCCCAAATCCACAAACAAGCCTCCAAATGCTCTTTCTATAACTGACATCAATAAGAATCAATATAAAAAGGACAGGATAAATCAACCTGCACTTCCACTTCTCCATCTTCCCCATCCCTTGCCTTCTGATGTAGCTCACTTTCCATAGATGTGCTTAACATTGGGAGACAATTCTCCATGAGTCTGTCACATTTTTGTATGCTTTGTGAACAGTCACTGATGGCCCTTTTTTCCGGAATATCTTTTTAAGATAACATCTTTCTCAGCGTGAAGTGCAGGCAGCTTGCTGTCCATTATTTAAGATCTGGGTCCCTAAGCTTAGGCTTCCTCTCTTGTGATGTGCCTCACTGTGTGTACAGGTGTCACCTGGCCTTCTTTGTGTTGCCTTTGGGAATTGGGGCTTAAGGAACCAGCACAAGAAAATGCCAATACTCTTGCTACTACTATTGCTGTGAATATAGAAGTCCTCTGTTTCTGACCTAGAAGTCTTGTGTCTTCTGCCAGCATCCATGAAACTGTGGCAGGCTAACTTGTGAGCTTGCAAGGAGGGTAAAATCTCAGAGGCTTCGCAGTTCTTGACAACCTCTCATTTCTTTCTCATATAATGCACTCCCTCGACCCACCAACTAACACCCCTTTTGCCTATGATCCTTAAAGCCACCTTGGTGGTTTGGGCCAAGGGGAAACCACTCATACAGAGGTGGGAACAAACCAAAGAATCAAATTAAAGAGCAAGGCTGAAGCTAGGGTACACGAAAATATCAGAAAGCTTGGTTTAAGCCCAAGACCAGAGGAGGGTCACTGTAATTCTGGGCTGTTTACAGCTATATTGTTGGTTATGTGTTCCAGTCAACTGACTGACAGACAATTCTAAACACGCTTAGGTGAACAAACTCTTTGGTTTTCTCATACAGAAAATGAAAGGAGTTGGATTAGATTATTTCCGAGGTTCCTTCTAGCTATAAAATTTGTCCTTTATGAATTTGTAACAGGCTGCCTAGTACACACATTAGGCACTTGACCTAATTTAAAATAATGATTGCAAAGAGGACCATGGTGCAGTGGAAAGAACATGGCATTAGAAGTTAAGAAGCCTGAATTTCCAGGCCCAGTCTGCCTACAGGCTGTGTGATACTGGACAAGTCACTCAGTGTAGCTTGAGGAGGCAAGTGTGGGGTGCACACACAGATGCTTTTATGTGGCTCAAGGATGTGGCCTCAAATGACACAGTGAAAAAGTAAGTTTCTTTTCAATACTCTTTTTATTTTTTTGATTATGCCAAAGAGAGGGTCTTAGTTTAGCATGACTGTGACTTTAACAGCTCTCTAAGACCTGCTAATCTTCCTTTTTGGCAGAGAGAAGTCTCAAGCTCAGACACTTCACAGACAGCACCAGCTAGAGAGCATTTAATAACATTGTGTAGCTGTCATTTTATTTACTTTTATTTTGATTTCCATTTATGGCAAATAATACAAGTTTTCCATTTATGGAAATTATACAAAGTTTCCTTTAAAAGTAAATTAGTTATGAAAATGTTCTAAAACTGATTGTGGTAACAGTTGCACAAGTCTATGAATATACTAAAAAACGTTAAATTGTATACTTTATATGGGTGAATTGGATGGTATGTGAACTAATATATCAATAAAGCTGTTTTTAAAAGTAAATTAATTAAAGTAAAAAGGGGGACTAATTCAAATGAAATATTAAGCAAAAATATAGTATAGGCAGTCAGTTGATAGAGAAAAAGTTGTACAGATGCAGGCTAAAGTTTGGAAAAACACTGATGAGCTCCGGAGAAAGACACTTTTGCCAGCAATTGGGATCTTGGACAAGTTTCTTAACACTTCTAATCCCATTTCCTGGCCCACGAAATGGAAATAGTAGTATTTCTCTTGATTTGTCAAGAGGAAGGTAACATAGCACCCGAAACCCTCAGCCCAGGGCCCAGCACATAGGTGGCTTCTGATAGAAGGGAACAGTGGATGACTTGACTGAGCGCCCATCCAGGCGCCAGCCCTGGCCTTGCACATATTAACTCCCACATCCTCACAATAAGCCCTTGCTGTAGATACTGTTATTCCCATTTAATAACCCTGTGGAGGAGATATTGTTATTTTCGTGTTACAGATAAGTGAGGTGAGGCTCAGAGAGGTTAAGTAACTTGTCTGGAGTCATAGACTAGTAAGTGGCTCCAAATGAGGTTCAAACTCCAGTATCTCTGAGGTTGAAGCTCTGCTCTTTCTTCTTCACCACATTGCCCCCTCCCACCAACCTTGAAGCCAGACCTGATTAAATAGGATCCACCTGGCTACAGATGGGGAGAGGGGAACACAGAAGGAATTCTGCATCCCTGTCTTGCAGATGAGCATCCTCGGTCTTGCTGCCAGTCCGGGACAGCCTTGGAGACCCTGGTGCCTGGTTCTGGTTTCTCACTATCTCCCCTGTCCCCACTTGTCCAGTGGAAAATTCCCTTTCTTCATCCAGTTCTCTAGGGGCTGGAGTCATTTTGATGGCCTCTCATTCCTGTTGCCGAGTCCCCACTACGGTCTGCTTGGCTTTCCGTCTACCATTCACTTGCCCGTTTAGACTTTGGCCATTTGTTTGACATTGAACCAGCGCTGATGCTTGACCGTCTGAGGCTTGCCTAGTTGTCTTGGTCCCCACCAGTCTTCTGGTTTGCTGCTGACCTCCCTACAACAAAATAATCAAACCATGGCTATGCGAGGGCACACTCAGCAGACGTTGGGATCTGACTAAGTCACACAGCTGGGAGCCAGGACGTGAATGCAAGACCAGGGAATCAGGTTCCCAGGATCTGGAGCAAGTCAAAGGTTAGGCGGGAGGTTAGCCACACTGAGAGGCAGAGTTGCATTTGGCATAGGTCAGAGTCCAGCAGGTGAAGCCCAGCACCAGTGTGGGGACTACTGTCTGCTTGCTCTCTTTTTGCTTCTTCTCTCCAGGAATAAGGCTGAAGGCGGAGAGAAACCACTCAGGATTTCCCACTTCCAGAAGGTAAGAGTGAATAAAGTAGCAGCAGCAGCCACAGGCCAGTATTCAAAACAGCTTTGAGTCTCCTGTCAAGGTCTGCCTCAGGAAGGCAGTGGCTGTGGGGCTGGACGGCTGGGGCCTGCTCCTAGGCCAGCTGCTGGCAGCACGATGATGGGGGAACTCTGAGGACGGGGGCGTGAGGCCTGGAGCCTGCCACCGAGCCAGCTTTGAGGCCTTGCATGAGTCCCTCATTTCTTGGACCTCCATTTCTCCACTTAGAAAAGGAGAGTTGGGACAATGTTAAGGGTTTCCAACCTTCAAATATGAAGATTTCTTTTTCAAAGCAAAATATTTCAAAGACTCCACAGGATGGCAGTGGTAATTTTGATATCTGTGGATCAAAAATTTCATATTGATAAAAATGATGATCACTTTTGTATCTTTTTAAGGAATTTGCATTTTATTAATCACAGGAACATCTACTGTTATTTACAAATATTTGGGATGCAACATCCTTTAAGGCCCAGAGTCACAGCCTCCATGAAAAGCTCCTACTCAAATCCAGCCAGTAGAGCATTCATCTTCCTTAGAACTCACAGAAGTTAGTCACCTATACCTTTGACTTGAAAAATATAAGGGACACCAGAGCACTGGGCCAATGTTTTTCAAACTTTTACTTATTATAAAGTCCATCGATGATGCTAATATGATGGAACAAAATTCGAAAGAAGGAATGAAGGGTGACATTTCTGACTTTTTGATTGCCCAGCTTCAGAATCCCTTCCCAGGTGTATGGAAGGCTCCATCTTATGAGTCTTAGTGGAAGTTAGAGCCCACTGCTGGCCTCACTATAGAGGCTGAAATCACCAGATGCTGGCTTCCCAGCCTCCCAGCAGGGCTCAGACAGATGACCTGGGCTTGGCCCATTAGGTGCACTGCCCTGGACTCTGAATCAGAGACCAAAGAACCTTTTCTGGCGCAGGTGGCAGCAGTTGCAGCCACCATGTCCAGGTTCCGGGGTAGCAGCAGCAGCAGGGCCATCATTCAGTCTTTGACCTTGGTTGTGGCCCAAGCTTCCCAGGGTTCTGAGGCCAGGGGAGGACTTTCTGGATAGCTTCTGTGCCACGGTTTTGGCCATGCTCCTGGCTGCTGCCCAGCATCCTTTGTTCTCATTCATGCCCTGTGCCTGGCTCTTCGGCTTTCCAAGAGATTCTGTGAGCTCTCCAATACCTTTTCCACAAATTCCCCTTTTGCTTAACTCATCCAGAGCCAGTTCCTGTTGCATTTTTAAGTCAGAGCCCTGACCAACTCACAGTCTTACGTCAGTCTCAGCATCCAACTTATTTTTGTATTTTGCTTTAGTCACGCAGTTCTGAGAAAATTCTGATCCTATGGATGGATGGCGTCTTAGTCCATTCATGCTGCTATAACAAAATACCATAGGCTGGGTGGCTTATAAACAACAGAAATTTATTTCTCACAGTTCTGGAGACTGGAAGTCCAAGATAGATTGCCAGCATTGTCGGGTGAGGGCCCTCTTCTGAGTTGCAGGTTCTCATTACATCCTCACATGGCAGAAAGGTCTAGGGAGATCTGTGGGGTTTTTCCTATAAGGGCACTAATCCCTATCATCAGGGCTCCACCTTCATGAACTAATCACTTCCCAAAGGCCCCACCTCTTAATAGCATCACCTTGGGGATTAGGATTTCAATATATGAATTTGGGGGGATACAAACATTCAGGCCACAGCAGATGGTTATAAATAAGAATGATGGACACCACTACATAGCACCCACTCTATGTCAGGCCCTGTTCTAACTGCTTCATGTACATTAACTCACTTAACAAACCTTTGAGGTGGGCCTGTTGTTAATATTCTCTTTTTATATATGAGAAAACTGAAGTACAGAGTGGAGTAATTTGCCTAAGGTCAAGGATTTAATCAAGGAAGTCCTGCTCCAGGGTTTGTGCTCTTAACTCTGTTAACAGCTTTTTTTTCATAGCTTGTCTTTCGAGATTAGACTAGTCTTCAATTAAACCAATCTAGAAGCTAGAAAAAGAAGTCATGGAAATTTCTGTTTCAAAGTTGAATGAGTAATTATGAAATACTATCTAGCAATTGCTCTTCTTCCTCATCATAAATGTAAAAGTGAGTCAATAAACAACTAAAACTTACAAGTACTAAACAAACAAGACAACTTCATCACTATATTGTCACTGTGACAAGCCTGGTGGTTTATTGGAGCCTGGTGGACCCCAGTACAGGAAGTAGTCAGATCTCCATTGCTCTGCTCTTCATAAGCAGACATGCCCAGGCTGGTGCAGTGCTGAATCTCGCAGGTACACCCACCGTCACTGCCAACCTGGGCTCAGAGTGTCAGGAGGATCTGCGCCAAAGTCCGCACAAAACTGAGTTTACAAAAAAATTACCAGTGTCACCAGGGCACAGGAGTCAACTGAAAGAACTCCCAGTGGCCAAAGCTGGAACAATTTGAGGAACAGGATGCAGTTGTATTAGATTATAATCCAAAGTATAAGATAAATATCCAGGAGTCCATACTTACCTACTTTTTTTTTTTTTGAGGAAGATGAGTCCTGAGCTAACATCTACCACCAATCTTCCTCTTTTTGCTGAGGAATATTGGCCCTGAGCTAACATCTGTGCCCATCTTCCTCTGTTTTATACGTGGGACGCCTGCCATAGTATGGCTTGATGAGCGGGGCTAGGTCTGCCTCCAGGATCTGAACCAGCGAACCCTGGGCCGCCAAAGCGGAGTGCAAGAACTTAACTGCTATGCCACTGGGCCAGCTGCTACATAAATTTTTTAAAAAGAAAACTTTGCAGTGGAGAAATCTGACAAACACTGTTTCAGGCAGGTGATCAAGATCAACATCAACAGTTGTAAATCATGTTGACAGCATGTCCTTTTTTTTTTGAGGAAGATTAGCCCTGAGCTAACATCCGCCACCAGCCCTCCTCTTTTTGCTGAGGAAGATTGGCCCTGACCTAACATCTGTGCCCATCTTCCTCTATTTTATATGTGGGACGCCTGCCAGAGCATGGCTTGATACGCAGTGCATAGGTCCATGCCTGGAATCCAAACTGGTGAACCCTGGAGCCCCAAAGTGGAGGGCACCAATTTAACCACTAAGCCATTGGGCGGCCTGACAGCATGTACTTTTGATACAATGTGATGAAAATGGCACTTCACCTCTGTGATCTTCCTCCTAAAAGCCTATAACCCCAGTTTACTCGTGAGAAAAACATCAGACCAATCCCAGCAGAGGGGTGTCCTACAAAATACTCAACCAGGTCTTACAAGGTCACCAAAAACAAGGAAAGTCTGAGAAACAGTTACAGCCAAGAGAAGCCTAAGAAGACATGGCACTCTAATGTAATGAGGTATCCTAGGTGGGATTCTGGAACAGAAACAGCCTATTGGATAAAAACTAAGGAGATCTGAATAAGCCTTCAGTTAATAATAATGTCTCAATATTGATTTATTAATTGTGACAAATGTACCATACCAATGTAAGATGTTCATAATAGGGGAAAATGAGCTGAGGAGGGGAGGGTAATATGAGAATTCTGTACTGTCTGCTCTATTTCTTGGTCAATCTAAAATTTTTCTTAAAAAAATAAAGTTTATGAATTAAAAAAATAATAATAAAATTGACTGCCCTGCCCTCAAAAAAATTAGTTTACCTGGTGATGCAACTTAGACCACTGACGTCTTGATGGGCTAAAAGTATGTATTTAATGCATTCACATTGTTACAGACTTATCACTTTTTTAAATACTTACATATTTTTAAATGAAATTCTAATCTTCACATTGCATCCTTCGATCATCTCAGAGCAGCTGAGCACAATTTGAGCTGCTCTGACACAGGTAACGTCCTTTGTCCCTAAAACTCTCTGGATCTCTAAGATAGAGGAAAAACTCCATACCTCAAGGCAAAGCACTTGAAAACAAGGCAATAACTTCCCTCCCCCACTCCCCACCCAAAACACCGTGTGAGCAACTGTTCAAGCCAAGGCTGCAGTTGTCTTTGTCCTGCATTTGCCTGTCAAGCCCAGCGCTCCTCGGCAGCGGGAAGGGCAGAAGGCTGGTATGAAGCAGGACAACAGATGGCTGGGACATGTCCTCTTGAAGCTCAGCTGCCCTGGCCAGCCTGCAAGCTGTGTACATTTCAAACGTTTGAGGTTCAACCAAAAGAGACGAGTAATGATTTTCAATCACTTGCTGAAACACATGGCTAATCCTTGGGTAGCCGGAGAAGAGTGCTTTCAAAACTCACTTAAATCCAGTGCAGAGAACAGGAAACTCTGTGTGCTTTCTCGGCTTTGAACCCAGATCAGGCCATCCTGGGGGCAGTTGGGCATTTGTCCAGGGTCCAATGTGCATCCTGCTTTCTATGCTTTTGGGAGTTTTGGTGCGCGTGCTTGTTTGAGGTGAGGGTTAGGAGGGGAAAGGCTGTTTAGCAGGTTGGTTTGCATCCTGAGAAATTGTGCACCCTGGCATTTGCCTTCTGGTCTGGAGTTGGGAGATCTCTAGGTCAACCTGTGTCATAGATTCCGTCAGTTCTATTTCCTTGTCGTGGTTCAAGCCCTTTTCTCTCGCTTGGATTACAACAGTCTCCTGTAGTGCTTCTCGGCCCCATGTTGTTAGGCCTTTCCACTGTGTGAGGTCATCTGCGTTACTCTGCAGCATCTCCCATCGTGAATACATGCTTTCCTTGCCCCCTCATCTCTCTCTTGCTACTGTTCCCATTTCTCCCCTTCACCACCAAGCTTCTTGAACTAGTAACCTGCTCTCTCTGGCTCCAGTCTTCACTTCTTCTTCATTCGCCTGTCCCTACTGTATCACTGAAACTTCTCTTGTCAAGGTCACCAGCAACTTCTATGTTGCAAAATCCAGGGGGTTTATCCCTCTCCTCATCGAACTTGACCCCTCAAGAGCATTTGACACAGTCGGCCACTTCCTCCTTCTTTAAGCACCCTTCTTTCTTGCTTTTCATGATTACTCTCTCCTGGTTTTCCTTCTATCTCTTTAGCCTCCTCTTCTCAGTCTCCTTGGCAGGCCTCTCCTCCTTCAACTGGCTGCTATATGTTGGGGTACCTCAGGGATTAGTCTTGAAACAGCTTTTAGTCTCTGAAGCTCAAAGGATGATGTCATGCAGTCCCAGAGCTAAATACCACTCGAATACCGATGACTCTCGATTTTACGTCTCCATCCCTGAGCCCAGACTCATCCATCCAACCACTCGCTTTATGTCTCCACTTGGCTGTCTCAACAGACACCTCAAATCATGTGTTTCCCAAATAGAGCCCTTGATTCTCTTTATACTCAAACTCTCCCCCGCTTCTCTTTCCTCTCAGCCCTTTAACATCTTCAATCCATCTATTTGCTCAGGCCAAGATAAGAAGTCACCTTTCATTCTTCTTTTTCCGTCCTTCCCTCTATGCAATCTACCACTGTGTTCAGTCAGTTTTACTTCCGATATATCTTGTCTCTACCCTACTTTTCTCTCCATCTCCACAGACACCTTCCTAGTCTAAGCTATCACCATTTTTCACCTGCCCAACTGAAATAGGCTCTTGACTGGCCCCCTGCTTCACAGTGGTCCTGCCCCAATTCACTCTCCACCAGCAGTGAGAATGAACATTTCAAAACGTAAGTTGGTGACATTCAGTCAATCTTTCATTCAAGGAATATTTATTGAGTGCCTAATATGTGCCAGGCGATGAACAAATAGACAAAAGTCCCTGCCTGTGAGGAGATGACAGTCTAGTGGTGGAAGATGGGCAGTAAGCATAATTAAAGTAAATTATGTGATATGTTAGAAGATGATAGATAATATGGAATAAAATAGATCAGGGTAAGGGGGGTCTCAGGGAGCATATGTATGTGTTTTTGTTACAGGGGGTTGTTATGATTTTAAATAGGGGAGTCAGAAATGTTTGATCTCTAAATATCATTTCCCACTAAAGGGATTTCCTAAGAGAAGTCATCATTCCAAGTCTAGGCTAGAAATGTGTGAGATTAATCTGGAACATCTTGTATCATCAGAAAGCAAAGAAGCTAGCAAAGACCACAGGGGTGGCATCAAAAAGACTCAGAAACCAAGTTCAAGGGGCTCCCACTGGCCAAACATGGGACAATTTGAGTGTCTAAAAGAATAATGATAGCAATGGATAAAAAGATATACAAGTCCCTGGTATACAAAATCCCTGAGTTCATAATAATACTTTTTTTTTTTTTGAGGAAGATTAACCCTAAGCTAACATTCACCACCAATCCTCCTCTTTTTGCTGAGAAAGATTGGCCCTGAGCTAACATCCGTGCCCATCTTCCTCTACTTTATATGTGGGGCGCCTGCCACAGCATGGCTTGCCAAGCAGTGTCATGTCTGTAGCCGGGATCCAAACCAGGGAACCACAGGCCGCACAAGCTGAACATGCGCACTTAACTGCTGCACCACCAGGCCGGCCCCCATAATACTTTAAAAAACCCCATAACTCACTGGTCACCTATGGAGGATGCTAGGGAACCAATTATTCTGAAAACTGATGAATAAAAGGAAAGAATTAAGTATGTATCCTGCCTTTCCTGTTTGAAAATGACCAGGTAAACCAAATAGTTGATGAGGGAAAACTTCTCTTTATGGACATATTCCAGCAAAGAAATGAAGAAAAAAAAGAATTAGAACATTATAATTTTACACCCTCTAGGGAAGTAATCAATCTAGCCATGAGCATCAACAACTGATAACATCACAAAGAGAGAGAGCAAGATATCATGTGCCTCCTGATGGATGGATACAATACCTCTTATGAAATCAGGGTTGAATGGTAAACATTGCAAATAATGTTTAATGTAAATATGCCCCAAATATTCCATGAGACGTACTAAAAATCATTCCTTATTTATCTGAAATTCAAATTTAACTGGGCATCGTATTTTTATTTACTAAGCCTGGCAACCCTAGAGATAGTCTAGCCAAAAAAGTCAGACCTAAATCTGATTAAACCTCAAAATCTAACTACCAGGAATCACAGGAGACACCTGTCGAACGACACCACCATGGCAATGTCATCATCAATAGGCAGACTGTGAGGAGAGACCGCCTAAGTTTTTCAAATAGATTGAGAAAGAGAGAGAGAAAGGGAACTGGAAGGGCAAGGGGGGAGAGAAGTTTGTTTGGATTCTGATTGAAAAACTCAAGGGTAGGAACAGCCACTATGAAAAATAGTCTGGCGTATGAAGTCCACTATGAAAATTACTCTGACTCCATGCTTCCTCTCTGGTCTCATGCCTCCTGCCTTATACCTTACAGTCCAGCAGCACCAGACACTTTGAATCAGGGTTCCCTAGAAACAACCTTGAGAGATGCTTGAGATCAAGTCTTGTTTTACTGAGCCACGTTGCAAGTGGAGTGGAAATGTGGGGAGAAAAGAAGGTGATTCTGCTTTGGGGGTGGGATGACATGAGAGCTGAGATGCAGCAACTGCAAGGTGAGAGGCTCTCTGGGACAGGAACAAAGATGCTTTAAAAAGGGGGTGATTAGGAAGTTTTGCTGGTGATGAGTGGTGTATGCCCCTCCTTTGTCTGCTCATGGAACGCCTTTGCAGCAGGGTGATTTGGATGCTGGGATGGGTCTCCAAGGTACAGCAGAGTGGCTCAAGAAGACCCAGTTACATTCAAGCTGTATCACACCAGGTTCTGTTTATATCTCTGTCCCCACCATGAGCTTCTCAAGGGTAGAAACTGTATTTCCAGCTTTAGATTTCCCACTGCCTGTCAAAGTGCGTGTCACTTCATACATATCTGATGAATGGATGAATAAATGAGTGAGTTAATGAATGAAGCCCCGTTCACCCTTTGCAGAGATGGTGTGAGATGGTGTTCTGATAAAACACACTGTGGCCATTAGATATACAACTGCCTCATGAAACACTGAAATTAACCTTTGCTATTTCCATACACCATAGAGGAGTATTCTAGGCTTGGAAACAAGGATCAGCTCACTGAGGCAGAAGCTTGGGAGTCATTCTCCCAGGCATCTTGAGACATTTCCTCTGTGATAGAAAGCCCAGCCTGCTTCCTGTTTTGGCTTGCAGCTTCAACTCTGAGTGTCTGCCACGTGCATGTCTCGTGAAGTGTTATGGCAGCTGTAGTGAGGCTTACATCACAATTAGGTGACAACCTTGGAAGAAGATCCTTGGACAAGTCAGGAAAAATAACAAGGGCAATCAGGAGTCTCACTCTAGGAAGGCCCGGCTGTTTTGAAAGGTCTGAGCCCGCACCACTCGCCCTCTGTTTACTCAGGAGTGAGATCAAGAGAAAGACAGAAGAGATAAAGATCCTGCTCCTTCACCTGATCCTCTGTCAAAGCAAAGGAAGGACAAAGGAAAAAGATGAGGGAAAGGCTACCGAGTGAAGATTCACATGCTTGAGTTAAAGGGTCTCCTTATATGACCATGATGTAAGAAGACATTTTTTTATATCTGAATAACCTTGTTCTTCCACATCATCATCTTAGGAGTTATGAAAGTATCCCATTGGTATTGCTATTAAAATATTTTGGGGTTTTTTCCTGAGGTTTTCGGGGGAAAAACAACAACCTAGACTTTTTTTTTTTGAGGAAGATTAGCCCTGAGCTAACATCTGCTGCCAATCCTCCTCTTTTTGCTGAGGAAGACTGGCCCTGAGCTAACATCTGTGTCCATCTTCCTCTTCTTTATATGTGGGATGCCTGACACAGTATGACTTGCCAAGGGGTGCCGTGTCCACACCCAGGATCCAAATTGGTGAACCCTGGGCCGCTGAAGCGGAAGGTGCGCACTTAACCGCTGCACCACCGGGCTGGCCCCTAGACTTTTTTCCCCCCCAGCTTAATCATATACCTCCTTCCCCAGACACAGCTCTAAAGGACTCTGGATGGTCCAAAACCTCATCTCCTCCTTCAAAGATGGAGGTTTGTCTCCACTGGGGATGTGCTGTAAGTTACGCAGTCCAGTGAGGAGGCCTGGGAAGGTTTAGAGACAGCATCAAAACTCCAGTGGAGTAGTGTGAGGCTGCCCTGAGACTGGAGGCCCAGTGAGGGCAGAGGCCATGACTGTCTGTCCACCACTGACGCACAGTAAGCATGCAGTAAGAGTTTGCTGAATGAATGGGTGAATAAGAAAGACTGTCAATGCATATGGAAGTCTAAGCTGTGCAACATGTATTACAAACTGGAAAAGAGAACCCCAATTTTTTTCATTTATTCAGTCTCACATAGGACCTGAAAATGGCATTTCCAGGTTCTTCTCAAGGAAGCTGAGCCCGTGTCATGGGAGTAAGAGGTGTTAGAGGCAGCGCCGGGCTCCGCCAGGACACTCTAGCACTCCCAAGAACGGCGCCCAAGTCCCAGGGGATTTGAAAAAAAAATTATGGACACAAATGCCAGATCCAGCCCTTCAGATGAAAACTCCAGACTGGTTTTTGGGCATGCTGATAAAACCTCAGCCTTGGGAGGCTGCATTAGTTTTCCAGGGCTGCCGTAAGCAAGTACCACAAATTTGGCAGCTTAAAACAACAGAAATTTATTGTCTCACAGTTCTGGAGACTAGAAGTCCAAAATCAAGGAGTCAGCAGAGCCATGCTTCCTCTGAAACCAACAGGTGAGTTCCTCCTTGCCTCGTCCTAGCTTCTGGTGGTTTGCTGGCAAACCCTGGCATCCCTTGGCTTGTAGCTGCAAATCTCTGACCTCTGCCTTCATCTTCACACGGCCTTCTCTCCCTGTGTGTCTGTCTTCACGTGACCATCTTCTTATCACGCCATCAATCACAGTGGATTAGGGGTCCTTCCTACTGCAGGATGACCTCATCTTAACTAATCGCATCCACAACGACCTATTTCTAAATAAGGTCAGATTCTGAGGTACTGGAGTTAAGATTTCAACATATCTTTTTGAGAGGAACACAATCCAATTCATAACAAGGCATTGTGGGAACATGTTACAGTTAAAACAGGATTCAGTGACCCAATTGGCCCAGAGAATCAAATCGCTACCTGCTCAGTCACTGCCTTCTGAAAGTCGATACAAAGCATCAGGCTCCAGTCGACCAAATTTCCCAGTGTATTAGCCAAGCCTGACCGTCCAAACCTTTCGGGCCTGCTGGTTTATGGAACTCTAACCCCAGGGTTGTGCTAACCATAGGTAACTCACTTCTGGGAGATAGCATTTCCCTGCCCTTTCTTCCCGAGCAGAAACTGTGCAATCAGAAAGATCCATTACTAGGGAAAAAAAGTTGTTTACTCCTCAATCTCTGGCCCTTCATGGTAAGAATAGTTTGAGTTCCAGGCCTGGCAATGCCACTGATGCTTGACGAATGCTTTCTGTCCTTATTTATATCGTGGCACACAGAGGGAAGAAAAGGTGGCATTTGTATAGCACAGGGGAAAAGGGACAGGGCTCCTCTAGCCACCTCAGGTCCTGCCCAACTTTCTGAATGCGAAGGAGATCACCATCTCAGGTCACCAGGCACTGATGGACCCTGGGAGGGAAGCCTAGGGATGGACAATTGTACCCAGCTGTCAATCTAGAGGTAGGAGTCTGACTCCACCTCCCCAACTCTCCCCTTCAGAGGATCTTCATTCAGTAACTCTAGACTTTTTCCTCACATGCATGTACATGCAACTTACCTGTAAAAATGAATTTAGGAGGCCGCAAGCGCCTAAATTACATCACTTCCATGAAGAATGACCACAGCTCTAACTCCTTAGGGGAGGAAATTGTTCACAAGTAGAATAGACTTAAGATGTCTAAGATCACAAAGCAGCCCAGTGCCTACTCCAGGACCAGAGCTAGAACCCGTGACCACAGTCTTTTCCTCCAGGTTGGAGTCCTTCCTCACGGAAGATGACAGTCTCAGCAGAAGGAGAGACGGCTGGTTTGTGAGCAGGGCATGGGCTCTCATCCAGTCTCTATCTTGGATTACCTGAAGAGGTTTAGCCAGACTCCCTAGGCCGCAGTTCCCTGAAATGGCACAGATTCCTCTTAAACACCTTCTCCTCCAGGCAGCCCTCCTTGACTGTCTAGCCTGAATCTGGTGACCCTTCTGCGTGCTGTGGCATCTACTTTTACCATAGAAACTATTGTACCATAGAGTAACTTACTGTCTGTCTTATGAGGCTGTAAGCTCCTAGCTCTTATTTTCCTTTTATTGCTTACATTTAATACCTGATAGGCACATAAACTTACTAAACAAAACAAATATCACAAGTCATTTTAGGGACAGTGGACGACTACTTCCACAAGTCAGCCTCCTTTAAAAACCACACAATTCTGCTTGGTGCCCTTAACAGTTCCCTCTCTGTTCACACCTGGTTCCAGGCGGCTATAAAATTGGCTGTGCTCTAAGTCAGGAACTACCCTGTCTCCTCCTCCTGACTTCCTGCCAATCCTTCTTGCTCAATTCTAGTTTCCTTAGTTTCCATGGGTTGCCACCTACCAGGATTTTCCCACTGAGAAGGGACGTCTTAAGAGGCGTTGGTTACACTCTGCCTGTGGGTGTCTCCTCTGATTCTTCCTCACTCCTCCCTTGGCAGCTCATTTGTGGGCCAGGCCCGGCCACCCCACCCAGGTCAATACCTGGGGCCCCAGGCGCTTGCTCATCAGGGAGGGGAGATGGGGCTGTCTGTGACCTCCCTTTATTTATTTCCCTGCTAATTTATTTATGTATTTACTATAACAGCTTTATTGAGATATAACTCACATACCATAAAATCCACCCATTTAAAGAGTGCAATTCAGTGGTTTTAGTATATTCACAGAATTGTGCAACTATCACCACTGCTTAATTCCAGAATATTTTCATCACCCCCAAAAAGAAGCTCCACCCATCAGCAGTCCCTTCCCCTCCCCCCTTCCCCTAAGACCTGGCAACCTCTTATTTACTTTCCGTCTCTATGGATTTGCTTATCCTAGATATGTCATATAAATGGAATCATACAATATGTGGCCTTTTGTGTCTGGCTTCTCTCACTTAGCATAATGTTTTCAAGGTTCATCTATGTTGTAACATGTATTGGTGGTTCGTTCCTTTTTAGGGATGAATAATATCCCATGGTATGGACATACCACATTTTATTTAACCGTTCACAAGTTTGTGGACATTTGGGTTGTTTCTACTTTTTGGCTAGAACATTCATACACAAGTTTTTGTGTAAACATATGTTTTCAGTTCTCTTGGGTATACACCAGGCAGTGGAGTTGCTGGCTCACAAAGTAACTTTTTGGCTAACTTTTTGAGGAACAGCCAGACTGTTTTCTAAAGAGTTTCTACCATTTTACTGTCCCGCCAGCAATGTACGAGTGTCTAATTTCTCCACATCCTTATCAACACTTGTGATTATTTGTCTTTTTGATTTTAATCATCGTAGAGGGTGTGAAGTGATATCTCATTGTGGTTTTGATTTGCATTTCCCTGCCAACTAATGATGTTGATATCTTTTCATGTGCTTATTGACCATTTGTATGTCTGTTCAATTCCTTTGCCCACTTTAAAAATTGAGTTATTTATCTTTTTATTGTTGAGTTGTAAGAGTTTTTGTATATTCTGGCTGCAAGTCCCTTAACAGATATACGATTTGCAAATATTGTCTTTCATTCTGTGGGTGGTCTTTTTACTTTCTTGATGATGCTGTTTGAAGTGCAAAAATTTTAATTTCCATGAAGTCCAATTTATCTATTTTTTTCTTTCATCACGTATGCTTGTGATGTGACACTTAACAAACTATTGCCTAATCCAATGTCATGAAGATTCACTCCGCTGCTTTCTTCTAAGAGTTTTATCGTCTTCAGCTCCTAGATTCACGACCTCCTCCCTTCATTGTTGGTTTATCACCTCCCAAAGACAAACGCATTTTGCAGCAGCTTTGTTTGGTGTAATATTCTCTGCATCATCTGTTGCCTTTACAATGGGATGAGACATCTCTTTAATAAAGTTGTTCCTATTTAGTTGTTCTATAAAACAAACATTCAAACCTTCAACAACCTTTGGCTTCCATCATGTCAAAAACAAACACATAATGTAATAAAATGTGCTTTCCAGCCTCCAATCAAGGTGTGCTTTGCCATAGAGCAGGACTGGAGATGTTCCAGGCATTGACAATTTTGGAGGTGGTTTGAAGCTTGGTAGTTTGAACCAGGACGGATAACACGCTGTGACCTCAATCCTGAGGATGAAGGAATACAATTGCAGAACTCTTCACTGGGGGTCTTGATGCTTGCTTGGCAAGCTGTCACCTCACCACAAGCTGGACCACCCAGGTCTCTCTCTGCATCTGTGGCTCATTGTTCCTGTGGTTTTGATTATTAGATTCAGCCACTGTCTGGGCCATTGTCTGCCAAGATGTTTAGGTTTGGAAATCCTTCATTATGCCTCCAAGCAAATGATATCACATTTTCTCTCTGAATCCTGCATTCATTCATCTTTGAAAGTTGGTAACAAAATTCATCTTAATTTCCTTCCACATTGGTTTTGTATCATTGTTGATCCTCTCCAAATGATATGTTTATTCTCCTATTTGTCAGCAAACCCTTCACCTTTTTACTTGTTTGAATCCCTTTTGAAACAAGAAACAACTCCATTTAAAAAAAAAAATCAAACTCTATTTTTCATCTGATTAAGTTTCCTAGGATTTAGATTTAGCACAACTGGAAGAATAGTGCCAGAAAGAAAGATAATTTAAATCTGACATATCTTTACGAACGAAGCCATTACTTTATCCTTTTTTGAACCATCCCTCCCCCAAACAATGCAATTAGCAAGGACTTCATTTATAAATTTCTACAATGAGATAGTCACCTTCTCTAGGAAGAAGCCGCTAAAATCCGGCCATCCAAAGTCTTTACTTTCTAGTAAGTCAGCCCACACAATATGCAGAGAAATAGCTTGCCACTCTTCCAAGAGAGATTTTGAAGCTGATCTGTGATTATCTTCTGTTATCCAATAAACAGAAATAATATCCATCATCCAGGAAGCCACTGTGTGAGGAAACCTACGAAAGACCACAGAGCACATAAGCTCTTGGCTGCCAAAACTCCACGTCGTTTAGAGGTGTGGATCCAAAGGCAGACTTGGCTTCCTCTGGTGTTGGTTAGCTCCTAGAAATGCCAGGCCCTCCAGGTCAGGACAACATAACCAGACCTAAAGACCAAACAGTGGCATGGAGTCTTGATCCATCACATTCAGCGTCAAAATGCTTTTTAATGGAAATAACTGGGTTAATAACGTGCGTGTAAATTTCATTTAACATTGAGCCCTTAAAAGATGCCTATGAGATCTTGTTGATCTACTTGAAAAGAAGCATGTATAGAACAGTACGTATAATATGATGTCCCTTTTGGTAAAGTGTTTATACATGTTTTTAAAAGTCTAGAAAAGAAACACATTGAAGTGTTTTCTCCAGGTAATAAAACTACAAGTTTTCCATTTTATACTTAAAAAATTTTTTTCGGTGATGAATGTATTTTACTTTCAAAATTAAAAAATTAATTGGGTTAAAAAAAATTAGGTCTTACTGTGAACTCAAACACAAGTTCAGAATTTTTAAAATATGCAGCCAAGAGTACATAGTCGAATCTGCTACTCTGCAGGAAAACTTTAAAAATAATCAGCCTTTAATGGTGGAGAAGCAGGCCGGGCCCAGCCCTAAATTCCAGGTCGCGGGGCAGTTTGCCAGGGCAGCAGGCTCATGGTGCTTCTGCCCCCTGCTGGATAACTCTGGAAAGTGCAGGCTCTGGCCCAAGGAGTTTTTCCAGGGAAGTGACCCTGGAGACATGAGTGTTTACGAACCCAGTGACACTTGGAAAAACTGGCCGTATTGCTCAAAACTATTCTGGAAGTTATTGCCACAGGGCAACTAATCATGCAGCAATTCTTTCATGCTCCCTACTTCCTTTTTTTAACACACGCATTTATTTTTTTCTTAAAGATTGGCACCTGAGCTAACATCTGTTGCCAATCTTCTTTTCTTTCTTCTTCTTCTCCCCAAAGCCCCCCAGTACATAGTTGTATATTCTAGTTGTGAGAGCCACTGGTTGCGGCATGTGGGATGCCACTTCAGCATGGCTTGATGAGCGGTGCCATGTCAGCACCCAGAATGCCAACTGGCGAAACCCTGGGCTGCAGAAGCAGAGCACACGAACTTAACCACTCAGCCATGGGGCCAGCCCCCACACATTTATTTTTTGAATGTCCCAAACTTTGTTCCAGGTATTTATATATGTATAGAATGTACAGATAAAAACATAGATTTGTTTTTGTGCCACCTTCCATTTTATAGTTTAAATTGTATGGTATTGTACTTTTTATTCCTTGGTTTTCTCATCTATCAATATATCCCGGCAGGGTCAGGACTAGGGTGAGGCAAGCCAGACCTGCATAACCCTGAGAGTGGCCTTCTTACGCTTTGTGTCCTCTGCCGGTACATACAGGTCAGCTTCGTTCTTTTTGACCCCTGAATAGTATTCTATGGTATAAACAGGCCACAGTGAACCATTCCCTCTTGATGAACCTTTAGGTTGTTTCCGATTTTTAGCTATTACTAAAATGCTCTGTTGAAATCCTTATAGATGCCTCCTTGTGCATGTAGCCCAAGTTATAATGTTTTACTTTACAGTTTGTGTCTTTTATACCTCCTTTAAGGGGCCTTCCATACTCTAAGGTTATACTGGTGTCTTCCTGCATTTTCTTTTTCCTTTTTTTTCCCCTCTTGGACCTCGGGTGCAGAGTTGAGTTAAACACAGTTGTGGGCTCCTCGGTTCATGCTCTCCACAGTCATCATTGGTCTATGTAAGACACTTCTTTTTTAAAAATTCTCTTTTATCCTCATTTCCCACTCCCATTCCCCTGCCCACCATAGGCAATCACTCTGATGTGTTTGATAGGTATAATAGCATTTGTTTGTTTCCTTGTAAAATACGCAGCGTAGATATGGAATATTTGTGTAAATGATATTGTGCCATAGACTTTATTCCGTTTCTTATGATTTGCATTTAGCACTGTTGTACAAGCTAGCCATGTGGCCACAGTACATGCAGCTTCCTGCTCCCAACTGCTTCACTCATCCCTTCCCCCAGGAGTGAGCCCCTGGAGCCTTCAACCCCCATTACCACAAACAGCCCTGCGGTGAACAGCCTCGTGTGCAGTTGGTCCTATGTGGGAAGTTCTCTGGGATTTATTTCCAGATTGCTTACATTTTCTTCTAGCACTTTCATAGTTTGTTTTTTCTCCACTTCATGCGCCCATCCACACTAGATTAGTCTACCTGAGCACATTTAGCTTCTGCTATGATTTTGACTCTATTAGTTCTTGAAATTTTCTGTTGGTTAAAAACATTCTTAATTTCCATTTTGACCATGTTTGTCTTCAACTTTCTATTTGAACTAGGGTTGGGGGGTTTTTGTTTTTGTTTCACTTGAATCTCAGCTCCCAGATTTGTGTCAGATGATTATAATATAACTTAGTTTGAGTCCCTTTGAAAGCAGAGCCAAGACAAGGACTTTGGTGACAATAGTTTATTTGGGAGGATATCCCAGGAAGACAGTGGGGCGAGGAGGGAGTGACAGAGGGAAGAAGCAAAAACCAATGAAAGATGCATCATTGAGCTGGTTATCACTAGGGAAGATTGGCACAATCTCCCTGGAGACCCTTTGAAGAACCATGTAAAAACCACCTAGAATTGTCCCTCTGACATATGTGAGGTTGGAACATTTATCCATCAACCTTCGTCCTCCACTGCTTGAAAGTTACCCTTGGGGGGGCCACCACTCTCCCCCTAGACCCACACTTTTCTGCTATAGCTGTGCCTGCAAGTAGACTGAACAAGTCTCCAAGCTAGGAGAAAATCCTGAGGCAGAAAAGCTGAGTGGGTCGCTGGTACTTGAGACGGGAAGCCGTCAGCATGCACGGGAGCTGTTGGCTCTTGGCTGCCCTGTGGGTATGCACGTCTTTGCTATCGCTATCTGACCCACTTCTTTTCCTAGACCCTGCTATTTATGTATTAACTACATCTAACATCTCTGTCCTGACCCAGTGAGACCCACTCAAACCTCTCCCTGGGCTGGACCTATCACAGCTTTCCCTCTGTTTCCCTGGCCCCAGCCCCTCCGCTCACCCCTCTGGCCAGCCTTCAGAGCCCACCTCTAGAAATTTGGCACTTTCCTCCCACCCACCAGATGTGCCCCTTTCATTTCTCCCCCCGGCTTCACTTCTACTTTCTTTCTCTTTTCTCTTTCATTTATGCTTTAAGCCTGCCAGGATCCCCAATAGCATCAGAGAACCCTACTCAGATATTTGCTTGCCTGCTTTCACAGAAATTGCCCACACTCAGCTTCAAATAATAAAAATAAGCAGAACGATCCTGAATACTGTTGGAGCACTTACCAAGTGGCGAGCCCTGCGTGAAATGTGATTTAGTCATTTCCTTATTTCACCTTCACAACAACCTCATGAAGTACCATCAGCGTGTCAGTTTCATAGACGAGGAAACCGGCTTGGAGAAGACGACTTCCTTAGCTGACCGAGCTGGGCCTCAAGCGTGGATGTCTGGCCTTAAGGATTTATATTTGACCCCTCCAGTTAACTTAGCCATTAACTACCAACTGACCCTTAGAGAAAGGACTTCACTTCCTGTGCCTGGTTTTTGAACAGTCTTTATGCTAGCTTTTTTTCCTCGCAAGATTATTGAAAATACGAAATAAGATTTTTTAAAAATAACAAATATAACAGCTTGGCTATTTTTTCTTGTTTGTTTGGTTTTGGTTTCTGTTTTTTGTTTTTTGTGTTCTTGGTTCATGGTGTAACCATCATGTGATACTTTCTTCCCAGGGCCAACTCTATGGATTTCTCCAGCCTCCAGATACCTGAAATTCTACAATTAGAAATTAATTCATTTGATGTCAGCTCACAGTTATATGGGAAAGGATACATAGTAATATTTCTCAGCCAACCACCTTAGCATGAGTGAATTTATGACCTTTTCTGAGAGTTAGTTTTGAAAGACGAGAATAGGGAAGAAGCATGAATGCACTAAGCCTGGATTAAAGGGAAGCCACACCAGGTCATCACCCTAGAAAAACTCTTGCACATGTGCACCAGGATTTAAGTGCAAGAATGTTCTTGGCAGCACAGTTCATAACAGACTCAAACTGGAAACAACCCTATCCACCAAGAATAGAATGGAAAAATGCATTGTAGTGTATTCATACAGTGGAATACAACACAGTGATGAAAATGAGTGACCTGCGGCTACACCAGAGACTTGTTTGAATTTCATAAAATTATGTTAGAGGAATAATGTGGACACAGAAGAATGTATTCAATAGGAATCCATACATGTAACGTTCAAATATAGGTGGTACAATTATAAAGAATAAGAAGGAAATTAATGTCAGAAACATCAGGATAAGAGTAGTTAATTCTAGTGGGGAGGGGAGGTTGTGTTCACTCAGGGGACACACAGGGGGCTTCTTGGAGGCTAATAATTGCAATTTCTTGACCTGGGTGTTGGTTACACAGAGGGTTGCTTTGCAATTATTTGTTAAACTGTCCAAATGTGTTCTATACATTTTTATATGTGTGCGTTTCATCTCATCTTTCCAAAAATTAAAAGGAAGGACAGGCAGGTAAACCAGGCCCCCAAACCCAACCTCATTTCTTTGCATAGCTAATCCAGACTAGGTTCTAGGAGACCTGCAGGAGAAGTGGTCAGGGTTGGAACAGGTGGTGCAAAGCTCTGTACATAGCATCTGTGGATATTCAACCACATTAGATCCCGCCAAACTGTTTCCCAAAGGTATTGAATCAACTTGCTCTCTCACCAGCAGTGAATAAGAATTCTTCTTGTTTTGCATCTTCACTATCATTTGATGCTGTCAGATTTTAAATTCTGCTTCTTTTGTGAGATATTTAAAGGCATCTCCTTAAGTTACATTACTCTAGTAATTAACGAAGTTGAGCATCTTTTTCATATATTTTTTGTCTTTTGTGAAATGCCTGTTCAAGTCTGTTGCCCATTTTTTTCTGTTGGGTTATTTGTCATTTTCTTATTGCTCTATTGGAGTGTGTGTATATATTGTGGATATTAAAGCTTTGCCAGTTGAAAATATCTTCTCCCATTCCATGGCTTGTTGCCTGTGTTTTTCTAGGTGGGAGGGACGCAGGCAGCAACGGTTTGCTGCCTCTGAATTCCTTTGCCTACTGCTTGGGTGCCTCGGGGAATTTGCTCAGCCTTCATGGGCAATAGCTGCCCTTTCTGACGCAACTTGAAGTTCCTGGCACCAGAACCAGCGGCCCTGCTCTCCCCTCCCGCAGCAAGCTGCCCAGGAAGCAAGTGAGCCCCAACAAGAATGACATTGTAAGCCCTGTGCAGATAGAGCCTGTTTTGTGTTTTCTTCCCTTCTGCTCTCTTTCCATTAGCAGAGAAAATGAAGTTTTGGCACTGTCTCAACTGCATAAACTTCTACTTCATACATCAGTGCCGAAAAGAATAAAATGGGAAAGGACTTAGAGGTCGGCCAATTTCTGAAGCCTTTTGTCCTAGTCTGGATTTTACTGTCTGGACAGTGGTAGGCGCTACCTGAGAACTGTGAGGATGACTGTGCCAGGGCAGAGAGAGACGTTCACATCCTCCCAGGGGCAATGGGTCACATTACCTGCATCAGCATTCGAAGCCGACATAAAGAATGCCACTAATGGGCTTGGAGGTCATTAGCAACCCTCCCTGCAATATCTATTTGAATTTGGGACTGGCTTCCAGAGGAAGTGAGAGGGAATTGAGTTGTAGATGTACTGTTATTCTAGGCTAATTCTCTCTGAGACAAGCTTGCCTCTCTGGTGAGGAGGGTGTGGTGGATTTTCAATTTATGGTTAATTTCAATAATTTTCACACGTGACAGGGATGAAAATTTTTGACGTGTAGTTAGTCATTCTCTCCCTTCCCTCCCCAGCCCTACCCCTTGTTATTTCAACCTCTTGATAGTTCTTGGTTTACGTGACATAGAAACCCCACTGTTTGTGGGCCAATGCATACTAGGGTAGGGGACAGTAGGAGAGGGCCCACGGCAGCTGGAGCTTGGGAGAACTGAAGATTTAAGCAACTGCATCAAGGATGGAACTTTGGGGCTGGAGAACTTGCTGTCTGTGGGACAAAGTAACTCCTTCTTCAACTGACCCAGAGAGATGCCTAGTAAAGGCTTTACTTTCAAGGCGGACTGGAGTCAGACTTGTGTTTCTTTTGACCAGAATGCAGTGCCAAGGTAGGACTTAAGGAAGGAAGTGGGGGCTCAGCTGTATCTGGGTCACACTCATGTGCTTCTCTTTATCTGCACCAGCAGCATCCTATACACAAACACCACGTATTCTACTGGTATGGCTGTGCAGAACGTAAAATTATTGAAAACCTGAGACCTTTGGGACCCCCTGCACTTCCCCACAGGCACAACCAGAAGCCTGCTCCAATTCTGACCTGGTGGTGCGCATGATTAGACATTGTGAGCTCCTCCCCTGCACACATGTAGATGGTTTTTGAAATCTTAGGACAGATCTTTACATGCTACCTTATCAGATTCAGTCCATTGTTCCATTCAATGAGGTCTGTTCTAGATGAGGCTTTTTCAGAAGTCAACCATGAGATAAGGAGTTGAGTGCAAGTCATTTATTTGGGAAGCGCCAGTGGGAGCTGGAGGAAGTGCGGGCCCAGCAGCTGCCCCACAGCAGTGAGGGGAGGGGCAAGGTTAGCAGTGACGTGCACTGAGGCACCCAGAGCCCTAAACTGACCTCCAGAGCACCATGGCTGCCGCTTCACCTCTGCCTTCCAAATCTCACGCACTTTTTTCCTTGTGGCCAAGCCTAATGTGTACACTAGAGGGGAGGGAATTCTAGAAAATGTAGCTCCAGCTAAGCTGTGTCAAACCCTCTACAAATCTCCTGAGGAATGTACGCAGAGCCTGATTCCCGGTCCCTCAAGTCCCACTCACAGAACAGTATTTTCTTTGTTTTCCGTATCAATTGAGTTTCTGCCTCTGAGCCCTGTTCCGACCGGCAGGCAAAATATTTAACTTCGGACGTTCCTGGTGTTTCCCACTTTGAGATCAGGTGCAGATTCCACCATCTTACCCACTCCCAAGTTGGTGGTGCCCTTCAGTCCCTGGGTCGTCCATAACTTTCAAGAGTTACCACTGAGACAGACATTGTCCCTTTCCAGGAACGCCTTCAGATCTGGTGACACCCTTGCTTCCATGCCCCACTTGGGACATTGAACTTGTTTGCAAGGCTGAGGGCCCCAGTGCCTTTTCTCTCCGGGGTTTTGTCACCCCGCCCTGGGGCCCTGCCAGGAAGCTAAGACTGAAGGGACTCTCGTCCCTTCAACTTTCTTAAAGATATTCCACTGTAGAACTCCGGAATCTTTTCCTGCCCTCTTCCTTCTATTCTGCCACAAACCTACGTTCTCCTAGGCGCCTGGTGAACAAGAATCAAAAGGCTCTGCCGTCTGCCCTTTCATCTACCTTCTCTGGGGCAGTAAAGCAGAAAGCTCCCTGCTTGTGGGAAGAGACTAGAGAAGGAAGGAAAAAAAATTAATCTTTTAAAATACTATCCAGGCACCTGGGGCTGCGGTGGCTATTTCTCTGTGTCTGGACAAGGACGTTAAGTGGTAACAGCAGCTGGAGCTGGAAGCCAGCATCCCCCTCGGCTGTCCCACCCTCTCTGCCTTGCCCCCTGCCCAGGACAGGGAGAGAGTGGCACCAGTGTGAGGAGTCCAGTTGACAGAGACGCCTGCTGTTGAGGAAATCTTGTGTCTTGTTGCCAACAGCAGGATCCCAGGTTTCTGTGGCCCTGGCAAGCATTCCTGCCTCAATGAAACCATGAAGCTTGCTGACCACTCTGGTTTTTATTCCCCTCAACAAAGAAAATACAGCCACTCAGTCAGCCACAAACGCAGAGTGTGACAGAGGCAACAGCCACTAAATGAAACACAATTGCGGATTATATGGGACAGAAGCATAGACTGAAAGGATGAATTAAAGGAAAAAAACATTTCAGTGGACCTCATAATCTATCTCAGTGGCTACCTGGATACCTGACTCATACAGGCCGATCCCTGGGAACCACCAAAGCAGTTGGATTATAGACAAGTCTAGGCAGACCTTGTCTATACAGCTGCAGAATTAAAGTCAGCCTAGAGAGGCCTCCAGGAAAAAAAGCAGCAAGCTTTCAGGTGTTCCAATGATGCCAACATGCAGTGAGCTGGACTTTATGCTGCTTTTTACAGTAAGAGCTGACGTACTGCATGTATATACATACATGGTATGTGGAGACTGTGTGTGCACAGGCATCTAAGACAGAGACCTCAGCAACTGTAGCATTGCATGACCACAGAGCACAGAGAACAATGTTGGATGACTACATCATCTATTGAAAAACCTGTCACCTAAATAGCTACTTAAGAAGAGTTTCTTCTTACTGAGCCTTAAAATATAAAATTCTTAATAATATACTCAGAGCAATGTAACTTCCAACACACAAAAATGCTTACATCTTTATTCATGTGTTCATCTGTCCACTTTTACTCTGCATCTGTCATTTAACTGTTTCTCAGGATGATGTTCAGCAATCTGCTGCTTAACAATCCTTTCCCAACTAATTTCTGAAAATAGTGGCTTAATTGAATGTTCTCCCTGAGAGTAATTTCATACTGTTGCCAAGGACTTGGTGGCACATTGTGTTTTAGACTGGCTGCACATGACACCCCTTTCAGTTTATTTTCATTCCTGATTTTATTATACATATCCCTTCCCCAGGTACATCCTCCACCTCCCACACACCCGAGCACATCTATTCAGTGCCGTTGTGCTGTCAGAACATATTATCGTAATGCTGGTTTAATGGATTTTGTGCTCAGGTTGATGAAATGGTGAACTCAATTAAATGAGGTATATAACAATGCTTATTAATGATGATGATTATTCATTTATATATTATTAATTTATATTATATATTAATATAATATTCATTAGTAATCACTAATAAATGATTATTAGTAGTAGTTGTATTAATTGTATGTAACAATTAAAGGAAGTTTACAATAATTTTATTAATGATATCAGAAAAAATGGAGAATGGTTGTAGTTGTGAATGGATAACTGATTAAAAACCCTAATTTGCTGCTCATGTGACACACACTGTTCACATGCACACTAGTGAGCATCTCCTGGTCCCAGTCACTTTTCTCCTTGTGGATAATTATGGCACAATTCTGAAGAGAAATACACCCAAGTGGTAACTTAAATTCAATCTTCAACTATTTTTACCTGTGTATAATCTCTACGTCTCACATGAAACTATCTCTTGCCATGATAAACACTGAGACGGGGTGTTAACTGTATCATAGTTGAGGGTGGATCCGATGAGAATGCATACTGAGGTGTGGACTGGCAGCTCTTAAACTGCAAGCTCTTGTCCACTATTTCTTCAGCGGCCAACACGGAGCAGCTGGGGCCAGGTGTTAGGAAGTCCTCTCCGGAGTGTGGGGGGTCCAGGAGAGGAACATCACAGGATTGGTGGGAAGCTAGGGGAGAAACGAGAACTATTCAAAAGAAGTATTTGAGGCTATGTGATGCTGGGTCTCATCTTCTCCTGGCTTCTCACAAATTGAATGTGGAAATAGAAAAGGAAAAAGGCAAATGCAAACAACAGCATTTCAGGTTGTTCCTACAGCACATACTTTTTCTCTGAAGGTTTCTCCTCTAAGCAACAATTCAGCCGAGCTCCTGTTTTAAGATTCTGGTGAAATGACAAGATCACAAGTGAGGGTGTTATTACTGCAATAATCTATGCTTCATTTTTCCATTACTGAAGGAGAAAACCCTCTGGGGAGTGAAATTTAACACTCAATTTAACAATAGCACCGCATACTAATTCATGTTGAAATATAAAACCAATCCAGTTAAGAAAACATCCAGATAAAATGAAATGGGCCATGATAATGGTATGGTCTTTCAATTATGGGTCTCATATTATGAGGATTACCAATTCTTTCCTAAATGTTAATTAAGGTTCTCAATAGCTCTGGTGGTAAATATAAAGGTAGTCACTTCATGGATGAGAAAATTAAGACAAGCGTCTTTGTGACTGGCCCAGAGGTGAGGAAGTCTCAGAGAGGATGCAGATACTGAATTCCTGGCTTTCGCTCCTGTCCTCAGCTGCTTGCCTAATGCTTCAGACTCTGGCCACAGAGCTTGAAAGTTTGACTGAGGTACTGCAGACAACCGGAAGTGGGAAAAGAGCCCCTAGACTTTCCATTATGTTGCAGTCTTTATATATGTCAAAGACTGTGCTAGCTGAGTGACTGTGCACTGAGGTTCTAAAAATGAGTAAGATACAATCCCTAGGTTCAAGAAGCTCAAGTCTAGTAGTGGGAGAGACGTGCAAATAATTGTTAAATGGGGCAACAATACACTTATACAGGATAGAGCGGCAAGAAATGAATTTTTTTTCTGGTAATAACAAAGTCAATGTCAAAAAAAATACCATCAAGGAGCTGGCCCGGTGGCGCAGTGGTTAAGTTCGCATGTTCTGCTTCGGCAGCCTGGGGTTCGCTGGTTTGGATCCTGGGCGTAGACCTACGCACCACTAGTCAAGCCATGCTGTGGCAGGCATCCCACATATAAAGTAGAGGAAGGTCGGCATGGATGTTAGCTCAGGGCCAGTCTTCCTCAGCAAAAAGAGGAGGATTGGTGGTGCATGTTAGCTCAGGGCTAATTTTTCTCAAAAAAAAAAAAAAATAGTAGTGTCATTTTACCCATTATTGCAATCACCATTCACCATGCCACCGAAATGCTCTCACCAAGATCATCAATGATTTCCCTGTGGCTAAACAGTCTGTAGGGGAGGAAGAGTAATTTTCCCTCTCCTCTTCTGAGTTTCCAGCTGAGATTCCTGTAATAAAAAGATTAACAAGAGAAAAACAAACAGAAGTTTATTATCATGTATACGTCGTGTATACATGGGAGATATCCAGGAAAAAGGAGTAGCTCCCTGAAGTGGCTTAGAATTCAGGATTAAATACTACCTTAAAAGGGAAAGAGAAGGAGGGATGTAGATCTCTTAGGGGAGAGAAAAAGATTTTAAGAAAGATGAATGGGTCCTTAGAAGAAAAGAGGACAGCCTGGTGGTGCAGCGATTAAGTTCGCACGTTCCGCTTCTCAGCGGCCCGGAGTTCGCCTGTTTGGATCCCAGCGTAGACATGGCACCACTTGGGAAGCCATGCTATGGCAGGCATCCCACATATAAAGTAGAGGAAGATGGGCATGGAGGTTAGCTCAGGGCCAGTCTTCCTCAGCAAAAAAAAAAAAAAAAAGAGCAAATATGATCAGGTCTAAATCTTTTTTAAAAAACAGCAAATTTTTAATAGTTTGCCCATTGCTTTTAGGATAAAATTGAAATTTCTGAACATAGCTAACAAGGGTCCATGTGTGTGATCTGGTGGTCCTTAGAGTCGGTCTTTAAGTAGAAGGAGTTTCTCTCTTTCTACTCTCCTCCCTTAGCTCCTTGCCTCAACCATTCTAAACTCTCAGTTACCTGAACATGCTTTGCTTTTTCTTACCTCCAGACTTTAACATATAATGTTCCCACAGTCTAGATAGATTCTCGTCTACACCCCATTCTGCCTCCCACCCCCAGCCCTGGCCTAATTTGATATAAAGTCTTTCTAATTTCAGCTGAGCTATCACTTCCTCTAGTAGGTCTTTCCAGACCCTCTCTCCCCTCCCTGAATCAGAGATAGGTTTTCCTCCTATGTGCTCCCATTCTATCCTGTACTTCCCCTATTGTAGGCCTGGCAACACAGTATTGTAACCACCTAATTATTTGTCCTAGTCCTTTCTGGACTCCGCTTGGTGAAGGGAGGGTCTGTGCTGGTCTCATTCACCACTATATCCCCTGACAATTGCATATAATGGGCAATAAGTAAGCACTTGCCCAATGGATGAATGAACGAAGCATTCACCGCCAAGTTCACTCCTTACCCTACACTCAATACACTACTACTTCCCTGTCTTCCCAACTGGACGGTAAGCTTCCATGGGTCAGGGACTCTAACGCGCATTTCCATGACGTATTAGACCTACTGTGGTATTAAGCTCACAATAGGCACCTATTTACTTGTTTATTAATTTGACAAGTACATACAGTGTGTTTACAGTGTTAAAGGCAAATGTGGAGTTTGGGAGGAGGGAGGTTGGAGAGGCGGAAGCTGGGAAATGGGTCTGATTTAAACCCCCTAACGACTTCAATTTTTTATATCATGCAGTGGGTGTAGATATAGCCTTAATCACAGAGAAAACCTTACATATTACACGCTTAGTGAAGGACATTTGCTATATTTCTAGTTGTTAAGGAAGCAAGGAAGCAAGCTTTAAAAATAGATTTTTTTTTTTTTGTAAGGAAGAGCAACGTGGAGGAGCAAAAAGAAGAGAGCAGGAGAGAAATAATAGGACTAAACAATCCCAAGGGGCCATCGTCTGTAGCCGGGGAGGAGCTGCCTCACATATTGTGCAATATGTGTGGTTTGGCAGAAATGAGACGAAAGAGCACTCTTCCCTCCTGTGAAAGGATGATTATTTTTAAAAAGTAAAATCATGACTCATACGAATATCAAATCAACATGGGTCCAAGATTTTATTTAACTCATTAATTAATGAAGGAACCAGTAAGATATTACAACTGATTCAAACGATAATCCAAAGAGCAGACACATGTATGGACAGTCAGCAGTGCTGAAATGAATGTGATTAACAGACGCAATGCTGGCTTCCTGGGTGAGGGGGAGAGAGACCAACTGTACTCCAGGAAATATTTGCATTTGTATTTCAAGGGACAAGAATCATTTGCACTGCTATCAGTTTTTTTGCAACTCATAGAACAGTAAAATAGCTCAAAGACAATGAAAGGTAGAGATAATCTGCTAGACTGGGCACCCAGTAATCTTTACTGCCCGGTTCAAAGTCTTTCACAGTTTTTACTGACACTAATAGACCTCTCAACTTGTCCTCCAACAGAAAGCCTCACTATGTGAAGGCTTAGTGTTTCTCTGAAAAGGTTGAACAAAAATAAACGGTTTTTGAAGATTAATCACACAAAGGTAAAGTCTCTGAGCTCCTCAGATAAAACCATTGAGTGGAATAAAAATCTCAGTTCTATACAGATGCTTGTGTGCTCCAAAAGTCAACCCGATCTTTTGCTTTGAAATGTAACTCTTACCTTCTCCTTAAAATAATACATCTGGTTTTTAAATGTTTTTTATGATCATGAAGTATTTTATGAATACAAAAAGTTTATAGAACAACATAACAAACATCCAGATATTCATCACTTAGTTTAAGAAATACAATTGTATTTGTTCCCTCTTCCCTGATCTTATTTCTCCCCTTCCAGAAGGAACCATTGTCAATATGGATGGGGGTATTTATCATTCCCTTGCATGTTTTTATGCTTTCATGTTGTATCCATAAACAACATACAGTGTTGTTTTGCATGTTTTTAAACTTTATATAAATGGAATAGTACTCTTGTTTCCTTCTGTACCTTGCTTTTTCTGTTCAACATTATGCTTCTGAGATTTTAGATCTGGCATTATTTTTGTTAAAAATGATGGCTTAGAAATGAGTGCTTGGTTGGCAACAAGAATGGGAACCAGGCATAATTTTGATCCGTTATTCATTATCATAAAAGTCTTGGTCATATATCCTTAGAAATAGTACATGAAAAGAAGGACAGAGGTGATCAACTGATGACAATATTTTAAAGAATTTTATTCATCACTATTTAAATAAATAGTAGGGGCTGATCCAGTGGTGCAGTGGTTAAGTTTGCATGCTCTGCTTTGGCGGCCTGGTATTCACCAGTTTGGATCCTGGGTGCAGACCTGCACACCACTTATCAAGCCATGCTGTGGCCAGCATCCCACATATAAAGTAGAGGAAGATGATCACAGATGTTAGCTCAGGACCAATCTTCCTCAGCACAAAAAGAGGGGGATTGGCGGTGGATGTTAGCTCAGGGCTAATCTTCCTCAAAAGAAAATAAATAAATAGTAGCTTAATTTGCAACTATTTTAAAACTAACAAAGTTATTTGATCTTGGGTAAGTCACATAGCTCTTCTATCTCTTTTTCTTCCTCTGTACAATGAGGGAGTTGAGTTAGATAAAGGTTTCTCAAATGTTTTTTTAGCCCATGCCTGTTTTGATGCACACAAAAATCTCATCTTTGTCTAAAATTATTTGGAATTTAAAAATAAACTAAACAGACATCCAGTTATGGCCAAGTGAGGAGACTGGCAAGTCCACTCCCCCTAAAACCAACAAAGCTGGGCAAGATTAACATAAATAACCATTTTGTGCTCTGGAAACTGACCAAAAGCATACGACAATCTGAGAAGCATTTATGCTTGAAGAACTGCTGAACTTTGAGTAAGAACAGTGGGAATCTGAGGTGTTCTGGCCTGAGGCTACTCCTATTCCCCACCCCCACCCCAGCTCAACACGTGGAGGTTCTGCCAGGATGAGGCAGGCCACGAGGGCTGGCAGCTTTTCTGCTGTGGTTGAAGGAAGACACTTTATCTGAGGCAGCAGGCAATGCGCATGCCAAGAGGTATTGTCAGTGGAAGTGATGTCTCTGATGCAGGTGAGCAGGAGGAGGCCAACAGCCTGCCCTTACTAGCCTGAGCTTGCAGCTGTGGTTAGGGCAAGCATATTCCTGGCTGAGGCTGCATACCCACATAATGGAGACCAAGAGAGCCCAAGCTATTCACATATGCCTGGCAGACCCTGGGGCTACACATATGTGCACAGGAGACTAAAAAAGGCCCTGTAGAAAATAAAGTCTGAGGCATACTTGAAAACAGCCTGAGTTTTAAACGTGTTCACCTAAACATACACAGACCTATCAACAGAGGAGGAAAGACTGACTGGTTTAAGGTGTTTGCTCACAGTTCTGTCCAAACATTGACTAACTCTTCAGGCATGAGACACAGAAGTGAGACTTCTAGGAGGCCACGCTTAAAAATTAAAACAAGGATATTTAAAAAACAAACAAAAGATTAAGTATAATCGCCAATGGCCACTGATTTAATCAATCATGCCTATGTAATGAAGCCTCTATAAAAACCCAAAAGGATGGGGGTTTGGAGAGCTTCCAGGTTGGTGAACAAGTGGAAATGGGGGGAGAATGTCGAGTTCCAAGAGGGCACGGAAGCTCCACATCCTTTCCCCATACCTTGCCCGATGTATCTCTTCTATCTTATTGTCCCCGAGTTATATCCTTTTATAATAAACTAGTAATCTAGTAAGTAAATTGTTTCTCTGAGTTCTCGAGCTGTTCTAGGAAATTAATCAAACCCAAGGAGGGTGTCTCTGGAACCTCCAATCTATAGCCAGTTTGTCAGAAGCACAGGCAACAAACTAGACTTGTGATTGGCATCTGAAGTGGGGTGGGAGGGTCAGCCTTGGTAGGACTGAGCCCTTAACCTGTGGGTTCTGATGCTATCTCCAGGTAGACAGTGGTAGAATTGAGTTGAATTGCAGGACACCTAACTGGTATCAGAGCATTACTTGATGGTGTGTGGGAACCCCCTCCCCCCATTGGAATTGGATGCAGAATCCAAATTGAGTGCAGAATCTTAGTCCCCACAGATTTAGCATCCATTGATAATTGTTGTCTGACCTGATCTTTACTATGGAAGCTCTAAAATGATAATTTTCCAACTCTCATACTCTATCTACACTTATCAGCTGGCCCTTGGCATTCCAAGAAAGAACCCTCCATTTTTTTTATTATTGGTGTAGATTCATGAATTTCTATTTTTACGATGTTAATAAATCATTTTTGTATCTGATTATTTTGGTGCTCAAGTTGTCCCAGATTTGGCCAGCAGGATCCCCTTCAAGCTGGCTTCAGTGTCCCTGTGACATGTCTCATCATTTTTTGGAACACTTCCTTAATTTCTAGCAGAAAAGATGTTCCAGGCTCATCTGGTACCAACTCTGCCCCAGCCCTGGAGTTAGCCATTTCTCTAAGGAGCCCTAATTCTCTTTTAGTGGATGTGCTACAGAACCAAATACCACAAAACTAAGCAGCCTAAAAGAACAAACAATTGTTTTCTCACAGTTTCTGAGGTTCAGGAATTTGGGAGATGTTTAGCTTGGTAGTTCCAGATAAGTTTTTCTTCTCGCATGAGGTCACAATCAAGACACTCATTTCTTGAATTCGGGGAAATGGAACTCGTTCTGGGGAGAAAAATCTGGGGAGCTCACAGGCCCTAGAATGGAGTAAAAACTAATTTAATACGGCAGGGTTTCTTTTCTACTCTGAAAGATTGTTTTCTTTTAAGATCAAGCTCTCAACTACTTTTGTTTCATGCTATTACTTTTAGTCTGAGCATTTTCTTGTACATCAGTTGGTTCAACTTATTACAACAAAAGGTTATTGAAGATCTATCTGTACAAGACAGATAAAAGAGATAAACTCCTGCCTGAAGGAGTTTGCAAAGTAGTATAATCCTTCTAATCCTTTCCTGAATCTTTCCAAAGAAGTAACAATTTGAGAGATGAAGCTATCAGGACCTCCAACCTGTTTAACGATTCTTACCCCCTTGCTCACCACCCCACTCATCTTTCAGCTACTGAATACCATGATTTATGCTAACTACTAGCTCTGATATGAATACAACATAAATTGCAATTCTTGCACCTGTCTAATTCAGGATGGTTTCTCTTAGGGTTTGAAGTCCCCGGGGAATCCAAGCTGTCCTAGGAATAAGCCTTGCTCAACCCAGTTCAACACAAAAGGAGGCAATTAATAATTAATGAAATTGAGAAATCAGCCCACATTGGGTAATCCATCTTCCAAGAAGGAGGTGAGATCCTTTGTGAAAGAAAAGACAGCCGTGTCAGGGGGTCTGGGCCAGCAGTTTGGAGGGATAGTTTTAACCCCAGCACTGCCCCTAACCGGCTGAAAGGTGGGTGGTCCAATCACATCAGCTCCCCGAGCCTCAGTTTCCCCATCTATAAAACGGGGGGTAGGCTTCATGGCCCCTCTCTCACTGTAATTTTCCAATCCGAGGCTCAGGGAGAAGCCAAGTCCATAAAACGAGCAAAATTCCTTCAAGTACTGCTAGAAGTGAACTCACTGGTCAAGGCTGAACGATTTGTTCTTTGGTTCCAGGCAGAAGCCGCCATAGGGTACCAATCCTGATTAATTTATCAAAACACTGCCCAGACAAGTGACCGTCCTTTAAAGCGCCTACCTTCCCATCCTCTCGCGGGAACCCAAGAACGGTGCCTAAACTTCAAAAGCCCGCCCCTGAGAGTGGACGGGGCAGCAGGCAGAGGTCTAACCGTGCGCCTGCGTACTGCGGCCGGAGGGCCGAGGTCGCGCGGCGAGCCCCTCACAAGCTGTGCAAACCGCGCGAGATTTTCTCCCGAGCGCCGCGGCGGTGAGTGACGCCTGAGGGGCCGCGCCCTGGGGACGCTGCGGCTGAGGGTCCCCAGCTGAGTCCGGCCTTCCGGGCGAGCGAGGGCCTAGGAGCCAGGGTGACCTTCAGGCTTCCTCCGGGAGTTGCTGGCGACGCTGAAGAAGCAGAAGCAAGTCTTTTTTTTTTTTTTCAAGAATTGTTGAGAGTAAGCAGCCTCAAATATGGACATAGCTGTGTTTAAGGTGCCTCTGGGATGTTCATTTAACACATTTATTGAGGAGGTGAACGTAAATCATGGAACAAAACAGACACAAATCCCTCTCCTTTTGGTGCTTGCGCTCTGGGAAGTCAGTTTGAAAGTTTGGCTGTAGATGCAGAGTTTTAGTAATTTCCACGTGAGTGGTTGGTAGCGGGAGCCGCAGAGGAAGGTGAGATCACGGAGGGCAGAGCCGTGCAGGAATCCCACGTGAAGGACCTGGGCGGAGGAAGGAGGAAACCGGAGGGCTGAAAGGGGAGGAGAGCTCCAGGCCAGGAAGAGTGGAGGGAGTCCCAGAGATTTCCACGTTTTGTCACATGGCGGTGGTGAAAAGAATAATTTGTGGTAGAACCCTTGAACAAGATCAGGATAAGTGTTTTTTAAAAGGTGTTAGGAAGCTCGCGTCATGGAAATGGTATGTGTTGTGTTTGAGTAGGGGTTCTAGGTCATTACCAGTTGTGCGACCATTGCCAGTTATTAAACCTCTTTGTGCCTCCCTTTCCTCTTCTATAAAACGGGGACAATGACAGTACCATCCTCCTAAGGTTGTTGGGTGGAGGGCTTAAAGGAGACCATGACTGTAAAGTCTTTAGCCTAGTTCCTGGCACTTGGAACATTCAGGAAATAGAAGGAGAGAAGGGACTTTCCCAAGATCCCAAGTGATTAGAAGCAGGACAAGTACAGTACTCTGCTCTTCCTAGTTTGGTGTCCTTTCCCTTCAAGAGGGACGCTCAAATAATATACTCTTTATGACCCACACCAGAGTGAATTTTTCGTTTGATTATTGATCTGGTGTTATTTTGAAATATTACTTGGCACCAATTAGGATCCCCTTTAATACCATACCAAGCAGATATGGTTTGCTTAATATCAGTCAATGAAGACTTGAGATTTTGTCCCCCCAACTTGTGATGAATTTAACACCACCACCACTCCTCCTTTCATATCTAGAATCTGGTGTGTCATATTTTAGATTTTAATTTTGTGACTAAATCAAGTTCTTTATGTTTTAAATGTGGTGTTTGTTGTGCTATCGAGGGATATTGTGTGATTATCCTACATTAGTTAATTGTAGTATTTGACACTTGAAAACTTTCTAATTTAATACAGGGAGAGAGAACTTTAATAGTGTACTTTTCATGCTGATAAGCAGTATTTGGATAAATCTACAGTGAGCATATTTTAAAGAAATAAAGCATACATTGAAAGTGATTAGAGAAAAAGGCAAATATCAAAGTTCATTTGGAAAGAGTCCTTTGATTGAAAATCTAGCCATCGTGGTGCTATTAATAACCACTAAGTTCAGTTATCTTTGGACCTGGCATCCATTTGGAAAACTTGGCTTTTTAATACTTACGTGGTTTACACACAAGGTGATTCAATAGAAAATTTCCTTTAAAAAATATATTTGGGGGGCTGGCCCCGTGGCTGAGTGGTTAAGTTCGCACGCTCTGCTGCAGGCGGCCCAGTGTTTCGTGGGTTCGAATCCTGGGCGCGGACATGGCACTGCTCATCAAACCACGCTGAGGCAGCGTCCCACATGCCACAACTAGAAGGACCCACAATGAAGAATATACAACTATGTAACGGCGGGGGGCTTTGGGGAGAAAAAGGAAAAAAAATAAAATCTTAAATAAAAAAAAATATATATATATTTAGGGGGGCCAGCCTTGTGGCCTAGTGGTTAAGTTCAGTGTGCTCCACTTCAGCAGCTTGGGTTCATTTCCTGGGCGCAGACCTATACCACTGATCGGCGGCCATGCTGTGGCAATGACCTGCATACAAAATAGAGGAAGATTGGCACAGATGTTAGCTCAGGGCCCATCTTCTAAAGCAAAAACATATATACATATCTCTGTGTGTATATATATATTACACATATTTACACATATTTAGCCCTATAAGACGTTATGGACTTCAACTTCTTGATGTGATGAAACAGGATGCACGCAGCACCAACTTTAAAAAATTCTTGCCTAAGAAATTGAATCTGCATCTAACCAAGTCTCTAGATCTAACTACCAGTCAAGGATAAGGGAGAGAAGAATGAGGTAAATGACACCATGAGGAAGCAATCAAAAGACACTTGACGTATAGGCAAAGGAATGAAGAAACAAATGTTTCTTCAACAATCAATGGCATGAAAGAAAAAAGGAAGGGAGTTAAGTTAATACTATTAATTCTGTTAGGTTAATGGCTTAGTGTTTATTTTTAAAATAATCTGTCCTCAGAGCTGCATAATTGAGGGATTTTGGGGTGAATTGGATGATGTCTGGGATTTGTTTTAAGGGGAAGCTAGGAAATGCAGTCTTTTGGCTAGGTAATGTATCCAGAAGGAGAGAATGGATATTGAGGGCAATTAGCCTTTAATGTCACAAACAGATTATCAGTTTACTGTGTGCATTATAAAAAATAAGGAAGCACATAGGATGAGTATCCATGTTTTTCATACTATTTCATGGAATGTTGCTAGCATCAGACATTTAAGTCTTAATCAGGAGCAGAATTCCCCTCCTCTTGGAAAGGGTGCCTATAAGAGAGTTGGGCATCATTATATGGCTGCAAAGGTAAGAACTCTGTTTTGGGGAGATTGTAGGGCAATATTGGAAAGAGTGAGGACGTGTGAAATCTGGGATGAGGAGATTTATGTTTCAGTTTCAACTCCTCTGCTTACCTACTGTGTGATCTTGGGTACAAACTGTACTTCAACCTCCTCTGTAAAATGAGGATAGTAATATATTTACCTATATAACTTGGTTTTAAGGGATAAGTAATGGAATCTGTGTGAAACCTCTCTGTAAATTATCTCCATATAAATACTATATTAAGCAAGACTTGAAAAATATTCCATGATGATTATTTAACATTTTTTGGAATATGTATAAATCTCAGGTCTGGATGAGATACTCAGGTACAATATGGGATATAGAGAAATATGAAGAAATTTCAAGGATCCTGCAAATTTAGAAACTAGATTAGAAGTAGAGTCATGCATAAATGAAATTACCCAGTGATACAGGCAAAGGATTATTAAATATTAAATGGATTTACAGATGGTTGCCAAATGTCTAAGTGTGCTGCTGTATAAAATCTTTACATTTAGAAACAATGCTAAGAGCTAAATATGTTGTAATTGTTACTGTAAAAAAATAAGCGATTCACATAGTTGTTTTTCTTTGGGCCTCTCAATAAAGACAATAAAACAAAATATCTAGTGAGAGAAGACAAAAGTAGTAAATAAATATGTTAATTTAAAAAAGGATAATATAGGCTTAGTATCTCAAAAATCAAACAACTTAAACATATAGGATGGAAATTTTTATGTAGTTGTTAAGAGATTGGCTCTGGAATGTCAGACAGCTTGGGTTTGAATCTCAGGTCCACCACCTGAGGGAAGTGGTGGAGCTTAAACCCTTTAGGACTCAGTTTCCTCATCTGTAAAGTGGGGATAATAATAATAATCCTTAATAGGATTGTTAGGAGATTAAATGAATATATATATTAAATATTATAAGATATTAAATGAATATGTATATTTCATAGCACTCACAACAGTGCTTGGCACGTAGTAACACTCACCAAGGGTTTGTTCTCATTTTTACTGATGGATAAGTAAGAAGGGCTATTTCCCCCAAGTCAGATACTAGAACTTCACTTTGCTTCTTTCGTTAGCTCAAATTGTAAACCCAGAATAAACTGATCCTTTACTTACTTATTTGGCCATTTTATATTACAGAATTTCCTATAAGGTGACGGTTTAAGAATACTTTTGATATATTACTTTTGTAATGAGCAAAACTATTAAGAAATTTCCATTTTGATAAATGAATAAAAGAATTTTTCAAAATTTGGTTACATCTCAATTAAGCAGCTAGTGTTTTCATTCTGCTGCTGGATTAACTGGCTAGCTCTGGAGGAATATATCATATTGTTTTCTTTTAATCAAGCCACAGCGGGAGGCTTAATAATCCTGGTATGAAGATGAATGTGCTGGAATTGTGAGGCCAAAAGCATTTTGTCCCACTCAATCTTCAATGAACTTGTTCCTATTAGTCAAAATTTCTAATTAGATTTAGTCTTTCTTCATATATTTGCTTTAGGAGGCAAACTGGGACAGGAGACTATATCTTTTTTGGACCCTAAATGTGATTTTTCCTCTCCTTGTTCAGAAACACAAATGTGCTGCTTTTTAAAATCTTTTTAATTTTTATTTTTTCTCTCTAAAGCCCCAGTACGTAGTTGTATATCCTAGTTGTAAGTCCTTCTAGTCCTTTTATGTGGGATGGCACCACAGAATGGCGTGATAAGCAGTGTGTAGGTCCGCACCCAGGATCCAAACCTGGGAACCCTGGGCCACTGAAGCAGAGCATGTGAATTTAACTACTATGCTACTTGGCTGGCCCCTGCTGTTTTTATTTTTAAATTAATATTTCAAAACTTTCTTGTGATTTTAAAATTTTTCTGTTTACATGGGTTATATTATACAGAGATCTTGTGAGACCACCGTGCGAACAAGGCGATGATTGTCCAAAGAGTGGTACTGAATTCCCGACCTGGTATGTGTTTGTCTGTGATGAGTGAACAGCTGTGGTCTTTGATAATTATTAATACAAATGGAGGATCAAAAAGTAATATGATGTCAACGTGGTAAGTTAAGGCAGGAAGATATTAACACGAGTAGAGATATTAGAAAAAACTCTTTAAACAATGTAATGCTCAGTTTTTCAAGTGATAACTTATCAAGCCTATTTATTGAAGAAATAAAATAATTATAATATTTAGAAGATTATATTACAAATATATGTGACTTTTGTTTTTTCTTTATAGTATGCATCACTGATTCTTAAAATTTGCTTTTCTGTTTTATGTGAAAAGCACTGACATCTAACCTGAATCATAGAACTCAGGTGTGGAGGTAACCTGTGAGGTTTGGGCGCTTGCTGCCCTAGTTTTGCTGCTTACCTAGCGTGTGGCCTGGGGAAGTCACTTACCTTTTCTGACCTCTGTTTTAGTAAAGTGAGCAGTTAGATTAAAATCTTTACATTCTAATTCTACCTTAGAAATTTGATAATTCAATGAATAGGAAGTTTGCTTATTTTAAACATAACTGAGTAAGAGTACACTTTTAGCGATGGCATCTTCTGCTTATAAATTTTTCTTTTCATACTTCAAATTTTCTAATTTCCTAATTTTCAAGACTTTATTTCTTTTTGTTACATTCAAGTTTCTATTTTCTTCTTAAAATGAAGAAGGAAAGTTTATCTAACTATTTACTTTGTCCAATGTGGTGTTTCTGCTACCTTGTGAATTTTAATTTTCATATTTAAAAAAAAAAGCTGGCTGTGATCTTTTACTTTTTGAAATCCTCCTATACTTTTAAAACAGATGAGGTGATTTACCTGTATTCATCTTAAAAAAGAAAATTTGACATTGACAGAAATATTCCAAAGGAACTTCTTGGAGAAAATCAAGAACAATTTAAACTGTTTGAAGAATTTATGCTGAGTTACAGAGAAGTTGCAAAACAATATAGATTTATTCATGCCTGTATTAAAAGGGAGTGCTCTGAATCCTAGAGTGACCTTTTAAAGAATATAAATAGTTATATAGGAAAGTGACTTGTGGATTTTATATTTTTGCCTGATATTTTAGGAAAAAATGGTAATCCAGTGGCAGAAAATTTCCGAGTAGAAGAAGTAAATTTACCGGATAATATCAGTGAAGGACAAGTGCTAGTCAGAACTCTTTATCTTTCTGTGGATCCTTACATGGTAAGAATCAGGACTTTGTGACTTGGTGAAAATTAATTTTTAGTATTTTTCACATCGCATCTGAATTTTATTATGCAATCCTCATGATTAATAAATATTGGAGTAATTATATCTTGGCACCTGTGAATTACAGATTGCCTTTGTTTTTATTCACAAGTATTTTTAAGGAATGTTACAGAAAGAATGTTTTCATAATAGTAGTATGTGTGGTTAGTCAAGTTCTTTCAGATGTCCCGATCACTTCCCAATGGTAAGTAAAACTTGAAGATACTAAATTAGGATTGGAAATTCTCTCAGATTGGTCTGGTTTACAAGGCAGGCTCTGTATAAGACCTTTATTCTAGATGGTCTTGTTTTGAGAGGAACAGACTCACTTATGCTACTTCTGGATAGATTTATTGCAAAGGTATATACTGCCCAGGACTGCAGCTGAGAAGCCATCAGGCACATGCACTTAGGCTCTCTAAATAGGGATACTTTTACTTCTTCCTTTCCTATATGGATGCGTTTTATTTCATTGTCTTGCCTGACTAGAAGTACGATGTTACATACAAGTGGTGGGAGCGGACATCTTTATCTTGTTCCTGATCTTAGGGGAAAAGCATTTAGTATCTTGTTAGCTGTGGGATTTTTGTAGATGCCCTTTATCAGGTTGAGGAAATTTCTCCCTATTCCTGGTTTTGTTGAGTGTTTTTATTGTAAAAAGGTGTTGGATATTTTTTTATTGTGGTAAAACATATATAATATAAAATATACCATTTTAACCACTTTTAAGTGTACAATTCAGTGGCATTAAGAACATTCACAATGTTGTGCAGCTGTTATCACTTTTCATTTCCAGAAATTTTCATCATCTTAAGCAGAAACTCTGTGCCCGTTAAACAATAGAATCACCGTTACTCCCTTACCCCCAGAAGGGGTTTTGGATTTTGTCATATGCTTTTTCTGCTTCTATTGAAATGATCATGTGATTTTTGTTTTTTAATCCATTGATATGGTTTATTATATTAATTGATTTTCAAATGTCAAATCAATCTTGCATTCTTAAAATAAATCCCATTTGGTCCTGGTGTGCAATTCCTTTGACGTGTTGCTGGATTTGGTTTGCTAATTTTTTTTTAGTGAGGGTGATTGGTCCTGAGCTAACATCTGTGCCAGTTTTCCTCCATTTTGTATATGGGATGCTGCCTCAGTATGGCTTGATGAGCAGTGTGTAGGTTTGTGCCCAGGGTCTGAACCAGCGAACCCTGGGCCACCAAAGCAGAGTATGAGAACTTAACCACTATGCCACGAGGCCAGCCCCTGGTTTGCTACTATTCTCTGGAGGACTTACATCCATAAGGTCATAAGACCATGTTCACAGTCTACTGTTTTCTTTTCTTGTGATGTGTTTACCTGGTTTTGGTATGAGGATAATATGGGCCTCATAGTGTGAATTGAGAAGTGTTCCCTCCTCTTCTGTTTTTGGAAAAGTTTGTGAAGAATTGGTAGAATTCTTTAAAAGATTGGTAGAATTCCCCAATGAAGCCATCTGGCCTGGGCTTTTCTTTTTTGGAAAGTTTTAAAATTACTAGTTCAATATCTTTATTTGTTATAGATCTATGAAGATTTTCTGTTTCTTCTTGAGTCAGCTTCAGTAGTTGTGTCTTTCTGGGAATTTCTCAGTTCATCTAAGTTGTGTAAATTATTGGCATACAGTTGTTCTTAGTATTCTATTATAATCTTTTTTATTTCTGAAAGGTAGGTAGTAATATCCCTTCTTTCATTCTTTTTTATTTTATTTTATTTATTTGTTAATTTTTTTTGAGGAAGATTAACCCTGAGCTAACTACTGCCAATCCTCCTCTTTTTGCTGAGGAAGACTGGCCCTGAGCTAACATCCGTGCCCATCTTCCTCTGCTTTATATGTGGGATGCCTACCACAGCATGGCTTTTGCCAAGAAGTGCCATGTCCACACCTGGGATCCGAACCAGCAAACCCCGGGCCGCCAAGAAGCGGAATGTGCAAACTTAACCACTGCACCACCAGGCCGGCCCCTTTCATGCCTGATTTTAGTAATTTAAGTCTTGTCTGTTTTTTTCTTGGTCATTTTAGCTAAAACTTTGTCAATTTGGTTGATCTTTTCAAAGGACCAACTTTTGGTTTTGTTGATTTTCTGTATTGTTTTTCTATTGTCTATTTCATTAATTTCTGCTCTTCTTTGTACTAGTTTTACAGCTTCCTGTCTTTATTTGTTAAAAAAAAAAAGTTAAAAGAAAACCAGGATTGCTTTTTATTCAGTAAACAGTGTTGGATCAGTTCACTATTTACTTTTGGGAAAAAAATTACATCCTTAGCTCAATCCCTACACCATAATAAATCCCGACAGATAATAAAAACTTAAAGAAAAAATGAAACTGTAAAACATTTTAGAAAAAATATAGGTGAACAATTGAATGATGTTGGGGAATGAAAGACTTTCTGGAAGGACAGCAAACCCAGATAATATGAAAGAACATGATTGATAAATGTGGCTATTCAAAAAAAAACACTGTATTTTGTAAAACACAGTAAAACGGAATGTACAAAATCAAAAGATAAATGGCAAACTTAGAAAAATTTGCAATATAAATAACAAGAAAAAAGATAGTAATGTCTGATATGCAGAAAGCTCCTATACATTAATCTGTAAAAAGTAAAAAATTGGGCAAAGAACACAAATAGGCAATTTATAATCTCTTTCTGGATTACTGTTTCTATACATATACTTGCCTCCTCCTTCTGGCTTCTAGAGTGCCCTTGTAGAAGATAAAGAGAATCCTGGCTTACCTCTTCTCAGGCTTCACTTATAATGGAGACCCAATTGGCAGTACCACCTTCTGCCAGGACAGTTGTATAGCTTTGGGAAAGCTCCTCTTCCCTCTGATCCACAAGTGCAATTCAGGCTCTGTCTTCCAGTGACACCAGTCACACTTGATTCTGCTTACAATGGAACGCAATTTGATGACTTCATTGACAATTCTTCCCAGAGGTAGCAAGAAATTTTCTTTATGGGCTAGGGAAATGAGGTGGTGATTGGTCTAAAACATTCTAAATAGACAAATTTTCAAGTTGAAACAGGTAAAATAGTCATTGATTTCCCACAAACCTAAAGATGCTCCCCTTTCAATGGCAGCCAAGGCAAGCTCAGTCAAACTATGGGCGTCATCAGTCTAGACTTTGCTAAGCAGATCATCTGAGGAGAATAATTATCACAAATTCAGGAGAAAAATGACAGTGCACTAATTAGTATTCAGAGTCAGTTCTTGATGTTGACTGCTTTGGATTTCTTAAGACTTTTATACTTCGATGTATAAAGATACAACTCAAGGGCATCCAAGGACTACAGATATCCTAATGAACAAAATGTAAAGAATGTCACTTAAGCCCAGGATAATAGATACAAAGTAAATGAAGAGAACAAAATTGACCAAAATACAGCCAAGGTTCAAGATTAGAGGTGTTTTAAAAACCGAACAGAGCAGACAAAAAGGAATAACTGAAAACAAGTGAAAAGGATGTGTTCTTCACAGAATTCTTTAAGTTGGAATAAAGTTCCCATTCAGCAGAATTCCCTCGGAGAGTCTTGGAGTGAGAGAAATTCATGACCTAGAGATTTTATTAGTGGAGAAATGATGAAACAACTAGGACTATGACATGGATTGAATTCATGATCTTCACTTCTAAACACCCACAACCTCAAAACAACAAAAAACAAGAAACCTCTTTTTCCTCCAGGGAAATAAATAGTTCCTTCATCCACTCATTTCATGCTACAAAAAGCACCGAGTCTTTCTTGAGAATTTTATCTCTTTGTTTTCTATATTCCGTCAGTCAATCATCAGGTCCTGTGGATCCCACCTCTTATGCACTTCTCGGTTCAGTCCACTTCTTAGTAAGCTCCAAGGACATCTACCTAGTCTGAATCACCATCCTTTCTCTCCTAATGGGGTATCCTGCATACACTCTTTGTCCCCTTAAACCATCTTCCACACTGCAGCCAGAGTAATCTTTTTATAATAGCAACTAACCATGTCACCTTGCTTAAAATCGTGTAATGGCCTCTCATGAATCTTGAGATAAAGACTAATATGCTGGCCGTGGTCTGAGATGCTGCATAGTCTGGCCTCTGTTTGCCTGCCCAGCCTCACCATACCCTACTTTACTTCTTACCCTTGTATGCTGGCCTCACTGGGCTGCTTTCTTTTGTAACACACCAATGCCCTTTTTTGCTCAAGCCTTGTATTAATCATGTTTTTTATTTTCAGTATTTTATGATGCTTTGGTATCTTAGGGGCCTTGCTAATCTTGGAGAGACTGCCCCTCCCAGGGCTAACTGATTTTTAGAGATAACAAACAACTTGCCTGGACACACCTTTCATATGTAAACCAGTCAATCTAAAGCCCATATCTCCTTCATCTAACTTCACTAACTATCACACATCCTTCATCTAACTCTCACAACCCAAGCCAATATTTCCCCTGCTCTAAATCATCCCAGGGCCAGGTACCAGATAGCTAGGGACCACCTATTAGCTAGAGCCCACCAAAATTATTCAAACTATCCAATCCTAAACTTACTCAAACTTGCCTTCCCCACCTTGCCCATTCCTTCCCCCAGAAACCACAATAAAGACTGTGGGCTGGGGCTGGCCCCGTGGCTGAGTGGTTAAGTTCACACGCTCTGCTGTAGGCGGCCCAGTGTTTTGTTGGTTCGAATCCTGGTGCAGACGTGGCACTGCTCATCAAACCACGCTGAGGCAGCATCCCACATGCCACAACTAGAAGGACCCACAACGAAGAATATACAACTATGTACCGGGGGACTTTGGGGAGAAAAAGGAACAAAATAAAATCTTTAAAAAAAAAAAAAAAAGACTCTGGGCCATGCTCTCCTCTTGCTGCTTTTGCCTCCTGACTAACTCTGGTGCATCCCCATGTGGCCCTGTGTGGTATGGTGTGCCCCTCATCTTGGGAATTGTAAGTAATAAACTCTTCCTTTAAGGCAGTTGTCTCTGTGTCTTTCATCTTACCATACCTGATTAAAACAAAATCCTGGGTACAGATGCAAGCAAGCCTTCATACGTGCTCACCCTCTATCTAAAAGCTTCCTCCCATCCCTTTCCCTTTCTCTGGCTAACCCGTTATTCCCTGGAAGCCTGCTTTAAAGAGATTTGCTTTGGAAAATCACCCCGAACCCTCAGACTAGTCCTCTCTGTTTTACTTTCCCAAAACTGTACCTCAACCTTCAGCATTTATCCCTCGTGTAATTAAGAATTATTTGTATAGTTATTAGATGTCTGTCTTCCCTAATAAAAAATAAACATGAAGACAAAGGTCTTATTTATCACTGTGTTTCCAGTGACTAGCATGGTGCTTATTAATTATTAATTAAAGGAAGAAAGGAAGAAAATCACTTTGGGTGCTTTCACTAGACATTGTTCTTAAAGAAAAACAAAACATAAGCAACTTTAGAAGGAAAAAAGGGAATCTAATGAACATTAAGTCATTAAAGTTTTATATTACTCCAAATTCACAGCTAATTTTAATCACCATGTAAATACAGTATTTACATAGTTATATTTAATATGTATATAACATTTAAATTTCATATTTAAGTGACTTTATATGCGTATCTTCATATGAAAAACTAGTCCAAATAGCATTATTTTGGTGGTTATATAATATTCTGTTGTGTTGCCATCATTTACTTACCTATAGGGAATTACTTGTTCCCACTTTTTCTATTAGCCTTGTTTAAAAGTCAGGTCCTTGGTCTGGCCAGTACCCAACAACTGCTACACTTGCTTTCCAAGAATACATGAAAGGGGAACACAAGCAAAGGTGTAGGGTATTCCCATAGAAACTTCTGACTCAGGGCTGGCCTGTGGCTGAGTGGTTAAGTTTGTGCGCTACAATACGGTAGCCCCGGGTTCGCTGGTTCAGATCCTGGGTGAAGACCTATGCACCGCTCATCAAGCCATGGTGTGGTGGCATCCCACATAGAGGAACTAGAATGACCTACAACTAGGATATACAACTATGTACTGGGGCTTTGGGCAGTAAAAAAAGTAAAGAGGAAGATTGACAATAGATGTTAGCTCAGGGCCAATCGCCTCACCAAAAACAAAAGAAACGAAGAAAGAAACTTCTGCCTCAATTCTCAGTTTGGTCTGTTCCCCTGGTGAACTGGACAAGACCATGTGGGGGCCCCTTAGTCAAGCAGCCTTCCAACTTTTCCATCTTCTGGACCACACTGTAGGCCTCTACATCTTGGCCTCCATGAGAGAGACGAGAGTGAGCCACAGAGAGGAAGAGAGCCTTGACTACGTCTCAGAAAATTCTTCAGCCCTGATCCCCTGAAAGGGTGTGGTGCCATTGTGACTTTTTGTCTTTGCAGAATAAAGAGAACATCTCCTGAGATTAGGGGGTATGATATAGTACTTGGGCTGAAGTTGTGATGAACAACTGTACAAAAATCATTTCATTTCTTTTTGGGTTATTTCCATTGGAGAAGTAGAGTTGCTAGGCCAAAAGAAATGAGTGGTAGTATGGTCTATATGTTCCTAGTATGTTTTCTATTAAAAATAGACCATTTTATAATATTATCAGCAACATGTAAGTGTACCTAATTTGCCACAATCCATTGAAACCATTGACACACTATTTTGTATTTTTGCTAGTGTAATGTGTTAATATTACTTAAATTTCTTTACGTGATTGTTTAAAAATCTTAACAGCTTTATTGAAATATAATTCACATATAATACAATTCATACATTTAAAGTGTACAATTCAGTGGTTTTCAGTCTATTCACAAAGTTGTGGAACTACTACCGTGATCTAATTTTAGAACATACTTAAATTCCTTTTTAACTGCATTTCTTTACTCTTTAGAGAGAGGATACATTTTTTTTCAGGATAAAAAAATAACTGAAGGGAAGAGAGAGATTAAGATAAATTTTATTTATTTGACTAACACTTTACTTAACATTACTTATTATATACCTTTCTTTTAGTCACTGGGTAAATTAGTAAACTGGTTCAGTATTATCAGACAGAATTATCCTAATCAATGTTTTCTTTTTTTAGCGTTGTAGAATGAATGAAGACACTGGCACTGATTATATAACACCTTGGCAACTGTCTCAGGTGGTTGATGGTGGAGGTATTGGGATTATAGAAGAAAGCAAGCACAAAAATTTTACTAAAGGCGATTTTGTGATTTATTTCTATTGGCCCTGGCAAACCAAGGTGATTCTGGATGGAAATAGCCTTGAAAAGGTGATGTATAATATAAAGTATCTGATTTCTTTTCCCCTTGTAATTCTTATTTTGTGCATTTGGTGTTCAGTTCTGTTTGTTATTAGGGAAAAAATAAAAGCATACATTTTCTTTTAGATAGCTGCCAAAATATGGAAAGCCTTTGTTCCTTTTCCAGTGTTGTCTGTAACTATTTGTGACATTCTTAGATTACCAATGAATGGTGTTGCCTTCCATATTTAATTTATTTCTCAAATTTTATGTGTATAAAATAAAACTTGAGCTATAAGCATCAAAAAGTATTTTATACTAAGAATCAGAAAGCTGCTATGGCTGTATACTTTCAAGTTTCTTGAGAATTGCCACTTGCTTAAGAAATTCGTTTGGTTTGTGCTTGAAATTCCATCTTGTGTCAGAAATCCTGAGTTCAGTTTCTACTGTTAGGTTTAGCCACATAAAATTACTGATATTTGTCTGTTTTGACCCACAAAAACTGGCAGCTTCGTGTAATTCAACCTAAAATGTTGTAAAGACAGTTACTTTATGTCTCTGAACCTCAGTTTCCTCATGTGCAAAATAAAAATAATAGCTATTTCACAAGTAAAAGTGAATATTAAATTCTATGATTAAAGTGATTAAGGCTTTGTAAAAAGCTTTATAAAATTTTAGTATTTTTTATTATTACAAATTCTTATAATCAGTTAAAGGTGGCTTATAATATTATCAGCAACATGTAAGTGTACCTAATTTGCCACAATCCATTGAACCCACTGGCACACTATTTTGTATTATTTTTGCCAGCATAATATGTGTAATGACATGTGAAAGATGTTATGCAATCATTTGTCAATTTACTGGTACTAATACACTGAACTAGAAATTTCTTAGCAGGAATTGAAAAGGAAATATTCAGCAGTTTCCAGTTTTCCCTGTCATTGTGTTGTAGTGGAAAACTGAGCAGTTGAAGAGAGCTTAAAAATGCTTTGGGAATAGGTATTAGATTTTATTTTTTTCCTTTTTCTCCCCTAAGCCCCCCAGTACATAGCTGTATACTCTTCGTTGTGGGTCCTTCTAGTTGTGGCATGTGGGACGTTGCCTCAGCGTGGTTTGATGAGCAGTGCCATGTCTGCGCCCAGGATTCGAACCAACGAAACACTGGGCCGCCTGCAGCGGAGTGCGCGAACTTAACCACTTGGCCACGGGGCCAGCACCGGGAATAGGTATTAGAAATGAGGAAGAAGAATTCAGAAGGAATGGAGAAATGATGTTTGCTGAACACAAAACTCATCTCACAATGTTTTTTGGCTTTACTGATAAAAAAACTATTACTTAAATGAAATATTTCTGTGTACTATAGTTCTTTCTGTGTATTGTAGACTTTAATATCTCCATTACCTTTAACCACAAACCAGATTTAACTGATAGCCATTTAAAACTGCTGAATAGAGGCCAGCCTGGTGGTGCAGCAGTTAAGTTTGCACATTCTGCTTCAGTGGCCAGGGTTCTCCTGATCGGATCCTGGGTCCAGACCTACGTACTGCTTGTCAAGCCATGCTGTGGCAGGTGTCTCACATATAAAGGAGAGGAAGATAGGCACGATGTTAGCTCAGGGCCAGTCTTCCTCAGCAAAAAGAGGAGGATTGGCAGCAGATGTTAGCTCAGGGCTAATCTTCCAAAAAAAAAACCAAACCCTGTCTAATACAGGGGGCTGGCCCAGTGGTGTAGTGGTTAAGTTCACATGTTCTGCTTGGGTAGCTTGGGGTTCACAGATTTGGATCCCAGGTGCAGACCTAGGACCACTTATCAAGCCATGCTGTGGCAGCATTGCGCATAAAGTAGAGGAAGATGGGCACAGATGTTAGTTCAGCTACAGTCTTCTTCAAGCAAAAAGAGGAGGATTGGCAACAGATGTTAGCTCAGGGCCAATCTTCTTCACACACACAAAAGAAACAACAACAAAGAAACTGCTGAATACAAACTGCCATTTTATTTCTTTGTGGCAGTTTACTACAAATCAAACTAAGGTGATGAATCTTGATTCTTTTGGTGATTTATTAAATTTTTACCAAAATTATTCCTTAAAAAATTATTATAAAACCTTTATGGTGGGGAGTCTTTCTATATCATTTTTTTCAATTCTCCCTAATTTTACAGATAAGAAAACAGACACAGGGGCCGGCCTGAGTGGTTAAGCTCGCATGCTCCGCTTCAGTGCCCAGGGTTTCGCCAGTTCAGATCCTGGGCTCGGACGTGGCACTGCTCACAAGGCCATGTTGAGGCGGCATCCCACATGCCACAACTAGAAGGACCCACAACTAAAATATATAACTATATACTGGGAGGATTTGGGGAGAAAAAGCAGGAAAAAAAAAAGATTAGCAACAGTTGTTAGCTCAGTTGCCAATCTAAAAAAAAAAGAGAAAACAGACAGAAATGTAAGAGAAGTATAATTAATTATTTATAGGGCCTAGTAAACAGATAAACATAAAATCAAGAAATTGTATCACACCTTCCTTACATTTTTATGGTACATGTTAAGCATCAGTAATGGGAACTGTTAGAGTTTGAGCTGATTTTTATATAGATAAATGTTTACTTTGGGTTTGCTCAGAGATTTTAAAACCTTCCAACTTTGCCTTGTGATTCTTGTTAAGTTTCTTCTCTTTTGATATACTTGAGGCATTGACAACAAAGAATATTAGTGTCTTTTATGGGGGAATTCTTTTTAAAGTTTTTTTTTTTTTACTATAAAGAGAAGTAATATTCATTTGTTTTTTACTTTGTACAAGTAAATTATAGAATTTTAGCAAGATTGAAGAATGGTTTACTGTTCTAGAAACTGTACTGGGTTGTTTATTAGTCTGCTTGAACCGCCATTACAAAATACTATAGACTGAGTGGCTTAAACAACAAAAATTTTTCTCACAGTTCTAGAGGCTAGAAGTCTGAGATCAAAGTGCTGGAAAATTTGGTTTCTGGTGAAGCCTCTCTTCCTGGCTTGCAGTTGGCTGCCTTCTCACTGTGTCCCTCACATGGCATTCAGCCTTTCGTCTGTGCACATGCAGAGGAAGAAATTTCTCGTGTCTCTTCCTCCTCTTATAAAGAATAGCGTCCTATCAGATTAGGGCCTCACCCTTATGACCTCATTTAACCTTAATTATCTCCTTAAAGGCCCTGTCTCCAAATATAGTCACATTAAGGGTTAGGTTTTCAACATATGAATTTTGGGGAGGGACACAATTTAGTCCATAACAGGTTGTCCCTACCCTGTTGACAAACAGGATTTCCTAGTATTATTTTTAGAAGGTTTATGTTTTATTTTAGGTAGATCCTCAACTTGTGGATGGACACCTTTCATACTTTCTTGGAGCTATAGGTATGCCTGGTTTGACTTCCTTGATTGGGATACAGGAAAAAGGTCATGTAACTGCTGGATCTAATCAGACAATGGTTGTTAGTGGGGCTGCTGGTGCTTGTGGATCCTTGGCTGGGCAGGTAAACTTTCTCAGAATTATTTGGTTTTCTAAAAAAGTAGTCATAATTGAATCTCTGGATACATGTATATGATTTAAAAGATAAAATTGAACAAATTTATAATATAATTATTTTACACATTTCTGGTAGAAATGATGTTATTACCTGCTTACACTGTCTTCATAACAATATGAAAAATATTGTAGATTTTTGTATCTTGCTCACTATTAGCCAAAAATAGCCCTGGTGGCCTAGTAGTTAAAGTTGGGTGCTCTTATGGCTTCGGTGGCCAGGGTTCGGTTCCCGGGTGCAGAACCACACCACTTGTCTGTCAGTAGCCATGCTGTGGCAGTGGCTCACATAGAAGAACTAGAGGGACTTACAACTAGAATATACAACTATGTACTGGGGTTTTGGGGAGGAAGAAAAAAGAAAGAAGAATATTGGCAACAGATGTTAGCTCAGGGCAAATCTTTCCCAGCAAAAACAGGCATGGTAAATGCTGGAGCATTGCTCCAATCAATACAAAAAAGAAAATCATAGCGTACTTGTCTGGAATTCCATGAATTAAAAAACAAACTCATGTATTTTTTTTTTCCCTGAGGAATATTCACCCTGAGCTAACATCTGCTGTCAATCTTCCTCTTTTTTTTTTTTTCTTTTGTATGCGAGCTGCTACCACAGCATGGCTGCTGACAAATGAGTGGGTCAACACCTGGGAACTGAGCCCAGGCTGCCGAAGTGGAGTGCACTGAACTTAACTACTAGGCCCCTGGGCTGGCCCCATAAACTCATATTTTAAAAAATATTTTCAAATAAGAAAGCACTTAGGTTCTAGAAATATGGTAAATGTTACCATAGAATTTTATGAAGTGCATTGTTTTATGAATAATAGCCTTTATAGTCTGAAACCACTGAAACAAAACATTTTATCTTATTAGTGATTTTAGTTCCTTACAGGCCTGAAAAATATGGAATTGCAAGATAGTGATGTCTTGGCTCTGACTATCCCTTTTATAAAATCAGCTTTAAATTGTGAGATTTTAACATTCAAACTAAGTCTAGTTTTATTTAATCTTAATTTTTAAAAAAATAACTGTTCTCAGTTCTTTTGGTTTCAAATTACTTTTAGCTAAAAGCCCTATAATCTATCCTAAATTGTGATGAACATTCTCTTATTCTTGTAATATCCTGTATGCGTTTTTTCCATTTAAATGTAACAATAGAAAGTTGCCTAATTTTCAAAAATTTCTCCCCTAGATTGGCCATATAATGGGCTGTTCCAGAGTAGTGGGAATTTGTGGAACACATGAGAAGTGCCTCTTTTTGACCTCAGAACTTGGCTTTGATGCTGCAATTAATTATAAAAAGGAGAATGTGGCAGAACAACTCCGTGAATTATGCCCAGCTGGAGTGGATATTTACTTTGACAATGTTGGCGGTGACATCAGTGATACAGTGATAAGTCAGGTTGTTTGCTGATTTGTTTATCAATTTGAATACTACATTTTATCTGATATCATATCTTTTTACCTGATACTGAGAGAGAAAAAAGCTGTATAAGACTGTAGGGTTTATTGTGAAAAATGATGTCATGATCAGTATGGTAATTCAGTGATACAAAAGAGCTTGCTGATATCTACTTCCATTTGCCTGCAGATTCGCACTATGGGCATCAATTTCAGTTCTTTGCCAGCAGAATTATATTTTTCACCTGCAATTAATTTTTGTGAAAAATTACAGTTTGCATGGTTGAAATGGTGAAGTTCTGACCCCTAAATCACCATTAACCAACTCACAGCTGTGGCCCTGACTTTGGGTAGGGAGTGGATGTTCACAGATTGCAGGTATTGAAATATTTCTATCGACAATGTTATAAAATATCAGCATTACCTATTAACACTGCATTGATCTTTACGATATGTAAAATTATTTGCAGTTGAGGTTAAATTATTTAAATCCAAAGAAATACTCTACTACTACTAATAAAAGTAGCAGGAACATCACTGACAACTAATTTCATTCTTTTGCTTATTACCAAACTCTCATTTATCTTTATGTTCCTTTGGAGTAGACTTATTTTCTAGCTAAATAAAACTCTTAAATACATATAATGGGTATATCTTCTAAACAAAATCAATTAATTGGCAATAAAGATTAAATACAATAGTCAAGGAGGCTTTCATTGAGGCAGCCATAGAATCAGTAAACAAAGGGACAGCATGTATCTTAGGCTATAATCATCAGTTTTCTCTGAACAGATGAACCAGAGCAGCCACATCATCCTGTGTGGTCAAATTTCTCAGTACAACAAAGATGTGCCTTATCCTCCTCCACTACCCCCTGCCGTAGAAGCAATCCGGAAAGAAAGAAACATCACAAGGTGTGTTCCACCCTTTCCCCTTATTACCAGATTCATTTAAAGATCATAGATGTATATGAAATGTATTGTTCTTCATATATAATTTTTGCATATTAAATAAAAATTGAAAATATACATTTTAAGCCAGTTCAATATTTAGGTTTTGGTTAACAGCTCCCTGGCAGAAAACTTTAAAAAAATACATCTGTTCCATCAATCTTTTGCAAGTCTTTTACAAGTGACAGAAACTCAATTCACATTAGCATAAGTGCAAAGGAAATTTATTGGCTCACGTATCTGAGGTGTCCAGTATTAATACTGGCTTAGATTTGGCTGGATAAGGGGTTTGCATAGTGGTGTCCTGACTCAGTTTTTCTCCTCCTCTGGGCTGTGCTTTCTTCTGGGTTGGCTCTGCTCCCTGGCAGGTTCTCCTCTTGCAGCAGCAAGAGGATGACTGGTATCTCTAGTCTTATATTTTACCAAGTTAGCAATCCAAGCAAAAAGAGAAGAGCTCTCTCCTTGTGGTTTTATCGAGTCCCAAAGCTGATACTTATTGGCTCAGACTGGCCTGGCTTTGGTCGTGTGAAGGTGGGGAAAAGATGTTACCTACAAAGTAAAATCACAGTGCTCTTGTCAAATGGAGTTGTAGATGCTGAACAGACAAAACAGAAGTCCATTACACTTGCACCTGTAACTACACCTAAAACTATATCTGACCAGACTGTGTGATTAAGCCTGTTGTTTGAAAGATTAACAGATATTAGAGTTCTGGAATGATTGGATTTTGGACTCTTTCACTCCCTCCCTAGTCTCTGATCATTATCCTTTTCTTCTCCACTACAGAGAAAGATTTCTGGTGTTAAATTATAAGGACAAATTTGAGTCTGGCATTCTACAGCTGAGTCAGTGGTTTAAAGAAGGAAAACTAAAGGTAGAACTTGCTTCTACTCTTTATCAATATCATTCTTCCTGCTATTGGATATACTTTTGTATTATTTGAATTTGTTATAGCAAACATATTAATTTCATAATAAAAATTCCTACAAAAGAAAAGTATACTGAATATTAGAAATTAACTTTACCTCTCAGGTGAGTATAACCTCCTTATTGAGAAACTGTCATTTCCTTTATCTAGAATTTTATTAACTTTTACTTTTCTTAGATTATATTACAAAACCAATAGGATTTTTTTTCCAAATTGTAATATTCATTAATTTAACACATATTTATGGAATGTGACTATGTGTTAGAAGCTGTGCTTTCTCAAAAATCATATAAGCGCATCTTAGTACCCCTATCTCTCCACCACCATACACCTTTCCTGCCCTCCCTGGACATTCTGTTATCTCTCTTGGTTGTTGGTTGAAAATCAGGAGTTACTAATCTTGGGTCTAGAGATCCTGACCTGGGATGTTCTTGAAACCTGGAAATGATAGCAGTTGTATCTGTATGTGCCTATCTACTTCGTTTTTTGAAAAGAGGGTGTATAGCTTGTGATGTTACCAATTGAAGATTAGAAAAATCAATTGATAGGAACTTTTCTGGGTTACCTACATGAAATGAAGAATGTCTATTTTTCGACAGAAAGTGCTAAATAGTATTGCTGCCTTTTGCAAAAGTGGAAACTGTTAAATAGAAACATTGAAGGAATTTTTATTATGAAATTAATATGTTTGCTATAATAAATTCAGATAATACAAAAGAATACTAAATCTAGCTATTTTGATTTACAGATCAAAGAGACTATGATAAATGGATTGGAAAACATGGGAGGTAAGATGAATGTAGATTTATTTATTATATACACGTGCTCAGCACATGTACTCCCTTTTTTCTTTGAATTCTACTTCTCTGGTGTTTTTTTCTGTTTGAATCATTTCTTTCCTGTAAAATGGTCCTACAGGTTTCCTTAAATGTCTTAATCAAACTCCATGAAAGTTCAACTTAGTGGTGTTTAAGAGGTATTGTTTTCGCATTTCAAATCATAAAATAAAAGTGTTTCTCTGGTTTCATAAACAACTTTTGAAAAAAATGTAAGAATCATGAAAGTCATTTAGCCTCTATTTACCTTTTTCAAATTGAACAGTTCTAAGGCATCATAAGATTATATTAAGCAAATTTTCAATATTTAGGTGGGTTTTTTTTTTTGCCTAACATACAGATTTTGGCATACCTTTTTGTTTGTTTCAAATGAAAAGGATTAAATCAAACTGATTTTTTTCCTTTCTCAGAAAAAAAATTTAATATATTTACTAAACTGAAATATAAATTTCACCCATTTTTTGGCATAACAGATGTATATTTCACTTAGTAAAACTTTATGATTAGATTTATAATATTTTAGCTATTTAAAAATTGTTTTTGCTTACAGTTTATCGTCGCTCTTATTTGCCTATAGTCTTCAGACTCTGTAAACAGTGAATGTTGATGTGGACATCAATTAAACATTTATAGTTTGGGTGAAAATTTAAGATGTTAATTGGATTAGTTTGTCCTGTAGCTTTGCCATTGTTTTCTTTTCATGACAGTTTCCTTAAATGCTTCATATTAAGATCGTTGAAGAAATTACTCAAATTAATTGTATGTGTCTGACTTACGGATAAACATGTATGATAATGACATTTATGTTTTCAGATAATCAAGGTTTTTTTTCTGTCTTTCCAGCTGCATTCCAGTCCATGATGACAGGAGGTAACACTGGGAAGCAGATAGTTTGCATTTCAGAAGAAACCTCTTTGTAATCTCTATAAACGTCTTCATCAAGGAAATACATAGATTTCTTTCCATTTTGCACAAAGATTTTCAAGATACGTTAAAAAAAACCTTAGAATACAGATAGTTTTTGATTTAAATGTGACCATAGGTGATATTTTCTTAGTTGCATAATTCTTTCCTGTATTTTCAATATCATATCCGTACTCTACATCCAGCATATGAGTATTTACAACAATAGATTGAAGTCAACATGATCTATTTTTCTTTCTTTTACTAAAACTAATATTACATATGATATTTTTATCAGATATTCTGAAACTGCTGGAGATTTGATATAACTGTTAATGGATCATACAAAATAGCTTTTTAAAATTAATAACTTTGATTTAAAATGGAATGCTTGAGAAGGCACTTAGTAACTATTTGCTGAACTAGAAGTGCTTTACATAATTCCTGAACTGAAACTTGGCATAAGAATAGAATTGGGATGGCCTTTGCATATTGTAGATGGAAAAGGGACTTAATGGCAGGGTGTGTGTGTAGGAGTTTGGGGTAATTCAGAGCTTGTGGAACAGTTTTTGGGATAGGAGAGCAGAGGCTTTGTGTTGGGAGTAGTATGAGAAGATAAGTAACTGAGGTCTGTTAGGTTGACGGAAAGACTAGATTTATACAGAAGATGATCTATTTGTGTTTTGCCAAATAATTTACTGTATAGCCTAAAAACTCAAATATATATTGATAAAAGCATATGTTTATTTTATATTAGCAGGCACATACTGTCAAATAATTGTAAAGATTTCAAGGGCAAATAGATAAACATCACTTGGAGTTTTAGGTGATTAAAAAGATTTAGACAACAAATATAGCTTCAGAAAATGACTGGCCTGACTGGGCAGATTAACAAATGGTTGTAAACATGAATGTTCAAGGTCTACTAATGTACCTCTAAATAAGAGACTTTGTTTTATTAATTGTAATCAACCCTTTAGAACAGTAAAATTGATATTATTCTGAGTGTTGTGCTGGTTTATGGTCATCTGTTTACACACTGTGTCGATGAAAATAATCCATAACCAATCTATAAATGAAAATTTGGATGAGTTTATTCTGAGCCAAAATGTGAGGACCATGGCCTAGGGCCTGCCTTCCCCAAGAAAGGAAGGGCACCAAAGAAGTGGGGTGTACAGAGTTGTTATGTACCCTCGAAGAGGATGTTTCACACGTGATTGAAATGTCCCTTTTACAATAGTCATGAGACTGCTCTGTCAGCACAGCGATTGATGGACACAGCAAGTAGCAAGTCTGTTGTCTTGGTGGACACAGCCGGGTGGCAGGTCTGTTGTCTCGAGCTGGGTGGTCACAGGTGAGCACATCAATCAGTTCCTAGTGTAGGGAGAAATGCCTATCCTTAGGGAAACGCCAATGTGTGTGTGTCGGGGGGAGTTGCACCTTTATCTTAAGGGCATTTGTTCTTCCCATAGGAAATGTTTAAAGCGGATATACAATGCCAGCTCAATGGCCATGTCAGGCCCTTATGGAAAAACAAAGTCAGGCCGAATTAGGTTTACACCAAATGGCTTCCTCATATACTCCAACATATCCTATTGCTTGCCATGTCTATTTGTCACTGCACTATAGTTCTGTGTGCAACATTTGTAGAGAGTAGATCCAAATTGTGTTAGTAATCAGTTCCTCCAGTTGACTTCAGTGGGCTTCTTTATTTTCTTGTTTTATATACTTTTCCTGGATCATTTCATCTCGAGTGTTTCATCTCTGTGTGTTAACTCTTAAATCTACATCTGTATTTCTGACCTTTTACTTGAGCTTGGGATCTTAACCCCCAAGTAAATAGCCCTTTGGCACTGGGGTAGATAAACAAGGCTTATCTAAAGAGGAATGATCTTCCTCTGAAACCTGTTTCTCCTTTGTTTTTAAAATCACCATCCTTTATTTGTGTACCCAAACAACTACTCTCTCACCCATTCTTTTCCCAGTCATCAGGCCTTGTCTTTAACCTTGGAAGTGCCTTTCTAAGAGAACTTTAATTCCCACTGCCACTATCTTAGCGTCCCTCTTCCTTCCACAAGCAGCAAATATTCAAAAACTTAAAAAGTCAGTCAATCTCATAAAGCTCTAACAAGTGTTAGCATCCAGCCTGGAACTCGCATTCTAGCCCCCAGTCAGGACATCTGAGAGCTTTTTACATCCTAATATACAAAACCCAGACTCTAGGGAATTCATATTCCCAAAAAAAAGTTCTACACGAGTCTTGAGTCTCACCCGGCCTGGTATACAATACAGACATAGATTCTGCAGGTTCCCTTCTCGAGCAGTTAAGCTGCGAAGGGTCCTCTTCACTGAGAACTTTGATAAATGTTTATTTAAGTGGTAATCTTTTCTCTCTCGCTTGCCTGCACTGTGACTAGTCGTGATCTCAGCTGGCAGGAAAAACTACCCCATCTGCTGCCGCTGACGTCACGGCTAGAATGAACTGATCCCGTTTTTCGGGCTTCGCAGACCACAGAGCCCCGAGACCCAGAGAGAATGAGTGGGAGGCGGGGGACTGCGGCTCCTTCCGTCCCGGGGCGAGCCCAGCGCCGCGAGCCGGCCCCCGCCCCGCCAGCAGCCCCTCGGGAGAAACCCGGCACCGGCGGCCACCGCCCGGCCTGGAGGCGAGCGAGTGGGTGTGTGCGGGGGGCGGGGGGGGGCGGCCAAACTTCCTGTCCCGCGCTCGGGCTGCTTCCGGCGGGAGCCGGAAGGCGCTGTGTGTGGACGGAATTCGGGACCGACTGACGGACGGAGGGACGCCTGCCCGGGACGGGAAGGTGAGCTCCCGGGTGGGCCAGACCACACCCTCTCGGCTAGTGGTCCCCGAGAGGGAGGGAGCCGGAACCTGCTCCTCGGGGACTCGGAGCGAATTCGCCCCTGGAGAGGACCGGGAAACCGCCCCCTTTGGGCACCCCTCCCGGATCTGGCGGGCCCGGGAGCGGCCGGTCTGAAGCCCCACGGCTTCGGCCCTTCCCCGCGCAGGGTTTGGGGGTCCACGGATCGTCTCCTTCCCTTAGTTTTGGGGGCAGAGGCATGGGAATCAGACCGTCTTGAGAAAGCCAGAGTCTGCAAGTCCCTGGGGCGGGGGCTCCCCGACTGACTTCACCCGCAGCCAGGGCCTGCCCGCGGACCTCGGGGCCTTCCTTCCACTGAGGCCGTTGTAGTGGGCGAAAGAGCATGCCAGGAGGACTGTGCCCTGGGCTCTTTCAGCCCAGAGCTCCCGGCTTCTTTCCTACGTCCACTCGGTTTCTGGTCTAGAAGAAGGAAGGCTGCCGGCTCGGAGGAGGGCCTGGGCTGCCGGTTTCCCTCTTCGCCTGTCATTCCAGGGCGGGGGTGTGGGCCGGGAGCGTTTACAGCCTCTGCGTTTCGCAGGTTGAATTTATCCTCTGAAGTTTCTTAAGAGAAAAGAATCCAATTAGTTTATTAAAGTTTATCCCACTGGCTCGTGAGGCTCGTGAATGCATTTAGGTACCATTTGGAAGTTAAATATTATTAACGTGGAACTTAAGAATTTGTACTTCTTCCTCACTTTGGCGCAAGGGTCAACGTAGCATATTTGCAAGGCGAATGAAAGAAACATTTTGAAATGAAGTCAAGGGCATTTTGTTGTTAGGGAGTGAGAAATTCTACTTTGTTTTATCTTAGTGTGGGACAGAGTAAGGTTAACTAAACTGGCAGAAGATTTAGGTTCCAGTTTTTTAGGTTTTGCATCTAAGTAGATGTCTGATTTTTGGCAAGTTACTTAATCTCTAGCTTTTCGCTTTTTTCTCTCTGTAAATTAAGGGGTTTACTTACATATTCAGCAGCTATTTCCTGAATGCTTAGTTTGTGGACAGTATCGTGCTAGGTTAATGGGAGAAGGATGAATAAATTCAGCAAACCTTAACTAGTGAGAGAAATATGCATGTAGACAACTACCACCCCTGGCAGGATGAAATAATTGCTATAGAGAGGTCAATCAGTGTGTTGTGAGAACACCAAGGGAAGGACAGATTTGTTCTGACTGGAGGGAAAGGATCAGCCTGTCTTCATGGAGGATGGCATTTGCGTTGGGATTTTAAAGGCTGGAAACAATTTCAGAAGATCGGGACTGGATTGAGGGTGTTTATTACTGGTTGAAGAAGTTGAACTATTTCAAGCAAAAACCTTGAGCACTGAAACAGACTGGTGTGTTCATTTAATAGCTAGTGCAGTGTGGGCTAGACTAAAGGGTTCGTTGAGGAATATAGTGGATGCTGCAACTGGAACAGTATTTGCGGACATATTGTCAAGTATTTCAAATGCCATGCCTAGGGATTTGATTGTTATTCTGAGGCACTGAACTTTCCAAACGGGGAGCGGCATAAGCATTTCTGTGTTTTAGAAAGGTAACTCGAGTGGCTGCGTAAAAGATGGATCGGAAATGGGAATTTTAAGGTCAGGGTGACCAGTTAGAAGCCTGTTTTAAAAGTGTAGTTGAAAATAATGAGACCCCTAAACAGGGCATTACAGTGGGAATAAATTTTGGGGAATTGGAACCACTGGGATTATTTAACTATGGAGGATGAGAGAAATTGTTAAAGACCTAGAATTTGCAGCTGAGTGGGAGGAGGATTGGGCAGTAATTGAAATGGATAATACGGGAAGAAGGACAGGTTTGGCGGAGGAGAGGATAATCTGGATTTTGGACATTGTTAAGTCTGAGATGGATATCCATGTGGAGATACTCAGCAAGCAGTTAGAAATGCAAGTTTGGAGTTCATAAGAGAGGTCAGGTATAGAGACAGAAACGTGGGTATCATTTGCAGTGTCATTCATTCATTATACAAATATTTATTCAGTGCTTACTAAGCGCTTAAAAGGAAGCTTGTATGGAAGACCTTTAAGCTCATGGTAAAGACAACCTTAGAGCTTCACAGTATCAGAAATGACTCTTGGAGACCTAAATTCCTTATGAGTTACATACAGTTCTTTGCCAGGCACTGTGCTAGGTGCTGGGAGATACAGTAGTGAACAAGACAGACTAGTTCTTGCCCTTGTTTGTGGAACTTACAATTTAAAGGGTAGTCAGACAAAAATTGAATACTATATAAAAGCAAGTAAAAGAATTGGAAATTGTGATAAATGCTTTAATGAAGACAGTAGAGAGAGAAAATAAAGGTGGTAGTGGTGGGGGTATGGGGAACCTTCTTTGGATAAAGTGATCAGGGAAAGCCTTTCTAAATGAGGTGATAGTTAAACAGAGTCCTGAAAAATGCAAGAGAGCTAATCAATGGAAGAGAGAGGTGAAAGCATTCCTAGGTAGAGGAAATGACATGCGCACATCCCTAACATAGGAGCTTAATGTGTTCAAGGAACTAAGGGAGATACATTTGGCTTGAGCTGGGTGAGCAAGTAAGGGAGAGTGACTCTGAAGTGTGGTTGGAATGGTAGGAATGGATCGCGTAGGTTCTTATAGGCCCAGATAAAGAGTCTGTATTTTGTCTGGATGCATGGGAAGCCAAGTGAAGAGTTTCAGGCAATGGAGTGATATAACAGGATTCACATTTTAAGATGACAATTAGTGCTGTGAAGAGAATAGAATGGAGGGAGGTTGGGGCCGGCCAGGTGGTGCAGTGGTTAAGTTCGCATGTTCCGCTTCTTGGTGGCCCGAGGTTTGCTGGTTTGGATCCCGGCTGTGGACATGGCACCGCTTGGCAAAAGCCATGCTGTGGCAGGCGTCCCACATATAAAGTAGAGGAAGATGGGCACGGATGTTAGCTCAGGGCCAGTCTTCCTCAGCAAAAAGAGGAGGATTGGCAGCAGATGTTAGCTCAGGGCTAATCTGCCTCAAAAAAAAAGAATGGAGGGAGGCAAGAGTAGAAGCAGGGAGACCAGTTAGGAGACAGTAACAGTACTTTAGGGCAAGCGTTGATGGTGGCCTGGAGTAGGGTGGTGGCAGTAGAGACAGATGGTGGATTTGCAATCTCTTTTGATGATAGAGTCAATGGGACTTGCAGCTGGATTGGATATTGGGAGCAAAGGAAAAAAGTAATAAAAATGACTCCTAAATGGGATGAATGATCTTCCTGTCTTGAGTGGAGGATTACGGTGAAAGAGGTTGTCAGGAAATGGTGGGAGACAGGCTTGGGAGAGAATTCATTTTGGATATATTAAGTTTGAGATATCAAGTTAAAACATAAGGTAGAGAGGCCAAACAATTGCATATACAAGCCTATAGCTCAGAGGAGATATCTGGGCTACAGATAAAAATTTTGGACACTGTATCATTTGCAGCCATGAGTTCATACTAGGGAGAGAGTGTGGCAAGAGAAGAGGGCCTGAATACTGTCCTGGGGAACATTAATATTTCGAGGCTGAGCGGAGCAGGGGTATAGGAGTTATCAAAGAAGACTGCGTAAATGGCCAGTGAGGTAGGAGTAAAATAAGGAACTTGTATCTTGGAAGCAAAGAGAGTAAAGTGTTTGAGGAAGGAGGCAGTGCTTCTGAGAGGTAATATCAGTTAGTGCTGTTTGGTTGCAAGTGACCAATTTACTTCAGGGGAAGAGGAAATTATAACAAGGATGTGGGCAGCTCACAGGATCGAAAGAAATGCTGAAGGCCTTGGCTTTATAAAGGACAAGAATCTGAGCAGCCCCAGGGGGAGGCTGCTAACTGCATTACTGGAATGAATGGGCTGTTGGCAGTTTCCAGGGCTTAGTTACTTCTTTTAGGATTCAGGTTCTAAGGAAAAGTGTCTGATTTGTTCAACATGGGTCAAGTGTCCACTAGTTGGCCTGGGTTAGAAAAGAACACCTTAATCTACAGCTCCACCAAGAATATATCCAATGGATGAGAGGTAGATCCCCAAACAAAATATGGATCCTGTCTCCCAAGCAGGGGAAATGAATGTGAGACAATCAAAAACAATAGTTGTCCATTGCAAAGGTCAAGTAAGGTGAGGACAGCAAAGTGTCTATTGGATTTGGCAACATGAAGATCATTGGTAACCTTAATAAGAGAGGTTTTGGTAAAGTGTTGGAATTGGATAGTGATTGGAGATGAGAAAGTGGAGACAACTCTCATGATAAATTTGTCTCTGAAGGATTTCGGAGAGATGGGGAGGTGACTAGAATAAAAATCAGGGCTGTGGGATTACAGCACACTAGAACATCCTGGGAAAAGAAGAAGGCCCAGAATGAATCCTACAGTTTTTAAGATTCATTCTGGCTTCACATTCTATATTCCAAATTTCCTTCATCAGTGCTTTTTATCACTTTATTATTAGAATTTAATCAGCTCCCATAATATGCTACATATGATACCAAAAGTTACCTAGTTTTTCTGTTCCTAGCACTACCATTTTATACCAAAATTTAAATTGCTGTTTTTTTAATTTTAATTTTTGGTCTTTGTAGTTCACTATCATAAGTGTTTAGCCACAGGTAGAGATGGAGGAAGCTGAGAAGCAGATTGGCCCATGTCAGGAGAGACTAGTCCTCTTGGTTGAAATCATCTGCTTTATTTTAACCTTTGGGAGTGGTGACCAGTTGAGGGGAGCACAGCGTTTCTCAGTTTACTTCCTCTTTTATGCTCCTACCTCCCTTCTTTCTGAAACTGAGTTGGTGTCAAGGCAGTTTCTGCCTCCCTCAAGTAAGAGCAATACTGATGTTTTAGGCTTTGTTTTCTAGGGTGGGATCACTTTGCTTTTTAGAGGTTGACACGATGTTCTGTTTCTTTCATGAGGCAGAGTAGTATAAAGCCCTTGGTCATCTTTCCCTTTGGGAGACGCTCCTTTCTGTATGGCAGACAGAACTGAGGTAAGAGACCTGTATCAGCTCTGTTCCCCTGTTGCTTGCTTAGTTTATGCTGGATTAGTTTTTCCTTCCAGTATTTCCCCATGTAGCCTGCATTAGTTTTAGGCCATCTCTACCTTAGGGAAATGGTATTACCACTAATTCCTGTGTAGTATGTGGGAGTTCTACATTGGGATTTGGGACCAAAGACCGGTTGACTATAAGGATTACTTTGCCTTTCTTTGCTGACCGTTGCCTAGTGTGTAGTATTTTCCTCTGCAGATCTCACAGGGTGGGCTTGAGGACAGGATTCAAGTAATCTCCATTTCATCAAGACTTTCTATCAATCGTAATTGCTGATTGTTTGTAATATATATTTATAGCAGGTTTGTATCTATAGCTTTACATTTTATAGCTGCTTCTGTGTTTAACATATATATTTTCAACATTTGAAGGTACTTTATAGTGTTTTTCAATCTAATGGGACGTAACCTGTTAGTAGCTTGTAAAATCAGTTTAGTGGGTCTTATCATTAAAAAAAAAATTCAGAGTGCATGAGGTTAGTATGGGTTAGTATTGTTTCATGAGAATGTTATGTATGTCTCTGTGTGTTTCATTCTCTGGGTTATGATGGGAAATGTGTCTTAACTGTGGGTTATAGTCACAGTAGTTTGAAAACCACTGCTCTATAGGAAATTTGGATGCCATAATAAAAGACAGAGTTCTTAACCTTTTATAGTATACTGAGCATTTGATAAATTTACTTGTTTCTTAAGCACATATGCACAACTTTGTTTCTGAAGAATTTTATAATTATTTTTATTGATATATATATATATATATAAATAATCCTAGGGCAATCTACTTTCATTTCTGTATTTCAGATGAGTTTCCTAGGGTCAAGAAGGCAAGTAGCATGTCCAGCTTTCAACCAACAAGTCAGAGGCAGAATTTAGATTTCTATTTGAGAGACCTTGGGTTTTTTTTTTTTAACGTATCTTTATTTAACTTGTTCAGCTACTTAGTGTTAATGCATAATTTGCTGGATGATGTTGAGTGTACTGTAGAAAAAGAATGCAGCTTCTCAGACTTCAGGTCTCGGGATTTGTTTATTTGGCCTAAAACAGAAGGAGGGTTGTTCTCAAGATGGTCCTGAGCATAGAGATCGCTATTGTCCTACATCTGCTTTGCCATTGTTATCAATTCTCTCTTTACTTATTCCCAGTACTTTTCAGGGCTTCTTGTGTTCTTTGCTTTGGTTTATTGCAAGTTTTATGGCCTGCCTTCTTTTTAACCTCTAGGCTGACTATGGGATAACATTCAATAGCAGTGGCAGGGTCAGTGGATTTCTAAAAAATATAATATATGCTGAACCAAGATTGTTTTCTTTAAGCAGTCTAATGTGTTTTGATGGCCATAGGGAACCATGTACATGGTAAAATTTCAGTTATCAGGATTATGTCAGTTGTTGCCATGGATATGTCTTTATGAGTAAGTATACAGATGTAAACGCCACAACAAGAAAATTCAAATTAATGTTCATATTATGTGGTAGAGATGGCGTTTTGCTAAAATGAAATACTTAATGTTGAGCTTAATAGTGGAAAGATTTAGCCTTGGACTCAATAATATAGTTGATCTGTTTCTATATTTTAACTTTAGTAATACTAATGCAGAGAATACCATGCATGGTAGTGTTTATAATGTCAAGACATGTTAAGCAGTTTATGACAATCAGATCCATATTTAACCAAAACTGAGAAGTCCTTGAATGCCAATTCTATTGAGGTATTGTTTGATAATGTTGTAGAGTTAGAGTTTCCTTGTTCAATTGAATATAAAATTTGCATTGCAAGTGAAAAGATAACACAGAATGGGAGAAAGTTTGTGCAAATCCTATATCTGATAAGGAACTTGTATCTAGAATATAAAAGAATTCTTGTTTTGTTTTGCTTTTTTTTTTTTTTTTGAGGCAGATTAGCCCTGAGCTAGCATCTGCTGTCAATCCTCCTCTTTTTGCTGAGGAATACTGGCCTGGAGCTAACATCCATGCCTATCTTCCTCTACTTTATATGTGGGACGCCTACCACAGCATGGCTTGCCAAGCAGTATCATGTCCACACCAGGGATCCGAACCGGGGAATCCTGGGCCGCCAAAGCAGAACGTGCGCACTTAACCAGTGCGCCACCGGGCTGGCCCAAAAAGAATTCTTAAAACACAATAATAAAGACAAATAACTCAATTTAAAAACGGGCCAATGATCTGAATAAGCATTTCTCCAAAAAAGATGTACAGATGCCCAATAAGAACAGGACAATATGCTCAACATTATTAGCCATCAGTTAATGCAACTCAAAACCACAGTGAGTTGCCACTTCACATCCACTAGGATGGCTATAATGAAAAAGGCAGATAATGACAACTGTTGGTGACGATATGGAGAAATTGGATCCCACAGGGGCTGGCCTGGTGGTGTAGCGGTTTGCATGTTCCACTTCGGCAGCCTGGGGTTTGCCGGTTGGGATCCCAGGTGCAGACCTAAGCACCACTTGTCAAGCCATGCTGTGGCAGGTGTCCCACATATAAAGTAGAGGAAGATGGGCACGGATGTTAGCTCAGGGCCAGTCTTCCTCAGCAAAAAGAGGAGGATTGGCAGCAGATGTTAGTTCAGGGCTAATCTTCCTCAAAACAAAAAGAGAAACTGGATCCCTCATACACTGGTGGGATTGTAAAATGGTGCAGTCACTTTGGAAAACAGCCTGGTAATTCTCAAGAGGTTAAACATAGAGTTAACATATGACCTAGCAGTTTCACACCTAGATATATAACCAAAAGAATGAAAACATATGTCCACAGAAAATTGCATATGAATATTCATAGCAGCATTATGCATAATAACCAAATTGTAGAAACAACCTAAATGTCCATCAGCTGGTAAATTGATAAATAAAATGTCTGTCTATACAATAGAATATTATTTGGCAATAAAAATAAATGAAGTACTGATACTTGCTACAACAAGAATGAACCTTGGGAACATTATGCTAAGTGAAAACAGCCAGGCACAAAAGATCACATATGTGATTCCATTTTTATGAAATGTCTAGAATAGGCAAATCCATACAGACATAAAGTAGATTAGTAGTTTCCTAGGTCTGATCAGAGGAGGGTTTGGGAGGAGATGGAGAGTGACTACTAATGGGTAAGGGTTTCTTTTTTGGGGTGATGAAAATGTTGTAAAATTGGTTGTAGTTATGGTTGCACAACTCTGAATATACTAAGGACAATTTAATTGTATTGTTTAAATGAGTGAATTGTGTGGTATGTCAGTTATATCTTAGTGAAGTTGTATTTAAAAAAAGATTTGTACTGGGCTTTAAAATATCTGTTAAATGGGTAACTGGAATTGGGAATAGAAACAAATTTAACTGCATATTTGCCATCACACTTGCCTATAATGTACACGGCCAGTTGCTGTGTTAAAGATGAGTCCACACAGTCCACTTGATATGGTACTGAGTGCGCCAATACAGATTCTTTTGAGGTCAGCCTGCGTATTCTGCTGTATCTGACTATCTTCTTTGTTCATACAGCACACACACAAACTACAAACTTGGGCACCAAAATTGTATGGCAGTACTCAGTTATAATATGGATACCCATTTGTCCCAGAAAATGCTTGTGTTCATTTTTTAAGATTATCATCAAAATGAAAACACTAAAATAAAAAGATGTCATAGATAACATAGACTCTTGGGAAATGGTGATCTAGAGGTGACTCTTAAGCTATAAGAGAGGTGGCAGCTCCCTTCTCTAAGTTATTACAGCTTTGCAAAAATGTCTAAGATCTAGTATATCTGATTTTTCCCTTGTTCAGTGCACATATTCATATGCTTCATTTTATTCATTTTTCATCAGGTAAGGATAACAGAAACCTATCCCGGAGCCAGCACCATTAGTTTCTAAAAACCCTGGCAAATATAAAGGACAGTAAATAGTTGTTTAGTATTTTACAGATTTTACAATCCTGGAATCTCAGAGTTGGAGGAACCTTAAAGATAACCTAAACAAACCTTTGGTAATTTCTTGGCTTCTTGAGAGAGCTGGAATTGGGGAAAAGGAATTCTTAAAACCCTGGTGATTTGAGATCAAACCTTAGGGAGATATAATCACTATTCTTGCCAACTTGCTCTGTGGGAGGGAGTCCTGGCTCTGCAGCTTAATAACTTGGGCAAGTGATGTACTGAGCCTTGGTTTCTTCCTCTGTAAAAAGAGGGATGGATAAACCACACTGAGCTGTTAACAGTGCTTGAATAAGAAAAACATATGTGTCGGGGCCAGCCCTGTGGCTGAGAGGTTAAGTTTGCGTGCTCTGCTTTGCCGGTTCAAATACTGGGCATGGACGTGGCACCACTCATCAAGCCATGCTGAGGTGACATCCCACATGCCACAACTGGAAGGACCCACAGCTAAAATATACAACTATGTACTGGGAGGCTTTGGGGAGAAAAAGGAAAAATAAAAATCTTAAAAAAAAAAAAGAACGAAAAATATATGTGAAATGAAAAATCAAGGATTTAATAATACTTTATTTTATGTGGGAAGCCTAAAATAAAAGGAGCACTTTCATTGACATCTTGTTAAATTTTTTGTTTTCTTGGTGAGGAATGGCCCTGAGCTAACATCTGTTGCCAGTCTTCCTCTTTTTGCTTGAGGAAGATTGTCCCTGAGCTAATATCTGTGCCAGTCGTCCTCTATTTTGTATGTGGCATGCTGCCACAGCATGGCTCGATGAGCGGTATGTAGATCTGCACCTGGGATTCAAACCTGTGAACCCTGGGCTGCTGAAGTGGAGCATGTGAACTTAACCACCATGCCACTGGGCTGGCCCATAAATTATTTTTTTATGATGAAAAATGAGGATTTCTGGTAGCTAGCAAGGGGAAGAGAGGGGAACCAACAGGACAATAAGCATTCATTTGGGTACTTCTAAATGCCCTTTTTGTAAAGTTAGTCTGTCTGTCTTATTCTAACTTTCCACACTACCTTGGTATCAATTGACAACTCCCTTCCTGGGTACATTTTACATTGTATAATTACTTTGTATATAAGACTGCTTCCAATTTTAGCAACAATTATACAAGATAAAGTGGACTCACTCGCTGAAATCTTGAAAAAAGAATTAAGCTGTAAGAAAGTAGGAATTTAAGTTATTTGGGGATAACAGCTGCATCAGGGTCCAGAGAGTACTTCTTTGGGGAAATACTGTTTAAATTTTGGCTGACGGTATAACTACCTTTTAGAAAAATTGGGAAATTGAGGAAAGAAAAATAAGTCACACCAGCCTATCACCCAATATAGCATAGCTGTGTGAATTTCCTTTTATTTTTTCCTATGCATATCTTAACTAGTTTTTTTTTTTGCTGAGGAAGATTACCCTGAGCTAACATCTGTTGCCAGTCTTCTTTTTTTTGCTTGAGGAAGATTAGCCCTGAGGTAACATCTGTGCTAATCTTCCTCCACTTTATAAGCAGGTCGCTGCCACAGCATGACTGAGTGATGTAGGTCCACGCTCAGCATCTGAACCCACAAACCTGGGCCACTGAAGCAGAGCACATTGAACTTAACCACTACACCATGGGGCTGGCCCCGTAACTACTTTTAATATTAGCAAATGTATAATCTTGTATTTTGTTGTTGTAATTTAACATGTCACTATTATTTTTCTTTGTTGTTGCATTGTTTTCATAACCATAAATTTAAGTGATAATACTGTAATTTAATCAACCATTCCCTAATTGTTGGATATATATGTGTACTTTTATATGTTGTTTGCAGTTGTTTATTACCACAGATGATAAGGAGAGTAAGGAGAATTCTTGGGCATATTGTTTTTCCCATGTTTAAGACCTTTTCTTTTCTTTTCTTTTTTTGCTGAGGAAGATTTGCCCTGAGCTAACATCTATTCCCATCTTCCTCTATTTTTTAGTATGTGGGCCACCAGCATAGCATGGCTTCTAACAGAGAGGTGTAGGTCCGTGCCCAGGAACCAAGACTGGTGCTGGCCCCTAAGACCTTTTCTTTCTTTTTTTTTTTTTTAAGATTGTATTTTTTCCTTTTTCTCCCCAAAGCCCCCCGGTACATAGTTGTATATTCTTAGTTGTGGGTCCTTCTAGTTGTGGCATGTGGTATGCTGCCTCAGCGTGGTTTGATGAGCAGTGCCATGTCCGTGCCCAGGATTCAAACCAACGAAACACTGGGCCGCCTGCAGCGGAGCACGCGAACTTAACCACTTGGCCACAGGGCCGGCCCCTAAGACCTTTTCTTAGAATAGATTATTAGAAGTAAAAGTTTACATCAAAGTATAACTTTTTATGAGTTTTGATACCTATTTGGCTTGTTCTATTTTAAAACAAGTGTTGTAGGCTGAATTCTTTATTTGCTTGCTTGTTGTGATTTTTGGATATATAAAGAAGTGCCTTTGTTTATGTAGCTATGTTTTTCCTCTGCTCTTAATTCTCTCTCTTCTTTTTTCCTATTTTAGGCTAAATTGGTTACCCACCCAGCACAGCATCTTACAGGAAAACCATAGCATTTCCCAGAGAACTATGAGCATAACAGGAAGGTGTCATTGACTCTGAATTAAATTTCTAACCTGTCCCCTGAACAGCTACAGGATTTGGAAGCTGAATCAATGTTATCAGATGAGTTAGAATCCAAACCAGAGGTGAGCCCAGTCAGCTTGTTTCCTTTCTTTTGGTGGGCAGTATTCCAGAGTTTGTCCTTAGTTCCAGGGTCAGCAAATTTTTCTGTAATGGGCCAGATAGTAAAATTTTAGGCTTCGTGGGCCATATGGTTTTGGTTGTAACTACTAGTTTATTATTTTTCTATTATTAAATACTTTCTCAAAGATTTAAAAATTCCATTTTTACCTTTTATGATGTTTATATTTATTATTTAGGTAAGTGTAAAATTATTACACATTTAGCTAATTACATAATGACAAAATTTTATTTTACATATTTGGCGTATATTTGTATATGTATGTAAAATTTCTTACCACAAACCATTCTTCTAATAATCTTGTATATATCTGAAAGTATTTGCTTTTTAAATGTGATTAGAGGATTTAAGCATTTTTATTTTTATTTATCTTTCTCATTTTATTTTTAGTACATCTGTGTTGCAAAGATTTGGAATAAGATTACTGAAGTTTGAAGACTGACACTGCTCCTAACTAGTCATGTCCTTAGACAAGTCACTTAATGTCTTTAACTTGATTCCTTATTTTAAAAATACATGTTCAATCTTACTGAGTTACAGTGAGGATTAAAAGAGGCAATACACAGAAAAGTGCTTTGTAAAATGTAATCAGTAAAATGCAGTTGAATTTTTTATAGCTATTATTTAAAAATTTAATTATTTTTATAATTTTTGTGTTTAGTGGAAGGTTACAGAGGTTAACTTAATTTTGTAATTCAGCCTTTCTCTAAAACAGAGGACTTGATAAAAATAACTTTAAATAGTATTTTGTAGTTAATCTAGTTTTTCTATGAGTATGGCTGAGACTAGTGAACAACCAAGACTTAATTACATCGTCACCTTTTGATAATTTCAGAGGTTCATATCCATCTCTAACAACCTGTATTTTTCAATGTTGTCTTCCCACTGCCCCCCAGCTCCTGGTACAGTTTGTTCAGAATACATCCATCCCATTGGGACAAGGGCTAGTAGAATCAGAAGCTAAAGACATTACTTGCTTGTCCCTCCTTCCAGTGACTGAGGCCTCAGAATGCAGTCGGCTAATGTTACCAGGTAAAAATTAAGATCACCACAGATAAAATAAATAAGTCCTAAGTACTTAGCCTCCTCTATGGTATTGGTGGAATGGGATAACTGACTTTATAACTGACTGGTGGAAACTGTAAAAATTAGGAATCGTGAAGAAAAAGCAACCATTGGAGTCATAAGTGCATTGGTGATTTAAGTCATAGGAATGGATATGATTACTCTTAGAGTGGGAGAGTGAGAAGAAAAGAAGGCCAAGGCGAACCCCATGGAACTCCCTATTCAAGGTACAGGGTAAGGCAGGAGAGCCAGTGAAGGAGGGAGGAAGGAAAGGCTAGAGTACTCCAGTAGGAGGAATATTGGCAGAGTGCAGGCATGCAACCCAAGGGAATAGTCAATGTGTCAAATGCTCCTAAGAGACTCAGATAGACTCAGATAGGTAGGGACTATCCCAGTGAGATAGGGTCAAAAGGTCTTTGTTGATGTTGGCAGGACCTGTTCTTGGAGGGGGGGTGGAAAGCCAGGCTGCAGTGGATTGAGGTTCAATGCAAGGTAAGTATAGTTGAGGAAGTAACTATATTTTGTAAAGGCTTTCCTGCTATGGGAAAGAAAAAGAGAACGGAAGGTAGGTATAAGAATTTTTGTTTAAGATCTGAAATATTTAAGGATGGTTTTATGCTAAGAAAAAAGAGCTAATTAGAGAAGCTGCCGGCAGAAAGAGTGGATGATTGATGAGGAAGCTCCAGGACAGGTTGAAAGAGGTAGAATGCTGAGCACGAGTATTGAGATTAGCTTTGGATGGGAAGAGGGAGAGCCTATCACTTGACTATTAGCAAGAATATTATTTTTGGGTGCAATGAATTCTTTGTTTTCTGATTCTTGTTTTGAAATTTGGAATATTAATGTTAAATCAGGGGAGGGTCAGTATTAACCTGTTGGTGACAACTTACTTGTTTGTTATAAAGTTTTCTGGTTACTATCTTCTAATGGTGTTCTTTTTTCTTTGATTTTTGAAGTGACTTTAAAATCTTTTCAGTGTTTAAAGATTCAAGAAGGGCAGATATATTCAACCAACCAATGTTGATTTAAGGTTTCCCTATCTAGCTCCTAGCTTTTCTAAATCTACCATCTTTCAACTCCTATTCTATTAGTATGTGGGGAGTCTTTCCAAATACTGTGGATTTTCAATAAGTGAAAATTTCCACGTGCTAATAAATTTTGATCTTCATTAGGCTTTTTTTTCCTGAGTTGTCTCTCCCAATATTAATTTATTGAATAAATATTTTAACAATAATAAAGGGAAATGAAAACAGGGACAAAAGCATCCATCTTCTTTTCTACTTTACCTTCTTTTAGATGTAATTTTGATTTAAAATATTTTAGACAACCAGTTACAGATAATTGCTAATGAAAACCATCACCTCCCAGCTCATGAAACATTACAAACACAAATATATCTGCACACACTTCCCTAACCTCATTTCCCTCCCTCCTAAATATGTTATCGTTCCATGCATGGCCTGCATATTCTCTTTTTTTTTTTCAATAATTTTTTCTTTCTTCTCCCTAAAGCCCCCCAAGAACATAGTTGTATATTCTAGCTGTGGGTCCTTCTAGCTGTGGCATGTGGGACGCTGCCTCAGCATGGCCTGATGAGCGGTGCTAGGTCTGCGCCCAGGATCCGAACTGGCAAAACCCTGGGCTGCCGAAGTGGAGCACGGAAACTTAACCACTTGGCCATGGGGCCTGTCCCTGTATATTTTCTTTTGAGTTGGGATGTAGGTATAGAAAGGTACAAACCCATGTGGATATATATTTTGAAGAATTAATATAAAGGAGATACCTCCCACCCAATCAAGGAGTAGAGCATTGTGAGCTCCCAAGCCCTCCAAGGGCTCCTCTCTGATAAAGACAACCTCTGTTCTTCCATAGGTCACCACTGTCCTCACTTTTGTGACAGTTTTTTATTTGTTTTTCAAGTTTAACCACTCAGGTCTAAGCAGTGCAGTTTAATTTTAGCTGTTTTTGGACTTTGAATAGAATCATATGAATGTATGTTGTTGTACCTTCTTTTACTCTGTTTGTGAAATTCATCCTTCTATGTGGCTGTGGTCTGTTTGGTTTCATTGCTGTATAGTATTCCGTTATATGAGCGTACACCACCTTCTTTATCCATGCCACTGTTGATGAATATATAGTTATTTTCCAGTGTTGTACCATGACAAACAGCTGGTATGAACTTTATTTTAAAAAAATTTGTGTAGTAAAATATACACAACATAAAATTTACCATTTTAACTAGTTAAATTTACCATTTAATGAGTTCTGTGGCATTAAGTACATTTACATTGTTGTGCAACTTCGTTAGGCTTTGAAATGGCAATACTGTCCCTGGGCTTCCACTTTTATTCCTATAATCTTACCTGTTATCTCTTTAAAAGAGGAAAAAAATGTTGTCTACCTTTTATAGAGATGAATGAAAGCCCTGAAAACATTGGATGCTTCAGTGCTGTAGTCAGTTCCTCCTTGTATTGCAGCTAAAACCTTTGGAAATTCATCCCCCTCTTAGAATAAAGTTCTAGAGAGCAAGTCTTCTGAATTATTTCTTTACATCCAGTGTAAACCCAGAACTAGAATGACACATGTTGATGATTCCATCAAATTTCAGGTTTGTCTCAGGCTATGTTTTTTTTTTCCTAATGACTCAGTAGAACTGTCACATACATGTTGTAAAAATTAAAGAGAGAGATCTCTCCCCAAGAAAAATAATTTAAAATTTAGATCCTGTTCTTGAGTTAGTATTCATTGTATAACTATATTTTTCAAGGGAAAAGTACTGATTTGTGGTCTGAAAAGGACAAACGTCTGTAATGTCCGAATGTGGATGGTTGCTTATTAGTTACTGCCAAGTGTCAGAGGAGTCTGTCCCTCACATTTTGGCTGACTCCCTTTAGAACTCGAAGCTATCTCTCTGTCTTTTTGTGAGGCAAATCTGTATTTGTAAAATGAAAATGCTGCCTGCTTCTGTAAGGGTGTTAGGTGCTAACGAATGTTACAAGGGTATTAGATGCTATGTATTAAAATGGTGAGCTGTTTGGAGATAGGTGCTACATAAAGCTGTTGTATTTTCCCTTTGTAGATGATACTCCAAATCATACTAACTCCTCAAAGGAGGTGCCTTCCTCAGCTGTACTGAGAAGCCTTCAGGTGAATGTGGGCCCAGACGGAGAGGAGACAAGGGCTCAGACTGTACAGAAGTCCCCGGAGTTTTTGTCCACTCCAGAGTCTCCTAGCTTGTTGCAAGATCTCCAGCCGAGTGATAGCACATCTTTTATTCTTCTGAACCTAACAAGAACAGGTATTCTTTATCCTTTTCTGAACTTTGCTCATGCTTAAGAAAAAATTGGGGATGGGACATATTTTAACTCAGTCATACTTAAAATGGAAAGAAGCTTTATTATTTTATTATTTTGGAGAATTAGTGTAATCTGGTGATCGATTGAATGTGTAGAGAGAGGGCGGACTCTAGGGCTACTTAAAAGTTCCTTGTGTGGGGCCGGCCCAGTGGCGCAGCAGTTAAGTGCGCACGTTCCGCTTCGGTGGCCCGGGGTTTGCCAGTTCGGATCCCGGGTGTGGACATGGCACAGCATGGCAAGCCATGCTGTGGTAGGCATCCCACATATAAAGTAGAAGAAGATGGGCATGGATGTTAGCTCAGGGCCAGCTTTCCTTAGCAAAAAGAGGAAGACTGGCGGCAGATGTTAGCTCAGGGCTAATCTTCCTCGAAAAAAAATGTTCCTTGTGTGGAAAATTGGGTAGTGCCATTCACCAAGGTAGTGAGCACAGGAAGAACAGGGCTTGGGGGAGGATGATTAGTTCCAGCTTGTACCTGTTGATGTTGAGATATCTGAGGGACATTCAGGAGGAGGTGTCCTTTAGAGATAGAAACAGAAATCCAGAGTTCTAGAGGTGTCTGGTGTGAGATAATCAGTTTTGGTGCTTATCAGTGTTCAGGAAGTGTCTGAAACAATGAGCGTGGATTCTTTGATTCAGGAGTAGTCTGACACAGAAAAGAAGGCTAATCTGAGACCCTGGAAAAAAATGTTTAAGAGGGTAACAGAAGAATGGGAAGGAGCTGCTAGAGAGGGCTAAAGAAAACAGAATGAGAGTGGTGTGGGAGAAGCCAAGGGAGGAAAAAGTTTTAAAGAAGAAAAGGTACTAAATCATGCCAGATACCACTGGATGGGCTAGTGAGACGAGGACTGGGAAGTGTAGGTCTGGTGACCTTAGCAGAAGCAACTGTTATTGAGGGAGTAGAGGCGGAGGCCAGGGTTAAAGAGATGGGGGGCGGATGGCAAGGTAGACAGTGCATATGCAAGTTAGAAGTTAGGCTTGTTCAAGAAACTTGACTTTGAAGGGACAGGTGAGAACATAATAGCTAGAGAAGTACTTGAGACTTTCTATTCTTTTTTTAAAAATAAAGACAAGAGAGACGAGCTTGGGTAAGATGGCAACTAGAGAGGAGTGGGTTGCAGATGGGAGAGAGGAGATAACTGAGAGGATTGGGAGATGAGAGGTGTGGGTTAGCCTGGTTGCCAGGAGGAACAGTTTTGCCTCTGATAGAAGAACGGGTAAGATAAGGAGAGACCTTTAGCCTGGGAGTGGGAAGATGATAACCTAATCTTGTATGAGAACAGGAGCTTGAGGTGAGAGCTTGAGATCTAGAGTAGCTGATTCAGGACAGGAAGAGTTTCTGAACCAGGGCTGATAAAAGAATTACTTGGTGTCTAACTTTCATATATCCTCTTCTTTCTTCCAGGTCTGGGCTCTTCAGCTGAGCACTTAGTGTTTGTGCAAGATGAGGCAGAGGATTCAGGGAATGATTTCCTCTCCAGTGAGAGCACAGACAGTAGCATTCCATGGTTCCTCCGGGTTCAGGAGTTGGCCCATGACAGTTTGATTGCTGCTACTCGTGCACAACTGGCCAAGAGTGCGAAAACCAGCAGCAATGGTGAGACCCCTGTGGCGTTTTCCTTTCCAGTATTCTGTGCAGAGATTTTGGTAATGCAGTGGCTATATTTTGAGTTTTATGTAATCCAATTTATTTTATTGGTGAGAGCAGAAGGTTAGAAATGTGTAAATTGTTTATTTTTGGTGAATTAACTCAGCTGTGCCAGATTCATGTGCAGAATCAATTAAACTAGCATTCTCAATTGTCAGCTTTAAATAATGTGCAGAGCCTCTTTTAAAGGAGAAAAATTTTTCACAGATCCTGGTGTTACCTTGAATTGTTTTTATCGTAGTGTTCCTTATACTTAAAGCCTTTACACCATTATGAAATCAAAACCTTCTATCAGTTAATAGAAATAAAACTATAAAACCAATGAAAATAAAATTAATATTAAGTCATTGTGGCAGATGATGTTTTGCTGAAACTGCATTATTCTCATGGCAGTTTAGCAATTAGCAGCTGCCAGAGAGCTGCTTTTTTTATTGGAACCAGTTCATCAGATGACCTATAACTATGCAAACAAGCTGTAGTGCTATTTCTTTTTATTCAGCATGCCTGTACTACTTTGTGCCACTTTTCTCTATCCAATAATTTTCAAAGTGTGGTCCCTGAATCACCAGCATCACCTGGAAACTTAGAAATGCAAATTCTCAGGCCTCATCCTACTAAATTAGAAACTTGCAGTCTTCTAGTAAGCCCTTCTGGTGGTTCTGATGCATGGTAAAGCTTGAGGGCCATATTCAAACCACTCCTAAACCACTGCAAAACCTTCGCTTATGTAGCATGCCATAGGACTTTTAATTTCAGATCTGCCTCTGCATTTTCTCATTAACCTGTGACATTTGAGGTTGTGTCAACAAGTTATTAAGGTACATAACTATCATTATCACAAACCAAGTTTAAGCACTGAAATGTTATGTTAGTACCGAGCTGTTTGGAGCTCATGCAAATAATCTAGAATATGTTTGTGATTATTTTTTGATTACCATAAATGAAAATAAAAAATTAAAAAATTCCTCATACAGAACTCAAGGATCCTTGAGAATTATTTCAGAATATTCCAGTTTTAGAAACATTAACCTAAATCTTTCCTGCACAAAGAATTCCAAATTCTGGTAGTTTTCAAAATAATTAGTTATGTTTGTGACTATCAGAGTGCTGCTTAGAATGGCCCATTTTATCATTTTGGGAGGATTCTAGAGCTCAGATTCTTCCTGAGATGCTTTTGCTAATCCCTGGATCCTGAAACCTTCAGCATCTCCTTGTTGCATTGGGAAAGTAGTGCTTTATTTGCCAGTGAGAAGCAGTGTAGGGAGAGAATTTGGGACTGGGAATCTAGGGACCTGGGATCCAGACCTGGTGCCATCATTTACTAGTTCCCTGCCTGGGGAATTTAACCTCCCTTAGCTTCAGTTTTCTCATGTTCAGAACATAGAGATCAGGTAGCTTACCTGATTGGGTTGTTAATAGAGATTAAATAAGATTCTATCTGGGAAATGCTTTATAATCAGCAATGCATTGTATAGATGTTTTTATTACTCTCAAAATACGTTACCTTACTACCTAACAGCTAACTTATATGCTTGAATATAAAATAAGCCCAAATATATGACAGTCTTTCATATTGTCAGTGAGATGATTCCCTAAAAGTCTTTTTTGGGGCTTAGATATCTAAACCTTTAGGCATGTAGATAAAATTAAAGACTGTTAAGTTGCTATTTGAAATTTTATTATTTTGGTTGCACACATACATTTTAAATCATGAAATATGTTTATATTATATTGCTTTTCATCCACTAACATGTAATGAAATGATTTTATTCAATATTGTAATGCATTTTTAACATGAGTAACATGGCTTCTTTCTTATTACTGAAGCAACTTTGTGAGTTCTCTAGTACAGTTTTTCAGAGCACATCATCTTCACTTCTATCTGATTGAGATACAGAAATATTTTAATTTTGTATATGATGCTGTATATCAGGGGTCAGCAAAGGCCTATGGGCCAATTAACCATGTGGTTTTGTAAATGAAGTTTTATTGGAACACAGGCATGTCCATTAGTTACAGATCATCTATGGCTGCTATAATGGCAAAGTTGAGTAGTCATGACAGAGATTATATGACCCTCAAAGCCAGAAGTATTTACTATCTGGCCCTTTGCAGAAGTTTACTGACCCCTGCTGTATGATACTCTCACTAGAAATTTTATCCCAGACACAAAGACGTACTCACATAACTGTAGGATCTTTAAAGTGTTTACAGTATTATCCAACATGTGCCATATGAGGTATTGAATTTCTTTGTCTCTCTCTTTTTTGTGGGGGAACCAGTGTATCAGAAGACCTCTAAATATCCACAACTATCATTGCTCAAGGTCATTTTAAGCTAATCTGTCTTCTGCAAACAGAGCTTTGTTTTAAAAGACCAAGTAATTGTGGGGCTGGCCCTGTGGCCTAGTGGTTAAGTTTGGTGTACTCCACTTAGGCAGTGTGAGTTCAGTTCCCAGGCGCGGACCTATGCCACTCGTCGGCAGCCAGGCTGTGGCAGTGACCCACATACAAAATAGAGGGAGATTGGCACAGATGTTAGCTCAGGGTGAATCTTCCTCAGCAAAACCTCCCCCCCAAAACCAAACAAAAAACCAAAGTAATTGAGGGAGCACTCCTTTAAGTGAGTGATTTTATAGGACTCAAGTAAAAGGCAGCTCACTTTTCTCTGAGGGATTTTTTTTCTGTTGTATGATTATATCAGTGGTCTCATTGTATCTACAAAATTGAATGCACAAAGCCTCAACTGTCACCAGTTTAAATCTCTGGATTAGCGTGGGGCTTCCACAGACCTTTCGTTAGAAGTTAATTAGCTGGAGCTCTGGAGTTGCTGGGAAATTTCCTTTATGGTATATGCACTTTTGTACTGTTTAAAATTTACCTAGGTGCGCCAACACAGGAGCACCAAGATTCATAAAGCAACTATTAACAGACCTAAAGGAAGATGTTAAAAACAACACAGTAATAGTAGGGGACCTCAGCACCCCACTCACATCAATGGACAGATCATCCAGACAGAAAATCAACAAGGAAATAGTGGAGCTGAATGAAAAACTAAAACAATTGGACTTAATAGACATATATAGATCACTCCACCCTGAAGGAGCTGAATACACATTCTTCTCAAGTGCACATGGAACATTCTCTAGGATAGACCATATGTTGGGAAACAAGACAAGCCTCTACAAATTTAAAAAAATTGAAATAATAACAAGCATCTTCTCAGATCATAGTGCTATAAGGCTAGAAATTAATTACAAGAAAAAAGCTGAGAAAGGCACAAAGATGTGGAGACTAAACAACACACTACTGAACAAGCAATGGATCATTGAAGAAATTAAAGAAGAAATAAAAAAATACCTGGAAACAAATGAAAATGATAGCATGCCATACCAACTCATATGGGATGCAGCAAAAGCTGTATTAAGAGGAAAATTCATCCCAATACAGGCACATCTTAACAAACAAGAAAAATCCCAAATAAGCAACCTTAAAGCACACCTAACTGAACTAGAGAAAAAAGAACAAATGAAGCCCAAAGTCAGCAGAAGGAGAGAAATAATAAAAATCAGAGCAGAAATAAATACTATTGAAACGAAAAAGGCAGTAGAAAGGATCAGTGAGACAAAGAGCAGGTTTTTTGAGAAGATAAATAAAATTGACAAACCACTAGCCAGACTTACAAAGAAAAAAAGGGAGAAAGCTCAAATAAACAAAATCAGAAATGAGCGAGGAGAAATAACAACAGACTCTGCAGAAATACAACAGATTATAAGAGAATACTACAAAAAACTATATGCCAACAGAATGGATAACCTAGAGGAAATGGATAAATTCCTGGACTCCTACAGTCTCCCAAAGCTCACTCAAGAAGAGGCAGACAATTTGAACAGACCAATCACAAGGAAAGAGATTGAAACAGCAATCAAAAACATCCCAAAGAATAAAACCCCAGGACCAGATGGCTTTCCTGGGGAATTCTACCAAACTTTCAGAGAGGATTTAATACCTATCCTTTTCAAGCTATTCCAAAAAATTAGGGAAGATGGAACACTTCCTAACACATTCTATGAGGCCAACATCACGCTGATACTAAAGCCTGACAAGGACAACGCGAAAAAAGAGAACTACAGGCCAATATCACTGATGAACATAGATGCAAAAATTCTCTAACAAAATTTTGGCAACCAGAATTCAGCAATTCACCTAAAGGATCATACATCATGATCAGGTGGGATTCATACCAGGGACACAGGGATGGTTCAACATCCGCAAATCAGTCAACGTGATACACCACATCAACAAACTGAGGAATAAAAACCGCATGATCATCTCAATAGATGCAGAGAAGGCATTTGACAAGATCCAACAGCCATTTATGATAAAAACTCTGAACAAAATGGGCATAGAAGGAAACTACCTCAACATAATAAAGGCCATATACGACCAACCCATAGCCAACATCATACTCAATGGGCAAAAACTGAACCCCATCCCCCTGAAAACAGGAACGAGACAAGGATGCCCTCTATCACCACTCTTATTTAACATAGTACTGGAGGTCCTGGCCAGAGCAATCAGGCAAGAAAAAGGAATAAAAGGAATCCAAATAGGGAGGGAAGAAGTGAAACTCTCGCTGTTTGCAGACGACATGATCTTATATATAGAAAACCCCAAAGAATCCATTGGAAAACTGTTAGAAGTAATCAACAACTACAGCAAAGTTGCAGGGTATAAAATCAATTTGCATAAATCAGCATTTCTATACTCCAGTAATGAACCAACAGAAAAAGAACTCAAGAATACAATACCATTCACAATCGCAACAAAAAGAATAAAATACCTTGGGGTAAATTTAACTAAGGAAGTGAAGACCTATATAATGAAAATTACAAGGCCTTTCTGAGAGAATTGGATGACGATATAAGGAGATGGAAAGACATTCCATGTACATGGATTGGAAGAATAAACATAGTTAAAATGTCCATTCTACCTAAAGCAATCTACAGATTCAACGCCATCCCAATCAGAATCCCAATGACATTCTTTACAGAATTAGAACAAAGAATCCTAAAATTCATAGGGGGCAACAAAAGACCCCGAATTGCTAAAGCAATCCTGAGAAAAAAGAACAAAACGGGAGGCATCACAATCCCTGACTTCAAAACATACTACAAAGCTACAGTAATCAAAACAGCATGGTCCTGGTACAAAAACAGGTGCACAGATCAATGGAACAAAATTGAAAGCCCAGAAATAAAACCACACATCTATGGACAGCTTATCTTTGACAAAGGAGCTGAGGGCATACAATGGAGAAAAGAAAGTCTTTTCAACAAATGGTGCTGGGAAAACTGGAAAGCCACATGTAAAAGAATGAAAATTGACCATTCTTTTTCACCATTCACCAAAATAAACTCAAAATGGATTAAAGACCTAAAGGTGAGACCTGAAACCATAAGGCTTCTGGAAGAAAACGTAGGCAGTACACTCTTTGACATCAGTATTAAAAGGATCTTTTCAGACACCATGCCTTCTCAGAGAAGGGAAACAATAGAAAGAATAAACAAATGGGACCTCATCAGATTAAAGAGCTTCTTCAAGGCAAATGAAAACAGGATTGAAACAAAAAAACAACCCACTAACTGGGAAAAAATATTTGCAAGTCATATATCTGACAAAGGCTTAATATCCTTAATATATAAAGAACTCTCGCAACTCAACCACAAAACATCAAGCAACCCAATCAAAAAATGGGCTGGAGACATGAACAGACATTTCTCCAAAGAAGATATACTGATGGCCAATAGGCACATGAAGAGATGCTCATCATCGCTGATCATCAGGGAAATGCAAATCAAAACTACACTAAGATATCACCTTACACCTGTTAGAATGACAAAAATATCTAAAACTAATAGCAACAAATGTTGGAGAGGTTGCGGAGAAAAAGGAACCCTCATACACTGCTGGTGGGAATGCAAACTGGTGCAGCCACTATGGAAAACAGTATGGAGATTCCTCAAAAAACTAAAAATAGAACTACCATACGATCCAGCCATCCCACTACTGGGTATTTATCCAAAGAGCCTGAAGTCAGCAATCCCAAAAGTCCTGTGCACCCCAATGTTTATTGCAGCACTGTTTACAATAGCCAAGACGTGGAAGCAACCTAAGTGTCCAGCAACAGACGAATGGATAAAGAAGATGTGGTACATATATACAATGGAATACTACTCAGCTGCAAAACAGAACAAAATCATTCCATTTGCAATAACGTGGATGGACCTTGAGAGAATTATGTTAAGTGAAATAAGCCAGCGAGAGAAAGATAATCTGTGTATGACTCCACTCATATGAGGAATTTAAAACTATGGACCAAGAACAGTTTAGTGGATACCAGGGGAAAGGTGGGGTGGGGGGTGGGCACAAAGGGTGAAGTGGTGCACCTACAACACGAGTGACAAACATTAATGTACAATTGAAATTTCACAAGATTGTAACCTATCAATAACTCAATAAAAAAAAAACTGAAAAAAAAGTTATAGTTATTTAAAAAAAAAAATTTACTTAGGTGCGGGTCTGGCTTTTTCAAATAAACAAATACAATATGTGGGACAACATTTAGAAAAAGAGTTAGTTAATAATAATTGACAGAAGGCATCTTAGGTTCTACTCTAACCTTGGAGCGTTTAGTTTTATGACTACCATTTCGTGAAGCACAGCAAGAAGAATGTAGGGCAGGAAGAGAATAAGATTGATAGATAGGCAGAAACTGCCTTTGATCACCTGTCAGGCTCCAAGGAGTGTGAAGGATACAACATATGTTATTCCTACTCTTGGCTTTCAAGAGGGAAATTTGGAAATATCAATCTTATTCCTACGGTGTGTATAGTGGAAAGGTAAACTCCATGTGCTTATAGCAGAATTAAGTGGTTGTGAATGGTTTTCTCTATGATGTCCAACTGTGTCTTGAAGAAAATAAAAGGAGCCCCACCTGCTACTTCGGAATTTATGTAAAGTTTTAACTAACTGATTTCATTTAAGTTTAAGGGAAGCACTGCACTGTGTGCTCCTCTCCTCTCCTCCTTTTAGTTTGTTGAACAATGTCCGTAGATATTATCTCTAACTTAAAAATGTGGCTAGAAATTTTAAAATCAACTGAGTTTTTGCATTCTTAGATCTTTTATAACTAAAGAGTAGTGGTACAGGAAATTGGACGGTGATTCTTATTCTCTAGAATGATAGAAACAGCCAAATTGACTTGAAAAGATAGAAATCCAGGAGTGGCCATCTACAAAAGAAATTACTACCTTAAGCCCACAACTAAGCCGGAATGGCTGTTCCTCCTTAAAATACAAGTTTTTATTATCTAGAACTTTAGGTAAAAGATGACATTAGTCATCTTCTGTAGTGCCCCATTCTGGGTGTTGCTATATGTGCTTCCCCACCAATCTCTGTAATGTAATCCTGCTTTTGTTTGCTTGTTGTTTATTTGTTTTGAGAAAGATTAGCCCTGAGCTAACATCTGCCAACAATCCTCCTCTTTTTGCTAAGGAAGATTGGCCCTGAGCTAACATCTGTGCCCATCTTCCTCTATTGTATAGGTGGGACGTCTGCCACAACGTGGCTTGATAAGCAGTGCATAGGTCTGCACCCAGGATCCGAACCAGCGAATCCCTGGCTGCTGAAGTGGACCCTGCAAACTTAACTGCTACACCACTGGGCCGGCCCCAACTCTGCTTTTTGATATGAAACCATTTTGGACATTTCCTACACTTGCCAAAGAGACCTAGTCTTGTGAAACAAAGCATGATGGCTTTCGGCAGTTCTCTGATAAGAGGATGAGGACGTAGAGCACTCTTCTGTTGTTAAATGAATACAGAGAGAGCTGGGGAGGATGAAGCTAGAGATCTGATTAATGATCACTAGGAGTAAAATATAGGAGCTTTATTGTTTGAGCCAAAGTGTCTGAGCTGGGTCCTTCCCTGGATTATAAATATGTGACTCTGTTACAGGAGAAAATGTCCACCTTGGTTCTGGTGATGGGCAACCCAAAGATTCTGGGCCCCTTCCTCAAGTGGAAAAGAAGCTCAAGTGTACAGTTGAAGGCTGTGACCGGACATTTGTGTGGCCAGCTCACTTCAAATACCACCTTAAAACTCATCGGTGAGCATATCTGAGATTCCATACTTGGAACTCAAGAACCTTGATGCTTCCGGATGATCTTGTCTTCCCAGTTGACAAATTAAAGGAAAGTGGAGACTCCAGGTCACTTGTCTTTTGCTTTTTAATAGAAAGTTTTGTATTGTCTCATTTTCTTCATTCTGACAAATATTTAATAAGACATTTGGCACCTAAAATGTCTTAGAGCAAGAGTTCTCAAATCTCGTTATAAAACACAATGTTTTGGAGAACTTAAAAATAACACATGAGATTGGGCCATGGCCTAAACCTATACAATCTGTATTTCGAGAGGTGGGGCCTGGGCATCTGTAGTTTTAGCAAACTTTGGGGGATTCTGATATATCCAGGTTTGGGATTTACTGTCTGCCTTGAGAGTCAGTAGGAGCTTTGACTTATCCTCTCTAGCAAACAGCGTTTTCAGGTGTTATCGCTTAGGTGATTTTTTTTTTTTTTTTTTTTTTTTTGCAGAAATGATCGCTCCTTCATCTGCCCTGCAGAAGGTTGTGGGAAAAGCTTCTATGTGCTGCAGAGGCTGAAGGTGCACATGAGGACCCACAATGGGGAGAAGCCCTTTATGTGCCCCGAGTCTAGCTGTGGTAAGCAGTTCACTACAGCTGGAAACCTGAAGAACCACCTGCGCATCCACACAGGTGTGTGCAACGCCAGCATTCCCATGGGCAGCCTGCTACTTGGCTTAGTGCTTATCCTTGGGAAAGGCTCTGAGGTGGAAATAGAAATGAAGGTCCAGGGTTGTTGCTAGAACTCTGAAGATGGAATTTCTCTTTTGCAAATGCCTCATGGCACTCTGATTCATTCAGTAACATTTTTTTTTTCCTTTTTCTCCCCAAAGCCCCCTGGTACATAGTCGTATATTCTTCGTTGTGGGTCCTTCTAGTTGTGGCATGTGGGATGCTGCCTCAGCATGGTTTGATGAGCAGTGCCGTGTCCGCGCCCAGGATTCGAACCAACGAAACACTGGGCCACCTGCTACAGAGCGCGTGAACTTAACCACTCGTCCACGGCGCGAGCCCCTCATTCAGTAACGTTTATTGAGCTTTCACCTGTACGTGAGGAAAGCACAGTGTTGATTTCTCCCTCCAGGACCTAAAGTATAGGAAGGGATATAAGACCTTCTCTGATAACAATGATGTGATGGGATATGGACAAAATAAGTCTGTTTCCAAATATCTTTGAACATTACACAGTCGTAGTTTTGGTCAGTAATTTATTACATCACACAAACCACACAGAACCTCTTCTAGGCACTCAATATTATCAGGTGGGGGGAAATACAAAAGCTAAAATATAGTCCATGACTTTGAGGAGTTTGCTTTCTTGTTAGAGCCTCACAACATGAGAAACAGAATGGAGAAGTGACTTGTTCTGCGTCAAACAGAATGTTAATATCAAAGGCGCAAAATAAAGATACTCTGACTCTTGTCTAAGTGTAAGGGTGACTTTCCAAGCCACTTCACCCAGCATATGCTAAGTCTCTTGCCAGAGCTTAATCACTGAACCCAGACTACTATCTTAGGATATATAACTTATTTCACCCACTTTTTCTGTCTCTTCATTGTTTATTCTTGTGTTGCTAAAATGATAGTAGGTATGATTAAAGGGCTTTTGAAAAGTTTTGACTTAAACTTAAGCCACATTTGTTCCAGGCATGTTCCTATGTTCCCTCCAGATTGACATTACCACTGGATGTGTTTTAGGGCAGAATAGCTCTGTTCTCAGCTTTTTCTTGAGAGAGTAAACTGTGCTTACTCCAGGAAAGCAGTTTGAATAAAAGGACAAGAAAAACATCCAGCTGAATAGATAAGGAAAGCAGTAGAGTTCACCATGCCTTATTGTTGCATTCAGTAACCTCTTCATCCCTGTGCTGCTCGTCATCTTTGTAGCATTTGATAAAACTGAACAGCTCCTTAAAATGCTTTCTTTTACTTCAGAGTATGACCTGGTTTCTCTCTTCATTCTAACTCTTGCTAGCTCTCCCTTATTAATCTTCTAGTTGTTCACCAATTTCAGAATTTCAGGTTTCTCCCAGTTTACTCAGTTTTCTGTCTTGTCACAGTCTCTCATAACCTCAATTTAATCATTCCTCCCTGGATGCCTTACGGATCTGAGTCTCAATAATTAATATAATAATAAAAGTTAGAATTTACTCAGGAATTTTTTGTTTTTTTTTGAGGAAGATTAGCCCTGAGCTAACATCTGCTGCCAATCCTCCTCTTTTTGCTGAGGAAGATTGGCCCTGAGCTAACATCCGTGCCTGTCTTCCTTTACTTTACATGTGGGATGCCTGCCATAGCATGGCTTGCCAAGCAGTGCCATGTCTGCACCTAGGATCTGAACTGGCGAACGCTAGGCTGCCAGAGCAGAACATGCACACTTAACCACTGCACCACCAGGCCAGCCCCTCAGGAAATTTAATATGTACCAAGCACATATACGTTGTCTCATTGAATCTTTCAGGTAACTTTATGCAGTAGATTATTTATTTATTTAATTTTGTTGAGGAAGATTATCCCTGAGCTAATATCTGTTGCCAGTCTTCCTCTTTTTGCTTGAGGAAGATTGCCCCTGAGCTAACATCTGTGCCAGTCTTCCTCTATTTTGTATGTGGGATGCCGCCACAGCATGGCTTGATGAACATGCCACTGGGCCAGCCCCTAGATACTATATTTATTGATGAAGAAACAAGATTAGGAGTTAAGTAACTTGCCCAATACTATGCAGCTAAGAAGTGGCAGAGCTAGTTTGATCTGACTCGAAAGCTCTTCCAAGCATTTTTGTTTTTTTGAGGTTTTTTTAAAGATTTTATTTTTCCTTTTTTCTCCCCAAAGCCCCCCAGTACATAGTTGTGTATTTTTTTTTAAGTTGTGGGTCCTTCTGTTGTGGCATGTGGGATGCCACCTCAGCATGGCTTGATGAGCGGTGCCATGTCCACATCCAAGATCCAAACTGGTGAAACCCTGGGCCGCTGAAGTGGAGCACGTGAACTTAACCACTCAGCCACGGGGCCGGCCCCGAGGATTTTGTTTTCAAATGCTGACAACTCACTTTATCTCAGATGCCAGAATTGACCTCAGATCTTTATTAGTAGTAATGATAGTAATTAAAACTGCCAATTTTATTGGCTTACCATGAGTGCTTACCATGTGCCAGGTGTTATGCTGAGTATATTTAACTTGTAGTATCTCATTTAATCCTCAATTAATGTTTTGAGATTGTACGATGTTCATTTTAGAGATGAGAACTGATTCTCAGAGAGGTTAAATGTCTTCCCTATAATAATAAGTGGTGGTGCCAAGATTTGAACTCAGGGTTAACTGACTCATGCTCTTAACCATTATGCAGCATTGCCTCTTGAGTCTCCTCTTTCCTGTGTCCCTTATCTCAGCAAAATCACTATCCTCTTAGTTTCCAAATAGGAAGGCTAACTCACCTTAGCCAGATTGACGCAGAGATTCATGCCACTAGATTCTGATGAATCTTTTTCTAAATCCTTTTTCTATGGTTCTTTAGTTCATCAGGTTCATTTAACCTTATTTATTACTGGAATTTTCTGCTTTTCTGACAGTTATTCTGTCATATATATGAGTGTATCACTCCTTCAGTAACTTTTTGAGTGCCTAGCATTCTGGGACAGGTATGAGTATACAAATATGCTTTCAAAAAAATTACAGGCCACTGGAAAGTCACAAACATTAAATGGTGTGGTACAGTCTGAAAGAACAGTATAATCTAGAGCTGTGCTGCTCCCTCCTTCCAGGCCCAGCTCCCATGTTGTCACCATGCCAGCCTTACTTGCTGAATAGGAAAAACTCGCTCTTCCTGTGTTTCTCCTTTACCCTCACACTACTGCCACACTCACAACACTTCTGACACCAGATGTGTGGATTTTTTCCCCTACATGAAGCAATTCTCTGACACCAGCTGGGTGTCCTACAATCTAACTCAATTCTGACACTCTCTACCTGGAGATAGCATCAGATCCCACAGGTTAAGGGCTCAGTCCCACAAGACTGTTCCCCACTTCAGATGCCAGTAAAGCAAGTAGTAGGTCTCCAGGTTACTCACAACTTCTGTCTGACTTGGCTACAAATTGGAGGTTTCCATGATCCTCCCTTTTGGATTCAATTATTTGTTAGAACAGCTCACAGAACTCAGGGAAACACGTTTATCACTTTATTATATAATAAGAGAGAGATGATAAAGGATACAGATGAACAGCCAGATGAACAGATATCTAGGGTGAGGTCTGGAAGAGTCCAAAGCACAGGAGCTTCTGTCCCTGTGGAGTTCGGGTGTTCCACCCTCCTGGCATGTAGATGTGTTCACCAACCCAGAAATTCTCTGAACCCTGTACTTTTGGGATTTTTCTGAAGGCTTCACCATGTAGGTATGATCAATCATTAACTCCATTTCTAGTCTCTCTCCCCTCCCCAGAGAATGGGAGGTGGGGCTGAAAATCCCAAGCTTCTTATCATGGCTTGGTCTTTCTGGTGAGCATCCCTCTCATCCAGGAGCCCACCAAGAGTCACCTCATTAGAAGAAGACTTGTACTACCCAGGAAAGTCCAAGGGATTTACTAACTCTGTCAGGAACCAGGGTCAAAACCCAATATTCTGGTGCTCTTATCACTTAAGAAATTACAAGGGTTGTAGGAGCTCTGCATAAGGAACTGGGATCAAAGACTAAATGTTAAAACAAAAGTTTCTCCTAGCACCCCTGTTTACAAGGGTTTTAGGAGCTCTGTGTGAGGAACCAGGGACAGAGACCAATGTTTGTATTTCTCATTGTTTCACACTTGCTGTTTTCTGAACTTGCCCTGGGCATTCTCAGTTTTAGGGGTGTGCTCACACTATCCTTGTGCCTGAAATTTCCTTCCATCCTTGTCATCTTTTAAGATCAGCCTAAATTCAACTTCCTTAAAAAATTATCACAATCAGAGTTCCTCCCTTTCTAAATGCTTATAGCACTTTTTGCATAGGAATTTATATTAAAGTTATTATGAATACATTTCTCTCTCACACATTAGTCTGTGACCCTTGGAGGAGGGGGACTGCATCTCTGGTTTTTTTCACTTCTTATTTTGAAGTAATAGACTCACGAGAAGTGGCAAAAATAGTACAAAGAGTTCTGTGTGTGCTTGACCCAGCCTCCCCCAAAAATGACATCATGTCGCCAATAGTACAATATCAAAACCAGAAAGTTAACAGTATGTCAGTCTACAGACCTTATTCAGTTTTCACCATGTATCTTTAATTTTTAAAATAACAAAGTAATATTGTAGAAAATGAAATAAAAATACAAAGAAGAAAATAAGTCATCCGTAATACCACTATCAGGATATAAGTACTTTTAACATATCGTTTCAGATTTTTCTGTGTACTTCTGACTAAACATCTGTTTTTATTTCTTTGCTTTATAAAATGGGACTATGTAAGGCCTGTTTTATAACCTTTAAAAATCTGTACTTTTATGGGGCTGGCCCTGTGGCTGAGTGGTTAAGTTCGCGTGCTCCGCTTCGGTGGCCCAGAGTTTCGCCGGTTCGGATCCTGGGTGGAGACATGGCACCGCTCATCAGGCCATGCTGAGGCTGTGTCTCACATGCCACAACTAGAAGGACCCACAACTAAAATATACAACTATGTACTGGGGGGCTTTGGAGAGAAAAAGCAGAAAAAAAAATCATACTTTTACATGGATCTAGAAACTGTATCTTGAAGAGAATTGATGTAAGGTAAAAATCCTGACAGCATATACACTGTTAATCTTGATATCCTCAGAAGGGATGGGATCACTGAAGAAGGTAGGTCAGTGAAGCTTGGGGTCAGCCCTTGAGCCAGGAGGGAGAAGGAAGTATGATGCCCAGAGGCAGCCACTCTAAAGAAAAGGGCAGGGCTGTCTGGTGGGCTGTGTACGAGATTGTTGAGAGGCTACACTTGTTAGATAACTTAGTTGAGATTATATAGCACGAATTCAGGAAATCAGACTAAGTCACTGGAAACAGGATAAGATTAATGGGAAAAGAGAGTAATAGATCATCAATTCATCAAAAGACTGAGTCTTTGTCTCATTTCTGTCTCTAGGAGAGAAGCCTTTCCTTTGTGAAGCTCAAGGATGCGGCCGTTCCTTTGCTGAGTATTCTAGCCTCCGAAAACATTTGGTGGTTCACTCAGGTACTAGAACATGTGCCATTCATAGATTTCAGAGAAGGTGGAGAGCCAAAAGGGTGAAATGGTGGGGGGTGGTATAAAGAAATCTAAAAAGAAACAAACTGTTCACCATAAATTTTCCTCCTGATTATGACAGAATCAGAAATCAAGGTTCTTGATAATTGCATTCAAATGGTCACATATTCAAGAAGAAAAAATCTAATTGTTATTATTTTCAGCTGAGCCATTGAACTGCTTTCTAATCTAGACCTTTTTCTGAGGAGATCAGCAAATTTATTTGGCACTGTGCTGGGTGCTTTATAAGTTACATCAAATATGGGCCATGGAGCCTATTCAGAGTAGAGACATGCCAACGCAGAAGTGAACTCAAAGTGGAGAGAAATTTTAGAATAGAAACAGGTAATTGTTCAAGTGGCTAGCCATGGGAAGCAAAGGGGAGCCAGAAGAGGAGGAGTGGAGAGAAGGAACTGGAAGTTAGTTATGTTGAGGACAGCAAGGCAGTTCAGTGGGAGCGAGGGAGTTGGAAAGGTGTAATCAGGCATGTGAATTTCAGAGTCGAGATCTTAGAGGTGGAGCAGTTTTTATCATGACAGGTTCTAAGCGGAGGTGGCAAACTGATGTGTTTGCTTGGCTTATAGGGTGTTTTAATTTTATTTTACCTTATTTCATTATGTAAAATTATTTCAAACATACATAAAAGAAGAGAAAATAAAGACATTTTCCTACATAACAACAATGCTTATTAACCTACCTATCAAAATTAACAATAATTCCTTGGTTTTCTCTCATACCAAGTCCATATTCAGTTTTTTCCAGTTGTCTGAAAAATATCTTTTAATGTAGATTTGTTCAAATCAGGATCCAACAAGGTCTAATATTACACTTGGTTAGTAAGTCTTCTTGAATCCAGATCTATACACTCACTTTTTTTTCATGCCATAGACTTGTACAACAGTCAGTCAGTTGGGTCCTATAGAATGTCTCACATTCTGGATTTGTTGGTTTGCTTCCTTTTATGTCATTTAACTTGTTCCCTATATCTCCTATAAATGGAAGTAAGCCTTAAAAGCTTCAAAGGTTCAAAGATTTTGCCAAGGGTACATTATGGGTGGTTCTCTGTGCTTCATTTTATATCACATCTGGAGGCACACAGTGCTTGGTTGTCAAAATTGATCAGGGGGTTCAGTTGGTAACACCCTGATCCCCACATTGTAAAGTTCCCTAGCATCCTTTTGCCTTATGGTCTCATCTCTGAATGATGCCTGAATCTGTTATTTTATTAGGATTGTAAATGGTGGTTTTTCTAATTCTGTTATTTCATTCACGTGACTTAGCTGGAGTTCTTCTATACATATAGTTCTCTTCTCTATCACTTAGCACTATTTGGTAATTTGCCTGGGAAAAGCAGGATAAATGTGTACTTCTTTTCTTTTAATTGTGAGTTTTCAGAATGAGAAATTGGTGCTCTGGTTATTCTTCTAGTGTTAGATAAGTGGCATTTTCATTGCTTTTTTTCTCTCTCTTGTTAGTATTAGTTTGAATTTATGGGTTTCTATATAATCATTGTATTTCAATCAACTAGTTTTTTTAAATAGCTTTTTTGATGTATAATGCACATAGCTTAAAATTCACCCATTGTAAGTGTACAAATGAGTGATTTTTAGAAAATATACAGAATTGTACAGTTATCACCACAATCCAGTTTTAGAACACTATTTTTGTGTCTGAAGGAAGATTAGCCCTGAGCTAACATCTGATGCCAATCTTCCTCATTTTTTTTTTCTTGAGGAAGATTAGCCCTGAGCTAACATCTGTGCCAGTCTTCCTCTACTTTATATGTGGGTCGCCACCACAGCATGGCTGATGAGTGTTGTAGGTCCATGCCTGGGATCCAAACCCACGAACCTGGGTTGCCAAAGCAGAATGTGTGGAATTAACACTGTGCCACAGGGCTGGCCCCCAGAACACTTTTTATCATGTCAAAAAGTTCCTGTGTGCCCCTTTTCTGTCAGTTCCTGCTCCCACCCCCAGACCCAGGGAACCACTGTTCTGCTTTCTGTGTCTATAGATTTGCCTTTTCTGGAGATTTCCTGGCCATTTCACATACTTTTGCTACCTACTAGTCCCCTGTAGGCATGAGTTTTTGACCCCTGCTTTAAATGTGGTTGTCTGAGTAGGTGGAATGGAGAGTGAGAATTTGGACTTGAGGACATAAGAGGATAGTTGACATCATTTTGTAGATGAACCACCAGTGTGAATGTTGAAGACTGTCAGAGTGGTGGCAGGAAATAGGACAGGGTATATTATGAACGTAGGGTTGGAATCCTTGAGGATGGTACATGTTCTAGAGGTTCATGGGAGACTGTATCTGAAAAGGGAAGTAAATATTCTGTGGCTGCCATGATCTTATGCCAAAGAGGTGGTTTTGTGCAGGCGGCAGTACAGTGGGTCTGAAAAGGACTGGGTGCTGGGAGCAGTGAGCATGCTAAGCCCTCCTGGGTACTCTTCTTCCTTTTCCCCATGTACTGACAGTTGACAGGCTGCGGGAAGGTAGGGAATGGGAGAAGGAGCAACCTCTTACATTTAGTGTAACATTCTCTGGGCTTCTCCTTCTAGATCTTGAGTCTATTCTTTTGCTGTCAGAAATGTGCCCTGTCTTTTTGGCTCCCTTGTCTTAACCTGGTCCCTGTTTCAGGGGAGAAGCCTCATCAGTGTCAAGTCTGTGGGAAGACCTTCTCTCAGAGTGGGAGCAGGAATGTGCACATGAGAAAGCATCACTTGCAGATGGGAGCAGCTGGGAGTCAAGAGCAGGAACAAACTGGTGAGGAGAGAGGGTATAGTGGAGGGCTATATCTTCTGGGTTTAAGAAGCCAAATAACTGGCCTGTCTGGTTTTCTGGAAATTTTCTGATTCTGCTTTGGGTGGAGAGACCTGCTCGCATTTGAGGGACTAGTGGTTTCCAAATGTAGCTGTACAGTAAAATCATCTGTAAGCTTTTAAAACACATATATTCATATTGCTTGTCCACCCTCCCCCCCAATACAACAAAACAACTAGATGGTAACTAGTGCTGATCCATGAACCAGCATTTGAGTATCACTGTTAAAGATTTCTGTATGACAAGAGGTTAAGCATTTTTCATTTATCAGTCATCACTCCCTTTTTTTCCTAACTTAAATTTGATAAATCGCTTTTATTATTATTCCTTTTCCATATCTTTGCTTAATTATTTCATTCCAAATAGTCCTTTCTAAGGATGCATCCATCCTATTTCATATGCTAATTATCCAGATGCTGATCACAAGCAAGGATATTTATCTGTAAAGCTCAACTCTTCCCTTTTAGGTTTATTCTTGCTTCCGAAAAGTAGGTGAAATAGGAGGTGGTATCCAAGTTACAGGTTATCTTCTAGTTCTGAAAGAAAAGGCCAGCTTCCTGTGAAGGAAAATGGGGACCAGGCACAGCCTTGACTGCTGTATGTCTCTCACATCCTATTCTCTGTGCAGCTGAGCCACTAATGGGCAGTAGCTTGCTTGAAGAGGCTTCAGTAACCAGTAAAAACCTGGTGTCTATGAATACCCAGCCCAGCCTTGGTGGAGAGTCCTTGAATCTACCAAATACCAATTCTATCCTAGGAGTTGATGATGGTAAGACTTTCAACTCTCCTTTATTTGGGGAAAATTGGCTGCAATTAGGGATTAAGGAATGAGGTTGTCTCCAAAATGGAGATTTTAATTAAGTTCATTTCTTGTGAGTAGCTGTGGTATGATTGAGTAGCATTTGTGTTCTCTCCGGGGTGGGTAAGTGAATCTATTAAAAAAAAATTTCATTGAAATGATGTAACAAAAGAATTAAGAGAAAAAATTTTAAAGAAGAAAATTATCCATAATCCTAGCATCCTAGCCCAACTATTTCTATCTTTCCTATTGCAGTTATGGAAGAACTTAACTTTTAAAACATTTAAACAGAACATAACCAGGTTTTACAGAGGAGATATAAAGCACTTTCTCCATACCTTCAAAAGCCATATCTTCTGGAGAAAAGAAAGGGCTCTCTAGGAAACAGTTGCTCCTCTCTGGTATAGAAATTTCACCCAAGTTACACAGGCCAGGCCCTCTTCTCTGAAAAACTTGACAGGTGAGGTCAGCATGCATTTATTCAGTGCCTACTTTGTGCCTGGCACCATGGGAAAGATAAAAGTAGAACCTTAAAACCTAATTGAGAAGTCAAAACTTACATGTGGGAAACAACATTGAGTGACTAGAAGATAGTATATAAGCAAACGTTAAATTATATGGTATAGTCTGGAAGAGCAGTATAAGCTAAAAAGCCCCTAGAAGAAACTTAATTTATTTGAAAGCTAAGTGGTTTATGTATAAAGTTTTTCTGGAAGATTTTCATGGTGATCCCACTGATGAACATTTAATAAGTCTGAGATCCTGTGTTTTAGTTACTCACATTCCACTCAGTCAGTTTTGAGCATAAGTTAACAGGTTTGTGTAACTTACATATGGAGCCTACAAGGCCCAGAGTGTGCTCCCACAATGAGCCGCCTCTGTTTCATGAGTGATTCTAGTGGATGACTGAAGCACGAGGCACAGAAATTGCACGGAGCTACTTTGCGAGCCTTAACGAAGAAAGTCTCAAGGGAGGAAGAGACACTGAGTAGGAACTTTGAAGCAGGATTAAGTTCTTGACCTGAGCATATTGCACTATTTGTGTCATTGGTGATTGTTTCAAGGGTTGGCTCTGGTCCCCTGATTTGCCTATCTAAGCAGCTTTTGCTCTGTTTCATACAGTGTTAATTCAGTTAACAGTGCTAAAGCCGTATTCTCCAAATTGGTTTATTGAAAATAGTCAACTCTTATATCAAGATATCTTGCCTTTTCTTTCCATCCCCCTTTTGTAATACTTTCCAAATTCACTGATAATGCTTATCAGACAGGAGTTAATTTGGAAGAAATACAGAAACGTGGGATTTAGTTTTTCAGGGACCAGTTTTGAGAGTTCTTAATGAGAGGCTTGATAATGCAGGTAGGTATATCTGTGGATTCACTTCTATTGAAACATTTTTTCTGCTGTTTCACAGAGGTGCTTGCTGAAGGATCCCCACGTCCCCTGTCTTCAGTGCCTGATGTGACACATCACTTGGTGACCATGCAGTCAGGGAGGCAGTCATATGAGGTTTCTGTCTTAACTGCTGTAAATCCACAGGAGGTAAAACTGTCCCTTGGCCTTACTTTGTTTCTGTGGAGACTACTGTGGAGAGTGAAATGGGGATCTGGGTTAGAGGAGCTGAAAAATTCTCCAATTTCCATTTCCTGGAAATTTTGGTTAGAATATCTTCCTAAGCTAAGTATGAGTCCAGCTTTGAAAGGAGCCTGAGTGTTAGGGTCTCCTGAATTGGAAGATTAGTTTGTCACAGCTGGGACCCTCAGCTTTAATTTCCTTTATACGCATGCCTTAATGAATGATATCTAGTCTACTATTCTATGCCTCACAATGAGATAAGGATGCTGTTTTTATTTATAAAGAAAATAACATCCAAGGACAAAGTGGTCCTTGAGCAAAAAAGGTAGTGACAAAATCATTAAAAATAATCATTGTTCATTTTGCTGGGGTCATATGTCTGGGACATACCAGGCTGAACTAACTGGGCATATAGGAATATGTTCACTTGCTTATTGAATGAGAACCATCATCTAAATTAGAGAGGGGTTTTAGGTTGATTCTAAGCACTCCCAACTCTCTTGTCTTGGCTGAGACCCAGAAAACAGAATGAAAACCAGTCAGGCTTCTAGAACCTTAGGATATTTTATTGGTCTCGTGTCATGGGAGTAGATGACTTTATCATAAGCTCATTTCATATACATAAGCTTTTGCCAAAACCTCTGTAGCCTGGATGCCTTCAGTGCTATATAGTGTCTTTCACAGTGCTCTCCCATCATTTCCCCCTTCCTTTTATTAGAACCTTTATACAATAATCAGCTGTTAGAGCATATAAATGACTCTGCATCCTATATTAAATAATCTCCATTATTCTGTCATATTCTTGGAGCTACCCAGGCTCACAGGGCTATGGACATACATGTTAATGTGTCTTCCAGGACCTTTCCTTGTATTCATCATTGTGATGTCTGAGTCTTGCGTATATTATGTTGAAAGTTTTTTGCTGTCGGTATCATTGGTTCTTTCCTTAGTCACCTTCTCCTGGTTACTGCCTTGGAATATGTCTCACCTATGGAGGCTTCCTCTGTTTTTTCCCCCTCTTCATTTATCTGTTTTAAAATTTTTATAATGGAAGTTTTCAAAGAGCATAGTGTGAGAGAAAATAGTATAATGAACCCATGTACTGTTACCCACCTTCAGCAATTAACTTTCTACTGCTCTTATTTTATCTCTTCCCTCCTACTCTTTGTTGCTTGTGCTGGAGCATTTTAAAGCAAATCCAAGACATAATCATCTCATCTGTAAATATTTCAGTATATATACCTCTAATGGAGAAGGATTTTTTTCATAACTATAATATCTTTATCACATCTACTATCTTTATCACATCTACTATCTTTATCACATCTACTATCTTTATCACATCCAACAAAATTAATAATATATTGCTATCTTCTTATACTTAGTCTGTATTCTGTGTTTTCTCAAAAATGTCTTTTTATGGCTGATTAGTTTGAATTAGGATTCAAATAAGGCCCCTCATTGCATTTTGTTAATAATTCTCTTTATCTCTAATAATCCTCCCCCTCTTTTTTTCAGTATGGCTGTCTATTTAAGGAATTGGGTCGACTTATAGAATTTCCCACATTCTGTTTTTGGCTGATTGACTCCTTTTTTTTTTTTTAAATCTTTTTTTTTCCTGATTGACTCCTTTTGTTGTTTAATATATTTCTCTATCCACAGATTTCCTAAAAACTGGTTATTACATTTAGAGGCTTGATTAGATTCAGGTTTTGGTTTTTTCCTCCCTTGGCAAGAGTATTTCGTAGGTACTTGCTTCCTTGTACATCTCATCTGGAGACACATGAAACTCAGTTGTGCTCCTCTTACCGATCCTAAGATTGACCAGTGTGTTACATAAAAATCTTGGCCCATTACTGATCATGGCCTGGATCTATTTTTTCATTAGGGCTTTCAAAATGGTGATATCTTAATTCTCTTTTCCCCTCAGCTTTTATTAGCTGTGATTCTTCTATAAAGGAAATACTTTGTCTCATCAACTATTGGGTTGCTCTAAAATAGTTAGTTCAGGAAAATTATCTCCTTCTCTTTTACCTAGTACAAATTATTATCCTGACAAACCAATCTACAACACTCAACCTTTCCTTTTTTTATCTTTGAAACCTTGGAGCTTTTCTCTCCTATACTTCTAAATATCTTTGTTTTTTTTTGAAGCACTCCAAGTTACCCCAAATAAATGCCAGATATATAAAACTTAGTCAACACATATTATGTACGTAATATGTTCAAGGCACTCTGCTGGGTACTAGTTATATGATAGTAAACAAAATAGAATCTCTGCCTCCAAGAGCTTGCAGTCAAGAGTTAGGGCCTCTACCTTTTCTAACTCCATAACTATGTAAAAGGTGTCCCTGGAGTTGTGCTGTACGGAAAGGTTAGAATGGGAAGGGTGACAGATCAATAAACTGACAATTTTTATACAGTGTAGTAAGTGCTAGTCTTGAGGGAAGTCAGGGAATAAGTTTAAGTTGAAACCTGAGGGATGAATAGCAATCATCTTGATGGAGAAGTGGAGGGATTGGAAGAAAACAGGCATAAAGGTAGCAATGTGTACAAAGACAGAAGGTGAGAGGGAGCAGGGCACGACTATGGAACCACAAAGGGTTGAATATGATGGGGTGTAGCATGGAGATGGGCTGGAGTGAAAAAACAGAGCAGGAAAGATAAGCTGGTCCCTCTCTTGAAGGGCCTTTATAGGACATGATTTATCCTGGAGGAGAGCCACTGCATGGTTTTAAGTGGGTTATGACACGGTCACATTTGTGTATGCAGAATGTCCAGTAATAGCACATTTGTTCTCTTGAACCTAGGCACATGGGACTTGAAATTGGCTTCAGAGTATCCTTGTCTAGGTGATGCCCACTCACAGTCTCAGGCAGACACAGTAACGCAGGCCGCCTAAAAAATAAAACTTGGCCTTCACCTCAGGAGGACACTAAGGGCCTACAGGCCCTAAGTACCTAGTTTCATAATGAAGGCCCCAGACACTTAATAGAAAAATATTAACAACACAAAGGGGAAAGTACTGCCCTTAGATGTAGCTTAAAATCCTGCACTGTCACTTTTCTTGGGGTCATTGTGTATTTACAAACACACCCTCTGTCTGAGGTCACTTTTTTTCTGTTTCCTTCACTATTACCATTATTATCTTCCTCTTATCACAGGCATTTCCACTGCTCACCCTCTCCTTTTCTGTCTCAAGGTAGGCTTATCACATCCTCTAACACCGTCATTTTTTTCAAGCTACAAGCCCCTCAAGGCTCCAGGCATGGTGCTCTTCCTTGTGCATGGTCTAAGTACTAACTATTCCTCCAGTAAGTGAGGAATGTGATTCCTTAGGGATTCTCAGATGCCAGAGAAGGAGAAGGGTATTTGCAACCCTTAAAACAACACGTCCATGTCAAATTCTGTTTTTGGAGCTCACCATGCATTGTAGATCAGACCTGTAAGAAACTACTGGTGCACTTCTAATTGGACTCCTATAAATAGGCTCTAAAAATAAAAATAACTTACCAAGAACATCAGAAAATAATCAAATCAAGTATCAGAAATTATTATGGAAAATATATCAAAACTACCTCTCATTCAGATGGTTTGGATTGGACAGTTTCTGTTTTCCCTTAGTATTACCTGGTCTCCTGAGAATCAGACAGAGATCTCACTGTGCAGCTCCAGCTGGGACCCCAGGGCTTTTGGACCTCCTGCTAAATAAAGGGCTTCCCAGTGGGGTTCCATAGTCAGAATGAGTTCATGTTCTTGAAGTCTAGAACCAGGATAAGTGATTGACAGCTGGCTTTGACCGTATCTTGGAATGTTTCTCATATAAAACAAAGAGGAAAACAAATTACAAATTCTTATAGATTTCTCATACAGTGCCATTGCTAAGTTTAAGTGCAAACATCTGGATCTTGGCCTAGATTAAAAACACATCATTCTTACATCCCTACGACAGAAGCATCAAATGAAATCTGTGGTTTCTCTAAGTTTTTAAATTTTTCTTTAAATTTTGGTTAAATTTCTTTAAATTCTGTATTATTACATTCTACTATGTAAATTACCTTCATCCAAGTTGAGATCACCAAGTAAATATGTCTTCAGCTCAAGAATTTATTTGATTAGATTTTTTTTAACAGTGACTTTTTATTGTTGTTGGTTTTTTTGTTTTGTTTTTTGAGAAAGATCAGCCCTGAGCTAACATCTGCTGCCAATCCTCCTCTTTTTTGCTGAGGAAGACTGGCTCTGAGCTAACATCCATGCCCATCTTCCCCTATTTTTATGTGGGACGCCTGCCACAGCATGGCTTGACAAGTGGCGCGTAGGTCTGCACCCGGGATCAGAACCGGTGAACCCCAGACTGCCAAAGTGGAACGTGTGAATTTAACCACTGCGCCACCAGGCTGGCCCCTGATTAGATTTTAATAAGCCCAATTTTTATTCTGAATTTCACCATATCATTCCCATCTCATTTTCTTTTCATAATAAAATGGAACCCAATTTCGTCAATTATTGTACAAAACCACCTTTCAATAGCAGCTTTAAGTGTAGAGTAGAGTGTCCATATTAGCTGCCACGTTGTTAGAGACTCTTAGGCTGGTCTCCCCTCATCACAGGAAAGGTATTCTTTTAAGCCCAGGGAATCCCTGGATTTCTTATGAGTGGATCTAGCTCTCATATAGAACTCATTAGTAGACTTCCCTTCCTTTTACTTGTCCCACTTGAGCCCTCAGCCTATACTTGGGCTAACATTGATGGACATAAGATTTTTGGTTCCACCATTTCTGATTTCTCTGTAAGTTATAGATTCCTCCATTACTGACTAGTGAGTATGTGACTACACAAACAATAGTTTGGTTTATAGACTCAGTTGCCATAGTGAAAATGACAGCATCATGAAGTGGCCCTTGTGCTGTCCCAAGGCCAGTATGTGAACGAGATCTATCAGTATATGCATGTCTCTTGCTTTGGAACTAGATATCCTTGACTCACCCTTGCAGTGCATTCCCCTACTTCCACTTATAAACCTTTTACTTATTATGAAGTATTTTTCCTATTATTCAGTGGTAGTCTATTCCAGATTTGGTTTTAATCTTTTACAGTTATTAAACCAAGGAGATTTAACTGAAAGACGGACATGAGCATGGGTGCTGAGTCCTGGAAGAGCAGCTCTATCTGATCTCAGAGCGCATATAGTGGGAACAGGATGCTTATGGCTCACGATCTGCCAGAACCAAAATGAATCTGTGGACAGAACCTCGCTTCTGCCTCTGTTCATCTTTCCTGGCATAGAAGATGAATGTAGGAGAGCTTCTCTTCAAACTACCATCTAATCCAGACAAGAAAGAAAGCAGTGAATGTGGGCTGGGTAACTATACCTACCTCTCTTCCCACTGCAAAATTCTGGGATGGACTTCTCCCAAAAGTGAATATGATTATGTGTTGGCTGAAGTTTCTCAGTATGACTGTTGAGAGGAGGTTTTCCTTTGAAGAGTTTTCATCCCAGATCCAGCTGTCTTTTCACATGGATGAACTAAGTCCTGCCACCAACCATAAAACTTCACCAAGAAGTTGAGCTTTCAAGATGCCTTGTTGCTTTGGAGAAGGGAGTGATGTCAATTCTGTTGTGACATTCTCCCTTTAGCAACCTGAGTAAGAGACTCTGCCACTGGGCTGCAAAAAAATAAATTACTTGAATCCCTACTTGGCCCAGGCTGAGGTACTATCTCGTCCTATACACCTCTACTTGGTCACTTTGTTTTCTTTGTTTATGGAACATACAGTAGCATGTTAAAAGCTTTTTTTTTTTTTAAGTTAAAAATCACATGGTTCAGAGCTTAAAATGTTTTCCCTTGAAAATAAACAAAACAGCCCAGTCAGTTCTTTGGCTCCTTGTTTTGGACAAAATTTGTTTTCTTAGACTGGAGATTAAGAAAATAGTTTAATCTTTCTCTTTAAGATAGGGCTTGGATTTACCCTTTGGATTCCATGCAGGTAAAACTGAGCTCAATGTTCTTGGGGAACATGACGTAAGCATCTTCATCTCTAACTAGCAAACCCAGATAGTGGTTATCGGAGTATCACTCTGTCATCACCAAAAAGGACCCTGTCTCAGTCTAGAAAAATGACAATAATAACAGATACTTTTGAATTTTTCCAGAAAGTTAAAAAAACATGAGAAAGGTACTTCTCCTAGAGGAGGCACTCTTGCTACCATCCTGTCTCTACAAATACTGAGAGAGGATATCTAATTATTATTGGTGAGAAGAAAAGTATTCCAAAGATCACTTACTAGTAGAAAACCATGGCTGTCAGAGAAGCTTCAGATTTATTTAAAATGAACCTCATGCTGACACACACACTCACAGTGGCACATTCTAAACAGATAACAGGAAAGAATTAACTGCTGTTTTAAATAAAGTAACTGTAGTTCTTAATTTGTTAATGACACGCATAGTCATCCCGTGCTATGTAGATTGAGTTCATGTCAATTACTTGTATTCTTAAATTGCCAGTTTTTACTTCTTGTAGCCTGACTTTTATACTAGAGCAGTGGTTCTTGACCAGGGACATTTTTGCCCTCGGGACATTTGGGAATCTCTAGAGACATTTTTGGTTCTCACAACTAGGGAGAGGAGTATTGGCATCTCGTGAGTAGAGGCCAGGGATGATGCTAAACATCTACAATGTACAGTACAGCCCCCTCTCCTAACACCCAAAAAAAGACTCATCTGGCCCAAAATGTCAATAGTGCTGAGATTGAGAAACCCTGGACTAGATGTTGCAAACTCGTCAACCCCCTAGGTGTTTTGTTTTGCCCACACAGTATTTCCAAGTAATTTTTTAATTCGTTGCTAACACACAAATTTCTGGCTTCTATTGAAAATGCAGTTGATCCGGCAATTCTGGGCCTGGATTCCAGCAAAGACTCCAGTCCCTACTCTCCCCTACTATTTTACACCCAGCCCATTTGATCCATTTATGTTTCCTGACTAGCCCCTGGAGGCATCTGGGCTTCTGCCCTTTTTTCTATACCCATAGTTTAAGTGTGAGGTACAAAGCAAGAGCCCTTAACTTGCTCTGATCCCTCCACCCTGAGCTTCTCCAGATTTATGTGAACCATTCCATTATCTGCTAATTTTCCCCATTTTCCTAGAGCAACCATGACTCAAAACTTAAATTTTGCCTGCCTTGACTCAAGCCCAAGTTAGCAGCTTAATATTATTGAAAAGCAGTAATTTTAAGTGTCCTGTTTAAGCAAGTGATTTGAGATTATCTAGCAATTCATAAGACAGCTTCTCTGGTTCCTTCTCGGGGCTTGTAGGCTGTTCCAGAGATTCTTCTAAATCCTGCTCTGGATTTCTGATGCCAAGTTTTGCAGTTTCGTGGGTGCTGCAGAATAAATTAAAGCATATGAAATAAAAAAACTTAGTTAAAGAAAGCATTATGTAAGGCTTAAGGATGATTTCAACATTTTCATTATTTTATATGGAGTGTGAAGGGAAATTTCTAGGGGGAAAACTGGAATAAGAATTAGGGGAGGGGGCCATTAGGACTTAAGAGACAAAACAAAATGGAGAATCATGGAGAGACAATGCTTTTCTCCCTTTGACACACGGTATCAGTGGAGGAGGTGGTGCTGATGAGTTACCTTTAAAGAGTGCTGGATTTTAATACATCATGGTGCCCATGCTGAGGGGAAGAGAAAGGCTTTAATTGCTCAGGGTATTATAGTTTTTATTGTGGCTCTATAAAGGTTTTGCCTTCAATTATCCAAAAAAAGAGTGCTAGAAAAACAGTTTTGTCATTTTATAGGAAGTAAAAATATACATGATTTTTCTTCGAAAGTGAAGTGGAAGAATTTTTGACTGATGGCATTGGAACTGGGATTGGAAAAATGATCTGTTTCAAATTGAAGGAATCTAAACCTAATATACAATGGTTATATTTTATTTACAACTGCACCACTCTCCAAATTTGAATGTGTTCCTTGGAGATCTCTGGAGTAGTATTCTATAAATATAGGATTGTGATCTCAAAATGTGAGTGGCTCTTCTAAAGCTTCCTTCCAGTGGCATTACTAGGGATGGCAACTTGAGAGCATGACAGCAGCATCTCAGATTACCTGGGACAGTCACGGTCTTCTGACTGCTCCTTCCACCGTACAGCTTGGGTGCCCTGACCCTTGTCTCTCACAAAGTCTTCATCCAGGCCAGCCTGCTTCAGGGAATCTCTGTACCGTTGTTCTGCTTCTTTCCTGGCAAGGTCCTGTGTAATGGAAATTGATCTGCTGTAGCTGTCTTGTGAATTACCAGATAATTCTAAATGACTTGCTTAACTTGTGTACTTACTAGATTCACCTAGAACCTTGTTTTCAAGCCTTAAAATACATAGGACCCACCTGAAGATCTTGTTAAAATGCAAATTCCCATTTAGTGTGTCTCAGATGGGGCCTGCAATTCTGTATTTCTAACACTCCCAGGAGATGCCAACTGTTGATTTGGGAGCTATCCCTTTGAGAAGCAAGGATTTAGATTTTTGGAAGACCAAGTGAGACCTAGATGAAAAAGACTAAACTTTTAAGATTTTAGGATTTATTTTTAATAAGATTTAATTTTAAGATTTAAAAGCAACCAAACCATCATCAGGAACACTAAAAGATAAACAGAAAATAAGCACTATTAGTAACACTCTTAACAATAGATAGATGGTCTGCATGTGAACCAGAACAAGGTTGTTTTTTGTTTAACTACTTAAGAGCGAAATCATATAGAGTACTTTGTATTTTTCCTAGAGTGGTGAAAGATCTGTTGAGATCTGAGAGTGAGCTTGCTTGAAAAAATAAAAAGAGAAAAGGTTATTGAGAGGTTTTAAACAATACAAGCTTCTAAGTAAATCCAAGACAGTCCAGTGTGTGTGTGATAAATGTATAGGGGTGGAGAATGAACCCAGGAAATGCCTAGATAATGCACTGGCTATATGGTGGAGAGAATGCCCAGAAGTTGGAATCAGGTCGCTAGGGAACCCCGACTTTTGTCTGAAACTGGAGAGGAGAGAGACCTACAGAGCCTGATGCAGCCCAAAGCTGCTCGATGGTGGCCTCGGTAAGGCTGTTCAGGTAGCTCCAGAGCCTTAGGGAGAACTCAGCTGAGTTTAACTTCCCTAAAAGTCCAGAGAACATCTTAAAAAGGATTATTCCAGCCCGAAAGCCACTTAATCTGGAAAGGGCCTTGTAGGATGCTTGTGAGTATCCCAAACTCTGGAGACCTATAAATGTGCTACAGCTGTAGTGGTGGGTTTGGGGGGGGGGGGTATGTCCAGGGCAGGAGCACTGCAGGAGGAGAGATGACATTAGTAAGTTATTCTTACTAGCACAGCCAAACTGCCACTATGTGTCTGGGATCTAACCCCTACTCTGATTCAAACTGAAACCTAGACCATAGTGAAAACTCCAGGAAGTGAAATATCCCTTTATAGATGCCTTTGGAGTCCAGTCTTGGATGAAATCAGTCCAAGCAACATTCATCATTGCACTATTTATTTTGGGGAAAGATGGTAGAATTAAAATGAGCCCAAACAGAATCTTTCTGAGCCTCAAGGAAATGTTTAATGCTCAGATTTTAAACTGTTTAATCATTCCTAAGAGCCCTTCCATCCAAGACAGAAGGAAAATGAATGATTTAGTTTTACCTTAGTAACTTGTTCGAAGAGATAGGGCCTTGTTTGTATTCTCTTCTTCATCTCCTCCAATTCTTTCTTATACTCTTTTGCTCTTTTACGGTCATTTTTCCTGGAATTAACAAGATTTTTAGAATGAATTCTGTCTTTTTCCAATCTGGAATACCCTTCATTCCAATTGAGCAGAGTAACTCCCCAAGGACATTGTAAATTCTGAACTGTGCCTGGCAAAATCCTTGACTCAGTGCGATTACAGGAGCCTACCCTAAAACCTCCATTTTGCCAGTCCCAAGGCCAATTATCCATTGGATCCCAAGACAGGCACTCCTTTGACACGTGGAGGACACTGACCGATTCTCTTTCAGCTTTGCTTTGAACACCTCCTCCAGGCTTTTATGGGGATCCATGGCTTTTGCACGCAAGCTCACGGATTTAGACATTGCTTGACACTTCTTTTTGTGCATCTCCAACCACTGAGTACTCTCATCTGCTTTGTCCTTTTTTTCAAGTGAACTTCTAAAGAGAGGGGGCAAAAAAAGAATACAGATGACAAACTTGGGTATATTTAAACGCAAGCTTAGTAGCTTTTCTGGAAAGTAAACTGGTGTTTTCCATGAATGGGGTGAGTAATCACCACACTGGCGTTTCAGAAAAAATAAGATTGAGGTTAAATGCATTGGCAGATGAAGCCTTCCTAGCACTATAGACACAGTGATTTTTCTGCCCCAGGAGAAGTTAACTAATTGAACATGTGAGTTAAAATATCCTTACACTCAGGATTCTTGCCTGTATGGAAACAAAATAATACTGACAGCTACCATTTGCTGAGTTACCTACCCTGAACCAAGTGCAGACAGGGAGCAATAAATGCTTTATTATCCATTTTTTTTGTAATCCTTGTAACTACCCTATGAAGTAAGGACCATAAGCCCCTGTTTTTATAGGCAAGGAGATCGAGCCTCAGGGTAAGCTACCTGCTCAAAGCTGCCCAGTATGCCAGTGAAAAAGCCAAGATTAGAACCAGGATGTCTCATTCCCAAGTCTGCCCTTGAGCACTTTGCTATATACAGTGGGCTGGAAGGTGCCTAGGTTCATGGTCCTTTGGGAATACAAATCTGCATTTCCACAAACTGGAAATAGGCTTCCTTCGACGCACAATTTGGGGTCAACTTGCAGCACTTAGTGTAAACATCATTCTACAAGGTACCATGGAGAGTACCTCTTCTAGGGCTAAGCTGCTTGTTATACCACAACCTCTCCTGCTGACTTCCACTCAGAGGCCTAGTAGAGGAACTCTACTGGGGCGCTGGCTGGATGAGAACAGTATCATGACAGTCAGGTCAGTTAAAGAGTTAAAAAATAAGGAGGCTTCTCATAGTTCCCCGAGATGAATCTCAGAGAATCTTAAATCTGTGCAATGGCTGCCTCATCTCTATGGCAGGGTCAGCCCCCTGCCGTCATGCTTCTCTGCATGCCTGTTCCTAATGGCTTCCTCTTTCATCTGTGGGTCTTCACCCATGTTCTCTCTGTCTGGAACCTTCTTTCTTTCTAGCCTTTATCTGACTAACTCCTCATTCTTCAGGTTTCACCTTAGACATCTATTACAAGAGCCCTCTGCTCCAGGCTGCTCAGTGCCCCCACAGGCCCCCGTAGTCCCCCATCATTGTACTACTCCCCAAATATGGTAACTTCTTTGCTTTTCTGTCTTTCAGACTACATATTAAAGCATAGGTTCCACAAGGTATCTCAGCCTTAACGTTATGCCTGGCACAAGTCAGTCCCCCATGAGTATCTGCTGAATGACGGCTAGGTGTTCTCCAGCACTAAGTGTGGACAGCCACTTGTATTCCTGTCCTTGATCAGAGAATTCCCTTCCACCCCTTTAGGCCTCTGATAACGAACAGGATGCCCAGCAGCAGGCTGGTTTCCAGCATTTAGGCCAAGAGCTGAGCATTATAAGTCTCATGAAGCCTGACCACTCACCTGACTGCAGATTCCCTCTTCCTGGTGGCATCTGTGATGTGCACAGGAAGGGTGTTGGCGGAGAGGGAAGCAAGGCCACTCAGAGAACGACTCCTTGGCAAGGGTGTAACAGGTGGCTCCACAGAGTCCTAAAAGAAACGAAGGGTGGTATTGGTCGGACAGCATGTGTGATTAATTTCTATCTTAACTAGGATTCCGTTTCAGTGAAGGACTAGTCAGAATATTCTTTTTTCTTCCTGGGATTAAGGCAAGGGTAATGAGATCTCCAGCTTAGTAATCAGGCCAAGACTTAGATATCAATTCTAAAGTTTTTAAATCTAATGAGAAGAGTTATTTGGAATTGGTATAGGGACACAAGAAATTGATCCCAACTCCCTGCCTTCCAGATCTGCTTGGACTTGTTTTTGCACAATCTCTTTCTAGAAAAATTCCCTCTGAAGGTAAGGAAAGGAAGTATTCTTGTGACCCTAAGTTTATAGGAATTGTGGATCTGCTTACAGCTGAGCCAGTGTTTTAAAAAAAGACAGAAAAATGTCATGAGAAGTGCCTTCCATTAAGACCTGGCCTGTGCCTGTATTTTGGGCCTCAGGCCCTGCCCCTCCCATGGCTGCCTGAGCTCTCACCGTCCTCCCTCCAGAGGCGGCAGCATCACAGGGCCGCTGAGTGCGACGTAGGCTGGCATTTCTCAGAAAGAAGGGCTTGCTGTGAGTCACCTCTCTGGTGTCCCTTCTCTTGGCAGCTCTTCTTTGGAAGGCCTTGTAAAGGCCTTCATAGTCAGGGACAGCAGGATTCACACGAGGCTGGAATCCAAAGTCAGTTTGCAGAAACCCAAGCTTTTCCTCCTGGGTTCGGGTGGCTGTGCGAGGCCGTGGGTCAGCCTGGCTGCTGGAGGAGGCGATGGGGGAGGAGGCCTTCTGGAGCATGTCCAGGGCTCTCATCTGGATGCGAATTTTCCTGAAGAGCTCAGCTTCTGTGGAGAAAAGGCAGGGTGGTGATGGGTGAGAAGGGATCAAGCCTCATACCAAAAGGTTTGGAGAACTTTCCCTCTTTAAAACACCAGCAACAGGAATTTCGTGAGCCAGTTGATATCGTGTGGGAAGCTTGAAATTGGCCAGGATAGGAATATTCATACCACGAAAAATGGCAAACTCTACAAATCAGCTTGCTTTTCCTTTTTTCTGGAGAGCTCGTTAATAAATGTTGACCATGACACCACTGCCGTGTGCCAATCAGGTTGCAGAAGCAGCTACCATTTACACTTACTGAGCATGCACTTTCCACAGTTCCTTCTTCAGAAGCGAGGCAGGAGGGCTGGCCCAGTCACCTGCTCCTCTCCCAGGTCTCCCCATCTCAGAGGAAGGCCCCAACACCCACCAACTGCCCAAGCCCATGGCCCAAATCATTCTTGACTCCTCCCTCTCTCATCTCATCAGTCACAAGTTCTGTGGTCTCCTGCTCTTTAACCACATTCCAGTCCAGTCTCTTTTCACTGTCCCTGCTATGAGTTTCAAAATTTCTCAACTGAATTGTTGGAACTAGCCTCCTATAAATCAACATCCCTCCATTCTTGCCCTCCCCCTTTAATTATCTCCACAGCAGAGTGATCTTTCTGAACTGCATGTCTGATCATAAGCCACCCTATTTAAACCCTTCAGTGGCTCCCTGGTGCCCTTAGCATGAAGTCTAAACTCCCTCCCATGGCCCACAAGGCTCCTGTGGCTGGCTGGTGCCTGCCTCTGCCTCTCCACGCCCTCTTCTCTCTACCCTGGACCTTTCCATCCCTTGAATGTGCTCAGCCTTCTCTTACCTCCATGCTGTATCTCTTCCTGGTACACTCCTCCTCCCTCTTCATTGAGGGAGGCCCATCCTTCAGGGTCAGCCCCAGTGCTCCCTCTCCCTGGGGACCTTCCCTAACTCTTCTTACTCCTTACCACACCCTAAGTCAGGTCCCTCTGTTATATGCCCCATAGGACCCCCAGGCTTTCCCCTTTAATCTTGCAATAACTCATCACTTTTGTCATTATCTGTCTATTATCTGTCTTCCTCCCATGTCCACGAACTCCATGTCGGTTTACTCACCGTAGAATAGTGCCTGGGGCGCAGCACATGTTACTGAATGACTGAATAAAGCCTGAGTCCCTTAATCAAGCTCCAGTTTTTGGAATATGTACCTCACCAGGATGAGGGAGTGAGGGGACTTTCCTCAGGGGCAGCTGGCTAGTGGTGGCACTGGCCTAAGCTGGTCCTTGGATGTCTCATTGGTTCTCTGCTCTCACACTTGTGCTGCTGCAGAGGCCTTCGCATCGACTCACTGAGAGAGGGGCCAACAGGACAAACCTAGAGGGCACTATAGGACCTCTGACTCCTCACTCCTTACAGGGCTCCCCCTTTGTATAAATAGACCCAACCCTACCCCATGGCCTGCACTGAGCGTGGCCTCTAGCAGGTCCACCGAAAGCTCATCTGCCAGCCAGGCTGACCCTAGAGCCAAACTAAATCCCTCCAGCACCTCTTGGTACCCCCAGGTACAAGGCAGCAAGGTGGCAGGAGTGTCTTTACCTTGGAGTTTGTCCCCGAGGGCTGGCTCCAGAATGGACTTGGGGATCCTTCTGGTGGCTTTCTGCTTGGGGACCTTGGCCTTAGCTGTGGCGGCCAACTCCCTCTGTTGAGTGGCTTCCTTTCGCTGTTCCTCCTTTACCAGGAAGCTGAAGGGCTTCAAGGAAGAGAGGAGCAGTTCCTTCCTCTTCTGGATCCCTGCCTGCCTGCGGGCCTCATTGCGCTCCATGATCTCCTGGTAGAGCGGCAGGTAGACATGTGCAGGCACAGGTTGTGCCCGGAACTGCCGGTGGCACTCCGCCTCCTCCTGACCCTGCCTCTGGGCCTGCTGCCTCTCGTGCTCGAAGGAGGCAGGTGAGGCCAGCCACTGGGCCTTCTTCCGGGCTTCACGCAGCGTCATGTGGAAAGGCTGAGGGACAGTGATGGATGACACCCAGGAGCTGATGCTTTTGTGCTGGGAGGGAGACCTGGAGCCTGAGGGTGGCTGGGGCTGGCCCTTGGGAATGCTGGAGGGAAGGGTGCTCAGGGAGCTGCAGCGCCTTGTGGAGCCACACCTAGGGGGAGAAAGCAGCTCTGTTCATGGGGGACAGGGCAGCCAGGGGGCCCAGCTCCCCTTCCCTGCTCCTCCCCAGTCTTCCCTTCCAGCAGGTCACAGCCAGCTTGTCAGCCTAACATCACAGCCCCACAGGCCTCAAAGCCTGCACTTCTCAACTATCCTCTCTCTTTCCCACAGCCATCCTAGCAGCCCTAGTAGGAAGTCTCTTCTCAGAATTGATCCAAGAATTGACGCTTTGCCCTCCAATATTTTCATTTGGTAGAGAGAAGAGGGGAGGGCTTTAGAGTCAGACCCAGATTCAAATCTTGCTTCAAACAATTACTTGCTGTGTGACCTTGAGCATGGTTCTCTTGGAACTTCAATTTAGTCATCTGTAGAATGGCAAAAATAATATCTACTTGCAGAGTTATTGGGAGGAGAAAATAAATATTAAATGAGATAAAGTATACATGCACATAAGAGGGTTTGGCCTAGGTAAATGTGGCTCATTGCCATTCTCAGGGAGGTAGTGTGTCTGAGAGAGGCATCCCTTTAATCAACCCAGTGCTTCAGGTGACTAAGGGTTACCCAAAGTGATTTAGGACTGGTGGGTAGGAATCAGAACATGTTTGGATCCAAAGGCTAATTCTGAGCTGGACCCTGGCTAAGTGGCAACGTGCAGAAGTGGCCTTTGCTTTACTGAGGAAGAAGAGACCCAGAGCCATGACATGACTTGGCCAGGGTTGGACAGTGAGGCAGCTGTGGAACTGCAGTGCCTTACCTTGGAGACTGGGGGCACTGGCCCTGTGGCTTCTCCCTGCCTTTGTCTCGGAAGAAACTCTCCAGGTCCTCATCATCTTCAGAGAGGTTCTCATCACTGTCTGGGTCGGACTGACATAGAGATTCCAACAGGCACCACCTGCCTTTCTGCCTTAGTACCTGCAGGGTCTCGTAAAAGCTCCCAGTAGAGTCAGAAGTAGAATCAGTCTCCTCCTCTGGGCTGAGGAACTCATCGAGTTTGCCAGCCCTGGGCAAAACCAGCCCATCCCCAGATAGCTCCTCTTCTGCCTCTGTGCCTGAGGAGGACTTGGGGGGAAATATCTAAAATGAAATAGAATAGACCATTGGTCAAACTATAATTTTATTAAAAAAAAAATTTTTTTTTGAGTAAGATTAACCCCGAGCTAACTACTGCCAATCCTCGTCTTTTTGCTGAGGAAGCCTGGCCCTGAGCTAACATCCGTGCCCATCTTCCTCTACTTTGTATGTGGGACACCTCCCACAGCATGGCTTGACAAGCAGTGCCATGTCCGCACCCGGGATCCGAACCGGCGAACCCTGGGCTGCTGAGAAGCAGAACGTGCGAACTTAACCACCGGGCCAGCCCCATCATACTATAATTTTAAATTTACTCAAACATAACTATTAATTTCACTTTGAATAAGCCTCTGTATATTAGAGACTGGGGAGGAACAAAGAAAAATGAGATATTTTCCTTGCTTTAAAGAATTTTCACAAATTGACATGTGGGGTGTGCTTGGTTCCCTGCTTCACGCAGCGCGGTGAGCATGCACAGTACCTGCTCTGCACCATGCATCCTGTCCCTGCGCTCCAGGAATTCTACCTGTGACCTTGGCCACACTCTGCTCTACCTGAGTTTTACCTACTTGTTGCCAAACTTTCTTTTCCTGCTTCCCCTGTCTACAGTTCTGCTTTCCTCATATTCTAGCAAATTTCCACTCTGTTAAGGAATGGATAATTAACAGGAGAGACAGTGTGGTCTAGCTGAAAGAGCAATGTCCCAGAAAGTGGGAAATCCAACTGGGTTTAAATACTCCATTCATTCAGAAAATATTTACTGGATGCCTAATCTGCAGTGGGCATTCAGCTGAAAACAAGACAAACAAGGTCCCTACTCTCCTGAGGCTTACATTCTAGTGAAGGGAGACAGACAATGTAAGATGGTAATAAATTCAATGAAAGCCATCAAACTGTGAGATTACAGAGTGATGGAGTGGCTATGGGAAGCTTCCCTGTTGACAAAAGCCCATCAGATAAAGACCACTGGGAGGGGCTTTTTCTGGGGTTAGCTTGTCCTGAATGATCCCTGAGGAGGGTTAGGGGAGGCAGGGATCAACACTGGATGGATGCTGTCACGAAGAGGGCACAGTGTAGTAAGTGGGTGATTAAGCAATTTTTATTCAAAAGGTGATGAGACTAAAGTGGGGCTGGGTAAGTAAGCATGATCATTAGATGAAGGGGGCGTTAGTCATTTTGCAGGTACAGCATGGCCCTTTGAGAAACACTGTTTTCTGCTGATCTTGTTGCTGGCCTTATCTGTGTCTGTTACAGTCTGAGTTGGGCTTTCTCAGTCCCGGGCTGATTTTTACTTTCTCACTGTGGAGGAGTTTTGGATTGACACTTGAGAAGGAGCCAGCTTTGCTAAGATCTGGAGTAAGAGGGTTCTGGGTTCAAGGAACAGCAAATGTAAAGGCCTTGAGGCAGGGACCTGAGGCAGGAGCAGATCTGACTCCTGGAGGTACAAAGAGGACCAGTGTGGCTGGAGGACAGTAGCATGAGGCGAGCGTGGGGCTGGGATGACTGGCTGCAGCTGGAAACCCCTTGGGAGCAGGCCTCCCGGTGACACTTGGTGATAGTTTTACAGGGTTCTCTGAGGTCCAGCTCTAACACAGAAAAGAACACTGACTTCTGAGTCAGGTATGTAAGTGCTCTAGTCCTTACTCTGCTCCTGAGGAGAGTGAGATCTTAGGAACATTTCTTTTGTAAAATGCCTTTCTTGAGATATAATTCACATACCATACAATTCACTTATTTAAAGTGTATAATTCAGTGGATTTTAGTATATTCAGAGTTGTGCAACCATCACCACAATCAATGTTAGAACATTTAAATCACCCCCAAAAGAAACCTCACACTATTTAGCAGTCGCTCCCTATTTTCCCTACTCCTCCCAGTCCTAACCCTTCTCCCACTAGCCAGCCCTAAGCAACCACCAATTTACTTTCTGTCTCTACGGATATAGGGGCAAATTTCTTAACCTCCCTGTGCCTCAGTTTTCTTTCCTGCAAAATGGAGACAACAAAAGTACTGTTAGTCCTAGGGTAGTTGAGAGGATAAGCGAAAACGGAGGGTCGTTGCTACGGTTCTATGAAGAGGCTGACATAAAGCTCAAGCGGTTCCGGTCACCAGTCAGAGACCGCCTCCCGGTCCCCAAACGCTGCCAATTTTAACCCCACGCCCCTCCGTGACACACCCCTGCCGCCTGTCTCCAAGGCAACGGCGAACAGTTTCCTCTCTTACGGATTCCTTTCCGGGGCGCAGACCCCATTGCTCCCCTTCTCTTTCTCTCCTCACCTGACGGCTCCACTGAGCGCCGCCGGAGGCCCCGGCAGGCCTCCCCACGGTCATCTCCTCGGCGCTGCAGAGACAGAAGCAGCGGCGACAGCAGCTAACACCCCAGCGGCCGCTGCGGGGCTAGCTATGCGAGCCAAGCTATGCGAGCCAGGTCCCGCCCCTTTTTAGCTTTTCTTCTGATTGGCTCTCTGGCGGATGTATGACTCCCCCCCTTCATGCAGCCTCCAATCCTTCCCGCCCAAGGAGGCAAGAATCGTTTTCTGATTGGCCTATTCTCTTCGCACGTTCTAGTTCCGGTTCTGAGGTGGCGGCTGAAGCTGCAAGTGATTGGAGGGCTCTGCTCCGGAAGTGCTAGCTCCGGCGGGCCGAGCGGGGCGCCGAGCGCGGCGCAGATGGGCACCATGGCGGCCCGGCTGGCTGTTAGCCGTTGGGTCGCTGCACGTGCAGCTGCCCGGAGAGGCCCGCTGGTCTCCTGCCGGAGGTGGTCTGGCGTCGCGACGGACACCGTGTACGACGTGGTGGTGTCGGGTGGAGGCCTGGTGGGTGCTGCCATGGCCTGTGCCTTGGGTAAGCACAGCTCCGGGGCGGTAGTGGCGGGGCGCAGGGCTGTGGAGCAGCGACGAGGACTATGCGAGCCCTGGCATTGTTTGCCCGAAGTCTGATCGTTGCGGATCTTGTGGTCCCTGCCTAGAGGAGACCCAGGGCCCCAAGTCAAGCATTGGTTCTTCAGGGTTGCGAAGGGTCAAAAGTGGGAGGGGCCTTAGGAGTCCTTCCAGCGCGTGGGGAACCAGACCCGTCCAGGGTTATTTAGTCATGGGCACAGTTGGAAGGGATCAGGCATTGTAGCATTGGGCTAGGCGTTGTTTTTAAAAGAGCTTCATTGAGATATGATTTGCGTACCATAAAGCTCACTCACTTAAAGCATACAATTTAGTGATTTTTAATATATTCACAGAGTTGTGCAGCCATCACCAAAATAAGTTTTGAAACATTTTCATCATCCCCAAAAGAAACCTGAAGCCATTAGTAGTCACTGCCCATTTCCCCCAAAACTCCTCAACCCTAGGCAGCCACTCCTGTACTTTCTATCTCTATAGATTTGCCTTTTCTGGATATATCCATATACATGGAATCTACTTAATGTTTTCAAGTTTCATCCAGGTTGTAGCATGTGCCAGTACTTCATTCCTTTTTATGGCTAAATAATATTCCATTGTGTGGATATACCACATTTTGTTTATTCGTTCATCAGGTGATGGATGTTTGGATTGTTTCCACTTTTGGGCTGTTACAAATAATGCTACTATTATCTTGTATACAAGCTTTTGTATAGACATGTGTTTTTGGTTAACTTGGATATATTCCTAGGGGTAGAATTGCTGGGTCATATAGTTAACTGTGTTTAACATTTGGAAGAAGTGCTGGTATTCTAAAGTGGCTGCACCGTTTTACATTCCCACCAGCAATACATGAGGAGTCCAATTTCTCTACATCGTGGAGCGCACTTGTGTTACCTTTTTGTTTATAGTCATGGTAGTGGGTGTCAAGTGGTATCTCCTGGGTTTTTTTTTTTTTTTTAAGATTTTATTTTTCTCCCCAAAGCCCCCCAGTACATAGTTGTGTATTTTTAGTTGTGGGTCCTTCCTGTTGTGGCATGTGGGACGCTGCTTCAGCATGGCTTGATGAGCGGTGCCATGTCTACACCCAGGATTCAAACCAGCGAAACCCTGGGCCGCTGAAGCAGGGCGAGTGAACTTAACCACTATCTCCTGGTTTTGATTTACATTTCCCTAATGACTACTGACGTTGAATATCCTTTCTTATGCTCCTTGGTCATTTGTAGATCTTCTTTGAAGAAATGCCTATCCAGAACCTTTGCCCATTTTTAAATTGGGCTATTTGTCTTTTTATTATTGAGTTGTAACGGTTTTTTATATATTCTGGGTACAAGTCGCTTATCAGATAAGTGATTTGCAAATATTTTCTCCCATTTTGTGGGTTGTTCTTTCACTTTCTTGATGGTGTCCTTTGAAGCACAAAAGTTTGAAATTTTGATGAAGTCTAACTTATCAATCTTTTACCCCTTGTGCTTTTTGGTGTCATCTCTAAGAATTCATTACCTAACGCAAAGTCACAAAGATTCACTCCTCTGTTTTCTTCTAAGAGTTTCATAATTTTAGCTCTTACTTTAAGCCTATGAGCTACTTTGAGTTAAACTTTGTGTGTAAGGGGAGGTAAGGACTTTGCTTTTGCATGTATAGTTCAGGCTGCTCCTCTACCTTGTGAGGTAGATATTATTTTCATATTTTATGTGAGGAAACTTGCTTAGCAAGGTTCAGTAAGGACCAGAGTCTCACAGCCAGGTGGTAGCAGAGTCAGAATTCGAATCCCAGCCACCAAACTCCAGATTGTTTCCTGTTAACAAGTGTACAGTGACTTTTAGAAATTGGATTTGAGTTTTTTGGCCTGACAAATTAAAGGCGACTAATTGCATGGCAGTCTTTGTTGACTTCACGATCAGGAGATGACAGACACATCTTCCGTAGTGTTTCCTGCAACCGTAGGGGATAAGAAATGACAGGTACTGCCAAAGCTACTTCGTTGTTTAAGCAATCAGAGTTTATTTGTGAGGGTAATAAAGTGAGGAAAAGAAAGGCAGAGAGCTACAAATCGGTACTTACAACATCCACACCACAATCAGCCAAGGAAGTTCCAAAAGGTTTGCGGCGGTCAGGAGTGCTGATTCTTTTGGTCTGGGGCAGAGCGTCCTCTCCTCAGTGAGACTCCCGTTTGTTCTTTGCTTGTGACTCTCTTTTATCCTAATGTTATCTGGGTTCTAACTTGGGGTTTCAGACATTTGGATACTTAGAGTTATTTCTTCTTGTTCCCATGGATGGGATGTTTCTGTAGGTCAGTCAGGTGCCCGTTGGGGTGGCCAGCCCAGACAAGGAACATGACGCAGGACATATTCTTATTAACTTGTGCCTTGGAGTCAGGGTCGAAGTGGCCATCTCTGGCCCCTAGCCCAAACACTTTCTTTCTTTCATGTAGGGCCCAGGTCCCAGTGGCCCCGAAAGGTGGGGAGGTCAGTGAACCCTGTACACCTAAGATGGGAAACTGGTGGGAAGTAATGCTTTGTATGAGCTAATGGGCTCATGGTAATTATATAAAATAGTAATTACGTAAAATATTATCAATTATTGAACACTTGCTATGAATAGCATCTTTTGAAGTATTTTGCATACATTTTTACTTAATCCTTATAAGCAGCTTGATTGTAGATTGTGCAGATAAGTAAGTTAAAGCTCAGAAAGGTTAAGTAACTTGCACTCCAAAGTCAGTAATTAGGAGATACAAAGCGTTTCTGAGACAGATAAAACTTTCTGGCAGGTGTAGACCGTTGCTCCCTGACAGCTATTTTGGTTGTACCTATTGGTAAATGGGTTAAAATTGTGGTTCTCAGACTTGAGTGCATTTAAGAATCACCTGTGTTGTTTTGTTTTGTTTTTGAGTTTTGAATAACTAAGACAGGCACATATACAAAATTCAAAGGGAATTTTGAAACACAAATGGGTATAGGGTATACACTATAAAGCATATAAAGTAAGACTTCTGTTTTTTATTGTTAGCCAGCCAGTTCTCCTCAAAGGCAATCATTGTTACTAGTTTGTGGGACATATTTTAAAAATGTGGATTCCAGGTTCCACTTCCAGTGACTGATTCAGTTTGTCCAGATGGGGCCCAGGGCCAAATACCTCCGCAGATGGATACAGGAGGTCTGCAGACCACACTTTGCGAATGAGAAACACTGGGAAGAGCTTAATTGTCTTTTAGTGACTTTACCTCTTAATTTTTTCTACAATTCTGTATGATATGTACCTGAAACAATTTTCAATCTTACTACAACTTTAGCGTTACAATGTTGGTGTTTTGTTATCTTTGTATTAATTTTTTTCTTCCTATTTTGTACTTTTTCTCACCCTCTCCCCTGACGCTTCAAGGAGAGAAAGTGGCAATTCTTTTATAAATGTAAACAGAGAATTCTGTATTGTGACTATTTATTTTTCTGTCTCTTCCACAGAAGTATCAATTCTTAAAGTCAGGAGTGACTTTAAACAGACAATTACAGTGTAGAATTCTCTGCTGAAGTTTACAAAAGAAAGGTCATGGGCGGAGTACCCCAGGTGGTGAGAGTCACTGCTCTAAGTTGGTCAGAACTGCCAAACATAGGCTTACGAAAAACTGTTCGCACACCGGCTAATTTCCTAAGAAAGCTCAGAGGAAATACTGAACGTAAAACACAGCAGCTGAAGCTCTGGGAGGGTTGGGAATCCGTCACGCAGATTGTCCAGTGAGCAAGCCTCTGCTTCTTCCTGTACAGCAGTTGAGACTGAGCAGTGTGAGAGGGAGACTGACCCTGGGCGGGTCCTCCAGCCCAGTGCTTGGGATTTTGTGCATGCTAATGTCCCCCTTGATCAGATATCCCAAAGAATATTCTTTGTTAATAGTTTATATGCTGATCAACTTTACTTTTTATTTCAACATCCTCTTAATTTTAGACAGCTGCTTTAAAAGTGAAAAATTTCCAATAGGCTCTTCATATTTCTCCATAAGTGAGTTTATGTTTTCCTTGATTCTTTTCTTCAAACTCAGATTAGTTTATGTTTTAGGCTTGAAATATCTATATTTCCTTCTCACATTGTTATTTGTAAATTATATTCTCTAGTATTTTTTTCTCCAAATGAGTATCCTAAAGTGTTACATTAAATAGCTAAAAAATAAAATATTGAACCTGGCTATATTTTATAATAGTTCGGAAATGTAATGATTTTCCTTTTAGTTTCACAGTCTCTCATTTAAGAAAAATGTCTGGTAAGACATTGAGTATCTGCATTATGGATTGAGGAGCCATAAGAACAGAGATGGTTCTTGTCCCCAAGGAATTTAGAATCTAGCAAAGGAGAGATTTGTAAATAACTAATAGAAGGAAGAATGAAATGAAAGCTGCTCCAGAGAAACAAGCAACTGACCTGTCCTGGGGGAGGAGGTGCGTGGGTGTTTTATGAACGCTGCTGAGAAGGTGAGGCTGAGTGAGTAGGATCTGGAGGGGGCAGGTGTGCATTCTGGTGGAGTGGCTACTGCTAGATCAAGGTGATCAAGGCGTAGAGGTGTGATGGACCAGGAAGCAGTCCCCTCTCTGCAGAGTGTGGCGCCTGCTCCCATCCTCCCACGCAAAACTGCTTGATTGCTGCTGCCCGCAGGGCGGCCCGGTCCACCTGGTGGACTCTCTTGTTCACTGCCTGGACAACTGGTTGACCTTGATTTTCTCACTTCCTTCATTGTATGTTAGAATAGTGCCACTCTTCTCATTTAGGTTCCAAAATATAAGGAGGGTGGAGGTTTGTGGGTTTTCTTTCCTCGTTATTAAGTAAAACCTGTAGTGCTTCTTCTCTCTGGTAATCGCATCACATTTTTTTCCCTCCTTTCTTGGCAGCGGCGATTCCACTGCTTATCGTTTCCCTGTATCTTTCTCTGAGACACTGTGGAGGGACTGTCTCTTGTGCTGCAGTCACCCAGTGACAAAGTCCTCAAGTCCCCTTTTTAACTTTCTTACACAGATGTTTTAGGGCCAGATGTTTTAGGGGGGTACAATTGATGTGTTTTTTGGCTTCCTTTTCCTTCTTTTACAAACTATAGTTTTTTATCCTTTATTTAATCTTGAGGCTGCAGTGACTTTGCTTATGAGCTCTCTTTTTCTGTTGAACAAGATTTGTGATTTATAGTGACTTAATAGTTTGAAGACTGGTGTTCAAATACCGCAGCCTTCCTTTTTTAACTTCATTCTTCCTCTGTAGGGAATTCTCTTGGCTTGTTATGGCTTTGCCGTTATTCCCTTCTTTGCACATGGCGCGTGGTGGACTGCCTGGAGAGGCCCTACAGTCATGGGTCGGGTGGTTCGCATGGCTGAAAGACTCCACATGGCGTTTCCTTTCCGTGCGCCCTGTGAGGAATTTGTATCCTGAGGGCTAAGGATTTAGTTAATCTGTTGCTTCTCTTGGAATTGAGAAAGGGAATAAATTCTAATTTTCCTAAAATGATATATAATATTGCTTTTTTTTTTTTTTTTTAGGATATGATGTTCACTTTTGTGACAAGAAAATCCTCTTGCTAGAAGTAGGTCCAAAGAAAGTATTGGAGAAATTGCCAGAAACTTACAGCAACAGAGTCAGCTCCATTTCCCCTGGCTCTGCAACCCTTCTCAGTAGTGAGTAGAAGATCCTCTCTCGTAGAACCAACCTCCTATTTCTCTTGGCTTTCCAGTGTGTCCCCTAGGGCAGGGTCACCAGAGCATCTGGCGAGCAGGGAGCTCACCGAGGAGGGGTTGGGTTGGTAATCTTGTGCATAGCTGAAGATGAAGACCCCTGAAATTGTTAATGTGTCAACTCCCAGTCTGAGGAAGACATCCCTGCAATGTGTGGATCCATCATGCAGACTTTATGCGTGATGTTTTGTCATCATGAATTGGTGGGACTGAAACTATATGAATTAATTGCGACCATTCATGGCTAGTACTGGCACCCTCTTCATTCCCAGAGTCCACCCTCTAGGGCACTAGGGAGCCTGCATGCTAAATGCCTTTGGGGTATAGATGGATGTGTGCACATGGAACAATTAAAAAATTGTCTTTAGGTCTCTGCCAAATGTTACTCCCTCAGTCCATCCTATCTAGAACCACCATATCTAAAATTAGACTCTCCATCCCTCTTTAGCCCCTTATACTGCTTTATTTTTCTTTATAACCCTTACTATGCCTGACATTATATTATGTATTTGTTTTTTGTTTTCTGTCTCTCCAACGAGAGTGTCAGCTGCAGAAGGGCAGGGACTTGGTCCCTTTGGTTCCCACTGTATGCTCAGTACCTAGAGTTGTATCTGGCACATAGTAGGTGCTCAATAAATGTTTCGTTAGTTACCGAATCTGTTTAGTACTGTGGAGTTGAAAAAAAATAGTTGAAAAGCAACAAATAGTCTTTATCCAGAGAGTTTGTGACTTCAATACGATGATGAAGAAAAAGAAAAATATGGGTTTGGTTTCCTTTTTTATTTCCCCTGCTTTAACGTTTTGGGGGTTTTTTTTGTTTTTTTGAGAAAGATTAGCCCTGAGCTAACATCTGCCACCAATCCTCCTCTTTTTGCTGAGGAAGACTGGCCCTGAGCTAACATCCATGCCCATCTTCCTCTACTTTTATATGTGGGACGCCTGCCACAGCATGGCTTGCCAAGTGGTGCCATGTCTGCACCCAGGATCCGAACTGGTGAACCCCAGGCCGCCGAGAAGCGGGATGTGGGAACTTAACCACTGCACCACCAGGCCAGCCCGTCCCCTGCTTTAACGTGATTTGACTTTTTGATCATGAACTCATGCTGGGTCGTTTTTCATGCTGTATCATCTGAACTGGAGAACAGAGTAGCTTAGCTCCTAGCATGAAACAGGATTGAAGTGGAGAGTATTTTTTTGTTATTGGAGAACACTGAAAACAACCTCTTACTTAACAAGATGGAGGGATAAAGGGGAGCCCAGGAGGGAAGTGGGTCCCTGTGAGATTGCTCTGGTCTGTATACAGATTCTTTGTTTTATAGGTTTTGGTGCCTGGGACCACATCTGCAACATGAGATACAGAGCCTTTCGGCGAATGCAGGTGCCTCCTTTATCACTTTTGGCAAGATATCTTGGTCTGCCTTGTGTTAAGATATGGGAGTCTATGTTCTTCAGGTTTTCTGTGAATGTGGGAATAATCTCAGTCCACACTCAGTCTCAGGAATTGTGGGAAGCATTCCCAAGAGAATTTTCTTCCTACCTTATATCCTGCCAGAGGGACTGACAAATTGATTTTTCTGATTCTGTCACTGGGGAAAGCAATACTCTATTTCTGATTGGAGTAGTGTTTCCTTTTCTTTGGATTATAATACAGTCTTTCCCTTTATGTTTCCAGGTGTGGGATGCCTGCTCGGAGGCCCTGATAGTGTTTGATAAGGATAATTTAGATGACATGGGCTATATAGTGGAAAACGATGTCATCATGCACGCCCTCACTAAGCAGTTGGAGGCTGTGTCAGGTGAGGCATCCATCTCTTCCATCTTGCTTTCACTCTCTGGAAGGGGAACTGCTTCACAATTGTAGTACTTACTGGAAGAAATGATCCCTTCTACAGATACTGAATGTCCACCATAAAGAAACCGTCTGATGGTTATTTCAGGGGGGTTCTTTTTCTACACCTTTATTCAGGTATAATTTGCATGCCATAAAATTCACCCATTTTAAGTGTACAATTCAATGGTTTTTAGTATATTTATAGAGTTGTGCCACCATCACCACAATATCATTTTAGACCTTTTCTCTCGCCTCAAAAGGAAACCTTGTGCCCATTTACAGTCATTCCCCATTGCCATCCCCAGCCCCTGGCACCACTAATCTACTTTCTGTCTTTTGGGATTTGCCTATTCTGGACGTTTAATATACATGGATAGAATCATACAATATGTATTCTTCCGTGTCTGACTTCTCTCACTGAATTTTTTTTTTTGAGGAGGATTAGCACTGAGCTAACTACTGCCAATCCTCCTCTTTTTGCTGAGGAAGACTGGCCCTGAGCTAACATCCATGCCCATCTTCCTCTATTTTATACGTGGGAAACCTGCCACAGCATGGCTTTTGCCAAGCAATGCCATGTTTGCACCCAGGATCCGAACTGGTGAACCCCGGGCCGCTGAGAAGCGGGACGTGCGCACTTAACGGCTACGCCACCGGGCCAGCCCCTCACTAAACATGGATTTTTGAGATTCATTCATGTTATATAGCATGTATCAGTACTCCATTCTTTTTTTTATTACCAAATAGTATTCCATTGTGTGGATGTACCACATTCTGTTTATCCATTCATCAGTTGATGGGCATTTGGGTTGTTTCCATTTTTGGTGATTATGAATATATGAACATTTGTGTACAAGTTTTTGTGTGGATGTATGTTTTCATTTCTTCTGGGTGGATACTTAGGAGTAGAATTGCTAGGTCATATAATAATTCTGTGTTTAACATTTTCATAAACTGCCAAACTTTTTCAAAGAGGCTGCACCATTTCATTTTCCCACCAGTAATGTACAAGGGTTCCAGTTTCACCAGACCCTTTTTTAAAATAGCCATCCTGGTGACTGTGAAATGGTATCTAATTATAGTTTTGATTGTACTTCCTCGATGACTAATAATGTTGAGCATCTTTTCATGTGCTTATTGGCTATTTGTGTATCTTCTTTGGAGAAATGTCTATTCAAAATCTTTTGCCCATTTTAAAATTGGATTATTTGTCCTTTTATTTTTGAGTTATGAGTTCTTTATATATTCTGGATATAAATTCCTTGTCAGATATGATTTGCACATATTTCAGGGTTGTTCTAGAGAGAGAAAAGTTGGAAGCAACTTAAGTGCTTTTTGATATAGGATAGTAGCTCATCCATGTAATGAACTTCTCTGCAGCTTTTAAAGACAATTTAGATCTAATATTTAGTCACTTAGAAATGTGTCTTATATTTGTGAAAAAAAGTATGTGTCCTGTGATCCCATTTGTGTGTGAGAGTGTGTGGGTGTGTGTGCATATACACACATGGGAGATCATCTGGAAAACTATTTGGCAAAGGTTTAACTGTAGTTGTCTCTGGGTGGTATGATTAAGGGTGATTTTTTTCCTCCTTTTGAACCTTTCTTTGTTGTTTAGACCTTTGCAGTGAGATATCATTTTTATGATCAGAAAAGTAATATGATTTCCAGTGGGAAGAAAAATCTTATGAAATCCAGAACTTGTTTGAGCCTATGGTATCCCCAGCTCCTTTGCTCTGAAAGCACATTGGGTTCATTTCTGCGTAGAGTGAAACTAGAGGAGCAGGAGCGTGAAGGCAGAGAGAGTGCCTGGCGCAGGCTGGTAATGCAGTGGGAACTTACCTCTGGTTTTTTTTTTGACACTGATTCATCCCTGTGACTTCTGTCATTTATCAGTTCTCAGACCATAGCATTGATCACATGAGTTATTTTTTAGATTTTACTTTTCTTGTTTAAGAGTAAATGATAAGAGACAGCTCTCCTGGGACTTTGCTTTAGGTTTAGTTCTGGCTTTTTCCTCAGCCTGTGTGGGCCGCCTTTCTAATGTTTGTTTTTTTCTCTTCTGACCTCCCTAGACCGAGTGACGGTTCTCTACAGGAGCAAAGCAGTCGGCTATACCTGGCCTTACTCATTTCCCATGGCAGACTCCAGCCCTTGGGTTCAGATTACCCTAGGTGATGGCAGCACCCTCCAGACCAAATTGTTGGTAGTTGAAGATTCTTATTTTGCCAGGGGTCTTGCATATCCACATCTTATCCTGGATTCTAGGGCCTCTAGTTTCAGATCTAAGCTATAGTTGAAGTTAATTTTAGGCAAAACTTTTGGTTGTAAGGACCAGTGCCACTCAAACCAGCTCAAGTTAAGATGGTCTTGTAAATCCTGTACAGGAAGCAATCTCCTGGGCTGTCTTAGGTCATGAAATAAAGGATAGCCAGCCTCACAGGGACAAGAACCAGAGTGTCAGAAACTGAGGCTGTTCTTTCCCTTTTAGGAGTCCCTGCAGTCACTCATCTCCTTTCATCTGGTGTTTGTTTCTCTCCTTCTGTTCGTCAGCTTCCCCTTTTACGTAGCCGCCATTCCTAACCTCACATTAGGACTGTTCGGCTCCAGTGCTTACTTTATTGCTAATTCAAATATCTGGAGAATTTGGCTCAGTTTAACCTATGGCTGGCAACTCTTGGGTCAGATGTCCAGCTTTGGTCCATTAGCTGAGGCTGGGGTCACATGTGTAAGGCTGCTCCTCTAAGGCTGCAAATGAGGCAGGCATGATATAAAGTTACCTGCTGTGATAAAAAGCAGGCTTGCCAACAGTTGGAACCAGAGAAAACTTTTAGGAGGCAGAGACAAATTTCTGGAACAGTTTCACTTACTAAGAGGTCGTAAGACTTAGCAGGCTCTTGTTTCCATGCAGATTGGTGCAGATGGTCACAACTCAGGAGTACGGCAGGCTGCTGGAATCCAGAATGTTAGCTGGAACTATGACCAGTCTGCTGTCGTCGCTACTCTGCATTTATCAGAGGTAAGATCCTGAGTCCACCATCTGGGGACCCCACTTCTCTTTAATAGGTACTAGGTACTTCTCACAGAAATTCTTTCTCTACTGTAGGCCACAGAAAACAACGTAGCTTGGCAGAGATTTCTTCCCTCTGGGCCCATTGCTCTGCTCCCGGTAAGAAGTCCTTCTGGCTAGTCTGCTTAAACATCTCCAGCCTTCCTCTTTTAAGACTTCACTTTCTTTCAGTCTTTTTTTTTTTTGTAAGATTTTATTTTTCCTTTTTCTCCCCAAAGCCCTCCGGTACATAGTTGTATATTTTTAGTTGTGGGTCCTTCTAGTTGTGGCATGTGGGATGCCGCCTCAGCATGGCTTGATGAGCGGTGCCATGTCCGTGCCCGGGATCTGAACCAGCGAAACACTGGGCCACTGAAGCAGAACGCACGAACCCAACCACTTGGCCACGGGGCTGGCCCCTCCCTTTCACTCAGTCTTTTTCTGGTTTCAGGGGAATATGCTCAGGCTAGCTTTGTTTCCTCTTCTTATCTTCCTTTATGCTTGAGAGCTCCCAAGAACAGAAGTTTTAGTCCTTAGTATTGATGGTCTTCCTTTGACGCAGCTCTCAGACACCTTGAGTTCCTTGGTTTGGTCCACATCCCATGAGCACGCAGCAGAGCTGGTCAGCATGGATGAGGAAAAGTTTGTGGATGCCATTAACTCTGCCTTTGTGAGTATCGGCTTGTCCAGCTGATGATGTGTTGCAGGGTAGGTAGAGAAAGGTGGTTTTGAGTAAAGAAGGGAATAACCAACCAGCTGCCCCTTTGTAACTGTAACGCTTGATCTGGATTACATGGAGGAGGGTGTTCAGGGAAATGCAGAACAGCAGAAATTAATAACTTGTGTGCTCTTCTGAGGGTTGTAGGCTGCTGTTAGGCTACCTGAAAACAGCTGCCTGGGTGGTAGTTACTTGGATAAGTAACTTTTTCTGAAGCTGTGATACTTGGATCATTTTGAACAGCTCGTCTAGGTTCCCAGTACCTGAACCTTTGCAGCCTGATTCATCACAGTGTTCGTGGGGAGAGGCTGAGCACATTTCAGCAGGGGGCGTAAGAGTAAGCTTTGTAAACAGACAAGGGGTCAGTACTGGTTTTACCTGTTAATATCCTGAAAAATGGAAATAGTATCACCAACCTCTCAGGGTTTAATAATAATAATTAGTAATAGTAATGAAAGTCTTTTAAAATGAGAGAATTTATGTAAAATGCTTGTAACATACCTAGTATATTAGAGATGCTCGACAAATGGTAATAATTATTCTGGAGTAGACACAACCTTTAGATAACGTGGGCACCCATATTTTTGGGCTTAAGTGCCACATTTATCTGAATTCACTAATAGTAATAATTGGTAACATTTGTTGAGTGCTTACTACGTGCTAGGTACAGGCGCTGAGTTCTGTGTGTATTTGTGTATTTAATTCAGTGACCCTTTGAGATAGGTACTATTATTAGGCCCATTAGAAAGAGGGGTAACTTACTCAAGGTCATACATCAAGTGGCAAAGCTGGATTCTGAAACCAGACTGGGCCTCGAGCCTGTGCTTTTAACCACCGAACTGCACAACCTTACTAATGACTTCACACTGGTTTACACTGAATTACTTGAGCTCCACTGCTCTGTAGTAACAATAAGCATAAAAGGAACTGAACATACTGAAGTGGCTTCCAAGATAAATGTGAATGCTACCCCTCTCTGAGTCATTTAGCATATATTCCTGGCACAGGCCTTTGCAGCATATTCATTCAGCAACAGTTACAAGTGCCTTCTATGTAGAGGGCTCTGGAGATAGAGAGACAAATGAGACACAGTCCCTGCTTTCAGGAAGCTCGTAGTCAAGTGAGAGAGAAAGATAAATAAATGACAATTTCAGTACAGTGGTAGAAGTATGCATAGGATGCTATGGGAGCACAGCAGGGTTTGGAGGGAGGTTTACAAACAGAGGTGACAGCTTCTGGATGCTCTGAGATGTTATCCTGGTGAACTAGTAGTGGGAGAACATTCTAAGCAGAGGGGGATGTCAGAGGCAAGGAGATGTTGCAGAATGAGCTACACTGTGGTTGGCATATGGTTATTGAGGGTGGGGATCAATGAAAGGTGAAGTTCAGAGGTAGGCAGGGGCAGCTGGTGAGCAGTTTGATCCTAAAATCTGTGAGGAGTGATGGGAAGTTATGTTTTGCATTTGTTTGAGGGGCTTATCATTTGTGGTCCAGATCACTTTAAGCATGTTAGGTAGCATTATCCTTGGCTTTGGTTATAAAAAAGTTTTCCTTGTTGAATTTTTAATTCCCTGCTAGTCACTGATGAAATTTTACTTTGTTTGTTTTGTGGCTGATGCTGTTCAGTGGAGTGATGTTAACCACACGGACTTCATCGACTCAGCTGGCACCATGCTGCACTATGCGATTGCCTTTCTGAAGCCCACTAAGGTCTCAGCTCGCCAGCTGCCCCCAAGTGTAGCCAGGGTGGATGCCAAAAGCCGAGCACTATTTCCTCTTGGGTTGGGACATGCTGCTGAGTACGTCCGGCCTCGGCTGGCGCTCATTGGGTAAGATAATAAGAGAGCAGGGCTGCTCCCGTCTCACTCTGCTCCTGGAGGCCACACCTGAACTTTTCTTTATTCATAGGGATGCAGCCCACAGAGTCCATCCACTTGCAGGACAAGGGGTCAACATGGGCTTTGGGGATATCTCCAGCTTGGTCCACCACCTCAGTACTGCAGCCTTCAATGGGAAAGACTTAGGTAAGGATTCAGGTATCTTAAACAAGTATCCAGAAGTAATGTAGTTAGGGAAGATCAGGACCCCAAAATGGCTCTCAGTAGCCAGATGTGGTGGACATAAGTGTATCTGGTTTGCTAGGAAAGAAAAGCTCACTGTTGGATTAGGGATTTAACCTTTCCTCTTTCCTCCAGGCTCCATGAGCCACCTCACAGGTTATGAAACAGACAGACAGCGTCACAACACTGCTCTTCTGGCTGCTACTGATGTGCTAAAACGGCTCTACTCCACCAGTGCCACTCCACTTGTGCTGCTCAGGACTTGGGGCTTGCAGGCCACAAATGCAGTCTCTCCACTCAAAGTAAGAAGGCGCTCACGGCTCTCCAAGAATCTTGCTGAGGATTCACTTTGCCAATGACTGTTAAATTCTTTGAATTAATTTTCTTGCTTATAAAATTATGGTCTCTGTCTACCTTCCCCAGTGGTTATGAGCAGAGAGTCTTTGCTGGGCTTGTGGGTGCTCGGGCCCACAACTAAGCAGGACCTTTATATAAGGAAGGGCTTAAAGTAGTCAGTAGGGATTTTTTAAAGATAAAGATGTTTAAGCTACTTTTGCTGCTTGGCCAGCTTCTTTCCTGAGAAACTTCCCCTTAAAGACACTTTGGAGGAACTTTTGGGAGGTATCTATCTGGATCTTTTGCTAAGTTTTTGCTTTAATCACTTTGGATATTTTAAAGTATTTTCTTTACCTGCCCTCACACTTTAGTGTCAGAGTTTATCACTCACTTTGTTTCATTTTTCTCCAGGAACAGATTATGGCCTTTGCAAGCAAATGAATGCTCCCCTTCTGGAGATTATGTGGATGACAAAAGAACATCCTTTCCCAAGACCATCATATATTCTCAAGATTTAATTTAATTTAATAAATTTACTTAACCTTAGAATTTTCCAGTCTCTTTTTCTCCTCTGTTTAATGGGCCTGTGGACTCCGAAAATGAGTGATAATTTGCTATGAGGAGGACATATCAACCAAGTCAAGAAAAAAACCCAAAGGAAGACTCTTCTGATTTGGAAAAGAGCTTTTTATTACTAAAACAAAAATCATTGAGGTGCTGTCTCATTCATTTTCACTTGTTAACAATCCTTTCTAAAGAGATTTATACAATTGGCTTTTTTTATGCTGGTTGTAAATTTATACAATTGTGGGTTTTTTGATAAAGACAATTAGAAATATTTGATACATTTTTGTTAGAATTGCTGTTTTAAGATTAACATTAGAATGCAAATTAAACAGATTGTTTTAACCTTTGTTATAGGTGCACTGGACTTTCTGAAAAGAAAACCACATCTTATTAATGCTAGTTATTACTTCCTCATTACAGCACCAGATTTCAATTTTATTTATGGTTCCTCTCTGGGACACCACTGTCTGTTCAGTAATAAAATGATAAATAATTTCATTGCACAGGTTTGAAGACCTCAGGAACTAGGTCAAAAGGGAAACTCTGATTAGCAGCAGAATTTCATATTTGGTGGCAGACAGGTGGCCAACTTGGGCATAGGGCACGGTGTTTTGCTGTGGGTTTTTGTAGAGCTACCTTCACAGTATCAGAGATGTCTCTTGAAGAGATTTGTTTTTTTTTTAAAGATTTTATTTTTTCCTTTTTCTCCCCAAAGCCCCCCGGTACATAGTTGTATATTCTTAGTTGTGGGTCGTTCTAGTTGTGGCATGTGGGACGCTGCCTCAGCGTGGCTTGATGAGCGGTGCCATGTCCGCACCCAGGATCCGAAGTGGTGAAACCCTGGGCCGCTGACACGGAGTGCGCGAACTTAACCACTTGGCCACAGGGCCAGCTCTGGGAATAATTTTTGAAGGCATAAGAAGTTTGTTACCACAGGGGAGCTGTTCAGGCAAATGTGGAAATTTTATAAGGTACGAGAGTAAAAAAGTGACAATGTCACAAACCTTCCTGGAATCTCAGGAAAAATGTGCCCAGAATAAAAGATAGCAGTTACTGTGAAAAGCTATGTGACTGACTACTGGCAGAGTCAGAAAGGTCAGTGTAGGGAGAAATGGTCATCCTTCATCAAAAAATAGAAAGGCAACCCAGATAAGGAGAACATGGACTCTCCAAATGTATGCAATCACAACCAGGTAAGATAGGAAGAATTTTAAGGCACACCTTGCAAGGACCTCTATAACCCATAGAGGATGTTCTTCAGATGCTGATGGTAACAAACATCCACTATGTTCCAGGCCATGTCCTAAGTATTTGAAGTATATAAACACATTTACAGAAAGGTAACTTAACCAGCAATGTTTAGACTCTGTAGGACCCCTTAAGAGGCCCAGAAGGTACACTAAGGGGCAGAAAGGACATTATAGACAAATCATTTTTCCTAAGAAATATAAATTGTCACTTCAGATTGTTCTTAAAATGGATAAATTGGTTAATTTTCCAGATGTTCTTTTGATAAGATTATCAAAATACATAGAGATGAATTTCTGGAGTTATGCATATAATGCATCTACACAAGAGTTCTGAAGATATTTGGGATGACCAAAGGAGTATGCTGAGCAGCACATGGCCCCGGTTTATAAGAAAAGCTTCAGAGGCAAGCTGTGGTATAAAGACCTGGGACTCTTACCTCTCTGGACCCATCAAGCTGGAGGAGTCTTTAGTTAACACAGCTTATTACCTCTTGGGAAAACAAGAGGAGAGGAATACAAGAGGAAATGGTCTCTCCCTAATCATGGGAACAACATTTAGCGTATGATGATTGGTTCTAGCACCCTACTTTTCTGACAAAGATGGTAAGAAGCCATGTGGTATATTAAAGAAGAGACCATAAAGGACTTGGGAGGAGTTTTCTTCAAAAGACTGAAAGGCTATGGAAGGAGAGAAGAGAGCAAAACTAAGACCAGTGAGAAGAAGCTGGATTTCAGCTCAATATAAGGAGGGGTTTTTTAACATCAGTGCAGTCCCCAAATGGAATGAGCTATCAGAAAACATGCCTAAATAGAAGCTGAATAATAACCAGTTAGAAATGTTATGGGAATTCTGCAATGAGTAGAAGATTGGATCATAGTGTTGGGCTGTTTCTAACTCTAAAGACTTTATTTCATTATGTATAATAATTTTTTTGAGGAAGACAATAGGTATAAAGGTGACCTTGTATAATAAAAGTCAGTGTGAAGACTCTGAAGAAATTCCACATTGAATTAAAAAAAAATCCAAAATTTGGGGATTGAGGATGTAGAAATTTGCCTAGTTACTTAAACATATCAGATGTTAAGTCTTTATTGATTCAATGGAATAACTGTAAAAAATAAGTTTCCCCAGGAACTGGTGTGAGGGCCAGGTATATTTAATATCTTTTGTGAGAAAGTTGAAAGAGAGAGTCTACTGTACAAGCTACAAGTTTGGGGAGGTACAAACTCTGCGGGAAAGGAGCTGGAGGTAAAGAGCCAAGGCAGAGGAGGCAGATGACAGGAAGATCTTTCAAATCCAAGAGACTCGAGTGGGCAGAGAGCAGCAGATGATGGTCATGTGGGAAAGTGCAAGATAATGAATTTTAGGGGAAATAATTCACAAAATCAAGAGCTCTGAGTATTCAAACTCAAAAAGAGAATCCACTTTTTATTTCTTAGACATACAAAGAAAACGAGTTTAGGATGACAAATTACTATAAACATTAGCCTGCTAGGAGGTTCTGGCACTGAATACACATACATTCCTATAAGGTTAGACATGTTCATTAATCTCAGGATTGACTGATAAAAAGTTGATTAAAAAAAGGTGACATACAAGGCAGACACACCCTCCCAAAACACGTCCCTAGAGACTTGATGGCCTCCTTTCTTAAGACTGGGATCTGCCCAGTTACGGTTGCTTTCCATCCTGCTAAGATTTAGCATGGCTGTCTGCTGGCTGATTGGAGCTAGCACAAAGCAGGATCACACAACTTGAGATATGGTACTTTTTCTCCCCCTTAAATTATACATGAAAAGAGTGTACCTCCCCAAACTTGTAGCTTTCACAGTAGACTTTTTCAGGGGAGATGGGTGGAGGTAAGTGTGGGACAGGGCAGACTGTAGGAGGAACAAAAAAACCTGGTATTGATAGGGCATGGGATTGCAATCATTCAGCTTAGTTTAGCAGGTAAGAGGAAAATTAAAATGTTCAAAGGAATGAGGCACTCAAAAGGTTGAAATGAGAATTTTCTTTGGTTTCCAGGGACCTGTCCCTGGGCTCTCCAAGGTTAAGTTCCAAAGCTGTTCCTTTTGGCTATCACACAAGGAATCTCAAAGATTTAGACTCTGGTGCCAGCTGTGCACACAGAATGGTTAGATAACAGTTCACATTAGATGTGTAAAATTAATTAAATCCAGATCTCTAGACTTAAGGGCAAAACCTGTCTACAGAAGCCCCTCACTCCCGAAGAAGCCAGCTGCTGGGCTTCAGTCTAGGCTGTCCCCAGACTAGCTCAGAACATGGCTGAGTCCTCTCTCCTTCTCCCTTTAAAAAGGTTGTTGGTGAATGCAGGCCTCAGAGGAAGGGCTTGGCCTCAGTTGGAGATGCCCAGAGACTGCAGCAGATGAAAGGTGGCCCCCAAGGCCCAGCCTGTCTCTATGTTGTTCACTTTCTTTGCAAGCTGTTGGGGAAGAGAAAAAAAAGTTCACATTTTCATTCAATTTTCAACTCTAACAAGCATGACATGGGCAGAGCATATCTGCAAAGATCATCCACAAAGCCAAACCAAGGCAAAACTGAGAGTAGCCGGTCTTGGAGGCTTTCCACTACCCCTCTCTGTAAGTTTCCCTCCCGCCATAGCCTATCACCCCTACACCTGCCAGTTGGATCCCTGTATCTTCTGGCCAGGAAGTGGTCCCACCCAAGCCTTCTACACAGGCTTCTAAACTCTTTCCCTAATCCTTAAACTAAATATAACAGGAGTTGGGAATAGATTTAGGGATAGGAAAAGAACATACTAAACTTCTCAATTCATACTTTATAAGCAACTGCATCTTCTTAAGCACTAATGTTAACCAACCAAGGCATTTAAGGCATTCTAGGCCAGGTTGTGCCTCAATTAGTTCAGTGACCTTGGGCAAAGTTTAGACCCAATTTCCTAACCACATAACAAAGGGATTAGATTAGTGTTTATCAAATTGTGTTTTTCACAATCCTAGGGGATCATGGAAAAGACTTCAAAGAAGGAAGAGAGGCCAAGTGGTGAAGGAGTTCCAGGCCCCCTATCTGCTTCCATCCGATAGCTCCACTTTTATCAGTTTACTGGCATTCTGTTTTGTTGAATAAAGATGCTACCGCCACCACACACATAAAAAGTTTGGAAACCAATGGATTGATTTTATTCTTTCCTTCTAGTACTAACTTCTTATGACACAATACTTATCTGTGTTGACCTGATGAATCTAGTCTAGTCACTGTGCCCAAAACTAGGAAGGATGGCATGTGAATCATTATCTTGAGGTTTAGTCTGAGACACCTGCGTCAAATTGGGAGTGTCCCCCCACACCAAATGCTCTTCCTGTGTCCTCAGGACTGGGCTGACAGTCTGGGGATACAGGTGCCGAAGTGAAGTGATCTCTGGGACAGGGGACTGTCCACTCCTGGTTTAAATTCTGCTGCCATTGAAATCAGAAAGACTAAAAGGATGCCAACACTGGAAATAGCAGAAAATTGTCCTTAAATAACTTGGTTAATATTGATGCTTAATTAGAGGAAGTTGTTAACTTAGTATGTATTGAGGGCTTAGGATGACCTCTCTTATCTGTAAATCTATCCCCGATTGGTGTGAAATGCCTACGGAAATAGTGACACCAATATTAACAACTTACTATGTGCATTGTGCTTTAAATGCGTTATCTCAATTTTCATAGCAGCCCTACGAAATAGGTACTCTAAGGATCCCTGTGTTTTGGATGAGGAACCTAAAAGTTAGAGAGGGGGAGTAAATCATCTAACGTCACAGAGCTAGTAAGCTTGCAGAATCAGAACTTGAACCCAGATCTGATGGCCAACAGAACCCGTGCTTTAAACACTACACTATACTGACTCTACTGGCAAGTAACTCTTCTGTGTTAGGCACTTTAAATGCTGATGTTCTTGGCAGATACAACACATTAAATCCAAATACTTTAGTAAAAATGAGTTTATGAAATCTGTATGACACAAGAAGTGGGGCAATGTAAACTCATCTGGAACTGAGGAAACAGGAAGGGGAAGTGTGGCACAAGGGAAGGTAGGGGGTGCTTCAAAGACAAAATACAGTCTACTTACTTGACCCCAAAGTTCAAAGTTGCCTTGTCCCATAGCTATATTTTTGTCACATCTCCTCTTATAGACTATATGCTATTTGAGAACAAAGATTACATCTTAATCATCTTTGTAACTATAATGTACAATAATTCAATTATGGTAGCGAAGACAAGAAAATAATGAAATGGATGATGTGTTTAGAATAGATAAATAAATTACTACAGATAAAGTTGTGCTTCCGCGTGCTGAAACAGATGGAAAGAGATAGGAAGATAAAGAGCGACCCAAGATTCAAGAGGCGTTAAACATACAAGGCACACATAAAATCTATATGACATACTACATATATGCAAGGCAGTCGATATTCATGAGGTCTTAAATCAGCCACTCATTGGTGACACTCTTCTGGTCCCTCATGTCCTCTGCCAAGTTAAACCATCTAATGGGCTAATGAGTGAGCTAATGCTACCACCAGGGTACTTGCCTCTATGCCTCTTCAAATAGAGCAAGTTTGTGTGATGGCCCCAGGCACCTTCTGTCCTTATGCCCCCTTGATCAAATTTCAGCTCTAGTACTTGTAACCATACTATCAGTGGCAAAGAGAGGCAGAACAGACTAACTCAGGATTGAGGAAGTGTAGCACTTCCAACCTGCTTGCACCCTATCCTGTGTGTTCACCTATCCTATCTCTTTCCCCTTGCTTCTCACCCTGGGTTTTGAAATTGATTTAATAATAAACCATGTGACTTGGGCATCTTAATTTGGGCTGCGAGCCTTTCTGCTCTGTGACCTCTGGGATAGCTTGCCTGGTTATGTATTTAGAAGCTGCTGTTGCATCAAGGTAATTTCCCACATTCATGGTGCCTGGCACAGTGCCTTGTCCATAGCCTGAATGAAAATACCTCATAATTCTACCTAGAGCCACTCTGATTACTAAACAAGTTCTTAACTCTTTCTTCCCAACTCCAAATAAGAAGACTGTTATGCGACTTTGGTAACCTCGTTTTTACCTGTAAGATGGTGCTGTCTGCAAAGCCAAAGCCGTCCCTCAACAAGGCTGTGATGTAGCTGAGATCCATGCACAGGAAAGGACTGCCCGAGGTGAAGTTTTCCAAGTTATCACACACTGAAGGGGAGAGAGAGTTCAAGTTTATGGCCAGCTGAGAGGTGTATGATTTTCTCTAAACATAGACTTAAAATAAACAAAGCAGAATTCTTCATTCTCCATCTCCCAGATGTCTAGGAGTCTTAGAGGCTAGAACTGTGCACTAACAGCTTCTGTAAGACTGCAGCTTCTTAAGAACTTGCACATTTCTGATGTTACATCTTATCTACTCAAATGTACATGGGCCCTAGTTTATTTGCTAAATTTCTATGACTTGGGGATCATTCAACTAAGTCCTTTAAATATTATTAATGATAAGGCCTAGAAGACAGGGCAAGTGTCTTTGGGGCCCTACTTTGGGGCCACTGGATAAGATCATTTATTTGTATTTTTGATGGACTCTCTCAAGGAAGCCTCTGTGACTATTGTCCCATATATTTTGGTGTTCAGTGTCTCATTAACTGATAGCACTATTTTAATTTAAAAAAAAAAAAGGAAGGAAGAAATGCAGAAGGAAGAAAAGGTTTTCACCATTTCCGGAGAGCCTCTTATATTCTCATATATTCTTTGCCACTTAATGCTTTTAGCTCTTGGCAAAGACAGGAAACCAGCCTTCTGAGAGGCTTTCTGCTGACTGGTGCTTTAGGTCACTTTAAGGTCACTGGAATTGGCAGGCACAGTCTCATGAGTCGCCTTCAAGGGCTGCCACTGACACTTACCTTCCCTTGCTTTTCTTTCAAAATCTTCAACTTTTAAAACACCCCCCTTTTCATAATCTGAAATGAAACAGAACAGTAGCTGATGTCAAAAGCCTTTAAGAAAACAAAGAAATTCATCCTAGTGATATTTATAATAATGAAAAACTGGAAATAAAATTTACAACATTAGAGAACTGGATAAACAAACATGACATATCCCTACAGTATAATTTAGGCAGTCTATTTTATTTACTTATTTATTTTCTTTCCTTTTTTTTGCTGAGCAAGATTCGCTCTGAGCTAACATCTGTTGCCAATCTTCTTTTTTTGCCTGAGGAAGATTAGCCCTGAGCTAACATCTGTGCCAATCCTCCTCTATTTTGTACGTGAGTTGCCACAACAGCATGGCTTGATGAGTGGTATAGGTCTGTGCCCAGGATCCAAACCCACAAAGCCGAGCTGCTGAAGCAAAGGGCACCAGACTTAACCACTATGCCATGGGGCCAGCCCCTATTTTATTTATTTATAATCTATTTTATGTTGTATATATTTAACCACAATAAAAAAAATTGATCCATTAAAAAACATATTAGAAAATAGAAAATTAATTCATATCTCAGGCCATAACACATCACATATATACATTCTCACAGCTAAACAAAAATCATTACTATTATAGTAAGGAAAAAGTTATAAAGGGAGAAGAGGAAACTTTTTGGGGTGGTGAATATGTTCGTTATCTTGAATCTGGTGATGGTTTCATGGGTGTATACATGTCAACACTTAGCAAATTGTACACTTTAAATATGTGCATTTTATGTTATGTCAATTATACCTCAATAAAAATGTTAAAAAATGGGGCTGGCCCTGTGGCCGAGTGGTTAAGTTCGCATGCTGCGCTTCGGCAGCCTGGGGTTTCACTGGTTCGGATCCTGGGCACGGACATGGCACCGCTCCTCAGGTCATGCTGAGGCAGCATCCCACATGCCACAACTAGAAGGACCCACAACTAAAATGTACAACTAGGTACTGGGGGGATTTGGGGAGAAAAAGCAAAAAAAAGATTGGCAACAGTTGTTAGCTCAGGTGCCAATCTTTTAAAAAAAAAATGTTAAAAAAAATATTTCGTGTATATTTGTTTAGACATTCTTCCAGTTCCAAAAGATTCTAAATCATATTCACCTTTCCATTTGAGTGACTAGTGTCACTCAACAACCAGCACTGAAGAATAGCGTGATCAGCTCCGACAAAGCTTTTCAAATACTCCTTTTCTCCCTTTCCCTTCCCCAGCACAGCCTTGCCCAGTTTCCTCCTGGACTGACACCTCACCTAGAGTGAACTTACCAATCATGGCTGTGTCAACAGCTCGATCATAATAGTAAGAGAAAGCATAGAAGGAGCTTCTCTGGACCTCAACTGGCTGGTGAAGTTTTCCTTGGACCACCCTCAGCACTTCAGCATAGCAGGGCTCAAAGCCCATCTCTCCTGCCAGGGCAAAGGTGCATGGGGGCAAGGTGAGAAAAATGATAGGGAAAGGAACCACACTCAGAGGCAAGCTGCTGGAAGCAACAAAGAAACAAGGAAACAAGGAGGATCAAGGACAGCAGAGGCTGAGGCTCAGGACAAAGGGTTACAAACAAAGATGAGCAAACTTCTGCAGCCTCATCTCTCTGGAGGAAAGGTACCTGCTTCTCCATGGCAGCTCCCCCCCCACCTGTGTTCACCAAAAACAGCCGCAGCCCACCCCGAGCTGCTGCCTGGCATTATGTTTCATGGTATTTATATGAGGTATCCAGAAGGCTCATCTGCTTCTTTCACTGGAAAAATCAAGTTTTTACCTTGATTTTAAGGTGTATGCCTTTTATAATACGTAAGCTGAATTATTCTTCCTATCACCCCATTTTAAGTTTTACTGTAGTTTAAATAGCTAAACATTAACTGAACCTGAAACAGAGTTTCACCCTGCTGAGGGGAGAAACCCTTAAAGGATTAGACCCAGGGTAAGACAGGTTTCTAATGGATCCACAACACTTGGCCAGGAAAGGAGCAGGATGCAGGGTGACAGCTGCCTTGTTCACTGTCACTTCACATTATTCCTTGGAGGCATACCAAGATCTATTTGGAATGAGTCCCTGCAACATGACAAGCTTCTCCTGAGCTCTGCAAAAAGCTTCCCATGGGACTTTTCCTGTGAGTAATTTCAACTAGTGAAAAAACATCACTCGCCTTCTTGGTTGCCACCATACTGGTATTTCACACCCCCAAAGATCCACTCTGCTTCCAACCATCTCGGTAGACAGGCACTTCGGAAAGTGTGTCCGTCAATCCCTGAAAGAAACCAGGCCACAAAATAAGAGGCAAGGATGTGAGAGAGAGAGAGGGGAAGGCAAACGAGAAGCCAGTAAGGCTGAAAAGAATTGCCAAGGTGGCTGGGCCTTAAAATTGTATGAAATTAGTTCCACGACTGCATCCTATGACAGAAATTCTGAACTCAGGGTTCCTTGATGGGCTTTGTGCGGTTGGTGAGCCCCCTGAAACTACAGGCAAATTTTTGTGCATAGATGCGTTTGGTGGAGGGGTCTATGGCTTTCATCACATCTCAAAGAAATCCCAAAGCTACAATGGAATAAGTTCCCTCCTTTGTCAAAAAAGGAAAAAAATACTGTTCTCTTTTCTCATTGGTTGTCGTGAGGCTTAAATGAAGTACATTTGAAGATGTTTTGTAAACTCTGAAATGCTATACAATCATCACCACAATAAACGCTTACTGTGAGCCAGGCAATGTACAAAGTGCGCTAAATACAAAATCCCATTTAAGGTGAGGAAAGGGGCACAGAAAGGTTAGCTAACTTGCCCCAAATCACAAAACGGACTAAACCCAGTTCTGCCTGACCCCAAAAGCTGAGCTATTAATCCCTCTACCACCAGTGAAGAGATGACTGAGTTGCTCAGTTACCCCACCTTGCAAGTGGACCGATGCTGCTTCCTGCACCTCCCATGTAAACTAAGGGCTTGAGCAAGCTCCTGCCAAATTTACTCTTTGAGCCCTGAATTTCTGCCGACACTTCAGCCTCCTGGCCACAGGCTGTTCTCCCTGTATTAACAGATCTCATTCTAGAAATGGCTAATAATGTATACAAAACTAGAACGCATACAGTAGAAAAGGAATTTGCTATTATTATGTATACCACATATGCTTCCTAATTGAGCATAACCCTTTCCTCCACAGAATCACTACCAAGGAAAGGAAAAGGCAAGCTGAGTGTTGGTGCCACTCTCACCATACCCCAACCAACACAGGTACCCAGACGAACCTTCCATCTCCAGGGCTCCCAGGGTTGCTAGTCTTGCAGCTTTCAATCCAAATCCCAAGTAACTGTAAAATACAGGATTGACTAATTTCATGCTGGTCCCCAAGTTCTCCAGCCTAAAGCCACATCTTTCAAAAGTAACATGGTTTCTCTGTCTCTCTCTGGTGGGAGGAAAACCTTGTTCTCTGTGACCTATTCATCTTGTATGGACAAGCGGTGATTTCCGCACAGTTCAGATCAAGGCCATGCAGTAAGAACTTTCCACAGCTATGATTTAAAGGCCAGAGACAGGGACACTTCCTAGGCTTCCACCTTGGGAGCCATCCCCAGAAAAGCTCTCGTTATCTTAGCTCCCGACCCCACTGTGATGAAATCCAAGGCTGGATTTTGAACAGCTGAAGGCAAGCTCAAGAGTTAGCACAGAGCTTTGGCTCAAACTTCTCTGAGTGTCCTCTCTCTAGAGAAAACTTTTGACTCTAAATTACACTTTTGAGGCCAAGATTGGAGAAACCTCTCGGGTCCTTGAGCTTTGGTAAGTGGCTTGGGTTTCAGTTATTAGGCCTTCAGGGATTGGCAAAGACTTTGTAAGGCTGGCCAGATGCAATAATAGATAGGAAAACATTTTGATAGTTGGCAGAATCATACAACGTAAAACATTATTATTCCTCCCTGTCCCCCGCCTCACCTATGTGTATAGAGCTTATAAGTGCTGTTAAACATCTCAAAAGAAGTAAGGTAGCCCCTAGGGGTTTGCTCCAGGGTTTCCTGCAAATCAGAAAAAGCAAAAAAACTATTCAGGATCTGCAATTAACTGAAGATGTTATCACCACCATCCCTGTCCCTCCCCTGGACTGTCAACAGTGAAGGGGCATGGGGAAATACACCCAGTCATTAATTTACTCTATTCAGCCTATTCATGGTGGAGCTGCTGTCTGAAAATGGGGCACCACTTTCTTGGCACCATGATATATCTGCTAAATGGGTTGCCAACCAGACCTTCGTATAAATGACTCACCTCAAACCGAGGCAGGAACGTGATTTGGGTCGAGGCCCCACCCAGGTCCAGGATCCCCACAGTCTCCTGGCTGTGGCTATGCAGCTGACCTGTGAATGAGAGTCAGCTCTAGACATCTTCTGCTTCCTGGACAGCCCAACACTCCTCTGTCTGCCACTTCTCCCCTGTTCTTGTCGTATATCTGAGTATATCCGAGGAATTCCATAAATACTCCACTGCTTCCCAGCCCCAAGGACTGAAGGCAAATACTAACCTGGACAGACTCTTGCTGCAGCTGAGGCCTTGAAGGCAGGTTCTAAACATTAACTTCCTGTCTTTCCTTTCCCCCCCTTTTTTTTTTAAAAAAAAAAGAAGGAACAACACAGGAAAAAAGAAAGGGATTTTTGCTCTCTGACCACGTGTGAAACCCAGTTAAGGTCTAAAGATAAACTTGAGAATATATTACCTGTCAGAAAATTCACGGTAACCCAAGCTAATATGCCTAAAAAAGAGAGAAAGACAAGGATTACGCCCAGAGCACCTTTTCCCCCTCTTTCCTGGCCCCATCTTCTCTCCAAATTTCATGTCTAAAGTACCCATTTTCCTTCTCCCGGCCCTTCCATTTCCTGCTATCCCCTTCCTTTTGCTTATTTGTTTCTTCTTACTTAGTTCCTTTTTCTTCAGCACCCCCATTCCTGTTCCCAGTTCCTTTAATCAAATCTTTTATTAACCCTGGCCCTCTCCCCTTAAAACATATATATATCAACACCTCTCCCACCTTCATAGGATCCGTCCATGATGCTAACACTGTCATCTGGTACCAGGAAAGGTGACTTCTTGAAGATCTCTCTTACCTAGAGAAAAAGGAAAAATATCTGGATTCCCTAAGGCAATAAAACAGATTTCCATATTTTTGCTGCATCCTATAAGGCTTAGAAAATTGCTCTCTTCATTTTCCCTAGATAAAATTTTAGCAGAACTCATTACTTTTCCTTAAGAAACTAGAGAACGAACTAGGCAAGCCATTGGTTTCTTGTAAAAACAAAAACACAAGCGTTCCTTAGACTTTAAATCTCAACCAAACCATCTAAATTTATAGGTGAACTGGACCTAGGAAACAGCATTAGACCCTGCCAGTTCAAATCAAGATCCTGTCATGTTGTTTTTAAAACACCTGATTAATTCTACCTGGACACACACTGGAACCTAGGAGGACCATTTCCCAATCCATTTCTTAGATGAGCAGATAAACTCCAAGAGTAGAGAAGAGTTGGGCACGAGTGGCTCCTGAGGCTATAGGAAAGTTTCTGCTGCTCTCTCATGTTTTATTAGCCTGGAATAGTCATCCTACAAATGTCTTGTATAGCTTGCTTCTTCATTCCCCTCATATCTCTGATCAATGAGGTCTTCTCTGACCACCCTATTTAAAATAGCATCTTGCCCACACCCACACCAGCATTCCCTAGCTGCTTTACCCTGCTTTTTTTTCTCCATAGCTTGTACAGTACCTGACATACTTTGTATTGACTTGTTTAGTTGTTTATTTTCTGTCTTCTTGCAACTAGAATGTAAGCTCCACGAGGGCAGGGACTATTTGTCTTTTTTGTTCCCTGCTCTAAATCTCCAGTAACTTCAGTGCCCAGAACATAGTAAGCATTCATATGCTGAATAAAAAAGTGAATAAATTAATGAAGAATTGGGATTCGGATTCTCAAGTAGATATGCCAGGCAGCTTGTCCTTGGATAAGGACTTCAGACCTCTGTGCTGACAGTCAAAGGAATGTAGATTTAGAGGACTGGATTAGCACACTTGTAATACAGAATCCTTTTCTGCTGTGATTTTTGTTGTAATGAGATTCTGCCTATAAATATTCTTCACAATATGTAATTTAAATCTTATTAGTTTAAATGTTTTTTGCAAAATAAAAACTCTCTGTACCTATATTTTTTATCTGAATAAGAAGAAAGTTGAAACAGATGATCTTTAAAAATCTTTCACACTTAAAATTCCATGAGTCTTCTCAAAAACTTTATGCTGAGAGAAAAAAGTCAGAGACACAAAAGAATATAAACTGTATGATTCCATTTATATGAAATGTAAGAACAAGCAAAACTAATCCAGAATGACAGAAAGCAGATCAGTGGTTGCCTGGTTTCAGGGGAGGGAGAAACTGACTGCAGAGGAGCACAAGGACACTTCTATGTTTGTCAAAACTCATATAACTGTACACGTAAAATGTATTCATTTTATTTTATGTAACTTATATCTCGATAAAGCTGATTTAAAATAATTTCTATGATACTGCTTTAACAAGTTAGGAGAATTAAGAATATCATGGACAGGAAATACTTCTAAGCTTTTTAGGAAAAGCTCTATAAATTCAAGAGTAACATTTAAAATGTAAGTAACTGGCTACAACAGGAGGCCAGAGTTACCATAGTGCTTCAGCAATCCTAAAGGTAGCAGTCACACTGCAAAGAGCTAAAAACCCACACAGAAAATATTCATACAAGGAAAAAGAATTATCCAAGACGCAGAAGATTTCAAAGGTTACCTCAAAGAGCAGAGCCTGGGCTTTCTGTTCTGGCAGTAAGCGCAGTCCTGCTGTTGCCTTGAGGACCACTGGGGTCCTTTTCCAGTGACTTCGGGGGATTGAGTCTTTGGCCATCTCTAAGAGTCCTTGGACAGTCTCAGCACCCTTCAAAAGAGATGATCTCCTCATCCAGTGAACAGTCCATTTAGTGGCACTTGTCTATTCCCTCAACATGCTCTGGGGGAGTAATAACAGTGAGGTAGCAGAGGGCTCCAACCCCTCTCTTCTCTGTAGGAGCAAAAACCTAGAGAAGTGGGCTTCCTTGAAGGAGAATCCCTTTTATTTTGAGTAAGTCATAATAAAAACGATTCTATTATCGTGTGGTCATTTTAACTGATCATTATTTTGTGTCTCATAAATTAGCTTCAGGCCAGAAAGTTGGGTACAGTAAAGGAAACACAGGATTTTGAGTTAGAAGACTTGCTTGCCAGCCCTGTGGCCTAACACAGAGGCTTCCTGGGGCTTGGCTCCTCAGTTCTGAGTTGGGAGAAACATCTCATACCACAACAAAACTGTTGTGCATTAGATGAGGCAGACTGTGTGTAGCTGCCATACAAATGCTAGCTGTGGCTGTTATTATGCTACACTTTTTATGATCTCCATAAGGACAGACGATGTCAGGTTTATTTTTGTATCACCAGCACCTACATGCATGGTACACTACACGCTCAATTTATGATAAATTAAAAACCATTATTTTAAATCCACTGTTTCTCTGCGTGAACATCTATTCTGATAACATGCTGCCCCTTAATCATTATAATTATTAGCAACTACAACACAATTTTCTTCTCTAAATGTCAAATCATGTTCTAATAATGTAATGTTTTCAACAGCTCCTAATTTTCTAGTACATTTGCCATTTCACAACAGTGAGCTAAAAAAATAAACATTCTCTCAGTTCTTCAAGTCCAAAGCCATTCTTAACATCAGGTTTTCCTTTGGTTAATGATTCTGCTTGTAATACCGAACAATACCTTTACATCTGCTACCAAAGTTCAACACTTGCCTTATTCTATTTCATTTCAGCATGGCCTCTGACATACTGAGTGTAGCACATTGTGAGTGCTCAAATGTGAAAGACAGTTATGACAAAACTCTTCATTCATCCTCTACTACCAAAGATCTTTGTCATCCTGGATTCTTGCCTAATTTCTAGAGTATAGGCATAGTTCTGTCCTATACCAGGGCACTCTGAAATGGAGATCATTGGGTCTACATTCCCTCAATTGCCATGTTTATATCTCATACCTTATAGAACTTCATGTCTATCTTCTGCATCTACATTAATCAATGCAGTTCATGGCTTCAACTCAAAATCTTAAACAGTATATACAAAAGGAACAATCTCTTAAAAGATGATGTCATCCCTGCATGCACAATCTATTCTAGCCTCCTGCCACCTAAACCCTAGTGAGCTCGGGGTGTACAATTACTGTTACCCAGGAGATTAGCTGAGGACAGAAAACTGATCTCACACGTGACCTCAATATTAGTTGTGAACAGCATGAGATATTTAACAGCAGCGATGTGGTACAACTATCAAGGCATTGAGAATCTAAACATCTAATTAAAAGAAACTCACCTGCTTAGGTTGCTCTACAAAAGCAGAAAGGCCTGGCTTCACAGACTCAAAAATTTCCCCTTCCAGAATTGGAAGCTGTCCTATTTTGTCCATGGAACAAAACAGAAGAGAGACGGCTGATTACCAAAAGTTAGGCTGTTTCTGATACTGGGCTCTGTATGATATGACCAACTAGATTAACCTGCTACCCCCCAGAGTAATCCCACTTGTGAGGAATGGCTTGCAGGAGTATTGGGTAGTGGGAGAGAGGACGACAGGCAATCCTTGAGACTTGCTCTGCCCTTTCTCTGGTGGACACATAGCTCCTACTCCTTTTCTTGGAATCTATATGTAACTTGAGGATAGAACACTGGAAATTCTGAGAAAGTTAATCTTCATCCCATTCTCTATGGATGGTAGTGATCCTTCTCTCAAGACCACTCCCAATATTCTCAATATTCTGCACCCTGGATTATCAACCTCCTTTAGAGAAAAGGAAAGACAAATTACAGCTATATTTCTTGGACACATATATTTCAGATCTCTATTAATTTCACACTGAATTAAACCATATGTGTTCAATTATAGTCCAAAATGTTGTCTGAAGAAAGACATTCAGTAGCCATAAAATTCTGTAATTCACATCACACACTGTCCGCACATTTGTTTCTGGGAAGAGATGCTAAAGTGTAGATTTATAGATTCTGGTGAGGGTACCATTGCACCTACCTGGTATTTTCTGCACAAAGGTGTAAACATGAATCCGCGTTCCAGTGCTCCCTGCATCAAACATGATTCCATACAAAGTGCTGGCACTGACATTGAGGGGGCACATGGAAGACAGGAAAACACCCTCAAACCAAGTCTGCTGGTCTCTGTGGAAGACAGTGCTGCAAACACAGGATGCCACTAGCATAAAAAAGGCTGCCCCCGAGGAAGTGGCCATTCTCTTTCCAAGATGTGGTGAGTCTAGACTTTTATTGCAGAAGGAGTGCTGCTCACACACCTGCAGTGGCTTATAGGACAAAGGACAAAGACATATAAGGTTAGACGAACTGGCCTTTTTGTTTACACTTGTAAAAGAAGAAACATTCATTATTGAAATCCCACCCCTTTCCCCAAGGTGCTCTTTCTCTATTTCTAATAACTAGCACAACAAGCTAGACCAGGGTGACATATGCTCTTAGCACCTTTTTGAAGGGTATCTGGTTGCAAAAGAAATTGGGATTTAAGATATATTTTCCCATGTTCTGCTTTTTTTTTTTTTTAAAGACTGGCCCTGAGCTAACATCTGTTGCCAATCTTTTTTTTCCCTTCTTCTTCTCCCCAAAGCCCCCCAGTACACAGTTGTAGGTCCTTCTAGTTTTACCATGTGGGACACCGCCTCAGCACAGTTTGATGAGCGGTGCTAGGTCTGCGTAAGGATCCCGACCAGCAAAACCCTGGGCCACAGAAGCGGAGCATGGAACTTAACCACTCAGCCACAGGGCCGGCCCCTCCCATGTTCTGCTTTTAATTGTTCTGCTCTCATTTACTCAAAGGCTCTCTCTGCCACTCTGCTCCTATTGCTGAGTCTAGTTTTCTTCTTTCCATTTTGTCTTTAGGTCATACACTAACTAACCTTCCCTCCCTCCTTCTTTCCCTCTCTTCTTTTTGATTGATATGATAAGAGGCTTCAATTTCTGAATTAAAGTTATAAAGTTACAAAGAAGTTATAAAGTCCCTAGCATTGGGGTATTCACAGCCTTCAAAAATCAGGCCATCAGAGAGCCACCTGTCCAGGCCAACAATATTGCCAACGCCTTGCACATACAACTACATTTTAAGAAAATAAGACAACTTAATTTAAAAATACTTAAATAAACCATTATGGTTTTTAAAACATCCTTTGCAGGTTTCACATCATGTTATTCCCATTAGAACCTAGGGCAAATGGGCAAGTTAAGACAGAAAGGTTCAATGACTTGCTGAAAGTCATAAAGCAAGTCAGCGGTGAAATCTTGATCAGAAATCAGTCTTCACGCTTGCCAAGCTTTCTTTTTCCCTGATTCCAAAATGCCTCCCTTACGGCAAGTTACTGCCTGTAGTTCTTAACGTGTCCTTAGCAAAGAAATAACTTAGCACTAGCGCTCAGCATTGTTTGTTTTGAATGTGTATATTATGGTAGGCTAGATACAAATGCTGATGCTGAAAACCTCAAGGAAGGTTACATGGAAAAATGTCTCCTGGATAGGCTACATTTTCTCTGCACTAGGCTATATTTTCCCCTGGTCTTAATGAAGAATGCCCTATCTATCCTCTAACATTTTTTTTTTTAAGATTTTATTTTTATCCTTTTTCTCCCCAAAGCCCCCCGGTACATAGTTGTATATTCTTCGTTGTGGGTCCTTCTAGTTGTGGCATGTGGGATGCTGCTTCAGCGTGGCTCGACGAGCAGTGCCATGTCCGCGCCCAGGATTCGAACCAACGAAACACTGGGCCGCCTGCAGCAGAGCGCACGAACTTAACCACTCGGCCATGGGGCCAGCCCCCTATCCTCTAACATTTAATGATTCCTTAATTGCCCCTATGTACTTTGCTCCAAACATTTTTAGGGCTTCTGATCCAGCTTTCATCTCTGCAGTCTCCTTGGGTAAGTCATAGTTACTGGTTAAACAAGATCTAATTCCAAAGTCCCCGTATCCTGGTCCCCTTATCTCTAACAGAATACTTGGTATATTTGGAGCACAGATGGAGGGTTCTCAATCATTCTCAAGTCTGTTATCTCCTGGGGTTCATGTTAACAAAATGCCTCTCTCCCCATAGATGACACTTACATAAAATATAGCAAATTGAAGTTAATTGCACTTGAAATTTAAAACTATTTAAAATATAGAGATGTTCTGAGGTACTACAAGGGCAGAGTTAGAATTATGAGTTTGAATGCTATTCAAGGCTGAACTTGAATCCTGTAGTTAAGAATGAGTGATACTGGCTGAGAAAGGAAAACTTTTGGAATCTCTAACGAAGGAAACTTCATCCTAGGAAATCAACCACCGTAACAGGGCAGCTGCCTGGCCAGATTCAAAGTCACATCTTAAATCCGCTCCCTTTGGCTGATTCTTCTTTTACAGCAAACAGGCTGGTCATGGAGATCAATCCAAATAACTGAAAACAAAAACAGCCTTTTCAGATTCTCTGAGTATTTTTTTTTTTTTTTTGAGGAAGATTAGCCCTGAGCTAACTACTGCCAATCCTCCTCTTTTTGCTGAGGAAGACTGGCCCTGAGCTTCCATGCCCATCCTCCTCTACTTTATACATGGGACGCCTACCACAGCATGGCTTTTGCCAAGCGGTGCCACGTCCGCACCCAGGATCCGAACCAGCGAACCCTGGGCCACGGAGAAGCGGAACGTGTGCAGTTAACCACTGTGCCACCGGGCCGGCCCCCAGATTCTCTGAGTATTAATGGACCCTTGCCTTGTCCAGAGTTCAAACCATATTCAACACTTGGCTCCTCTACTCCCCTGGGAAGTGCATTTAGAGGCTCTCCAGTCACCAGCCTTCCCTCATCTCTGTGACTGACTCCAGCTCCACAGCAGCTTCCTCAGGGCTCATATTTTCTCTATTATTTTCTCATTATTGCAGTTTCTGAAAAACCTCTCCAGCTTCTATTTCCATTAAACAAACATTTGTTTTTCTTCCAAAAGAGATTTCAAGGGAAAAAAATGCATACTAGTATGTATCCGTTTTCATGGAGTGGAAACTGCTGAGTCATACCAGGTGTTCAGTGTAAAACTAAACAGTAGATTTTAGAGAAAGCAAAGAAGGAACACAAAATGCTCCTTTCTGCTCTCACCCTCTACCTTCTAACACCACTTCCAAGCTCATTTTTCTTTAAGATTAGCTACTTTAAGAATGGTATTAGAACGGCCTACAATGCAGAGTATGTAGAATGGCGTCCTATTTTACATGACGCCAGCCTGCATAGCTTGCTCATTCACTGTTAGTCTTTGCTCAAATGTCACCTTCTGAGACCTTCCTTGTCCACTCTATTTAAAATTGCAACCCACCTGGCCACATGCACCTACCTTCCTTCCCTGCTTATTTTTCTCCATAGCACTTTTCACCTTCTAATACACTATGTAATTTACTACTTTTGTGGGGTTTCTTCATACTTCCTGCTCCCCCTCCCCCGTGTGAGATATACATGGGCAAGAATTTTTGTCTGTTTTTTTTTTTTTGAAATGTGCATAATTTTTTTTTTTTAAGATTATTTTTTCCTTTTTCTCCCCAAAGCCCCCCGGTACATAGTTGTGTATTCTTCGTTGTGGGTTCTTCTAGTTGTGGCACGTGGGACGCCGCCTCAGCGTGGTCTGACGAGCAGTGCCATGTCCGCGCCCAGGATTCGAACCAACGAAACACTGGGCTGCCTGCAGCGGAGCGCGCGAACTTAACCACTCGGCCACGGGGCCAGCCCCAGAGTTTTTGTCTGTTTTGTTCACTGATGTGTACCTGGTGCTGGAACAGTGCTAGCATGTAGTACATGTTGAATAAATACCCTGAACGGATGAACTGTGATCCAGTAACTGAAGCACTGGATCTCACCCATTTAACAAGAATAGCTGACTTCTTTCCAAAAGGAGATTAATTACCTATCCACTGAAAGATCACAATTTCAAACTTCCAAGGAAGGACTGTTTCTCCAAATGTGCCAATAAAAGCTGTATATGCTACTTCAAAGAACATATAGTCAAGCTTACTTTCTATAGACCAGGAAGCATACATCAGTGTACTATTTAAACCCACTCCTTTCAGAATCGATCTTCTCAATATCTCTTGCTCACTATCTCCTATTAAACCCCAACAAAAACCCCTCTTCAATTCTCCTGAGACTTTGGTGCCAGCCAGTGTTTGTCATATGGTCATCTCCTTCCAACATCTTTTCAGTATTATCTTTGTCTCTGTAGTAAACACTAATCCTCCCCACTCAGCTTTCCCAGAGCTTCACACTCTGGATCTCCTTCTTCCACGTCACCCAGAGCCTAAGAGACCACAATCCCACAGCACCCGGGCCCCATCTAGGTGCTCACCTGCTTACGTCTGCCTGTTCCCCATGAATCCCTGCTTTCACTGTTGGTTGCCTTTTGCTCTTTGCTCTTATTTCAGCCTTTGTGAATCAAGTTGGCGTCACAAACCACATTCACCTTTGTGCCAGTTTGCAACCAACTGCCTGGCATTTTGCTAACTCACTCCCTTCTTTATCCTTCACTCCTCCCTTATCCACCTTTTTTCTGGGTACATGATTGTCTGGTTCATCTACTTTTATGACAGTTAAGTGCCAACTAGTAGAATTATTGGTTATAGGGCAGAAGTTGCTCAGGAACTGAATTGTGTACTTTTTACACAAGAGATTAACTCCCTACTAATTCATGTTTTTACAACATTACCCCAATAGTAGAGAAGTTAATAGTAGTCCTCGATAGCTTCCATTCTTGAGATGAATTTAGAAAGCAGGGCATTGAATTTTCTAATCAATAAGCATTTACTGAGTGTCTAATATATATCAGAGACAAAAGAGGAATCAGATATAAGCCCAGATCTTGGGGAGACTTCAGCTTACTAGAAGAAACAGATAAGTAACCAACAGCTATAAGGTAAAGTGGTAAGTTCTCTGACAGAAATATGCACAAGGTGTTACAGGAATGGACATAAAGGGCAAGTAACTCATCTTAGAAGGGATGGGGTGGGAAGTGGGGAGGAGTCTCCTTAAGGGATGAAAGGCCTAAGCTGGGTCCTGAATCAGAGGTAGGAATTAACTTGGTGCAGTGACATAAGGGGAATTCTGAGAACTTTAAGCATTAAGAGTTCAGTATAGCTGCAATATAGAGGTGTATCAGAATCAAGAGGGGAGGTATGAGAAAGGATGATTTTGGAAGCATTGAATCGGATTTCAAAAGGAGTGAACTTGTTTTCCTTATACAGTTCCATGCTGACACCTGTTATTTAAGTCTTTCTATTCCCTCCCTAAGCAAATAACAGTATTGACTAACTTGGATAAAATGACACAGTATTTCTCAACAGTGGAAAATAATGGAATAGGATAGGTGAGTAGAAAGGTCCATTAGAAGGTCTGAACACAGGGAAATGTAAAAGCTCCCAGTGCCAATTCTTCTGAGTTCCACAGCAAAGCTAGCTTTAACAAAGTTAAAAATTAAAGACAAAGTAAGTTTAAAATGTAACTAGAATGAAATTTTTAAACAATAATATGAACTATGGGAATGGATTAGCCAAGCCACTCAGAGCGTAAGCTAGTCAAGCAAAGCAAAACTGAGGTGGGTCTAACAAGGTAAGTCTGGGACAGATTTCAGCACAGTGAGCTCTGCCTCATTTGGAGATATAACTTGGTACCTACATATCCAATACCAAGGGCCACCTGGAACACCCTGCTATCTGAAGGGTGTCTAAGATCAGGGTACATGATTCATATCTCTTGTATTTCCAAAGCCAAGTAGTGCGCCTGGAACATGTTAGAAGTCAGTAAATGTGTCCTGAATGGACTTGGTGCAATTGCGCTAATGGTATCTGCAGACAGGAGCACTGGGGCAGGGAGCACCCCCTCCCCAATGTCTTACTATGGCTATGTATCACATCCCAACTCCCCGTTTCCCTCTAAACCAGTCCATGGATAGAGGTGCTATTCCAGGAAGCCTATTTATTCACATATTAATTCATTCATTTAGCTATTCCAGAAATTATCAGTTGCCTACTGCTACTTAACGAGTATAGAATGCAAAGATGAATCATCTTAAACCTGCCTTTTAAGAGATTATAGCAAACAGGAAAAAAAAATACACGTCCATTAATTACCTCTGTAAAGTTAAAATCTGACAAGTAGCACAGTTACCATGCTCTGAGACTTCAAAGCAGAGAGGTTACTTTTAGCTGGGATGATCAGAGGTGGCTTTGCGGAGGGTCCTAAGGAGGGGCATTAGAACAGGAGAGGAGTGCTTTTCAGGAAAAAGAAATATGAATCAACACATGGATGTAGAAAAGGGATTGGGGCTCCTGGGGAATAGTGAACAGATCGGTTTGACTAACAGCAGTAGGAAATCAAGATGAAAGCCAAATCAAGGTCAAACAGGAGAGCACAGCAAACACTCAGCTAAGGAGTTTAGACTTTACTCTGCGGGCAATAGGAAGCCAATAAAGACTCTGAGCAAGGGAGTGTCACAAACACGAGTTGGCAGTTACATGTAGGAAGGATTGGAGCAGGGAGCCTTCACAGGCTCCACCCAATTGTCTAATTCTACAAACATTCACTGATTCAGCCTAAGTACTAGGTGCCAGAGAATTAAAGGTAAGTTAACAGACCTTTTTAGTCAAGGTGCTAAGAGTCTGGCAGAGGTGACAGACATATATACAAATAACCACACCTTTTCAAGTTAATCATAAAACACTAAAAGACCCCAAGGCCCTGAAAGACTAATTCTACCTAGAGGATTAGGAAAGGCATCATGAGATGACATTTGAACTGATCATGAAAACTGAATAGAAGTTACTATATAAATAATAGAGATATTGGATGAAGACCAGAGGCACTGTAAAAAGATGAAAACAGACAGTAGGTAAATTATGGATAGTTTGATTTCATTTTTAAATTTCCCCAAGACTTTTTGTCATATGGATTTGAGAAACAAAAAGAAAACAAAAAATAGAAGAGCGTAGAGGAGGAGAGTATAGAAGAGAAGGGTTAGCATTTAATGCAGAGGAAAGACTGGCCAGAGGAACACAATCTCGTGTAATAATAAAAATAGCAGCTAATATTTACTGAGATCTTAATACTTGCCAAGCACTATGTTAAGTGTTTTACACGGATTATCTCATTTAATCTGACAATATCACTCTGTGAGGTAGGTCCTGTTAAGATCCCTATTCTATAAACGAGAAAACTGAGGCTTAAGAAACTGAGTCATTTAAGACCAAAGTGAAAAGAGCCAGAAATCAAACCCAGCTGGTCTAATTCCAGAGCCCACAGTTTTAACCAGGAGGTCACCCAGGAAGGGTCATCTGGTATGGCTCTAGGGAAAGACGGACATTGGAGTAGGGAGGAGAGTGTAGAACAGAAAGGTCAGATGAACCTGGAAAGGTAAACTGGCAGCAGGATGTGAAAGTCTTCCTATACACACCCAACAGCTTTTACCCTCACTCCCCTAGAGTCTGTTTTAACAAGCAACCAAAGCCATCCTTTTAATACAAGGTAGAGCATGTCTCTCCTCTGTGCCAAATCCAGCAGTGGCTTCCCATTTCCCTCAGGGTAGCAAGGTCCCAGTAACAGCCTCCATGGGTCCATTTGCTCTGCCTCCCTGCCCCAGTACCTCTCCACCCTCATTTACCAAGTTTTCACCTTATTCCTCCCACACTGACCTCTGTGCTTATATGTCACACTTGCTCCTGCCTTAGGGCCTTTGCTCTAGCTGTCCCCACTATCTGGAACAATCTTTTCCCATACATCCACTTGATAAATCCCTGCAACTCCTTCAAATCATTGTCAAATGCCACTTTCTCAGTGAGGCCTCTAGTACTGTAACCCTCCTCTCTCTTGTGCCCTCTACCTCCACCTGCTTTCTCAGTCCCCATTACTCTGACCTTTTTCTTTTTCCTGTACCACTTATCACTTTCTAACACACTAGACAGCTTATTTATTATGCTTATTGTGTCTGTTCCTCTGATAGAATATAAGCTCCTTAAGAGCAGGAATCATTTTTTGTTTACTGAGGCAGCCCAAGCACCTAGAAAAGTGTCCAAGAAGGTGCTCAATAGAAAGTGACAATAGGGGCCCAGCCTGGTGGCACAGCAGTTAAGTTTGCACGTTCTGCTTCAGTGGCCCAGGGTTCACCGGTTTGGATCCCAGGTGTGGACCTACACATCGCTTGTCAGCCATGCTGGGGCAGGTGTTCCACGTATAAAGAGAGGAAGATGGGCATGGATATTAGCTCAGGGCAAGTCTTCCTCAGCAAAGAAAGGGGAGGATTGGCAGATGTTAGCTCAGGGCTAATCTTCCTCAAAAAAAAAAAAAAAAGAAAGTGACAATAGGAATAAACTGCAAAATGACACAAAAAGGGAGAAATAATACTTTCATAAAGTTATATTTTTAAGAGAGAATGTAACTGATTAATGAATATCTAATCTAGTCATACTAATCTGTTTTAGGAGACTAAAATTTTATTTTCCTGAATCTGTTAGTAGTTCTATAGCTAAATTGAATTTCTTTAATCACTTTCAAATTGTTAAAATTGTGATAAACTTTCAAAAAAAAAAAAGATTTGTTTACATTGTCCAAATTCTCTATCTATCAAACCAACAAATATTTTAGGATGCTGTACATTAGTTATCCATTGCTACACAACAAATAACCCCAAAACATAGTTGCTTAAAATAACAATAAATATTTATTATCTCACAATTTCTGTAGTTCAGTAATTTGGGAGTGGCTTAATTAGATAGTCCTGGCTCAGGGTCTCTCATGATACTGTAGTCAAGAAGTAGGCTGGGGCTGCAGTCATCTGAAGGCTTGACTGAGGCTGAGGACCCACTTCCAAGATGGCTCACTCACTGGCTGGCAAGCTGATGCTGGTTTACACTGTAAAAAGCCAGCTGATGCTGGTTGTTGGAAGGAAGCATCAACTGCTTCCCACGTGGACTCTCCATAGGGCTGTGAATGTCTTCACAACATGGTGGCTGGCTTCCTCCGGAGTGGGCAATCCAAGAGAGAGCAAGGCAGAAGCAGCAATGCTTTTTATGACTTAGCCCTGTAAGTCATACACGATCACTTCCTCCATATTCCATTGGTCATACAGACCAACACTGATGAAAAATGCAAGGGAACTACACAAGGGCATGAATATTAGGCGGTGAGGATCATTGGGGGCCATCTTGGAGGCTGGCTACTGCAAGTTATAACCAGTATTTGCATAATATTTTTGGTTCAGCTTTCTTTTCCCCCAGTTTATATGTACTTCTATTAACATAGCTTACATACTTTTTGTTTTAGGAACTATATGTTCTTACAATGATATTAACTTTTAAAAATTAAAATAGGGGCTGGCCCAGTGGTGCAGTGGTTAAGTTCACACATACCACTTCGGCTGCCCAGGGTTCGCCAGTTCAGATCCTGGGTGTGGACGTGGCACCACTCGGCAAGCCATGCTGTGGTAGGCGTCCCACATATAAAGTAGAGGAAGATGGGCACAGATGTTAGCTCAGGGCCAGTCTTCCTCAGCAAAAAGAGGAGGATTAGCAGCAGATGATAGCTCAGGGCTAATCTTCCTCAAAAAAAGTAAATAAATAAATAAATAAAAATAATATGGACTCAATTTCTCTGAAAAATATCATATCCCACCACTTAAAACTTTTTTGTCTTCTATTACAGTCTCAATATTTTACTTAAGGAAAACATTAAAGTCTGAAAAACTACAATTCACATAATGCCTGCTTGTTCCTAAGGGTAAAAAAGAATTTACATACTTTAAATAAAAGTCAGATCTATTTAAGAAAGAGTAGGAAGAAAATAAATGAGTCATTATATTAGTTAAGATTACAGACATCAGTTAATAACTGTATAATAAAACAGTGAAATTAAATACTAAATCAAGGAAGATATAGAGTGAAAAATGTTTATATTAACAGAATAGGAACTTTCCTCATGCTACATACAAAAAAAGCTTCTAATCATACAATGGTAGCATTAATACTTAGGTACTGAAGAGACATTTGGTAGAAAGGGACAAGACCGACAACTGGCACAGATTTGAAAACCACTAAAAAATTTTATAACAAGCATTTTCCAAATATCAACAAAATTAAAAAGGTTTATTAAAAAATCAACTTTTATTAGATTGTTGCCAAAGAGCTGTAATAAGACCTGGAAGAGGAACTACAGCTTAACTACTACTACTAAGAAACTACAAGGGGAGAGACTGAATAGGAAGAACTTCCTGACGATAGGAGTTGTCTCATGCTGGTGGAGGGGAGGATTCCCGTCCCAAGGGCTCAGCTCAAATCTGATCACTGTCCAAAGTGAATTCACAGCTCAGAAGGCTGGTTGAATGAGATATCCTTTAAGTTCCCTCCAACCCTAAGATCAAATACTCTAACTCTCAATAAAGGAATTAGAATTGATGCATTGGTAATTACCAAGAAACATAGAATTTTTTTCCTATAAACAGATCGCTTTTTTTATTTTTTACTTTATTCCACTTTAATCAAAATATCATTTGACAAGCGCCAAAAAGGCCCATTTTGTACAATGAAACCATTTGGGTGTTATACTGAAATCAGATCAGGCAGTGCTTGACTTCATTCATTGTTTCAGGCTTGACTTAGTTACAATACTCACTGCAAGGGGAAAGCTGTTGCTACTGCTGCCTCTTTTCACCAATCACAAGGCCTTTTCTTATTTGTTCAATAAAAGCGCAAGTCGTTTAGACAAAAAGATACTATGGATCAGGAAGGGGTTAATATTGCTCAATTACTCAATGAGTAAGCTAAAGCGATAAACTATCTCTGCCTCTAAACCCATATAGCCATTGTGGGAGGCACTTATTTGCAGAAGAGTAATTTCAAGGATCAGTGCCATCTGTCACTGTTTATACTGAAGTTTGTGGGAAGAGAAGTGAAAACATATTTTCCCTCTCATTATCAACTGAAAAATAGCTACTACTTCAAACATGTTAAATCAAAATGAAAAACACGAGAAAGACTGAAATATTACAATGATACTTCATGCACAGAGCAAGGAATAGGGGTTCCATATAAGCACATTTCCTCGAATATGTCTTTGAGATGTTTCCCCTCTAAATACTGTAACATTTTTATTTTAACAGTGTTTGGTAAAAATGTTTCTACAGTTACATTTTATTCATGGTTCAGAGTCATGATTAGGATCATCAGGTATATTTTTTCTGTTAACTTGGGATGCCTCAAGGAGCTACATGTCTATAGGACTGTTTGCCCTTCTGCCACCAAACAGTCCCAGATTGCTATGCTTTTTGAGCTAGTTTTCCTTGACATCATGCTATCAATTATCACTGACCACTGTTGTCATATGCCTGACTCCTTCAATAAGCTGCCATCATCTAATCTTTAAAAATCTTTTGTGGGGGCCGGCCCAGTGGCGCAGCCGTTAAGGTCACATGTTCTGCTTCGGCGGCCCGGGGTTCGCCAGTTCAGATCCTGGGTGCGGACATGGCACCATTTGGCATGCCATGCTGTGGTAGGCGTCCCACATATAAAGTAGAAGATAGGCACGGATGTTAGCTCAGGGCCAGGCTTCCTCAGCAAAAAGAGGAGGATTGGCAGCAGTTAGCTCAAGGCTAATCTTCCTCAAAAAAAAAAAAAACAAAAACTTTTGTGGGATGTGAATGAGAGAGCCAATTATTAGACCTTTATGTCAATTTATGCAAATAGTGGCCTCTCCAACAGAATAAGGGTTGTGGACTTTGTGACAGCTTCTTTAGTGGCTCATAGATCCCTTTCCATTTACTATGGGCTCTCAGGAATAAGAAAGCAGAATCTGCAGAAACATGACCTATGGGAGGGTGGAGTATTACTTTATATAGGTTACTTACCAATTTTTTTTTCCTTCTGGGCTTTCCCCCTTTGTTTCCTTCAATTAATCTGTTTTCAACCTATAGAAGATGGACATGAATAATCATAAGAGCAAAGATCTCTCTTGTCAATATGCCTATTTTTGAAGCAGTTATCTCTTTCTACACTTCTGTTTCCAATATGTTCAGGCTTTGAAACCCAGATCACCAAGCTGATTTCCTGACCTGTAGTGTAGTACTCGTGGGCTCTTTCTCCTCTTCCACACTCTTCTCATTCAAACTATAACTGCAGCCCTTCTTATAAAATCACTTATTTATAAAATCAGTGACAGCAAAAGGAGGTAAGAGACACTCCCTCTAAAAGCTAGTGTATATTTTTGTATAAATGTATGTGTGTAAATGTATAGGGGGCAGTGACTAAGGAGCTAATCCACAAGGAAACTGTATAAAATCTAGTTTATGCCATTTTAGGCTGTGAAGAACTCAAATACCAGGTGTGCGTTCCACAGTGTGAGCAAGAGTGGCCACGTACTATTACATGGTTAAAAGGACAAAGCCAATCCCGGTCCTAGGTACATATCCACAAGAAATGAAAACAGGGACTCCAACAGATATTTCCACGCCAGTGTCGACTGCAGCATTATTCACAACAGCCAGAGACAGAAAAAACCCAAGTGTCCATCAACAGATGCACAGATAAACAAAATATGACATATACATACATATAATAGAATATTATTTAACTATAAAAAGGAATGAGGGGCTGGCCCAGTCATGCAGTGGTTAAGTGCGCACGTTCACACTTCTGTGGCCTGGGGTTCGCCGGTTCAAAGCCCAGGTGCAGACATGGCACCGTGTGGCAAGCCATGCTGTGGTAGGCGTCCCACATATAAAATAGAGAAAGATGGCCACGGATGTTATCTCAGGGCCAGTCTTCCTCAGCAAAAAGAGGAGGATTGGCAGATGTTAGCTCAGGGCCAGTCTTCCTCAAAAAAAAAAAAAAGGAATGAAGTTCTGATACATGCTAGAATATGGATGAACCTTGAAAACGTTACACCTAGTGAAAGAAGTCAGACACAAAAAGACACAATGATTCCACTTACATGAAATATCTAGAATAGGCAAATTCATAGAGACAGAAAGTAGTTTAGAGGTTACCAGAGTTTGGGGGAGGAGAGAAAGGGAGTGACTCCTTAACAGGTCCAGAGTTTCTGTTTGGGTTGACGACAAAGTTTTGGAAATAGACAATAATGACGCTTGTACAACACTGTGAATCTAATGAATGCCACTGAACTGTACACTTAGAATGGTTAAAATGGCAATTTTTGTGTTATATATATTTTACCACAGTTAAAAAAGTTTTTAAAAGCGGAGCACTTCAAACATAAGATCACATGAGGAAAAACTTTGGCTACTGTTTCCACAGAGGAACAGTTATGACAACATTTCATCCCAGGCTACCTCACAAACACACAGCCAAGTATAATTTAAATTCTTTTTTTTTCCCCTTGGGGACCATTTGCTTAATTCTTTTTTTTAAATTTAGTTTTTATTGCAGTAACATTGGTTTATAACATTATATAAATTTCAGGTGTGCATCATTATATAACTCAAATTCTGAAAGGTAGTACTGATACTCAGAAAATGTCTAAGCATTTGAGCCTATATAGTAGTTTTCTTTCTCCCAGAAAGTGAAACTAATCTATCCAACATAAATCTGAAGATTACACAGTCAAGGAGGGATGTGAACAATGTTACAAATTCTAACTATAGGGCCTCCAAAGCAAACATTTTCAAAAAAGGTCACTTAAATACTTCTCCAGCTGTTCCGTTGGAACCCTAGGATGGAATGAGTGGTATCTGAACCTAAGCATGCAATCTTGACAGTATTTCTATCAAGTTTTCCTTTTAAAAACACATATTGTGTATGCAAATACACTGAACTAAACAAGAGACACTTCAAGCTGGCATCTCCAAATGTCCTCCTTCCTCGGTGTCCCTACCCCCCCCCCCCACACAATTAAATGGATTCTCATTCTAATTTCCTGTTTCTATTAGTGACCACAAATCTCCTAATTCACAACTCAAAATCTTCATCATCTTTGAGTTTTCCTCTCTCATGCCTTCTGTATTTCAATCTGTTATCAAGGACTGGTGATTTTTTTTGCAATATCTTTCCCATCTCTCTTTTTTTCCTCCTAGGCCCCCTGCTGATATCTAAATTCTGGCCTTTATTACTTCAGACTTGGGACTGTTAGCCTCTGTTTTTTTTTTTTTTTGAGGAAGGTTAGCCCTGAGCTAACATCCACCATCAATCCTCCTTTTTGCTGGCACAGCGGGGCCCATCTTCCCCTATTTTTTTTAAATATGTGGGATGCCTGCCACAGCATGGCTTGATAAGCAATGCATGTGTCTGCACCCAAGATCCAAATCCGTGAACCCCAGGCCGCCAAAGTGGAGCACATGAACTTAACCGCCAGCCCCTGTTATAGCCTGTTAAGTGATCTTCTAGTCACCGTCTATTCTCAAATCCATACACTGTCTTCCTAAAATGCTGTATTTATCCTTTTCCCATAAGATTATAACCCACATCATGGCAGGGATTTGTTCATCTTTGAACACTGTACAACTTGGCATATATGTTTAATTAATCAATGCTTGTTGAATGAATTAATGAATATATAAATCATGTCACTCTCCTTCTCAAAACTTTCATCAATTTCCCACTGTCTACAGCAGAAGTTACAAACTTAAATACCTAAATACCCACTGGGGCTAAGCAGGAATGTGAGTAAAAGTGTGTGTAAAACAACAGGCAGGGGGGGACTGTGGCAAATGGGAGAGCACATGTCCCACCTAAAGGGGCAGTTGCTTGCTGTTCCCATAAATCGCTGCCATGATGAAATACAGGCTCAGTATTGTCAGGTCTTTTGATTTTTCAAGATAAGCTGAAAGCACCAATTTCGATGTAGAATCTGGTGTTTAAACAATGACAACTAATTCCACTTAAAAATAAAAAACAAACCCCCCCAAACCACCATTCAGGCCAAACAAAACACATCTATGGGCCAAATCCAACTCTCGAGTTACAAGTTGGTGACTCTTCCCTCTAGGATAAAAGACACACTCCTTACCTAACATTCTAAGTCCTTCGCTGTGGATTCCCAGGCTACCTTACCACCACTTTCATACAAGAACCCTCCGCTCTAGAGCCCAGTGCTTCTCAAACTTTAGAATGCAGCAGAACCACCTGGGGGACTTGTTAAACCATAGCTTGCTGGGCCTCACTGCCAGCACTTCTGATTCAGCAGGTCTCAAGTCGGGGCTGAGAATTTCCATTTCTAACAAGCTCCCAAGTGATGCTGATGCTACTGGTTTGTGGACCACACTTTGGGAACCACTAGTTAAATTACTTCTTGTCTCAAGCACACACTGAATTTTGCTCACATTTTCTAACTTCCCAGAAAGCCTTGCCTCTTCCTTTCAGCCTACTCCTGTAAATGTTCTCTGACTATGACAGTCTTTCATGCCTCCAAATTCCTGTAGCAGTTAGGGTCCATGCCATCTCCCCATGATGCATCACTGCTTGGTGTTTTTTTATTGTTAACTGTTTGTGTATAGGTGCCAATGAGGTGTATTCTTGGAGATCAATGTCCAGGTCAGTACCTTATATACCTGACTGTAAGTCACTTGAAGGCAGGGGCCCTGTCTTGTCTCCCACTGTACCCCTCAAGCTATCAGAGAGCATGGTACACAGCTGGTACTCACTAAACATTTCTTAAATGAATGAACATTTAACAGATCCATGAAATGAAAGTACAGATAAGTGGGCCTGAGATTTGGGTATATAATTTTTCTTAAAGAACTGACTTTTAGTCCTGGGTAAAGACTTTGTCACGATGGACAACTGATAAAAATTGGATATTTTGCAAATAAATTGCCAGTAGGTAACAATAATCTGTGGCAACACATTTTGTATGTAAATAAAACAGTGAATGTTAAAAAAAAACTGATTTTAAAATTGGTAAGATTAAATCCTTGATCTTCAGGATTCCTTATCACCTGCAGGAATGTGAACTAGTCATAATATCACAAGATAATACCTATTTAGTAGAATTCTATATTTGCACCACATGCAATAAAAAAGTGGGATGAAACTAATTAACTCCCCATAATATTCAGACATATTGTTCGGTGTCTTCAGATATAGTTTGGATGATACCATATTTATTCAGGATTCTAAAGATTGTGTGAACAAAGTCAAAAGCTATTCACCTGGTCTCTTCCCCCTATTTGCTATCAGGTGATTTCAAAGATGATTTATGAGTAGAAACTTAATCTCCAAGCTAAACCAGAAAAAAGCAACAAATGACTTTACAGAGTAATCCCAATTCGAGAACTATCAGAAGAAAAAATTACAAATATTATATATTTTGATATAGTCCTAAGTTATTATTTGGCTTTCTGAACAACGCCATACTTGATGGTATTACAATCAATGGAACAAGAGAAAAGTTAACATCATTTGGCAAAGACAGAGAATCCAATTCAGGAAAAAGAAAAACCCACCCCAGGAGCACATGAAGTACATTTATAGTTTCAAGCTAGCATGTTACTTTACATTCGGATACTTGCCCTACCTACCGGGACCATAAGGATCTTGTCGGCACGAGGATTCAGCCAAGACATTCCACATTTCTACGTTGACCAGGAACCATGCAAACTGGGCAAAAGAAGAATTACAAGGCCAAGTCAACAAAACGCTAAGTGGCTTATTCCAAGTTTCAAAAGCATTAGCATTCTAAATAATGAAACAAAGTAAATTTATTAAACAAAATCATCCTGAAACTTCATAATAAAACTATCTACCAGAAATTATGGAAGGAAATGCTACCGGATGAATTGTTAAATAGCAACTTACTACTGTACCATCTGTACCTCACCTTTCTTACTAACAGAGGACTGAGTAATAGCATCTAGTTTTTTGGCAGAGAATGTGGAAGTTTAGAAGACTGTAGATTCTAGAACCATCTCTACTACAGTATGAATCTGGGCATTTCTCTTAGCCACATTCATGTCACAACAGTTTTAACTACAAAATCAAACTTACAGTCAATAAAAATATGTTGTATGATAAAATAACTATAAGGTACATATAACTAAAGTTCTATGCATATATGAAGAAATAACGTTTATGAATGAGTCTGTAAGCCTACTTTCAAACAACGAAAGTGTTCTGCTGACTTTCATATTATCCAGTAACCAATTTTTAGAATGAATTCCAAATATACAGCCTGTGAGAGAAGCTGCCCTACCCTTTCTTTTCTGCAAGTTATCAATAGGGTGCATTTTCAGAACTTCAGACATACAAAATTAATTGTAACTTTATAGATGCCATATCAGAGGAAACCCCTTCAGGGTATGATGATTCCACCATGGATCCACGGGAGTGTGACGTACAAATAGAGGGGAAAACGCAACAAAAATAGAGTAAGCCACGATCACAGTAGCAGATGGTATGTAAAAAAAGATTTTCAGTGCTCATTACCAAATCAGCATGTTCCCTCTAACCACACAATTCAAAAACAGAAACTATATAAGTCAAAAAAAAAGGGTGGGCGTGGGGGGAGAGCATTAGAGGTCAAAGACTTTCGGAACGGGTGTAGGGATTAAGTTCTCTCTAGAGAAATGGAGAAGGAAGATCTACATGAAGTTAAAAATTTTTTTTAATTCAATTTGAAATGGAGGACCACGCAGAGCCTGAATCACAAGTCTCCCAACTATTGTCTTGGCGCCCAGAACACCGAATCTTCCTTAATGAATGACTCACTCACTCACTCTCATCGAATGAAGGCATAATCACAGAGCTCCTCCTCTGAAAAAGGAGAACAATACTTTTGAGTACTCCTTCTCAGAGGTGCGCTCAGGGGGGGAAAAAAACACGCAAAGGCAAGAGCTTTCAACTTTATGCCAATTGCAGAAAAAGGGGCTGAGGACGCAGGACGTATTAGCAAACGGGAATCCCGGGCCAGTTCTGGGAGGAGGGCGCCGGCCACGCAGGACTGGATGGGGCCGAGGACCCTCCTCGTGCCCTGGAGCCTCTCCCGCCCCAGGCCGCAGCACTGCTCTCCTCGCCCGGCTCCCGACAGCGGGAGCCCGGCGTCCGGACGCCCGTGCGCGCCGCCCCGCGGAGGCTGCTGGCCTCACCCCGACCCGCTGCCCTCAGGAAAGTCCTCAACCGCCTCATCAAAAAATGTTTGGCCTGGGGAGTCCGCTGGATGAGCCATCCCCTACAGAAGCAGCGAGAGGCAGAAGCCAGGAGGTGGAGAAGAAAACCAAAAGGATCGAGGCAGCTTCCGGAGCGGTGAGGGGCTCGGCGGCGAGAGCAAGGCGAGGAAGGAGAGGACGCGCGGGCGAGACGCGAAACGCTGCAAAACTGGCGCGGTGCGGGCGGACGCGCAGGCAAGCGAGCCTCCTGAGGGGAGAGCGCCCCGACCGTCGCGCCGCCCGAGACGCCCGGCCTGCAGGACGCCGCGCCAACGCCCTGGGCCGACCCGCTCCGGCCTCCCCGCCCGCCCAGCCCGAGCCGGGCAGGCTCTGGCACAGCCGTCGCCGGCACACTCACCGCGCGCGCGCGCCCGCCACCCTGGCGCGGCCGAAGACCGCTCTCGGCGCGATCTCCGCCCCGCCCCCGCGGCCGGGGCCCCGCGCGCTGGCATCGGGGCTACGTCACGGGCGCGTGCGCTCTCCGCGCGCCCGCAACGGCCCTCGGGGAACGTTACACGCTTGGCGTTCCGGTTTCCTTAGAGACGGAGCTGGGCCCGGGCAGCGGCGGAGACGCGACCACGACGGCGGGGTGCCCGGAGAAGCCAAGATGCCGTCAAAGGGAAAGGATAAAAGGAAAGGCAAGAGTAAAGGCAAAGAGAAGAAGTAAGGAGGAGCCGCTCTGGGGTCCCCTCTCCCCGGGCCCCGCCAGGAGATTTGGGTGGGGGCCGGCGGGACGCAGGGCGCCGAGAGGCGTGGCTGGCTAACTGGCGCCCTCCCGCCGGCCTTCTTGGATTCTTCTGTGACCCTCTTCTCGGTCTCCCAGCTTCTGAAAAGGACAGCTCTTGTTGTTCAGAAATTCCCAAAGGCATGCCAAACCGTGCTGCTTCTACTGAGACAAGAGAGTGTGAGATTTGGGACCCTGAAATAATTTAGACACTGCCCCTGCTTGTGTGTGATGCACTAACGACGGAGGCGGACGAGTTCCCAAATAGAAATAACGCAAAACCAGAGGAAACAGGTGCTGGTGGAGGAACGAAGAACTGAGGATGAGGAGGAAGAGTTAGTTCTGACGCCAGAAGTGGAGGTCAGGAGAACATTTCCTGGGATGCTGGAGGTCCTCTAGACCTGCGCTGTCCCATAGGGTAGTGACCAGCCGTGTGGCTGTTAAAATGAAATAAAATTTAAAAACTAGATCCTCGGGGATACTAGCCATATTTCGGATGCACAGTAGGCACATGTGGTGACTGTATTGGGCAGCCTAGATATAGAACATTTCCAGCGTCACAGAAAGTTCTGTTGGATAACACTGCCCTAGGACAGTGGTTCCTCCACCAGGGGTGATTCTGGCTCCCAGGAGACATTTGGCAATACCTGGAGACATTTTTGGTTGTCACATCTAGCGATGTGTGCTACTGCCATCTAGTGGGTGGAGACCAAAGATACTGTTAAACGTCCTCCAATGCAGAGGACAAGCCCCACTTCCACCCCAAAGAAAGAATGATTTGGCTTAGAAGGTCAGTAGTGCCAGGGTTGGGAAACCCTGCTCGAGACTATAAGCCTCTCTAGAATAGGCACTAAGCATTATTCACCATATCTCCAGCACCTAGCTGAGAGCCTGGATCATAGCAGACACTTAGTATTTGTTAAATAAACACGTTAAGGTGTCTGTTTGTGTATGCTTCAACTTGGATCTTCTCTTTTTTCCACAAGAACTGTGCTCTCGGTTCATTCTCTTTTGCCCCTAGCCTGAGAGATGTCTGCTATGTGGTTGAGATGATCCATCTAGAGAATCTCTGGGTGATTGAAATAGTTCCTTAAACCTTTGCAGGGATTTCTTTTAGTTCAAAGGAAACCCTAAAGGATTTGACCAAATTGGGTAATTGTTCAGGTTTCCTGAAACTGATGAGAACTGAAGTGAGTGTTGCTCAAGCACTTTGCAGGCTTGGAGTTGTTGCTAGATTGCCGCTAGACCTATTGGGTGGCCCTAGTGGTTCCTAGACACGTTGGAGTTATACATGGTGTCCAACAATACTATATATGGGACCACAAGGGAATCCTCCAAACTGGTAAAGTTTATAAAGTAACTATTTAAGAGAGTAATATGCGCTCGGTACAAAGTTTGGGAAACGTGGAAAGGCAAAGGAGAAAACAAAAATCACCTGTAATCCCATCATCCAAAGATAACCACTACTATCATTTTTGAGATATTCTTTTTTTCTTTATAAAGCGGTAGTCCAATGTACATATTTATTTGTAGCTTTTTTCTCTCATGTATTAATTAATATAAGTATTCTGCTATAGTGCATTTTTTTTTTTCAAATAACCACATAGTCTAGCACTTTTTACAAGTGCCAAGGGCTTATCACATTCCGGGAACTCACTAGCATGTCTTTTCTATTTTTGACCCACATCTACAGTACACATGTCAACAATGAGGAACATTGAGGGTAACAGATCTTATTCCTTGGACTTTCCACGATTCTTAATTTGGGAAACCCTGTTTTGTTTTTGCAGTCAGTATTAGTGGTCCTCCTATAAGAAATACTATCTGAGTTCTTTTTTTTTTCTTTTTTTTAGAGATTGGCACCTGGGCTAACATCTGTTTCCAATTTCCTTTTTTTTTCCTTCTTTTCCCCCAAACCCTCCAGTACATAGTTATATATTCTAGTTGTAGGTCCTTCTGGCTCTGCTATGTGTGCCACCTCAGCATGGCTTGATGAGCGGTGCTAGGTCCACCCCAGGATCCAAACCATTGAGACGCTGGGCTGCCAAAGTGAAGCGTGCCAGCTTAACCACTCGATCGCAGGGCCAGCCCCCTGTCTCATTTCTCGCATCAAAGACTCTGAGCAGTTTAGACCTGATACCTTCAGGGAGCAATTAGATGATTGTAGCAAGGCAGTCTAGCACTAGTGCCTAAGTCATGCTGGAAACGAAAGTCAACAGCTTTAACAGGCTTGGGGGTTGAGGATGCTACTGGCTTTAATTTGAAGAGAAAAAAAGGTGACAGTGGGACGGTAAAGGGATTGAGAACCAGGAGTTGGGGGTAGAGGATGGAGGGTGACAGTATAGAAAAGTCCACACATACATATGTGTAAAAATACATAGAATTCAAATATAGGTGAAGTTTTCTTAGTTATCTAAATATTTATATACTCAGTGCCTACTATATATAAGGGATACTGTTAATGCTCATGCAATAAATCTTTATTTTGAAAAATCTCTATCACTTTAATCTTAGAAGCTGTCTTTTATTATTATTATTTTTAAATTTCCTCTCCGCCTCTGTATAAATGACTATGGTTTCTCAGCCATCCTTGAAGCCTGGTGCATTGTGGTACCAATTGATAAAGTGTTTAACATACTTGCCCTAGTGACTTATCTTTTGTCTAAGGCCTAGCCAAAAAAAACCCCCAAAAAACCTAAAACAAAAACAAAACTGTGGTTGGGATGGGTGGAAGATTACAGAACTATGGACTTATACTTGCACTATGAATGTATCAGCATGCAGAAGGGGAACTAAGGTAATAGATTTGCGCTGGGGAGAGCCAAGGTCTAAAACTGAGTAAGTAAGAATAGAAAAGACAGTTCAGATGTGAGAGAATCATAGAAGTAAATGAAAAGTTGTAAGAGCTTTATGAAATGAATTTGCCTTACTATGCCTTTCTTCTTTGTTTTTCCAGTCCTTTAGAGTTATGCTCCAAAGCTCCTCTCTTCTAGGAAGAGGCACCTACTTAACTCCCTTATCAAGTAAATAATTATTTCTTATCGACTCATTCATCCAACCATATTTGCTCATGTGTGCCAGGCAATACCAAGCAAAACAAACAATAATAGGTGTAATACTAATATTGCAGAGAAATAGTTATATTCTGTCAATGTCCTCTTCCCATGCAGGAAGCCAGTAAAAACTGATGAATCTGTGGTGGACAGAGCCAAGGCCAATGCCTCTCTTTGGGAGGCCAGGCTGGAAGTCACAGAACTCTCTAGGATGGAGTACCGTGATACTTCCCAGAGATTGGCAAAAAGTAATGAGGACTTAAAGAAACGTCAGTACAAAATGGAGAAAGACACAATGTCTGTATTAAGCTACCTGAAGAAGCAGGATCAAGAGAAAGATAATATGGTAGGTAGGTAGAAACCGTCCTGAGCCACAATTTCTACCTCTGTGTTATACTGGTGTGGTTATACATTTCGGGGATTTTAATTCCTTGGAATCTTACCACATAGTTAAGACATTTCAGTTGACCTTAACTCTCCTTGAAGCAGGATGCAATTTTAGAATGGCTTTACTGTCAGAATTGGCTCTTTCATATTTCAGTTCTTGTCCAGTGTTTTGCTGTCTGATCATAGGGAACATTATGATCCATTTTATTTTAAGGACAATAGCATGGTATATGATCTATATATTTTTGATATTGATAAATACTTAGTTTTAGTGATTTGTAAAGCAATTCATTGATAATCCATGGTTACATGATTATGAACCCAGCAAGTTGAATCTTGAATTTATCTTACTGTACCTTATTGTATCTTGTTTAAGTGTTGAGAGTAAAGCTGTCATTATAGATCTGAAAGAAAAAGGGAAGGGAACTAACGTTTTGAAGCTTCTATTTTGTGCCAGATACTATGCTAGGTGCTTTACCTCTGTTATCTCATTTTCTCCTTTTAATAACCCCATGTAGCTACAGTGTTGTCATTCCCATTTTTTATTATTTATTTATGTGTTTGCTTCAGTACACATATGAACTAATACTAGAATGATGCACAGCATGGTTTCAACCTAAGGATGACATGCAAATTCATGATTCATTCCGTAATTTTTTTCAAATGCTACCTTTTCAGTGAGACCCTTCCTCACTATCTTCTTTAAAATTAAAATCATCTCTCGTTTTATTTTCTTTGTAATATTTATTACCTTCTGTCATACTGTATCCATGTTACTTATATATTTATTGTCTCTTCTCCTAATTAGAAGGAAACCTCACAAAAGTAAAGAATTTTGGGGATTTTTAAAAATTGTTGTTAAGTGCTATATCTCCAGCACCTAATATGGGCCTGGCACTTGTTAAAATATTTTTGCATGCGTGAATGAATGGCTCATGAGTGTACTGATGCTTTGAAAAAGTTAACAGCAATCAAAACTAAGTTCAAGACTTAGAGGCAGAGCAAAATGGCGGGGTGAGCTGACCCGGGATTCTCTCCCCTCCAAAATACAACAAAAGATTGGAAGAACTGAATTTCAGAGAATAAGCATAATGCCAGCTGGTTAGAGACCTACAATACCAAGAAAGCGGAGATCATAAACCTTGCTTACACCCTCAGAGGCGCTGGAATGGTAGGAGAGAATACCGCTCCCTCCCCTAGAGTCTGCGATCGCTGTGGCGCGGGTCGGGAAGGAGCGGGAGAGGGGCTGCGTGACCGGGTATCATCCAGGACTCCTGCCGCTGATTCAGTGGAGACCCACTGACGGGGGGAAAGCTTCCGTCCGTGGGGACCCCCATAAATCAAGGGCCTTGGGAGACCAGAGAACAGAACCGATCTGAACCAAGACCGGCACGTGTGAGTAACAGCCCGTCCCCCCCACCCCCCGCCGGACAAAGCCAGTGGGCGCAGCCATCTTGCCCCAAGGCGGAGAGCTCATAACACGCGGCTCTCGACCCCCATCTAGTGGCGACAGGCTGTAACTGCAACTGAATTCTACCACCATGAGAAAATCCGCTCCTCTACCATCCACCAATTTATAAAAGCCCCAGACCAGAAGGAAAACAATAAAAACATAGAATTAAGTCCTGAGGACTTGGAATTAGGTAAACTAAGTGATAATGAATTCAGAGCAGCTATAATCAAAAAACTCAATGAGGTAGAGAGAAAGATAGAGAAACAAGCCGAGTTCTGGAGTTACTTCACAAAAGAGATTGAAATCATAAAGAAGAATCAAACAGAATTACTAGAGATGAAAAACACAATGGACCAGATAAAACAGAATATGGATTCCCTGAATGCCCGTGTAGACAACATAGAGGAGAAAATTAGCATAATCGAAGATAGACAGGCTGAATGGCGCCAGACAGAGGAGGAAAGAGAACTAAGAATTAAAAACAATGAGGAAAATCTCCAAGAGATAATGGATTCAATGAGGAGTAAGAACATAAGGATCTTAGGAATTCCCGAGAATATGGAAGAGGAAAATGGAGCAGAAAGTGTGCTTAACGAAATCATTGACGAGAACTTCCCAAATCTAGGGATCGATGGAGAAATGTGTGTAGAGGAGGGTTTTAGATCTCCTAGATTTGTCAATGTAAAAAGAGCTACCCCACGGCACATAGTAGTAAAGTTGGCAAAAAGGAAAGATAAGGAAAGAATACTCAGGGAAGTAAGAAAAAAAAGGAGAAATAACCTATAAAGGAGCCCCTATCAGACTGTTAGCGGATTTCTCTATAGAAACCCTACAAGCTAGGAGAGAATGGAGTGACATATTCAAACCTTTAAAGGATAAAAATCTTCAGCCAAGAATACTCTATCCTGCAAGAATTTTCTTCAGATATGAGGGAGAAATTAAATCTTTTCCAGACAAACAAAAGTTAAGGGAATTTGTAACTAAAAGCCCTCCATTAGAAGAAATCCTCAAGAAGGCTCTCATACCTGAAAAAAGAAAAAAGGGAGAAAGGGGACACAATCCACAGACTAGGGAGACCGATGGATAGAACCAGAACAGGATAGCAAATATTCAATTATAGCATTAGAGTAAAGGTAAGGAAACTACCAAAACAAGGACGATCTTAGCACTCTAACTACCAATGAATAAGACGAGTTGGAATAAAAAATGAAAATAATTATTTAGGAGGGGAAGAGCAAAGGGTCTAAATCAGTATTGGTCAAGTAAGTAAGAGACCACCAGAGAATAGACTATATTATACACGAGATTCTAAATACAAACTTCAAGGTAGACACTAAAAATAAAGTACGAAACAGAGTCACAAATCATAAATAAGGAAAAATCTAAGAAACCCAGCATAAGAAATTGCAGTATTAAATGGGTAGTCTAAATCAAACAGGAAAAGAAATGCAGGAAAACAAGATAATGAGCGACAGATTAACAGCACTAAGTCCACATGCATCAATAATCACTCTCAATGTGAACGGATTGAACTCTCCAATAAAAAGACACAGAGTGGCAAAATGGATTAAAGAACATAATCCAACAATTTGTTGCCTCCAGGAAACACACCTCAGCCCCAAGGACAAACACAGACTCAGGGTGAAGGGTTGGAGGACAATACTTCAAGCAAATAGCAAGGAAAAAAAGGCAGGTGTTGCAATTCTCATATCAGACCAAGTGGATTTCAAAATAAGACAGGTAAAGAGAGACACAGAGGGAAAATATATAATGATCAAAGGGACACTTCATCGAGAAGAAATAACGCTTATAAATATCTATGCACCCAACACAGGAGCACCAAGATTCATAAAGCAACTATTAACAGACCTAAAGGAAGATGTTAAAAACAACACAATAATAGTAGGGGACCTCAACACCCCACTCACATCAATGGACAGATCATCCAGACAGAAAATCAACAAGGAAACAGTGGAGCTAAATGAAAAACTAAAACAATTGGACTTAATAGACATATATAGATCACTTCACCCTGAAAGAGCTGAATACACATTCTTCTCAAGTGCACATGGAACATTCTCTAGGATAGACCATATGTTGGGAAACAAGGCGAGCCTCTACAAATTTAAAAAAATTGAAATAATAACAAGCATCTTCTCAGATCATAGTGCTATAAGGCTAGAAATTAATTACAAGAAAAAAGCTGAGAAAGGCACAAAGATGTGGAGACTAAACAACACACTACGGAACAAGCAATGGCTCATTGAAGAAATTAAAGAAGAAATAAAAAAATACCTGGAAACAAATGAAAATGATAGCATGCCATACCAACTCATATGGGATGCAGCAAAAGCTGTATTAAGAGGAAAATTCATTGCAGTACAGGCACATCTTAACAAACAAGAAAAATCCCAAATAAGCAACCTTAAAGCACACCTAACTGAACTAGAGAAAAAAGAACAAATGAAGCCCAAAGTCAGCAGAAGGAGAGAAATAATAAAAATCAGAGCAGAAATAAATACTATTGAAATGAAAAAGGCAGTAGAAAGGATCAATGAGACAAAGAGCTAGTTTTTTGAGAAGATAAATAAAATTGACAAACCACTAGCCAGACTTACAAAGAAAAAAAGGGAGAAAGCTCAAATGAACAAAATCAGAAATGAGCGAGGAGAAATAACAACAGACTCTGCAGAAATACAACAGATTATAAGAGAATACTACAAAAAACTATATGCCAACAGAATGGATAACCTAGAGGAAATGGATAAATTCTTGGACTCCTACAATCTCCCAAAGCTCACTCAAGAAGAGGCAGACAATTTGAACAGACCAATCACAAGGAAAGAGATTGAAACAGCAATCAAAAGCATCCCAAAGAATAAAACCCCAGGACCAGATGGCTTTCCTGGGGAATTCTACCAAACTTTCAGAGAGGATTTATTACTTATCCTTTTCAAGCTATTCCAAAAAACTAGGGAAGATGGAACACTTCTAACACATTCTATGAGGCCAACATCATGCTGATACCAAAACCTGACAAGGACACCACGAAAAAAGAGAACTACAGGCCAATATCACTGATGAACATAGATGCAAAAATTCTAAACAAAATTTTGGCAACCAGAATTCAGCAATTCATCAAAAGAATCATACATCATGATCAGGTGGGATTCATACCAGGGACACAGGGATGGTTCAACATCTGCAAATCAATCAACGTGATACACCACATCAACAAACTGAGGAATAAAAACCACATGATCATCTCAATAGATGCAGAGAAAGCATTTGACAAGATCCAACAGCCGTTTATGATAAAAACTCTGAACAAAATGGGCATAGAAGGAAACTACCTCAGCATAATAAAGGCCATATACGACCAACCCATAGCCAACATCATACTCAATGGGCAAAAACTGAGCACCATCCCCCTGAAAACAGGAATGAGACAAGGATGCCCTCTGTCACCACTCTTATTTAACATAGTACTGGAGGTCCTGGCCAGAGCAATCAGGCAAGAAAAAGGAATAAAAGGAATCCAAATAGGGAGGGAAGAAGTGAAACTCTCACTGTTTGCAGATGACATGATCTTATATATAGAAAACCCCAAAGAATCCATTGGAAAACTGTTAGAAGTAATCAACAACTACAGCAAAGTTGCAGGGTATAAAATCAATTTGCATAAATCAGTAGCATTTGTATACTCCAGTAATGAACCAACAGAAAAAGAACTCAAGAATACAATACCATTCACAATCGCAACAAAAAGAATAAAATACCTTGGGGTAAATTTAACTAAGGAAGTGAGGGACCTATATAATGAAAATTACAAGGCCTTTCTGAGAGAATTGGATGATGACATAAGGAGATGGAAAGACATTCCATGTACATGGATTGGAAGAATAAACATAGTTAAAATGTTCGTTCTACCTAAAGCAATCTACAAATTCAACGCCATCCCAATCAGAATCCCAATGACATTCTTTACAGAATTAGAACAAAGAATCCTAAAATTCATATGGGGCAACAAAAGACCCCGAAGTGCTAAAGCAATCCTGAGAAAAAAGAACAAAACAGGAGGCATCACAATCCCTGACTTCAAAACATACCACAAAGCTACAGTAATCAAAACAGCATGGTACTGGTACAAAAACAGGTGCACAGATCAATGGAACAAAATTGAAAGCCCAGAAATAAAACCATACATCTATGGACAGCTTATCTTTGACAAAGGAGCTGAGGGCATACAATGGAGAAAAGAAAGTCTTCAACAAATGGTGCTGGGAAAACTGGAAAGCCACATGTAAAAGAATGAAAATTGACCATTCTTTTTCACCATTCACCAAAATAAACTCAAAATGGATCAAAGACCTAAAGGTGAGACCTGAAACCATAAGGCTTCTGGAAGAAAACGTAGGCAGTACACTCTTTGACATCAGTATTAAAAGGATCTTTTCAGACACCATGCCTTCTCAGAGAAGGGAAACAATAGAAAGAATAAACAAATGGGACTTCATCAGATTAAAGAGCTTCTTTAAGGCAAATGAAAACAGGATTGAAACAAAAAAACAACCCACTAACTGGGAAAAAATATTTGCAAGTCATATAGCTGACAAAGGCTTAATATCCATAATATATAAAGAACTCTTGCCACTCAACAACAAAACATCAAACAACCCAATCAAAAAATGGGCTGGAGACATGAACAGACATTTCTCCAAAGAAGATATACGGATGGCCAATAGGTACATGAAAAGATGTTCATCATCGCTGATCATCAGGGAAATGCAAATCAAAACTACACTAAGATATCACCTTACACCCATTAGGACAAAAATATCTAAAACTAATAGTAACAAATGTTGGAGAGGTTGTGGAGAAAAGGAACCCTCATACACTGCTGGTGGGAATGCAAACTGGTGCAGCCACTATGGAAAACAGTATGGAGATTCCTCAAAAAATTAAAAATAGAACTACCATACGATCCAGCCATCCCACTACTGGGTATTTATCCAACGAGCTTGAAGTCAGCAATCCCAAAAGTCCTATGCACCCCAATGTTTATTGCAGCACTGTTTACAATAGCCAAGACGTGGAAGCAACCTAAGTGTCCAGCAACAGACGAATGGATAAAGATGTGGTACATATATACAATGGAATACTACTCAGCTGCAAAACGAAACAAAATCATTCCGTTTGCAATAACATGGATGGACCTTGAGAGAATTGTGTTAAGTGAAATAAGCCAGCGAGAGAAGGATAATTTGTGTATGACTCCACTCATATGAGGAATTTAAAATTATGGACTAAGAACAGTTTAGTGGATACCAGGGGAAAGGTGGGGTGGGGGGTGGGCACAAAGGGTGAAGTGGTGCACCTACAACACGAGTGACAAACATTAATGTACAACTGAAATTTCACAAGATTGTAACCTATCAATAACTCAATAAAAAAAAGAGAATAAAAAAACTAAGTTCAAGATAATATTGAAAGCATGTTAGAGAAATCAAACAACTGAATGTTTGTGTACATTTTTTTTTTTTTTAAAGATTTTTTTTATTTTTTCCTTTTTCTTCCCAAAGCCCCCCGGTACATAGTTGTATATTCTTTGTTGTGGGTCCTTCTAGTTGTGGCATGTGGGACGCTGCCTCAGCGTGGTTTGATGAGCAGTGTCATGTCTGCGCCCAGGATTCGAACCAACGAAACACTGGGCCGCCTGCAGCGGAGCGCGCGAACTTAACCGCTCGGCTACGGGGCCAGCCCCTGTTTGTGTACATTTTATATATTTTATTAAAGTGTAGTTTTTTGTGCATTGATGTTGTTTTTTTACCTTCTTTGGTAGGCAACTTCCATTTTTAAAATTACTCTGAATATTAGGCATTATCAAAATTGTCTTCTATAAAGTATTATTCTAAAGTAAGTTTTTATGCCAGCCATACAAATAATTTTCAAAATTCATGACAGAAGCTTTGTGGCCTGCATTAGGTAATTGATATTGTCTGCCTTTATTGGTATCACTTGTATTTCCTGATTTTCATCTGCCTCCATATATCAAAGGCCTGCATCTGACTGCAGCAAATGCATAATTTCTCACAGTCATGGATGCCCATTAAAACCAAAGAAACTACTTTGAAAGGAAGAAGTAGATTTAGTATATCCTGGTTAACTAGCTCTCCTATTTTGTTATTCATTCTGCTTTATCCTAGAAATGTATTATTTTCTTAAACTTTAAACTATTTAGTCTTATTTTATGTTAATTATAGAAATATAAGCAATTAAATGTGTTTTGAAAACTATTATATCATGAGCAAAAGTAGGAGATTTTCCTTAAGTGTGTTTTTGTTCAATCTTTGTTTTGTTTTCAGTCTTTGTTCAATCAATCACAAAGTAAATCTCGTTATATTTCACACCTGTCCTACATGACTTAGGACTGTCTCAATTTATTTTTTAGAAATTTTAAGTTTTCCTTAAACTAGTCTAAGATGATGTTTGCAACAATATTTTGCTTTGTATTCTTTGATTCTACAACCACATCAAGGAGTTTTTAGTTTAAAAAGCTACTTAGGTTTCCTACTAAAACACAGCAGCATCCTTGGAGATTGCTTCCAAGACTGGGGCAGGGAAAGTAAAAGATGAGCCTGGAATATCTTACTGTGCCAGAAAGTAAGTAAAAAAGTTAAAAGGAGAGAGCGGCTAGCTTGAAAGGGCTCCCACTGCCAAAATCTGGGACAATCACAATAAATAATAACAGCAATAGATTTTAACCCATTAAATAAAATAAGTCCATGAGTGCACACTGCTAACAAATAAATACATACGTTAATAAGGGAGAAGGGAAAGCTTTTCTTTACAGTGGAATGCAGTAAATTATTAAATTTCCAAGGAATGATAGAGTTAGAAAAGTCATCATTTGGCATCATCATGATAATTGATTCAGTCAAGAATCATGAGTGGATGCTAAAACTCGTGGGTGCAAGTTTGATGAGCAGAAGGATATTTGCATAGTTTCAAAATACCTTCCCACAAATTACTTAGTAATTACAAAAGGAAAAATCGTTACTTTAAGTGGAGAAACCTGGGAGACACAATCTTAACCAATTGATTAAAATCAATCACCTCATGGTGTGTTGCGCTGAAAGGGATCATCATCACTTAGGCAGTGTATCCCTGCCAAAAATGCATAACCTGAATCTACTCATGCAGAAACAGCAGACACACCCAACCGTGGCTGGTATTCTTCAAAAATGTTGATATCATAAAAGACAAAGACTGTTCTAGAAAAAACAATGTAAAAAAAATCTATATCATATATGTGTGTGTGTGTGTATATATATATATATATATATATATATATATTTAGATAGATCTTTCCACATATACATGCACCACCTAATGACATTTCAGTCAATGATGGACTGCGTATACCAGAGTGGTCCCATAAGATTAGTACCATATAGCCTATGTGTGTAGTAGGTATGTAGGTATGTAGTAGGCTATACCATCTAGGTTTGTGTAAGTACTGTAGGGGGGAAATAATTGTCATCTACCCTTCTAGGTTCTTCTGGCTAGTCTAAAAATTAAATTGACATGAGACAGATTAACAGGAGAAAAACAAAAGTTTAATAACATGTATATGTGGAAGAAACCCAAGAAAACCAAGTAACTCGCCAAAATGCCCAAAGCCCTCACCTTAAATACCATCCTCAGCTAAAGACAAAAGAGCTTAGGGGTGGGGAGAGTCAGGGACTTTAAAGGGAAGGAGGGCAATTCACAGGTAGGTGAAAGGGAACAAATGTTTGGAAAATAAGTGGCGACACAGAAACAGAAGAATACAGAGGAGAGCCTAACAAATGCTTTTCTAGGTTTCTCCCTGCCTACCAGTTAGTTCACATACTAGAGTGATAGCTCGCTTCCTGAGACAGGTTTTTTTTAACTGAATTCTTTTAGGCAGTTAAGGGGGAGGTAACAAGAAAAACTTTCCGAGTCTTCTGTTTCTTTAAAATAGCCTAAAATAATCCTCATATTAAAGAGACATGTTTTGGGGTGGCAAATTTTGTTCCCTTTCAGTACACTCAGATATTTGCACAATGGCAAAATCACCTAAAGATGCATTTTTCAGAACATGTCCCTGTCATTAAACAATGCATGACTATACATAGAGAGAGGGAAAGCAAATGTGGCAAAATTGAGTGAAGCTCATATGAGAACTCTTTGTACTCTTCTTGAAACTTTTTTTGTGTGTGTGAGGAAGATTGGCCCTGAGCTAACATCTATTGCCAATATTCCTCTTTTTGCTTAAGGAAGATTGTCACTGAGCTAACATCTGTGCCAGTTTTCTATTTTGTATGTGGGATGCCACCACAGCATGGCTTGATGAGCTGTGTGTAGGTCCACACCCAGGATCCAAACCCGTGAACCCTGGACTGCCAGAGTGGAGTACACGAACTTAACCACTACACGACTGGCTGGCCCTTTAAACTTTTCTTTAAAAAAGTTACCCAGATAAGAGAAATGCAAATCAAAACTACAGTGAGATATCACTTCACATCCATTAAGATGGCTACTATCAGAAAAACAGAAGTAGCAAGTGTTGGAGAGGATGCAGAGAAATTGGAACACTTGTGCATTGTTGGTGGAAATGTAAAATGGTGTAGCCATTATGGAAAACAGTATGAGGTTCTTCAAAAAATTAAAAATAGAATTACCATATGATCCAGGAATCTCACTTTGGGGTATATTTCCAGTAGAATTTGTTTGTTTATTTTTATTTTTTTGCTGAGGAATATTATCCCTGAGCTAACATCTGTGCCAATCTTCCTCCACTTTATGTGTGGGTTGCCACCACAGCATGGCTGACAAGTATAGATCTATGCCCAGGATGTGAACCCACAACCCTGGGCTGCCTAAGTGGAGCGTGCCAAACTTAACCACTGTGTCACAAGGCTGGCTTCTCCAATAGAATTTAAAGCAGGATCTTGAAGAGATATTTGAACACCTATGTTTGTTGAAATATTATTCACATAGCCAAGAGGTGGAAGCAACCCAAATGTCCATTGATGGGTGAATGGGTAAATAAAATGTGGTATATATGTGAAAGGAATATTATGTAGCCTTTAAAAAGAAGGAAATCCTCTCACATGCTACAACATGGATGAATCTCAAGGATATTTTGCTAAGTGAAAAAAGCCAGTTACAAAAGGACAAATGCTATATGATTCTACTCATACAAAGCATCTAAAATAATTAAAATCATAGAAACAGAAAGTAGAAGAGTGGTTGCCAAGGACTGGGAGTAGGTAGGAGAAGGAATTAGTGTTTTATGAATATAAAGTTTCAGTTTTGCAAGATGAAAGTTATAGATCTGTTGCACAACAATGTGAATATACTTACTACTGAACTGTACCCTTAAAAATGGTTAAGATGGTAAATTTAATGTTGTGTTACCCAGGTAATTCTGATGGTAGCCAGGTTTTGGAACCTGGCAATAAAAGGGTTAAGAGTATGGAGTATCTCCCCTCTTGTCCTCTTCTCACCTTACTCCACCTCTCCAACCCCAGTGGTTTTAATATCATGTGAAAATTAGGCTACTTAATAAAGGTAGGAGAGAGAGCAATTTCTTTACCTTCCTGACTCTGTATTTCTGTCTTCTACAGATTGAAAAACTGAAGCAGCAATTGAACGAAACGAAGGAAAAAGCCCAAGAGGAGAAGGAAAAATTGGTGAGTATCTATGTGCACTAATACTCCACTTACTGGGTGGTCAGGTTTCTGGCAAGCTCATGTTTTAAGACACAATGAGAGGGGCCGGCCTCGTGGCTGGGTGGTTGACTTTGGTGGCCCAGGGTTTCACTGCTTCAGATCCTGCGAGCAGACCTAGTACCACTCATCAAGCCATGCTGAGGCAGCGTCCCACATACCACAACTAGAAGCACCTACAACTAGAATATACAACTAGGTACTGGGGGGCTTCGGGGAGAAAGATAAAAAGAAAAAGATTGGCAACAGATGTTAGCTCAGGTGCCAATCTTAAAAAAAAAAGAAAAAGAAACAATGAGAATAGGTGAATAGGTCCTATGAGCAGCTCAGCAACCTTAAAGCTCGTTCACTTGATTGTATAGAAGCTCAAAAATAACATAAAAATATGTTATTTTAGATAATCATCTGGTATTAGTGGTCCTTACTGATCCTGAGTTTGTCATTCTTTCTAGGACTTTTCAGTGGACAGAGTTAGGAAATACATATATTTTTAAAGATTGAAATATACCATAAAATATATCATGAGCCCATACTAATACTTCCAATTCAGATGCAGGAATACAAGGTTTTTACTTAACTTTATCTATGTCTTCTTTCTCCCTCACTAAAAATCCCGGTTCCTTTTTTTTTTTTTTTTTTTTTTTAAGCAGGGAACGATTCACCCTGAGCTAACATCTGTTGCCAATCCTCCTCTTTTTGCTTGAGGAAGATTCACCCTGAGCTAATGATCTGTGCCAATCTTCCTCTGTTTTTCATATGTGAGTCACCACCTCAGCATGAGCACCAGTGAGTGGTGTAGGTCCATGCCCAGAAAACAAACCCAGGCTGCCAAAGAGGAGCACACTGGACTTAACCACTAGCCCACGAGGCTGGCACCTCTTTCCTTCTTTCTTTATTAGAGATATTGACCCTTCCTTTGTCTCTTAAGCTTGCTAATTTCAACTTAGGGTCAAGGATGTTATTTATCTTTCTTACGGATTAAAGATTTGTTTAGACTTCTCATACCTCTTTTCAATAAATAATAATAAATTTTCTATACAAGATCAGCTCATTGTAGAATTTTTTTCTTATTCAAGGCATTTGGTATCTTTTAACAAAAATTAGAACTTTATGCAAAAATAAAAAGGGAACATTTCTTCAAAGAAGATAGACAAATGGCTTAAGGCTTCAAATGGAACATAACTCTGTGGGACTTCTTTTCTTTTTCCTAACTCATTTACCTGGGTTTTTTTGCATACAGGAACAAAAGTACACTGTGCAAATAAGTGAGCTGGAGGGACAGTTCCATCAAAAAGCCAGAGAAATTAGCATGATTCAGACAGAGCTGAAAACAGTAAAACAATTCCAGAAGAGAAAAATCCAAGTGGAGAAAGAATTAGATGATGTGAGTTTTTTTCTTTTTCTAAAAAAAAAGGAGATTACAATTAACTACATACATCTGCAAAAGCCTTCATAAACATTTATTCCCAGGAGATGGTAAAGGACTCTGACATTTTAGAGCTTTTTTGAGGAAAAAAGGGTAAGACATATCAGTTTAGGACTGGATGCAAAAGGTCTTGATGGTTAGACTTTTTTTTTTCTGAGCATTATTTCTTTGTAAATTCACCAAATTTTAGTCAACACACCCTCCCCACATTTATCAGCAGTAAAACCTTTGGACTGACTCCAATAAGAAACAAAGTACGGTTTTTGGAAAACGTTAGGGGCAAATTAGCAGAATCTTAAAGGAAAATATGTTTAGACTGATGAATGATAATTATAGAAAATTTTGGAAGGTTCTCTGGGTAGGGGTGGGTGGGATGAGGAAGACTGAGTACTTTCAGAAAGTTTCTCTGACCTTGCTGTGCTCTCTTACTTTCCATTCCCTTAGCTCAGAATATAGTTTTATTGTATTAATTATAATGCAATAAAGGGCACAGATGAGTGCTGAGCACAGGTCGCTGAAATCAGCTTTATGAATTTGAACAAGTTACTTAACCTCTCTATACCTTGGTTTCCTCATGTAAAATGAGGATAGTAATGTTTAGTGTCTCATAGGGTTGTTGTAAGGATTAAATGAATTCATATATGTAAAGTGCTTAAAATAGTGTATATCACATAGTGAGAATTATATTAACAGCAGTGTGTAGCTCTCTGCAAAAAAAAGTCCTAATTTGTATCCTTTGCTGATTTCCTTGGTGTAAATGCTTTTATTATGGCCAATTTCAAGCTACCAATGCTTTAACAACCTACTAGCAAAATTCCTGGTAGGAGCTGGCTCTCACACACCACTGAATATACATGAATACTGTATTTGTAGTAGGACTAGTAATAGAAGTAGTATTGCCACCAAGAATAACCATATAGCATGTAGTGTAGCGTTAAAAGTTGGTGCTCTGAAGTCAGACTGCCAGACAATAAATACTGTCTTCACTACTTGGATAGCCTGTTAAATTTCCTTGTCTGGAACATGGAGATGAGAATAATAGTACCAACTTCAAAGGGACATTGGGAAGAATAAATAAAATGTTTTTAATGTTTAGCACTGTGTGATAAATACCACCTGCTGTTGCTTATCCTGATGCTGTTATTACTCCTGCTAAAATTGTTTTTATTACAATTAATATTATTTAAGGCCCTTCCTCTATCCCGTTTAGTGCCTCTCATTCTCAATCATGGTGTGTCCTCCAAGCGTGCAGTCTCCCTCAAGCACTTTTCTGGCAACCCACAGCCCTAACTAGCAGGAGTAAGCTTTTCTGGGAAACCAAACTTCCTGTATCCTGTTTCTGTTTACCATTTAGCTAACTTCCAGATTGAAGGAGTATATGAGAAACGAATAAGGTAGATAAGATAATGTGGTGGTTGAGATCATGAACTTTATGTCCTGGCTCTGTAGCTGATAGCTGTGTGGCCTTGGATACTCTGTTAACATCTCTGATTCTCAGACTCCTCATTTGTAAAATGTGGCTATAATATCACCTGCCTCCTCTCAGAGATGTGGATTGAATAACGTAATGTGTGTAAAATACTTAGCACGTTGGCTCCTACTAATCCCTAGTAAGAGTGGTAGCATAGTAGTTTCTAATGTTTTTATTGTCATGATCACATACCTTTAAAAATATTAATAGAGGACTCTTAGAAGCTCATTTAAATAAATGAGTTGGCACATTTCAGGCAAGGTGGAGAGTGGGAAGACACTTTCTTAGCTTGGAAGGAATTTGGTTTAACTCTTCCTATCATAATTTCATAGTTATCCCAAAACCTTCCCGTGAAGCTAACTTTGTTCATGAACTTGATTACTTGTTGCTTTGTAACTGTTGCTTTAAAATTGTTCTTAATTTCCCTAGCTCACTATTATACAAATTCCTTTGCAGTATTTTCTGGGGAACTCTCTCCTCTTCTGAGTTTCAAGCCCTTTAATGTCCTTAAAAATAGTAGTTCTATAACTGTCTTCTCTAGTTATTTTATGTTTGTTTTCTTCTTTAATCTTCATAAACTAAGGATAATAAAAGGAGCCAAGTCATCTGCTTGTGTGTGTACTTGTCACTGCTCACTAGTTCCTAGACTAGTACTTAACAATAAAATTTGGTAAATGAGTGATATAAGGCAACTATATAAAACTAAAACCTTTCATAGAATTCACAGAATCTTGGCCCTGGAAGAAACTTTAGGGCCTATTTAAGCCATTCTACAGATGAGGAAAACTGAGGCACAAAGATGTTAAGTGACTTCCATGGTAAATGTAGAGCTGGCAGCAGAATCCTAGTGTCCTGAATCCCTGTCTAACACCTTTAGTCTGGCTTCTTCTCTTCTTCACTTGCATTAATTACCTACTACTGCAGAACAAATTACCCCCAAATCTAATAGCTTAACACAATAATAAACACTTGTTAAAAGCACAATTTCTGTGGGTCAGGAATTCGTGAGCAGTTTAGCTGGGCAGTTCTGGCTCAAGGTCTCTCTTGAGATTGCATTCAAGATATCAGCCAGGGCTAGAGTCATCTGAAGGCTTGATTGGAGCTTGAGGATCTGCTTCCAAGGTGCCAGCTTGCATGGCTGTTGGCAAGTTGGTGCTGGTTGTTACTGGGAGCCCTCAACTTCTTCCCACACGAGCCTCTTTGTAAGCTGCCTGAGTGTCCTCACAACTTGATGGATGCTTTTACCAAGAGTGAGTAATCCAAGAGGAAGTCAGACAGAAACTATCCTTTTCTTGAACTAGCCTTGGAAATCACATAGCATTACTTCTGTCATATTCTATTAGCTAGAAGTGAATTCCTAAGTCTGGCTCACATTCTAAGGATGGGGAATTAGGTTCCATCATTTGAAGGGAGGATTGTCAAAGAAGTTGTGGACATATTTTAAAATCACCACACAACTTCAGTCCAAAGTACACACTGCTGCAAGAATAATCTTAAAATATCACAGTTCTGATCACCTCCCTCAAGAATCTTCTTTACTATTTCTCCACTGTAAACAGAAGATTGTCCAGATGCCTTAGTGTGAAAGTCAAGACCCTACATCTACTTTGGTAGGTTTTTATCTCCTTTTACTATCTCCCCATGCACACCCCCTTTAATCCACCCAAACTGGGTATTCACTCATCCCTGAAGTCTTTTCTACTTTTCTTACTTTGTTCACACTGCTTTTTCTGTTGGGGATATACTCCATATACTTTAATGGACAGATCTTTGTCCATTAAAATTTTACCAATCCTGGGGGCCGGTCCCGCGGCTGAGTGGTTAAATTTGCTCACTCCACTTTGGCGGCCGAGGGTTTCACTGGTTCGGATCCTGGGTGCGAACATGGCACTGCTCGTCAGCCAACACTGGGGCAGCGTCCCACATGCCACAACTAGAAGAACCCACAACTATAAACTACAACTATGTACTGGGGGGACTTGGGGAGAAAAAGCAGAAAAAAAAATTCACCTATCCTTCAAAGGCTCAGCTCAAATACATGTTTTCCCTGAGGCCTTTGCCCAGAGTCCTGTTTAAAAGTAATAATTTTCTTCCTGGCATTTGCAGCAACTTGGATAAAACTTGAGGGCATTATGCTAAGTGAAGTAAGCCACACAGAGAAAGACAAATACTGTATCATATCACTTATATGTGAAATCTAAAAAAAGCCAAACACAGAGAAACAAAGAATAGAGTGGCAGTTACCTGGGCTGTGGGGAGGGGGAAATGGGGAGATATTGGTCAAAGGGTACAAACTTCCAGTCATAAGACTGACAAGTTCCGGAGAATCTAATATATAGCATGGTGATTGTAGCTAATAATAGTGTATTATATACCTGAAAGTTGCTAACAGAGTAGATCTTAAATGTTTTCACCACAAAAAAGAAATGGTAATTATGTGACAATATGGAGGTGTTAGCTAATGCTATGGTGGTAATCGTTTTGTAATATAAGAGTGTATCAAATCAACACATTGCACCTCTTAAAAACGTACACAATGTGGCAAAAACTGGACAAAATCCAAATGTCCATGGGCAGGAGAAGTGATATACACACCATTGTATATTCATATAAGGGATTAATACTCCACAGTAAAAACAACCAAACTACAGATGAGGCATTAACATGCATAATCCCCCCAAACAGTACGTTCAGCAAAAGATGCCTATCAAAAAAATGCTTTTCAACTCCTAAAACATATCTCTTTTAAGGTACCTTTCTGATACTCCTGTAGAAGTCGACTTCCATGAAGTGTCAGAACAGAAGAGTGGTTCCCTCTGAGAAAATTTGAAAGGAAGTTTCCTGGGTTGATGGAAATGTTCTATACATTCGTCTGGCTCACAGTTACAACGGTTTATACATTTATCACATTTCACTGTATGCTTTTTACATTTACATTTTTAACGTCAAAAATAATTGTTTTCAAAACTAAAAAAAAACTAAAAAAAAAGTACGCAATGTTATATATTAGTTGTATCTCAAAACTGGAAAAAAATAAAAATAAACAAGATATTTTTAAAGTAATAATTTAGAAATTTTAAAGATTGTAAATGCTTTGAGGCATGAACAGGGTTGTCCTTTGTACTCATCGAAATACAAGATACAAGCCATGCTCAGTAGATCTTTGTTAAATGCTGAGTGGATCTTTTCATTAAAAGTATAATTGAAGGCGTATCAAGTTTTCTGTTAACCAGATGGGAAGAATCCTTTCACAATGTTATGTATATCAAATCATCATGATGTACACTTAAATACCTTACAATTTTATTTGTCGATTATACCTCAATAAAGCTGAAAAAAAAGTTTTCTAGACATCAGCATCATGGCAGAGTAAGAGGTTCCCTTTGTCTCTCCCCTCTAAATTACAACCAAACAGACATCCATTGGCCAACAGAGGATTCCCTACACAGCACAACAGGATACCTAAGAGATCCAGGGAGCTTTACATCTGAAGGTGGATGGACTGGACTCCCAGAAAGCAGTGGAACTACGGGAGCAGCCCTCTCCCTGACCTCCTGTGGCAGCAGTCCAGGGTGCAGATCCTCATACAGCAGCCCACATGACTGAGAGTGGAGGTGAGGGTAGCCCTGCCCCGTGCACCCAAATGCCTGTGGGGTGGCAGTGGTCCTGTGCATGCATGAATACCTGAGGGGTGGTGGCGGCAGCCAGTGGTAGCCCCACCCCACAACTGTCAGTAGAATGGTGGCAGCAGCAGTGGCCCGACCCACATAACTGAAAGCAGGCAAGGCGGGAGCACCCAGCCCCCAGTGGTAGTACCCCTGACACCAACTCCACCAGCAGTGGTGGCTGCATACAAGTCCTTGGGTCCCTGGGCCTCCATGAGTGACAGTGACACCTATGAACCCAGCACCCCAGCAGTGGTGCAACCAGCACCCCCAGACAACTGGGGAACAGCTGTACAGATGGCGCACAGGACAACAGCATCTGAGTCCATGGAGAGCCAGTGGAGGAATATGAGACCCAAGCAACCAGAAGCAAAGTAACCAAAGCCATATCCAAATAAGAGAAGGTGATTTCTACCACAGATGTGCCAGCAGAGGATCAGTTCATCAAACACCATGAACTAGAGTAATATGGCAGAACAGAAGGAAAATGACAACTCTCCAGAAACCAAATCTGAAGTCATAGAAAATTGCAATCTGACGGAGAATTCAAAATAGCTGTCATAAAGAAACAATGAATTACAAGAAAACTCAGAAAACAATTCAGTGAGCTCAGGAATAAAATTAATGAACAGAAGAAATACTTTGCCAAAAAGATTGAAGCTCCAAAACAAACAAACAAACAAAAAAAAACAAACAGAAATTCTGGATATAAAAAACACAATTAATGAGATAAAAGATAATGTAGAAAGCATTAAAAATAGAGTAGACCTTCTGGAGGAGAGAATTAATGAGCTCAAAGATAGAAACATAGAAATGACTCAGATGAAGGAGGACAGAGAACTAAGATTTTTTTAAAAATGGAGAAGTTCTTCAAGAAATATCCAACTCAAGGGCCAGCCTAGTGATGTGGCGGTTAAGTTTGCGTGCTCTGCTTTGGTGGCCCAGGGTTCATGGGTTTGGATCCCGAGTGTGGACCTACACACCACTCATCAAGCCATGCTGTGGTGGCATCCCACATACAAAACAGAGGAAGATTGGCACAGATGTTAGCTCAGGAACAATTTTCCTCAAGCAAAAAGAGGAAGATTGGAAACAGATGTTAGCTCAGGGCCAATCTTCCTCACCAAAAAAAAAAAAAAGAGAGAGAGAGAGAGGGAAACATCACTTAGGAAAAGTACCATAAGGATTATAGATATTCTAGAGGAGGAAGAGAGGGAGAAAGGAGCAGAGAGCTTATTCAAAGAAATAATAGCTGAGAACTTCCCAAACCTGGGGAAATAACTGGACATGCAAGTACATGAAGCTAATAGAACTCCTAATTACCTCAATGCAAAAAGACTTTCTCCAAGACATATAATATTAAAACTGTCAAAAGTCAGTGACAAAGAAAAAATATTAAAGGCAGCAAGACAGAAGAAAATAACCTCCAAAGGAGCCGCCACCAGGCTTTCAGTGGATTTCTCAGCAGAAACCTCATAGGCTAGAAGAGAGTAGAATGATATATTCAAAATACTGAAAGACAAAAACTATCAGCCAAGAATACTCTATCCAGTGAAACTGTCCTTCAGATATGATGGAGAAATAAGAGTTTTCCCAGAAAAACAAAAGCTGAGAGAGTTCATTGCCCCAGACCTACTTTACAATAATGTTGAAGGGAGCCCTCCTACCTGAAACAAAAAGGCAAATGTTTACAAAGCTTTTAGCAAGGAGATAAATAGACAGACAAAATTAGAAAATTGCAGCTCTATTTCAGAATAGGTTAGCAAACAATTATAACATAAAGGATAAAGGGAAAGGAAACATTAAAAAATAACTATAAACAAATTAGGTCACAAACTCACAACACAAAAAAGAATAATTTGTGATAACAAAAATATAGAAGGAGAAGGGAAAGGGATAGAACCTGCATAGGTTAATGGAGATAAGAGGCTATCAGAAAAGGGACTATCTCGTCTATGAGATCCTTTATACAAACCTCATGGTAACCAAAAAACAAAAAATCCGAGCAGAGTAACAAATCATAAATAAAGAGAAAACTGAGAAAACAATCATAGAAAACCACAAAACAGAAATGGCAGGCAGAAATATAAGGAAAAAGAAACAATGGAAATATAGAATAATTGGAAAACAAAAGATAAAATGGCAATGTTAAGTCCTCATATATCAGTAAATCACTCTAAATGTAAATGGATTGAACTTACCAATAAAAAAACACAGAGTGGCTGGATGGATTAAAAAACAAGACCCAACAATAAGCTGCCTCCAGGAAACACATCTCAGCTCTAAAGACAAACATAGGCTCAAAGTGAAGGGAAGGAAGATGATACTCCAAGAAAATGGAAAGCAAAAGAAAGTGGGTGGAGCCATACTTATAACAGACAAAGGAGATTTCAAGATAAAAAAGATAATGAGAGACAAAGATAGGTATTATATAATGATAAAAGGGACATTCCATCAAGAAGACATAACACTTATTAATATACGTGCACCTAATACAGGAGCACCAAAGTATATAAAGCAATTATTAACAGAACTGAAGGGAGAAATTGAACTAAAGAGAGAATTGCAACACAGTAATAGTAGGGGACCTTAAAACCCCACTTACGTCAATGGATAGATCATCCACACAGAAAGTCAACAAGGAAACAGTAACCTTAAGTGAAACACTAGACTAAATGGACTTAAAAGATACATATGGAACATTGCATCCAAAAACAGTAGCATACACATTCTTCTCAAGTGCACATAGAACATGCTCAAAGATAGACCATATGTTGGGAAGCAAGGCAAGCCTCAATAAATTTAAGAAATAGAAATCATATCAACCATCTTTTCCAACTACAATGTTGTGAAACTAGAAATCAACTACCAGAAAATAGCTGGGAAAATCACAAATATGTGGAGACTAAACAACATGCTACTGAACAATTATTGGATCAATGAAGAAATCAAAGGAGAAATGAAAAAATACCTGGAGACAAATGAAAATGAAAACACAACATAACAAAACCTATAGGATGCAGCAAAAGCAGTACTAAGAGGGAAATTTATAGCAATACAGGCCTAACTCAAAAAGCAAGAAAAATCTCAAACAAGCTTACACCACACCTAAAAGAACCAGAAAAAGAAGAACAAATAAAGCTCCAAGTTAGTAGAAGGAAGAAATAATAAAAATCAGAGCAGAAATAAACGAAATAGAGAGTAGGAAAACAATAGAAAGGATCGATGAAACTAAGAGCTGATTTTTTTGAGAAGATAAACAAAATTGACAAAACCTTAGCCAGACTCATTAAGAAAAAAGAGAGAAGCCTCAAATAAAATCAGAAATGAATAGGGAGAAATTACAACAGACACCACGGAAATACAAAGGATTATAAGAGAATACTGTGAAAAGCTATATGCCAACGAACTTGATAACCTAGAAGAAATGGATAAATTCTTAGAATCATACAACCTCCCAAACCTGAATCAAGAAGAAATAGAGAATCGGAATAGACCAATCACAAGCAGAGAGATGGAAACAGTAATCGAAAACCTCCCAAAAAACAAAAGTCCAAGACCAGACGGCTTTTCTGGTGAATTCTACAAAACGTTCAAAGAAGATTTAATTCCTATCCTTCTCAAATTAGTATGAGAAATTGAAGAGTACTGGATGTTTCCTAACTCATTTTATAAGGCCAACATTACCCTGATACCAAAACTAGACAAGGACAACACAAAAAAGGAAAACTATAGAACAATGTCTCTGGTGAACATAGATGAAAAAAATCCTCAACAAAATATTAGCAAATCAAATACAACAATACATTACAAGGATCATACACCATGATCAACTGGGATCTTTTCCAGGGATGCAGGGATGGTTCAACATCCACAAAGCAATCAATATGATACACCAAATTAATAAAATGAGGAATGAAAATCACACGATTGTCTCAATAGAGGCAGATGAAACATTTGACAAGGTTCAACATTCATTTATGATAAAAACTCTTGGGGCTGGCCTCGTGGCACAGCAGTTAAGTGTGCACGTTCCGCTTTGGCAGCTGGGGGTTCACCAGTTTGGATCCTTCGTGTGGACATGGCACCGCTTGACAAGCCATACTGTGGTATGCATCCCACATATAAAATAGAGGAAGATGGGCACAGATGTTAGCTCAGGGCCAGTCTTCCTCAGCAAAAAGAGGAAGATTGGTGGCAGATGTTAGCTTAGGGCTAGTCTTCCTCAAAAAAAAAAAAACTCTCAATAAAATGGGTATAGAAGGAAAGTATCTAAACATAATAAAGCCCATATATGACAAACCCACAGCCAACATCATACCTAATGGTAAAAAACTGAAAGCCATTCCTCTAAGAACAGGAACAAGACAAGGGTTCCCAGTCTTGCCACTGTTATTCAACATAGTACCAGAAGTTTTAGCTAGAGCAATTAGGTAAGAAAAAGAAATAAAATGCATCCAAATTGAAAAGAAAGCAGTAAAACTCTCACTGTTTGCAGATGACATGATTCTCTATATAGAAAACCCTAATGAATTCACCAGAAAACTATTAGAAATAATCAACAACTACAGCAAAGTTTCAGGGTACAAAATCAACATACAAAAATCAGCTGCATTTCTGTACACTAATGATGAACTAGCAGAAAGAGAAGTCAAGAATACAATCCCATTTACAATCACAGCAAAAAGAATAGAATAACTAGGAATAAATTTAACCAAGGAGGTGAAAGACCTATACACTGAAAACGAAGAGACATTATTGAAAGAAATTGATGATGACATAAAGAAATGGAAAGATACTCCATGCTCATGGATTGGAAGAATAAACATAGTTAAAATGTCTGTATTAACTAAAGCAATCTACAGATTCAGTGCAATCCCAATTAGAATCTCAATGACTTTCTTCACGGAAACAGAACAAAAAATCTTAAAATTTATATGGAAAAACAAAAGGTGCTGAATGACCAAAGAAATCCTGAGAAAAAAGAACAAAGCTGGAGGGATCACAATCCCTGACTTCAAAATATGTTACAAAGCTATAGTAATCAAAACAGCATGGTACTGGTACAAAAACAGACACACAGATCAATGGAACAGAATTGAAAGCCCAAAAATAAAATCACACATCTATGGACAGCTAATCCTCGACAAAGGTGCCAAGAACATACAATGGAGAAAGGAGTCTCTTCAATAAGTGGTATTGGGAAAACTGGACAGCCACATGCGAAAGAGTGAAAGTAGACCATTATCTTACACCATACACAGAAATTAACTCAAAATGGATTAAAGATGAATGTAAGACCTGAGACCATAAAACTCCTAAAAGAAAATACACTGTATACTCTTTGACATCATCTTGGCAGTACCTTTTCAAATACCATGTCTACTTAGGCAAGGGAAACAAAAGAGAAAATATATGTGAGTGCATCAGACTAAAAACCTTCTGCAAAGCAAAGGAAGCCAACAACAAAACAAAATGACAACCCGCCAACTGGGAGAAAATATTTGCAAATCATATTTCTGACAAGGGGTTAATTTCCCAAATATATAAAGAACTCATACATTTCAACAACAAAAAAACAAACAACCCGATCAAAAAATGGCCAGAGGATATAAACAGACATTTTTCCAAAGAAGATACAGATGGCCAACATTCATACCTGTCAGAATGGCTCTAATTAACAAGACAAGAAATAACAAATGCTGGAGAGGATGTGGAGAAAAGAGAACCCTCATGCACTGCTGGTGGGAATGCAAACTGGTGCAGCCACTATGGAAAACAGTATGGAGATTTCTCAAAAAATTAAAAACAGAAATACTATATGATCCAGCTATCCCAGTACTGGGTATTTATCCAAAGAACATTAAATCAACAGTTCAAAGAGATTTATGCATCCCTATGTTTATCACAACATTATTCACAATAGCTAAGACGTGCAAGCAACCCAGATGCTCATCAACTGATGAATGGATAAAGAAGATGTATGTTTATATATCTTATATATAAGAAGATGTATATGTATATATATATATATGTATGTATATATATACATACACACACACACAGTGGAACAAAATTGTGCCATTTGTGACAATACGGATGGACCTTGAGGGTATTATGCTAAGCAAAATAAGCCAGACAGAGAAAGACAAACACCATATGATTTCACCCATATGTGGAAGATAAACACATTGATAAGGAGAACAGATTAGTGGTTACCAGAGGAGAAGGGGTGGGGTCAGGGGTAAAGGGGCACATATGTATGGTGACAAATTGAAATCAGACTATTGGTGGTGAACATGATGCAGTCTATACAGAAACTGGAATATGATAATATACACCTGAAATTTACACAATGTTATAAGCCAGTATAATCTCAATTAAAAACAAACAAAAGTTTTCTGGAAGGAATATCAAGTTTTGGTTTATATGAATATGCTGCAGATTAAATCAAGTTTCTTAACTTTTCAGGAACTCTCAATAGCCTTCCTAAGTGTAGGTGTACATTCTGAATCAAAGTGAATTAGGAACCACTTGTGCATGTTCTAGTGGGCCAGGGTGCAATTTGTATTTTTTTAAAGAACAATGTTGCTACCTAGTGGAGAAATCGATTTCAGACCTTTCAAATAAGGCTGTTGGAGCAGGAAGACTTAAAATTCAAAGGCAAAAGATACTGGTTTATGGGAAAGAATAAGGTGGTTTTGTGGAATTCTAAATATGAGAGAATTAAGGCAGATGTGGGGGCCCGTTAACTTAAAATTGGGTGGTATATATGAAGGAAGAAAATTAATTATACTGTGAATATAGAATTCATTATAAAATTAAAAAGAGGCTAGTGAAATTTAGATTATCAAAAGATAGTCAAAGCATAAATTTTAAAGAAAAAATGATTTCTATCTACCTGATTAACAGAAGCAGCATACATTGGTAGGTTGTAGTTATTATATTTTCAATAATTTGTTTTAGCCTTTCTTCTTTTGACGAAGTGATAATGCCCATCTCAGCAAATATAGTCAATAAAAAACAAAGAACATAAGCCCCCTCTACCCCAGTTACACTACCTAGAGATAACCATTGTTAATATTTTGGTGTATTGTCTTTCCTTTTCTTCCTCTACTATGTAGAAACATATTTTAAAATACCTATATGTTATTTTACAGAAATGAGATCATGATATACAACTTATTTGTTAACCTGATTTTTTCACTTTATATATTTTGGACATTTTTTAATGCCATTACCTATTTTTCTAGAAAATGTTTTGACTAGGTGCATGGCATTGCCTTGGGTAGATGTATCATGATTTATTCATTGGTCCCTCATTGTTGAACATTTGGACTTTTTCCTAATTTTTCACTCTTATAAACTGTGATGAACATCTAAGTAACAGAATACTTTTCTATATCTTTAATTACTTTTTAGGATGACTTCTTAGAAGTAGTATTTGTGGGTTCGAAAACATGAACTTTTAAAGGTGTTTGATATGCATTGCCTAATTAACTTTCAAAAGATTTATTTATTTATAGATTTTTGAGGGAATCCAATGCCATATGAAAGGTCCATCCCCCCACACACTGGGTTGGTAGACATTTCCATAAACTTGTATGTTTACATTAATTTTGAAAGTCTTTGACAATGTAAGAGGCCATTTTTAAAAATCTTTATTAAAAATACAGGGAGAAAGAAGAACATCTAAAAGAGATCATTTAAAATGGAGATTTAATATAGTTAGGACAAAGATCACAATAAGGAAAGTTGTTAAGTATATGGGAGGACAATATTAGACATAATAATAACTAATCTTTATATTAAATGGTTACTATTCAAAGTACTTTACTTGTATTATTTGTTATTTAATCCTTGGCACACCCCTATCAGATAGCTATTATTATTCCCTCTTTTTATTTCTGGAAATCCTGAAACTTAAGGGAGTTAAATGACTTGCCCAGAGTCAAACAGCTGACAAGTGAGAGAGGCAGCACTTGAACTCTGGTGTGTCTGACGGAAAGCCCTTCCCTACTGCCTTTTTTATGGCGTGAATATTAGATTAAGTATGCATATTTCAATCTGATTGATTCTTGCCAGTAAATATAGACAACATCATAACTTTAAATTAGCTCAACTCTCTTTGCCTGCAAGAATTTTATGTCCTTTTTTTTAAACATTTTTTTTTCTGCTTTATCTTCCCCAAATCCCCCCTGTACATAGTTGTATATCTTAGTTGCAGGTCCTTCTAGTTGTGGCATGTGGGATGCCACCTCAACATGGCCTGACGAGCAGTGACACGTCCAAGCCCAGGATCCGAACCAGCATAACCCTGGGCCACCACAGCGGAGCGCACGAACTTAACCACTCGGCCATGGGGTCAGCCCCGCTATGTCCTTTTTATTCTGTGTAGTTTTAGAGGATAGAAGGCTCCAGCTGTGGGAATCACAGGGATATGTTTTTTGATTAATACCAGGAAGAATTTTTCTAAATATGGGAATTATTAAAGGGCAGCTTAGTGAATTAATGAGACGAATTAGTAATACTTCTGCTTCTGGATATTTTTCTCATAGAAGGGATTCCTATATTAAGTGGGAGATTGTATAGTCTGACTCCTAAGGTCCTTTCCAACTCTAAAATATTATGATTCTGTGAGTCCACATATTTAAAATGAAGATATTTAGAAAATATGAGAACAACTTGTCTGAATGCTCTGAGAACTGTTATTCATGAAAGGCTTTTTAGAAGCTGAATACGGATCTTGTAAATCTATAGAAGATTGTGGGAAATATGGTCCTCAGAGGCAGGGACACACAGAGGAGTTTTTCTCTGTTCAGGTTTAAGAGGTAATGTGTAACAGAAAATGTTTCTTTATTGGGAATTTTCTAGGAATCAACCCCATTTCCTATTGACCAGTTTTGTTTTTTTGTTATTTTAATTTTAGCTGAAGGAGAATTTAAGGAACACGGAGCGCAGACATCAGGAGACTCTTAGAAGACTGGAAGGCAGGTTTTTTGAAGAAAAGGTATGGCGTATTAAGGTTAATTAAGAAATACTTTTTGTACTAGAAAAACGTAAGTCTCTTTATATGCATTCTGAGACCTGTCAACCTTCCATTTGGTATCTTATTGTAAAATTGTTATCAAATCATAGCAGAATAAAAAACAGGGAAAATGAACCTATTGTAGATGTCTCAGTGACTAGTCTTTTTCCCCCTCCCAGTTAGAGATTCTTGAAAGCCTAAAGAGGGATTGTCATCTTACCAAGGCTTCAGGACACATGCCCCTTAGCTTGGTGTTCCCCTCGTGGAAGTAGAGCTGCATGTGCCCCATTATATAGGGGAGATGGGATTGGAGACGTCACTCTGGTACACATAAGGTCTTCTCTTAGTCAAGCTGAGCTAAGGATGTTAACAAAAGCGAGCTCAAAATGTTCCGTAGCACGTCACAAACTTCCACATTTTTCTGTGCCAGTGAAGTTAATTCTCCAAATTGTGGGAAATGCATTGGAACACTTTTTGTCTACAGAATCTTTTCAGAGGCCCCATGGTGTTTCTTTAATTAATTCTTTTAATTTTTTTAACTTTTTATTTTTAGGGAAGAATTGAACAGATTCTTTTCAGAAATTGGTAGAGATGTGGGGAGTTGAGAGTGGGGCAAATAAATACTCATATCACATTTAGATAAAAGGATTTTATCTAAAAAAAAAAAAAGTAGCTGTAGGTTTCCAGTTTGTGTATCGAATAACCTGGGAGTGGGGCAGGAGCAGCATCTTTGTGCTTTCCTTCTGGCGCTTACTGGCACTGTTAGGAATGGAAGTCCTCAGGAATAGGCTGCTCTCACTTGGCTCTTCCCTCTACTCTACCCTACGCTTGATCTCTTTTCTACTCAGTGAGCATTCCACAAACAAAGGTCAGAAGTGCTTGGTCAGTGTATGGAATACCTGACTGACAGTGCTTATATAAATAGGATTTTTATGTCTGGAAGTAGGTGGTTGCTGGCCTTTCCCTCATAGTTGCAAAATGGTTAATGCAGCTCCAAAATTTGTCTATGTTTAAGGCAGAGAGAAGGGAGGCTTCTGGTGTATTTGTCCGTTTCATCTGGAAACCATAAAAGCTTTCCCAGAAGCTCCCAGCAGATTTCCTCTTACCTCTATTGCATTGGCCAGCACCACGTTATAATGGATGCTGGGAAAGTGAGTGTTTTGTTTTTCTAGCTGCTAGTGGAAGCTGGGAAGGTAAAAGGAGGATGGGAATGAGTGTTGGGTTGGCCAGCCACAGCAGTATCTGCCCCACCATGTTAGGACAAACTTCATGGTTAGGAACACACTCCTATGCTGGTTTGAGCCCCGCTGCTGCTGGTTCATGGCAATGGGCTTTCTAGTAAGCCCTGTTCATTCATCGCATACCTCAGCATGTTCCACCTGATCGTGTAAAGGCTTTCCCTCAGGTTATTGGTATTTTGTTTTGTTTTCCCATATAGTCCTTTTCTGTTCTTTGAACCATCAAGCCCTTTTCCACCTGTATAGATATTTTTTAATTGAGGTAACATTGGTTTATAACACTGTATAGGTTTCAGCCACCTGCATATTTTTATACTATTCCCTCTTCTGGAATGCTCTTCCTTCATCTCTGGCTCATTCTTATTCTATAGCGCTCAAACGTTGTTTCCTCAGAGATTCCCTAAACCCCAATATAAAGTTACCTCCCCCAGTTACTATCTATCTCATTAACCCATTTATTTCATTCATAGTATTTATCACAGTCTCTTATTTGTTTACTTGTTAGGGAGGCTGAATAACATCAGATTGCCTGCATGTGAATCCCTGCTCTGCCACTTACTAGCTATGCGACTTTGGAAGGTCACTAATATCTTTTTCCCTCAGTTTCCTCAGTCCTTGTCTTTGGGCATAATAATAGTATCTAATTCATAGAATTGTTGTGAGAAGTAAATAATACATGTAAAGCTCTTAGAACCATGCCTGACACATAGTAAATGCTCAGTATATTTTAATTATTATTATTATTTGGGTCCCATCTTAGAATATAAGTCCCATGAGAACAAGGACCTTAACTGTTTTGTTCACCACAGAATCTCTGGCATCTAAAAAATCTGGTACACAATTAGTGTTCAATAGGAATTTGTTGGATGAATGAATAATAACTTTCCTCATTGTATTTAGCATAAATTTCTCCCAATACTGATGTGGAATTTTTGTTTCCTATTTATATGTCATGTTGCTGCTGCTGCTGATTCTCCTCCTCCTTCTCCTCCTCCTCTCCCCCCCCCCGTCCCCTCCCCTCCCCCTCCCTCTCCCTCTCTCTCTCTCTCTCCCTCTCTCTCTCTCGCTCTCTCTCTCTTGCCCCCCGACCCCCAGGAAGATTCACCTGAGCTAACATCCACTACCACCAAAGGGGAGCATGCCAAAATTAACCACTAGGCCTCCAGGGCTGGCCCTCATGTTGATGCTTTTTTTTTTTTTTTAATTTGAGTTCATAATAGTTTACATCATTGTGAAATTTCGGTTGTACATTATTTCTTGTCTGTCACCACATAGGTGCTCCCCTTCACCCCTTGTGCCCATCCCTCGATCTCCTTCCCCTGGTAACCACTGAACTGTTTTCTTTGTCCATGTGCTTGTTTATATTTCCACATATGAGTGAAATTATCTGGTGTTTGTCTTTCTCAGTCTGGCTTATTTTGCTAAGCATAATTCTCTCCAGGTCCATCCATGTTATTGCAAATGGGATGATTTTGTTTTTTTTTATGGCTGAGTAGTATTGCATTGTATATATATACACCACATCTTCTTTATCCAATCATCAGTCGATGGGCACTTGGATTGTTTCCATGTCTTGGCTATCGTGAATAGTGCTGTAATTAATATAGGGGTAGATATGTTACATTGGATTGTTGATTTCAAGTTTTTTGGGTAGATACCCAGTAGTGGGATAGCTGGGTCATACGGTAGTTCTATTTTTAGTTTTTTGAGGAATCTCCATACTGTTTTCCATAGTGGCTGCACCAGTTTGCATTTCCACCAGCAATGTATGAGGGTTCCCTTCTCTCCACACCCTCTCCAACATTTGTTATTTTTAGTCCTAGTGATTATAGCCATTTTAACAGGCGAAAAGTAGTATCTTAGTGTAGTTTTGATTTGCATTTCCCTGATGATCAGTGATGTTGAACATCTTTTCATGTGTTTATTGTCCATCTGTATATCTTCTTTGGAAAAATGTCTGTTCATATCCTCTGTCCATTTTTTCATCAGGCTGTTTGCTTTTCAGTTATGTGAGTTCCTTATATAGTATGGAGATTGACCCCTTATCAGATATATGATTTGCAAAAATTTTCTCCCAATTGGTGGGTTGTCTCTTTTTGTTTTGATCCTAGTTTCTTTTGCCTTGCAGAAGCTCTTTAGTCTGATGAACTCCCACTTGTTTATTTTTTATTTTGTTTGTCTTGTCTGAGAAGACATGGTATTCGAAAAAATCCTTTTAACTTCGATGTCAAAGAGTATACTACATATCTTATCTTCCAGGAATTTTATGGTTTCAGGACTTATTTTCAAGGCTTTGATCCATTTTGAGTTTATTTTTGTGTATGGTGTGAGATAATGGTCTACTTTCCTTCCTTTGCATGTGGCTGTCCAGTTTTCCCAACACCATTTACTGAAGAGACTGTCTTTTTTCCATTGTATGTTCTTGGCACCTTTGTTGAAGATTAGCTGTCAGTATATGTGTGGTTTTATTTCCAGGTTTTCAGTTCTGTTCCATTGATCTGTGTGTCTGTTTTTGTACCAGTACCATGCTGTTTGATCACTATGGCTTTGTAATACATTTTGAAGTCAGGGATTGTGATCCCTCCAGCTTTGTTCTTTTTTCTCAGGATTTCTTTAGCAATTTGGGGTCTTTGGTGACCCCATATGAATTTTAGGATTCTTTGCTCTATTTCCATGAAGAATGTCATTAGGATTCTGATTGGGATTGCATTGAATCTGTAGATTGCTTTGGGTAGTATCATGTTGCTTCTTTAATGGAGAAATTGGGAGGTACCCTAAGATTCCTGTGTTCACACTATGCTCTTTGCTGGCTCCTCCAGCAGTACTTGGAGTACTTCATGTCAGGTCATGTGGACAGAAGTATTTTATTTGGCATTATAAAATAAATACTTAGGTTTTTTTTTTTTTTTTTTTTTTTTTTTGCTGAGGAATACTGGCCCTGACACTTGTTGCTGATCTTACTCTTTTTGCTGAGGAAGAGTGGCCCTGAGCTAACATCTGTGCCCATCTTCCTCTACTTTGTATGTAGGTTGCTGCCACAGCATAGCTTGATGAGTGGTGTAGGTCCACACCCAGGAACTGAACCTGCAAACCTGGGTTGCTGAAGCAGAGCATACCAAACTTAACCACTATGCCACTGGCCCAGCCCCAATACTTAACTTTTTGATGTGTAAAATTTGTTGTTAGAAATATAACTCTGGGGCCGGCCCCATGGCTGAGTGGCTAAGTTCGCACGCTCCACTTCGGCGGCCCAGGGTTTTGCTGGTTCAGATCCTGGGCACAGACATGGCACTGCTCATCAAGCCATGCTGAGGTGGCATCCCACATGCCACAACTAGAAGGACCCACCACTAAAAATACACAACTGTGTACCAGGGGGCTTTGGGAAGAAAAAGGAAAAATAAAATCTTTTTTTTTTTAAAAAAGAAATATAACTCTATTAAAACAGCCTATTTTCTTTTTTAGCACCGACTAGAACAAGAGGCTGAAAAGAAGATAATAATGCTGGCAGAGAGAGCCCACCAGGAAGCTGTTGTGTAAGAGACTCCTGCCTCCTTTTTCTTTCTAATAGCCTCTCTTACCTCTTTGCTGGTCTGTTTTGTTCTTATCATGCTGTCTCCCCTCTTCTCTCCTGGTTTGCTTTCTTCAAATTTTCTGGTTTACTTTCCCTCACTGTTTCTTTCTCTTCATGACCTCACCCCTTTTCTCTCTACCCTTTCTGTAGTTGCATGGTATGGAGTTAAGAACGTGGTCTTTGAAGTTAGACTGGTTCTCAACATGTATCTGACTGTAGGAAGATTTCTTAACTTTTTTGAAATTAAATTTCTTCATCTAAAAACGGGGTTAATAGAGAGGAGGCGGAGCAAAATGGTGGGGTGAGCTGACCTGGGACTCTCTCCCCTCCAAAATAAAACCAAAGAAACGGAAAAACTGAATTTCAACCAATGACCCCTAATGCCAAGACTGTCAGAGTCCTACAGAGTAATAAGACAGAGAACGGAGAGGCTGGAGCTGCCCTTGGAGGAGCTGGAACGGTGTAGGAGAGAACTTCGCTCCCTCTCCTAGAGACTGGGATTGCTGCCGTGAGTGAGGGAAGGAGCGGGGGAGGGACTGCACAACCGGGGGATCGTCCAGGACTCCCGCCGCCGGTGCAGTGGAAACCCACTGATGGGGGAAAGCTTCTGTGTGTGGGGACCCCATCAGGCCAGGGCCCTGGGAGACCATAGAACAGAGCTGATCTGAATGCAGATTGGCGCGCACGAGAGAAACTGGCCATCCCCCCCGGCAAACCGCGCTGGGCACCACCATCTTGCCTGAAGGTGGAGAGCTCAGAACGCACAGCTCTCGACCCCAGTCTACTGGTGACAGGCTGTAACTGCAACCGAATTCTACCATCATGTGCAAATACCGCCCCTCTACCATCCAGCAATTTATAAAAGCTGCAGACCAGAAGGAAAACAATAAAAACACAGAATTAAGTCTTGAGGACTTGGAAATAGGTAAACTAAGTGAAAAGGAGGTCAGAGTAGCTATCATCAAAAAACTCAGTGAGGTGGAGAGAAAGATAGAGAAACAAGCCAACGAGTTCTGGAGTTACTTCACAAAAGAGATTGAAATTATAATGAAGAATCAAACAGAATTACTAGAGATGAAAAACACAATGGACCAGATAAAACAAAATACGGATTCCCTGAATGCCCATGTAGACATCATAGAGGAGCAAATTAGCATAATCAAAGATAGACAGGCTGAATGTCTCCAGACAGAGGAAGAAAGGGAACCAAGAATTAAAAAGAATGGGAAAATCTCCGAGAGATAGCAGATTCAATGAGGAGAAAGAATTTAAGGATCATAGGAATTCCCGAGAACATGGAAAAGGAAAATGGAACAGAAAGTGTGCTTAATGAAATTATAGAAGAGAACTTCCCAAATCTAGGGATTGAGGGAGAAATGTGTGTAGAGGAAGCTTTCAGATCTCCTAGATTTGTCAATGTAAAAAGACCTACTGTAAGGCATATAGTAGTAAAAATGGCAAAAATGAAAGACAAAGAAGTAATACTCAGGACAGCAAGACAGAAGAAAATAACTTAAAAAGGAACTCCTATCAGACTTTCAGTGGATTTCTCTACAGAAACCTTACAAGCTAGGAGAGAATGGAGTGACATATTCAAAACTTTAAAAGATAAAAATCTTCAGCCAAGAATACTCTATCCAGCAAGAATATCCTTCAGATGTGAGGGAGAAATTAAATCTTTTCCAGACAAACAAACGTTAAGGGAATTTGTAACCAAAAGTCCTCCACTACAAGAAATCCTCAAGAAGTCTCTCATACCTGAAAAAAGAAAAAAGGGAGAAAGGGGTCACAAACCACAGAGTAGGGAGACACATAGATAGAACCAGAATAGGACAGCAAATATTCAACTATAGCATTAGGCTAAAGGTAAGGAAACTACTAAAGCAAAGACGATCTTATCACTCTAAGTACAAACTCATAACATGAGTTGGAATAAGAAATGAAAATAATAATTTAGGAGGGGAAGAGCAAAGGGACTAAATCGGTCTAGGCCAAGTAAGTAAGAGACCACCAGAGAATAAACTATATTATACACGAGATTCTAAACACAAACTTCAGGGTAGCCACTAAACTAAAAAATGGAACAGAGCCACAAAACATAACTAAGGAAAAATCTAGGAAACCCAGCATAAGAAATTGCAGTAGTCAAGGGGTAGGCTAAAGCACACAGGATGAGAAACAAAGGTAATGCAGTAAAACCAGATAATGAGCAACAGATTGACAGCATCAAGTCCACATGCATCAATAGTCACCCTCAGTGTAAACGGATTGAGCTCTCCAATAAAAAGACACAGAGTGGCAAAATGGGTTAAAGAACAAGATCCAACAATTTGTTACCTCCAGGAAACACACCTCAGCTCCAAGGGCAAACACAGGCTTAGAGTGAAGGGGTAGAGGACGATACTTCAAGCTAATAGCAAGCAAAAGAAAGCAGGTGTTGCAATTCTCATATCAGACCAAGTGGACTTCAAAATAAGGCAGGTAAAGAGAGACACAGAGGGACAATATATAATGATCAAAGGGACACTTCATCAAGAAGAAATAACGCTTATAACTATCTATGCACCCAACATAGGAGCACCAAAGTTCATAAAGCAACTATTAACAGACCTAACGGAAGATGTTAAAAACAACACAATAATAGTAGGGGACCTCAACACCCCACTCACATCAATGGACAGATCATCCAGACAGAAAATCAAGAAGGAAATAGTGGAGCTAAACGAAAAACTAAAACAATTGGACTTAATAGACATATATAGATCATTTCATCCTAAAACAGCAGAATACACATTCTTCTCAAGTGCACATGGAACATTCTCAAGGATAGACCATATGTTGGGAAACAAGGCGAGCCTCTAAAAGTTAAAAAAAATTGAAATAATAACAAGCATCTTCTCCGATCATAATGCTATAAGGCTAGAAATTAATTACAAGAAAAAAGCTGAGAAAGGCACAAGGTTGTGGAGACTAAACAATACGCTACTGAACAAGCAATGGATCATTGAAGAAATTAAAGAAGACATCAAAAAATACCTGGAAACAAATGAAAATGATAACATGCCATACCAACTCATATGGGATACAGCAAAAGCTGTATTAAGAGGAAAATTCATTGCAATACAGTCACATCTTAACAAACAAGAAAAATCCCAAATAAGCAACCTTAAAGCACACCTAACTGAACTAGAGAAAGAAGAACAAATAAAGCCCAAAGTCAGCAGAAGGAGAGAAATAATAAAAATCAGAGCAGAAATAAATGCTATTGAAACAAAACAGGTGGTAGAAAGGATCAATGAAACAAAGAACTGGTTCTTAGAGAAGATAAATATAATTAACAAACCCCTAGCCAAACTTACAAAGAAAAAAAGGGAGAAAGTTCAAATGAACAAAATCAGAAATGAGCGAGGAGAAATAACAACAGACTCTGCAGAAATACAATGGATTATAAGAGAATACTATGAAAAACTATATGCCAACAAAATGGAGAACCTAGAGGAAATGGATAAATTCTTGGACTCCTACAACCTCCCAAAGCTCACTCAAGAAGAAGCAGACAATTTGAACAGACCAATCACAAGGAAAGAGATTGAAACAGCAATCAAAAACATCCCAAAGAATAAAACCCCAGGACCAGATGGCTTCCCTGGGGAATTCTACCAAACTTTCAGAGAGGATTTAATACTTATCCTTTTCAAGCTATTCAAAAAATTAGGGAAGATGGAACACTTCCTAACACATTCTATGAGGCCAACATCACGCTGATACCAAAGCCTGACAAGGACACCACGAAAAAAGAGAACTACAGGCCAATATCACTGATGAACATAGATGCAAAAATTCTCTAACAAAATTTTGGCAACCAGAATTCAGCAATTCACCTAAAGGATCATACATCATGATCAGGTGGGATTCATACCAGGGACACAGGGATGGTTCAACATCCGCAAATCAATCAACGTGATACACCACATCAACAAACTGAGGAATAAAAACCACATGATCATCTCAATAGATGCAGAGAAAGCATTTGATAAGATCCAACAGCCGTTTATGATAAAAACTCTGAACAAAATGGGCATAGAAGGAAACTACCTCAACATAATAAAGGCCATATACGACAAACCCACAGCCAACGTCATACTCAATGGGCAAAAACTGAGCACCATCCCCCTGAAAACAGGAATGAGACAAGGATGCCCTGTATCACCACTCTTATTTAACATAGTACTGGAGGTCCTGGCCACAGCAATCAGGCAAGAAAAAGGAATAAAAGGAATCCAAATAGGGAGGGAAGAAGTGAAACTTCCCCTGTTTGCAGACGACATGATCTTATATATAGAAAACCCCAAAGAATCCATTGGAAAACTCTTAGAAGCAATCAACAACTACAGCAAAGATGCAGGGTATAAAATCAATTTGCATCAATCAGTAGCATTTCTATAGTCTAATAAGGAGCTAACAGAAAAAGAACTCAAGAACACAATACCATTCACAATTGCAACAAAAAGAATAAAATACCTCGGGGTAAATTTAACTAAGGAAGTGAGGGACCTATATAATGAAAATTACAAGGCCTTTCTGAGAGAATTGGATGACGACATAAGGAGATGAAAAGACATTCCATGCACATGGACTGGAAGAATAAACATAGTTAAAATGTCCATACTACCTAAAGCAATCTACAGATTCAACACTATCCCAATCAGAATCCCAATGACATTCTTTACAGAATTAGAACAAAGAATCCTAAAATTCATAGGGGGCAACAAAAGACCCCGAAGTGCTAAAGCAATCCTGAGAAAAAAGAACAAAACAGGAGGCATCACAATCCCTGACTTCAAAACATACTACAAAGCTACAGTAATCAAAACAGCATGGTACTGGTACAAAAACAGGTGCACAGATCAATGGAACAGAATTGAAAGCCCAGAAATAAAACCACACATCTATGGGCAGCTTATCTTTGACAAAGGAGCTGAGGGCATACGATGGAGAAAAGAAAGTCTTTTCAACAAATGGTGCTGGGAAAACTGGAAAGCCACATGTAAAAGAATGAAAATTGACCATTCTTTTTCACCATTCACCAAAATAAACTCAAAATGGATCAAAGACCTAAAGGTGAGACCTGAAACCATAAGGCTTCTAGAAGAAAACGTAGGCAGTACACTCTTTGACATCAGTGTTAAAAGGATCTTTTCGCACATCATGTCTTCTCAGACAAGGGAAACAATAGAAAGAATAAACAAATGGGACTTCATCAGATTAAAGAGCTTCTTTAAGGCAAATGAAAACAGGATTGAAACAAAAAAACAACCCACTAACTGGGAAAAAATATTTGCAAGTCATATAGCTGACAAAGGCTTAATATCCATAATATATAAAGAACTCTTGCCACTCAACAACAAAACATCAAACAACCCAATCAAAAAATGGGCTGGAGACATGAACAGACATTTCTCCAAAGAAGATATACGGATGGCCAATAGGTACATGAAAAGATGTTCATCATCGCTGATCATCAGGGAAATGCAAATCAAAACTACACTAAGATATCACCTTACACCCATTAGGACAAAAATATCTAAAACTAATAGTAACAAATGTTGGAGAGGTTGTGGAGAAAAGGAACCCTCATACACTGCTGGTGGGAATGCAAACTGGTGCAGCCACTATGGAAAACAGTATGGAGATTCCTCAAAAAATTAAAAATAGAACTACCATACGACCCAGCTATTCCACTACTGGGTATCTATCCAAAGAGCTTGAAGTCAGCAATCCCAAAAGTCCTATGCACCCCAATGTTTATTGCAGCATTATTTACAATAGCCAAGATGTGGAAGCAACCTAAGTGCCCATCAACAGATGACTGGATAAAGAAGATGTGGTACATATATATAATGGAATACTACTCAGCTGCAAAACAGAACAAAATCATTCCATTTGCAATAAAATGGAAGGACCTTGAGGCAATTATGTTAAGTGAAATAAGCCAGTTACAGAAGGATAATCTCTGTGTGACTCCACTCATATGAGGAATTTAAAAATGTGGACAAAGAGAACAGATTAGTGGTTACCAGGGGAAAGATGGGGTGGGGGGTGGGCACAAAGTGTGAAGTGGTGCACCTACGACATGACTGACAAACATTAATGTACAACTGAATTTTCACAAGATTGTAACCTATCATTAACTCAATAAAAAAAATAATAATTGGGGCTGGCTCCGTGGCCGAGTGGTTAAGTTTGCGTGCTCCACTGCAGGCGGCCGAGTGTTTTGTTGATTCGAATCCTGGGCGTGGACATGGCACTGCTCATCAAACCATGCTGAGGCAGCGTCCCACATGCCACAACTAGAAGGACCCACAACAAAGAATATACAACTATGTACCGGGAGGCTTTGGGGAGAAAAAGGAAAAAAAATAAAATCTTTAAAAATAATAATAATAAAAAAAAAACGGGGTTAATAATAGCAACCTTGCAGGTTGTCATTAATGTCGACAGATAAAGCAATCATTGTTCTAGTTTGGTAATATCTAAAAATTAGGCCTGTATTTTGAGACCTTATTATCTATTTCAGGCAATTGAACAAGGCTGGAAGAACTGTTTTTAAGGAGAATGTTTATCTCCAGAAAGCTCTCGCATACCACCTAAAGGAAGCTGATGATCTACAAAAAAACTCCCAGAAGTTGCAAGAGACTCAGAATTTTCTGTTACATCAAAAGGTTCCAACTCTCATTTACACTTCGTTTCTTATCTTTTTTTTTTTAAGGATTGGGTTGGTAAATACTAAGAATTGAGTATAATAATGATGCATAAAGACAATGGGACCATTTTTCTTCTGTCTGGATGATGTACATTTCTTATCTGAAAAGATTAATTACTGAATGACTTATAAGAAGCACTAGACTTGGCAAAGAATATACCAGAAACATAAATATAACTCCCATCCTCTATACCTTAGAATACTCATTTTTCTTTGCTTAGATTTGGTCCCCGAATCCCATAGGAATAGGTTCAGCTGTGCATAACAGCCCTGACAATAATGGCCTCACTGTGTAAGGGTTTATTCGCTCACCTAAAGGAAGTGTGGAGGTAAGCAATCCAGAGCTCAAATGGTAGTGCCACAAAGTCAACAGACACTCAGGTTTCTTAACTCTGCAACATGTGGCTTAAATCCTCAAAGTCACCTCATGGCCCATGGCAGCTGCTGGAGCTCTAACCGTTATTCAAACAGCAGGAAAGAAGAAAGACAAGAAGGAAAAATGTATGCCGCTCCCTTTAGAGGTCTTCCTGGAAGTCCTACACACATTTCTACTTATATGTCATTGACCAGAACTTAGTTTTCTGGCTATGCTGAACTGCAAAGGAGACTGGGAATTTTCAGCTGAACTTACTGCCTTACTGAATAAAATTGGGGTTTCATTACTAAGGAAGAAAAGGAAAATTGACATTGGGATAGGCAACTAACAGAGTGCCAGTTTCCAGTATATAGTTGTTAAATTAATGTTTTAGTGTATAGTCATTAATTTTGGAATTACTCTTTTGATAATATAAAACATTTAAACTTTCAGAATTTTAGAGGAAGGAAAGTTTCGTAATTAGCAAAATCAGTGGTCCTCACAAGTCCAGTAAAGGACCCTAGGATGTTTTTTACTCTCTCTACACAAACACAGAATATCAAAATATCACCATCTCTTGGGGCCGGCCCTGTGGTACAGTGGTTAAGTTCGCGTGTTCCACTTCAGTGGCTGGGGGTTTGCTGGTTTAGATCCCAGGTGTGGACATGGCACCGCTTGGCAAGCATGCTGTGGCAGGCGTCCCACATATAAAGTAGAGGAAGGTGGGCACGGATGTTAGCTCAGGGCCAGTCTTCCTCAGCAAAAAGAGGTTTAGCTTAGGGCTAATCTTCCTCAAAAAACAAACAAACAAATAAATAAATAAATAAATAAATAAAATTTAAAAGTAAATAAATAAGAGAAAAAAATATCACTATCTCAACCTGGCATCAACTCAAATCTTATGAAGTAATGGAAATTAGTGAGGAAGTTTTTTTGTTTGGTTTTTTTTTGAGGAAGATTAGCCCTGAGCTAACATCTGCTGCCAATCCTCCTCTTTTTGCTGAGGAAGACTGGCCGTGAGCTAACATCCGTGCCCATCTTCCTCTACTTTATATGTGGGACGCCTGCCACAGCAAGGCTTGCCAAGCAGTGCCGTGTCTGCACCCAGGATCCAAACTGGCAAATCCCGGACCGCTGAAGTGGAACGTGTACACTTAACCGCTGTGCCACCAGGCTTCCCTGTGAGGAACTTTTAAGTTCTGGAACTGATTAAATGAAAAAAACCTTTCACTTCTGTCATCTTTCTGTTTTTAGGAGATCAATGATCTGTTGGTTAAGGAAAAGATTATGCAACTTACCCAGCAGAGATCACAAATCCAAACTCTTCAGAAGAAGGTGGTAAGCTTGGAGACTGCCCTAAGTTGTATGACCAGAGAGTTTGAGTCTGAAGTTTTAAAACTGCAGCAACAAGCAGAGATAGAGAACCAAGCGGGTCAGGTTGAAATTGACAAGCTGCAGCAACTTCTTCAGATGAAGGACAGGGAAATGAATCGAGTGAAGAAGCTGGCCAAGAACATACTGGATGAGAGAACAGAAGTGGAAAGTTTCTTTTTAGATGCTCTCCACCAAGTGAAGCAACAGATCCTATTTAGCAGGATACATTATAAACAGGTAGCACAAGCTGCTTTCAACTTTAAAATGAGAGAGGCATGTGCAGGAAGAACAGAATATCCCAAAATCCGAACATTTGATGGCAGAGAGCACAGCACCAATAGTGTGAATCAGGATCTTATGGAGGCTGAGAAATGGTACTAATAACGCTTTAATATTTTATCTTTTGTGCTGCTGTATTTTTCTGCTCTTTAGAAAAATAAGAACCCTGAATCGTTCGGCTTGATAATGTCCAAGTAATGAATAGATTGCTCAGTAAGTTACTTGAGGACAGGAACTGACTTATTCATCTTGGTAACCCCTATGCTTTGCATAGTGTGTGGAGCTTAGTACAAATTCTTAGTAGATGCCCCCTTTTTGTTTGTGACAGAGACTTGTTAAAGAGATCAGATTATTTGTTCCATATAATGTCACTGTAATATCTTTTAACATGTTCCTTTGTTTCCTGTAAATTAGTTATAAAGGTTTGATTAGATTCAAGTTAAACATTTTTGATAAGCATAATTTCACAAATATTTTGTATTGTTCCCTTTACTATTCTGAAATGAAATTCATAGATAATAATAGCTAACTAAACATATAATTTAAAAAATCAATATAACAATTCTTTGTACCAGTTCTTTCTTGTACAGAACTGTTCCGTGGATTGGAGGACACCCAGTAGTGTCCACCTCCATCCCTGTATTAACCAAAAGCCCCCACAAGTTTCCAGAATATACTCTAGAGATCTGCTGCCACTATGATGAAGGCAGCAGAATGCTTGAGACAGTTTAGACTATATATAATGATTACTTCTTTCCAGAATAGCAATTTTGTCTATTAGACTTCCTCCTATAAACCATAGATTAAATTATAGTGCATTTTAAAGATTATTCTGAAAAAAATTATGTTTTATATTCCAATGCAATTAGATTCTTCAAAGACCTTAACTCAAGAAATTTTAAAGGACTCTCTACTACTGTGTACTTAACATCTTATTAAGAGTGCCTCCAAATATGCTTTTTGCTTTAAATTATTTTTCATGGACTAAGGTGTAGGTTTTAAAAAATTATATAGCTGTTGGGAAGGTGAGTGTCTTCTGAAAGGTAAGATTCTTCTTCAAAAATGCCTGTACTATAATTTTTTTACCTTCTTGCCATATGCAGAAGTCTGTAATAACACTTCTATTACCAAGAGATTCTCTGTAATTTTCTCTTTTTTATTTAATGTCAAGCAAGTTGAGTCCCTACCATACATAAGGCAGTTTCTTTTACACTTTTTTATCTAATGCATATTAAGTGATATATAAATTTTCAGAGGACAGGACATAAAATGATTCTCCACATTGTCATTGCAGAAATTGGACTCTTCCTATTCTGCCTTCTGTGTGACATTTTTGCTACTGAGAAACTTATCACCTTAACCTCAGTTTCCTATTGCCTCTACCAGCAAGGCAGAGCTGATGGTTAAAATATATGTCATCTGCTTAAGAGGCAGATTGGGGAAGGACATTTGAAGCATATGGTGATCATAAGGCAAAACCTAAACTTTTAAAGAAAACTAACTCAGGTGACCTATATGCAAAAATATTTCTTTTCTTTTCCTTTTTTTTTTGTTTTTGAGGAAGATTAGCCCTGAGCTAACTACTGCCAGTCCTTCTCTTTTTGCTGAGGAAGCCTGGCCCTGAGCTAACATCCGTGCCCATCTTCCTCTACTTTATATGTGGAACGCCTACCACAGCATGGTGTGCCAAGTGTGCCATGTCCATACCCGGGATCTGAACCAGCGAACCCCGGGCTGCCAAGAAGCAGAACCTGCAAACTTAACCGCTGCGCCACTGGGCTGGCCCCCACAAAAATATTTCTTACATTATACAACATCGATACGCTATCTGTATGTCAGCCAGCTTTTGTAAATAGCAAGTAGCCTATAAATCCTTTGGGAAAGTTATAGTATAGATAAAGACCTGCCTGGAAAGCTTAGCTGCAGCCTTATTTGGAGGTAAGAAAATAGACTAGATAAATTATATGTTATCTTCTTAATTTACCTTTTGTTACTCTATTTTCATAGCAAAATATCTAATACAAAAAGAAATGTTAAAAGGAATTTATCAATAATCTCACCAAACAACTGTTTTTTTCTTGTTCCTTCTTTGTGTCTGGATACATAATGTTATATTGCAACTTTCTATTTTGCTTAATTGCTTAATATTTGAGCAAAAATTTTTTTCATGTTATAGTTTCTCTTATTTTCATTTTAATGACTACATAACATTTCAGATTGGCTAGCAAATTGATATCCTTTTCAACTTTATGATTTTGTAATGGACACAGTTTGTTTTGTAGTCATTACATTTGGAAACCTCATAATATTCAGTTATGGTTTGGAAATTTCTTTTCTCATGTTTACATATTTTGTATTTTTTTAAAAACAAGAGATGCTTACTTTGACCATATTTTTCCTTTTCTTTTTTTTTCTTGGAAATTTTCCAGGACAGATATTCAAGGAAATGTGGATATTAGAGATTTGACCTGGGAGCAGAAGGAGAAAGTCTTGAGATTGCTCTTTGCAAAAATGAATGGTTTTGTTCCTAGGTAACTCCCTGTTTTTGTGGTGAAATACCAAATTGTTATCAAACCTGGAAACCATGTAGGAACAATGAACTTATTCTCACTTAGAATTAAAGAAATGGGAAAGGACCAAAAAATACAAGGGTTGTACTGCTTAGCTACTGCAATTCCCAGAGAGAAAGAATGGGAGATGAATGAATGAGAACAAAAGTGAAAGATAAATTAAAATTAAAGGGAGGAGAAAAGAGAAGATTAATCTTAGATGTTTAAGGTAATGCTTTGCTAAGAAGGTACAACATTGCTTAGCTAAATGAATGGTAACTGAGAAGCTTAACAATTGTTAAGATTTTGTTGGTCTGCAAAGATAAGTAAATGATTGTTAAGCTGATTATTAATCAAGAGAATCTCTAATACCAGGAAAAAGACCTGGAAAGGAAAAGAAATCCACAGATATTCCAGATAGTTCTTTGTAATGATTAGTTTCACTTTTTTTCTCTACTGTGTTTTATCAGGGACTGTAACACTGGTAATAAACTATAAAGTGGCTAAAATAAATCAACCACTTATTGATTGTCATGTGCTTGGTACTACGTTAGGGACTATGGGGATTCAAAGAATTAAGAGATATTGCCTTTGATCTCAGAGAGCTTACAATCTTGTTGCCCAAACAAAACCAAACATAACAAGGAAAAAAATTAGGCCACAAGATAAAGTATAATTGGAGTCAGACAGTATGTTAATGGGCTAGAGTAGCCAGGTAAGACTGAAAGAGTGTGACTCTGTGGGGTGCCTTGTAGGATAGTAGGAGAGTAGAGAGAGGGAGGAGGGCACATCAGGCAAGGTGCTTAGTCAACAGCACAACCAACGCCCAGAGGTAGGAATGGGTGTGGGGTATTTAGGAAATATTGAGGAAAAACTGCCTGGCTTGAGGAAATTTGGTGATGCCAGAGAGTAATTAGTAATTAGCAATTAGAAATAAAATGTAATTCATATGGTTAAATTATGATGAGACTTAAAAACCATGCAGAAAAGCCCGAACTTATGCTAGTAGATTCTAGAGTAGTGTAACATACTTTTCTTCTCTGCCTTGCAGGAATACAAGGAGCAATAAGCCATACTCTCTCACTGGAAGGGTTCACAGGTCATTGTTCTCAGAGCTGACCTTAACCTAACACAGTGACATGTATGATGGATTGGAGGACAAAAATAGAGTTGGGGACCAGCAGAAGCTGCTGCACTACTCTGGGCATGTGGTGGTGAGGGATTTAGGCAAGAGTGGGAGCAGTCAGAATACAGGGGACAAACTGAGAGGCACTTAGGAAGGAGAAACAGGACTTGGAATAAAGGAGAAACAGGACAAAAGGAATAAAGAAAAGAGAGTAAATGTTTAAGCTTTTTAGCTTAAGAAATGAAAGAATGGTAGTATGAAAGACAAATGAAAAATCTGGAAAGCCAGTGTGAGGGAAAAGTTTAAATTTTATTTAATCCATCCACTAATTCATTTAACATACACATATTGAGTGCCTACTATTTATTGAGGATATATTGTTGAGAAAATAAAGACATCATTCCTAATCTCAGGGAGTTTATGGTCTACATGGGAAGAAAAACATTATTCAAATCATCACACAAATTAATATAAAAGTACAACTATGACATAGGCTCAGAGGAGTGTCATATAGTGGTAATAGGGCCTACTTTAGGGGAATCTGACCTAACTGAGGAGATCAAGAAAGTTTCTGAGGAAGTAAAAGGTTGAGCTGATCTCTAAAGGGTAAATAAGAAGAAAAAGAGGGGAAGAAAAACTTTCTAGGCAGAAGAAATAGAAAGTAGTATTTTCAGAGTTGATTTGGAGATGATGGCAACATATTGAAGTGAAAATACTTAAAGTATTTGTAAATAGTGATTGGAGTACAGATGAGAGCTTAGGGAGTGAGATTTGAGCTCCTTTAGTGAAAATTGGTAGTTGAATTTCGGAGAGTGGATGAAGGTAGAAGAGTAAAGGGTCAAGGCTAGAACCTTTAGGAATAACCACAATTAATGAACAGGGGAACAAAGGAGAGTACAACAAAAAGAGAAGAGTTTAAAGAATTATAGGCTAAATGAAAGATGGAGGACTTTGAAATGCCTTTGGGTCTGTTAGCTTTCCAGAATTTTATTAAAGAGGTGGAGGTAGAATCGGACTGTAGGTACTGAATGTCTTTCTTATTGGGAATTAACTTTTCTGCATCCCGGAGAGTATAGCACAGTTACAGGCCTCAAGTTCCACACTGTGTTGTTTTCAACACTGAAGAAACAAAGGAATTTGAGTGAAATCTTTCACACCAAAGCAATGAACTTGAACTTGGCCACAATGGAAGGATGTCTGAGCCTGTTGGAATCTCATGCTAGGGCTAGATAAAGTTAGGATAGGATAAGATAGGAATAGAATAGTGAAATGTTGAAATGAAGATGAGATTAAATGAGAGAGCTCAAATCAGACTGGGGAAGAATTAGATGATAACAGTTCTTCCAAGGTAACTGGAGTAGTTAGGAAGTTGGTAAGAGTTCAGTTGATTGTATGTGATTGTACAATATTTTTCAACAGTACAATATTTTTCTTTGTGATTAAACTAAGTCAAAGGAGTATAACCAATAAACTGTACTCTTTAGTGCATCAGCAACCACTCTGGCTATAACTCAGGCACTAGTATCTAAAGTACATTTTTTTCCAATGCATCATTAGACTATTAAATATAGCCAGATTTTGAATGGGTTTATGCTGCTTTCATATGTATCTAATTGAGGAGAAGTTTTAGGAATGAAGTATGTGTCTTTATCTGCTGGCAAATCAACCTTGTGTACTTTTTATAACTCTGGTAAGCTCACTTTCCAATTAGAATATTGAATTGGTGATATGTTTATTTCCTGCTCTTAAATCGGACTTTTCAAAGTATAAGGAGAAATTTTCATACTGAGTCAATCTCCATTGGGTAACCTGTCTGTGTTCTAAGGTTCTTTTTGTGGGAAGGGAATTCTTCTGGCCATATTTTTGGTCAGTACTCAGGTTCAACCTTGCCCATCACCTAAATTAATAGCTGTTGTGTGAGTATCATCATGATCATCTCCATAAATGTTTCTGTTTCTTAAATTCAATGTCTCAACTTTAAGAGAATATGTTTATATTAACTTGCCTAACATTATACTGCCTATTGAGTGTGTAAAAGCTCATTTTTGAAAATAAGAAGCCCATCCAACAGAAGCATTTCATTTAGTACTTTAAAAGTGTAGTTGAAATACAGGGCACAAGGAGATACTGCCTCATTGTTAAATTTTTACCCACCACAGGAAATACAGCCAGAGTTCTAGGCCTCCAGTTCCAGACTATGTTGTTCCTGACAATGGAGAAACAGAGGAATGTGGGTAAGGTTTCCCTTGACAAAGTAATGAACATGAGCCTGATCACAGTGCTCCTTGTGGACATCTTATATGTGCTAGAATTAAGTCCATTGTTCTGAACCAAGTTCCATGTGTGTGTGGTTATTGACAGGCTTGTTACTTTGTCATTATTGCAGGGATGAATGTAAGCTTCAAGATCAAACCTTCATCACCCAGCAAGTGCCAGTCTCAGACTCTTCTGGTGAACTGACGATACCCAACATTCAGAAAGGATCACAAGAGTCTGACATGGTAAGGAGTCTGTAGTCTACCCAAACAATACATGTAACTGTTACGTTTCCACATGCAGCTTCTTGCTGAGTCACAGTTCTTTTCTCTATCTAGGAGCTCTTCAGGGATCAGTGAAATGAGTATAACACTAGTATGAGATCATGGACATTTTTATAACTATATTCACAGTAAGGAAGGCATATTATGCTTGATGCAAATGTGTATTTGTACTGTGTGGCAAACCTATAAATTGCCTTTTGAAATATGCTGCCTAGTCAAAATATGTACTATCTTTATGTAAGAATAAACATAATGACCAAGTAACTCTTGGCATTGGACGGAGCTGGGAAGTCTGAGTCACTATAAGCTAGGGGGCAAAGGCATTATAAGGAGTATGGCACCATTAAAAAAAAAAAGCCAAGTTTTCTTTTTAAGAGCTTTTTATTTGTAATTTGTTATTCATAATCACTTAGTACAATGTAGAATCTGAGAAATTTCTAACGAGGCCACATCAGAGCAAAAAGAAAATAAAATACTGAACTTTTTAGCTGCTACTAGCATGAACCTAACTGTACAGATTTTTTTCCATCTGAGAAACAAGAAACTCTTAAGTAGCTAGCCAAAGGAGTTGATTCCAATTAGAGTAATGCAATTCTGATTAGTTACTATTTTTAAAAAAGTGATTTCCCTTAAATGTAAGGAAAACTTAGGAGTCTCTGGGATTATATTTAATTCCACTTGGAATTTAGACAATATGACCTTTTATTCAACCCAGCCTGTAGTTGTTGGATTGGATTAAATATCAGTACCAGTTGCCAGCTGTGATATAAATCAAGGGGCATTCTATCATCAAATTATAAATTTCTATTGCCTCAGCTTTAGGAAGGCAAATCCCCCTCCCCGAGAAAAGACCCTGAGGGGTCTTAAATGTATTTTATTACAGATCTAGTCACCTTAAGTGATTGAAGATTTTGACATTCTATCCAGCAGGTGGTAGTAATAAGCCTAAAATCCAGAGGCACAAACATTTTCAAGGTTTTCACTATCTTTAATTCACCGAATAACCCCCGTGAAGTAGGTTAGCATTATCCACGTGATTAACAAGGAAGTAGAAAAATAAATGACCTATGTCATCTGGCTGAAGACCAGAGATTGCTCGATCAGAGCCAGTTTGCTGGGTGAAAACCATATCAAAAAGACAGGATTCAATTGGGATGGCAGAGCAAAAAGACAGAATCTATTCTGCACGTCAATTTCTGTTCTGACTTAAAATTTAGCTATATCAAAGAGACAAAAAGCATAAAGACAGTTGAATTAATGGTAGCAGAAGAATCTGTCAAAGCCTCTCTTTTTTTACTATTTTATGTCATGCAAAGCTTTCAAATTTCTTAGGCCCCAGCCAGTTACTTTACACTAAGGGTTCTTTCATTAAAACATATCACTAGTGAGAAATGCAGGCAAGAGGAAAGAACAAAATAAAAAGTTTGGCAAGTAGTTTCAGGTGGGACTTGCTTAAGGCAAGAGTCTTCCCCACTTTCATAGTTAGAACAATCCCTTGATTTCTGGGCCTAAAATAACTTTTGAAATGGTTTTCTAAAGAAAACCTATTGGCATCTGAAGTACTGACTGAAGCATTAATTAATGATTGCTGAAGCAAACCCTGAAATTTAACACTTGGCACACGCAACAAAAAGATGATTTATCCAATGCATACTGAGGTATCCTTGAGAAGTGATTTTAAGAAGCAGGAACAATGACAATGATAGAGTTAGTGGTCATGAATCACTAGAACAAAGTAGTATTCAGCAGAAAAGAAAGAAGCAGTTGTCACAATTGTGGGATAAGTAGAAATGGATTATATCTTGTGTAGTGTGGGATAAATGAGAGGCTCAGGAAAGCCTGACAAAGGGGTCTCCCCTACCAGCATTTACATAAGGGCTCTGACTGAGGATCAACCAAAGGGTGGATTATTTCTGTCTGATTTCCCCATCTGAGAGGTCATCTTCCAATTATTGGAAGATAATCTTTTTTTTTTTTTTTAAGATTTAATTTTTCCTTTTTCTCCCAAAGCCCCTGGTACATAGTTGTGTATTTTAGTTGTGAGTCCTTCTAGTTGTGGCATGTGGGATGCCACCTCAGCATGGCTTGATGAGAGGTGCCATGTCCACGCCCAGGATTCGAACTGGCAAAATCCTGGGCCACCGAAGTAGAGTCCATGAACTTAACCACTCGGCCACGGGGCCAGCCCCCAGAAGATCATCTTTACATACACTAATCTTCCCTTCCTTCAAGTCATCAGAAAAGGGGAGAATTTTTAGAAAATGGGTCTAAGCTTTCATTCGAGATAAGCACTTCACAGTTACAACAGTTACCTCAAAAGTATGAAGAGCAAGTGAAAATCTGCTTTCAGAGTTACACTAGGAGTCTCCCTATAGCAACTTTGCAGAGGCTAATGGTCCTGAGAAAGATTTTAGTTACAGGTATTCCATTCCCGGGGATCTAATCTGAACAAAGTTTCATACAAAGCAAATGAAGTTGGTCAAGAATAAAGGGAGATTAGTTAGGATGGACTGAGTTTGGAACAAACTTGTTTCTAACGGCCCATGGTAGGCATGACTACAGCAGGTGAGGAAAGAGTAGCATCTTCTTCTTTCCACTGAGAAGTGATGGTCTTTAGCTGAGTGTAGAATTGGATGCCCTAAAGAGAACAAAGGAAAAAAGAAAGAGCAAGAGACAGGGAGTTAGCATATGTTTCTGGGGAGTTCATGATTCCTCTTTTAATCAACTTTTGAAGGAGGGGCTGCTAAGTGCTACTCACATTCCTACTTGAGGAATAGGTGCAACCATAATCCAATATAATTGTTCATGAGATAATCTAATCTATGTAAAACATTTAGCATAGTACCTGGCACATAGTAAACAAACCTTAGCCATCATTATGCTGAAACTAGCCAAGAGCACCTAAATGGAAAAATTGAACAATGTAATCTGTTAAACTTGTAGGTAATTCTGTTCCTAGAGCTGAATATCATGTGCTCTGAGGTCTTGAGACACGGCTCAAATCCTGCCTCTACTCTTTATTGACTGCCGTTTAACCTTGGGCCTTATCTGTGACTTAATGCGCACCTTACAGCAATGTATGAGGGGAAAATGAAATGAATGCAAACATCCCGGCAAAGTAACTGCTGGTCAATAATTGCTAGTTTTTTCTCACCTTCCCATGAAGAAGAAAAACAAGTGAAGGGATGAAACATATATCAGGCCATTTCTGACAATTGTCAGTGATAAACAGCTCTATACCGAAGTAGTAAAATCCACATATCTTACAAATCTAAAATAAAACGTCTGCTATTATACACATTCACGTCTAAATCACCTATAAGATGTGAGCCAAAAAAATTCAGCATATTTAAGGCTTTACCATATACATAGTTTATTTTATAAGAATGGGCTTGAACAAAAGAGAATAGACTGTGCAGACCTAACTCTCATAAAATTACTTGCAAGCTAGAAAGATATTATTAGGAAAAAACACATTGGCTTGATTAAAATACTCTTCTAGAATATTTGACAAAATCTGGGTCATGTTAATATATTGAAAACAACGAGAGTTTATTACATACTTTCAATATAAGATACAACTAAAGTTTATATTTTATCATGTCAGAGTGATACTTTCGTGTCTTCTTTCCAGAATACAAAATAGCAATTTAATTACCTAAGGATTTAAGACTTGAACTGTATATGAGGTCAGTCTTTTCCTCCAAGAAGCCTCACTTACCAGAGTAACTTACAGTAATTAAACCAAGCCAGTGGAGAATAAAGGAGGAAAAAAACCCAAAAATATTTTAAGCAATAGTTTTACTCTGCTTCCTTTGAAAGAAATTTTTGTTAATAGTATCAGATTAATCAATTTTGAAAAAGCTGTGACTAATGTAGAAACTGGATAATCAGCCTCCAAATAACCAAAGTGTTTTCTTAACCACTTGGCCACACTGTCACATTCTACTGTGCAATCCCACTGTTAATTTTTTATTAACCTATAAAACATGTATAGAAAACATGTAATTTAGTACTGAAGGTTCCAAAATAGCTGTATTTCCGTGGGACTACAAAGAACTTCCACTAGCTCATTTGTTGAACACATGTTTAGGTGCCTGCTCTGTGCCAGGTACTGCAGGTAAGTAACTAATGTTTACAGTGTGGCCTAGTGGGTAAGACGGCTTCATAACATGGCTTAAAGAGCCTATATGACTTGCCCCTGCCTACCTCTCTAACCTTATCTCTTACCAGTCTCTTCCTCCTTCACTCATTGTGCTCCAGCCCATTTCTGCTTTTTGAACATGCCATGCCTGTTCCTGCCTTAGGACATATGCACCTGCTGAAGATTGTGGTAATTTAATCCTCATAATCTTAGAAAATATAGGTACTGTTATTGTTGTTATTTTACAGATGAAGAAACTTGAGACATAGAGAGGGTATCCCCCAAGGTCACACAGTTAATAACTGGCTGAACTGGGATTTGAACCCAGGCAATTTCGTTCCAGAACTGCTTTATTTTTCTTGCTCAGTGCTGCATTTATAGTGCCTAAACTAGTGTTTGGTAGACAGAAGGTGCTCAATAAAGTTTTTTGTAAATGAGTAACTATTACAGGAGAAATACGTGCAATGGTAGCACACGAGGGCATACCCAACACTGCACTGAGGAAGGGCTGGTGATGGTCACAGGTGCTTTTCTGGAGGAGTCCATTCTTTAAACTGAGCCATGACAGGTGATTAAGAGTTAGTCAGATGAAAGGGAGGAGGAAGAAAGAGGGTCACAGGCAGAGGAAAGGGCATATACAAAGGTTTGTACTTTCTGATGCTCTTTTTCCAAAACTTTGTTGCCTTCAAGAAGCAGCAGCTTTGGCAAAATTTTGTTAACTTTTAAATCTTTTCTAGGGGACCTACTGACAAGCACTGCTTAACAACATATGACCCCATAGAAGCTGCTGGCAGGCCCTTTTGTGCAGAATATTTGTTCCTGAATATGTTCAAAAAAGTTTTTTTAAACTTAGTTACCTGTTTGCCATAGAAATTGGTGTCTCCCCTGAAGGAAGATCGAGAGCCACTGAATGAGAACATTGGTAAAGGCACTGGAATGGGGACATTCACACCCACCTAAAGCAGAACAAATCCACGTCAAATACTAAGAAAAGGACTCAAAGCAGCTCTCCATTTAGAAGCACAAATACTTGGCATCAGAGAGACCAATTTTAAATATCCACCTTCCACCCCATCCTCCATCCCATGAACTTTTATTCCTGAGGAAGAAATGGGACATTGTGGGAGATCAGAGGGGCAGCGACTGATCAGTGTTTACTGTTTCCCCTTAGAGAGGAAACAGTAAATGGCTACAAGAATCTCCTAAAACTTCTGTTCACAAACCTGTCCGACATCCACCAGGTGGGAATATTTCCGAGCAGTGGCTCCATTGGTGGTGAAGATGGCAGTTCCATTTCCATATGGGTTGTCATTTACAATCTTGATAGCTTCATCCAAAGTGTCTGTCTCCAGAACCACAAGAACTGGACCAAAAATCTCCTCTTTGTAACAGGTCATATTTGGCTGCGAGGAGTGATGCATCCGGAAAAGAAGTCAGTATTGTATGCTTACTTGGTACTTCATTACCCACTGTTTACATGGATAGCTTTCATGTTAGTAATCTCTTTTCATTTTAAGCCACCTATTATAAAAAAAAAAAGTCCTTTCTTGCTGTGTTCCATCTTCCAAGCTGTCAGTCATATAAACAACTTAAAACTCCTATTAACTACAACTATACTCCTTTCCTAAAGCACTGTATTTTTAGGTCCCAGGACCCATCACTAGCTTCCTCTTTTATACCTGTATAACTTGTTTTACAATTGTTATGTTACTGAAATGTTACATGAAAATTCATTTTTTTATAAATCAAATATATATTAAAACCATCACGGGAGAATTTTTCTGTTGAAAGAAACCCTATGCTAAGTTTTCTGTAACATAAAAAAAATCCATTCTCATTCACTCCATTGCGTCCCAATGAGTCTATACATTTATATTTAGATATCAGGTCATAGTAAACATTCAAAACATCCTTTACCACCATAGCTAGTAAGCTGTGTTTGTTGCTGATAAGTGGATTTTTCCTCTTTGGTTCTGTGGCAAGAGATTTCATAATTTCTACTACTCTTACATTCACCTCTTGATTATTCAGGATTACAGTAGGATTAATGGGGGCATCAGAATTTCAAAAAAAGCCTCATAACTTCAACTTAGTCATTAATTTTAGCTGAGAGACTTGTAGAGTTTTGATAAATAAAAACTGACAGATCAATTATTTTCCTTTCATCACTTTCTGGTGAAGATGCAGCTGAATTTTGGGCACAGAGTAGGTACTCAATAGATACTGAGTGGTTGATATGTTGATGGAGACACTGCAATAGCTATAAGCTAAGCAGTAAGAAGGAGCAGGAAGAAAAAATTAACATTGAACAAATAAGTAACAAGTATAATATAAGATGGGGTTGGCAAAATATGGTGCATGGGCCAAAGGCAGCTTGCTGCCTGTTTTTGTACAACCCACACACAGAAACCATTGGTTTCTGTGTTTTTTTAAATAAAGTTTTATTGGAACACAGCCACAGTGTCAATGGCTGCTTTCACACTAAAATGTTGAGTTGAGTAGTTGCAACAGAGAGAGTATATCCCTGCAAAGCTGAAAATATTTACCATCTAGCCCTTTAGGGAAAGCTTGCTGACTACTGCTATAGTGGGAAGAGGTTGGGAGTCAGGAGGGGAGGTTCATTCAGACTCCACATAAAATAACTGAGTTATCCTGGCAAGAGATGAGGTCTCTAGTCATTAAATGTCTTCATTTATAAACTGGAGGGATGAGATTCCATAGCTTCTAAGGTGCCTGTAGCTCTTGTATTTGTGAAATAAATAATTCAGAGTTGTTCACCTTGACATTTGAGATGATGGTTGGTCCAACAAAGTTGCCATTTTCATAGCCTTTGACTTTAATTTTTCGACCATCAAGAAGGATTGAAGCTCCCTCCTTTGTTCCACTATCAATCAGATTACAGACTCGCTCTTTGGCCTGGGGAGTGATCAGAGGGCCAAGATCAGCTCCAGGCTGGTCTCCTGTAAAACAACACAGAAGTATTTAAGGTCTTCATTAACATATATTATGACTGCTAACTAAAGTTGAATCCAAATGACAAGTACAGTATAAAGAGAAGCAATGGTAAAAATAGACATGATCGGTCCCATTGGCTAAGGCCAATGGTAAAACCAAGTCTAAAGGAGCTAGGCAAGTAAGTGATTACCTGCATTGACTCTCAGATTTTTGGCACGCTCCACCAGCTCTGGCAGCCACTTCTTGGCTTCTCCCACAAGGATCGCTGTTGAAAGAGCCATGCAGCGCTGACCAGCAGCTCCAAATGCTGCCCCAACCAGCTGATTCAGGGTATTCTCCTTATTGGCATCTGGCATGACTACCCCATGGTTCTTGGCTCCCTAAGGAAATACAGAAAGTACATGGATCTTCCTTGGCAATATATAATTAGGCTAAGAAATTATGCAAAGAATTTGAGATTTCAAGGAAACCTGAGAATTTAAGGAAAGGACTAGAGAATTTATCCTTTATTGTTTTGAGGCTAGATTATCATTTTGATATTGCTGAAGTCTTGGTAATAGTAAGCAACTCCAGGTTACTTTTTTCTTTTACTTTCTCAGCTGATAAGCTGATATGTGTTAATTTACATCAAAACCATTACCAAAAATGCCCCAATCACATTCAGTCAAAGTGACAGGCTAAAAACACTGCATCCAGGAACCAAGGAGCACTCCCTTGTCTTTCCCAAGTCAGACAGGAAAGAATCTGTTCTCTCCTGGGGTTTCCAGTTATATGAAGAGCAATGTAAACAAAGAGCTGCCAGTAATAATGCCAGTAGCCAGCTGAAAGGCAAAACAGGAGGTAGGTCTCCTGACACACAATTTCTGGAAAGAGATTCTCCAAACTGGCTTGCTTCTAGATACTTCTAGATACATAGCCTCATAAACTTCTTTTCTATGGAGGATAACATATGATCATTTCCACATGTTTCCAGATACAACTGTAGTTGAGTGCATGGATAGAACCAAGTCTGCTACTTAATTTTATCCCATTACACATAATATACTATTAGACACAGAATACACTCAATAACTACATAGTGAACTGGGAAGGACTTACGTCAAATTGGCCAAAACACATTCAGCCATGAAAAGAAGTAAGTGGGCACTTCATGAATAGTTTCCAAGCCTGTGCATGGGAGGCTGTCCTTTCTGTAACATTAGCCAAATGATGAGAAAGCGGCAACTGGACTTTATATTTAGTATTAAAGAATTGCTAAGCATTTGGCAAGGAGCTAGTAAGAGAACAGCAAAACTATGTGACCAAGTAAACCACACTCACATTTCTTACAGGGATATTTGGCTCCTTCCAGTGCCTTAAATAGCCTGGATTCTTAGGGAAGATCGTATCTTTGACATTAGTATTTAGGATATGCCTCAAAAGAAGGAAGGATAAAGGGCTAGAAGTATGGTCTGAAGGAATAAACACCACAACCAGAATTCAGCTGTTACTGCTAAAGCCCAAAGAATTTGAATAACATTCTTAGAGAGAAATGTGCCTTTTGTCACCAAGATTAGTTGTATAAGATAAAAGGTAACTAAAGAACCTTAGAATAAAACTTGTCATAAGGTTCATGGTTAAAGAGAAGACATTCAGGATGAAATGGGAATAAAGAAACGATGGCATTAGAGTGGGATGAGTGCCCTCTGTGCTGAAGGGCTGTTTCTAGGTAATTTTAATACATGGAGTTTGGGGAAAAAGGAATAAGAAATCACCATATTTGCTTGAACTCTCTTGCCATGTCTTGACCCTCTCTCGAAGATGTACTCTCCTGCCTGGTTGGATCCCACAAAGCTGATTGCTTTGATATCCGGATGATCACAAATAAAGTTTACAGCTTTAAGAAGAAAATAAACGATCACCACAAAAGAACAAATGGCTACAGGCTTCTCAACATGGCACATCTCCCCTTTTCCCACTGGTATGAATGAGAAGTTTTCCTCCAAAATAACAGCATTTCAATACTCAACTTTTCCTTTTGTCCTTTAGGAATGTGATATTTTCTCACCTGTCACTATATACTGGGACTCTCAGATACTATTGTGCCCTCATGTGAGAGGCAATATAGCACAGTATTTAAAAGTAAAAACCAGGGTCAGCCTTCGTGGTTACACACATTCTGGCTTTTGACAGTTTCTAGCAGTGTAACTTTGGGCAAATTACTTAATTGTATTATGCCTCAATTTTCTTATCTGTAAAATGAAAAAATAATAGTACCTGCCTCAAGGGGTTGTTGTAAAGATTAAATGAGATGATATATGAAAGGCATTAGGAACAGTGCCCGAAACACAGAAGCGCTTTTTAAGTATTAGCTATTATTATATAAATTAGAAGTTCTTCAAGTCTATATATTCTCTGAGTTAAATATCCTCATAAATTCTCTCAATATTGAAGTGAAAATTTTCTCTTTATTCTCATCTGTGTCTTGCCCTAATCCATATTTATTTGTCCCAATATATTCTGTAGGGCAAGATGCATGCTACTCCCCAGCTAAGTTTTACCTTAGCACACAAAGATGGCAAAACAGTCAACAAACATTACTTTCAAACGTGGAGGGTACTATTAGTAAATCCCTTCCTCCCTAGGTTCCTCATCCTAAAACACCCATCACCACTCAACAGCTTGATTTTTTGGTAGCCAGATTACGTGCCACATTTACCTTCACGTTGTCCGTGTATGACATTCAGTGTTCCATCAGGGGCACCAGAGTCCTGGAGCAACTTGGCAAGAAGCATAGTTGCTCCAGGAACTCGCTCTGATGGTTTCATTAGGAAGGTATTTCCACACACCATGGCCATGGGAAACATCCACAGGGGAATCATGGCAGGAAAATTGAATGGAGCAATTCCTGCGCACACCCCCAGAGGCAGACGGTAGGAATAAAGGTCCATGTCTTTGGTGATGGATGGCATGGTCTCTCCCAGAATCAGGGATGTCACACTGCAGGCGTGTTCAACCACCTCTGGAACAGAGAAGAGGCAATCAGGCCATCAGCCCTCCACACTGTGCACTACAGTCATAACGTTGCTTAACAATGGGGATACATTCTGAGAAATGTGTTAGGCGATTTCGTCATTGTGTGAATATCATAGAATGTACTTACACAAACCTGGATGGTATAGCCTGCTACACACCTAGACTACAGGGTACTGATCTTATGGGACCACCATCATATATGCATCATTGACTGTAACATTGTCATGTGGAGCATGACTATACTTAGCTTTGTCATGCTCTAATCAGCTCTGAGGACAGGGAGTAGCTCAGGCCAGTGACAGAGGGAAGAAACACTCATTTGCCCTTCCATGTGAAGCGGTTGTGCAAAATGAGATTCTCTGAATGGGAAAAAGACAGTGAAATGCATATACCTACTAGAAGATCATTCAAGTAAAATAATGAAGTAAACCAATCTCATAGATACCTGAGAAGTATTGCCATTTTCCACAAGTATTAAAAAATATATCATGGGATAGCAAAATCTACATAAAAGAAGAAGCAATCCTCATTCTAGGATCTTTGCCTTCCATCTTCCTTTGCTCCTTCCCAAAGGTCCCTGAACTCCCCATGAGGGATTCCCAGCTTACGAAGGCCTCGAAATACATCTCCTTCGGCATCAGCTAGGGTCTTCCCTTGTTCCAGCGTGATTACCCTGGCAATTTCTTTCTAGAGAGAAAACACACAAATAGAAACCAATGCAAGGATGTGCCTCCTTTTAGTTCTCAGGCAGCCAAGGAAGAACAAAACTTGGGGAGAAGTAGCACAAGGGAGAGAGCCATGATCTATGCCTCTCGATTGCTGAGTTGTGGAGGGCAGCTAAAGGCCTCTGTGGGAGTGACAAGTATTCCCTAGGCAACAGTTTGGAAAATTATACCATTAGATTTCTTACCAAATTTTCTTTAATAAGCTGTTGATAGCGGAGCAGGACCTGCTGACGGCTTAATACTGACGTGTCTGCCCATGCAGGAAAAGCACGTTTGCAGGAAACAACAGCCGCATCCATTTCAGCCTTGGTGGCCTCAGGGACCCGACCAATAATCTCATTGGTGGCCTGATGGGAAAAAGCAGCACATGATCCTCTGCCCTTGCCCCACCTTCTCCATTTTTCATCTAGTCACGGAGGCAGTACTATGTGCTTCATGATAGATACTCAGGTCCCCACTTTCCCACCGTGTTCCCAGAATTCTTGGGTAGTCAGTTTAGTCCCAAAGCAGCTTTGCTTACTGGGTTGTGGATATCAGTCCATTTGTCACTTTTGGATTCAACAAATTTCCCATCAATGAAGAGCTTCACAGATGGCTGGGAAAAGCAAAAGACAGCAACAAAAAACTATATTAGTTATTTCTTTACTTCTCTCTCTCCCTTTTACAATGAGGAAGGAATTCGGGTTGATAATTGAATCTACTGCTCTCTAGAAATGTTCACTGGGAAAGAGAAACACAATATTCTTGTCTATAGTGTTTATTAAGATATTCTTAATACTGTGATCTCTCTGAAAATGGGAAATTCCCTGCTAACCACACAGTGGAACTTCATGAGTAAACACATGTAACTGAGAAGCTTAGACTAGAAAAGCAGCAGATTCTGTGTTAACAAAGGTTAGCTATTATGACTTATTGGCCCAGCTGACTTTCTGTCACATTAACATGAGTATGTCACCTTTATGATCAAAGGATTCTTAAAATGTTTCTGTGTGTATTTTTTCTGAGAAGTAGCTTACTTTCATTAAATTTTCAAAGGGGTCTGTGGACCAAAAAGGTAAAAGACTACTGTGTTACAGAGTGTGCATGCTTCTATACAGAAAAGATTTTGAGCACTAACCTGATTTATTAGACTTTAGGTACTTCAAATGGCTGACAGACAGAAAGTGTGTAAAAACAACTCTAAAGGTTGTTAAGAAGAAGACAACTATATGGCAGAGTCAACAAAACTTCTAGAAGCCATGAAAATGTATCTTTTGACACAGTAATCCTATTTCAGAATGGAAATAATCTAAAAGAAGGAAAAAACTAGAAATAAATGTTTGTTTTATAATATTGAAAAACTGAAGCAATCTAAATGTTATTTGGGGAAATTGTTAATTCAGGTTGTATCTACTTGATGGAATATATAAAGCCATTAAAATCGTAACTATAAATACCATCGTGCATAACTATAAAGACCGCTTACAACATAATAGACATAGTCATTATTTATTATATAAAACAGATTAAATGATAATACTCAAAAATTCCTTCTCAGGAGTCAACCTTTAGTGCCAAATAAACTCACCACTGAAGAAGAGAAGGAGGATGCTGGATACCAAGTGGAGTTCACCTTGGAAGAAGCCTGTGAGGAAAAAGAATGATTATTTTGATAAATGACAGCAGAAAATTATTAGCAAATGGCTACTACATGCTTAACATTATCCTAGTTACTGTGGCTATATGAAAAAGGACTTGGTATTTGCTCTAGAGGGTCATATAGTCTTTAAAGAGAAAAGATACGAGACTATGAGATATAGCAAACTATGAGAAAACAATAAAACCATAATGATCACGTCCTCAATTTCTAGGTCAGTCCTAGTTAAAAATATATATATTTTGGGGCCAGCCCCAGTGGCCTAGTGGTTAAGTTTGGCACACTCTGCTTCAGTGGCCCAGGTTTGGTTCCTGGGTGCAGACCTACACCACTCATCAATGGCAGAGGAAGACTGGCCACAGATGTTAGCTCAGGGTGACTCTTCCTCAGCAAAAAAAATATATATGTGTGTGTGTGTATATATATATATATGTTTTTTGTCATTAGACCATATTTTCCTAAGTTTTGGCCCATATCTAACAATATGAAAACAGCATGGTATCTAACACTATAAGATAGTATACAACCAAGTATCAAACGTAAGTATAATATACCCATACAAGTACTTGAAAACAAATGTTCATAGCAGCTTTATTTGTAATAGCCCCAAACTTAGAAACAACCCAAATGTTCACCACTGGATAGGTGAACAGGGAAATGAATGTGGTATATCCCTACATTGGAATACTACTCAGCAATAAAAAGGAATGAACTATTGATACATGCAACAACATGGGTAATTATAATAATTATATTGAGTGAAAGAAGTCAGACATAAAAAGAGTACATACTGTATGATTCCATTTATAAAAAAACAAGAAAATGCAAACTAATCTGTAGTGTCAGAAAGCAGATCAGTGATTGCTTAGAGATGATGGGGGAGGTAGAGAGGAGAGGGTAAGAGGGAAACTTTTGGGGGTGATGGATATGTACATTATCTTGATTGTGATGATGTTTTCATAGGTGTATACAAATATTAAAACATCAAATTGTATACTTTAAATATATACAGTTTATGTCAATTTTATCTCAATAAAGCTGTTCAAAAAGATGCAATATGTACCTTATAGGAAAGGAATGTGCTGCATAGGTAATAATCAGCAAATGGAGGGTAAATCAGTTACAGTAAAATAACTCTAAAAAAATAGTTTGTATATATGCTATGGAAGTTGATTTTAAAAATATTCAAGTCTAAATAAAGTGAGCAAACTGGAATACTCAGGACTGGAATATAAAAGAAACTGCAATCTATTAATCTTTTACCTTGTCTGAAGAGAGCCCATGTTAACCAAGGGTTTAGGGCTGCTTAAAGTGCAAGAATGTATGTGCCTGCAGCACTGTCCAGAGGAAAGGGTGCTGGTCCTTTGGGTCAGCAGACAATCGTTCCAAATGCCTAGTCTGCCTCCTTTCCCATTCCCCACAAAAGCCATTTCAAACCATCAACACTCTCCTGCAGCCCACCATGTCTTCTTTATAGCATGTTTCCAATACCAACCTGGTACACAGTGGGTGTTCAATAAAAATCTGAACAAAAGAAAGGTCCAGCAAGCAGCTTTATTGCCTGACTGCCCCCACCCCAGACTAGGTTAAGTGTCCCTTTTTTGTACTCCCACAGCAGCCAATACTTCCTCTATCAGGTTTATTTGGCTCTGTTGTAATTGCCTGGGTACTTGTCTGTTACCCCAAAGACTGTAAATTCCATGAGGGTAGGCACTACATCTGCCTTGTTCACCTCCTTTAGAGTCATTGTGATCAAGACTGTTCAGATATGGAAAATAGCTAGCAAGTAGTTGGTGCTCATTAAGTGTTATTATTACTATATTATTATTATAAATACTATTTGCTGTCACTCCTTGTATTTCAAAACTTACCAATTCTCTTAATACTTCCAACTCTGCTTCTTACTCTCAGGAGCTCGCCTTGTCTTTCCTACTTCAGAGGAAACAGAAACCATCAGACGAGAACTTCCTCATCTTCCTACTAGCAAACCTACGAAACTGACCTGCACATACACCCATCCTTTTTCCCTTCCTCCCTCTTATGGAGACGGTAGCTAGCAAGCTCTGTGAGGACAAAGTGACTGGGAGAGAGAGATGCACAATCAGTATCTGTGGACTGACTGAAGAGGTGTCTGTCCTCCAATCTAAGGCTAATCTCTGCCCCATGCTCTGAAGTCAACCTTTCCTGCTGCCTCTGACACTTCCATCAATTATCCTTTCTTTCCTGTACCTTAAACCTCTCTCCATCCAAAAGGTTCTTCATCTAATTAACTTTATTTCCTAATCTCCCACTAACTCTTCATCTATTTCAACCTTCATGACTGAACACCAGTGACTTTCTACACCCCATGGACTCTTCCCAGTCCTCCTTATACTTGACCTCTCAGCAGAAGTGACATGGTTAATCATGGCCCCCTTCCTGAACCCCCTTTTCACTTGTCTTCTGTGATGCCCCGGTATCTCTTCTATTTCTTGAGCCACTTCTTCTCTGCTTTCTTTGATGGTTCTTGTCCTCTACCTGTCCACTAACTGTTCAAGCTCTTCCTGGCTCGGTCCTAGGCCTTCTTTTCTTCTCATTTCACATACTTTCCTTGGATAATTTCATCAACTCGTGGCTTAACTACCTAGATCCTGATGATACCCATATCTGCAGTCCTTAGCCAGAATCTTCCTCTTCAGGTAATAAGTACATAACTGTCTTCACCACATCTCTACTTGGATGCTATTTAGCTACATGTTGAAAAAGCTGAGCTCCTCATCATCCTCCCACCAACCTGCTCTGCTTCCTATAGCCCACCTTTCAGTGAATGGGGCTGCTGTTCACCTAGTTGCCCAACCAGAAAGCTGAATGTCACCCCAGCTCCTCCCCGTCCCTCCACAGTGAATCAAACAAGTCCTGGCCATCTGTCCTCCCGGACATTTTTGGAATACCTCCCTTTTTCTCTACCCTTCCTGCCATCACCTCAGTTTATACCATCATTGTCTCTCCCCCGGACTTCAGTAATGGTTTCCTAACAAGTCTCCCAGCTCCAATCTTAAATCTTCTGAATCTATTTCTGCCACATAGCCAGAGGGTCTTTCTAAAACACAAATCTGATCAGATCACTCCCTTGTTTACAACCCTCCAATGACTTTCCACTGCCCTTGGGATAAAGACTAATCTTGATGTTGCTTAGAAGACCCTATATAGTATCTTTACTTCTCTAGTTTCATAGCTTTCCTCCTTGTTCTCTTTGCTCCAGCCATTTGGAACATGTTTTGTCTCTCTCTACCCTTGTACATGCTGCTTCCTCTTGCCCAAAATTGTTTAATCCCATTTGCTTGGCTCACTCCTACACCTTAGCTCCCTACTTAGCCATCACTTTGGGCACAGCTGCAGGTCAGTCTTGTAGGTTTGCTAGTAGGAAGTTGAGGAAGTTTTCATCTGATGGTTTCTGTTTCCTCTGAAGTAGGAAAAATAGGATTAACTCCTGAGAGTGAGAGGGGAAGTAGCAGAGTTGGAAATTTTTAAGTCTCAACCTCAGGTCTAGGCTAAGTACCTGATTGTGGAGCTCATAAAACACCTGAATTCCTCTATTTCTCATATCACATTACGGAATGATAGCTTGTTTAATCATTAAGTCTCTCTCAGATCACTAGATGGTTGTGTCCTCAGCCCTAGAACCATTCCTGGAAAAAAGTAAGCACTCAGCAATGTTTTGCAGAATGAAAGAATGAGTACCACCAAGCAACTGCTTGATATTAATTTTGTTTCATGTATACTCTCTCATAGGGCAGAAAATGCATGAATCAACTGGCTTGAGCATTCTAGGCCACCTTGTTTTATTTTTTCACTTGTATACAGCCTCTCTGCTGTCAAGAGGGCATAAAAGGCACTGCATCTGGTCTAATAAAACATTACATATAGTTTTTGACAAGTTAGATCTCTTTTCTTCATTTCCCAAGAAACGCTTGTTAGCACTGTTGCTGGAGAAACTACCCTATGTCCAGTCACACCAAACTTCCTGCTCTCTTCATGTTAATATTTTGTACTTGCCTGTTACCTTTACCAGGCACTCCCTTCTCCCCTGGGCTAAAAGCTGGTTAGTCCTGTAAGACTCAAGACCAGAGCCAACCCCTTTGGAAGCTTTTCCCGAATTGCACAGGTTGACTCTGGGGCTCTTTCCCTACATTCCCGCAGTAGCCTGTGCACTGCTATTGTTTAGCACTTATCACTGCATTATAACAGGGGAGCTTTCAGTGTTTTACTTACTTCTTCTTTCCCAAAGCTTGAGACAGTGCCTGACACAGAAAGAGATGACAAGATTTAAGTCCTAATCCTCAGCCCCATCAGTTACTAGTTGGGAGACCTTAGATGACCTTAAGTGTCAGGTAACTCACTTCATTATATTCATTAATTCTAATCTTCACAAATATTCTTACGACTAGAAAGTGGTAGACTTGGGATAGAATCCAAGTATGACTGTGAAGCCTGTGCTCTTTCTACCACATCACTGAGGAAAGTCACTGAGACCCTTTAAGACTGCTTTTCTTATCTCTAAATGGGAGTGGTAACATCACAAGAGCAGAAGTTTTAGGTAAGTCTTACTAGCCACCATAGCAGAGAAGATACACTGAATACTTAAAATAACTGAAAACAAGAACTTTCTCCTTTACAGATCCTTTGGATAGTCCTCTAAAATGCATGACTGAATCTACACCACCCTTTATCAAAGTGTCATGTTACAGCAACTCCCAGTTGGCTAAGGATTACTATTCCCATTTTTTTCCAGGTCAATTCAGAAGTTTCTTCAAATGAATCAGAAAATAGTGTCTGTCTCCAAAATAAAGTACATGGGAAAGGAGATTCCTTTCCTTGATGCAAAGGACAAAATACCTTCTTAAGGCTGTCAATGACTCATTGTGATGGCGAGAAGCAAAGGAAAAAAGTCAATTTCAGTAAAAGATTTCAAGAAGTTGGCAATGAAAAATATAGCGTAGAAACTCTGTTTCCGTACTTCTAAAAAAAGATACTAGAAACACAGAATTAGGGTCACAGCAAGAAATATATGACTGAAGCCAGACCACCTGACAAACCCTTCCAACCCATTCTCCACACTCTCATTAAATAGCATATTTAAACACGAACCTTTGCTGACTCTGTTAAGAATCTTAAAAGTGCATGTTTCTGCAGTAGAACTCAGTGAAACCTGGTAAATACTAATATTATCTAAAAGTCCAGCTACATAGAGGAAGAAGTTCCCAGGCTGGATGTAATAAGAAGGGCAATGTTGTTTCTTGCAGGTGGAAGAATGTTGCCTGTGGTAAATCTTGCCTCATATTCGAAGTCCCTGTTAGGCTGTGAACAACAGGGAAAAGGCTATGAACAGAGTTAGAGATCGCAGGCCTCAGGCATCAGCTTCTGTAGCTCTACCACCCCTCCTTTGGCTGGTTCAGAGAGGACCCAATCCCCACCATGGGCAGAGTTGAGGGTGTGTGGGCACACGAAGAGCTGACTTTGGGAAGGAAACTTGGCACTTACATTTCTTGTCTTCCTTGGCTCCCATTTTCTATCACCTGTTTTAGAGATGTTTCGTCCCTTGCATGTGCTTGGAACCAACTAGCCGCATAACTATGTGTCCTTGTTTACCTCCAACATGAGCACTGTAACTTTGCTGAGAGAAAGTTTAACTGAGTCTTGGCAAGCAAGGGGACAGCCTACAGCCTGTGGAAAATAAAAAGTACCAAAGCTGGGGAAAAAAGCTCAGCAAATGGCTGCTTTAGGGGAAAACCTAGTGTACGCTTCTAGAAGGAGATTCAAAGTTCATTCACCGACCCTCGCCCCTCTCGTGCCTCCTCCTCCCCTCTTTACCTCGGATTATAGACAGTGAAGTAGGGTGGGGGAAGGGACCAATCTGGACGCTTCTGGCAGGTGAAAGAGCTCTAGGAAAGCTGACCAGATGGGGAGTTTCTGGGAGAGAGGTGGCTGGTGCAGAGGAGAAAGGGAAAGACGGTGGGCAGACCCAGAGAGGTGAGGACAAGAGAGTGACTGCACGGACGGGGCAGGGCTGGAGGAGAAGAGTGGGCCAGAGCCAGAAAACGGGAGGCTCAAGACTAAAAGGGCGGAGGGCCAGGGGTGACAGCCCAGGGCTGGATCCAACGAGGGCAGACACGGAGTGAGGCGTGGGACAGGGCCGCACAGGTCGAGGGGGAACAGGGAGTCGGCCAAGAAGAGGTTGGCTCAGAGAGTGGACGGAAAGGACCCAATTCCTAGCTCTGCGACCCTTCGGTGCCACTCTCACTCGCCTGCAGGATCCGGGCCCGCACTGCCGCCGCCGCCACCAGTGACGCCATGGCTCTCGCCTACCTCTTCTCCGCCTCTCCGCGCCTCTACTGCCCGAGATTCCACAGACGAACTACCGCGGCCAGGCCTCGCCCCTCCAACCTGCCGCACCTCCTCATTGGTGGAGAGGACATTTTCCCCTAGCCAATCACTAGCCCTAACACTTCACTCCACCCCTCAGTCCCACTCCTAGGGGTATGCGATTGGTCAGAAGTAGAAGAGCTCGCGCCCCCTCCCACATCGGCAAACTCTGTCGGCGGAGGTTGGGAAGACACCCCTGACTTGGACACTCTATATAGAGCACACCGCGAAGACGCCCCCTAACCGGGAACTCCGATTGGCCACAGGCACGACCGCGGCCCCACCCCCTCACTGAGGAAAGTAAATAAGACCCTCCAAGAAGGGCAGTCGCTCCACCCCACCCACAGCGCGAGAGGGCGTGGCTAGCGCTGGGGGCGGGGCTAGGGGAAGATCGCCCTATGGGGCGGGGAAACGAGACTGGGCTGCGAGTTGAGGATAGGGTTTCCCTTTGGGGGCGTGGCTTACGGGTCCTTGCTTTCCCGCCGACGGTTGGCCACGTCACGTGACATGGGTTGGAAGATGGCGTCTCCCACAGATGGTAAGAGCCGGCTTAGAGATCCTTCGCCTACAGCCTTCTTCTTTGCTCTCCTGGGAACTTACACTCTCCGTCTGCCCCTCTAACTTACACTTCTTTCTCGGCCTCCTCTGCTTTCCCTTCCAGTTCTTTTCTTTGGGATGCGGCTGTCTTCAGCTGGCTGGTTTTTCACAGCGACTCTGAAGGTGCCCAGTTTCCCCGCTGGGTACCAGGTGGGTGGAGGAGGGCGCCCGCAAAGGACCCTTCCCGGGCCCTGCCCCTCCCTTAGCCTCATTTGGGCGAAGCTGAGGGCCGAGGAGGAGATGCTGCTGGAGGAAAGGAGGTGCCTTACTGTAGCTTTCTACTTCTGGGGCGTCCCATTTAAGAGTCGGTTCTCTTCTCTTTGAGCATCTGAAATGATTCTCTCAAACTCAGCTGGGATTGGTGGCTGACCTCATCCTGGGACTGAACCGCAAGAGAAACATTACTCTCTCCTCTTTCCTCAGATTGGTACCGTTGCCCTGGCAGCAAGGGAAGCGGGGGGACCTTTTCGGCCCCTCGCCATGAGAGACCCAGGAAAATGAGATTTGAGCTTTTTAGTGTGGTCTTGCACACGTCTCAACCTTTCTTGCGTCTGTTATTTTCTCACACTGAGTGAATGAACGGTTTCTGCTTATGTGTCGTCTTCAGATACAAGTCATCTCAGATGGCAACTAAGTGGTTTTGGTATACCCATATTCTTTTGCTCTCGGCTCTGCTTTAGAGAGTTAGGGTCTTGCAACTATTTCTGAACTCAATTTTTGCTTCTGTCGTCCCCATCCCCACGTCCGTTTCATTGATATGTAGTTTTTCCCTTCTCAAACCGACACGTTTTGTGTTAGGAAGGAATCTTAGAAGTTCATTTCAGGAATGAGGAAATAGGAGGCCAGGAAAGCTATATTGAGTACCTACTATATGAAAGGCATAATATTAGGTGTTTGGGGAGAGGAAGAGATGAGTCAAACATGTAGACACTTGCAGTTTCAGGTCTCATTTTAAATGTTGCCTCCCAGAGAGGCTTTGCCAGAATTCAGTATCTGGAATTGCCCCCTTCACCATTATCCCGGTACCTTCATTGTCAGCGTAGTTATTCTGTTAACTTTGCCCCTTTCACACTAGATTATAAATTCCAAGTCTATGTCGTTCGTAGTTGGATCCCAGGGCTTATCACAGTGCCTGGAAAGCAATAGGCCTTCAATTAACATTTATTGAAAGAGTGATTAGATATATGCATAAATAATATATTATTTGGGTTTAAGTTTCATGTTTAACAGAGTCTTAAGTTTTTTGAGTGAAGGTACAGACTGTATAACAAATTATGGGTGTTGAAAATCAAAAGAGATTCTTTCTCCTGCCTGGATATTCTCTTGTTAAAATGTTCTCTTGCCGGAAAAAAGGGGCATTTATTTATTTATTTATTTATTTTGAGGAAGATTAGCTCTGAGCTAACATCCACCGCCAGTCCTCTTTTTGCTGAGGAAGATTGGCCCTGAGCTAATAGCCATGAAAAAAAAGGATATTTAAAAAGTCAGCCAAGGGAATGGGAGTTATTGTTTAGTGGCTACAGAGTTTCAGTTTGGGAAGGTGAAAAGTTCTGGAAATGGATGGTGATGTTGGTTGCACAACAATGTGAATGTACTTAATGACACTGAACTGTACACTTAAAAATGGTTAAAATGATAAATTTATCAGTTTTGGAGATTTTAGAGCTATATTCCTTGTGTTTGATTTTTCCCTGTCTTCTCTCAATTTCTTTTCCTTTCTTTGGCCAGGAAGAGTATTGGAAACATTATATTTTTTTTCCTTTGATCTTCTAGCCATTTCCACCATCACTCTGCTTGCACTCTTGATTTAAAAGTTTTTGTTCTCATCTTTCACAGAATTTCACCCTTCTCCACCTAATCTTTTCTTTTTAATCTGACAAAATCAAGTGGAGCACTTTGAACTTAAATTCAGCTTCTAAATAAGTATCTCATCCTAAAATATTCCACTGCCTAGCTACCTCACTTCTATTTTTAGTGTTCCACCTGTCTCTGTCTTTAAAATTTAATTTAAATAATGTTTATTTGAAAAAAGTTTAGGTCATTTACATGTTTGCCTTTTTAATGCCAAATTTACTGTGACTTATTTGAAAAGGAGAGAATTAAAAGCAAGTAAAGCCATCTAATTACTTACTTTATAAGAGTAAGACTCACAGCAGAGTCTGAGTTGTGCTCCAGATTGTAGTATCATAAGGACACCCTTGTTGGTTATTGGATCCTGCTCCCAGTAAGTTTATTTTTGTTATGATTGAGCTTCCCATCAGTAACATTCCTTAGGCATGTGAAAATAGATGTTTTGTGTTACACACAGCTTTCCTTTGCTACCATTTTTGGATGCTTTAGTTAAGGTGATTTATTAGAGTTGAGTTCTTTACCAATTAGAATGCTGTTGGAAATTCTTCTAGAATATTTGAGAAGAAAATTCAGTTTATAGAAAAGCGCATGTTGAGAAATTTTATACATATGTACATTTTCTGGGGAGTAAGTCCAGGTTTTTTTTTTTCAGATTTCCAAAGATGTGACTTGTCTAGAAAATGTTAACAACTACTGTCTATATCATTAATGAACTAATTTATGCAACTAAGTAGCATACTGAGCATACAATATGTACTCAACAAATGTTGACGGTTGTTATTAATATCCAGCACCTACTGTATGCCCAGGCAAGAGTGGAGAGGAAATGGTGTCAAAGAATTAGGCAGGGGCTGGGTCACTTAGGATTTTATAGGATGTTTCACCACAAGCACAGCTGTGTGAGCTGCGATGGGAAGGCGCCAGAGAGACTGAAGAAAAGACCCAGAGACAGGGTATGAGACATGTTTATTGGGAACCTATGTACAGGGAGTCCGGGAGCAGCCAGCTGGATGGGGTTGCACACCGCTCCTGACAACAGAGAGGCAGTTGCTTAAGTAGGCAGGGAAACAAAGGCTACGTGCTTAGCAAGAAGAGCTGTCCTTGCATGACTAGCATTCCAAAGAACAGTAAGTAGCTCATGTAGCAGGGCTCTGTGTTCCTTCTAGACGTGATGTTCTTTGAGATAAGCAGATCCGGGATTGTTAAGACACCAGATGGTGGCATCTTTCCTTGAAGGGGGCCAGGATGGCACATAGTTACTATAGGGCATGTAGGTAATTGCCGGGCAAGCAAGGCCCTACACTCCACCCACCATGTGTCTAAATGGCCCTTACAGTCTTATTGCACCATTCTTCCGTGGATGCCTTTGAGCCAGACACATAGAGGAGCATTGCGACCATAGACCACAACAGCAGTAGAGAGCACAGCAAGAAAATTCAAGCAATAATAAAAAGGCAAGAATGCCAAAGGATGCTTTCTGCTGTGTTGAAGGGCAGGATTGAATCCAAGCAGAGACCAGGTCAGGAGACAAGGCATCGATGGCCTGTATATGGGTACGTAAGGAGGCTGTTGTGGAAGAAATGTTATGAGCATTGTCCGGGATATAGACATGACGTTCTACCTTTATTGGAGCACAAGTGCCTCCCTGAACAGCAGTGAGCATGTCAAGAGCCATTCTGTTTTGTAAAACTACTTTTGTCATTTAGGATGTTTCCTCGTTTAATAGTGTTACAGCGTGTCTGGTGTTATTTAGGACTGCTGCCATACGTTGGACTAAGACAGACACTTTCCATTCTACATCAGTGGCTGTAGCCTGTGGGGAAAAGATGGTGAAGGGGTAAATCCATCCTGAAGAGTGTCACACACAATGACGTGTGTGAACTGCCTCCCAGTTGGAAGGAAGCTGTTGAAGAGAAGACAGGATGCATGCAGGGATGTAGGGGTGTCCCCATGTGCATCTGCTAGTCCAATTATAAGGAAGATAGGGCCCGCCGTGAGTATCACACGCCCAGAACCATCCCCACAGAGTGGCATAGGCTCCTCTTTTTGTGGTGGTTTGTTTTCTTAGCCATGTATCAGCAGTCATAACAATTGTTTGGTTACACATTGTTTCAGGTGTCTACCCCATAACTTTTGAGGTACTTTCGTTTGGTGGTACAGAGTTGTTCTGATGTTCAGTACACCAGGAAAGGGTACCTCTTAACTCTATTTGTACAGCAGTTAACCAACCTATGCCATCAAAAACAGAGTATCCCGCCTTTAGGGTTATGTTAACCTGCTTACACACAAGCTGAAAGATGTAATCTTGAGTGGCATTGTAAGAGGGCACTGAAAGGTTACTTGGCTGGAGGGGAGTAGGAATGGGAAGGTGGGAGGCGATCCTCCAATCTTGCAGGGCTCTCCAGTCAGACATTGGCAGCTTCGAGACACCATGGTAACCCCATGGTCGAAGAGAGAGGCGGCTCACTGCATACCCAGCAGTTGGAGCAATTTGGTAATTTAGCAACAGTGTGTGCCCAATCAGTGGTGAGGTTAGCACACATTGTCCTAAGGATGAAAAGTAAGATGTTCAGAGGGAACAAAAACAGGGAGGTCATGACCGTCCAACAAGAAACATGTGGTTGCAGTGTCTTGGGTTAGTATGGTACCAACCTGTGGTTTCAGGCCAGGATGGCAGTACCACACTACTTGTCCAGTTGGTGTGGGTGCCGTAGGGGCAGTGGTGTAGGATAAGGGAGGAACAAGGACACACCAGAGGGGAAGGATGAAAGTGCCTTGGAGAATTGGAGGCCCTGGGTTAGTAAGTTTGGGGGTTTTGGGTGGTCTCCCCACAATAAAGGGCATTACTGTGATATCCTGTTCTAAGCCTGTCCCCCAAGGGGCTAAGCGACCACACCAGTGGGGCCCCACCAGTCCCAGGCCAAGTGACCACATGGGTCCTGGTAGGGAGTTTCTTAGGCAGAGGCACAAGCAAGTTGTTCTGAGTGCCTGTCTGTGGTTGTAGCTTTTCTACTTGGTAAGCTCTTGTCTATGGGCACACTATCATATTAAGTCCGTGTGTCAACATCCGATATGCGCTGGGTCAGGTACGTCTTTCACGTTCATTCAGTTGATGTATTGTAGTTGTTAGGCATCTCGTCCGGTGGGCTAGGGTCCTGTCGTCTGTTCTTAATTGTTGTTTCAGCAAGCTGTTGGTTCATTCCACCAACTCCACGGTTGTGGGGTTGTAAAATGCCAATGTATGTCCATTTGATCAGCCCATCTTTGCACCTGGTGGCCAGTGAAATGTGTACCTTGGTCACTGTCAATGTCTGTGGGGACACCATAATCAGTGCAGAGGTGTTCTAGGCCTCTTATGGTGGGTCTTTTGTGCGGCCTGTTTGCTGGGATATGCCTGCAGCAGCCTCAGATGTGTCTATGCAAGTAAGGGCATACCGGCAACTGTCAGAGAGAGGTAAGGGTCCAGTGTTATCCACATGCCAGCACCAGGTGGGTTGGTTGCCTCTGGTGATTTGGCCTGCATCCTGGGGAATAGCCTGGGCTGCTGGACTCCCTGGATGTAAGCTCCCAGTAAATGCTTGTGTCTCGTGCACCATCTCCACGTCTTTTCTTTGGTCTCTCCAATGCCTTCCCATCACAGCTTGCACAGCTGGGCTTGTGGTCAGACATAGGGCGTGATAGATGTACTTTCATGAATTTAGCTGGGAAGAAGTTCTTTAAGCTGGAGAGTGACATGAACTGATTGACACTTTTAAAAAATCAGTTCTGGCTACTTTGTGGTGGTGGGGTGGGGAAGGAGTGAGAATGGGAGCAGGGAGACTGTTAAGAGGCTATTGAAGTAGTCTAAGAGAGAAGTGATGGTTTCTTGGATTAATTGGTTTCAAGGTGTATTTTGGAGATAGAAAGTAGTGGATTTACTAATGGATTGGTTATGGAAGGGTGATGGAAAAGGAGGCATAAAGGATGACATCTGGGTTTTTGGTTTAAGAACTGGGGTTCATGATGGTGCTTTTTTTTTTTGAGATGGAGACTACTGGGAGAGTGTGGTTTTGAATATATTAGACTTAAGGGTTTTTTTAGACATGTAAATGGAGAGAGATGTCAAGTAGCCATTTGGGTATACAACTCTGAAGTTTGGGGAAAGATTGAAACTGGAAATGAAAATATGGAGTCATTGGCATATAAATGATGGTAAAGGCTATGGGACTAGATGAGATCTCCTGAGACTTTAGGAGGAGAGTGAAGCCAGCCCAGGATGGGGCCTGAATGGAGGAGGAGACTAAAGAAGGAGTCAGTGAGGTAAGAGAGAAACCAGTATAGTGGTTTTATAAAAGCTGGAAGTGGAGTGTTTCAAGGAGAGTGGTCAGTGTGTGAATGTTGCGAAGAGGTCACATATCAAAGAACAGAGACGTGACCACTGGGCTTAGCAACATAGGTCGTAGATGACCTTGACAACAGCAGTTCCATGCATGTAGGGGCAGAAGCCTGATTGTCACGGGTTAAGGAGAGAATGTGAGGTAAGGAAGCGGAGACAGCAGGATAGACAACTCAAGAACTTTTGCAGTATAGGAGGGGTGAGGAGGTCATGGGGTCAAGGAAGAGTTTTTTCAAAGAAGGGAAATTCTAGATGAGGCTTGCTTGCTGTTGGGTATGAGCCAGTAGAGAAGGTAGAAACTGATTGTGCAAAAGAGAGATGATTCAAGATGATGTCTTTTGACAAAGCAAGAGAAGATGAAATACAGAACCATAGCCGAGGAGTTTGTCTTTCAGAGCAGGGACAGTTAATTGATTGTAACTAGAGGAAAGTATGAGTGAAGATGCAGGTGGGTTTGTTGGTATTCATTTTTCCTAATACCCTATTAAAATATCGCTCCCATTTTAGAGATTGAAAAGGTTTGATGAGGAAGAATGATTTATTTGTATAATATGGCCCAGTAGCATCAGTAGTTATAGAACTCAAATCTCTAGACTTCCAGGTGAGTCTTCCAGTTTGTTATGTTCTTTGAGATTGAAGCATCATAAAATATAAATTAATGTATTTTGCGTCTTCTTAGCTCATCTGCATGTTTTGTTCTAGGGACAGACCTGGAAGCATCTTTGCTAAGTTTTGAAAAACTTGACCGCGCCTCACCAGACCTTTGGCCAGAACAGTGTAAGTTTTTGGTTTCTTTGTATCAGAATCGTTGCAGGAGAACTACTGCTACTTTGAGGGAGATTTTTGAACAGTTATCGTTTAACTGTAATGAATAAAATTTTTTTTTTCTTTAGGATTGGCCCTGCGCTAACATCTGTTTCCAATCTTCCTCTTTTTTTTTTTGCTCCCCAAAGCCCCAGTACCTAGTTGTATATCATAGTTGTAAGTTCTCCTAGTTCTTCTGTGTGGGACACCACCACAGCATGGCTTGATGAGCAATGTGTAGGTCCGTGCCCAGGATCCAAGCCGGTGAACCCCGGGCTGCCAAAGCAGACACCCGAACTTAACCACTATGCCACTGGGCCAGCCCCTTAAAATTTCTTTTACTTTGAAGGGAAGAGACTGAATTCTGTAGTCCAATGTTAAGAATAGCTGTTTGGTGGTTTTATTTTCTCAGAACACAGTGTAACTCAGGAAATGATAGGGAGCCTTTAAAAAATAATAATTTTAAAAAACTACACCTGTAATAAGTTCAAACAATACAGAGATACATAAAGTATTTCCTCACCTCCTTCAATCACTGTTACAAAGTTAACCACTGTTAATAGTTTACTATAGATATTTTGACCTTTTCTATGCTTATGCAGATAAGCAAATAAATATATATTTTTAAGTATATAGAAGGTTTTTGTTTTTTTTTTTACTATAATGATGGGATCATATGTACATGGTCTACAGCTTAATTTATTCCACCTAGTCATTTATTAATGGATCTTTCCAAGTTGGTAGGTATGGATCTACTTCATTCTTTTAAAATATTCCCTTGTATAGGTTATGTATTCTTGCCTTATTCGGAAACCTAAGTTCTATCTAGTTTTTGATATTACAAACAATTTAACAGCGTATGTCCTTGCATGTATATCTTTGTGCACATGGAAGAGGGTGGCTGTGTAAGAGAATGCCCATTTCCTCATATACTAGGCAATATTGGATGTTACTGATCTTTATTATTTTTACAGGGTTTTTTTGTATGTGAGGAAGATTGACGCTGAGCTCACATCTGTTGCCAATCTTCCTCTTGTTGCTTGAAGCAGATTGTTGCTGAGCTAACATCTGTGCCACTCTTCCTGTTTTATGTGGGATGCCGCCACTGCTTGACAAGCGGTGCTAGGTCTGCACCTGGGATCTGAAGCTGCGAGCCCAGGGCTGCTGAAGCAGAGCACACAAACTTAACCACTAGGTCCTGGGGTTGGCCCCAGGTTTTTCTGTTTCGTTTTTTGTTTTTATTAGTGAGGTTGAGCATTATTTTATTTTTAAATATCTGGTTATCTTTTTATTTTTAATGTGATTCTTCCTGTGAGACATTTACATAAACAATTGGATTGACAGAACAGCATACCTAAAAAGGAAATTTAAACTTTTTGATAAGGATTATTGTATCTCACCATCCTCTCGTCCAGCTCACAACTCACTCCAGATACTTCAAAGTTCAGTTAAGGCATTATTTTCTCTGAGAAGCTTTTCTTGCCCCCTCAGTCTGATTTAGATTTACATTGTTTTTTGCGAGGGGGGTCTTCCCATAGCGTCTGGTATCTTTCTTGGAGCACTTAAAAAATGTTATAGCTATTGGTTTACTCTCTCTCCTCTTCCAGACTATAAGCTCCTTGAGGACAAGGCTGCTTTCTTCTTTCTTTTTTTTTTTTTTTTTTGATTTTTTTGATTTTTTTTTCCTTTTTCTCCCCAAAGCCCCCCAGTACATAGTTGTATATTCTTTGTTGTGGGTCCATCTAGTTGTGGCATGTGGGACGCTGCCTCAGCGTGGTTGGATGAGCAGTGCCATGTCCGCCCCCAGGATTCGAACCAACGAAACACTGGGCCGCCTGCAGCGGAGCACGCGAACTTAACCACTCAGCCACGGGGCCAGCCCCTGGTTTCTTCTTATCTGAATCCTCTTTGTCCGGAGCACTGAAATGTTTATTGAAGGAATAATGTTGTGTTTGTGTTTGTTTTTTGTTTTTAAGTACCAGGCGTTGCTGAATTTGCAGCTTCCTTCAAAAGTGTAAGTAGTATCATTCTTACCTAATGAAGTTTATCCAATGTTTTGCCCCTGGGTAAAAGTTCCAATATCTCTTATTTCTTTGTTTTTAAGAATAATGTCATGGCCTTCAAATCAATTTGTAACTGTAGCCCTGGAAATCTGTTTATATTATCATCATGTTAATTGATGATAATGTCTTCCTCTGTCCAAATGCTCTATTTTGGTGTTTTGACCTTTGTTGGTTAGCCTCTTTTCTCAGCTTAAAAGCTTTTAAGGTGAGGCAGTTGAAATATTTAATGTAATGCCAGTATTCTTTTGCTCAACCTATGATTTTGAGGCTTTTCCCTTTTTTTGGTGCATTAAGACCTTAGCTTATACTTCCTTAGAGCTCTTTGAAATTTCTCAGTGGCCCATCAGAAATCTAAAGGAAAACATCCATTAGAGGCACAGCTTTTCCACTTCCAGGGCACCAAGCATTGTGCTTGATGCTCTAAATATATTTTCTTATATATTCCACACCAGGAGAATATGATGATTATAATGTTAACTAGCACTTACATAGTGCTTACCATATGCCAGGCGTTGTTATAAGCACTTTACATGTATTATTTCATCTTCCCAAAACCATGTGAGATATAGGTACTATTATCATCCAGACAAGGAAATAGGCCCAGAGAGGTTAAGTATATTTCCCGAGGATATAGTTATAAGTGGCAGAACTAGGCTTTGAACCCATTAGTCTCCTTACCAGCATCCATACTCTAAAGACTGTGCTTAGAAGCATTTGAGCCCAATGTTAAAAGCACCAACAGAGAAACTTGAAAGTTAAGTTACTTGCCCAAGACCTGGTGAGTGATAGGCCAAGATTTGAACACAGGTATGTCTGATTCCAAAGCCCGTACTCTTTCTATTAAATCATGCCCTTGGGGATTTGTAATATAACTCTCACAGTACCTTACTATATACTTAGCATTCTCTACTCATTATTAGAGTTAAAGGTGCTGAGTTAAATATTAAGGCCCCTCTGGGCCTGTGGCTTTCAGGTCCCATGAGAGTATTTGTTCAGAGGGAGTCTGATGTTGTAGCTTCTTTCATTTTTTCAAGAGCTGGGATTGTGTGAAAACTGGCCTGTGCTGCTTTAGCATCCAATAAGGCCTCAGCATGAGGAGTGCAGGGTAGCTAGGCTTTAGAGTCAGACCCACTCGGATTTGAATCCTGAAATCTGCTACATAACTATCTGTGACCCGAGAAAGTTTCCTAACATTTTTGAGCTTTAGTTTTCTCAGCTGAAACTACTTCATAGGATTGTTAGTATAAAATGCTATAATGCATGTTAAACACTTTGCATGGTGTCTAGGACATAATAAACAATCCACAGTCACTATTATAATTATTATAGCAACTTTAATCTAGTAGATTGAGTAAAAAGGACCTGAATTAATTTTCTTAGATTCTCATTCATACTTAGTTTTCAGTTAATTATATTTGGTTACAACTAAGTATTTTAAGTTGTAAATATAAATAAGTATTTTTTAAAAAAACTTTTGAGTATAATGTTTCTTAAAAATCTGATTAAATATTTACACCTTTTTCCTAGAAGTGTGCACATACATATCATTATGAGTTTTGTTTCTGTGGGTTGAGGGCCATCTTAGGACCCTAGGTTAAGATTCCCTGGTATAGTCTGTTTCCCTACTGGGGGTAGAAATGGTGAGTTTGACCTACAGCCTTCTACAGGAGGCAGTATGGAGTAGTAGTTTCTGAACTCAGGCTTCGTGGGTTTTGAATCCTGGTAGCACTAGCTGTGTGAACTGAGGCGGGTGATTTATTATCTTCCTCTACTTTGGTTTTTTTCATTTGTAAAATGAGGATAATAATACCTGTGTCACAGGGTTGATTTGGAAAATAAATGACATGATACATTTAAAGTGTTTTACTTGTCACATAGTGGCAAGCAAATGTTAATTTTAATTTTTTTGGTGAGGAAGATTAGCCTGAGCTAACATCTGTGCCAGTCTTCCTCCATTTTGTGTATGGGATGTCTCTACAGCATGGCTGATGAGTGGAGTAAGTCCACATCCAGGATCCGAACCTGTGAACCCAGGCCGCCAAGTGGAGCATGCAGAACTTTAACCACTCAGCCATGGGGCCAGCCCCAGTAAATGTTAATTTTAAATAAAGGAAAAGGGCTCAAAGCTGAAGCAGTCTTGCTCAGCTGTACCTGTCTGCACAACAGAATCACCAGTGTGCAGCTGTGGAGCTTTTGAAAAATACATATGTAATGTCCCTTGCTCTGTACTCTCCATTGGACCCTTCCCCAACTCCTGATGTTCTAAATCTATACATCTGGGGTGTGGCCAGGACATTTGTATTTTTTTTTAAGTTGCATAGATAACTCTTGTATACAACTAGGATTGAAAACTTGCCCCAAAGCTATTCTAAGAATGGGCTCTCCTTCATATTTTGTTAAGTTCACTTTCAGAAATGAGAAGATAACTTAAAGTTAAAATTTTGTAAAATATCTACAATAAAATGTAGTTTCAAATGTTGATCAATACTGTCTTCTCTCATTCAAAGTAAGGATTTTATTATTCTTGATTCTTCTTTGAATCTTCTCCTCTGCCAGAGAATGTTACTTATTGATGATTGTTTCAAACAGTCCAGCTGTAGGCTTTCACCAGAACTGAATTTCAAGTAGTTTCTTTCGCTGCTATACTAAACTTTTTGTGCCTAAAACACTAATGATAGTCAGACCTAATTCTCCCAAGATCGTTTCTCTGATACCTACTTTAAAAGGTGAGCAGTATTATTTTGTAAGGTGACTATTTATAGGCCATGTCTGAACCTGGAAGAATCGGGGTTTTTGAAATTGTAATTTGCCAAAATTTTCAAACTACTTGAAGGCTATGTGACAAGCTCCTTTTCCTGTAAGAAGGAAGAGTGGGGTCTCTTCACGTTTTATATGTGTCAATGGATATATATATGCTTATGTTCTGACAGCCTATTACCAGCTCTCCACCCAAATGGATGGCTGAAATAGAACGTGATGACATCGACATGTTGAAAGGTAAGCAATGCTGGTGGCCTCTTTTAACCTGATGTTTATGCTCTTCCCCAAACCACCTTTCCAACTTTTCTCTCACTATTCCCTTAAAAGTATTCTTGGTTGCAACCAGACTGCCTACGTAACCATACTTATTCATAGTTCTTCATATCTAAATGCCTTTCTCTACTTCTCCACGTGTAGAAGTCCTGCCAATTTAAGACTCAGTCATGATGATTTCTTCCGCTGCTAAATTCCCTTAAAATATTAACTTTATTTTGTATAATGCTTATAGTTAACAAAAAGCTCTCACATAAATTTTCTCATTTGATTCTCATAAAGATCCTGTGAATTAGGTATGATGATGTCTGAAGTTTAGAGATTAACTTAACCAAGATTTATTAGAAAGAGTTAAAAATTTAAACTCTGATCTTTTAAGTCTAGTCTCTTGCCACTGTAATACAAGTGCCTTATTTAGGATTTACTGCCATATATTGTTGTCAGTACTATTAATTGACAAACCTTTAGTGGGTTAAGACCTGTCTTTTCTTTCTTTCTGTCCCATCAATTTCTCCCATAAAGAATACTGTAAGTAGTGAATATTGTTGTTTGATAAATGACTCGGAACTCAACCACAAAGTGGAAATTTAAATTAAAAAACATTAATTTTCCTTGATTTTGCTCTACTTTATTTAATTTTTTATCATCCTTCTGCTGATAAGATTCATGATGGTTGTGAAGTAATAGACTGAAATTAAGGTAAAAATCTGGGATTCTTGAACTATTTAAGCAGCTGAACAGATCAAGAAAGTCTGCGTATGCCTGATATGGATAATGAATGTGGCATGATAAGTGGGAGAAAGTAACATCTTCATCTGATTTCAGAAGTAGTTCATTGTTCTGTATGAAATGCTTAAATGCAGATCCCCTCCACCAACCATGGAAAAATTAAGTCTCAAGGGCATCTCAGGTTCATTGTTCTAATGTTCCAAATAGACATTTATATAATATCCCATCAGTATGTACTTTCTAAGGAAACTTTTATTTTTTTTATTTTTTATTTTTTTTAAGCTTTTATTTTTTCCTTTTTCTCCCCAAAGCTCCCCCGGTACATAGTTGTATATTCTTCGTTGTGGGTCCTTCTAGTTGTGGCATGTGGGACGCTGCCTCAGCATGGTTTGATGAGCAGTGCCATGTCCGCGCCCAGGATTTGAACTAACGAAACACTGGGCCGCCTGCAGCGGAGCGCGCGAACTTAACCACTCGGCCACGGGGCCAGCCCCTCTAAGGAAACTTTTAAATTTTTAATAAGGATCCTAGTATTATTTTCCAAGCAAATTGACTTGTGTCTTAAACCTAAAAGGAATGAGTGCTATTCAAATGAAAATCTGGAAAATAAGTTTTTATTTTAAGTATACTTTTTATCTGATAAACTTAAAAAGTCTTAGAGGAATTTGATTTGAAGGGAAAGTTTGGATTAATATTTAGTCTTTGCTTTCTGGACTTAGGGAAATGGGGAGCAGTAAGTAGTTGCTGTTTTGTAAATGATAGTGGAGACAGTGTCCATTTTGCAAGACAGAGATGTGTCTGTGGGCTTTCTCAATGCTATGTCAAATCACAAAGTTTCATATTTTAATGGTGTATTTATTTTGTATGATAGGCAAAGTAAATGTTATAAAAAGATCCTTAGGATAAAACACATAATTTACTATTGTGTCTATACTAACTCTCTTCTCATTAAGTGGGTAAGCTCATCTGAGGCATTTTGCAGTAGTGGGATAAATCCACTGGGGTGGGTGTGTGTCTGTGTGTGTGTGTATAGAGGGAATGATTGGATGAGAAGAGATGTGGATGCATTTTCTACGTATTTGCTAGAAATTAAGCTTGAAAACTTTTATAACAAGGATTCCCAGCCCAAATGAGTTGTTGCTAGAGAACAGTGGAAAGAAATGGTATTGAAATAAATGACTCTGTTTCAGAACTGGGGAGCCTCACCACAGCTAATTTGATGGAGAAGGTACGAGGCCTACAGAACTTGGCCTATCAGCTGGGGCTGGATGAGTGTGAGTACCCAGATCACATTTATTCAGGGTTGCATGTTGTGTATTTCATGATGAGTTCTAGCTATAATTCAGAAGGTATCTTTATTAGGTGTTCTGAAGGTAAGAAGTCACTGTAATCTAAAGTGTGCCTTTTATGATAGTGTGTGCTGGAATAATTACTGAGTTTACTAGGTAACAAGTTATTTTTCTCTGTACAGTAAAAGTATATTGGAAACCCTTTCAGTTTTAAGTGATAGAATGTCAAATCAAACTAGCGTGAGCAAAACTGGGACATTATTAGTTCACGTAAATTAAAATTCCAGGAGTAGAAATAGCTTGGAGAATATCTACTTCCATGACTCTTATGGATGTCATTGAGATGTGCTCTTGTTCTTGCTTTTGTTTTGTATCTCAAGGCTTTGCTTCATTCATGTATTAGTCTTATTCTTTGGTGCTGCAGATGACTCTTTCCTAGAACTGGGGAAGGTGGCCAGAACAGCTCGAGTTTATGCGGTTTTCAGTCTCTTAATTCCCCAGAGAAAGAACGTGTTTTCTGAACATTCCAACAGAAAGGTCCTAGTGAGGACTGTGTTCCATCTTGGCTCACATACCTATCCCGGAACCAGTACTTCAGCCAGGTAGCATGGAACACTCTGATGGTCCAGGCCTAGGTCCTGGGTGCAGACACAGATTGGAAGAGTCAGTCTACTCAAATCACATGGAATTGGAGGGAACAATTAGTTCCCCAATGGAAGGGATAGATAGCAGACCAAGAACATAATCTACCATAAGTAATATTTTAAAAGTTCTCATTTATTCCTGTCTGCTTTCTATTCTTTTAGTTTAAAATTATTTCTTTATAGGTTGTATCTTTTCCAATTTTTGACTAATAGTTAGCCATCTCCTTAGCCATCTTTATCTTCTCTTTATTTTCAATACTGTGATTAGCAGTTGGCTTTCTTTTACCCGGAAAACATTTTTTAATCACTTCGTGAATCAAGGAGCAGAAAATAACAAACTGCTTTGAGATGTGGTTGTTAGGTGGTCTGCTAGGTTCACATTGTTACCTCGCTTTCCTCTGTGTACTGTCATTTCTCGTGAGTAAAGTTTATATCTTGGCAAAAGTACTAATTACCATGTATGTCACGGAACTCCAGGGTTTATAATGAAAAGGCAAGCTGCGATTATTAAATTTGTGAATGCAAGACTTGTATCATATACAACTTGATTCTGTTTCTAGCTCTGGCTAATAAAAGCTGTAATGATCATAATAATCCTTTGTTTCTCAGTGTCAATTCTTTTTATGAAATAAATTTTATGCTCGCCTTATCAAGAAGATGCTATATTCACAATCCCTGACTTCAAAACATACTACAAAGCTACAGTAATCAAAACAGCATGGTACTGGTACAAAAACAGGTGCACAGATCAATGGAACAGAATTGAAAGCCCAGAAATAAAACCACACATCTATGGACAGCTTATCTTTGACAAAGGAGCTGAGGGCATACAATAGAGAAAAGAAAGTCTTTTCAACAAATGGTGCTGGGAAAACTGGAAAGCCACATGTAAAAGAATGAAAATTGACCATTCTTTTTCACCATTCACCAAAATAAACTCAAAATGGATTAAAGACCTAAAGGTGAGACCTGAAACCGTAAGGCTTCTGGAAGAAAACGTAGGCAGTACACTCTTTGACATCAGTATTAAAAGGATCTTTTCAGACACCACGCCTTCTCAGAGAAGGGAAGCAATAGAAAGAATAAACAAATGGGACTTCATCAGATTAAAGAGCTTCTTCAAGGCAAATGAAAACAGGATTGAAACAAAAAAACAACACGCTAACTGGGAAAAAATATTTGCAAGTCATATATCTGACAAAGGCTTAATATCCTTAATATATAAAGAACTCTTGCAACTCAACCACAAAACATCAAACAACCCAATCAAAAAATGGGCTGGAGACATGAACAGACATTTCTCCAAAGAAGATATACTGATGGCCAATAGGCACATGAAGAGATGCTCATCATCGCTGATCATCAGGGAAATGCAAATCAAAACTACACTAAGATATCACCTTACACCCGTTAGAATGACAAAAATATCTAAAACTAATAGCAACAAATGTTGGAGAGGTTGCGGAGAAAAAGGAACCCTCATACACTGCTGGTGGGAATGCAAACTGGTGCAGCCACTATGGAAAACAGTATGGAGATTCCTCAAAAAACTAAAAATAGAACTACCATACGATCCAGCCATCCCACTACTGGGTATTTATCCAAAGAGCCTGAAGTCAGCAATCCCAAAAGTCCTGTGCACCCCAATGTTTATTGCAGCACTGTTTACAATAGCCAAGACGTGGAAGCAACCTAAGTGTCCAGCAACAGACAAATGGATAAAGAAGATGTGGTACATATATACAATGGAATACTACTCAGCTGCAAAACAGAACAAAATCATTCCATTTGCAATAACGTGGATGGACCTTGAGAGAATTATGTTAAGTGAAATAAGCCAGCGAGAGAAAGATAATCTGTGTATGACTCCACTCATATGAGGAATTTAAAACTATGGACCAAGAACAGTTTAGTGGATACCAGGGGAAAGGTGGGGTGGGGGGTGGGCACAAAGGGTGAAGTGGTGCACCTACAACACGAGTGACAAACATTAATGTACAACTGAAATTTCACAAGATTGTAACCTATCAATAACTCAATAAAAAAAAATTAAAAAAATAAAAAAAATTAAAAAAAGAAGATGCTATATTATCAAATATATTATGCTATATGTAAGATCCTATATGTACCAAATGTTAATCAACAGTATTATCTTTAGTTAGTTGTAGTTGAAATTATTATATTCCCTCTGTTCGGTTTTTCTTTTTCTGCTTTCCTACTCAGAAAGATAATGAAGTATTTTTTTTTACCACTTTTTATTATGGAAAATTGTAAACGTATACCAAGATAGAATAGAATAATAACCTCATGTACTCATGACCTGGCTTCGATAGTCAATATATGGCCAATCTATTTCACTTATACCAATTTTGCATAATTATTTTAAAGCAAATCGCAGGTATCATAGTACTTCATTGCTAAATAACTTGATATGTGATTTCAAAAGATGAGGACTTTCTTTTTTAAAAAAATATAACCACAATTCCATTATTGTGCCTAAAAAATTTTAACTAACTTGCTTGATATCATCAAATAGCCAATCAGGATTCACATTTCCCAGATTAACTCATAATTGTCTTTACGTATGCAGTTGGTTTGTTTGAATCAGGCTCTAAATAAGGTTCATATACTGTATTTGACTGATATGTCTCTTAAGTCTCTTTTAATCTGTCATAGTTGCAGCTCCCTTTTATTTTCCTTTGTCATTTATTAAACCTAGTTATGTGTTCTGTAGAATTTTCCACATTCTGGATTTCGTTGCTCACATCCCTCTGGTAGTGCTTAATATGTTCATCTATCCCTTTTTATCTCCTGCTAGTTAGATCTAGAAGCTTGCACAGATATAGGCTTGATTTTTTTTTTCTTTTTTTTGGTGAGGAATATTCACCCTGAGCTAACATCTGTTGTCAATCTTCCTCTTTTTTTTTTTTTTTTCACTTGAGGAAGTGAAACATCCTTGAGGATGTTGAGGAGCTACCATCCATGCCAGTCTTCCTCCACTTGGTATGTGGGATGCCTCCACAGCTTGGCTGATGCGTCCGGTAGGTCTGGGTCTGCGCCCAGGATCTGAACCTGTGAACTCAGACCCCTGAAGCAGAGTATGCAGAACTTTAACCACTCGGCCATGGAACTGGCCCCCTAGGCTTGATTCTTATTTTTATTTTGGCAAGGATATTTCATAAATGGTGTTGTTTACATCTGTCAGAAGATACATCATGTCTGCTTGTCTCTCTTTGTGATATTAAGATTAATTAGTTGACAAAGGTATTGTTAGTCTGCTATATTATTCATTGTCAAATTCTCCATCGGCCTTTGATAACTGCCTAGGTCCACTATTTTATTTCAGGTTGCAAAATGGTAATATTCTACTTCTGTCATTCTTTCTTATTAGCTAGAATTTTCTGTGATGGGCTTTATCTTATTAACTCTTTATTATTACTTTAAAAATTGTTCTTACTGGATAAACGATTGTTTCTTTTTACCAGTTTTTAGAATAATGAGTCAGTTCTCTAAGCATCAATAAAGTCTTTTAATGGCTTTCTACAGAATCAGAAAGTTGATGTGGTTTGTTTTAGTTTTAAATCCACACAGTTAAAGCCATTATTACTAAGTGTTTGCATTTCTAAAACTTAAAGCTTTGGAGATGGGGATTTGAAATCACCTAACTCAGCCACCTTAAGCACAAAACCAAAATTCCGTGGCAGAAATGCTCCTTTCTGCCAGGTGAGTCCTGTGAGCATAGCTGAGATTTTTCAACATTATTTTCTAGTTCAAAATTCAGCCTTATTTCAACTTCTGTAGCAGTGTTTTGCAACTGTCTCATTTTCCCTGATCATAATGAATTAACTGACATATAGAAAATAGTTTTTAAATTTAGAATTTGAAAGAATTATATTGATATGTACGGGACTTCTTAGATACAGTCTCTCTTTGTTTTATTGTGTATGGCGTATTTGCATAAAAGCAAGATCTTTTTTTTGTCCTTACAGATTATTCATCTACTCTAGGGGTTGACATTTACTTGACACCCTAATCTGGTGTTTCGATGTCTCAGTCCTCTTTCCTGCATTAATTGAAAGGATGACATGGATGAAAAATAAGCAATAGGAACTGATGAATCCCCAAGGACCAGTGATCCTGTTTTCATGCAAATATCTGCACTGATAAAGATGATGGAAAGAAAAAAAATGCAAAAAATATTTGTCCTCAAAACATGATTGTCTGTCACTTCCCTAGAGCGTTGTTAAATGTTAGTGTAGAAATAATGTGAACCTTCTAGGGCTGATAGTAACTAGATTGTGTCTTTTGGAAGATGACCCTGCCCTTTGATTTGGTACGTGATTATGTCTCGATAACCTTTATGGTGTGCAGATTTTGGAATAAGTTTTTGTATAGGCATTTATAGCTTCTCATGATTGGGGCCCCTTGGCTTGACTTGGGCAGTTAATTTATATGAAATTCCCATGGAATATATAGAAATACAAAAATTGTAAACTGCTTTATCATATAAAGAATTCTGTTTCTGTTACTTCCATCTGAGTTCAATGTCCTTCCTGTTTTACTGGAACTGTTAATAGTTACCTTCTAACTGGCCTCCCTGCCTCTCCACTACCCCATTCCTGTTCATCTTGTTTACCACTAGCAGATTAATTTTTCTAAAGTACCATTTGCTTCTTTGTTTGTCCTTTGCCCATGTCATCAGTAGTACTTCATTACCCATGTGATGAAATTCAAATTCCTTAGCATGGCATTCAGAATCCTCTACACTCTGGCCCTAGTGTAATCTCTAGCCTTTTTACTTACTTCTCCCCTACCAAAACATCATGCATGGTTCCCATTTCAAATACTTACTGTCTCTGGAAGACCTCTCCGTCTTCTTAATTCCATTCGTGCTATTCCTTTTTCTCAGAAAGCCCTCCCTGACCTATTTCTAGTACAGTCGTGCACTGCGTAACAACATTTCAGTCAATGACGGAATGCGTACATGACAGTGGTCCCATGAGATTAGTACCATGTAGCCTAGGTTTGTACTAGGTTATGCCATCTAGGTTTGTGTAAGTACACTCTGGTGTTCGCACAACGATGAAATTGCCTAATGACATATTTCTCAGCACGTCTCCCCATTGTTAAGCGATGTGACTATATTAGAACTTTCATTCATCCTTCATTATTCAGTCCAAGGTTTACCTCTTTCATCAGCCTTTCCTTTTCATACCTGATCTGGAAAGTGAATTTTCTTTCCTGGCCTCCCAAATTGCTCCTAGAGCAGTTCATTTGTTTCCTTTGTATGGACTTTTACCGTCCTGGGACATTTTTGATACATTTCTTATCTCTTGGATTGATTGTAACTCTTTAAGGTAAAAACCATATTTTTAGGTTTTGTAGCCCATGGAGTACCTGGCATATAGTAAATATGCAATGTGTATTTGCTGATTGAATGATCAACTGCTGATGCCTTCAAATGAAATGAAAGAATTTTTCTAATGAAATCCATTGACTTAAAACTGAAAAGGTGGAAGCTTCTGGAAATTGTTCTTTTTTTGAATAGTTTTTGTTTTATTTAATTAATTAATTCATTCATTCATTTATCTTGTGAGGAAGCTTGGCCCTGAGCTAACATCTGTTGCAAATCTTCCTCTTTTTGCTTGAGGAAGATTGTTGCTGAGCTAACGTCTGTGCCAGTCTTCCTCTATTTCATGTGCATTGCTGCCACAGCGTGGCTTGACGATGGTCTAGATCTGTGCCCAGGATCTGAACCTGTGAACCATGGGCTGTCAGAGCAGCGCGCGTGAACTGAACCACTACACCACCAGGCCGGCCCCTGGATAGTTTGTGTTTTATTGATGAGAAGTAACATTTGAAGATCTCATAATGTCCGGAACTTTTCCTCTTAAGATAGTAGATGATCAACCTCCCATAGTAAAAACAGTGTGAAGCTTGTTGATAATGGATTGGGTTTATCCTCTACCTGAACCCTACTCCATCACTCTTATGACCTGGGCATGATCCTAATTTAGCCTTGTAAGTTACAACAGTACATAGCTTGCTTTATTCCTAAGACCCACTGAACTATTATGAATCCTGTTAAATACTGATTCTTAGCGGTTTTTACCTTTTAAAAAAAATATCCCCTTGTGTCTGAGGCTACAAACCTTTTAGTAGTCATGCAGATGACCTCCTTACTGGCTATATTTGACATATTTTTAAATACAATGTGAAAATTGGGAAAGTAGCCGATCATGCCATTTGAAACTAGGTCTAAAGCTTTGGGCTCTAATACATTTATTCTTTTTTCTTTTTTTTTTTTTAGAACAGCTTTATTGAGATACAATTCACATGCCCTACAATTCACTTATTTATAATGTGCAGTTTAATGATTTTTAGTATATTCAGAGTTGTGCAACCATTACCACAATGAATTTTAGAACATTTTCATCACCCCCAAAAGAAACTCTACCCATAAGCAGTCCTCCCTATTTACCCCCCACACTCCACAGACTTAGGCCACCACTAATCTGCTTTCTGTTTCTGTGAATTTCTCTAGTCTGGAGTTTCATATAAATGGAATCATACAATATGAGGGCTTTTGTGATGGGTGTCTTTCACTTAACATAATATTTTTAGTGTTCATCTATGTTGTAGCATGTATCAATACTTCTTTTTTATGGCCAAATAGTATTCCATTGTATAGATATATTTATCCACCAGTTATCCACGTTATATTTATCTACCAGTTGATGGACATTTGGGTTGTTTCTACTATTTAGCTAGTATGATAATACTGCTATAAACATTCATGTATAAGTTTTTGTGTGGATACATGTTTTTGTTCTCTTGAGTTTATAACTAGGAGTGGAATTTCTGGGTCATATGGTAATTCTACATCTGACCTTTTGAGGAACTGTCATACTGTTTTCCATACTGGCTGCACTGTTTTACATTCCCATCAGCAGTGTATAAGGGTTTCAGTTTCTACAGATCCTTGCCAATGTTTGTTATTATTCACTTGAAAAGATTATTATTATATCCATCCTAGTGGATGAAGTGGTATCTCATTGTGATTTTGATTTGCATTTGCCTAGTAGCTAGTGATATTGAACATGTTTTCATTGGCCAGTTGCATATCTTCTTTGGAAAACTGTCTATTCAGATCCTTTACCCATTTTTAAATTAGATTGTGTCTTTATTATTGAATTGTAAGACTTCTTTATATATTTTATAAACAGGTCACTTATTAGATATATGATTTGCAAAAGTTATCTCACATTCTGAGTTGTCTTTTTACTTTCTTGATGGTGTCCTTTGAAGCACAGAAGTTTTTAATTTTGATGAAGTCCAATTTATCAGTTATTTCTTTTGCTGCTTGTATTTTGGTGTCATAACTAAGAAACCATTGCCTAATCCAAGGTCCCAAAGATTTATGCCTATGTTTTCTTCTAAGAGGTATAGTTTAGCTCTTACAATTAGGTCTTTGGTTCATTTTAACTTAATTTTTGCATATGGTGTGAGGTAGGGATCCAAATTCATTCTTTTGCATGTGGATGTCCAGTTGTTTCAGCACCATTTGTTGAAAAGACTGTTCTTTTCCCATTGAATTGCCTTGGCATTCTTGTCAAAAATCAATTGACCATAAATGTGAGAGTTTATTTCTGAACTCTCAATTTTATTCCATTGATCTATGTGTCTGTCCTTATGCCAGTACCTCACTGTCTTGATTACTGTAGCCTTGTAGTAAGTTTCAAAATTGGGCTGTGTGTGTTTTCCAACTTTGTTTTTCTTTTTCAAGATTGTTTTGGCTATTCTGGGTCCCATGAATTTCTATAGGAATTTTAACTTGTCAATTGTTGCAAAGAAGTCAGCTGGGATTTTGATAGGGATTGCATTGAATCTCTAAATCAGTTTGGGGGGGTATACCATTTTAATAATGTTAAGATGATTTATGATGTGTTATGTCTTTCTGTTTATTTAGATCTTTAATTTCTTTCAACAATGTTTTGTAGTTTTCAAAGTCTCAGTTTTACACTTCATTTGTTAAAATTTATACCTATTTTATTTTTTGATGATATTATAAATGGAATTACTTTCTTAATTTCATTTTCAGTTTGCTGATTGCTAACTATAGAGAAATATAGTTAATTTTTGTTTATTGATCTTATATCCTGCAACTTTACTGGACTCATTAATTCTAATTGTGTTTTAGTAGATTACTTAAGATTTTCTAAAACAGAATCATGTCATCTTATAAATAGAGATAATTTTACTTCTTTATTTCTAATCTGGATGCCTTTTATTTCATTTTCTTGCCTAATTGCCCTGGCTAGAAATTCTGGAAACAGTGTTGAATAGAAGTGGCAAGAATGAACATCCTTGTCTTCTTCCTGATCTTAGGGAGAAAACATTAAGTATGATGTTAGCTGTCGGGTTTTTGTAGATGCCCTTTGTCAGGTCGAGGAAGTTATCTTTTATTCTTAGTTTGTTGAGTGTTTTGTTCAGGAAGAGGTGTTGAATTTGATGCCTTTGTTTTGATTTCACTTTACTATATGCTGTAAGAGGAATAAAAATCCCAATTGAATTTATACTCATTTACTTCAACTAGTTTGAAATTACCTTGGTACTATAAAGAAAAGATTGGCTAAAAAGTTATTAAGCAAATAAGATCACACTGAGGATATTAGCATCTAAAAAAGTTTTAAGAAATTTAGCTTATTTTGATATAGTTTGTTCTGCTAATTTATAGTCTAATCTTGTATGTTTGTTTAACACTTTCAGCAGAACTGTAATTTGTCTAAATTTAATCACCATAGTTTTTAAAAGTAACATTTTATTGTAAAAAGATTGAGACTTCCCCATTCAATCCTGATACTTCATCCCAGTAGTCTATAGTGATGAAGTTGTCTGCATCAGAAACTATTTGGTACAACTTTCTTTGGTGGTGATACCAAAAGAAAGCTTCTGCTTCTAAGCTAGCTTGTGGTATGGTAGACTTTTCTACCCTCTACACCTGTGATTTTTGAAAAAGTGGCCATTTATATTTAGAAATTATTTCCCATCAAGATAAAATTCTAAAGAACAGTTAGCTCTATTAATTTTTGTTTTAATGTACAAAGGAGGTCAGAGAAAGAATAACTGGGACTTGTACACCCTGCGTATTCTTCTTTGTGGCCTGACATCAGGGTTATTTCTCTGGCTCGCTTTATAAGGCCTGTTCAGTCCTACTCTGTCTGTAATGGTTAAAAGTTAACTGCACTTGACTAAGGAGAAAAATCATCTAGCCTTTAACCTGTAGGTGGCAGCAGGAGTCTTATTGTACTACTAGCTTTTCCTCCATCTCTGTCTCTGGAACTGGGTTTCTGATTTAGGTAAAAAATTCTTGTGACTTTACTAAACTACTTGCCTAACTTTGTTGATGTTTTGCTTGATTTTTAGCTTTCTGTTTACCTTTTCATCTCTGTCTTTTTTAAAAATTCCTTTGTTAACTAATATATATTTTTGATGCTCAGAGTCCTTTAGTTTTTCTCTAGTCAGAAATAACATTTTGCTTTTGGTTAAGGAGACTGATGGGCAAAAATTCCCAAAATGTGGTAGTTTAATTCATTAACTTCCATATGTGAATGTAAGACCCTCAGAATGGGTTTAGCTCCCTCCTCTCAGCTTATCTTGTTCTGTCCTTTAACTCTGTTGGTTATTGTGTGATATCAGACAATGCCTTGTTATAAAGCAGAAATGTTAGCTAAAATTGATCAAATAAACTTGGAGTAATTAGTCCTTCTTTAAGAAGAATTTAATTGTTTTAAAATAAAACTTTCAAATATGTACGCATTTTGAGTGATGAGATAATTGCAAAAGAATGAAGTGTTCAATTCAGCAACTGTTTGAGTGCTTACTTCCTGCAAGGCTCTGTAGGGGATATGAAGATGAATAAGACATAATTACTGCCCTTGTGCAGATTAAAATCTAGTAGGAAAGGGAGATAAGACAATTAAGTAAATGATTCTTAAAGGAAGGTAGAGAAGATAAGCTCCCTAAGAGTACAAAGAACTGTGGGATTAGGGGAAAAGAGGGCACTTACAATAGATTGCCACAGGAATGGCAGATAAGTTTCTTTTTGTATGTCAACATGGATTGATTAGCAAGGATTGCTAGAAAGGGCTGTTAAATTGAGAAGGATTTTGAGGAATCTGGATGCAGAGAAGTCAATTAGTGATGTCTCTTAGGGATAAGGGAAAGGGGTTTGGTAGTATTTACTATTTCTGGATCATTGAAAATAGACCTTAAAGAACACATAGGGTCTTGATGTGTGGAAATGGGAAGGGACCATGTTCCAGGTGAAGTGAACATTCGGAGCAAAGTAGAGTTTGAAAACAACAGCTAGTCTCAAGGAACAGTGTGAGTGATCTAATGTGGTCCTTAAGGAGCCCAGGTTATATTAGGGTCATAAAGACTAAGACTAGGAGGGAGATGTGGGCCAGATTGAGGAGGGCCTTGAACTCTAGGGGGTGAGGAGTTAGACTCATAGGTAATGGGGAGCATGTGAAATGTTCTTTAAAAAGTATTTTAATGACTGTAACATTAGCTAAGTGTTCCTGATAGATGGTTTGTAGAGACACTTTACTGAAAGAGACTACCTCCAATTTGTTTATTGTAAAGATAAACAAGAAAGTAAAAATAACCATAGCTTTCTCACGAAGAGATAACCACTGTTAACGTTTGATGTGTTTCCTGGCCCCCTATTTCCCTTTACATATGGATGCGTCTGTTTACATCTTGACTTGTGCCCATACATATACACAGACATGCTTTTAAAATGACTGAGACTCTAACATATGTATATAGTTTTAGCCTGTGCTTTTTTTCATTTATTCTGTTGTATGCATTTTTCTGTCATTAAAAATTCTACCCCTTGGGGGCCGTCCCGGTGGCACAGCAGTTATGTTCACACATTCCGCTTTGGCAGCCTGGGGTTCGCCGGTTTGGATCCCAGGTGCGGACATGGCACAGTGTGGCAAGCCATGCTGTGGTAGGCGTCCCACGTATAAAGTAGAGGAAGATGGGCACGGATGTTAGCTCAGGGCCAGCCTTTCTCAGCAAAAAGAGGAGGATTGGCAGTAGATGGTAGCTCAGGGCTAATCTTCCTCAAAAAAAAAATAAAATTCTACCACTGAAGATTTCTGAATAGGGAAGTCACACACCTTTAGGAGGCATTCGTGCATAGAATGGGATGAAATGGTAGAGACAGGAGGCTGGAAGCTATTGCGGAAGTCCAGCAAGAATAATTGAGGGCTTGAATGAATGGTGGCAGTTAGAATGGGAAGAAGCGCACTGACAATAGTTGTTCCAGGTATATCATTTTCAGGACTAGGTAGGTAACTGTCTGGATAGATCTTAGGAGGTAAGCGGAAATTAGAGTCTACCATGATGTTTTGAACCTGGTTAATAACAGGGATGTCAGAAGGAAGAGAGAGATTTAGTTAAAGAAAACAATTACCTAACTCTTTTACATGTCCCTTAGTAGGCAGGTGCCTTAATTATTTTAGAAATAAGTTGAGGCCGGCCCGGTGGCGCAGCGGTTAAGCGCGCACGTTCTGCTTCGGCAGCCCAGGGTTCGCCGGTTCGGATCCCAGATGCGGACATGGCACCACTTGTTAAGCCAGGCTGTGGCAGGCATCCCACATATAAAGTGGAGGAAGATGAGCACAGATGTTAGTTCAGGGCCAGCCTTCCTCGGCAAAGAGGATTGGCAGTGGTTAGCTCAGGGCTAATCTTCCTCAAAAAAACAAAAGTAAAAGCTATTGGTATAAGTTAGTGTTAGTAATAGAAGGAAAGCAATGCTGTTGTCTGGTTTAGTCCCATCACCTAGGCAACAGGTATGTTTTAGATAGTTATTTTTTTTTCTCATGGAAATGAATATGTGAAACAGGTTATCTATAACTTCAGAAATGGAGTCGTGGAGTCCCTGTATTCTTTGGCAGGTTATTAAACCTCTAAGTTGAATAAATTACTTTGTATAGTTTTCTTCCATAGTAGTATTATTTCATTCAGTTACCTATCTGTAGCTATTCAGGAAATTGTTATGACCTTTGTGTATATGTAGATGTCCAAATCTTTGTTAACTGGAAAAAAAGTTCAGAAGTTTAAATTTGAAGTAACAATAATTGGCCAAAAATATTTGATGCTAATGCATCTATTAATTAAGAACTATATTTGGATTATATCAGCACCAGGGTAAACTCCTCCTAGGAGAGAAGACTGCATGTTACATGTAGTTGGAGATTTGTGGGATCTCTGATGGAGAGTGAAATATATTGCCAAATTGTCTTCCAGAAGGGCACTATCTACCCCTACTTCCCTGCTAACATGAAGTATTATAATTTTTTAAAGTCTTTGCCAACTTGATAGGCAAAATATTAATATCTTATTTTAATGTTCATTTCTTGTGAAGATGAGCTTTTTTTTCTTGTTTCTTGATCATATCTGTTGACAAGAACTGGAAATTCAAGGAAGTATACATTTAAATTATTTTAACCTGAAAAATAAAGCCAGGGAACTTGATTAAAAAGCAACTTTAAAAGTTAATGTTGTAATCTCCATTTCTCAAATAGTAAATGAAACTTCTTGTTGTTTTATGCATTGCTACCATCTCACTGTAGTCATTAGTATGGCATCCTATTTAGGTAGTAATATGGTTTGAAATCTAGAAATCCTACATAGAAGGGATCAAGGTTATTCCTCATAATTAAAAATTGTCAATTTAGCCATAAGTATTTTGTTTTTAAAAATGTATTATGATAATGGGAAATAAAACATGCCAGTATTTCTCATTTTGTCTTTGGTTAACAAATTAGGATACACGAAGCCTCAAATTACCTTTAAGGCTTATAAACATTCATGTCTTTTATCCATTAGTCAAGTTATTTCATAAACCCAACATGGCCTCTGAAATGGCTTTACACACAAAGAGGATTTTACCATAAAATGCTTGCGTGTTTTATTCTCTTCTGATGTTTTTGAGGGGAGGGGAAGGATAGAGGAAAGCAGGCAGGGCATAAGTTAATTTGGATGGGGTTGGTTTTAAAGTAGCATTTTCCTTAATTCTATAAAATGTATGGTAGATGAGAAGATGTACATAGTGAAACAATTTAAAGTTCAACATTAGGGGAATAACCAAGTGAATTATAGTACATCCATACAGTAGAAGACAACGTAGCCGTTAAAAATCATGTTAAGGCATTAAAGAGCATTTAATGCTTGCTACATGTGAGGATAATTACAAGTGAAAAAATGCAGAGCACAAAGTCAAAGGGGTTTTTTTCTCTTTTTTCTTTTTTGTTTTGTTTTGAGAGCATGGGCATAAACAAATGACTGTAAGGAAATACACCAGGATGTTTTAATGGCTATCTCGAGTGATTTTTTTTCTTTAAAATTTTCTGAATTTTCCAAATTGTCAACAGTGAACACATTCTATTCTGTTGAGCAGGGAAGAAAACTATCTACAAAAAAAGAAAAATTATACACTGTTTTAGAAACAAAATTATAGTTACTTGAAAGATCTATCTCCTAATTTCCTGTGCAGTTAAAATTTTAAACTCGTTTATGGACTGTTTCTAAATAAAAATGACTGGATCCATTAAAAACAATCGATCATTTTAAGCAAGTGATGAATAGCAAAGTGAAAGTTAGTGATACTTCATTTCCCATCCTTAGCCTGTCCTTCCAGAAGTAGAAATTTGGAAGCAGAACAAAAGGAGTGGTAGGCTGTTGGGTCAAGGGCAATAGATGACTTAGTTGGCAAAAGAGGCATCTTTTCTTTTTTAAAGATTTTTTTTTTTACTTTTTCCTTTTTCTCCCCAAAGCCCACTGGTACATAGTTGTGTATTTTTAGTTGTGGGTCCTTCTAGTTGTGGCATGTAGGGTGCCGCCTCAACATGGCCTGATGAGTGGTGCCATGTCCATGCCCAGGATCCGAACTGACAAAACCCTGGGCCTCCGAAGTGGAGTGCGCAAACTTAACCACTCGGCCACAGGGCCGGCCCCAAGAGGCATCTTTTCATAAGCAAACATTGGCCAAGATTTTGTCAAGCTTTGTGTTTTCAGCCTTTCTTCCTTGTAATTGGAGAATTGAACTCAATATTAACTACTCAGTAGGAGCAAAGAACCATTTAGAATGTCTCTCAGTCTTAAATGGAACTGCAACTGTTCAGTTAGGAAGTAAAATGGACCTGATAGTTTATTTTTCTTTAGCTTGGAATATAGTTGTATTATGACAAAGAGAAGAGACCTGAATAATTGCAACAGGAATGTGTAGGAGTTGAGTTTCTTGCCAGGCTTAAGGTATAAGAATGACTGTTTCTGCTCCGGGGGAAATAAACTGGCATTTTTCTGATTTTTTTTGTTTGTTTATTTAATAGTTTGGTTTTTGATACTCTAGAGATTTCAACAAAATGAAGAGTGATTTTTGTTTTAAATGTAATGTCAGTTTCTTTGTTTTTTTCTTAGTTCTTTCTACTGGTTTGTGTTAGAAATATGATCCGGGAAGGTGATGATGTTGCATGGGAATTTATAAATGATGACAAAGCACTTTGCTGTAGGAAATCTAGAAAAATAATTACTTTTGATACGTAGAAGAGAAGTATCTCTAACCTTTAAGTCTAAACTAAACGCTTGGTGAAAGCTACTAATGTTTGGTATAACTGAAAAGAATTTGAGAAATATAATAGAAAAAAAGGGGATGATATTTTTAAAGGAAGAACTGCTACGTTTGATTGACTCTGTTGTAGAAGGATACATTGAAAGTTGCCTGGTGGGATAATAGTAAAGAAATCCTTTGAGAGGATAGTTAAATCTGACAGGTTGAAGTTTTGGATATGGATTATAAAGAGAAGAGAACTAAAATGAGACTTCAGATTCAGGATGTAAAAACATTCCACTGTTCCATCGTATTTTGTTCTTTAATAAGCTTTTAAAAATTGAAGTATAATATACATAAGAAAAGTACACAAATCATAATGTACAACTCAATGAATTTTCATAAAATCAATACTCATGACCCAGAGCAGATCAAGAAATAGAACCTTTCCAATATATAAAGCCTCCTCATGTCCCTCCCAGTTACTACCTGCTCCTTCCCCAAAGGCAAGCACTGTTGTGACTTACAGTATCGTGAAAGAATTTTGCTTATTTTTGAACTTTATATAAATGAAATCACAAATTATATACTCTTTTGTGTCTGGCTTCTTTTGCTCAACATTTTGGTATTCATCTATGTCATTATCTTTAGCAGTCATTTGTTTATTTTCATTGCTGTGTAGTATTTCATTGTAAGACTACAACACAATTTATTTTTTCATTCCACTAATGATGGACATTTGGATTGTTTCCAGCTTTTGGCTAATATAAATAAATACTATGAGCATTCTTGGGGTTTTTTTTTTTGTTTTTTTTTGGTACATGCCTTTTTGTTGTATATGTAAGTAGGAGTAGAATTACTAGCTTGGGGGTATATATATATGTTTAGCTTTCGTAGATACTTCCAAACAGTTTTCCAAAGTGGTTATATCAGTTCGTAAGCCCACAAGAAATTTCAGTTCCTCCAAGTCCTACCAATGGTTATATTTTTAGTCTTTTATTTTATTATTATTATTTTTTGCTTGAGGAAGATTAGCCCTGAGCTAACATCTGTGCCAATCCTCCTCTGTTTTTTGTATGTGGGTCACTGCTGCATCATGGCTTGATGAGTGGTGTGGGTCTGTGCCTGAGATCCAAACCTGTGAACCTGGGCCGCCAAAGTGGAGCATGCCAGACTTAACCACTATGCCATGGGGCTGGCCCTTAGTCTTTTAAATTCTAGCCATTCTAATAGGTAGAGTGGTATTTCAGTGTAGTTTTAATTTGCATTTCCCTAATAATTAATGAGATTGAGCACCTTTTCTTATGTTTATTGCCCATTTGGATAACCTCTTTTGTAAAGTGCTTATTCATATGTCTTGCTCATCTTTAAAAATTGGGTTGTTGGGGCCGGCCCGTGGCTGAGTGGTTAAGTTCGTGTGCTCTGCTGCAGCGGTCCAGGATTTCGTTGGTTCAGATCCTGGGTGCGGACATGGCACCACTCGCCGGGCCACGATGAGGTGGCGTCCCACATGCCACAGCTAGAAGGACCTGCAACTGAGATATACAACTATGTACTGGGGGGATTTCAGGAGATAAAGGAGAAAAAAAAAAAAAGATTGGCAACAGTTGTTAGCTCAGGTGCCAATCTTTAAAAAAAATTAAAATAAATAAATAAATAAAAATTGGGTTGTCAGTCTTTTAAAAATTGATTTGCAAGTATTGTTTTTATATTCCAGATATGCATCCTCTGTCAGTTGCATAAATTGCTAATATCCCACTCTGTGGCTTGTGTTTTCATTTTCTTTTTCTTTTTTTTTTGGTAAGGAAGATTCACCCTTAGCTAACATCATTGTTAATCCTCCTCTTTTTTTTTTCGCTTGAGGAGGATCAGTCCTGAGCTAACATCTGTGCCACCCTTCCTCTACTTTGTATGTGGGATGCCTCCACAGCATGGCTGATGAGTGGAGTAGGTCTGCACCCAGGATCCAAACCCAGGCCGCCGAAGCAGAGGGCACAGAACTGTAACCACTTGGCATTGGGGCCGCCCCCTGCCTTTTTATTTTCTTAATGATGCATTTTAATGAACTGAAGTCTGTTTTTTTCTCCCATCTTTATATTTTTTCAAGTTTCAAATCTCTTTAAAAAGTTGTACAAATAGAACAATAAATACTCATATACCCTTCATCTGTTCACCAATTGTTAACGTTTGTCACATTTGCTTTATCTCTCTATATATAATTTTTAATTTTATTGTTTTATTCTTTAGCTATTGGAGAGCTAGCTGCAGACATCTTGATACTTCATAAATACTTCAGCATTATTTCTTAAGAACAAGGACATTCTACATATCTACAATACAATTAACACTCAAATTTAACATCACATAATACAGTTATCTGATATACAATCCATATTCAAATTTCTTTAACTTAAACAGAAGTTTTGAATGTTAGTGTAGTTAAGTTTAGTGATATTTTCTTTTTTTGTTGTACCACCCCTGCCATTTTAATTTGTGTTATGCCAATGTCAAAGCTGTAATATCTTAGAAATAAATACTAAATTACTAGTGTGTCTTAGGCTGGCCAAATTGTTTTCTTCTTCCACTTCTCCCCCCTGGGAATATCAGAATATTATTATTGGTTACATAATAGAAAAGATTCAAACGGAGAAAGTGAAGGTGTATTTCCTCAACTCACTGGTTTCCTGATTTGGTGTTTAAGTTTTCTCACAACATTGTTGAATGATGCATTTTTAAATGTTACCATTTGTTATTTGAAAATCCTTGGAAAACCACTTTCCTTGAAAAACCAAAGCATCATTAATTATTTGTTGACTAACTCTGGCACTATACAATAAAAGAACTTGCATAATGAACTAACAACCCAGTTGATGCGTATAATTATTTTAGAATTGGATAGAAAAAAACAAGGAAGATTTTAGTCTCACATTAATAATTAAACTTCCATCCGTTAATTATAAAAACAGAAGACAGATCTTTTTGTCTTTTGTAAGTGTATGGAAATCACTATGGCTAGTGGTATAAGAAATATAGAGTGAATTGATAATGTGGAATGGAAACAGCAGATCCAAGCAAGAGATAATTGTTAGAATAGAGAAAACTTGTTTGGGTGGAATTGGGAAACCACAGGGAATTATACTGGAGCCATTGATTTCAGTTGGATTATTAATGATTCTGATAAGTGCTGTGCTTATAGAGCTTACAGTGTGACCCTGAATGGGAAATCCACCCTGTGCAGTGGATTAGTTTTAGAAACAGTTGAGCCTACTACATAGGTTTCTTTTGAGGAATGTTTTTTTTTTATATATATATATATACATGGGACGCCTGCCACAGCATGGCTTTTGCTAAGCAGTGCCATGTCTGCACCCGGGATCCGAACTGATGAACCCTGGGCTGCCAAGAAGCAGAACGTGCAAACTTAACCACTGCACCACCGGGCCAGCCCCTGAGGAATAGCTTTAAACATTAAAAAAAACAAGGCAACTTTGTGGGGATTAGAGCTATATTTTGTGAAAACGAATCTGTCTCCAATTTCCCAGTCAACTAGGAAAAGCCAGCATGAAGAAGGAAATGCATTGCTATAAAGATGCCTCAGGAAAAAGAGCTTGTTTGGGTGTCTTTGTTGTGAAGGTTAAGGAAATCATTGAAGCGCTATACACAATCTCCCCCCTGCCATTTTTTTTTTTTTTTGCTGAGGAAGATTAGCTCTGAGCTAACGTCTGTTCCAGTCTTCCTCTATTTTGTGTGTTGGTTGCTGCCACAGCGCAGCTGACAAGTGGCTTAGGTCTGTACCCCGGATCCAAACCCGTGAACCCAGGCTGCCAAAGTGGAGTGTGCCAAACTTAACCATTGTGCCACAGGGCTGGCCCCCAACTATAAATAATCTTTAGTCGCTTGCTGTCCAGCATAGTTTTTCTTTTTCAGATCATAAACCCTTTGTAGAAATGAATAACTAATGTAACTGATGTAAAGCATGTGAGCAATGACTTTAAGTCCCTGTTTCATGGTTCCAAAACATGTCTACTGGGAGGTTGGTATAATTGTTGGCATCACTGTGGACGTTTTGTGAGGTTTGTTTTTAAGAAGAAATTCTGAAGAGATCAGATCCAAGGAATTATATCTTATCTATAATTGATAGGTTGAAAAACTTATGCTTGTCTGGTTTAAAGAAAACTTTGGGAGAGGAAATTATCTTATTGTAGTGAGCAACTTGTAGGAATTGCTTTTTCAAAATATAGCTTAAGAAGTACCTTTGTTTGAAGAAACTAAGGCTAGTGGAGAGAAGTGATGACCTGAATATGATATAAGGAAAAGAACAATAACCTGGAGATAAGTAGGTAGAAGCCAGATGATAAGTAGCTAGTAGGTGAGGGCAATGTAGTAATTAAGTCTGGCTTCTAGAGTCATATAGCTTTGTTATGAATCTCCGTCTACCACTTTCTAAGCTCTAGTTCATTCATTTGTGAAATGGAGATGGTGACCTTAGAACAGTGGTTCTCAAACTTTTTGGTGTCAGGACTTCTTTACATTCTTAAAAAGTAATGGTGACCCAGAAGAGCTCTTATTTTTGTGGGTTATAGCTATCTGTATTTACTGTTTCAGATAGTAAAACAGAGAAAGTTTTAAAATATTTATTTTAAAAATAGGAATAAACCCATTACATGTGAACATAAATAACATATTTTTATGAAGAATAACTGTTTTCCAAACAAACAGATAGTGAGAGGAGTGGCGTTTTTTACATTTTTTCAAATTCCTTTAATGTCTGTCGTGATAAAAGACAGTTGGATTTTCCTATCTGCTTCTGCTTTCAATATGTTGAGATATCTTATGTTAGGTAGGCTATAGAAAACATAACTGTTCACTTATGAGAGAATGAGTGAAATAAGGCATCTTGGTATTGTACATATTTTTAATTCATGGACTCCCTGAAAGGGGCTTCACAATCCCCAGGATCTCCAGGGGTTTCATGATCACACTTTGAGATCTGTTACTTTAGAGTATTATTATTATCATCATCATTATTTTTTTTTAAAGATTGGCACCTGAGCTAACAACTATTGCCAATCTTCTTTTTTTTCCTGCTCTTTCTCCCCCAAATCCTCCTAGTACATAGTTGTATATTATAGTTGTGGGTCCTTCTAGTTGACACGTGGGATGCTGCCTCAGCATGGCCTGATGAACAGTGACGTGTCTGCGCCCAGGATCCGAACTGGTGAAACCCTGGGCCGCCAAAGTGGAGCGTGCGAACTTAACCACTTGGCCATGGGGCCAGTCCCTAGAGTATTATTTTGATGATTTGATGCAGTATTATTTATAAAACCTTAGCATAGTGTTGGCACTTAATAAGTGCTTAAAAACTGCTAACAGTTGTTATCATGATGGCAGCATATGGGAAATAAGCATAGTAGGATGTGATCATATTTACATTCTTAAAAATATCACTTTGCCAACATGGTAGAAAAGATGGATTGAGGATAAAGGAAATAAAGTTGATTCTTAGTGTACACCTTAAATTTACACAATGTGATACGTCAAATATATTTCAATTACAAAACAAAGAATGACTCTTAGGTTTCTGGCTTGGGTAAATATAGGGAGAAGACTACCTTTGAGAAGAAGGATTGGGGAGTTCAGTTGTACTGTATCTGTAGGCTGTCTAGGTGGATAGACCCAGGAGGTAGTTGAATGTATGGATCTAGTGTACAGGAAGTAGAGTTTTGGACATCATCAGCTTGTAGGTTCTAGTTAGATCCATAGGTGAGAAGATCACCCAGGAGAGGATATGTAATGTTAAAACAGAACCCTGGTATGATAGGTAGCTTCTAAGATGGTCCCCTGTGATCCCTGCTACTGGTATTTATGCCCTTGCATGATCTTCTCTTAAGTGTGGGCTGGATCTAGTGACAGCAAAAATGTTGGAATGCTGCTTCTGAGGTAAAGTTACAGGAAGACCATGACTTCTCTCTAGTCCCTCATTCCTCATTCCATAGGAAGCAAACTGCTATGTTGTGAATATGGAGAGAAAAACTGGCTTGGGAATTATAAGATCCAGGTCATTGGAAACAGACTGGTTCTTACTAACTTTACAAGTTACCTCTCTCTGAGCCTCATTCTCCTAGTCTGTAAAATGGAGGTAATAATACCTATCTTATTTGGTTGTTGAGTGGATGAAAGTGGATGATGATTGTAAAATGCCTAGCATGACTCTTCATGACCTTGGATTTGGCCATGGATGCTTACATATGACACCAAAAACACAAGCAACAAAAGAAAAAATGGATAAATTGGACTTCATTTAATTTAAAAACATTTGTACATCAAAGGATATTATCAAGAAAGTGAAAAGACAACCCACAGAATGGAGAAAACTTTTGCAAATCATATATCTGATAAGAGTCTAGTATCCAGAATATATAAAGAACTCTTACAACTTAACAACAAAAAGACAAACAACCAAATTAAAAAATGGACAAAGGACTTGAGTGGACATTTCTCCAAAGAAGATATACAAATGGCCGATAAGCATATAAAATAATGCTGAACATTGTTAGTCATTAGGGAAATGCAAAAACACAATGTGATACCATTTCTCACCCACCAAGATGACTATAATAATAATAATTTTTTAAAAAAGAACAGAAAATAACAAATGTTGGCAAGGATATGGTGAAATTGGAACCCTCATACAGTTGCTGGTGGGAATGTAAAATGATGCAGCCACTGTGGGAAAGTTTGGTAGACCCTCAAAAAGTTAGGCGTAGAATTACCATATGACCCAGCAATTCCGTTACTAGGCAGATGCTCAAAAGAATTGTTTGATGCTCAAACAAATGCTTGTACATGAATGTTCATATCAGCACTATTCTTGTTCGCCTAGCCTAAAGGTGGAAACAACTCAAATGTCCACTAACAGATGACTGGATAAACAAAATATGGTATATACATACAGTGGAATATTATTCAGCCATAAAAGTGAATGAAGTACTGATAACGTACTACAGTTTGGGTGAATCTCAAAAACATTATACTAAATAAAGGAATCCAGATACAAAAGGTCCCATACTGTATGATTCCATTTATATGAAACATCCTGGGTAGGTAAATCCATAGAGACAGAGAAAAAGTTGGTGGTTACCAATCAAGGAGAGGGGGGAAGTGAGAAGTGACTGCTTAATGGGTACAGGATTTTCTTTTGAGGTTAGGAAAATATTTTGGAACTTGATATAAGTGGCAGTTGCACAATGTTATGAATATACTAAATGCCACTGAATTGCACACTTGAAAAGTGTGAATTTTACCTCAGTAAAAAAATGCATAATATGGTATTTGACACCTAATAAACTATCAATAAATTTTAGGTTTTATTGTTGCCTAGTGTCACCTTTATCAGTAATTTAGTTGTGTGACCTTGAGCATCAGTTTCCTCGGTTTAAAAATGAAGTTGTTGGACTAGCAGACCTCTAAGATCCTTACAGCATTAAAATTCTATTATTTTAAGACATGGACATTCATCGTGTCAGGAAAACCTACTCTTATTCCTCCTGTGTCTTTCTTCTTTACTATCACACTAACAACACTTCTGACGCCAGATTTGTGGGGTTTTTTCCCCCACACCAAGTAATTCTGCAACACCAGATTTGCTGCTGCTGATTCCACAGGTTAAGGGCTCAGTCCCACAGGACTCCCCGCCCACCCCCCCACTTCACATGTCAGTCGCAAGTCTAGGTTGTCAGTTGTGCTTCTGACCAATTAGCCATAAATTGAATATTTCCACTAGCTCCTCCTTGGGTTTGATTAATTTGCTAGAGCAGCTCACAGAACTTGCGGGGGGAAAAAGTTTACTTACTGTCTGCCCGTTTATTATAAAAGGATATGATAGAGGATACAGATGAACATCCAGATGGAAGAGATGTGTAGGGCAAGGTATGTGGGAAGGGGCGCACCACTCCCTCAGCCTCTCCACGTATTCAGCACCCTGGAAGCTCCCTGAGCCCCATACTTTTGGGATGTTTATGAGGCTTCATCACATAGGCATGATTGATTATTAACTCATTTCCAGCCCCTCTCCCATCTCTGGAGAATTGGGGGTGGGACTGAAAATTTCAAGCTTCTAATCATGGCTTGGGCTTTCTGGTGAATAGCTTGTATCCAGGAGCTCACCAGGAGTCACTTTAATAGTGTAAAAGACACTGCCATCACCCAGGAAATTCCAAGGGATTTAGGAGCTCTGTGTCAGGAACCACGGTCAATAAATATTGGGAGAAAAGATGTTCCTAGAGCTCTTATCACTTAGGAAATTACAAGGGTTTTAGGAACTCTGTACCAGGAACTTGGACAAAGGCCAATATATATATTTTCTATTATCTCACATTCATACAGCAAATATTTATTGTATACCTTCAGGGTACTGTGCTAGGTACCAAGGACTTGGCAGTAAATAAGACAGAGATGGTTCCTGCTGTCATAGAGCTAACATTCTAGTAGATAGGGTATTAAATAATTATTTGCTGATAAATTATTTTAAGTACAATGTGAGTCAGGGGTTAAGAGGGCAGGGATAGTTCTGAAAAAAAGATATTTAAGTGTGAAGAATGATAGGAATTAACTGAGTGAAGGGAAGGGAGATGAGCTTTCTAGAGGGATGAGCAAAGTCTGGTAGTGGGAAGGCGCATAATGCCTTCAAAGAACTGAAAGAAGGCTAATAATGACGAACTCAGACAGTGACTGCTGAGATAGAAAAAGACTGGATCCTGTAAGACTTGTTGGTTGTATTAAGGATTTTGGACATTATCCTAAGAGCCCTGGAAAGTCATTGAAGGGCTTAAGCAAGCAATATTCACTTTCTGGCCACTTTCTGTAGAGAATGGTTTGGAGACGGGTAAGAGAAGAACTAGGGAGACCAAATAGGAGGTCATTGCAATAGCCAAGACTGTGGTGCCTAGAACTAGGGTCCTGGTAGTGACAGGGAGAGATGTCATTGACTTTGAGAGTGATTTAGGATATCGACTGGCTGTGGGAAATGAGAGAGGAGAGGGAAGTGTCAAGGATGTCTCCTAGATTTCTCCCATGAGCATGTAGGCTGGTGGCATACAAAGAACAGTGGAAGGACTTCTATTTTGGGCTGAGCTGGAATATCAGGGAGCAGATTCATCTTCTCACCTAAAACAGTTTTTTTAAATGACAAAATATATGAGGCAGTGGTTTCTAGAACACTGGATATCAGGCAACAAAGGACACTGATCCCTGAGAGATAGGAAGTAAGTGAGGTGAGCCCTGTGATTGTCCCAGCTTACTGCTTTGAGAGTTTCTAGACTGCAGTTCAGGGAGGGGGAACCCAGGTGGAGACCAGCAGACTCCCTGAGTTGAAGAAACAGCTCAGTCTGGTGAGACCAAGGCAGCTTGAGTTCACAGGACAGAGTACCAGAGAGGAGAGGGCTGGACAGAGAGAGAAGCCTGCAGATCTGCAGAGGATCCTCCTAGTATTCAGCTGATCAGCGCATTCATGTGAGGAAACTACTTAAGGCTAAAGAAAGAACCATTCAAAAGCATTAGAGGAAACAGTGACCGACACCACAGGGCCGTTAATATGCCTAGTCCCACCAGCCAGACTGGAAAAATCCCATAATTCACAAGACTCAGAAGGGTTTTGCCTCAGTAGTGGTGAATACATTTGTCAAAACTTACCCAACTGTACACTTCAAATATGTGCAGTTCAATCATAGATGAATTATACCTCATTAAAGCTTTTTTAAAGAACAATGGAGGAGGAACAAATTTGAAAGAAGAGATTATGAGTTTGGTTTTTGACGTGGGCTTTGGCTTTGAATGTTAGTTGGAGACATTGTGTAGGCAGTTGAATGTGTGGATGAGTGAGGTAGTTTTAATGGGGTGGTAGAGGCAGTTTGAAATGGAGTGAGGAATGAGTGGAAGGTGGGAAATGTAGATAATGCTTTCAGAGTTTGGCTGTTAAGAGCGAGGGAGGGTGGTAGGTAGAGGGAGAAGTGGAGTCAAAGTTTATTATTTGCCTTAGGACAATAGACTTATGTATGTTTAAATTCTGGTGGCAAAGATGGAAGACACAGCATGAAAAGGGATAAAGTATAAGTAACATTTCTGAGAGGGCTTGAAGGGTTAGGGTTTAGAGCACAGGTGCATTGGCCTTAGATTAGAAGAAAGAGAGCTACTCTATCATAAAAAGAAGAACGGGAGAATAGATGAAGATAAACAAGTTTGTGAATTGGTGGGAATATGAGAGAGTGCGTATATAGTAGTTCCCCCATTATCCACAGGGATACGTTCCAAGATGCCCAGTGGATGCCTGAAACTGCAGATAGTACTGAACCCTGTACAGTGATGCGTGGGAGAACCATGTTTTGGTCAATGACCTACTGCATACAGGACGGTGGTCCCATAAGATTAGCACCATATAGCCTAGGTGTGTGGCAGGCTATACCATCTAGGTTTGTGTAAGTACACTCTATAACGTTCACGAAATGAGGAAATTGCTTAGGATGCATTTCTCAGAAGGTATCCCCGTCGTTAAGTGTCATGTGACTGTACTATACATACTACGATAAAGTTTAACTTATAAATTAGGCACAGTAAGGGCTTAACAATAATAACTAGTCATAAAATAGACCAATTATAATAATATACTGTAATAAATTGCCAGCATCACTACTCTTGTGCTTTGGGGCCATTATTAAGTAAAGTGGGTTATTTGAACACAAGCACTACGATACCACAACAGTCAATCTGATAACCAAGATGGCTACTAAGTGACTAAATGGAGGTAGGGGGTGGGTAACGTATACAGCATAGATACATTGGACAAAGGGATGTTTCACTTCCCAGGTGGGATGGAATAGGACACTGCGAGACTTCATCATGTTACTCAGAATGGCACACGATTTAAAACTTATGAATTGTTTATTTCTAGAATTTTCCATGTAATATTTTTGGACCATGATTAACTGTGGGTAACTAAAACCACAGACAGCGAAACTTCAGATAAGGGGGGACCACTGTATGTTGGATCACAGACTATTTCCTTTTCTGTATCTCTCCAATTTAAATTACATGAATGTATATCAGGAAATGAAAAAGTAATTAAATGTGCTTTTAATGTAGAACGGCAACTAAAAGTATCAACATGATTTAGAAGTTAAGTTTTTTGTTCTTTCTTTTTTTCTTCTCTTTTTTTTTTTGAGGAAGATTCGTCCTAAGCTAACATCTGCTGCCAATCCTCCTCTTTTTGCTGAGGAAGACTGGCTCTGAGCTCACATCTGTGTGCATCTTCGTCTACTTTATATGTGGGACGCCTGCCACAGCATGGCTTGATAAGCAGTGCTTAGGTCTGCACCTGGGATCCGAACTGGCAAACCCCTGGCAGCTGAAGTAGAGTTTGCAAACTCAAACGCTGTGCCACTAGGCCGGCCCCTAAGTTTTTTATTCTCAAGTACTCTGGTTTCTTGTTTGCTTGTCCAGGCCATCCTGCAACAAATAACCAGCCTGAATCCCATCCCGCATTGTCCAGTGTGCTTTGTTAAATACCACATTTGTGCTTTTCCTGGGTTTCAGCAATCTTGAGTATATTCCTAGTGTCAGCTTAGAATTCCTAAGTGCAGGAGTGCTTCTAGTTGAGATTTGAAATATAACTGAGAATAAAATTTCTATTTACGAAGTGACTTTTTTAAAAGTAAGGAGAGTTTTCTGGTCTTAAGGATCTCTTTCTCCCTCCTTTCAAAATAACATCTAATGTGGGAGAAAACAGATTCTAAAATGTAAAAGCCCTGCTGTTTTCTTTAGAATAAAAATGCTCTTATAGCATTGTAGAGATTAGAAATGGTGTGTGTAAAGTGCTTAGCACAGGTCTAAGTAAAGGAGTACAGTGTAGCACTACTGATGCAGCTGTCCACATGTTTTCTGTGAAAGACGAGAACAAGAGATATTGCTTATCTAACTGAAAAGAATTGTTAAAGAGTCATAGAATCTTTTTTGTAATATATATTTTTAAAAGTTAAATATGAGCTTTATTTTTTTGCCATTGTAAAACAATACATATTCATTGCAGAAAATATAAAGAAAGCAAAAATCACCCAAAATTACAGGATCTCAAAGTAGTGGTCATTTTTAACATTTTGATGAACACTCCTCCAAATCCTCCAAACATTTCTTTCTAAGAGGTATTATGCACACGTGCATACATGCATACACATATATATGCACATACACATAAATTTTATGTACGTGGCATCATGCCATTCCTGTTCTACAACCTGCTTTTTTGACTTAGTGCGTTGTGAACATCTTTCAATACCCATGCAAGCATAGCAAAATCATCAGTTTTATGACCGTGCAGAATACCGTTGTGTGATTATTAATGATGTGTTTCCTTAATTCTCTCTTAATGGACATTTAGGTTGTTTCCAGTGTTTCAGTGAAGTAAGTCATGCTGTGATGAGCCTCTTCTGCTCTACATCAAAGTGAATTGCACATGTAAAATTGTTTACACATACTGCCAAAGTGACCTCCACGAAGACTTGTCCAAATTATATTTTTAAGAACAGTAAATGAAAGTACATGTATTCCTACATCTTAGCCAACCCTGCATATTGTTAAACTTTTTAATACTTGTCCATTTTGTAGATGAAAAATTATATTTCAGTATTTTTTAAATCTTTTTTTGTTGTTTAAATTTTTTTTATTTTTTATTTTTATTTATTTATTTTTTGAGGACGATTAGCCCTGAGCTAACATCCATGCCCACTTTCCTCTACTTTATATGTGGGACGCCTACCACAGTGTGGCTTACCAAGCGGTGCCATGTCCGCACCGGGGATCCGAACTGGCGAATCCCGGGTGCCAACGTGCGCACTTAACCGCTGCGCCACCTGCCTGGCCCCTGTTTCAGTATTTTTTATATCCATTTCTTTAATTGCTAATAAAATTATTTTTACTGGCCATTTGTTTTTCCTCCTTTTATGAATTTCTTAGTATAGTCTTTGTCTACTTTTATATTGATTCATCTTCCAGTATTTAAAGGTGAGGAAACTGAGGTCTGAAGAAATGAAGTGACTTTCCCAGGGTCACACAGTAATTTAGTGGCAGAATCGGTAATCGTACCATGTTAGAGCTGAAAGGAAATCTTTAGAGATCATTGAGTCCCAACCCTCTGATGTTACCGATGCGGAAACAGAAGCCTAAAGATATTAGGTGACTTGCCTAGTGACGAGTACACAGCTCATTAGTGACAGAACCAGGAATCTGAATCATGTCTCACAAAGAGGGAAAGGCAAGTAACATTTTTGAGCCTGCTGTGTTTCTTGCATGTGTTTTCTCATTTAACTCTCACTACTATTCTACCATTCCTTTTTGAACGGGTGAGGTAATTGAGGCTCAGAGATCTTCATTGATTTGCCCAGAGTGACACACCTGCTTATCTGTGAAACTGGGACTAGAATCCAGGTCTTCAGATTCTTAATCTCGTGGTATCATTGCCTCCTAGAATGAAAACAGTAGATATGTGTCTTGGCTTTACTCAAAAACTCATTTGATAAAATATGATTTGCCTCTTGGAAACTTGTAAATAAAACTCTGCCTCTATTTAATAGTTCTTGTTTGTTACTGGACACCAGTCTGACACTTAAAAGCTTAAGGAACTTTTTGTTATAAGCAAAAGCAGATCAGAGATCATGTCTTATGCTTGTGGGTGAATAGAATTGAGGTCCATGAGCTAGGTAGGACCTAAGTTTTTTATGGTCGTGATGCCTGGGTTGAAGCTCTCAGTATTTCCTTAGAACTATTTTTATTCCATAGAGAATAAAATCTTAATATATAAAGTGGAAATGACATTTGGGTTCTCTGAAGTGTAAAATGGACCTCAAATCATCAAGGAGTCAAATAGGAACAAAATTGAAACCATGTCAATTGCGTCCTCCATATCTCTAAAAAATCCTGTTAACCTTCATTTCTTGACAGGGCTCAGAATTTCCAAATCATTAGAGCTAATTTGGTTGAAGCTTCACCCTCTAGAGATGCACAGAGATTAGTATTGACTTGTGTATAACTTTGTTAACACTCTTAGTTTGGTTCAGTTACATAGAAGTTAGTTGCTAAACTCTGTGTTGTGCATTTCTGCTTTCCAGAGAGATCTTGTAATTGTTTGGGTTGATGTCTTTTAAACCTGCTAGTTTCATCTGAATAAGTTGAGGAAAATGGAAGAGTGCAGCATTTGATAGACTCTTCCCTTTTTTCCTTCACAGAGGACTTTATAGGCTTATAGGATAGAGGGGCCAACAATTAACTAACATAATATTCTAGTCTTTAATTGTGGGGCTCTATTAAGCCTTATTATTTAAAAAATAAACATTATTTCTTATCTTTGGTATTTTTTGTTTTACTTTATTGAAACAATAGTTGCACATTAATTAGCACTTAGATATTCTGGTAAAGTCTGGGGTTTTGTTGTGTTTTGCCTTTTTGTTCTCCACTCCCCCCCCACCCCGTAGCCTTTGTGACTGGAAGAATGTGAAAAACAAAAGTTGGGTAGCTGAGGGCAGTGGTATAGCTAAAGCCATGCCACATTTAAGTTCCCATGGAGATGGTTACATCAGAGTATGGACCATTAACTCAGTCCACTATCAAAAAACAAGTATCACCAGAAGTAATTCTTATTCTAGTATCAAATGTATCAGTCCCTTAAAATCTCCTTTGGAATGTTGAAAAGAGATCAGATGAAACCTTCAGAATGGTTATTTATTGGGGAAGAAAAAACCTTCAATTTCATTCACCCATTGTAGCTCCACTTTCTCATTTTAATGCTCAGTCCACAGTGGCGATGGTAAAAAATGTCCTGCACCTACAGAGATGGCAGTGGGAGAGGGGACATCACCTTTTCACTTATTGCTTGTTGCAATTTGGCCTGTTTACAGACAGAATTGCTCTGTGGGTGCTTCTAGTGGAGAGCAAAGGAAATCAAAGTAACAGCAAGAAATCAGCATTTACACATGACCTGTGAATTGGCTAATTTTTAACATGCAGTTAGTTAAGAAATGATTACAACCTGAGGAGTCATGACCTCAACTTTTCATCAGCTCCATTGGATTGTGCCTCAGTTTGGAAATGAAGGAGGTATGCAGGAAGTTTTAATTGTACCTGTGTGATTTATCCCTAGTCAGCTCTTTAATTTCTTCTGGCTGTCTGAGGTTTCCGACATGCTGTAAATTTCCCCAACTTTTTCATTATCTGCAATTTCTTTATGACTCGTGAATCGGAGTGGAGAGAGAGTGTGGATTTACAGCAGAGATAAACATGTCCATAAAGTCTGTATCTGTGTCAGTAATTGTACTGCTGTCAGTGACTGTCCTGTTTTACAGGCCTCTCTTGGGAAAGGAACAGGCTTCACTACCAGCAGCACTGAAGTGCTTGCTTTGATTTGCATTAACTTGCTGGGAGATTAGGAATGGTGGGATAGGAATTGATACTGGACCTTGGCCTCCCTTGTTTGTTGGTTGGTTGGTTGGTTGGTTTAAGGTCAAATGACTTTGTGTTGGATAACTGTGTTGAAAATACAACATGGACAATGCTTGTTTCCTGAGTGAAAATGCAACTTATACTGATATGGTAGATGTGAAAAATCCTTTCTAACTTCATTTTATACAATGCCTTTAAGATGATTTCCCCTTTCCGTCACTGTTGACAATTGAACTTGGGTCTTTTTTCATCTTTCCATTTTCCTTTTCTTAGAATTAAAATGCAGGATTTCTTCTTTGGAACGTTCATTCCTCCTCAAGAGTGGGGTAGCTATAGTTTTGGGGGTTTTTTTGTGTGTGTGAGGAAGATTGTCCCTGAGCTAACATCTTTGCCAGTCTTCCTCTATTTTGTATGTGGGACGCTGCCACAGCATGGCTTGATGAGCAATGTGTGGGTCCACGCCCAGGATCCAAACCTGCGAACCCTGGGCCATGGAAGTGGAATGTGCAAACTTAGCACTATGTCACTGGACTGGCCCCTGGGGCAGCTATAGTTCTGATGACAACTACATCTGCTGTATCTTAATTCTCAGTTCTTTCCTCACTGCTTAAAGTGGTGTGTCATCAACCATTTGCCATGAGAAAGGGAGTCTTAAAACAGAAATTCTTGATATTCCTGTCTTTAAAGATCCTTCAGGATTTTTCTAGTGTTTTCTTTCCTTACAGCAATTGTGAGAGAAACTCAAGTTAAGGGAAGCCCTTTTAAAATACATAGAAAAACCAACACATATACTTTTCTTCTAGTACAGTTTGTATTAGGGCAGATCCCTCAAGAATCAAAACCGTCCTTGCAACAAACCCTGAACCTTCTCCCAAGTGGTTTAAAAGAGTAGTAGGTGGCGGTACAATTTAACAAAGAGGATAAGATGCTTGAGAATTCACAATGTTGCTGTCACCTGTCAACTTCAGTAAAAACAAGGGTTTAATTAGCCAACAGTCTCACAGTGTTGGAGGATAATGGTATTAACAAAGAAAAAAGCAACACAACAGAAGATCATTTGAATACTACTTATGTAAATGCTATTCTCTGAAATGGCTCCACAGCAGGGATTGATAACTTTGTATTAAAGGTTTAATAAACATAGGTGCTGGAGAAGGATTCAGTAACATGTCTCCAGATTGAAAAAGGACAGTCAGTTTCTTCCTCACTCTCCTTAATCAGGCTTAGAATGAATCCAAGAGTAACCTGGCTTGAAACTAAAGGGAAGACTGGTGTACCTATTGGTTAACTACTTGTATAAGGGATAATTGTTGGGTGAAAATCCTCATGTGGTGTTTGACTTTTTAAGATCCCAAACTTCCTTGGAGCTGCAGGTTAAAAATAACTTATTTCAAATTATCAAGTAAATAAATGCCACTAATAGATCAGGAAAGAACCCCCTCTTCACTAACTCAAGAAGAAATTTCAGTGTCTTCTTTTCTTCCACTAGTACATTATGAAGATTTTTTAAGTTCCCAGTGAGCCTCCCTTCATACACACGTGTGTGTGTATGTGTTCGTGTACTTTTTTTTCTCCTTGAACTATTTGGAAGTTTCGCACATGGCACTTTACCCCTAAATACTTCAGAACACATCTCGTAAGAATAAGGACAATTTCCTACATAATAATACTCTAATGACATCAAAGAAAAATGAAGAGTATTTGCAAAACATCTAATATCATTCCACATTCAAAATTCCTCAATTTTCACTAAAAATCTCTTGTAACTTTTTTTTTAACCAAGATCCAGTCAAGGTTCAGGCATTGTAAATGTCAATACATTCTTGATAGGAGAACATTTAGTACTAAATTCTGCACATCAGCTCTTTTAATGAATATTTACCAGTGTTTTCTATGGTAAACATACATTTACTCAAATGGCTATCATTTTCCTCTAGAATATTGAGTTTCAAGTTCTCCATCTACACAGGCCTGCTTTATCAAGCTCCTTTAATCTATTTCTGGAATTCTCCCCTTCTCCTAACTGAATTAGCTGTAGAATTGATCTTTTCTCCAATAACTGCTCCTCTCTACAGTCAGAGTAATACGTGTGAAATGCAAATTGACACGTGACCTCATTCACTTCTTAAAACCCATCACTGGCTTCCCATTGCTCTTAGGATAAAAGCAAAAACCTTAACTTGGCCTTATATCTCTGCGTGATCTGGCCTTTCTCATACCATGCCCATCTCACACCCTGCTTCGCTCTCTGAGCATGGGTTCTACAAATTCCTAAAGAGGAAAAAGTGAGGTAAAAAATTCAGGCACACCTCTTGGAAGAGATGAAATTTGAAGTAGACTTAATGGCTGATATTTGCATACAGGAGGAAGGAAAACACTGCGGACTGGGAAGCAGTTTTTGAGTATGGGTTGGATTAGTTAGAGCATTAGAAAATGTGGTTGGAAAAGTGAGGATAAGCTAGCTTATGGAAAGCCTGAAGGACCAGGCTGAGGAAATCATTTTCAAAAGTCTGACAGCAACCCCCAGAGAGAAGTGAAGGATGTGGTGATGGATCTGAGACTAGCTGGGAAGCTGTTGCAGTCTGAGAATGCACTAACTGTTTGTACTAGATAGGACTGTGTGAATACAACGGAGGGGATAGATGAGAAAGATTTTGGAGGGAAAAATAGATATAAAATTGTAACAGACAAGAGAGACACAAGAGTCAAAATGATTTAAAGATTTTAAGCGCCTGTGACTAGGAGGATACAGTTTAGGGCGGACGGGGGTGTGCATTATAGAGCTTAAGTTCTGTTTGCTAAAGTATTATTAAGTCATCATTGAAATGAATAATTTCAACTACTATCAGGGTTATAGGCTAAAAAGTTGTGGATATCAGGTCTATTAGGATGAGGTTCAACTATATATAATAAGAAATCTGAAACAATTGAGGCTTACACAAAGTAGATTTTTTTTTCCACGAAAAGGAAGTCTAGAGGTAGATAGGGCCAGGCTAGTAGCAGGGTAGCTTCACAGTGGTATCAATGACTAAGGCTTCTTTCTTTCCACTCTACTTTCTTTTTTTTTTTTTAAGATTTTATTTTTCCTTTTTCTCCCCAAAGCCCCCCAATACATAGTTGTATATTTTAGTTGTGGGTCCTTCTAGTTGTGGCATGTGGGATGCCACCTCAGGATGGCTCGATGAGCAGTGCCATGTCCCCACCCAGGATCCAAACCAGCAAAACCCTGGGCCAGCCCCCTACTCTACTTTCTTAGTGCATGGCTTCCATCTAAAGGATACCTCATGGCCCAAGATGACTGCTAGAGCTCTAGCCATCAAGCCTGAGTTGTAGGCCAGAAGAAAATGGGAAGGGAGAAGGGCAAAAAGGGCATCAGACACAACTGACTCCTTTCCCTTTAAGCAGTCTTTCTGGAAGTCCCACTCAGAACTTAGAACTTAGTCATCTGGACTAACCTAGCTGCAGAAGAATGTAATCTTTTATTCTGGACTGTAATTTTGCTTACTAAAAGTTGGAGTTCTGTTAAAAAGGAGGAAGGGGAGAATGGGTATTGGGATAAGCCACCCTCATTCTCTGCCATAGGGAACAAGAGACCTGTGCAAAAGCAATGATCAGTGGGTAGAAGCAGAAGAATGTAATTCCATTGAGAAAGCTCAGAATTCGTGATTTTAGAGGTGCGTGTATGGATTTTAATCTGTGAATTGGACTTCATTCTTACAATTTGTTGATTATCTTGTGTGAATTATAAACAAAGGTTAAGATTTATTCTGTTTTCCTTACTGTATTGTATGTTTGGTACTCTTAAATCAGTGTGAATGTAAGTCCTTTAAAGAGATTGGACAGACGTTTTTTCTTTTGGCTATTTTTCAAAGGAAGTGAGCGTTAGAAAATCTTGACTCTTTTTCATCTTTAGGGGGCAAGCCACTCAAATGATCAGCTTTTAAAATTGACTGTTTTTAATGGTCAGCTTATTAATATTTCTATCTACTCAGCAGATGCTGAGTAGAACCTGCTATACATATCTCTAGTTATGGAGAAGAGAAATGCTTGGTTCTCTGACTTCTGAATATTTACCAAAACAGATTCTAAGATACAAAAACTAAAGATTAAATAAAATTTTCTTTTATGCATTTAGCCTGGACTGGTGAATCTAAGGGCTGATTTTTATTTTCACTTTGTCTCCCATAGCCTTGATCATAATAGACATATCAGTATTGTTGAATTTCTGAAGCCCTTTGTGATGTAGGTTCTGGTGATATTGTCTGTACTGTTTAGCATAATAAAATTTGCTTTATAGCAAATTAAAAAAACTATAATATCTTTTACCAATATATCACATAATATATTTAACATTAATATAATTATATTAATGTAATTATATATTATGTACTTAATATAGTAAGCCATTTTTGTATTGGCCTTGTTTAAAAAACTCTAACTCCTAAGAATACTTTTCAGCAAAATAAATGAAAATAGGTCGATTCATTTAGAAGCGTTTTTTGAAAACTTAGCCCAAAATGCCAAATAAATCTCTTAGACTTATGCTGCTTGAAATGGTAAAAATCAGCATTTTACTCTTAATATGTAAAGATGACTCCTTACTTTCCTTGTAGGACCTTGTCTACTGTAGAATGTGCATGATTTTGCCCTACTTACAGTGACTGGATTCTCATCCTCTCAATAGGATCAATCTTAAGCCAGCCCTCTTTACCTCCTCGATCCATATTAAACCTGTCTTGGAAAGAGTCTGTTTATTGGATAATATAGCTATACTGGGGCTCTATGACAGTATCTTTTGCTGCCTCATTAACTCTGGAGCATTAGAACAAGATAAAAATGCACTAAAGCCTCTTATCTGATGTCTGGTGTAACCTGCTGAAAGCACGAGTGCCATTAGTTTATGTTAGAAATCAAATGGCCCTCTCCAGTGCAGGAAGTACTGATTAAACCTGAGGTGTCCCTGGAGGACTCTACAGCTGTCACAGGGGTGGTGGCTGTTCCTCACCAAAAGAGAAATCTGGGCCAGAGGTCCCAGTGGGGCGGCACTTTAAGAACTCGCACGTGGCTGCCCCAGCTGTTCGGCTTTGCCTAATGAATTGTTTTACAAGAAGAGGCTGGGTATTGTCATCACAAGCTGCCTTCCTTAGGGACTGGAGCAGGCCAAATAATAAGTAATGTTAGTGATGGTAATTGAAATGTGATGGCTCTCTTGGGATCTTTACAGCCCTGGAGCTCATGGGCACTTGTGGATTGTCTTGTCCTACCAAGGCCCTATTTGAAATGTGCATTTTTCCCCCCCAGTTTCATAATACTGTTGTGTGAATTTTTCTCTCTTGTCTCCATTAGAGAAATTCATTGACAGAAGCAGTCTTAGGAACATTATAGTGGCTTTAAGTACAAAAGGAATAGCTTTGACTTTTTCATTTTAAATTGTCGACATTGTAATAGTAAAGGGGCACTGTGTTGTCTTAGACTCTTGAGAAACCACTGCAGAGATCGCTCTAGGCTTTCAAAGGAACATTTTAAACTTATACAAGTAATATAAACTCTTAATTTAAAAAAATGTAAATGGTATGGAAGGATGTAAAGTGAAAAGTAAAAACTTTATCTGCTAGACTTGCTAGAGGTAACCGCCGCCAGCAGTTTCTCCACGAACACTCTAGACATTTTCCATGCATGATCAAGTTTCTATACGTTACCACATCAGATGAGACCGTAATATACATACTGTTTTGTAACTTGTTTTTTCGCCCCGCAGTATATCTTGGCTATCTTTCCACTGCAATACGGATGGATCTACCTCTTTGTTTCCCAGCTGCTGCACAGCATTTCATTGTATGGAGGTACCAACTCTAGACTCTTAGTAGATGGTTGACTTGGGCCTTATGAGTGAATACTTATTATACCAACTGGTTGCACTCATTGATTTGTGGTCTGTGAGTCAACCTATGATTTTACATGAAATGGTTTTCCTTTCTTCAGGAATATTCCTTTAGATCCAGGACTGTTTTAGAATAGGAAATACTGGAGGTGAAACTTTTTTATGGGGATAGTATGAGTCTTGTCATGGACTGTCAGCTGGACATATGGGTAGTGATATGCACCCTGCTGTATGTTTTAAATTCTTTGCTTAGTTTTTTGAGAATGCTGTCCCAGATAGGTGCAGAAAACAAATAGCCTTTAATGGATGTTAAAGGCATTGACTGAAAGCTTCCTCTAAAGTTGAATGAATGTTTTCTACTTCACAAGTTCCAAGAATCAAGTTATGAATGCATTAATGGACTTGGGAAATGATTTGTCCGCACGTGGAAATGAGGACTTAGGTTTCTTCTGTAACAGCTTGGCTAACAAAGCAAGTTTGTGCCTCATGAACTTTAGGGGCCTTGCTGGGAGTGGCAGTGTGATGAATGAAGCAAAGCAATTTTCCAGGAGCGTTTCAGGTCAGTGATGGGAGAAATCAGTTGTCTTCTCAGACAAACAAACCTAATTTTAGTTGCATCTGTCTTCAATAGGAGAATCTATGCAAATCAAATGGTAGAAATGTTCAGTTCCATCAGAAATAGGAATACTGTATGTGTTTTTTAACTCAAAGCCCTATAAACTCATTCTCTCAACACTTCAAAGTTCTGATTTTCCCAAACATTATGGTAAGGTCATCATACTAATAAATTGTGAAATGCCAGCTAGTTTTGTTTCAGGTTGCTTATACAGTGTTTTTCCTCTCCTTGGTGTTAATCATTTGAATTGATGTGCAATAATTAACTTAACAGTTGGAGGCTATTATTAATAACAGTTACTGTTTATACCTGACTGACTTCTTGTCCAAGCCTTCAGTAGGTTCTTGGTGGACATAAGTATACAGAGATTTCTAGGGCTCTTGTGGAATATTGGTGATCATCTAAACCTGTGCTATTCAAAACAGTTGCCACTAGGCACATGTGGCTGTTTAAAGTTTAATTAATTAAAACTAAAAATTTAATTCCTCAGTCACACTAGCAAATGCTCAGTAGTTACATGTGGCTAGTGGCTACTGTACTAAACAGCACAGATATAAGACATTTCCATTGGATGGCACCACTCTAAACTAAAGGTTCACAAACTATGGCCCACAGCCCGTTTTTGTATTCCCTATGAGCTAAGAATCGTTTTTACATGTTTAAAGGGTTGTAAAAATAAAACTCAAAAACAGAAGAGTATGAGGTAGAGAATGAATGTGGCCCGCAAAGCCTAACTTTACTCTCTGGCCGTTTATAAGAAAAATTCACTGACCCTTGGAACTAGGCCTACTTCTCTTGATGACATTTCAGCTTTCTGATCAAGTTAGTTTAGAGGTTTCCCTAAGCCATCAAAAGATTGTGAATCTATTAAGCAAATTAGGCAAATTTAGGAGCAAAGTTTCTTAGAATGGAATGAGTCCAGAGCTTAGACAGATCAGTTCCTTGGAGTTAGCACAAGTGGGATAAGCTTTGAAATAGGTAAAATTCTTTGTAGTACAAGTGATCAACTTGCCACAGCTTTGTGACTAAAACCTTCAATATAACAGAACATCATTCTGATTTTGTACACTATTTTGTGTCTTGTGAGTACCATATTCTCCCATCTTACTCTGAAAGAAATAGAATGAATACGTTTCAGCAGATAGGCTTGACCTTTCAACAAAGAATTTACCATGAAGATTTTTAACTGTTCAAGTTATTTTTAACTGTCAAATTATTTCAGTCAATCTCTCCTAGGAAGAATGAAGCAAAAAGTTTGTTCTGCTGGTAGTCTGAACATCTGAGAAATGATCTTCCCCTGCCAAATGCAGCTCTAACAATTTCTCATTAAATGTAAGGCTTATGAAATCTGCCTATAAAATGAGCATCTGGCACTTCTGTGGTAAATTAGAGAATCAACTTGTTGCTTTCAAGATAAGATCTTGACATTCATGAGGGAACTTTGTGAATTCCCAAGTTTCTGATAGCCCATAGCATATCATTTTTGCTCTAAAATGCACTAAGGTACAGTTGAAAAAAATTATTATCCCTTTGGGCTTTTATGTAAATTATGCCATAAAATGATTCTCCCACTAAAATAAATGTCATACTACAATATATTGAATTATTAGTAGAAGCATTAACTTGAACTTGTCCGAATCTTCAGACTCAAGATAGTGATGCCAGATTATCATGGACTGTGTGGTTGAGATCATGAAATGTAGTAAACCACAGAAAAAGTCACATTTCAACATTAGCTTTGGCGAAAGAGGCAAGCAGTAGGAGGAAATAAAGGGGGAGATAATGTGAAACACTGTTTTGAGAGGGAACCTTCATGAAATGATAACTTCTTTCTAAAGAACACTGTGAATGGTGGCTGTGTTTTGTTTTTATTCCCTGGTACAAAATCAGGGCAAATTTTATTAGAGCTCTGTTTTATTTTATTTTATTAAAGCTCTGTTCTTTGATCATAACTAGTTATAGTGTCAATTAGCAGTTTCCCATGTTGGAACTTTGACTAAATTTATGACAGCCCCTCAGATTTCTTCTAATTCTTCAGTGTTATCCCATTTGCCTTTCTTTGTCAACTCTTCTCTCAGTCTTCTTGCTCTTTCAGTTCTTCCATATCACTTTTATGTGTGCCCTCCAAACCTTTACTACTCTCTTGCCTTGCCAGTATTAATGGTAGACTCCTCTTCATTGCCTGTGTAAATAGTCTTGAAGTCATACACTGCCCTCTTCCATAAGGCATTCCTGTAAGCATCTACCCTTTAGGATCACCCAATCTCCAGTGAGAGAGTCCATATTTCCTATGTAATCAAGGATGTACCCCTTCTAAAACTGGCTGTTACCAAGTTTGAGATCTTTGTCCATGGCATTTTATGATGCAGTGAAAGTATGGCAAAGTCATATACCTTGAGCTTGTGTTTTACACCCCAGTTGAAAAGTCAGAAGCATTAAGGGGAAGGAATATCACCTTGAGATTTAGAGTTGCAAACTGTAGCGTTTACGGATGGCCTTGCACATTGTCCATGATGGGGAGAACTTGAAATTCAAGCTTTTAAGAAATTAGATATTTCTCCCTTTTCTAGCATAAAGTATTTATAAAACCAGTCCAAAAAACACTGCCCTATATCCAAGGTTTTTTTATTGGCCTATCAGGATTTGAAAAAGAATTCTTTTTATGTCCTTAGGTTCTCAGATTAGCAGAGCAAACTTAACTTTTTCATAAAGTCTGCACATTACTACAAAGTAGGTAAGTCAGTCTGACCTTAAACTCCGTAAGCTCTATAAGGATATCTGGGCATCTGGGGTTTTCACTACTGAATTCCCAGCACTTACTGTAATTGGTATTTGATAAATATCTATTGTTTAATAGGTGCTTACCTTTCCTTTTTCGTGATTTATATTTACAAAGGCATTTTCTTTTAGTATAAGTCAGTTTTATCTATGTTAAACAATTTCTTGTTATAACTTACAATCCTTCCTTTTTATGAACTCTTTAACTTCACATTTTCTCCCAAATCATATTGTGGTCATGAGTCCTGTGTTTCCTGTATCATTCTCACTGCCTTTTCAACTTTCATTAAAGTGTTTTTTTTTCCTCTCTACTGATGAATGTTTTTGATAAAAATTGGCAAACTTGCTAAAACATTCCCACACGCTGCTGGATATGTGATGGAACTGTTCATGTCGTATTTCTGAGCCAACTCCAAGAAAAGTATCCCATCCATCCTTTGTTCCAAATTTGTAGTCATCTACAGTTTCCATAGTGTTACTTTTACTATGTATGAGAGTACTGCTAGGGAACATCACAGCCACAGTGGAATGCAGGTGGTGAGTGGACTGCTGGGCTCAGCTAACTAGCTGAAGAATAAATGGTTTTTGCCATAAATGAGATCTAATAATTATTTTCTTTAAATTAATAATTATGTCCTTAGAGATTACATTGGATTTTTTTTTAAGATTTTATTTTTTTCCTTTTTCTCCCCAAAGCCCCCCAGTACATAGTTGTACATTCTTCGTTGTGGGTCCTTCTAGTTGTGGCATGTGGGACGCTGCCTCAGCGTGGTTTGATGAGCAGTGCCATGTCCATGCCCAGGATTCGAACCAACGAAACACTGGGCCGCCTGCAGCAGAGCACACGAACTTAACCACTCGGCCATGGGGCCAGCCCCTGGATTTTGTTTTTATTGTTCACCACCAGTGTGTGAAATGAATGTATACTGATATGGGCTATCACCACCTACATTTGCTTTGGTGTTTGGTGGGTGAAAGAGGACATCCCTGTTTGCATGATTAACCTCATAAGAACTAAGGATCCTTCCATGTGTATGAACTACCCCTATACTTTATTTAGGTCAACAGTGAAGCTGAGAAAAGCTGAAAGCTTTTCCTCTAAGATCAGAAACAAGACAAGGATGCCCACTTTTGCCACTTTTATTCAACATAGTATCAGAAGTCCTAGCCACAGCAATTAGGCAAGAAAAAGAAATAAAAGTCATCCAAATTGGAAAGGAAGTAGTAAAACTGTGACTATTTGCAGAAGACGTGATACTATATATAGAAAATCCTAAAGACTCTACCAAAAAACTATTAGAACTAATAAATGAATTCGTAAAGTTGTAGGATACAAAATTAATATACAGAAATATGTTGCATTTATATATAGAAATAAAAAAAGATCAGAAAGAGAAATTAACAATTCCACTTACAGTTGCATCAAAAAGAATGAAATTCCTAGGAATAAATTAAGCAAGGATATGAAAGACGTATACTCTGAAAACTATAAAACTATAAGATGAAAGAAATTGAAGGTGACACAAATAAATGGAAAGATAAACCATGCTTGTGGATTGGAAGAATTAATGTTGTTAAAATGTGCATACTGCCCAAAGCAATCTACAGATTCAGTACAATCTCTATCAAAATGCCAGTGGCATTTTTCACTGACCCGGAATAGCCAAAGCCATTTTGAGAGGGAAAAACAAAGCTGGAGGTGTCACACTCCCTGATTTCAAACTATACTACAAAGCTATAGCAATCAAAACAGTATAGTACTGGCACAAAAACAGACACACAGATCAATGGAACAGAATAGAGGACCCAGAAATAAACATGTTCTTATATGGTCAATTAATCTACTACAAAGGAGTCAAGAATATACAATGGGGAAAAGACAGTCTTTTCAATAAATGGTGTTGGGAAAACTGGGCAGCTACATGCAAAAGAGTGAAACTGGACCATTCTCTTACACAAAATAACACAAAATTACACAAAAATAAACTCATAGTGGTTTAAAACGTAAATGTAAGACCTGAAACCATAAAACTCCTAGAAGAAAACATAGGCAGTAAATTCTTTGACATTGGTCTTAGCAATGTTTTTTTGTATGTATCTCCTCAGGCAAGGGTAACAAAAGCAAAAATAAACAAATGGAACTACATCAAACTAAAAAGCTTTTGCACAGTGAAGGAAATCATTGACAAAATGAAAAGGCAACCTACTGAATGGGAAAAGATATTTGCAAATGATATATTCGATAAGGGGTTAAAGTCCAAAATATATAAAGAACTCATACCACTCACTGTCAAAAGAAAACCAAACAGTCTGATTAAAAAATGGGCAGAGGACCTAAATAGACATTTTTCCAGAGAAAGACATATAGATGGCCAAGAGGCATGTGAAAAGATGCTCAGTGTCACTAATCATCAGGGAAATGCAAATCGAAACCACAGTGCAATATCACCTCACACCTGTCAGAATGGCTATTATGAATAAGACAAGAAACAATAAGTGTTGGTAAGGATGCGGAGAGAAGGGTACACTTGTACACTGTTGGTGGTAATGTAAATTGTTGCAGCCACTATGGAAACTAATATGGAGGTTCCTCAAAAAATTAAAAATGGAACTACCATATGGTCCAGCAAAATTCCACTTCTGGGTATATATTTGAAGAAAATAAAAACATTAACTTGAAAAGATATATGCACCACACGTTCATTGCAGCATTATTTACAATAGCCAAGAAGCAGAAGCGACCTAAGTATCCACCTATAGGTGAATGGATAAAGAAGGTGTGGTATATGTATACAGTGGAATATTACTCAGCCATAAAAAAGAATGAAGTCTTGTCATTTGCAACAACATGGATGGACCTAAAGGGTGTTATGCTAAGTGAAATAAGTCAGACAAAGAAAGACAAATACCATGTGATTTTACTTATATGTGGAATCTAAAAAAACAAAACAAACTAGAAACAGACTCATAGACAAACCAGAAACTGTCCAGAGGGGAGAGGATAGGTGAAATAAGTGCAGGGGATTAAGAGGTACAAACTTCCAGTCATAAAATAAATAAGTCATGGGGATGTAATGTACAGCACGGGGAAATATAGTCAATAACATTGTAATAACTTTGTATGGTGACGGATGGAAGCTATACATATCACGATGATCATTTTGTAAGGTATAAAAATATTGAATCACTATGTTGCACACCTGAAATTAATATACTATTGTATGTCAGTTATACTTCAATTAAAAAAAAATGAAGCTGGCTTTGCAGAAATTAACAAGGAAACCCTCAAATTCACATGGCAATATAAGAGACCCAGAATAGTTTAACAATCTTGAAAAAGAACAAAGTTGAAGAACTCCCACATCCCAGTCTCAAAACTTAATATAAAGCTACAGTAATCAAGACAGTGTGGACTGGCATAAGGATAGTCATCTAGATCAATGGAATAGAATTGAGAGTCCAGAAAGAAACCCTCACATTTGTAGTCAATTAATTTTTGAAAGGGGTGCTGGATCATTCAAAATAGTCTCTTTAACAAAGGATGCTAGGAAAATGAAATATATGCATGCAAAAACCCCCCAAATTGAACCCGCTAACTCACACCATATATAAATATTAACTCAAAATTGATTGTAGTCCTAAATATAAGAGCTAAAACTATAAAACTCTTAGAAAAAAACATAGGCATAAATCTTTGTGACCGTAGATTAAGCAGTAGTTTCTTGATATGATACCAAAAGCACAAGCCAAAAAAGAAAATAATAAATTGGACATCAAAATATAAAACTTTTGTGTTTTAAAGATACCATCAAGAAAGTGAAAAGACAGCCCACAGAATGGGAGAAGACTTTTGCAAATCTTTTCTGTATTGTTTGATAAGGCACTTGTATCCAGAATATATAAAGAACTCTTACAACTTAACAATAAAAAGACAACCCAATTTTTAAAGTGGGCAAAGGATTTGAATAGACATTTCTCCAAAGAAGAAATGTAGATGACCAATAAGCATATGCAAAGATGCTCAACGTCATTAATCATTAGGGAAATGCAAAATCAAAAGCATGAGATACTACTTCACATCCACTAGGATGGCTGTAATAAAAAAGATAGACAATAACAAGTGTTGATGAGGATGTGGAGGAATTGGAACCTTTGTGCACTATTGGTGGGAATGTAAAAATAGTGCAGCCGATATGGAAAACAATGTGGTGGTTCCTCAAAAAATTAAAAATAGAGTTACCATATGACCCAGCAACTCCACTTTTGGATACATACCCAAAAGAATTGAAAGCTGGGACTTGAAGAGATATTTGCACGCCCATCTTCACAGCAGGATTTTTTGCAGTTGCCAAAAGGTGGAAACAACCCAGTGTCCATCGAAAGATGAATGGATAATCAAAATGTGATATATACATACAATGGAATATTATTCAGCCTTAAAAAGGAAGGAAAACCTGACATGTGTAACAACATGAATGAGCTTGAGAATATGCCAAGTGAAATAAGCCAATCACAAAAAGACAGATACTGTATGATTCTACTTGTATGAGGAACCTAGAGTAGTCAAATTCACAGAGACAAAAAGTAGAATGGTAGTTGCCAGGGGCTGGGAGAGGGAGAATGGGGAGTTATTATTTAATGGGTACAGAGTTTCAGTTTTGCAAGATGAAAAAGGTCTGGACATTGGTTACAAGACAATATGAATATACTTAATGCCGCTGAAATGTACACTTAAAAATGGTTAAGATGGTAAAATGTATGTTACATGTATCTTACCACAATTTAGAGGGGTGGGGGCAAGTTATGGTATGTGAATTATATCTCAATTTTAAAATAAATTATATGAGTAAAAGAAGAAAACAAAGAAATGAAACCAGTCCAGGAAGTCCAAAAGGATTTGAAGAAGGCCATTATAGACCTGCGCCTAACTGAAGGCCTTTTATTGATGTATACTGATTTAGTATTCCACTTCCTTCAATTCCTGAATGAGTCCCTTCTACCTCTCCTTTTCCCTTTATTTTTTCCCAAAGTAGATTTGAAATAATCTCCTGATTATCCTTGGTACTTATTTTAACATCTTATCTTACCACAGGTTCACATCTATTAGGATTTGAATATTTTCATAATAAACTTTTATTTGTGGCCTACTATGAAAAGCAATGTGCTAGACCCTGGATGTCAAAAATACATAAACTCTTCTCAAGGCACTTGCAATCTGATTAGAGTGACAAGGCAAATGGGTAAAAAAATCACAGGACAGGAGATCATGGAGTTCAGAAATGAGAGATCATAGTGGGCTGAAGGTGTTGGGTGGAGTCTTCAAACCAAAAAAAGTGGTATTTAAACTGGAATGAAAGAAATATATATATCACCATTGGCAAATTGGTTTCCTTTTCAGTGTAAGATTCCATGTAAAATGTAACATTCTGTGTAGCAGTTACTTTTTGATTAACCTTCACAAATCCTTTTTTCTCATATCCATTTCCTTGCTGGCAGCCCAGCTTTCTAGTACAGTAAAAGGCATCGCTTGTCTATTTTTCCACATAGAGACCAGTGAATAAGTAGTTATGGAGGCAAAGTAACTCTCCATCATAATTTGGCCCCCAAACCATGAAACAGCCTCTCTGGGTTCACCCTGTTTAGCCTGTAAGTGGGAACAAAGAGAGAAGAAAGTAGCCGCTGTCAGGCATCTCTGGCCTGGGGTGAATTCGACCTGCACCTTGACAATGATTTTGACTATTTCTGAATGGATTTACAACCCGTCAGAGTCTCAAAAACCCTTAATTTTAAAAATATATAGTTTTTTTTCTTTTTTTTTTAGTCTTCTGCCTCCTAAATGTTAACTTCCTTATGACATGCAGTGATGATTTCTGAATTTCTGTTAGGCACAACTCATTATTGAAGCACTGAAACAGTTGATTACCATTGCAGCTAATTCTTTTTTAAATAAACAAGAGTCCTTTAAAAAGATTAGCCAGAACAGTTTTGAAAATTCACAGCAGCACTGATGTGTATCAGTTCTGGCTTGGCAGACTTTGACCCAGGGCTGTGCAGTGTTTTATTACCCTCAGCTACATAAGGACACATACTTATAGCACTGCTTTTGTAGCAGATATTTTTATAACTCTACAAAATGATTAGACTGACATAGAGCAATTCTCTAAATTCATAGGTATTAAAATATTCTGGCAGCTGTCTCCTTTTTGCCTTTAAGTTGAGCCATCATGATGAGATAAGACTGCACCAGGCCTGGTCGGTACATGAATGAAGTTAGGCATGGTATGCTCACGTTATTGAAAGGGTCTTTGTCACTATAAATAGGTGAGATCTTGGAGGAGGGGTTCCCATATAGTAATTCCAATTCAATTCCAGTAATATTCTTGTTTTTCAGAAAACTTTTTACTTCAAAACACATTCCATGTAATTATATAGGAAGGACGTTATGGTATAAAATTGTCTCTGAATTCTAATTAAAACAACTTAGCTTGTGCTCAAAAACATACAGTACCTTTATCTGGGAGTTTGAGGTATTGATTACGGTTTAGAGAGTGTTTAGGAGACCTGAGTGGAAGAAAATTGCTGGTATATTGGTAGTAGAGTTCAGTGACATGGGATACAAACTCTTCTGTTCTCAAAAGAGGCTTCTAGCAACTCCTGGACTTTTAGGTATAGTCCTTAAGGGGTGACCAAGAGTCTGGGAAGGTCTTATGTTATGATCTCAGAAACTCTCTGACCTCTCTTCCCCTAAGTAGTCCCTACCTGCTTCCAAGTGTCTCAAATTCTTTTAACTGAGAACAATTTACTCTTGAAAGATTGACCCTTTGCTGAGAAGCATGAGGCTTTAAATGGCAAGTGATTATCGGTACAACCATTTTGGAAAACTGTTAGGCAGTATCTACTAAGGCTGATTATACCTATACTCTATGACCCAATAATTCCAGTGCTAATTATATACCATAGAAATAGAAATGCAAACATTTGTATACCAAAAGATGCACACAAAAATATTCAGAGCAGCAAACTCAGACCCAAACTGGAAACAATCCAAAAGTTCACTGATGGTAGGATAAATAAGTAAATTATGATATTTTCATATAGTTGAATACTATATAGCCATGAAAATGAACAAACTATTGCTACTTGTAACAACATGAATGAGTCTGAGGAACATAACATTGAGTGAATGAAGCTAGACACAAAAGAATACATATAGACTAGGCCTTATATAAGAATAATAGGAATTGTTTTCTGGGGTATCTTTGTCATGGGTGGCTGCGAATGTAGCCAGCCCTGGTGGTCTAGTGGTTAAGATTTGGCGCTCTCACCACTGTAGCCCAATTTGATTTTCCAGTCAAGGAAGCACACACCCATCTGTCACTTGTCATACTGTCAAGGCTGCCTGTTGCTGTGATGCTGAAAGCTATGCCACTGGTATTTCAAATACCAGTAGGGTCACCCATGCTAGACAGGTTTCAGTGGAGCTTCCAGACTAGGACAGACTAGGAAGAAGGACCTTGCCACCCACTTTCAAAAGAACTGGCCATGAAAACTCTATGTATAGCAGCAGAGTATTGTCTGATAGAGCACCAGAAGGTGGGATGATGGGGCAAAAAGACCAGGCAGGGTTCCGATCTTCTGTCCACAGGGTTGCTAGGAGTCGGCATCAACTCAGCACTAACAGAAAACTGTGAATGTATACAATTTTTTTTGGCTTAATAGTTTGCTTTTAACATAAACATTCTCAGTATTAAAAATTTTGTTCCCAGAGAGTCCTTAAAGACGTATCACTGTAATAGAGAAAGAATGATGATGAATGTGATTCAGTAGATGGCAGTGTTCCCTTTGAAGTTTTTAGTTAAGATGTGGGTACATGGGGGTAATGTTTAGCAACTTTTTTCAATAGGATAAAGGTCACATGCTGGAACAAGTAGACCAGAAAGAACATTTTAATGGCTTTGTCCATTTGTTGTTTCATGTATTACTATTTTGAATAAACCGATAAGATTTAGAGTCCACAAATCCAGAGAACATATTTTTCCACATAAAACCCTACAATGATGCCTGTAAGAGGAAGTTGTTTAATGTAATATTGCTTTAAGTAGGTGTTATTGGATAGAATATTCAGGAAGGATTTGAGCAGTCTTTTTTTTTTCTTTTCTGTTTTGTATTTAGGAATATGTATATGTCAAGATTGAGATAATGACTAACTGCTTTGGACAAAGATGTCAGTGAAATTTATTGATGAGGAGATTAGGATTCACTTGAGCATAAATTAAAAGAAAAATTAAAATGATTGACCAGTCTGTTTTTGTTTTTTTGATACAATCAAATGCAATTTCAAGAGTCTCTCTTTTTTCATACTGAAATTTTCTTAAAAGGGTAGTGCTCAATGAAAGGAATTGAGGTTTAAGAAATCTTGTGGAGGGGCCAGCCCCATGGTTAAGTTAGTGCGCTCCGCTTTGGCGGCCTGAGATTTCACCAGTTTGGATGCCAGGTGCGGACATGGCACTGCTCATCAGGCCATGTTGAGGCAGCGTCCCACATGCCACAACCAGTGGCACTCACAACTAGAATACACAACTATGTACTGGGGGGCTTTGGGGAAAAGAAAAAAAAAAGGAAGATTGGCAACAGTTGTTAGCTTAGGTGCCAGTCTTTAAAAAAAAAGGAAAAGAAATCTTGTGGCATTATAGGGGTTTTAGTTGTACAGAACTTGACATAGATTTGAGTAATAGGTCAGAGAAGTCAAGAGTTATCAGCCAAAGGACAAAACTTGCCTGTCATTCAGAATGGGAGACCAGTGAACAAACTAGTCAGTTGGAATCGGAAGAACTACATTTAAGTCCTGACTTTGCTCATTATTAGCTGTTGACCTTGGGCAAATCACTTAACCTGCCTAATTTTTCTTTTTCTCGTCTGTGAAATATAGGTGATAAATAACTGCTTTGCCTTCTGTATCAGTTAAGTGTCTCAAGTAGGCGCAGTGTCTTTAAGGGTGCTGCGTTAGCGTTAATGGACTCTACATTGTTGTTATACTGTTCAATTAACTTTTTATTTCCTAGGTTTTCTGCCTGTACTCATCAGGTGCCTGCTGAGGGCATTGATAAGCACAGCTTCAACAGTTGTCATTGTAAGAGTACCTCCCGATAGGTACTGTACTAAGTGCTTTCAGTGCATACTTTCCAAAGCCTCGCAATTACGCTGGGAGGAAGTTGGACTGTTGACCCCATTTTATAGTTTGCAGAGGCCTGGGCTAGCCCAAGAGCTGTGAACCAAACCCAAACCATCTGACTCTGCAGCAGGTGCTTGTAATGTTATTCTATGCCTGCCGTGATGCGCTTCATTTTTGACTTTTCCACAGCTGCTATTTGAGAAGCCAGGGCCATACATAGTGTTTTTATGTATTGAACAGTTCAAATAAAGACATTGGGACTTAAAAGAAAATTTTATCCTGTTTCACTTTGGAGTTAACAGAATCCTAGTGCATGCACTTATTAATTTGGGAATGGGGAGAGTTGATGCTCTTGACTTGAGCCTGTGTTTTGTCTTTAGCCAGAGCACGTACAAATCCATTTCTTGATGATTCAAACTCAAGGAGAGGAACAGTAACGTCAACAAACCTAAAGTAACAGTAACACAATCTGAAGAGTGTTAATATGGTTTTGAGGATATATTGATTTTTCTTTGCAAACACCCTCCCAATTATATTTTATTTTAATATTACAACTGGTTTTCCTTTTTCTGTGTGTGTGTGTGTGTGTGTGTGTGTGTGTGTGTGTGTTGTTTTAGGGGCTTTTCCATTTATCATAATTGTAATAGTTATTGACATTTTGCATGAAGATAACATTTTCTGGAGAATATATTTAAAACTGATTACTAAATATGCTAATAACTAAATATATTTTTGCTATTCCTGTCAGGTAAAAACAAATAAATATATTTGAAAATTTTCATTTATAAATTTTCATTTATACTTTCATTTTGAAAGTATATCTTTAACCTTCTCTTATAAAAATATAAAAATCTCCATGTTTTGGCCACCTTCTAATTTAGTTTGTGTCACTTTCCATTTTTTAAATAAATTTTTAGTTTGAGAAAAGTTTTAGATATTTATGGGAAAATTGTGGAGAGTTTTCCTATAACCCACACCCAGTTTCTCCTATTATCATTATTATTATTATTATAGTACATTTGTTACAATTAAAGAACTTTACTTTTTTTTTTTTTTCCACTTTTTCCCATACTTTATTCAGATTTCTTTAGTTTTTCCCTAATGTCACCTTTCTGTTCTGGCATCCCATTCAGGATACCTTAATTAAATTTAGTAGTCATATCTCCCCATAGGCTTCTCTGGGCTGTGACAGTTTCTCAGACTTTTCCTGTTTTTTGATGACCTTGACAGTTTTAAGGAGGACTGGTCAGATTCATTGTAGAATGTCGCTCAATTGGGATTTGATGTTTTTCTCATGATTGTGGTTTGCCTTTCACTGCATACCCTATGTTCTGCTGGGAGATTGCTCTTAATCATAGTGAACTATACGAGGAAGGTAGATGAGGATTTGAATATATTGGCTGTGAATAACCCACACAAAGATAAGCATTAACAGCATTCTTTTTTTGGCATTGAAACATTGGCTACATTCTTTATATTTTTTATCTTTGATCATTTTTCAGAAGAAGCCAGTCCTAATTCTGGCTGAAAATAGAGTCTAGGTTGTATGATCTGTTCATGACCCTAAAACAGTTTCTTTTCTAATTGCACCTATCAGGACAGGTAGCATGGTTTTTACTGTTACTCTAAAGAGCTTTTTTTAATCCATATGGGCCTTTTAATTAGTAACGGGCAATTTTGGATGAATTGTTAATTGATTAGAATTGTGAAAATTTTATGCAGCCTAGAACAGTATAAGATTAAAACAGGGTCTGGTTTAGTCACTATTCTAAGATGAACGCTTGAAAAGTATTATTTTAGTGGTTTTGGTTTGTATTCCAGCCTGGTGTTTGTTTTAACTCTGCTAAGAATGATTGTCTTTTAACTCACTGAGGTCCTCAGTTCTACTCCATTAAGGGCCACTTTTCTGCCAATCAAAAAGCAGCATCCCTGAGATTGATTTTTGTTACAGTGGATAGTAATGGCTGCCCAGTGACAACATTTCAAACTCTTTTATGTAAACAGAAAGCAATCAAATAAGTACTAATCCAAGGATTATGTGGACCCAAATCCTGTGGCCAGAAGAATCTCTGCAGTGTATGTCCCTGGCTCTTTGCCCTCTGGTGGCAAGCAGCCCCTCTCCTTCCTGGAAGGCTTGCTTGCTGCTTGTGCTGCCTGTTCGATGGCAGCTCCTGAATGGAATTCAAAAAGACACCTACATTTCCATAAATAAATTAGGAATTCAGTGGTTTCTTCGGGCTAATCAGGGCAGGCTGATAAACCTTGCTAGCTGTTTAATAAATGAATTGTGACTGATTACCTATTAATATGGACGCCTCAGGAATTCACCCAGGGGGAAGCAGAGCAGTGAAATAGAGAGGGGCATGGCCCCTTGGGAAATCAGGGCTTCATGTTTGCAGCTTAAATATCTCTGTGAAGTATCAATAAGGAGGTAATTGAATTTTGAACACAAACATGAGCGCCGGATGGATGAAAGGGGGAGGGGGAATCTGATCATCTCTTCTCTGCCCCTTCATTCTCCCCTCCCCTTTTCCTTAGAGACCACTCTAGTAAAGATAGATGCTAAATCCATTAAATAAAGATTAGGCTCTGTTGTAGTAGAAAATGGCAGCTTAGCTAGATCCCCGGGCAAATTGGGGCCTTTTGCAATACGGAAAATTAAAATATACATTTTTAACAAGTGTGCTATCTCCCCAGCAATAATGCTGGGCTAGCTTGTGGGGTTTGCTTCTTCACATTGGCTTTTGTTTGGGCAGATCACTTTCTCCTGTGTTAATGCCAATCTTTTCTGTATTCCTGGAGCAGAAGGGGCTGGGTTTATTTATTTATTTTTCAAAGCTTCTGTTGAGGCCTTTCGTCTAGCATCCTGCTTGCTTGTAATCAGAGGAGTGGGAAGGAGATTAGTGTCCCATGAATTGACGGTAGATAAATGTTCCCTCCCCTTAACTGGTGGGTCCAGAAGAGCCCAATCACTTGTATTTCAGGAATGATTGGAGACTGTACAGCTGAGCAAGAAAGGGGCTTACAGACTGAAATAAACATTGATGTTTTAGATGCAGTTTTACTTGGCTTTATTTCCTCTAGATAAGGTTATTGATTTGCTTTTGTCCTCCTATTTTAAGCCAGATAAAGTCATATTAATGTAGAAAAAGAAGAATTGGCATTATTTGGTTACAGATCATAATGCTTACCCCTTTTTGAGCAATAACAAAAGGCAAGCATCAAGCCTTAAATACTTTTGTTTCTGTATGTTAATACCCAGTATTGGCTTCTTGAACTAACCCTTGTTTATACATCAATCTACAGTTCTGATAACCCTTTCGTAAGGCTTCAGTCAATCAATATGTATTAATTGAGCATCTGTTAGGTGTGTGGCATTGTTAGTTGCCATGGTCAATAACGAAAAAGTCTATCCTCTGCTACCACAGATAGTTCTTAAAAACAAAGCTAATTATGTCATACTGCTACTTATAAAAGTTCTTTGGCTCCTTGGGTACTACAAGATAAAATTCAAATTCCTCAGGCCTTCACAAAAGGACTTTCCTAAGATCGACCTAGCCTTTCTCTCCGGTTTTATCTGGAGAACTTCTACTTATCCTTCAGGGCCGTATCAAATCCCACCCTCTTCGTGTAGTGTCTACCTGTTCCCCCAGGAAGAGTTAAATTTTTGTTATCACTCATTGTGGCTTCTATACTTGTGGCTCTCAGGATTTCCCCTGGGAGAAAAAATGTACGACTTCTTAATCTCAGTAATTAAGAATTTTGTGCATCATTTGCCATATGGTTTTGCAAATATTCTCAATTCTTTATTTAAACTTCAGAGGTATCTTGATCAAATTTTCAATAATTTGTCCTTAGGACACTTCACTTTATAATTTAACTTTGTTTTGTAGCCATCTTTAATGCTAAGAAGGAAGCAAAGTGTCTTGTTTGCCATCCCTTTCATTACTGCTACCTTAAGTTATTTATCTCTAGAGAACAGAAATCAAACTTATCTAACCTGATTGCCACAGTTCACAAATGACCCTTAATGATTTTGAATGCTATTTCTCAGAGCCAAGTAGCACAACATTTGAGAATTTTCTAGTCCTTCGCATGTTACAAGTTACGCTGATGTTGCACCCAGGTGGTTACAGTTTTCTTCCCAGTTCTTCCCCCAGCCTTTGCTTCCTGTCATTTCGCTGGGCTCCAGAGCTCCTTCCAGCCTTACTGAAAACACAGGTTTGCTAGGGCTGTGGAAATGAGCATTTAAAGGCTCTGTATTTCCTGTGGTTGGGTCTCAACTATTTTGAGTTTTAAGCCTTATTTAACATTAACAGATTATTGCAAATAAAATGTGTTTTCTTTTTGTATTAATAATTTTCAGTGTAGATTGTATATTTTTATTTAATTATAAGAAAGAGTTAATACTAGAAATTCTGAAGTAAAAAAAAATTCTAAATTATCCCTAAAAATTTTAAATAAAATAAAGAATATCGTTGACTTTATTTCATGAAGAGAAGACTGTCTTGGTAACTGCCTTTCCTAAAGCTTTCTGGTGATCTTAGCATAACCTTCATTCAATCAAATATCTCTTTCCTGCCTTTGTATAAACATAACACAGTAGACTTAGAATTACCTGTGGTGTAATGTTGCTACTTGGGCAATAACTAAGTTAAGCTTCTATATGTATGTGGGTAGGGCTCAAGTTTCTGTCTTGTTCAGGAAGGTACTGTAGCTGTGGTTCTTAAGAGTCCGTGAATCTCCTGAAATTATAAACAAAATTGTGTGTATGTGCCTATACATATATATTTTTCTGCAGAGTATCTATGGTTGTCATTAGATTTTTTTTTTTTTAAGATTTTTTTTTTCCTTTTTCTTCCTAAAGGCCCCCGGTACATAGTTGCATGTTCTTAGTTGTGGGTCCTTCCAGTTGTGGCATGTGGAATGCCACCCCAGCATGGCCCAATGAGCAGTGCCATGTCCACACCCAGGATCTGAACCGGCAAAACCCTGGGCCAGTGGAGCAGAGCATGCGAACTTAACCACTCGGCCACAGGGCCGGCCCCAGGGCCGGCCCCTGTCATTAGATTTTTTAAAAGGTCTTTATTAGGGGTTGAATTGTGGCCCCCTAAAAAAGATATGCCAGGGTCCTAACCCCTACCTCGGAATGTGACCTTATTTGGAGATAGGGTCTTTATAGAGGTAATCAAGTTAAAATGAGGTCGTTAGGGTGGGTCCTAATCCAGTATGACTGTGTCTTTATAAAAGGTACATTTAGACACAGAGGCAGACTCACATGGAGGGAAGATGACATGAAGAGACACAGGGAGAAGACAGGCATTTAGAGGCCAAGGAAAAAGGCCGAGAACAGACTGCCCTCACAACCCTCAGAAGGAAGAAACCCTGCTGACCCCTTGATCTCGGACTTCTAGCCTCCAGAACTGTGAGATCATAAGTTTCTGATGTTTAAGCCACTCAGTTTGTGGTAGTTTGTTACAACTGCCCCAGCAAACTATACACTCTCTACCAGTTAGGGTGCTTTTGTCGACAAATTACAGAAAACTCAACTAAGATGGCTTAACGAATAAGGATGTTCCATATATCAAGAAGTCCAAAGGGACTCCATGTTTAGGGTTGGTTAATTCAGTGACTCAACATCATCGGAGACCCCTGTTAGTTCCGTCTTTCTGCTGTGCCACTTTCAGTGTGTTAGCTTCCCTCTTAGGTTGGCTTCCATTATATTTGCAAGATGGCTGCTACAATTTTTGACATCATATGCTGACAACAGTATCCTAAGATAGAAAAGAGAATTGTTTCGACCGTGTGCGTCCTTTTATCAGTGAGAAAAATCCCAGAAGCTCTGAAGCAGATTTCCCCTCAGTGCCATTGAACAGTGTTGGTCACATTCCTGTGCCTATACCAATCCTTGTCAAGAGAAAGGAGACTACTCTGACTGGTTTAGATGGACCAATAATGGTTCATCCTCTGGGACGGGGACACAGCCCAGTCTCCCCTAAGTACATGATCATCGTATACCCGAATAAAATAGGGCTTTGTTAGCAAAGAGTAAGTGAGGGAATACCTATGGGTAGACAACTAGCTATGTCTGCCAGTCTATGACCCCCAGAAGGTTAAGGACCACTATTTTTAAGACAGGTGGTGTTTCTATAGCAAGATACACAATCAGGACTAAGCTCTGTTTAGATATCTGAGTAGTGACCCAGGTTTAAGAATTTCTAAGTTAATAGTAACTGAAAGGGATTGAGTTAAGTGTTATAGTTTTTGGGGGTTTTTTTAGTGAGGAAGATTGTCCCTGAGCTAACATCTGTGCCAGTCTTCCTCTATTTTGTATGTGGGATGCCAGCACAGCATGGCTTGATCAGCAGTGTATAGGTCCACACCCAGGATCTGAACCCATGAATCCTGGGCCACTGAATCGGAGCGTGTGAACTTAACCTACATCACTGGGCTGGCCCAAAGTTTTTTAACTTATAATTCAATAAATATGTGAGTGCCTACTATGTGGATGTACTCTGCTGAGCACAGAGTTATAAAGAAAAAGAACATTCTTGTCCTTGAGATTACAGTTTATTGGAGAGCACTAGAGAAGGGTACTTATCTCAGGCAGGGCCAGAGAAAGTGATCCTAAACAGTCTTTATGGATGGGCAGTGAATGTGTGTGTGTGTGTGGTGGCGGAGTGGTGATTGCTGCACAGAACAGTGGGTAAGGAATAGTCTGGATACGCAACAGTAAATGCAAAGGCCTGAGGCATGCTGTGCTTGGGGAGCCACTGAGTAAGCAGTTAGGAGATGAGGATGGAAAGCTACAAGGGATCTTGATTGTGCATATAAGCCAAGGTATTATCCAGAGGCTATATGGCCGCTGAAGAATGGTCAGCAGGGGGGTGACCTCAATTGACCTCTTCTTGGGAAGAGCACTCTGACAGTTGAGAGCCGAGGCTGTTGACTTGTTTTTCACTGTATTTTTCTCCTTTTCTTTTTAGTGTCTGGCGTCTTTTTTAGTGTCTAGTGGACCACTAGAGGCAGGGAGACCAGTTTTGGAAGATGCAGGACAGGAGTTATAGATGACTCTCACTTTCTAACATGAGTACTTTTTAATTGGTTTTATTAACTAGAATAGAGAATACCAGAAAAAATTCTCTCTGGGCCTGGGAGATACTTGTTTTCAACCTGTTGTATCTTGTTTGCCTAATGGGACATTCTAAGACATCACTTTAACTTAGCTAAATGTGGGTTTAATAAACAATTTAGGCTTATACAAATGAACATATATATATACTCCTTCAGTTACTTATAGATATAGTCATCATATACAGATACATTCTTGTTTGTTATTAACATCAGCAGCTAACATTTCCTTATATGTGCCTGTCACTGTGTCCAGCTCCTTATCCATATCCTGATACCACTCCTGTGCAGGGTAGCTACTGTTATTATCCTCATTATACAGGTGAAGAAAGAGGGGATGACTTGCCCAAAGTATTGAATGACAGGCAGGACTAGAATTCAGGCATGTGTGATTCCAAAGCCTCTGCTCCTAAACTTGCTTGCTGAGTGTGGCCTCAGTCCTCTGAGCACGGGAACTGGGGAAAGCTTTTGGTCCTGGCCCCGGGTACTCTCCTGAGGTCTACTTAGCACTGCCATGAATAAGTCACTTCTTAAGGCCAGTCTTCCCTTTACCCAGCTAACTACTAGAAAGAAGCATGAAGCACAGTGTATCTCTATAGATATGGGTGGAGGAGGGGCTTAATCCAGCCCTTTCCTAGCTAAATTGTGACTTGCTAGAATTTTTAAGGCCCTTAATTTCTCAAGAAAAACAGATACTGGGGCCCCTTTAGACTGGATGAAGTCAATTTGAGAACAGTTGGCTTGTTCTTGGACCATCGTCTGTCTTGTAGCGAGAAATTACCATTGACGACTCATTCCTTTGAGAAGTTGCCCACACAGAAACTAGAGCAAACTCCAGGCTTAGTTTAAATGTTAATTCCTTTGGAAGGCCATGCCTAATCCCTAGACTTGGTTTATTCCTACTTCATTCCCATTCCCAGGATATATGCTCTACCAGCACCATCTCCTTCCTCCTACCCTAACCCAGTATTGCAGTTACTTGTCAGTTTCTGCTTTGTTCTCCACTGGGTCCTCAGTGCCTGACACGCACATAGATGCTAGGAAAATTCACGAGAGGAGAGAAGAGACCAGACAACTTCTGGGTTTAAGCAGTCTCTTTAAGATATAAGTGATAACTTTACCAATAAAACATTCAGTTTGGCTGCTGGTGTTACTGCTCCTTGTGCTTCTTCTGTTTTTTCTCTGCCTCTCTGTATTTGTAAATTTACAAATCCACATGAAAAGGAAATTCTGGCATTAAATGCCATATGATGTGGTTGTGCAAAGGATTATTTATAGACCCAAACACTGTTCTCTCTATGAATTTATAATCTCTATAGACTGAAAGAAATTAGGTTCCCCGAGGTGGCTGCTGTTCTTAGTTAGCCCAGATAAAATCCTTTAATTCTTCCCTATCAACTTTATGTAGTCCCGTATACTTATGGAGGTTTTGAGATCACTAGGTGAAAATTTTTATATTAATTATTCATAGTAAAGGGAAAGAGTTTACTTTTTGTACATCTTTCTCACTTTTCCATGTCTTATACTTTAGACCATACTCGTTTTCACAAATCCCTTCTAGTTAATGTCTACTAAACATTAATTAACTTACTCTTTACTTTCCCAAGCACTAATGGAAAGACTGGATTATAACCAATCTAATACTCTCTGGACATTCTACCAGACACTTTCCTCAATGTGATTTAAGGCAGTTTATAATCACTCCTTGCGGTCTTGAGGCCAGTTTTCAATTCATGAGACTCATATATCCTGGCTAGTTTTAATTAATTTTGCAAGGAAGATGCCAGGAGAAGCAGTATTAAATGCTTTCTTATAATCAGGTTCTTTCATCTATTGGGTTCTTGTCAGCCACTAATCTTGTAACACACCAAAATCCAGAAGTTTCTCTGATATAGTTTGTTCTTTACTCTTTTTCTTCATTGCTTAATACTCGTGGTTTGGGTAACCTTATCTTTATGGTTGTTTTAAATAAAGAATTGTTAACTAGGTGAAAGGTAGTTAACTTTTAAAGGGGTAAAAGAACACTCCAAGGTGTGCAGAGGTAGCAGCCACAGACAGCTGTTACCTCGAGGGCTGAAGGAGGGTGAACTGCAGAGGAACTGAGAAACTTAGAGGAGGTCTCCACAAGGCTGACGTTCAGACATCTGAAGAGAGGACTTGGCTGCCGCAGAAACATGCTGCCCCTGCCAGAGGGTACTCCACTGGTGAATTACAGGAGCAGCCAGAGAGGGCCCCGCCACTGAGCTGAGGGCTGCCATTGGCAGGGTGAACTTTGCTGGGACCCCCACGTACAAACCTGCTTGTCGCTGCGCAGAAAAACCACACACTGTAAGAAGGAAGAAGAGTTATTTCTTCCTGCTTCAGTCTTGCAGTCTCCCACCAGTGCCCTTTCTATTGGTAAGCTTAACATCCAGCCAGCTGACAGTGGAGAAATGTAGCCTGTGCGGGATCCAGCTCTGGCATCACAAAGCAGGGCAGAGAAGGGCGAGTTAGGAGCTGAGAGGCAATAAATGAATAACGGGCACAGTGAGGAAAAGCCTTGTGTAACGTTAAATCTCACAAATTAAATAATTTCATTTTGCATTATAAATAGTTTTTGTTTTGTTTTTTAATATATGTTTATTTCTCTCAAAGTAGGGTACACCTGTAACTTTCGCAGTTGGCTGGGTAGCATTCACCATCTAAATAACACCATCTGAGGCAGTGATAGACTCAGCTGTAAATGTCCCTCAAATTGTTGGCTACTTTTCACAAAAGGGTTTAATAACTATTATTCTATCAATAGGTTTTAACAGATTTTCAAAATTAAAAAAACAAATCTGCTAGTAAGTGGAAGACAAAGCATGGATATGAATAGAATGGCTCTTCCAACCTTTTAACCACATTGAATTCTCCTAATTTCTTTTATGACTAATTCTCTCTTCTAACCATTTCATTTTTCTTGAATTGTTATTATTCTCTCTCAGTTCTTTTTCAGCCACATTGAGCCGTCGTGTTCCTGACTTCCTTTAGCACTCAATGGTTATTTATGCTTGTGTTCCTAACTAAATTGTAAGACTCTTGCTGTCAGGGACCATGCTTTATATTATTTTTGTATATTACAAAACAGTATTGTGCAAATGCCTGTTGAATAGATGGAATCTTGTTTATTTACAGAATAAGAAATGGAAACAGCCTTCAAGGCAATCAGAGAACAGAGAAGTACTTTCCTATTCTTTCCTCCATTGCTGCTTTTTCAGAAGCTACCCACTGTCTCTTGCTTTTTAGAAAGACTGTAACTAACATTAGGACTATAAAGACAAAACCAAGGTGGGAGTGGGGAGGATGACAAAACAGAATCATGGGGAAAGCTGAAGTATTTATAGTGAAAAATAAATTTAGGAAGAGAGTGCTTCCAGGTTAATGATGGTTTTAATACACATGTTTGCTTTCCTTTCCTTCCCAAACTCTACTAAAAAAAATTTTTTTAAAGATATAAGCCCTAACAAAGAGAACAGGAAAGAGGACAACAGCCAAATTTTGGAAGCTGGTAGGCATGTGAACTTAGCAGACCTAAGAAAAACCATCCTAAGTGAGGAAAGCCAAGAACCAAGCTAGTTCACACCTCACAGTACTCCAAAAGGCTGAAGATTGGTACTAGGTAGAAGGGGGAGATGATTTAAATAAGGAAGAGTAATTAAAATTTGTTTAAGAAGAAGTCAGATGTCGACTGTACTTCAGTTAAAAAAAAAAAAGTATGGGGCCAGCCCCATGCCCTAGTGGTTAAGTTCGCACACTACACTTCGGCAGCCCAGGGTTTCACCGGTTTGGATCCTGGGCGCGGACATGGCACCGCTCATCAAGCCGTGCTGTGGTGGCGTCCCACATGCCACAACTAGAAGGAACCACAACTAAAATATACAACTATGTACTAGGGGGCTTTGGGGAGAAGAAGGAAAAATAAATTCTTAAAAAAAAAAAAGGAGTCACATACCTAGATCACCTGCTTTATTCTACCACAAAAGACTGCAACTTTATTTTCTAGAGAGGGTAAAACAAAGTGGTTCCTCAAAGTTGGTCTGGTGGATGCCAGACCAACTGAGGAAGGGGATTCTGTACTGAAAATGCAGTGAATTGTGTACACTGTATGCTGAGACTACCCCTCCCTCCACAGCCAGGCCTTCACCCTCCAGTCAGGAGGTTGGAAGAGACTTCTCTGGGGAATCTGACCAGCCCAAGAAGAGTCAAGGCACTGACACTGAAAGTCTACAGCTGAACAACCTGGTCATACTGCAGTGAAGTTCATAGTCAACAAGCCCAACTCCTACACTCAGACCTTTCAAGCAGCTTTTTAGTCCCCTGTTCTTACATATGAAAAAGCAATGAAAGATTATCAATATTTGAGATAAATCCCTAACATAAAAAATGAAGACCAAAGGCAACAAATGAAAAAAATCAGCTTGGAGAAAATGGACTATGCAGACTATCTCATTAATATCCTCAGAGAAAGAAGATATTTCAAATGTTGGGGCGAGTCTGGTGGCGTAGCAGTTAAGTTCTTGTCCTTTGCTTCAGCGGCAAAGTTTGCAGGTTTGGATCCTGGATGTGGACCTACACACCCCTGATCAAGCCAGGCTGTGGCAGCATCCCACATACAAAGTAGAGGAAGATTGTCACAGATGTTAGCTCAGAGCTGATCTTCCTCACCCAAACAAAAAAAATTGCAAATATAATAAGAACAGGATGCTATTGGGGCCAGCCCCATGGCTGAGTGGTTAAGTTCACATGCTCTGCTTCCGTGGCTCAGGGTTTCGCTGGTTCAGATCCTGGGCACGAACATGGCACTGCTCATCAAACCACGGTAAGGCACATAGCACAACCAGAAGGACCTACAACTAGAATATACAACTATGCACTGGGGTGCTTTGGGGAGAAGAAGAAGAAAAAAAGAAGAAATTGTGACATAATATGTTATTTAAAAAAAAAACAAAACAGGATGCTATTAAAAAGAACTATGTAGAGAACAGGAAAGAACTCACGGAAAGGAAAAACATGATAGAAAACTCAAAGAAAGTTTTCAGAGTTAAAGTTAAGGAATTCTCCCAAAAAGTAGAGCAAAAAGACATGAACAAAAGAGAAGAAAACCAGTCTGTGAGAGGCAAAAATGTGAATAATAGGAGTTCCAGAAAGAGAAACAGAAGAAATCATTAATGAAGTGCTTCAAGAACACTTCCCCAAATTGAAGGACATCGATTTCCAGTCCGAAAGGTCCAGGTGCCACCAAAATAGATGAAAACAGACCTACTCCAAGGCAAATCATTAGGAAATTTCAGAACTCTGAGGAAAAGGACAAGATCTTGGAAGCTTCTAGAGAAGACAGTCAAAAAACAGGTTTCATACAGAGGATGAGAATCAGAATGTCTTCAACACTGGAGACCATTGAAGCAATGCCCTCAAAATTCTGAGGGAAAATTATTTTCAACCTAGAATGCCAACTCAAGTGAGAAGATAAAATAAAGACATTTTTAGACACGGAAGATCTCAAAAAATTGACCTCCCATAAATTCTTATGAACTATTGGAAGTTATGTACCACCCAAATGAGGGAATAAGCCAAGAAAGAAGACATGGGATACAGAAAACAGGGGCTCCCCACAGTGATTGCTGTGCACCAGGCACAGAGGACAACTAGACCATATTGGAGACTTCTTCGGGCAGATGAAATTGTCCTATTACATGATACATCTCAATATCTTAAGATTTAGACAACAGGCAGACGAAGTCTGTGGCTGAATTAGAGATAAGTACATAAAAAACCAGGCAAACTAAAAAACCAGGGAAGACAAAAATGCAAAAAAGGAAAAGTAATCATAGTTTATTACATGGCTTGTTATAAATAACACACATAATCATAATAATGTAGAAAGTGAATATTAATCTAAGTAGTTACAGTATGTAACTGAGAGGATAAGTTCTGGCATACTTGCACATGTGTTGTGAGAATTAAGGTGGAGGGGTGGAGAAAGGAGCTAAATCATCACTTTCTATATTGAAGGAAGTCAATAGATAATGCCTCAAATTGAAAAATCAAGAAACAGTAATACAAGCATATTATTTAGTCATTTAGAGACATAGAGGTAATATAAAATTATCAGCTAAACAGGGTGAAAATAGTTGCCACTGAGAAGGAGTTAAAGGTGAACTGCAGTTTTTCATAACAAATGATTTAGAATTACTTGATTTTTGAAACATGTACATGTATAACTTTAATTTTTCAAAAAATAACTTAATTGTTAAAAATAAGTGAAATAGGTAATAGGAAGGACAGAGACCAGATGTTTTAACATTTAGAGATTCAAAGCTCAATAATGTTTAATAGGAAAATAAATGGAAACCAAAACAGGAAATGTATATGAATAGGCCAAAAAGTAAAAGATGTCTACCTCTGTTTGTTTATGGAAAGGAAGCTAATTACTTTGAATTCAAATGTGATTGCTTACATATTTTCAGTGTTTGTGTTATAAAATCTGCATGCCCAAACTTATTATAATCCAAAATAAGTAATTCAGTATTTGAGTGGGAAGCAGCTGTTTATTTCCATCTGGTGATAAGAAATAGAACCCAAAACTCAAGCCCTTAGCAATCTGTTGGTGACATGATTCGCTTAAGGAATTTCACTCCTCCCCATCCTTCCTCCCTTGATGTAAGTGGTACTTTTCTGAGTATTTAGTTGGATTACAATTCAGTTGGGGAAAAAAGTTAAATTCTATGCTAATTTCCATTATTAAAGTCTTCTAAATACTGACCTCTGGTCACTGGTAGGTTTTGGTGGATCGGATTTCACTTTTTAACATGGCATTGAACTGTACATTTAATACTAGGTCTGGGTGATCTCTCCGGGGAGAGAGGAATTGATGGATCCTTTTTCTGCCAGTCCCTGGTGGCCTGTCAGGAGAGCAGGTGTTGATGGGATGGCTCATGCATTCAGGAGTCATAGTGCAAATCCGATCAAGGCATATATTCCCCAAACCACTCAGGCTAGTGTCTCTCATGGGGAAGAAGCCAACATTGGCCTCCTATGCTTTTTTTTAAAAAAAGAAAAAGAAAGAAAGAAAAACTAATTATCAACCTACAGCAAATGTCATTCAGCTGAAATCCCTGAAGGATAAGGGCATAGATAACAAATGTTCCTGGAGAGAGGGTTGAGCTGTCACTTGTCTTTTTAATGGATCGTCCATGTTTGGCTATAGAATCACATGCTATTTCTCCTTATTTTGTGTTTCATCTGAAGAAATACTGAATATCTGCAAGCACAAAGAATTGTACAATTTCTATAAACCTCTTGGGTTTGAACAGAATCCTAGTGTCAAGGAAGATGATAAGGGGTTCTATCGCTCTTAAAGTATTCAGGGGCCAGCTGTCTATTGACTGAGTTGTCCCTAATTCTCCACCTATTTTTCCTTCCTTTCGATTAGACTCATTACATGCCATTTGGTCTGCATTGACTAACCATGGGCATTTATCCATGTCCTGTTCCAGAGGACAGAGTTAGGGACAATGGGGAGAAGTTTGAGAGAGGTTTGTTTGTTTGTTTTGCTTTTGCTACAGTATTAAGGAAGAACTTTCCAAATGTCCAGAGATTAAATAGACTCTCAAAAAGTACCAAGTTGCCCATCACTGGACTGCTGAGGCACAGCTCTGCGATCAGCTCTGAATGTTACCAGATGCTGCTTGGGAATAGGTAGGAGCTTCAATTAGGTGATCTCAAATATTCTTTTCAACTATAGGAATTAAGGATTCTGTCTTATTTTTTTCCTTTCAACAGAAGATCTACAAAATAAACAGCTAGTCTCCATGTTGAATTGCTCCATTTTTATAATATTTCTGTTTACTCCTAATCTTATAGTCCTCTCTGTTGTAACAGTTGTTATTTATTAATGGGGCTGGCAGTGCTATTATCACTTGCCTTTAATTAATAATGTTCTGATAGAAAAATTAACCAGTTTTTCCAACACAATTTAGAGTAAAAGGAAATATACTTAATCTGAAGTCTGAATGATTTGGGTTAGATAATAGGAAGAATTTCTGGACTGAGAGGGATGTTAAAATTTGGATAGAAGTATGAAATTGTCTATTTTACAGGCCTTTGAAAGTAAGACAGATTTCGTATCTTGGATGTCTTATTGACTTGAGCCTTGTCTCAGTGACTGATTATAAAATATCTTCTTTTCCCACGTTCTCAGTACATTTTTTCTCCTCTCCTTTAAGAGAAGCTTCTATTTTACCAGGAATACTGAGACTATCTTAAGTGAACCTTCTTCTCTGCCTTTCTCTTAATACCTGAGCTCTTTGTCTTTTTTCTCATCCTTTTTCCTAATTCCAAGTAATGTCCTTCTCAAAGGATTATCCCTCCTTTTCTTTGTATTCTAGTTTCTGTTTACTGGTGACTTGTAAGGAACCTTCAATCTTATTTCCATGTTTATTTCTTCTCTCTCCAGCATCATAAGTCTGTTCCTCCTGCAACATCCAATTCAGCATGTCCAGTGGTAGAGATTTCATTTCCATTGCTAGACAATTAAAATCATCCCACTAGAATTTTCCCTTCTCTCATACTTCTCTTAATTTATAGTTATAGTTGTTACTTGTAATATCAGTAGCAACAAAAAAAAGTGCAAATTTCTCTCACATGTAAATAGTTCAATGTCTTTTAAGAAATCTATCATAAATAAGCCAGCGAGAGAAGGATAATCTGTGTATGACTCCACTCATATGAGGAATTTAAAATTATGGACTAAGAACAGTTTAGTGGATACCAGGGGAAAGGTGGGGTGGGGGGTGGGCACAAAGGGTGAAGTGGTGCACCTACAACACGACTGACAAACATTAATGTACAACTGAAATTTCACAAATTGTAACCTATCATTAACTCAAAAAAAAAGAAATCTATCATAGTACCCTTTTTAAAAGTTCATTCATGTAACCAATCATGTAATTCAGTTGTTTCACAGTTATTAATTGAGCTTATATTATGCATCAGACACTGTTAGATTCTAGGATCTCAAAGATAAATACAACATCTGTGAGTAAGTCATCACCAGTGAGAGATATGCATGTGATTAAATAATTGTAGTACAGTGTAACAGAAGTTTGTATGTGGTTCATGGCTGACAAGAAGTGGGGAATAACCAACTCCGCCTGAGTGAGGGTTCAGGAAAGCCTTCATAGAAGAGACTCTTGAAGCTGAGTCTTGAAGAGTACATAAAAATTTGCCAGATGGATATCAAGCAGTGTAGGAAACAGAAGAGGGAAGAATACAGAAGAAGCCACAGGCCAGTCTAAGTAATTTGAATAACATACACAGGTACAGAAATAGGAATTCACATGGTGCATTTGAGGAAATGCTAATTGTCCCTGTGTAGCTGGAGTGCTGGGAGAATAGCAGGAGATGAAGTTGTCCATTAGTAAGCTCCATGAGTGACAGGACCTTGACTGGCCCATTCATCATTGTATCCACATTACCTAACACATAATAGACTCTTAGTAAATATCTGATGAATAAAGAAATAGAGATAGGAAGGGGCCTTGTAAACCATGAAAAAGGATTTAAACATTATTCTGAAGATGACTGGAAGTAATTGAAGATTTCTTTTTAAACCAGGGAGTAGTATGATTAGATTTGGCTATAGAAAAGTCTCTAGCTGTTGTGTGGAAAGTGGTTTTGTAAGAGAGTAAAGTTGAGACTGGGAGATCAGTTAGGTTATCAGTAATAATCCAGAGATGAGATAAATAAAGGCAGTGGTAATGCAGACAATGTGACTGACGTGAGATGTTTGGGTTAGAGAATCAACAAGATTTAGTGACCAGTTGAAGATGGGAGTGAAAGAGAAGGAGCCAGCATGATCTTCCCAGGTTTCTAACATGGGTTACTCAGTAGATGTGCTCCCATTGCCTAGAATGGGGATCCAGAAGATGAAGCAGGTTTAAAGGGGAAAGATAAAAGTAAATGAAACCAGTGTCATCTTTTTTTTTTTAACTTTCATTTCTTTTTATTTTTTTTAAGATTTTATTTTTTTCCTTTTTCTCCCCAAAGCCCCCCGGTACATAGTTGTATATTCTTCATTGTGGGTCCTTCTAGTGTCGCATGTGGGACGCTGCCTCAGCGTGGTTTGATGAGCAGTGCCATGTCCGCGCCCAGGATTCGAACCAATGAAACATGGCCTCCTGCAGCGGAGTGCGCAAACTTAACCACTCGGCCACGGGGCCAGCCCCAAAACCAGTGTCATCTTTATCTTCCTGTTGTGGCAGTTTTGAGATACCACTCTGGTTTCCTTTATTTGGATATAGATTCTAGTTTACCAACATTTTTCTTAAAATATAACAATGAAAACTGAATACAGCACTCTAGTTGTGGACTGATCCCTGAGTAGTGTGGTATTGTTTCTTTTGATCTGGACACGGCTTCTGATAATGGAAACTAAGATTTTTGTTTATTTGTTTGTTAGCATTTGCATCTTCCAGAGTTAGCTCATAATGAACTTGAAAATCAACTAAAAACCTAAGGTTTTCTAGTTATCAAATCATGTGTCCACTCCTATCCTGCACAGTTTTTTAAAATTAAATATCAGATTTTACATTTATCCATTAGCCTTTTCTAGCCTCATTACTCTTCACACACTTCTCTGACTTCTGGGAATCTGTTCTTCCAGGCTGTATGCTTTCCTGTGAATCTTTATCTGTGGGTATTTCTGAAGATTCTGCCTCATTTATCTCTCCAAAAGCACTCTATGTCTTTGTCCTTTCCTGTGACTGTCATCTGGAATGCCTTGGCCCCTCCTTTCCACTCGTCCACATCTTATTCACACTCGAGGCCTAATTCAAGTCTAATTTTTTCTGGTCCTTAGTAGTGCTCTTTCCATCTCTGGACTCCTATAGCACTTATTCTTTAGCTATATTGTGGCCCTTATCATGCTTTGTCTTAATGGTTGTTTAAATATTTTGGTCTACTATTTCTTAGAATATTTTCTATATTATCAAAATATAGTCTTTGAAGGAGGGATCAAGTTTTTATGTTATAGGTTTCTTGCCTTGATAACTTAATAAGCTCTTGTAAAGGTAGAAGAATGAGTTATAAAACCTCCTGAAATCTTTATCAGCTATGTGTTCATAACGTTTTTACAGATTGCCCCAATAATTATATAATAGCTTGAGATTCTGTCATACCTTTCAAATAGGACTTTCGTTATGCTAGAAAGCTTCTTGCTGCCCTCTTGTGAAAAGCTAGGTAATACTGCCAATTAACAATGTTTAGAAAAGTTAAGTAATTTTCATCTAAATTCCACTAACACCAGCCTTTTTAACATTTTTAGGATTTTTATTTATTCTACAGATTCTCAAGCATAATTACTAATGGGCATTTCTTCCCTTTGTGTGTGTATATGAGTTATGAAATGTTAATTTATTTGATTACCTGCCAGAATTTATAGTGCTTTTTTTTGCCAAATTACCAACCTAAAAGCAAAAGAAAATAAAAATAATTCTTAGTGAGATGAACTCTACAATATCCTATTTGATATTTTAGAAGTTGCTTTGGAGTTTAGATGTTACATTTTCTTTCTGATTAAATAGAAGAGATTGAAAAGTTATAGAGAGGTAGGGGTTTTTTTGTTTGATAATATAAGACTTGATTATAAAAATGGAGTTATGAATAATCCATACCATAAGCTCCCCTCCTCTTCCTTCCTCTTCCAAGATTGAGTAATCTTCAGTCCCTTTCCTTTTCTGAAAAGCCACTTTTCCTACTACAAACCATAGAAAAGATAACAAGCATTATGGACTTATTTATGCCTGTTATTAAAATCTATATGATGTGCATAAAATCAGATACAGAGCTTTACTCACTTAAAAATGAATTAGTTGAGGGGTTGGCCTTGTGACGCAGCGGTTGTTTGTACATTCCACTTCGGCAGCCTACAGTTCTCTGATTTGGATCCCAGGTGCAGACCTACTCACCGTGTTATCAAGCCATGCTGTGGCAGGCGTCCCACATATAAAATAGAGAAAGATGGGCACGAATGTTAGCTCAGGGCCAATCTTCCTCAGCAAAAAGAGGATTGGGGGCAGATGTTAACTCAGGGCTAATCTTCCTCAAAAAATGAATTAGTTGAGCAGTTCTACCCAATTTGAATAGCAAAAGAAACTACAGAAATGGATATAAACTATCTAAAGTGAAGCACCAGGAGAAAAATATTGAAAACAGAATTAGTGTAACCTCAGTGGAACAATATGAAGCAGTCTAACATACATGTAATTGCAGTCCCAGAATAAAAGGAGTCAGGTGGAGGCCAGAAAAAATATTTAAAGAAACAAATAGCCAAAAAATTTTCCAAATATGGTATAAAGAAAGTCAGTGAAACCCAAACACAAACATGAAGAAAACTATACCAAGACATATCATAAATTGTGGAAAACCAGTGATAAAGGAAAAATCTTCAAAGCGGGCAGAAAGAAAAAGATACACAGATGAGCAAGCCCATGGTAATGGAATAAAATCTTTAAAATACTGAAAGGAAAAAAAACCTCTCAACTTAGAATTATATATCCTGCAAAAATATTCTTCAAAAATAAAGGCAAAATAAAGACATTTTTCTAGATAAGCCAAAGCCAAGATAATTTGTCTCCAGAAATATTTAAGGACATTTAAGGCATAGCTAATAAGGCAACAGTAGAAATATAATGGAATACTAAAAAATACTTTGTTGATCCAAAAGAAGGCTGGGGAAAAAGGAACAAACAACATATGGGACAAATAGAATAACTGGCAAGATGATAGATATAAACCAAACCATATCAATAATTAAATATAAATGGTCTAATTATATACTTGACAGTTGTTAAGAGAGTAGAACTTAAATGTGATCACCACGTACATTAAAAGTCATAATTATGTGATGAGATAGAGGTGTTAACTGACCTTATTGTGGTAATCATTTTGTAATGGTAATCATTTTGTAATATATGCATGTATCTAATCATCACATTGTATACCTTAAACTTACATATGTGTCAATAATAGTAAAGCTGGGGGAAAAATATAAATGGTCTAAATACACCAGTTAAAAGGCAGAGATTATCAGACTGGATAAAAAAGCAAGCCTCAACTATATGCTATATACAAGCTTAAATATAAAGACGTAGATAAATTAAAAATAAAAGGATAGAAAAACACACTTCATGCAAACGTTAATCAAAAGAAAGCTGGAGTGGCTATATTAATATCAAAGTAGAGTTGAACTAGGAATATTACCAATATTTCATAATGATAAAAGGATCAATTGATCAAAAGATAAGAGCAGAAGCAGTGAGTCCAAAAAGCTCATTCTTTGAAAAGATAAATAAAATGGATAACCCTCTACCTAGACTGATCAAGTAAAAAAAGAAAGAAGGCACCAATTACCAACATCAGGAATGAAAAGAGGGAGTGTCATTATAGATCCTACAGACAATGGAACGATAATAAGGAAGCTTTATTCCAATAAATTTGATAGCTTAGGTGAAATGGACAAGTTCCTTGAAAGATGCAAATTTTCAAAATTGACTCAAGAAGGCAGAGAAAACCTGAATAGCTCTTCATCTAATAAAGAAAGTGAATTTGTAATTAAAAACCTCACAAACAAAACTTCAGCTCAGATGGCTTCACTGATAAATTCTATTAAACATTTAATGAAGAGTTAGAATCCTTAACAAAATATTAGCAAGTCTGTTCTAGCAACATACAAAATAATAGTACATCATGATCAAGTGGAATTTATCTCAGGAATGCAAAGTTGGTTTAATATTTAAAATTAAAATAATTTACTATATAAACAGAACAAAGGAGAAAAAATATGATCATTTCAATGGGTATAGAAAAACCTTTTGGAAAATTCAACACGTATTTGTGGTTTAAAAAAAATCTCAGCAAACTAAAAGTAGAAAGGATCTTGATATCTACAGAAAACCTCTGTCATCATACGTAGTTGTGAAAGACTGAATGCTTTCTCCCTGAGACTGGGAACAAGGCAAGGATGTCTACTTTTAGCATTTTGCCAGAGGTCCTAACCAGTAGAATAAGGAAAGACAAAGAAATTAAAGGCATATAGATTGGAAAGGAGGAAGTTAATTTGTCTTTATTCATAGATGACATGATTCTTTACATAGAAATCTAAGGAATCTACAAAAAAGCTACTAAAACTAATAAGTGAAATAAAGCAAGATTGAAGGATACAAAGTCAAAATACAAAAATCAATTTTATTTCTATATGACAACAATGAACAATTGGTAAATGAGTTTTTAAGAAGAATACCAATATAACATCAAAACCCGTGAAATTCTTGGGAATAAATTTAGCAAAGTATGTGTAAGATGTATACTGAAACCTACAAAGCATTGTTGAAAGAAATTAAAGATCTAAGTAATGGAGATATGTACCATGTTTATGGATCAGAAGGCTGAATACTGTTATGTTAGTTCTCTCTAGATTGATCTGTATATTCAGTGCAATTCCAATCAAAATTCTTCCAGGCTTTCTTGAGAAATTAAAAGCCAAATGATTCTAAAGTTTGTATGAAAATGCAAAGGACCTAGTAACCAGAACAGTTTTGAAAAAAAACCCCACAATGTTGGAGGATTTACACAACCTGATTTCAAGTCTTACTGTAAAAGCTGTATTTATCAAGACAGTGTGGTTTTGACATAAAGACAGGGATAGAGATGAATAAAAGAGAATAAAGAGTCCAAAAATAGACCCATACATATGTAGTCAATTGGTTTTTGATACAGGTTCCAAAATAATTCACGGATAGTCTTTTTAAGAAATAGTGCAAGAACAACTGGATATCTATGTGAGAAGAAATGAACCTTGACCCATACCTCACAACAAAAAAAAATGAACTTAAAATAGATCATGGGTATAAATGTAAAAGCTAAACACTGTAAAACTTCTAGTAGAAAATGTAAGAGAAAATCTTTGCATCCTTGGGATAGCCAAAGACTTCTTAGATAGCACAAGCGGCATAAACCATAAAACATAACTTGATAAATTATACTTCATCGAAATTAAAAACTTCTACTCATCAGAAGGCAATGTTAAGAAAATGAAAAAACAAATCATGGACTGGGATAAAATATTTGCAATACGTATGCAGTTGATCCTCATTCACAGATTCTGTATTTGCAAATTCACCTACCTGCTAAAATTTACAACCCCAAAAATCAGTATTTGTGGTGCTTTTGTAGTCCTTTGTGGACATGCACAGGGTGGCAAAAAATTTGAGTTGCCCAACATGCATGTTCCAGCTTGCGTCAAATAACGTGGTGTTCTGCCTTATTGTTTTAGTTTTCATACTGTACACAAGTGTCCTTTTCACGGCCTATTTAGTGCCACATATTTTGCATTTTTATTCTCTTTCTTGATGATTTTTCAATTTAGAATGGCCCCCAAGCATAATGCTGAAGTGCTGTCTAGTGTTCCTAAGTTCAAGAAGACCATGATGTGCCTTATGGAGAAAACACACGTGTTGGATAAGCTTCATGTAGACATGAGTTATGGTGCTGTTGGCTGTGAGTTTAATATTAATGAGTTGACACTATATATTAACTATATTAAATAAGGTGTCTTTAAACAGAAATACACATAAAATGAGATTATGTGTTGATTGGTTGACTAAAATGTGACCAGAGTCTCTCAGGAGCCTGACCCTGTATTTGTCCAAGGAGCAGTGGTTCAGTGTTCACTAATTTACTGTTGATGGTGACTTTATAGAACATAACTACTTCAAATAATGAGAATCAGCTGTACCTGATGAAGGACTGTATGCACAATATATTTTTAAAAACTTAACTACTCAATAATAGAAAGATAAATAGTCCAAAAAATTAGTAAAATGTTTGAACTGATACTTCACAAGAGAAAATAAATGAATGGCCAATAAGCATGTGAAAGTGCAGTTAACATCATTAGCTGTCAGGGAAATCGTGCAAATTAAAAATCACATTGAGGGGCTGGCCCTGTGGCCGAGTGGTTAAGTTCGCGCGCTCCGCTGCAGGCGGCCCAGTGTTTCGTTGGTTCAAATCCTGGGCGCGGACATGGCACTGCTCATCAAACCACGCTGAGGCAGCATCCCACATGCCACAACTAGAAGGACCCACAACGAAGAATATACAACTATGTACTGGGGGGCTTTGGGGAGAAAAAGGAAAAAAAAATAAAATCTTTAAAAAAAAAAAAAATCACATTGAGATACCACTACATGCCCATTAGAATAGCTAAAATTAAAGATAGACAATAGCAGGCTGGCCCCAGTGGCCTAGTGGTTAAATTTGGTGCGCTCCGCTTCAGCAGCCCAGGTTTGGTTCCCAGGCATGGACCTACACCACTCATCTATCAGTGGGCATGCTGTGGCAGCAGCTCACATACAAAAAGAAGATTGGCAGTGGATGTTAGCTCAGGGCAAATCTTCCTCAGCAAATAAAAAAAAGACGATAGCAGGTGTTGGGGAGGATGTGGAACAACTGGAACTTCATACATTACTGATGGGAATGTAAAATGGTACAGCCACTTTGGGAAAGTTTGGCAATTTATTATAATGTTAAACATATGTTTAGTATATAGTTTAGCAATTCCACCCCTGATTTTTTACTCAAGATAAATGAAAACAGTCTGCACAAAGACTGTGCAAAATATTCATGGTAGTTTTATTCATAATAACCATAAGTTGGAAACATTCCAAAGTCCATCAACCAGTGAATGAATAAACAATAGAATACTACTCATCACTAAAAAGCAACAAATGACTGATACGTGTAGCATATCATACCATAATGGATATAAAAATGTTATGCTGAAGAGTATCTACTATATGATTTTATTCATATGAAATTCTAGAAAAGGCAAATCCAATCTATAGTGACAGAAAGTAGATTAGTGGTTGCCTAGGACTGGGGTGATATTGGGGTTGATTGTAAAAGGGCACAAGGGAACAATTTGGGTTGATAGAAATATTCTATATCTTGATTGTGACGACAGTTACACAATTTTAAACATTTGTGAGAACTCGTCAAACTGTGATTAAAAATGGATGCTATTTACCATATGAAAGATATCAACTGAACAATGCAAACAAGTTTAAGTGATAAATAAGAATTTGGAAGTAAATAAATACAGATTGTACAAAAAAAATAATGTAACAAGCTTTATCATGTTTACCAAAGGAAGAAGGGAAGATTTGATAGTGGGTGGTAGTTGTGGGATAGAATGCAAGAGAGTTATTGTTTGGAAGGTACATTCTTCTTGCTGCACTATTTTATTCACTAATGTTCAGCCTTTTGGGAGGTCAAATTATCTTGCACTCAAACTGCGCTTACAGATAAAGTCATAGGGGCCGGCTCCGTGGCCGAGTGGTTAAGTTCGCATGCTCCGCTGAAGCAGCCCAGGGTTCGGATCCTGGGTGCGGGCATGGCACCGCTCATCAGGCCACGTTGAGGCGGCGTCCCACATCGGACAACTAGAAGGACCTGCAACTAAGATATACAACTATGTACCGGGGGGGTTTGGGAAATAAAGCAGAAAAAAAAAAAAAAAGATAAAGTCATAGCACAAACATGAGAGCACTTTAAATCACCTGGAAATAGTGCCAGCGCAAAGTGATTAAAGAATTATAGGAGATGTTATCCCTCTATCCCTCTTGCTTAGAATATATGTACTAAGCAGATGTTGGGCTTCATTCAGACACGGCACACAATACAAATTTGGTTCATGTGATGATCTCTGACTGGAGAATGACGGTGTTATATAGAATGGACCAATGTTGAAATAGCACTTTTTATAAAACCATTATATAAAAACAAAAGCCTATTGTATTTTATACCCCAGAAACAATTAGAATATAGCATGTTCTAAAAAGATAACTTTCCCAATAGCAACAAGAATTTAAGATACTTAACAATTTAATCTACCAAAAATTTTGTAAAACCTACTTGGAGAAAATTATAAATTTTTTTGATAGACATTGAAGCAAACCAAAACAAATGTCATGAACTAAAAGGAAAACAAAGCCCACTATACTGAAAACTTTTAAAAAGTTATCTAAAAAGAAGTGAACAGGCATTATGTGAGTAAAATCTGCATTACATAGACCTGGAAATTAGAAAGTGAATTTAGATCCAGTATTCTCATATGTCTTTCATTTTAATTCTTAAAGCAAACTTAAATCACGTTTCTTGGGAAATTTATACCTGAAATGTTTGAAATACCGAATGCTGTTTCTTTTCCCTGGAAAGCTTTGTCCGTTTCCCTTTTTCTGTGCTCCTGTCCAGTCCTCTGTTACAGCCAGTAACAAAGTATTTTATACATGATGTACAGTCATGCGTCGCATCACAACAGGGGTACATTCTGAGAAATGCGTCGTTAAGTGATTTCATTATTATGCAAACATCATAGAGTGTACTTACACAAACTTAGGTGGTATAGCCTACTACACACCTAGGCTCTATGGTACTAATCTTCTGGGACCACTGTCGTATATGCAGTCCATCGTTGACTGAAACATCTGTTATGTGGTGCATGACTGTATATCTCTCTCGTCTGTGGACTGCTTTAGGTCAGGGACAGTGGGGAGATAACTGTAGCAAAGTGGTTAAGAGCACAGGCTCTGGAGTTAAGGCCACCTGGGTTCTAATCCTGCCTCTGCTACTTAGCTGTATAAACTTGAGTAAGGTATGTAATGTCTCTGTGTCTCATTTGTAAATTGAATATGATAAATGGTGCCTATTTATAGGGTGTTGTGAAGATTTTAAATAATGGTAACACATGTTAAGTACTTTGAATAATACCCAGCATATAATCACCACTCGGAAGAGCAGTCGTGTTCTTAGCCATTCAGCAGCACACACTCTTCACTGGTATACTCTACATTTTGAACAATGTGTGATAAACATGTTAACGTTACAGTGATACCAGTCAGGTGGAACTTAGGACTGAGCAGGTTGTTATGTGACCTGTGGAGCAGGGCACAATTTGTTTTAAGTAAGAGGTAAGAAGCATAATGTCAAGTCAGCACCAGGAAAGATGGCACTAATTAGAACAAGTGAGAACTTTCCCTCACAAATATATATTAAGAATATAAGAATGTGTTCAGATCAGAAAATTATTCTACTCAAATAGCCACACAGGACTGAAGGGCAACCAAGTACCTAGTGTGACAATTATGGAGGCTCTTATGGACCCTGTCAGAAATTATACCATGGGAATAACTGTGTTAACTTGTGTAATGATTATCTGAATCTTAATCTCTTCACAATGTGAATGCAAAAAGGTGAGCATTACTAATCCTACATGAAGTTGTGCTCAATAAATACATATTGAATGAGCCAATTTTAAAAAAAGATACTATCAATATTATTCATAGTATCTTCAGAGCATAGCACAATAATGAACCCATGGAAATTCTACAATTAAATGCTTTTGTAAAATAAGTTATCTACAGTGCTCATGACCTGAGTTAGGATTGCTAATTCAGTTATTACATTTAACCAATTATTTACATGTACTGAGGATTACTTAGTTTTCATAGCAACCTTAATCTTTCATTTCATGGATTTTGATATGTTTAAATATATAGCTTTGTTAAATGCTTTTGTATTTAATGCATTTGCATTAATCTAATCTACTTATATTAAATCTAATTGCATTCTGACTTCCTGGGATGAATATTTAGTCATTAAACAAAAGGAACATTTTTCAAATAATTATTCATAGTGTCTAAGTAATCTAAGTACTGTACTTATTTTAATTCAAAATATAGTATCTTTGCTTTCTAAAAGCACATCATAAATACAAATTCTGATGTTATCTGAATTTAAACAGAATTGAATTTATGAAAAATATTTTCTCTTAAAGTATATGGCAATAATGTCCCAACAGCCATATTTTTAATCAAGAACATTGGTCAATTTTCAGTCAGTTCTTTAGCAAGCACAAAGCCAGAGGAAAGGGCTGTTTTCCTTGTGCTTCAGGATAGAGGGGAGAACTAGTTGGTCTTTAGTGGAGAAGCTCAGGTTCTGTTCCTTGAATCTTCCCTGTGAGAAGTCTCTTCATCAGGGGTTTCACTTGAGCCCAAGAGCCTTTTTAAAGATTTTTTTTTATTATTTCCTTTTTCTCCCCAAAGCCCCCCGGTACATAGTTGTATATTCTTCATTGTGGGTCCTTCTAGTTGTGGCATGTGGGACGCTGCCTCAGCGTGGTCTGATGAGCAGTGCCATGTCCGCGCCCAGGATTCGAACCAACGAAACACTGGGCCGCCTGCAGCGGAGTGCGCGAACTTAACCACTCGGCCACGGGGCCAGCCCCCCAAGAGCCTTTTTATACTTCGCCATTTAAATTTTGCACAGCTCTACAATCACTCATTTTTATAAAAGCAGCATTATTCAGATATTTTCCATGTAGTGTAAAATTCATTCATTTAAAATATACAAGTCAATGAGTTTTTAATATATTCACAAAAGTATGCAACCATCATGACGACCTAATTTTGTCATATTTCCATCACCCCAAAAAGCAACCCCATACCCATTAGCAATGACTCCCATTCCCCTGACTCCACTCCCCCTCCCCAGCCAGCCATAAGTAATCACTAACCTACTTTTTGTCTCTCTGGATTTTATTCCTTTTTATTGCCAAATAATATTCCATTGTATGGATATACTACATTGTTCATCAGTTGATGGACATCTGGATATTTCCACGTTTTGGCTATTATGAAAATGCTGCTATGTACAAGTTTGTGTATCATCACCATTTAAAACTTTCTTTTGATGTAGGAATGTGTTTGTATGTTATATCATAAGATTTGCATTAGAATTCCCTAGATATAGTTTTAATTTAGTATGAGTATGACATATATCATCCAATGATCTAAATACTTTCTGCTAAACTAGTAGCTAACTCAACCATTTATTAGTCCCTCTTTTGTCTTTTTGAGCCACTTAGAAACTGGGTAAGCAAAAACACAGCCCTTTTTGCTTTCATCACTCTCAGTGTTGGATTCCATTTCAAAGGACTCTAGAGTTTGATATTTCATGTCGTAGCTAGAATGGAGAAGAATGACTTGCTGTGAATCCTTTTACAGTTGGTTGGCTATCTTGGGGCCTGAAGAGCTGACTGACAGCAATAGGTCATATTCTCTGTTTCAGAATTTTCAATCTCATCATATATTCTTGTTTTGTTTTTGCTTAAAGTGAAACTTTGAAAGTTAGAATCTATACACTTGGAATGCTGAACAGCTTCTGGCATATAGAAATTAATTTTTGTATTGACATTAACCTCAAAGACACATCACTGATTGTACAAATGAAGTGAGTATACCCAGCAACCTAAGCTGGACTTGGGCAATCATTAAGAAAGTTCAGGGGCCGGCCCAGTGGCCAAGTGGTTAAGTTCGCATGCTCTGCTTCAGTGGCCCAGGGTTTCACGGTTCAGATCCTGGGTGCCGACATGGCACCGCTCATCAGGCCATGTTGAGGCGGCATCCCACATGCCACAACTAGAAGGAGCCACAACTAAAAATATACAACTATGTAGTGGGGGGCTTTGGGGAGAAACAGGAAAAATAAAATCTTAAAAAAAAAAAAAAAGAAAGTTCAGGGACCGGCCCAGTGGCGCAGTGGTTAAGTTCACACGTTCCACTTTGGCAGCCCGGGGTTCACCAGTTCAGATCCCGGGTGCAGACATGGCACTGCCTGGCAAGCCATGCTGTGGCAGGCATCCCACATATAAAGTAGAGGAAGATGGGCATGGATGTTAGCTCAGGGCCAGTCTTCCTCAGCAAAAAGAGGAGGATTGGCGGCAGATGTTAGCTCAGGCTACTCTTCCTCAAAAAAAAAAAGCAAGAAAGAAAAGTTCAAAGAATGTGATTGATGGTAGGAGTATTCAAAGTATGTTAGTCACTTTGTCTCTCGCTTTTGACTCAACTCTGGATTTGGGGGTTTATTTATTCGAAATAGGACTCCTTAATCAAATCAGACCTAGATTACTAGGGACTTAATAAGTAGTCTTTATTAAAATAAACGTTTTAGTAAATTATGAGAACTAGTTTTATAGTCTCTCTACCTTCTGGAAAAAATGAGCTTTAGTCAGGTATGTTTGGTTACAGGAATGCTAGTTTCTTGGAATGAACATGAATATAGAGGAAAAAACTGATTTTTAGTTTTGGCTATTTCATGGAATAAGGTCAGGTTGATCTTACAAGCACAAGGAATTTTAACTCATTAAGATAGTATCTTTCAGCATGGACTTTGTAAATTGTTTTTTTCTTTAGAATAAAAACAAAAGCTTTTAAATAAAGCTTTTTAAATAAAAGTGTGGTAGATGTCTTCATTTTTTATAAATCTTGTGAAAACGTCAATCTTAAGAGAAAACTAGACTTAGGAACAAGTCACTTGTGGTTTGGTTGTTGACTGTCATAGCTTTTTGCTTAACAAAATATGATGAAGAATAGTTTTAATTGGCTTAGTTCCTGCCAAATTTTGCATCGGCCAAATTCCTTACTTGTGGTTTAATTTCTTAAAAGCAGGGCCATGTCTTATGCTACTTTGGTATCCACAAGAAATCCCAAACAGTGCTGGGAATTAAGCAGGTAGTTAGGGCTTGATTTAAGATCTATTTCATAATGTTCACTTGCATTTTACACCAGTGGCCTAGTAGAAAACTTTTAAAGAGGAGCTGTCCTTAGCTTGCCTGGGTGTTCCTAGACAGGACATTCCTAAAGGCTCGGTTCAAATATCACCCTGTTCTAAAGCTTTTCCTGTCCATCCAATCCAGACCTTCTGCAGAATTAATTATCCCCATTTCTCTCCTCATAATGTGTTGTGTACTCCTCTAATAGCTTTGATGATGTTGTTTGATAATTATTTATTTTCCGGTCTGTCTTCTGCCAAGATTCTCAAGGTTAAGGACTTTATTGTAACCTTAACACTAAGCACAATGTGTGGCAATAGAGATAGAGTTTTGGTAAAAATTCTAATCCTTTGGCTGATTGTTTTCATTTCTTCCTTTGTTACTCATATTTTCTAAAAGATAATCTCCCTTCTACTTCTGGCTTTATGATAAAGAAATATGCTTTATGATCATAATTTTAATAAAATAAAATCCTGCCTCCTCTTTTAGTAATGAATTAGAACTGCAGAGAACTGGAGACAAAATCAGGGAGCCTGGGTAATATAGGTTAGTGGTTCTCAAACGTTATCATGCATCAGAATCACCTGAAGGGCTTTGTAAGACATGGATTCTTGGGCCCAACCTCTAGAGTTTGTGACTCAGTAGAACTGGGATAGGGGTCTGAGAATTTGTTTGTCTAACATGTTCCCAAAGTGATGCGGATGTGGTTGGTCCAGGGACCATACTTTGAGACCCGCTGATAACAGGTTATACATTCTAACTAACCTACCTGAAAGACCTCCAGTATGCTGAAGTAGGATCTGTTTCTGATCTCCCCACCTCTTTAATGTCTTGGGAAAAAATGTACTCCATAATTGCAAAGATCTCTACAAGTGTCTCCACGGAGCACAGTTAAGCTGTTGATGAGCAAACTTTAGTGCCCAAAGACTCGAGTAGGAAGGGGTTTTCTAAGGAAGACTGGTTGACCTCTTTTGCAGTGCAGGTCTGGAGCCCTGTGCTCATAACCACTATGGTACACCCTCCCTGATAGGTTGTTCTCTTTTGGTGTCTCATCATCTGCTATTATAGGAGTACATCTATAATGGGCACACAGTAAGGACTTGTTGACTAGTAATGAAACTAGTTTAGAACTCCACCCTTCTGATTTTGAGGCATCATAAAATGCTTCTTTTCACTTTCACATCTGTATTAGTTTGAATGCAAATAAAATTATGAAAAATATTTTATATTTAATTACGAAGCATTATCGTCAATGTTTATATAGTATCTAATTAACCAGATTTCCCCCTGTATTACATTTAGCCATATTGATTACCTTTAAGTTGCTTTTAAGATCCTAAATTATGGCCTATACTGTCAATGAAAGAATGCTTTTTCATTCAGTACATGTTTATTGTATGTTAACTATGTACAGGTTAAGCTTTGGAGTTTCAGTGATGCAGATTTTTATACACAGGATAATATAATTTTCTGGCTGAGGATATTTTTGCGTTCTAATTATTTTAAATTAATAATTCATGAATGTTGTAAATAAGATTATTCAGAAATATCAAAACTATATATTCTGGAAAAAAACAGGTTAATTAGCTGTTATTTCTAATCACAAGGAAAATAACCATTGCCATATGACTTCCTAAGTAGACACATCATACAAGTTCTTACCTGATTGTGAAGTGGCTTTAAAAGAAATTCATAATCAAGTGAAGACAGTAATTGTTGTACCTTTGTACTACTACATGATTTTAGAGGAAAAATATTTTTAGAAATTAAGGCTTACTGGATAACTACTGTATATTGTGCATTTTTTCCAAGTTCGTTGGGGAAATTATCTTTAAAAGTCTCTTCCATTGATGAATTTGTTGTCTAGTCAAGTTGAGAACATGAACCATACGTACATGAAACCACAGTGCAAGCAATTAAAAGCCAAATTATCAGCTAGAGCAAGTAATTTGTTTTAAATTGGATAAATCAGCATCTATAAAGAAAAAAAGAATGATCAAAGTGAAGCAGGACTGGTGAGGTTACCATTTATATACACAGTTCTTGATAGTGAGGGCAAACTAGTTGAAATTTAGCTGGACTAGTGAGTGTTTAGATTAAGCTATTCCTTTTTGTAACTTGTTAGCTATTGGACTGGCCTAAACTTTAAAATTAGTCTTGCTACCAACCTCTAGTGCTTTTTCTGAGAAGATTCAATAAATGAGTAACCAACGACTCATTCTCTTCACCTCTCAGAGAATTTTGTAGAAGCAAAATGAGACCTTCCCTCATAGCTCTTTTACAGATATGTTGAAAATTGTGCTCTTAGATTTGTCAGGATGATTTCTTAAATAATTAAGAGCGAGAAAGATTGGAAGGCAGCAGTTCCTTATTATCAGGCTTAACCCAAGTTAGATCTGGTAGACTTTAAAAAATATATAATCTGCTTTTGATTGTTTGGTCATGTGTAATTTGTTCCTTATCCAAAGAATTTAATGATGGAAATAAACATTCATGACATGAAAAGTCACTCCCTTTCTAAAGCTTTTTCTGTCTAACCATTGCCAAGCCCTCCACAGAATTAATTATTCCTGTCTCTGTTCCCGGGCCTACTCTTCATTGTATTATGATATGTAGTGTAATAAGATAAAGCTATATTTCCAGAGAAGCGTTTGGTGAGGTTTTCTTTTTTATTATGGAGATTTTTCAGCATATACTAACTAAAGTAGAGAGAATGCTGTAAGGAACCCCATGTACGCCCTCCCCAGCTTCGATAATTGTTAACTTTCTGCCATTCTTGTTTTATCTTCACTTCCTTATATCACACTTTTTGTTGTGGTTGTGTTGTTGGCTGGAATATTTTAAAGCAAATCTTAGTACCATTTCATTTATAAATAAGTTAATGTGTATTTCTAACCGAGAAGGCTTTAAAAAAAAACACCATTATTACACCAAACAAAATAAAATAAAACACCAAACTTAATAACATCTAATAGTCCATGTCCAGTTTGGCTGGCTCAAAATTGTGTTTTTTCTGATTGGTTTGTATGACTCAGGATCCAGACATGGTCCACACATTACATTTGGTTGACATGAAGATTCGGTCTCTTAATCTTCTCTATAACCACACTCCCTGCTTCCTCCAAGTTTTTTTCCCCATGCTATTTAATTGTTGAAGAAACTGAATTGTTTGTCTTATAGGATTTCCCACATTTTAAATTTAGATGATTTTATCCTGGTGATAGCATTCCACATGTTCCTCTTTCCCCCCAAATTTCCTGTAATCTGTTAGAGAATAAATTGGGTTTGGATTCAGTCTTTTTGGCAAGAATGTTTCGTAAGTGATACTGTACACTTACTGTTGCTTCCCATCAGGAAGCACATGACCTCCGCTTGTTCCAGTGCCAGCGAAGGCCACTGGGTTTGAGAGTTAACCATCTGATCCTTTTCATAAGAATAATGATGTTAATTATTATTATTCTAACAAATCAGCAACTATTTGGTTTCCCTGAAATACTATCCAAAGAAGCAAGGCAGGAAAAATGCTAGGTTTTTTCCCTCCTTTTATTTATCAATTTTCAGAACATGAAATGAGTTGAAGTGACTGAGGACTTATAAAAAAATATTATAAATGTTTATATTTGATGTGTTTCAATGTATTATAAACATGATTCTTTTTGACTCTCAAAACTGTCCCATCTTCAGTTAGTGGATGCCCCTTCAGATTGAATCCTGTGTCATTTGACGTTACCCTAGTAATCTTTGATAAATTCCTTGCTTTCAGCATGTCAAGATATCCCTGGTTCACTTTTTCAGACTTGGAATCTCATCCATTTCTCCAAGAGCCCTGGTTTCTTTTAGTAGAAATCTAGGTACTAATAGTTTTCATTGTTAATAGACTGTCATTGCTTCTAGGCCTTTTCCACGGACAGAGTTGGTAAATAAGGGTTTTTTTGAAAAGAGAAAAAGAAATTTTGTTCCTACCAATACAACCAGTTCAAATTAAAGATGTCAAAGGGTTTTGTTGGGGTTTTTTTTTGGGGTTTTTTTTTTTGAGGAAGACTAGCCCTGAGCTAACATCTGCTGCCAATCCTCCTCTTTTTGCTGAGGAAGACTGGCCCTTAGCTAACATCCATGCCCATCTTCCTCTACCCTATATGTGGGATGCCTGCCACAGCATGGCTTGACAAGTAGTGCATATGTCTGCACCCGGGATCCGAACTGGCAAACCCCAGGCCATGAAAGCAGAGCACGTGAACTTAACCGCTGTGCCACGAGGCAGGCCCCTCAACGGGTTTTTATTTGATATATTTGATTTTATAATGAGATCTCTTTTCTCATGCTGAAAATCTTGGTTCCTAATAACTAACATAACTGTTTTAACCTGCAGTAAAACTAGCATCAAAAGAACTAACTACATGTAACAACAAGACTGCTGGAGGCAGTTTAAGATTTCTCTGTGCTTCTTTTACATCCTTAGGATACACACTTGTAGGGATGTGTAGTCAAAATATGTCTTTTAAAATTATTTAAACTTTTCTACTATATAGGTGACGTCAAATTTTATAGATTCAGGTTATTTTCAGTTTATTTCAATTTTTAGAGGTTCATTTTTTCTATTTAATGAATTTTGTCTTTTAATACATAAAATATTTATATGTTGTCCCAAAGTAAAACGTATAAGATAAGGTGCATTCAAAGTATCTACCTTCTATCTCTATCCCTTCCCCCTCTTTATTCCCCTCGCTAGGTAACCATCTTTATTAGCAAAAACTAATACAAAAGTTCATCCTTCTATTGTTTCTTTTGAAAATATAAATAAATATATATGTATTTCCCCCTTGTCCTAATTTTCAACATAAGCTCATATACTATAAATAATCTGCACCTTGCTTTTTTCACTTAACAGTATGTTCTGGAGATCTCTCTATAGTAGTATATAGCTCTCTTCATTCCTTTTTAAAGCTGAACAGTACTCTATAATAAGGTTATACCAGTCCCCTCTCTAAAGATGGACATTTGGACTGTTTCCAATCTTCAGTTGTTACAAATGGTGCTGAAATTGATAGGCATGTGAATACCCTATTTAATATTTTTGCTGGTGTTTCTTTGGGATAGCTTCCTAGAAGTGGAATTGCTGGGTCAAAGGGTAAAATACCTATGTAATTTTACTAGGAAAAAAAAGTTCTTATGCGTGGTATTTAATTAAGAATTGAAAAGGAAGCAGAGTTCCTCTTTCCTCATATATGAATAAATTATTTCAATAGATGTATAGTTGACTACCTACTATGTGCCTGGTATTGTTCTAGTTGCTGGGGCTACAGCAGGAGGTTCTTCAGCACTTCGTGAATCATGAAGGTAAATAAACAAAGTTAGTTTCAGATTTGGTGAGTGCTCTGAAGGAAGTACATGGGTTGATATGAAAGAGAGTAACTGAAGACAACTCACTTTAGATAGGGTCGTCATGGAAGGCCTCTCTGAAAAGGTGGTATTTGAGCTGAGACGTGAAGGATAAAAATGATTAACACTGTTATTTATTGACTTCCCTACTATGTACCAGGCAGTATAAAGGATTTTCATGCATTGCCTCATTTAATCTCGAAAGATCCTGCAAAGTCTGTTTCATAATTCCCGTTTTACAGATAAGAAAACTGATGCTCAAAAAAGTAAATTAGTTGCTCAAGGTCTTTTTTTTTTTTTTAAAGATTTTATTTTTCCTTTTTCTCCCTAAAGCCCCCCAGTACATAGTTGTGTGTTTTTAGTTGTGGGTCCTTCTAGTTGTGGCATGTAGGATGCCACCTCAGCATGGCTTGATGAGCGGTGCCATGTCCACACCCAGGATCTGAACCACGAAACCCTGGGCTGCCGAAGCAAAGCGCGTGAACTTAAGCACTTGGCCACGGGGCCGGCCCCAACTTGCTCAAGGTCTTGAAGCTTGGAAAAGGGGGCCTAGGATTTGAATCAAATGTAGAATTGTCTAATTCCAAAGCCAGATAAGATAAACACTTTTTACTGTATTACATTGCCTCTCTTAACCAGACAGAAAGCAGAGAATACTGAGTTAATGGAGTAAATGGTTTAGACTGTTGTTTTAACCTGGCCAGGAGTACAATGTTTTGTTTTTTCCTTTTAAAGAACTATTTATATTTATTACTGAATGATTGCAAATTCAGAATACATATGCTTATTTTATTTGGAATATTCATTATATAAGAAAATAGAGAAACGTACTTCTTGTCCAAGCTACATAAAACAGTTTCAATATCTGTTTTTATTGTTTTCAGTTTAATGATGGTTCTATTTTTAAAAGACCATAGCAAAAATATCCCCCAGATATTTCTAGCCTATTAAAATGAATGATGCGCCTTCTAGGTATCCTATTTATTTATTTATTTCATAAATATTTGTTAAAATATTTATGGTACTTTACAAGTGTCTGTTTAAATTAGCTTTAGTAAATGAAATACCTGAGCAAAACATTGCTCAAGGTTCTGTAAATAACTGTAAAATTAATCTTAGGGGAAAATTTTTTCTTATATCAGCACTTACTGAGCACTTAAATATATTAAGTCTCACAACAACCCAGTCAAGTAGGTACTGATCCCCATTTTTCAGATGAAAGAACTGAGGTCCAGAGAGACTACATAATATACCTGAGATCACCATCTTTTTCCTTTTTTTTTAGATCACCACCCAATAAGTGATAGATTCACACCTAAGGTTCAAATCCTACGTGATCATAGGTTTTCTATCATAAGTAATAAAAGTCATATCAAACAATGAGAAAGTAGGGAAATGTTATATTCTTCTTGCTAGTGAGTTAAATCCATACTACTGTCCGCTGAACCAGGCGTGAAGATTCATCAACATTTTCTTTGGTGTCTTAAACTAGAACTAGGTGCAGTTAAAACCCAGATTCTGACTTTACGAACAAGGCCACCTCTAACAATATTAAAATAAAATGATATTATTCCTTGGCTTAAAGAAAAATTTTCCAGTAGCTATGGGAATGCTTGTGGTATAAAGACAGCATCTTAAATCTTTATGCAAGTCATACACAAAGTGTTATTGCGATGAAAAAATAGTGGCGTGAATAATACCTGCTCACAGCCCAAGACACTTGATGTATCTTGGGCCTCAGTGTTTGTTGGATTTTGCAATTTCATGAGCAAGGTTTGTATTTTTTTAAAGTTCTATATTTCTCTGTGTCCCACTTGATGTCAAATCTGTATTCTTAGATTGTAGGATTCCATTAGAAAAAATAATCTCAGCTCCTCCTCCCTCCATCCCCCCTCCCCCACACACTCATTTTGTATAATATGGTAATGATATCACCGTAGCAGTAATTACGGGTCATCTTCATTTCTTTCATCTCTGCCTGTTCTGATGGCTTCATTCCTTTGACGGAAAAGATTTGGCTCTGGGTGCTATGATTATTTTGTTAAGCGTTATTCGAATAGACAGGAGTGAGAGAAATTAATCAATCCAAATGCAATTAGCATCATGTTTAACCCAGTGATGGACGTCTCAAGGTGAAACAGCCAGGGGAGTTTCAGACATTATTATTCAATCCAGTGGTTCTTATCTAAATTATAATCAAGAGAGGTTTTTATTGGCTTCTCAGTGTGAAGATGTAACTCTTTCCCTGCCCTGGGGGTCAAGACAACTGGGCCTTCATCCTCTAGACTTTAGCTACTGCCAACACCTTGAAGTGGGGATGTTCCAAGCAGGAAACTTGTCTTAATATCCAAGTCATTTGAAATTATCGATACTGTGATCTTGGTCTGATTTTCCTGAGAGTGGAAACTAACCTATGGATAAATTACTCTGTCTAACTTGGGGCAAAATATTTTGTGTAGTGATCAAGTCACTTTGACTAGTTGTTGTTCTATCTTAACCTTACATGATAGATTATTATTGCTATTATTCTCACTTTATGGATGAGGAAATTAAGACCATGTGAAGCCACTAGCCTTTGGTCATAATAACTGTTTTACCACGATGTATTACTATGTAAGGGCCCTGAAGCATGAATGTTCTGCACAAATGTATGAGTATTTAATAAAAGTTCTCGCCCCAAGAGTATTAATCTCTTGCTTTGATTTCATTATCTTTTGTTCAATTGAGTTTACCCTTGAAAAGGCAACCAAGTGAAACTATGAAGTATGCCTGTGAGGCCCTCTCAAAAGGAAACAAAATACTGATAAGTTGTTAGCTCTCATTTCTTGAACACAAATCTTTGGAGTTTTTTGTTGTTTTGATTTGTTTTTTAGTAGGGAGAAGGATGGTAAGAAGGATCGAATATTTGAAATCTAGTCTTGTTTCGTTCTTAAAAGAGGGCAGGGCAAGGAGAGTTGATGGAGAAACACAGGCTTTCACCTGAATACAACATTTTTCAAATGCCTGGCAATTAAGATTCTTCTACTTCTGCTTTCAATCTTCAGGCATCATGGCTGACACTTCCCATATTTTATGTTCCTGCTTGATGTTTTATATTCTGAGAATAAATCTGTTGGCTGGATATTTCTGTCCTTTTTTTGTTCCTGTTGTGAAAACCCATTAAAATTATTTTCCATATTAGAACTGTCCAAATTTGTTTAGCTGTACATTGAGTCCTGGCATTTCCTTTTTTTATTACTTTACATTACTTCTTGGATAAAATGTTCTCTGGAAATGTGAAGAAAAAAATGTTTTGATATAAAATTATGTTTCTCTGAATTCACGGAAGGGAACACTCTTCTTAGCCACCCACCCTTTTGGAAGAAAAAGTCTTATTAGAGGCATAAGACACCCAATCGAAAGAGAATCCAGAAAGTGTGCCCCAAAGAGGCTTTTTTGAAACTTCTGAGGGTGAAGATTTTGATAGTCAACGATAGTTTGGTCATAGATTTAGTAACCAGACTATTCTTTTCTCTGATATATATTTCATCTCCTTTTTGAAATGCTTATGCCCAAAGAACTTTAGGCAAAAGCCTGAAGGCTGTTCTGCTTACCTTCAAATGCTGCTTTTATATATTTTAGAGAAAAATGAGATTTCTACCAAAGACTCTCACTTGTGTGTACTTTCTCACAAGAGTTGATTGAGAATGGTCAGCAGACCTTACTACAATTACATCACCTTCTGAGGGCCACCAACTGTCCTAATGAGGCTCCAAGAGACCCCTCGTCATCCGGTGACATGCTCAGTTCCCAGCACCTTCTGCTTTTGACAGTGGCACCGGCGCCAGCTGTTCTCATGTTAGAGGCATTAAAAAATGCTTAGTGCTTGACTTGAATTATCGATCGTTTAGCGGTATGTTTTGTGCAGAGGTCTGAACTGGAGCATGGTAAAGAATCTCAGTCTGGCAGACTGCCCTGGAACTTCTCTGCTGTACGCCAGCTCTATGCCAGAGCAACAGGAAAACTTTCCACATTCCTGTGGGAGAGAAGTTGGCATTATAAGTCACATTGGTTTCCTTTTGTTCTCCTCTAATCCACCAAAATACCTGTGAACAGCTAGCTCCATCTCAGAGGTCACTTCTAATTTATTTGCGTCTTCCCTAGTATCTAGTACATAGTAGGCATGCTACTGTGACTAACTTAACTATCCATCCGTCCCCTTCATGCTTCTCTTCTACACAGCACGCACCGCTGGCTAGGTGACCCCTCTTCTCATAGTGTTAGAATGCATTCAAAGCTTCAAGGACCAAAAAAGTAATTTTTAAAGAAGAATCAAAACCATAATTATTACAAGTGGCATCATTTCTATAAAACATCTATGAAGCTAATTAAATAAATAGCCTTTTAGCACATTGATTTAAACTAAACTAACTAGGATTTTATGTGTTCCTTTTTGCTTTAAGTATGTGCTGGTACAATTAAGGAAGGTAGCTGCCTATGATACCCAATATTACTCCAGCAGGTTTGATCTTCCAGAATATATGTGCCATGTAGATGCAAGTCATTCATATTTCCATTTGGTTTGCATTTGAACTTTTTAAAAAATAAATAGTTCGGCCTCCTTTTGCCGCTCCTGATGCTCATTCGGTGTGAACCTGGTACCTCTTTTGTAAAGCAGCAACCAAGGCGACTCCAGTGCTTGCCGTGGCTGATGAAACACCCAAGGAAGTAGTCAAGACTAGGAAGAATAGTCATATTAATTTGAAGGTGGTGGGGCAGGATAGTTCTGTGGTGTAGTTTAAAACTAATTAAGGCCCATTGTGAATGACAGGGTCTGTCAATGAGGCAGATCAGTCCAGCGTGATGAGCAGCCAATTCCTGAAACAGACACACCTGCACAGTTGGAAATGGCGTTTGAAGATACTCCTTGATGTGTTGAGGTGTTCCAGCAGCAGACATCAGGTGTCTACTACAAAGGGAACTTGCTATTCACTCCAGAACTCAGTTCCCACAGACCAAGAATACATTCCTAGTTAGAAAACTGCAATTTGGTTCCACCACGTCCTGACTACTACAGTATGGGTTTCTCTATTCTTTCCTTTTCCCCTTCCTGATTCTTTTATTGTACACAATTATAACTGGTATATGCACACAAGCATATTACCTTTTTTTTTAACTAAATTGCCAATGCTATGTTTTGATTGACATCAAATGGTTATGGGATGGGGCAAAATACTGGAGAGTACCCCCTATTGCCATTAGTGGCATGCTCATTCAGCTCTTAGCTTTCATATTTCAGAAAGTTATTTTACTCTCACTGTTTAACAAAAAAATCTTTGCATATCTTGTTCAATGGAGAATTTTAATATTTTTCACTTATCATTGTAAAACCAGGAACAATTGTATAACTTTTTTGTACATAGCTGTTACATGTAGGGCAATCTGTCTTTAAGTAGGGATAAATTACTCTGAAAGAAATGAATGCCGACCCGGTGGTGCAGCGGTTAAGTGTACACGTTCCGCTTCAGCGGCCTGGGTTCACCGGTTCGGATCCCGGGTGAGGACTGGGCACCGCTTGGCAAGCCATGCTGTGGTAGACATCCCACATATAAAGTAGAGGAAGATGGGCACAGACGTTAGCTCAGGGCCAGTCTTCCTCAGCAAAAAGAGGAGGATTGGCAGTAGTTAGCTCAGGGCTAATCTTCCTCAAAAAAAAAAAAAAAAAAGAAAGAAATGAATCCTAGATAATTTTCCCGTCAAATGTATTGTTGCTTAAATAAACTTCTGTTTGAAATGAAAGAGATAGTTATATAGTAGCTAGCATTTACTGAGTGCCTATGTGAACTCTGTATTAATCTCACCTTGAACAGATGAGAAAACTGAAGCTCAGAAAGATGACTTGGGTGACTTGCCCCCAGTGATCCAGGGTCAGTCTAGGAGCTGGGGTTCAAATCCAAGCCTGTCTGATGCTAAAAGCCCTGTTCTTTTCACAATGTTACACTGTCTCCTTCGTTTCCTGGCCACACATATTAGAGTCTTCTAAAGACAGCCTGTTGTTGCTCTTCAGGATGTGAGAGAACCAGTGGAAAGTAACTCTTCCCCACCTCGCTAATGTTTTTAATTATATTGAGGCGCAGAAATATTTAAAATAGTTTGCATTGGAATTGAAAACCAAACCTTATGAGTTTCTTCCATTTCATTAAAAGTTACTTAATCTTTACATTGTTCCCTGCATGAAAGCCAAGCAGAATTTTATCAGGCAATTGCCTGAAAGTTATAATCTGGAAAATCTTTCTGTAATGAAACCCATATGTCATGGGCAAAAAGTGCAAAGCCCTGGCAGAGAGGGCTGGTCTCGTGAGAGATTCTGCACCCGATCTCGTTAACCAGGGTGCCTCTGGTAATCCCTCATCCCCTCACCGGTGAGAAATCAATCTGTACCACTGAATCTTTTCAACCAGCTACCAGAAAATTTACTGCAGAGAAGGCAGTTTGGGGGTAGTCATTGTGGAAAGGGAGCCAGAGGCAAGGCTAAATGTAGGATGGAGGAATTGGAGAGTCTAAAGGAGAGATTATATTAAACCACACACTCCCTTCAGAGCACGCAGGATGAAGTCCTCCCTTCAGCCCTGACCTCTCTAAGTATATCCAGGTATTTACAGCTGCCATGAACCTAACAGCCCTAGAGAAACAACGAAGTGGGTAATAGAAACAGCATAAACCTGGAAGTTGACTGTAGTTTATCCATGTGCTGTCTTTAAATGTCTAAGTGGCCCCCTCTCCCACACTCTCTGCAGCAATTCACTTGCTCACCCTCTGGTGACAGTCTCCATGTGGCTTTCTCAGTTTCTGGTCTATGCACTGCATAGGAGGACCTGTAAATCGTAACTTGACATGGAGATCATGCTTCTCTTCTGCACAGCATACACCATGGTAGCTGATGACCAGGGGATCCCTCTTGGTATAGTTCTTAGAATGTGTTAGCAGTGTTGCCTTCCTGTTGAACCTTGTAATCCCAGAGAATTAATCCAGAATTAGAAAACAGTTCAATTTCATTGACTCTAGATAAAACTCTCTCTACTAATCTTATTGTCTCTAGGATTGTCTTCTATCTAACACATTGTGGAAAAAAATAACCAGGAGAGAAAGCAGGAACTGGAAGTGCCAAACTGAGGGGCATATAATCTCACCCTGGCCATTAATGTGAGAATTATACCCAGCTGGACCTATTGGGAAGAAAGGTTGGAACTAGACAGGGGGAAATAGAAATTCCTCTCCTCTGTAAGCAAGCCATAGACATCTCTAAAAGTTTTTCCCCAAAGAGATTTGAAATCCTTGGTGGGAGTTTTTTAGTAAAATACATTTACATATAAAACCCTACTGGAAGAGGTGTGTGCGCGCGTGTGTGTGTGTAGAGGAGGAATACAGAATAGTAGCAGAAGGCTGTCCCCCTACTCCTAATGGGATTTTGTAGCAGCATGTGCGAGTTTGTTTCAGAAGTCAAAAATGAACAGATGTTGGTATAAATTACCTCTGTGTCTGATGTCTTGCAAATTAAAAGCACGGTTGGCATCACTAAACAATTTCACTAGGTTTAGGGGGGTGCGGTTAGCAGGCGGTGATTACTGTAGCAGGTCGGTAAGAATCTTCACACTGCAGCAGAGCAGGAGAGCAAGGATAAAGAAATGAGAAATAAAATAACGGGTATGTGAATTAATCAGAGATGTTAACATCTCTGATGACAAGTGAACAGGAGTGCACGTGCTCTGGAGCAGCCCCTGACCCACAGCAATTTCTCTGTGCACAAGAAGGGGTTGGTGCTTAGGAAGTGATTTATAGAGCATAGCCCTCTTTTAGGGAGCAGCTATGTCACGAATTCGTATATCTCCTATATGGGACTGGCGAGTAGGAAAACTTTCTCCCCTCCCATGTAGAAGATGATGTCTTTTGAATTACTTCTACTTTTACGGTGGTTTCCTGCAGCTCTGTGTACTTAGATTAGGTTGAAGGGGGAGGAATGATTGAGTGGGAAAGGGTTGTTAAAAAGGATTGGTTAAATTCAAGGAGAGCTTGCCAGCAAGAGACTCTGGAATATCCGTTTATTTTTCTTTTTAAATCCGTTTGATCCTTCAAATAGATTGGGTCTTTTTAAATTTAAGTCTTAAAATACTAGTCATTCTCTCATTTGGGGAAAAAAACAGTAAAGAATTGAAGGATCTGAAGGACCATGGACAGAAATAATTAGTAAGATCAGTACAATACTCCTGGCCCAGGATTTTTGAACCAAGAAGAATTTCATGTTACCCATGTCTGCTTTCCGGAGCACCTGCTTCTAGCCTTATTGCAGGATCATTCGATACTATGTTTAAAGTCCTTAATAAACACTGGAGAGTAGGCAGAAAACCCATCCAGCAGAAATAAATGATGAGACCCACTCTGGCCAAAAGTATAAGTCAATTCTCTAGGATCAGGCTGAGGGAGAAGATTCCAAGGAACGGAATTTTTTAGATTATAGCCTCCCTTTTTATCATAGTTCATTCATTCATTTGCTCAGAATACTGAGTGCAAGAGAAGCAGAAGCCTCTGAAAGGTGATATATGAAAGATTGTTTCTATACCAAGCATGTTCATTGCTGAATATCCAAGAGAAAAAGCAGAGCAGGTGACCTTAGTATGCTACCCATTTTACAGATGAAGAAACTGAGGTTCAGAGATCTTACTCAACCTAAGGTGTCACTCAGCTGCTAAGTGCTAGAGCTGGAACTTTAGTTGAGTTCAGATCCTGTGTTCTCAGAAGGAAGTCCATGCTGTCTCCCATGGGCAAGGAAGTACTTGCCTGGATTTTCCTTAGGGTAGTTAGTCCTTGCTACTCGATATCTCTCCATTAACCTGGCATTATTTCCATCAAGGGAGATGATTTTCTTGCCAACTAAGCAAGGTGAATCTAAACAAAATCCCACAGCGTAGAGAATGGAGCACCGAGGGCCACTGACAAGTCTTACTGTTTGTCTGTGGAAGGCAAGGGAATGAACGTTATTGTGTTCCTACTTGGTTCTGGTTTTGCTGCATCTTATAATTTATCCAGCCAACATTTATTCAGCAGATCCTAGATCTAGCACTATGCTAGGTGCTGGTGATACAAAGAATAATAAAACACACTCTCTGCTCTCAGTTGTTACACTTCAGTGAAGGAAAACAAGTGTATAAACAAATAATTGCAAGTCTTACAGGAACTTTGTATGTATAAGTTTTGGTGTAAATCCACCAAGGAAAAAATAGTCAGTTTGATTTGGGCCAGGGTGGGATTGTGGGTGCATGAGGCAAGACCCAGCACTGGGACTTTCATTCCTAGTTAATTGGATTTCCTTTCCCTTTGTTGGAGCTCAGGAACTTGTAAAAGATGGGGACTATATAGATTGCAGTTAACAAAACCCTTTCTGTGGTTACAGAGTTTATATTGTTTTATTTCTTTGTTGGACAAATAAATAGGAACTGTTAAACATAGGTTGCGGGGGGAGTGGGACCCCATTCGTCTAGTACCGTTTGCTCTGGACTTGGAAAACGTAGCAAGGAGGCTAGGGCAAAGGGCCTTCTCATCCCTGCAGGTACCCCCTAGCCACCTTACTTCTTTAGCCAAGTTGGAGATATGTTCTTGGGAGGCCATGGGGCACAGCCTACTCTGTGCCCACTGCATGGTCCCAGCAGACCTCTGGCCTCCAGGGCAAGCCGTTGGAATCTTTCAGCACTGTTACATCCATTTAAGAAGTCTGAAAAGATGATCTTGTGGGGATGAGGATAAAGGGGGCTTTATGCTACATACGATTTTTGAGGATTTCCTTGACAGAGCTAAAACGGGGGGCTTCTGGAGTGGCCCTTGTAATTGAGAAATGTTTTACTTTCGTTTCTGAGCCTCATATGTAGGAAAGTAGCTGTATAAACCCTCTTGTAACTACAGCATTCAAAGATTGATGGTGCCGAAAGTCAGAGAAAGACACATAAACCTTGCCTGGCTATATTAAATATCTAAGGACTGACAATGCCAAGAGAGAGAAGACCAAAGCTCTATAAACTCTACTTTATTACACCATCCACAGATGAACTGCACTGAGGGAATATAAACCCTGTTATGTTACAGCATCCAGGCACTGCCATTGCTGAGAGATGGGGTAAATGATCTCTAATTTTGATTTGAGATTATAAACGTCCGGAGACCAACAACCCAGAGAACACTCTAATCTTGGTTGGATTTTAGCCTCTTAGAGCAAACCCCCAGAGAGGGTGAACACGAGTACTAGGTTACATTCTTGAGAGAGAGACAGGTTTGGGGGAACTCCCTGGTGATTTTTTTAAGGGTGGATGATAAAGTCTTTCTCATTTGACCTGCACCTTATAGCAATTGCCAACTTCAGAACAGCTTTGTACAGTTTTAGTTGTCAATAGTGGTTGATTTTTTCCCCTTTTCAGAGGTTAGTGGTGATTGAATCTGTTATGGTAGCAACTTAATACAATTAAACAATTTAAATACAATTATACAATTTAAATCAATCTGAATTTTTAAATTGAATTTTCCTGAGATGTCTTTTTCGGATTTGAGGTTTTCATTGATCTTTCATTTGCTTTGTGATCCCAGCCAGAGAGATGACACGGGGGAAATTCCTCAACATTCTAGAGAAGCCCAAGAAGTAGCAGCTGCTTGTGGACAGGATGTCGTGGGGACTGGAACCATGCTTCCTTCCCAGTGCAGCTCTGACGATGCGCACCTCACTGCTTCCGGGTGAGAGGCCGGAGGGTGCACCTCCAGGACTGACCCTCTCCCCTGCTCCCGGCACTCCGCGCCTCTGAGGACATTTGGCGGCAAGAGAAGAATCTGCTCTACCCAAGGATCAGTGCAATTATTCAATCAGCTTCCAGACTTTGACCATCTCAGCCTCGGATGCTGGTAACACTAGAGGGCATATCGTTCTTCAAGGTCAAAGACCTGCTTTCTCATTTCCGGAAGTGATTCAGGAGCCCCAGGATCTTACGGTTGTTTTGATTCAGTAATGGCAAAGTCAGTTGGGACATGTTGATTGGATGAGTTCTTTTGAGTTGTACTTGATCTCTTAGGAAGTATTTATGATGCAAGGAGACCAGAGACCAAGTAGATTCTGGGACACGCCATGTAGCCTGACCTGTGAATTCTTCAGTGTATACTAGGTTCAGAATCCCCAGCTAGAGAAACCAGAATCTTCTTAAAATGTACACCTGCTTTTAAAATTCTGTGCCTCTCGTGATAGTCTGATCCCCCAATGCCTTCCATTCCCCAACTCCCAGCCCCTGCCATCAGTTCTGACTCCAGGAAGGGATCCCTGTGTATCAAGTCCCTCATGGGATTAGCTTGTATAGTGAAGTGCCCGTGCAAGGTTGCGTTGGGTTCTAGACCTCAAGACCAAGTTAAAGGTGACAGAAAGGACTTTTGAGTCCTAATTAATCTGTTACAGATTCAAGCAAGAAAGTCAGTATAGCCTGAAAGATAGGAGAAGGGGATTGTTTGCAGGAGTTCCCATTTGATTAAAAACTAGAAACTCTGATTGACCTTGGAGAAATGTGCTGTGGAAGGGTGGCAATGTTTTGCCCCGCTTTGTCCCCTCTCACGGCACATATCAGATATTTCACCCATATAACGGAAACACACACACACAAGAAAAAAATAATTTCCTGACTTAAATACAACTGGTGTGGAGCTCTTTGCCATTATCTGTCTCTCTTAAAACCTGGAAAATCTAGTCCGTGGGTAAAATTGATTACACATGTTCTCCGTATTTTGTCTTTATAAGCCAGCCCACAGCTTCTAATGTTTTGAGAAGTACATGGGGTTTCTTAACTTTTATGAAAAGAATATCCATATGGCAGTAGTCTGATGGTATTTCACACAAGGAAAATTGTGGTCAAGTTTTTGGTTCTGAGTGTCTGTGCAAGGGCACAACACTATTCAATTTAATAGCTGGTCCATTAACCATTTCTGACACTTGTGCCTTGTTTCCCGTGCTAAAATTGTTTGATTTTTCTTTCATCTGTGCCATTTGATCATCCATACAATTTTACATATTAAAAAGGAAAAAAAATTTGAACACAAGACACAAAGGATGAGTATGAGAAGGCAAACATTCTGTTTGGATGCTGTATAGAAGGTTAGGTTGTAGAGGCTTTGATTTTAAGTTAAGCTTATTATTGACATTCCTTTATCTCTAAATGCGGTTGAAGAGTGAGAGAGGCGGGTGGCGGAATGGGGCAAAAAATAGTGCCATAATGTCAAATTCTTCCTTTGCTCTGTTTTTGAGAGTTGATGACATCGGGCACTTTCAAGTGCTTGGGGATGTTGAGAAATACATGGAGAATATTGGGATACCTCCCCAAAACCAACTCACGTCTGTAACCTGAAGCTATGTAGTTGGTTTTCTGGTCTGCTTTGGCCTCTTTCTTTTACTGTCATCTTATTCACCAGCACTTAATGTAAGTAGATGTTTTAGAATTGCAATATTTATTGGTTTTGTATTTGTCGTCCTTAGAAATGTTAATGATGTATTTTTATATTGATAATATAGATATATGTACAATGTGTGTGTGTATGTATTTCAGGGTGTTAGAGGATTGTACTTTGTATGTGATGGTTTCCGTGTCGTTGTAATAAATATGTCCCTTTTATAGGAGAGTGAGTTTTTCCTCAAAGGGTCAAGTTGCATTTTTTAAAGCATAGATCATGTCAAAAAACGCAACTATAATGACAAATATCCACTGTCTTCCCCTTAATAATCACAGTGGGTGATGTAGAGCTTTGTGGTCAGCTACTACGTGGTCTCCTAGCTTCCAATCTATTCTACCAGCCATCCAGCTCATTACTGCTCAACTCCCTAAAATACTACTTAAATACCTTTAGTACCTCCCCATGTCTAGCAATAAAGTCTGGGTCTCTCATCCTGGCATTTAAAACTCTCTACATGTAATCCTAATCAACCCTCCAGTTTGGTTTCCTTCCTCTCCAGTATGTGACGTCTCTGTTCCAGTTAATCTGAACAATTCCCAGTTCCTGCTGGAGTGCCTTTGCTTATACCATTGAGTCCTTAGAAAGTCTTGCCTCTTTGTTGCACATATCAAACCTATTCTTCTATAAACTCCTGATGATCCAGCTGGATAATCCTTCCCCCTGCATTCCTACAGCATTTATGTATCCCATCTTTATGCCTCTTCCCACACTCTGCCTTATATTTAAGTGATCTGAGTACATATCTCATTGCCCTACTAAATTATAAGCCCCTCAATGTTATGGCTGTCTCCTCCATTTCTAGTTCTTCTTCAGTGTCTTCTTTGAACTGAACTTGGGTTCAAAACCTATCTGTTCGCAGACTTTCAGTTAAACACGATAGCTTGAAAACAGATATTTCTCTGCCACCTACTAAAACCCTTCGTGTGAGTTCCTTTTCACCTCTGTTCAAGAACTAGAGAAGAGGAAGTATTACTCAGTACTGCTATCACCCGTCGATAATTTACCTGCTCTAGACCAGAGCACACCCTTGTAGGGAAAATGTTCCATTTTAAGGAAAGCAAATTGTTTGGCATCATTGGCTCGTCATTGATTTCCAAGAAAACCACCAAGTGGACGGTATATTTCTGTGCTCTAAAAAAGCATGTCTGGCTGGCTGAATAGGGACAGTGTTCTGAATGCTCTGCTCTAACTCTTTAGAGATTGTTTTTCCAATAAATAACTCCTTATTATTTTGCCCACAGGTTTGTTTGCCCTTTTTCTTCGCCATCCCGAATACCATCCTGTACCGCGTTTGTTGGCTCTGAGCAGCACTGTCCTGAGAGGTGGAGCACTGGTGCTTGGAGGCGTGTTTTCAAATTCATATTCAAATCTTTCCTCACCAGCAGTCTCATGACTTCTTGCTCACTTCAGTTTCTCCAGTTTTAGGCCTCTGCTGATTTGTTTGGCTCTCCTTCTGTTGGTAGAGCACTAAAAGTTCACAGGATATTAATTGCATTGATATCAAAATGCCATCATTAATTTTCCTTTATCTTTTTGTTGCTCATTGATATTTTTTATTTTTATTTTTTATTATTATTTATTTATTTTTACTGAGGAAGATTTGCCCTGAGCTAACATCTGTGCCAGTCTTCCGCTATTTTATATGTGGGTCACCACCACAGCATGGCTGATGAGTGGTGCAGGTCTGCACCTGGGGATCCAAACCCACGAAGCCAGGCCACCGAAACAGAGCACGCCAAACTTAACCACTATGCCACGGGACCAGCCCAGATCATATTTTTTAATTAGACCCTTGCTAACTGCTCCTTGTATTTGGTTCTCCAGCTGCAGCCTATTGTAGCTCCTCTGTCTTCTGGCCTCACCTAATCAGGGCAGTGAAAATGGAGCTGGTGGAAGTCGTTCAGTTGGCTTCAGAAGGGTGTTTGGGCTTCCATAGGAGCTTTGTAATGAAGCCAAGAAATTTCATTTCCAATGGGATGCTCTGCTCCCTTCTGTTTCCTCCAGGATTAAGGCATCACAGGAAGGTAAACAGGCGGAGCAGGAAGGGAAGAAATGGGCAGATGGGCCAAGGTGGATGGTCCCAGGGGTCACATAACATGGTTTCTTACCAGCTCTCAACTTCTGCTCAAACTCCATCTCCAAGCATATGGCTATGCTCTCCAGTTTCTCTGTTCTTCATCGTTTGAGAGCTACAAGACCACCTGACCCCTGCATGGGCTTCTTTTCACCAGAAAGCCTTGCAGCCCCCACCCCCAGAGAGAGGGCGGACAGTGGTCTATCCAAGGTCATAAGTTCTGACTGGTCTATAACTGACTTTTCCTATCTATTTAGGCTTTGGGGCACTTTGGGAATGTGTCTCTGACTATGCCTAAAGAGGCCACGGGCCTTCCCACTCTTTGCCCAACAAATTTTCTTCATGAGCAGGGGTGGTTGGGGGCTTTAGGTGGCACCAGCTGCAACCATGAGGCTCCTGGTTGGCGCAGTGCTGGCAGAGCCTGTTAATTAGCACATGAACACCCCAGTGCTCCATTAGCCAGGCCAGGCATTCGGAACCTTCCCCTCCTGTGGGCCCCTTCTTCCTAATGAGAGCTGGAAGAAGGGCGCTCACAAAACACTGCCTCAGAATAATATTCTGCTTTGTCCCCACCAGTAACCAGGGCTGACAGGATCACTCTGTCCATTTCTCTTCTAATTAGCACAATTCCAGCATGGCCTGAGCCAGCAAATGGAGAAGAGCGATCAAAAGCGATCGGACAACCGTACCGAATCACAAACACAAAGAGGGCCATTCCCTGTAATTAGGTGAGACAATTCCTCAGTCTTTTCTCGGCTGGAGTTTGCCGCTAAGACTCTTGCTGTTTGGGTCCCAGCAACACAAGTTACATGTCTCCCTGGGACACTAATAAGCCCCAAATTGTCTTCCGCTTCACACAACTCTAACCAGAGGACAGATGCGGGGGAGGGGAGAGCACAGTGAGGGGACAGGGTCTCTAAACAAGCAGCTACTACAATGTTTCCTCAACTCCAAGAAGCTAACACTCGGGCTGTGGGCAGAGAGGCAAGAGGCCGTTCGTTGACTTGAGAGAACTGTTCTGGGCGTATCCTGGTCCTGTCGCCTGAGCTGGGATCTGAGGCACTGAAGATTCCTGACCCTCAAGGGAAGCCCACTCTCTGCTATTTGCCTCGCCCTGTTCATTCACCACCTTCTGTCTATTGTCCTCTTCTGGTCTTCTCATCTCTTCTCCCACCTGTCCACGCTGGTGGCATCATGGGCAGCTTTAAGTGTGGCACCATCCCTGGAACTATACAGCTGTAGTTTTGATCTCAAGAATAGCTACATGCAGCCCACACGTGAATTCTGCTCTCAAAGAGCTTATGACCTGGAAGGGGCCCTCACTTCCAGCACCCGTCACCTCTGTGTATCTGGCTGTTCCCCAACCCCTGCCTGCTATCCTTGTTCTCTCTCCTGGAAGATCTTGCTTTTTAAAACAGAAACGTGGCCCATCAGCTGCCGGGGCAAGAAGCCACAACTGGCCACACTCCATGTGGCTCAGAGGTTGGCCACTTAATAAACAGAAACAGCTCCCCCAGGATCGCAGCCCACTGCAGGGATTACTTGGGGCGATACAGCCGTGAACTTGGTCATAGCCTGGGACAAAGGAATGCAGGGGAGAGGGGCAGTTGGGATCTCAGACTGAAGCTCTGAGCGGAGTTAGACTCATACATGTTTTCATCTTTATCTTGCCCTTCACTTTCTGTTTTGATCTGTACTTGATGCTCCTGAAAGTGCCCTTCAATACCAGAAAAGACTCAATTATCTAGAATCCAAGGAACCAGAAAACTCAAGTAATCAAAGTTGCTTTGTTGTTTTTCCATCTTCCCTAAGACACACACAGTTTGAGACACACGGAAAAGATCTGACTTTTTAAATAACTTTTGGGAGATGTCAAAGAAGTGTTCCATATTTGTTCAGTCTCCTACAGTTTCTTTGATTACAAGCAGAACTTAGAACAGTACCTGGCACATAATATGTGCTTAATAAGAATTTGTTGAAAGAATTAACTGTGCCATGATACTCAGTGCTCATAGCCTTGTTGCTGCTCTAAGGCATAGTAAGAGCTTGGATTTTGAGACAGGTAGGGACGGGCTCATGCAAGTCACTTCTCTCTGAGCCTCAGTGTCCTTGGGACCTTTTCCAATTTAAAGAGGCAACCTCTCGTTGTGGATAAGGTCAAAGACCCTGATGTGGGCCTGGGTCCAAATCCTGTTTCTGCCTTCTACTAGCTATGTGACTTTGAGTAAATTGCTTAACCTCTCTGTGCCTTAGTTTACCCATTTATGGAGTGAGTCCAATAATAGCACCTAACTCCTAGGGTAGTTGTGGAGATTAAATTAGGACTTGAAAGTGTTTAGAATAGTGCATGGCATATCTTACCCATTATATAACCACTTGATGGACCTATCTTTCAAACTGGATTCACTGTAGAGTGGTATTTAATTTTTTATTATATTCACATTTGTTAAAAACTGGTAATCGTTACAGGGAAAATATGGTAACTTTTGGTTACCTTGAACAGTCAGTTAAGCAGAGAACATTTCTCTAACTCTCCAGGATAGCTGACAGTTTACTGAAGACTTCTCCTACCTCCATCCTTTTACCCTCTGAGGCAGCCTGTGCCGGCATGGACGCTCAGCAAATACTGCTGTTGATGCTACAGACAGTGGCAATGAAGACCATTTGTTGCTGATTAATAAGGGAGGGAAAGGTATTCTTTGTGACACTGGCAGGTTGCTGAGCTGATGTTGAGCTTGGTATAAGCCTCAAGTCACTGTGCCTCATGGTGGTCCTAGTATTTTCTGAGCATCTGTGCTATTCCAGTCATTGCACAGAAATGCTCTTCCCTGTTTTGCTCTGTCCTCCCCTTCTCCCCCCATCCATCCCTCCACCCTTCTTCCAGATGCTTCTTTTCCAGGGCTGAGCAGAGTCCACTCGGGCCTGGGCTCTCCCGGCAGCCTCCTCTTGGCTTTGCCCCCTCCGGGAGCCCATGGAGAGCAGGCTGGCCTGACTTTGCAGCCAGAGGCCTCAGGGTCAAGCAGGGCTGAAGGTCACATCCCAGGGTCATCCCAGATTCAACCAAGCCCCAGGAGCCAAGCCGGTCTGAGCCAGCAGCTCCACACAAAGGAGCAGCTGAGAAGAGTCAAGTTGGAAAAGTCAGTGACTTGAGGCTGAGTGGAAATGAGAAGCACTGGCTCCGGCCGCTGGCAAAGTGGGCTGGGCTGTGAGGGATGTGCAGGGCTTAGAAGCTGAAATGGTCTCTGAGGAATCGGGGAGCTCGTGAGAAAGCAAGCTCCTGAGAATGTCTTCTTTGGCCTCGCGCCCCCCTCCATCTGTCTGCTGCCGCGGCCTCCACCTTCTTACCACTGACCCTCATCACTTGCTTCCCTCACAGCCCCTCTTACCCAAAACCAAATGGCCCAAAGGTCCTTCAAACGTGTAACTATCAAGTAAATTATGGTACATTCACGTGGTGAACTATTATGCGGCCACTTAGTATGTTGGCAAAGAGGTTACAATTTCATGAAAGAAATGGTTTGTCCCAAGGATAAGTGAAATAGCAAGATGTAAAATTATCAATGTGGCATGATCTCCAATATGTGGGGGGAAAAACTGGGAGGACATAGACCAAGGTGGTAACAGTGCTTGCTGCCAGTTTGGAGGATTATGGGTAATTTTTGCTTTTCTCCACAGAAGCATGGATTGCTTTTATAAGATAGGGAGAAAAGAGCCTCTGGAGCTAGGTATACAGGGTTTAAAATGCCCAGCCTATTAACATGCACATGCGTACATGCACACACACAGTTCATTGATGACATTTGCTTATGGTAATGAAAGTTGTTCTTGTATGTGAAAATGTCTATCAATCTGTAAACCTCTAAATATTTGCTGAGCACCTCCTAAGCATCCAGCCCTGCCCTAGACTGTCTACTCCATCACATGTAACCTGGATGAAACGACTAGTTCTCTAACCACATGTGCTCCCACGGCCCGCCTCTCCCCACACTCCACAGGGCCTTTGCTCTGGAACAGAAAAATGTTCACTCAGTAGGTGGTCAGTCAGTGTTATTAAATAGCTCTCTTTCCTTGGTCTGTCCCTGCACTGAGAAAAATATCTCACCTAGTTTTGCTGTAGCTTCGTAAGGCTAAACTTCCCCAGCTCTAGCGCATGCCAAACATTGCTTTAGATGTTGTGTCTGTGAGTTTCCTTCACCGCTTTCTTCCTGCTCACCTTCCCCCTCCAGCTGGGAGAGAAGGAAGAAAAGATGAGTTAGGGGTCAGGAGTAGGCCTGGGTCAGGGCAGAGGCTGAAATGGTCTTCATGTTCTCATCACAGATAGCCAGACAGAGGCGCTGCACCATCAGGAAAGAAAATGAAGAAAAGAAAACTTCCGTGCAAGTTGGAATCTGAGGGATGCCAGGAGTGTGTAAGGGATGGTTCTCACCTTTATTGGGAGACAAGTGTGTATATAAAGTTGGTTTCCCTGTGAGATGAGAAGCAGAGTTGTGGAATTGATAAAGAAGAGATGAAAGCATCAGGGCCAGATGACATACAAAAATCGTGGAGAAGAATGGTCTTTGTCCTAAGAAATGCCTCATCCAGCCCCAGGTCCCCGGAATATACAAGCCCAGGCATCTGACTAGGCCATGGAGGGGCCCCAGGAACCTCGCTCCTCCTTTTCCTTCAGCAGAAATAGATGTCAGGATGAGGAAGAAAAATCTTGTGCCTGCCACACCCATTCCCTCCTCCACTTCACCAGCGTGTGCACTTGTCCACCCTGTTTCCCAAAGAGGCGCTACTTTCTGTCCAGCTCAGGAGAGCAAAACAAAGGGAAAATGTCAGCCACGTGCAGCCTTGAATCCTGCTTAACTGTTATGTTAACTGGGGCTTTCAGCCAGGTGAGCTGGAGTGGCCAGATCTGATCAGCCCTCCAAAGGACAGAGGAACGCTCCAGAAGAGACAGCTGAAGCAGTTGTTACAACATGAGGACTGCAGGGCAGGCGACACTTCACAACATCACCAAAGATTGATGCAAATTGGTTTGGTTCTGACCCTGTCACACCAGGAAGGATAATGATTCCAGCAGCGTGACATGGGAGGGGGCACGTGGTGGGGGCTGTGAGGATTGGTGTCTCACTTCACATCTTCATTAATGATCTGAAAGACAGGGGTAAACAGCATGCTAATGAAACCTGCAGATGATTGGTGTTATAAACCCTGGAGAGGACAGGGAAATAGCACAGCGAGACCCAGAGAGCTTAGAAATATGGGCAGGAGATTGTCAAATGAGATTCGTCCTAGGAAAATGAAAGTCGACATGTCAGGAAAGAATGATGAAGGTGGCTCTGGGTGAGGGCCTGCAAACCTGGGATGCAGAGATGGGTGGAGGGTCAGGAGGTTGAGTGAGGGGATAAGGTTTGGGGTGTGTTGGGGAAGACAGAGGGGCTGGCCTTGAGGACCCAGGGGACAAATACCGTTGTGCACTCTGGCAGGACCCACTGCAGCAAGAAGACTGGAGCTGGGCTGTGGGGCCAACAGTGTGTGCGGCCTGGGGGCCAAGCAGGTTGCACTGGCCCATGGGCCTGTGTCAGCTCCTGGAGCCTTCTGTAAGTCTGGGCTGTTACTTCACAGCCACAAGCCATGCCTATTTGCACTCAGCATTGAGCCTAAAAATGCCCTTTTGACCTGAATTACTAAAATGAAAAAAGCCAAAACACATTTTTAAAACTTTGCTCAAAATTATTGGAAATAAGATATTCAAGAGCAGGGGAAAGAAAATTTTTCCCCATCTTCAGTGGCTTTTCATTCAGTAAATATTGCTTGGAGGTATATCTTATTTCCATTAAGTACATCCAGCTCAATGATTTTTTCCTTGAGCAAATCACTTAACCTCACCAAGCCTTGGTTTCCTTGTCTAAAATGGGTATAACAGCAGTCATGCCTCATAGCTGTATTGTGAGGATTAAATGAGATAGAATCTATAAGGCCCATAGGACTTAGTAAGCACTCAGATGTCAGTGATTATTACTGTTTATAACCCTCTAGTTTTATTCCGTAAGCTTTACTCTTAACTCCCCAAGTAACTTATAAACTTAGTGAAAGTCAGGTACTGTCTTAAAATTCTTTTTCAGTGCATGGATGCTGAAAATATCCTTGTTGGATGGATTGATGTGCTAGAATTCCCTTTTAATATGAATAATTTGTTCTTACCCAACTCAAATCTACTGTCAATGAAATCTCTTTCTTCAATATGAAACAAAACCAAAAAAAGAAACAAATGGGGCCGGCTCCGTGGCTGAGTGGTTAAGTTCGCGCACTCCACTGCGGTGGCCCAGGGTTCAGATCCTGGGCGCAGACATGGCACCGCTCGTCAGGCCACGTTGAGGCAGTGTCCCACATCCCACAACTAGAGGGACCTGCAACTAAGATATACAACTACGTATCAGGGGGGTTGGGGAAATAAAGCAGGAAAAAAAAAAAAAAAGATTGACAGCAGTTGTTAGCCCAGGTGCCAATCCTTAAAAAAAAAAAAAAAGAAACAAACAAAACCAAGTAAAATCCTGCTATCACAGAGGGGTTTTGGGGGGGATTTTTTTGGCTGAGGAAGACTTGCCCTAATCTAACATCCACTGTCAATCTTCCTCTTTTTGTATGTGAGCCACCACCACAACATGGCCACTGACAGATGAGGGGCATGGGTCTGCACCTGGGAACCAAACCTGGGCCACTGAAGCAGAGAACACTGAACTTAACCACTAGGCCACCAGGGCTAGCCCACAGAGGGTTATTTTGAGACAAAACATTCCCCATGAGATTGTGCTAACAACACAAGCACTGTCTGATGAAATCATAAGCCAAAGGAAGCGAGCCCAGCCTGAGGATTAAGAGCCCAACTTTTGAGTCCAATCAGGTTTGAATTAGAGTGACTAACCATGCAGTTTTCTTGGACTCAGGAGTTTCCCAGGACAAGGGTCAGTCCTGCTCGTGTGACAGTTGGTCACTCTGGTTTGAATCCAGCCTGTGCTATTTAATAGCTTTGTGGCCTCGAATGGGATTCTTAGCCTTGTTGAACTTGGTTTTCTCTTCAGTTAAAGGGGGAAACTATCTACTTCTAGGTTGTTAGAAGGATTAAATGAGGTACCGTTTGATAGTATTAGCAATGTGTTTGACACATAATAATGCTGAGTAAATGTAGACATAAACTATCGGATTCTATGCAAATAAAGTTCAAAAACAGGCACAAACTAGTTTATGATGACAGAAGTCAGATCAGTGGTTACTCTTGTCAGGGGACTGACTGAGAAGGAATTCGAGAGAGCCTTCTGCAGGGCTGGGAATGTTCCAGCAGGAAATATTGAACTTTATAGTCTTTTTGAAGCAAACACGATATTTGAGTTACCAAAAACATTTTTTCTTTACCCTGTTGGTTATGTAAATAAAGGCAAAAGAAGGGAGGAGAAATTAAAACAAATTTATTTTCCATGGGGTGCATTAAAACAAAAACCCACGGAGACCTTTAAGTCGTTCTTGCCTCTTATACGCCCTCCACCCTACAAAACAAAGGCTGCCATTTTCCTAGGCTCACCTGTCCTCCCAGCCTCCATTCAGGCGGACACACTTTTGATGTCATTGTCATAGGGCCTTGATTAGAGAGCCATGTTGTGCTTCTCCCTTGGCTCTCTCCCTGCCTCCTTCTTTTCCGACATGAGCTACTCTCCCTTCCACAGCCAGTGGGTGCACATAATTCCCCAAGAGGACTCTCAAAGCTGACACCCCCACCCCCACCTCAGGGCCTCACTGCTGGGAAGGTGGAGTCACCAAGCCTTTGTGAACTTCAGGAACACACAGCCTTTGTTAACTTCCCCTCCAGGTATATGCCCAACAGAACTGAGTGCTGCTGTCCACCGAAAGACTTGTGCAGGAACGTTGAGAGCGACTTCATTCAAGTGAGGCAAAAACTAGCAAAAACCCAAATGTCCATCCACAGGAGAATGAATAAATTGTCATATATTCATACAGCGGAATGCCAGTCAGCAATAAAGAGTGAACTACTATGCTGGTTCACACAGTAATGAAGAGCAATCTCACAAACAAGAATGAGGAGAGAATTAAGGCACTGTGTGATTCCACTTGTATGAAATTATAGAACAGGCAAAACTAATCTAAGGTGGCAGAGGTCAGAATAGTGGTTACCTTAGGGTATTGACTGGAAAGGAGGATAGGAGCCTTGTGGGGTGTAGGAAATATTTTCTAACTTGATCTGAGTATGGTTACACCAGAGTTTATTTTTATTTATTTATTTATTTATTTTTGGTGAGGAAGATTGGCCCTGAGCTAACATCTGTTGCCAATCTTCCTCTTTTTGCTTGAGGAAGATTGTTGCTGAGCTAACATCTGTACCAATCTTCCTCTATTTTGTATGTGGGACGCTGTCTCAGCATGGCTTGATGAGCAGTGCATAGGTCTGCCCCCAGGATCTGAAACTACGAACCCTGGGCTGCCAAAGTGGAACGTGTGAACTTAACCACTATGCCACAGGGCCGGCCCCATACGTAGGACTTTATATGTGTGTGTGTGTGTGTGTGTGTGTGTGTGTGTACACATTCATCAAGCTGTGCGTTTAATAGTTGTGCACTTTACTGTGTGTACAATCTGCCTCAGTTCAAACAAATTGATTTAAGGTCCTCTGAGCCTCTAAAGGGAAACTAGTGAAAGCTACCACAGACTCGTGGAGGCAATCTGGGGCAATAACACAGGAGAATCCAGAGGGTCTCAGACTCAGCGTGGCTTTGGAGTATGGAGTCAAAAAGGAAGGACAGGATTCCATGTTCCACTAGCAACAGAGCATAAGAGGCGGGGGGCCCTGTTCTCTGCCCTCACTCTGTGACCTTGATGTGGTAGAGGGCTGTCAGCCAAACTCCAAGGGGCCCAGACACCCCAGTGCTTGGGTTTTCTTGTCAGGGAGCATCATGCTCTATCCACCCCTCTCTGTGAATTCAGTCCCAAGACTGTCGGCTGCTCCAGGACCAGGATGTCGTCTGTGCTTCCCTGTTGCTCCAGAGCCTGACACTTCGTGCACAGTTGCCAAATGGATGCCTGAATCCCTGGCCTCCAGTCACCTAGGCATTATTAACTTCCTCCCAACTGGAGCTGACCACTGATCTCAAAGCCAAAGATGTGCTTTTTGACCCATGGGTCATTCAGGTGATCCTTCATAAAAGAAATGGCATTCCAGGTTAGCTACTGGCATCTCTGACTTGCTTCCATCCAGTGCAGTCCCGATTCTGCTAGAAAAGACCTCCTATTCTCTCTATAACCAAGTTCCCCAGAACCATTCTAAGGTTCCAGCACCACCCACTCCTAACAAGGGCTGCGTCTACACTGTAGGTAACTCTGGAGTTATCAGTGGTGCTGACGGTAATCTCTCTAGGTTTGACCTTCCCTTAGATGGAGGCTGGGGCTGGCTGGGTTGTTTGGTTCCTTCAAGAGATTTCTGTGCTATCCAGATAGGTAGCCATTAGCCACAAGTAGCTATTACACTTAAATTAAAAGTAAATAAAATTGAAAATTCGGTTCGTTACATTAGCCACATTTCAAGTGCTCAGTAGCCACATATGGCTACTGACTGCCATATTGGACAGTACAGAACTACATCCATTCCCACCATCATAGAAAGTTCTATTGGACAGCAGTAGACTCTAGACGACCTTCAAACCCTCCTGGAACTTTTAGGGGAGGGGAGGAAGGAACTAAGTGGATAGAATTGGACCCCTACCCCCAGTTCAACCAGAACCACTCTGCCTGTGAATTCAGATTTCAAGTTAGATTTCCTTTGGAAAAAACGGTTCTATAGCTTTTTAATTGTACAATACTTTTTGAACAGGTAATAAATACAAACCATATTTTAAATGAGCAGATTGTGAAAAATACATCTCCTTTCCCTCCCCTGACCCTCAAACCACTAGTTGCTAGCTTGTGGGAGCTACGCTCTGTCCTATATCTTGCTTTTTTTTCCCACTTAATTTATCTTGGATCTTGTTCACATTGGTACATACAGATTTCACAGCTACACACCAGCCCACTGTATGGCTGTCCCATGATTTATTTAGCCAGTCCTCAGATGGACATTTAGGTTGTTTTCAGTCTTTTGCAACTATGTTGTGATGAACAAATATTCTGTATTTAAATCTTTGTACATGTACAATATATCTGTAGAATACACTACTAGTGAAGGAATTGCTGGTCAAAGGCCTCGTGCATTTTTAATTTTACTATATAATATTTCATATATATAGTTTAATATACATAGTTTAATATATATTGCCGAATTGCCCCCCCAAAGTGGTTGTAACAACGAGGTCTTTTCCCCGCACCCTCGACAGTGCTGTCCTCGGGCAGGCAGGCTTCCCGCAGAGTCACAGTGGCTCCTCTTGGTGGGGAGCTTCCATTGTGTCCCCACAACCCATCCCACTCACTCACCTTCTCTCGTCACCCTTTCCTGCTGCCAAGAGTGGTTACCATTTACCCGCGTGTTCACCAAGCCCCCTGGGCACTGGTCTGAATCCTTTACTTCAATGTCTCATGTACTCTTCACAATGTTCATGAGGTAGGTATCTATTATTCCCATTTTACAGATGAGAAGCCTGAGGCTTAGAGATTAATTCGTTCACGGTCACCTAGCTGGTTAGTAGGGGAGCTGGGATTCAACCCCAGGTCCATCTCACTTCAAAGCCTATGCTTATTACCACCAAGCTTCCCCACACGCCTCCCTCCCCTGCCCATCCTCCTGCATGGACACCAGCAGTTCCCCTCCCCCTGTTAATAGCCACCTACCTCTCTTCAGTGCCTTTGCCCCCATGCCCATGAGCCCCACATCCCTGCTCACTCCTTCCTAGGGTCAGGGCAGACACTTCCACCCCTTCCTCCTTCACTGCCTTGGTTTCCTCTCTTCCTGGCCTTGGGCCTGCCCCACCTGAACTCCTGGGTCTGCCCAGCCCTCCCCCAGGTGATCACCTGAGCCCACAGGGCCAAGAGGGAGACGGCAACGGCTTCCGTCACCTGACCCTACTCAGCCAATTCACGAAGACAAGATGTCAAGTTAATGAGCCTGTGGGCCTCTAATTAGCTGTCAATTACCTCAAATTAATCAACTCCTCGCCTAATTAAGCATTATCGGCAGGTGGGCACAAAGCAGACCATTGTGTGGGAGCCATGAGAAAAGCTGGGCTGGCAAACTTGGTTAGGATCAGCGTTGTGCACCGCGCCCGCCTCCCCACCGAGCTCAGCTACAAGCCGGCTGAGAGGCACTGCAGCCCTCTGCCCACCACTGTCCCCAGACACCAGGGACCCTGTGGGCCTCCTGGGCCACTGGGTGGACTGCACCTCGTGAAAGGGAGGTGCAGAGCCTTGAGGCAGGTGGGGCAACTGTGTGGCCAGTCAGAGGAAGGCCATAGTGAAGGCGAGGGCTTCAAGTGGAGTGACCAGCTCCTGGCGCTTGTTAGAGCCAGGGCGGGAGCTAGGGTCAGAGCTGGGCAGAGTGGAGGCCGGGTCATGGCTGCGAGCTCAGGCCCGTGTGGGCAGGCAGACTGGCTTCCAATCCTGGCCCTGCCGCCTGGGAGTTCTGTGACCCCAGGAAGTGACTTCACTTCCTTGAGCCAGAGATGCCATCTCTGAAAAAAATGAGAATAATTTTTTAGAGACCTCATTGGGTCCTTGTGAGGATTAAATGAGATAATGCCTGTGAAGCACCTGCCACGTGGTAAGTGTCCAAGGGATTTAGTAGTAGTGCCAGTGGAGGTGGGTGGGTGCCCAGGGTGCCTCAACCTAGGAACCACACAAGCTATGAAACATGTCCCCAAATTCTGATCTCCCAGGCTGCAGAACATCTCTGAAGAATGTGAGTGGGCTGCCTAGGACATGCTGGGTGCTGGATGCTGGGGTGTCCTGGCTACCACCTCCTCTCCAGCCCTCCCCATCTCCCAGGGCCTTTGAGATTGCATACAAAGAGCACTAGCTGCCATTTAGAGCTCACCAGATGAGGTAACCACAGGTCTCTAACCAGCGAGAGCAAATGAGGACCCCTCCCCATTGGACCTTGGGGCTACAGGGCCTAGAGAAGGGGGTATCTCCAGGCACTTCCTGGGCACTGAGTTCATGCCCCAGACCATGGTCCTAGAGGCTGAACAGGGTGTCCACTCTGCTTAGCACAGGGCATGGGAAGGCTGGGGGCCAGCTGGATAGATCTGTGCCCCTACTGAAGGTCAAATGCAACCACACCCATGCCAATTCTGTCCCTCCCCCCTACTCCAACCATCCCTTATAATCAACCCACCAAACTTCTCATCTGTACTCCCGGCCTTGACCCTGGCAGAAGACTCTCTCTCTCTGCTTCCTGGGGCAACAAAGGTCCTCAGCCTCACCTCGGAAAGCTTGGAAACATTTTCCCTATCCCTGGTTAAATCACTCAGTCATTGAGCAAACATTCATTGTGCATACTAATTAAAGCTCACAGTGTAAAGGGGAGATGGTTGGGTAAACACAAATCATTAATGCATGCTCTGGAGATGTGAGGAACAGAAGGGAACTAGGATTTATTGAGTACCTACTGTGTGCCGGCAGGAGTGGCAAAGCCAGATGTGGGCACAGGTCCTGACTCCTGTCCACAAGAGACCAGGTCTGTGCCCAGGGGTAGGGGTAGGGATGGGGATGGGGGCAGCCAGGTGGATGCCACCTCCACCTGGGCCTAGCAACCACCGGGGCCTAGGCCTCTCAGGGAAAGGGAAGCTTGAGCTAAACCTTCAACAAGGGAACAGCATATGTGAAGGCCCAGAGGCATGCAAAGGACATGGAGCCATCAGGAAATAGCGAATATTTCCTGAGTAGGCCAGAGGACTCACCGCAGATGCTGACTGCACAGTGAGCAAGGGCAGGATTGCAGAGGGCCTTCAAAAGGGTCTTTTTAGTAGGGATTTGGGGGGGGTCTTTGGAAGACTGGCCTAAACTCTGACCCCTCCTGGGGTAGCTGAATTCCACAGGGATCGAATCCATAATTTAACCAAATGAAGCTGCTTCAGTGGATCTCAGAAGGAGGTGGAGGTATCTGGGAGAGGGAGGCCTTCCTAAAACCTGTGAAATCACACCATTCTGTGGCCTGCCTCTGGGGAGAAAGACCTGCTTCTCTCTCTTTTGTACCCAAAGCACCTACACTGGTGCTTGTGCACAGTGAGGCTTGTGAAATGCCCGTGGAATGCAATTAGTTTCTCCCTATTACATAATGACATGTACATGGAGGCAGGAACTCGCTTTAAGCCCAGACAAGTTTATCATTCCGGAAATTTTGGAGTTGAGACTGACTTCGGTCTGGGCTTGAGTGGAGCAGACATGAGTTTGGGAGCTGCGGGGACCGAGGAGCTTAGACAGCCAGACAGCAGGGAGAAGGAAGGGGCAGCCCTGGAGAGAAGCTGCAGGTTCCACCTTTCTGGGGCCCCTCCTATCCCAGATCCCATAAGGCCCCCATATCCTTGTGGTCCTTTCTTACTTAAGCCAGTCCCAGTATCTGTACCTGCATTCCACCTAGAATCCCCCAGCCCAAGGCACCCTGACACACACTGGCCTGGAGCCACCAGAGGAGCCCCAGCCCCCAGGGTGGAAAAGAATCTTACAGACCAGCCAGGCCAGTGGTTCCGATGGAGCCACAGGAACACCCAACTGGAAGGATGCCCTCACCCTCACCACATTGGGGGCCGGTAGATGATTTGATTATGCAAACAGTGCAGGAGCCCAGGCAGTGAGAGATTCCATGAATGTATCACACCTGCCTGTGCTGTTAGGGTTAGTGTTTCTGTTCATCAAGACAGATCACGCACATGCGCAGTTTTAAAACCACACTAATACCAAAGGGTGTAGAATAAAAGGCAGGCCTCCCTCACTCCCCTGTTCTCCAGTCATCTGATTCCCTTTCCACAGTGAATCAGCAACCAGCTCTTCAGATAGCCCTCCAGAGATTAAAAAACAGTTATGTATACAGATCTTTTCTTTTTCACAAGTGGAAGTAAAATATACTGTCCTGCATCTTCTTTTTCATACTAATACTGTCTTGGAGACTGTTCCAGATCAGCACGTGTAATAACACAGCCATAGTATTCTGTTGCATGAATGTGCACTTCTTTTTTAAGTTATATAAAATCATCGCAGCCAAGAAGAGACTGAGGAGACGTGTTGAGTAAATGCCATGTGGTGTCTCAGGTGGGATCCCAGAACAGAAAAAAGGACATCAAGTAAAAACCAAGGAGGGGGCTGACCAGGTAGCGCAGTGGTTAAGTTCATGTGCTCGGCTTCAGCAGTCTGGGTTTTGCAGGTCCGGATCCTGGGCATAGACCTATACCACTTATCAAACCATGCTGTGGAGGGGACCCACATGCAAAGTAGAGGAAGATTGGCACAGATGTTAGTTCAACAACAATCTTCCTCAAGCAAAAGGAGGAGGATTGGCAACAGATGTTAGCTCAGGGCCAATCTTCCTCACCAAGAGAAAAAAACACTAAGGAAATCTGAATAAAGCACAGACTTAAGTTGGTTACTATCAATCTGGGTTCATTAGCAAATATACCACACTAATGTCAGGTGTTGATAAAAGAGGAATTTGGGTGTGGGGGATATGACAACACTCAGTCTTCACAATTTTTCCATGCATAAAATTGTTCTGAAAAATAGCACTTATTTAAAATTAATTTTAAGACATATTATAGATGTTGACATTAATAAAATATCACTTCATGGAAAAGCCTGACTGAATGCCTGATAGTTTGGGGTCATTTTGTTGGTTCCTTAGTCAAATGGGGGAAATCAAGGTACTACCCTGAGGGAATCTGTGAACTGTTTTACATTTAAAAGTTTGTTGCAATAGAAAGGGTGCAACCATTGACCCAGTCCCGCCCTGTCGGTTTACTTCGAGGAAACTGAGGCTAGAAAAGGGAGTGACTGTGCCTGGTCACAGACTATGGCCGCAAGGTCTTCCAAGCCCCTCGCAGCCACCGGCTGACTAGCATTCGCTGCCCACGCGAGGCCGACGCTCCGGGTCCGCTGGGCTCCTGGCGTGGGCAGGACCTGCCGGGATGTGCTCCCTCCTGGGAGGTATTCTCATTTTAACCAACTGACATGCAAGCTAAAGGAAAGACGCTCTAACATGAGCGTCAGGCATTGGCTGGGCGGGGAAGCCTGTTAGGACCCTTGGCATCCCTCCCTTGCAGCCTTGGAGCAGCGTGGCCTGGGCGCGGCCCCCAGCTCTGCGCCCCGCCGGGAGGGGGCCATCCACTCCTTCGCCACTAGAGGGAGCCAGAGCGGCCCCGAAGGCTCTCGGCGCCTCCTCCCAGGCTCCCGAGGCTCTGGTATGACCGGGCTCCCTCCACTCCTTAGGCCGCAGGCCGCAGCCCTGTTCGGCCCCGACCTCGGGGAGGTGCCCTGCACCCTGAACTCCACCGAGGAGCCGACGCTGCGCTCGCCTGCCCAGTCCGCTGTGAAAACCCTGCCACGCTATGCGCATTTTATAAATTAGGATACAGAGACGCTAACAGACTTGCCCTGGCCGCATAGCAAGGGCATGCCCAGAAACCCAGGGGGTCTGTTCTGACCCCTATGCCTCAGGGGTTCTCCCTCTGAGGGTCTCAAGCATCCTCACTGTAACTTTCTATCCAGGTGGGGAAACCGAGGCACAGGGCAATGCTAGGATATGCTATGTGTGGGTGGCCCAGTCTGTCCAGGTTAGGCAGGAGGCTAAGGCTAGAAGGCCAGCCGCTTGACAGATGATCACAGCAGGAAAGCCTGTAGGGAGCAGAGGGTGCCAGCCTGCCCCAAGGTGGGGGTGGGGAGCTGCTGGTGACTCTCTCCTGGGGATGGGTGACAGCTGCAGCCTTGGGTGGGAGGCCAGAGGCCCCACACGATAATAACTTTCACTCACTGCCTGAGGGCTAATCTCATTACTCGATGGACCCTCTGGGACCACCCTCCCTAATCCTCTGCCTCCCTCTGGGAATGGTCCAAGGCCTTCCCACCGGCCCCTCCCAGCCCGTCACATGCAGACCTCAGCCCCTCAGGCCCTATCAGCCACCTGTGCCCACATGAGCCTGATTCCTGGGCCCCAAAGGGACAACCAAGAGGGCTGGAGGTCCAACCTCCTTTGCCTGCCTCCCCTGCCAGCCCTGCCTCTGTCTGCCAGTCCCAAGGCACCTTCCCCAAATGGCCTTCAGCTGGGCTCCAAGTTTTATGTCCCTCTTGTCCCTTTCTAAGGAGGCTTCTGTTTGTTTCTGTTGAAGGAATCGTCAGGAGAGAGTTGGGTCTACAGTATTTTCATCTGTAAAATGGAGACAATAGCACCCACTTGAAGCAGTTGTTCTGATGATACAATGAGATGCCATATAGCAAGTGCACAGACCCTGGCACAGAGGAAGCACTCCAAGGTGTCAATTGCTGATGTAATTTATTATCAGTGGGATGGACATGTCAGATCTGCAAAGGGAGTGGGCTTATTCTGTGTTACCAAGATGGAGAACTGATGTCCGAGAGCTGCGGGCTCCCCATTTGCCAGAATCATTCAAAGCGATGCTGAGGGACAGCCAGTCAGGAACCCTGAGGTCCCAAGACAGGCCCCAATCCCCCCAGCATCCCCAGCCACCCATTTCCAGGCAGGGCCAGGTCACTCTCCCCTCCCCAGCGTGGGCACAGGAGGGGCCCCCTATGGCCCTCAGCCTCCCTCCCCCCCACCTTCTGCTGTTCCTCATTTACATAAATTATCTCTCCCCAATTATCCATCCAGCTGTCCCAACGGTGATCTGTGAATGAATTAAAAATGGAATATAATTTAATAATGGCTGATTAGAAGGAGATTAGTTGTTATATAAAAAGGAAAAGCCAAGAGCCAGCTAGTTGCCCTTAATCTGAGCCAATACCATCGTTATTCAGGAAGGGCTATGCTGGCCACCATCAGGCAAGGCAGGCATGGGGGACACGGGTTAGGGGAGAGCCCAGGCGGGGCCAGACCACCCCGGAGAGAAGATCAGGGACGGAGAGCCTGAGTCTGAGTCCCATCTGTGGGCCCTGGGTGGCTTCTGTTTCTTCCCTGGGCCTTGCTCCTTCCTTCTAAAGGAGCTTGGGTGGTTTCTGGGGTCCCTTCTTGTTCTAAATTCTGGGTGCCCTCAAATCAAACCACTGGACTTTCACAAGGTAGCCACCGCCTCCACAACAGACTGTGTCTGGCCCCTGCTAGGCATAGGACCTCGGGATTCAGGAGTCTGGTGCTCAGGCCCTGCCTCCCAGGAACACACAGGAGCTGGGGATGCAGACCTCCCCAGGAGGTGACCTGTCTGTCAGGGGCAGGTGGTCAGAGAAGGAACTGGGGCTGGCTGTGCCAGGAGGGCTCCAGGGAGGAGAGACTGTCCAAGACAGAAAGTGGTGATGGTGCCCAGCAGGACCTCTGGGCCCCTTACCGGGCCCCCTTTCCTACGGCTTAATGACTGGCCTTCATGGAGGGGGTGTGTCTCTGAGATTCCCATTCACCCTTTCAGTCTCAGCTCACGTGCCCCTCCTCCAGGAAGTCTGCCCTGACCCCCCCAGCTTTAGGGTCTCCCCAGGGCTCCCATAATGCCCTGTGCTTTCTCCATCAGTGCCCTTAGCACATCTGCTTATGGGTGTTTGTCCCCCAGTTTGTGAGCTCCTTGAGAGCAGGGACTATGGCTTTTTCATCTCTGCATCACCAGAGCCAGGTATGCATTTGTTGCTCGACAACATCATTGAATAAGGACACCACCTCCCAAAAGCCTTCTGTGATTGCCCTAGTGTAGGTTCAGTGCTCCTTTCTGGGCTTTCAAAACACACTGAAATTAGGCAAGTCACTTTGGAGAAGAAATATCCATAGACAAATAGTTACAGGTAAAGACGGCTGGTTAGACATGGCACTCGGAGTCACGCTGCCTGGGTATGAATCCCAGGTCCACCACTTAGGACTGTGTGACCTTGGGCATGTTACCAGTCTCTCTGTGCCTCAGTCTCCTCTCCTATGAGAATGTATTTAACAATATTTCCTACCTCGTAGGGTTTTTATGAGAATGAAATGGGTAAATGGAGGAAAAGCCCTCAGAACTGTGCCTGGCACATGGTGAGTACTTCCTCAGTGCTCGTGGGTGTGAGCGTGCTCGTCACGCTGTGTGGTTTTCTCTGAGGACGGGGACTTGGCTTCTCATCTCTGTGATGATGGTTCGGTGCGTTCGATGGATGGACGAGCCTGCCAGGGGCTATCTCGGTGGTCCTGGCTGCTGCTTTCCCTCTGCAGGTCCCACGGGGCACCTACGGTGGCCGGGCCCACACATCTCACCCAACATCGAGGAGGGCCTGCTCGGGGCCGGACCCGGGGTCCCCACCCTCCCTGAAGAGGCCCACAGCTTCGTGGGGAGTGACATGAATGAGAGGGATCTGACCCCCGCAGCTCTGGTCTGGGCAGCGTGTCCCGTGTGGATCCCAGGCCTGAGCATGTTCAAAGGTACAGAGGAAACAGGCATGCTGACTGGGGAGGGAAGACAAGAGCTATGGGCAGCAGGTGACTCAGGTGACTGGGCCATCACAGAGCAGACAGCACAGGGAACATGGTCAGCAGAGCCAGAGGCTGGGGGTGGACGGGGTGGACACCAGAGGAGGCTGATTTCCTCCAAACATGAGGGGGCATAACTTGTGTGCACCATAAGTGTTTGCTGATTGGCTAACTGAGCTGCACCAGAATTTTTTCAGACCTTCCTGGTCATGAAAATCTTGTTTCCTCTGTTTGTGAGGGGCGCCTGGGAATCTGTATATTTGACAAGATCCTAGGTAAGTCTCATGAACAGGAGGTTCCCACCGTCCCCCCCACCCCCCCCCCCCGCCGCCCCCCTAGGCCTGAGAGCTGCAGTGCGCTCCCAGAATGGGGGCTGACCCGTGCCCTCACCTTCCCCAGCACCCTCTGACACTCCCTCAGCCCCTACTCCACACACATCCAGCCCAGCCTCAGTCACTCCCAGAGCAGTCTGCCCGGTGGAGCCCACAGCCTCTCGGTCCATATTGCAGCAGGGGGAGGCCTCCCAGGCCAGCCTGGGCTGGGGGATAATTTGATATTCAAATCCTGGCAAAGACCTGCTTCAAATTGCTGCAAATTAAGCTGATTTTGTCTCTCCGAATGAGGGATTTGCTCCTGTGGATCAACCCTTCCCAGGACTTGATGAGGTCAGGATTAGAGCGGGAGGGACAGAGAGAAAAGCCTGAGGCAGGAGGGAGGCGGAGGGTGGAGAGTTGGTGGGGGGGGGGGACCCAGACCCTGGTCCCCCTCACTGACCCGGGAGTTCAAAAGGGTCTCAAAAATCAGCTCTTCCCAGTAATGGCAAGGCCTCTGGGCCCCAAATGGGTGCGCCTCGCCCCTCACACCCCCTGGAGAGCCCAGCCCTGTGCCAGTCCCCAAGCCATTTGTGGGCCTCAATCTTTCCAAGCACCTGGGAGCCAGGGCACAACTGATCACCCCCATTTCACTGATGAGGAAATGGAGGCTCTGAAGGGTGAGATGAGGCCCCACCAGCCAAAGACAACCTGGACTCAACCACTGCCACCAACTTGCTGTGTGACCTTGATTGAGGGACCTCTCTGAGCCTCCTGATAAGGATTATTGACAACACATGCCCAGGGCCAGGCACATGGCAAGCACTCCATAAACATCGGCCAAAGTTAGTACCCAAGGCCCTGAAGCTGGCAAGTGGCAGAACAGAGCCTGGAACCTGGGACCTGGGCCTCTCTGGGCCTCAGGGGGAGTCATTTCCTGCTTTCTCCTGGAGGTCTATGCCTGCTCCTGACTCTCCCCCTCCTGATGGGACCCCCTCCCTGGCCGAACCTCATTTCCATCTGTTTTATCAAGGCCTGTACTGTATATTGCAGCTATTTCGAATTGCACCATTAAAGATTTTATGCTGGAGACGTTAAAATTAAAAAGATGTATGTGCAAAGAGTCACAACGAATTTAATCAACTTGATTTAATAGAAAACAGCAAATGGAATTTATGATGCTCCAAAAGACAAGGGAATTTTTTTTTTCAATGAAAAATAATAAAAAGCACTTTGTGGAAAACAGAAAGTAGAGTGGGGCGGGGGGTGGTGCTCCCCATCTGAGAGTTTATCAGAACCTAATCCGCAGTGAACAACCCCAGTTGGGGCTGTTTGCCCGCTAATCCCAGCTGCCATTAAAATATTAAAGATAAATCTAATCGTCTCTTTATCCAAAATAAGCGACTTTTGTGTGGGGAGAAAACATCCAGCCCTGTGGGAGGAGAATTAGTCCAAATGCATCAAATGGAATTCGGTCCAGGCTGGGGCGAAATAGGGTTTAGAGGCAAATGAGATGGTAATAGAAATAAAACCCAGAATAACAAATTAAAAACCCTCATTTACACGAATTAAAAGGGCTCACAAAAGGGCTGGAAGCCCAGCCCTACCCTCCTCAGCCCACTTCCCCCTCCCCTGGTCTCACCCGCCCAGCTCATCACCCACCCACCCACCCGCAGGCCCCCGGAGAAGAGCCAGGCCTTACCCCATCCTCTCAACTTCAGTGTCACACCTTTCTGCAGACTCCCTGGCTCCCCCTCCAAGGCCAAGGCCAGGCTGGGTCCCTGAAGGGTCTGATTGAAAATTTAGGCGTCTTCCCACACTCCCTCTCCCGCTGTCTCTTGGTCAGACGGAACTGGGCTCCTGTCCCAGTGCCATCCCTCATTGTGTGAGGTCTTGGTTTAGTTTTTTAAACTCCTGGGCCCCTGTTTACTTCATGGGAAAATGGGGATAATGCTCGCCCCCACCCTCACGCAGCCCCTCTCCCCTGCCTTGACCCCCTTGCTGCTCCCTGCCCTTCCATTGTTTCAAGGGGATGATGTCAGGACAGCCCCCAGCCTTGTGCCTGATCCATGGTGACCACTCAATGGCAAGCTCTCGTCAGGTCTCCCCATCAAGGCTCCCCAGGCAGCTTGGCCACTAAGGGACTCTGGGGAAGTCAGGCCTGTGGCCCTGGGAGGAAGGAAAACTCAGAGATGGGTCAGCTGAGGAGGCAGAGAGCAGTCATTTTGAATAACTAGGTGAAGCCACTCCATGAGCTGTCATTCAAGAGGGCTGCAGCCACCCCCGGTCTTCAGGTTTCTCTGAAGCTCCTGTCCCCTAAGGTTGCCCCAGGTTGGCTGGTGGCTCCCCAGTCATGGTGGGATTTCAGAGGCTCTGACATACGTCTTCCCCCAACCTGGAACACCACACCACCTTCCGGCCCAGGTCTGAATCCCTCACGTTAAATTCACACTCTGCCTTAGTGGCTGGATGCTCATCAAAGGAGACACGCACAGCCCCGGGGGGCTCGAGGGCCCCTCCGTGAGTCGTCACGGGTTGACGGGTACAGACAAGTATGACAAACCCTTTCCTGAGAGCCTGTTTGGACTGCAACGGGGAGAGGGTAAGGAGGGGGCCCTTGTGCCCGAGGCACCGCCCCTGGTTTCTCCCCCAACCCCAGGAGGGCCAGAACACACCTCTGACCTCCCCAGCCGTCTTAGCAAATCCACTTGAACAGGAAACTCGTGTTGACAGCATTTTATTATGGGATATTAAGTGGAATTGGATTGTGGGGCTAAATCTTTCCCTGGCTGGCCTTCCGTGTGCAGTTGGCTTCCTCCCTCTGTGCCCACCTCAGTCCCTCCTCCCTGCAGGGAGTGCTGGGAGGGGGTCTCTCCTCCCACCTTCTCCAACACCTCCCCAAACCCGGCCCTTGGATGATGCCAAGTGGTGATTCTAGGCTGGAGGAAATTGGGATGGGCTGAGGACATCCCCGGCCATGTGGGAGTGGGCGCCCTTCTCCCAGGATGACTGAAGGGAAACGTGAGGAGGTGTTGGGTGGGACGGGATTTTTCCAGAGAGGTGTCCTAAGCCTGCAGTTTGATGGAAAAGGGTCGAGAGGAGATGGTTACATGTAAAGGAGTTGGGGAGGGGGTCTTTGCTGCAGGCCAGACAGGTGGGGACCCCCTGTGAGCATTCTGGCTTCACAGCCCAGCCCCACCACTGCCTCCTCCAGGAAGTTTTCCTCTGCTTGCCCCTTATACAGAGGGAGAAACTGAGGCACAGAGAAGCTAAGTTGCTTGCCCAGGCCACACAGCTAGCAAGTGATACAAGGGGAATTAAGCACAGGACTATGGGATTTAAGAGCACATGTCCTTGACCACCACAATACAGCCTTGTGGGTGATGAAGGCCTGAGAGGGAGAGGGAAGAGAGAACAACAGAAGCCGGAAGACTCGGGCCCTGTGATGTGCCAGGCCCTGTCTGTGTGTTTTATCTCCATTATATCCCTGAGTGCTCTCAGTCGCCCTCCAGGGTATGTTCTCAGAAGAAGTCTTCATTTTTTATTTATTTTTTTTGGTGAGGAAGATTCACCCTGAGCTAACATTTGTGCCCATCTTCCTCCGTTTTTTGTGTGAGGTGCCTCCACAGCATGGCTGACAAGTGGAGCGGGTCCACGCCCAGGATCTGAACCCTGGCTGACGAAGTGGAGCGCTCAGAACTTTAACCACTTGGTCCCGGGGCTGGCCGGCCCCTAAAAGAGGTCTTCACTTTGCAGAAGAAAAAGCTGAAACTTGAAGAGGTTAAGGGACCCCTTTTCCAGCCTTTGTTCATGTTATGGGCCTTCCCTGGCAGCGTTCTCTCCCCCTGCCCCCAACACCTTGCCAAGTAAGGCCCACCCTGCCTTCACGCTCATGATGTTGCTCTGGGCAGGCTTCCTGGATGCCCCGTGCCCTCTCCCTCAACAGGCTCTCCTGTCTCCTCCCCTGCCCTGAGTTCTTCCAGAACACTCCCCTTCACATCCCCCTGCCAGTCCTGCCCTCCACTAGGTGCTGGCCTTGTGCTCTCACTTCCCTGGTCAGCCACTGAGCTCCATGGGGCAGGGGCCCTGGCTTGAGCCTCCTCTGGACCCAGCTCAGTACCAGGGCTCCACAAGGCCCCGAGGGCAGTGTGTGGATCTGTACGGGAAATCTGCCTTTGGCAGCAAGGGCTCAAACTTGAGTCAGGGACGATGCATACAAAGGAAAACAGGGGCTATTTAGTAAGGATGTGGGAGAATATCAGCATAGGAGGAGCTCCGGCGTATATTACAATGTCTTCTGGGTGGGAAAAAAAGTTTACAAAACGATATACAGTGGAATCCCATTTTTATAGACACAAGTACTTACAGGCTTATAAAGCAAACAATAGACAAACCAAAATGTTAATGCCAGTTATCTCTGGATGATTTTAATGTTTTTCTTTTTTTTTTTTAAGATTTTTAAATTTTTCCTTTTTCTCCCCAAAGCCCCCCGGTACGTAGTTATATATTTTTAGTTATGGGTCCTTCTAGTTGTGACACGTGGGATGCCACCTCAGCATGGCTTGATGAGCGGTGCCATGTCCGCACCCAGGATCCAAACCGGCAAAGCCATGGGCCGCCGAAGCAGAACGCACAAACTTAACTCAGCCACAGTGGCAGCCCCTAATGTTTTTCTTTTTGCTTATCAGTATTTTCTTATTTTTCACCATGAACACCTATTACTTGTATATTAATAATAATAATAATAAAGCTATATTTGGCACAAGATATCCTGACAAGGCACTTTTCAGATTCTTGGTGACTCACCTAAATCTTTTTTGCCCCTAATCAGCCACTGGCAGTGAACAGAGGTGTGCCTGGGGACATCTTGGGGGGGCTGTGGCCATGTCTGGGCCCCTGCAGACTGGGGAATGGGAAGATGTGAGACTGGGCAGTGGTGTGGGGTGGAGAAGGTCCTGGAAGGCTCTGGGGCTGTTGGTGGCCCCTGGAAGTGTTGGAAGCCGCCCTGGGGCTAAGGAGGGGAAGGAGAGGGGTTTAGCAGTAGAGCCCCGATAAAAGAAAGGGACAGAAGGAGGCCTGGGGGACAAACCATGCACAAGAGGTGTCCTGTGGGAAGAGGCAGAACTTCAAAGCCAATGAGTCCATGGGCAAAGGGCAAGAGGCCTTGGAATAGAGAGGGCAGTAACACTTGGGGTGAAGCCCAGGGCCCAGCTGAGGATGAAAACAAATGAGTCTGAAGAGAAGAGGTTTGCAGGGGCCACTGAGGCAAGGCTTCACACCAGAGGCTGGTTGAGCTTGACAAAGAGGAATGAGTAAAGATGTGTCTTCCCTCCAGCCACTTAGCAGGGTGGGTACCAAGACTGGTTTTCATTAAGATCACGCCCAGTCTGGAAACTGAGTGGGCATGATGAGGTTGCCAGGTTGCCTAAAGACACTGAACATTTTTGGGGGAAGGCAGCAAAGAGCACAACTTTTGGAGTCCCCTGGACCTGGATTCAAATCCCACCTCTGCCACTCACTTCCCTGTGGCCTTAGACAAGGTACATAACCTGTCGGGTCCTGCTTCTCTAAAGTGGCAATCATAGCAGATAACGTGCAGAGTGTCTTAGTTAACATCTTCTTTAGTTGCAGGTGGCAGAGACCCAACTTGAACTGGTGGAGAATGCTGGGGACATAACAGAGCAACCATGGCTGGGTCACAAAAGGGGCCCCTGGAGACAGGACTCATGTGGTGCCCAACCCCAATTCCCTGGGCATGGCTTTCTCCAGAGGCAGAAAAAGCAGTTGTTTTTTCTGGCTCCCAGGATTGTTGTGTTACACCTCAGCCATCAGTAAAAGATTAAGCCACTCTCAGTCCCAAATCCAAAAATCCCAGGAAAGGGACTCATTGGCCCGACTGCGATCAGGTGCCCATCCTTGAACCAATCAACTGTGGCCTGAGAGATGGAGTCATTTTAGGACGTGGGGAAGGGAATGCATTCCTAGAATAAAGCGGTTCTGGGTTAACAAACACTAAGGCACCAGTAATACAGGGTTGTTGTAAGGATTAGAAGTAAATATAATACTTATGAGTGCCTACCATGTACCACGCTCCTTGCCAAATGTTTTATGTACCTTCTCTCATTTAATCCTCACACAGCCCTATAACGTGGATTCTTTAATCATCCTCATTTTACAGATGAGGAAATTGGGGCTCTCAGAGGTCAAGTAAATGCTGAGATGGCATAGCTTGTAAGCGTTGGAGCCAGGGTCAGACCCCAGCCATCTGACTCCAGAACTGTTCTCTTAGCCAACGCACCATAATACTCACATCAGGTGCTGTACTGGCCACTTAGGACAAAATGGCCAAGGTCTGGGCTTTAGTGCCAGATGGCTGGTCAGATAGTGTCTGTGTTTGTCCAAAATTCCTTCTCTCTCCACCCTTGTCATGGCTTCCCTGAGGGCGGTGGTGGGGAGTTTATTGCCCATCTTTGGTCTTGGCCATGTGATGTAAGAAGACACGACTCAAGCGAGGCTTTAAACAGGCTTGTGTGGTTTGGCGCTCTCAGCTCATTCTGACCTCCGCCAGGTCAAGAGCACATGCCTTGGTAGCCGCCGGTCTCAGAGCGAGATGTATGAAGCAGACCTGGAACCAACCCACAGTTCACAGCCAAGCCAAGCTGTGCCTGGACCCTGGGACCCTGAGCGAAAGATGAATCCCCCGAGATGTGAAGATCGTTTGTTACATCATATTTGCAGAAGCCGTGGAGTTGCGCTGCTTGGATGTCCCTTCAAGGAAGAACTTGCTATTCAGGCGCAAGAGCGCAGTGAGCAGACCGTCTCCAGCTGCAGCCTCTTCGAAACCCACTACAGTATTTTTTTTCCAGCTTTATTGAGATATAATTGACACAGAACAGTGTGTCAGTTTAAGATGTACAACGTGTTGATTTGATACATTTATAATGGCAAAATGATTACACCATAGCATTAACTACCATCTCCATCCTGTCACATAGTCACCATTTCTTTTTTGTGGTGAGAACATTTAAGGTCTACTTTCTTAGTAACATCCAAGTATATAATACAGTATTATTAGTTACAATCACCCCTGACAGTGTTTGAGTGACTGAGCGTGGAGGGGTGGACTAGGGCCCAGCCATTTCTGCCCAACTCAAGGCTCCTTTACTGGGCAATCCTTGCTCCTGAGCTCCTTGTTAGATAGGCCGAGACTCTGTCAGATCTGCGCTGTGCGGTCTGAGGCTGCCTGCCCAGTCCTGCTCTCCCCGACTTTACCTTTCACAGGTGTTACCCCCTCCCCCCATAAACCACTTGCACTCCTAACTCTGTCTCAGCATCTGCTTCCTTAGAGCACTTGAACTGACACAGTCTTATTGCCACAAAACCTAATTCACTTGGTTTCAAATGCTGACTGCACAATTCACTAGCTGCCTTGTCATAACCAAACTCTGACTCAGTTTCCTCGTTGTAAAAAGAAGGTAACAGAGACACCCATCTGACAGGTTTTTTTGTGTGTATTGAATAAGATAATCCATGTACAGTGCTGAGCACTCGATAAATGTTAACTGAGTTTGCCAGAGGTGGCTGTAAATCTCCATAAATAAATGCTAGCTACATGTGAATGATATACAGTAAAATACGAAGTCAACAGATGTAAATCTAGGGTGGATCTTAAAAGACTGAAGAGTGAGAAAGGTGGGCAGATGAGTTGCAATTGTGGACAAGTATAAAGTAGAAAAAATAACGAAAGCTTGCAAATGAGATGGTCGATGTATTCCGAGCCATCATTTGTAACCAGAAAAAAAGATTCCCAGACTTCTATGTGGTCCTTCTCTGTGTTTTCCTCTGGGAGCTCTCCGAGCAAGCCATGACAGGCATCACCATCTCCATGTTGCAGGTGAAGAAACTGAGGCACAGAGAAGCTAGAAGACTCACCCCACGGCGCACAGGGATGTACTGGACACAGGAGCGGAGCCAGGTCTGCAGCTGTCCCCGGGAGAATGCTGGGCATCATGGAAAAGCACCAGAGCCAAAAAGGAAGGGGCTTCCCTGCAGCAAAGTCAAGTTGGAGGCACCTAGACCACAGCAAAAGTCATTCTAGGGGCCACGACTCAAGACACCGGAGAAGGCTGTCTAGATGGCAGGGAAAAGAAGAGGATCAAGTGAGCACCAAGTTCTATGAGGTTGGAGAGGAGAGACAGATCCAAGAGAGTTTTACAGCTGTCAGGACTTGAGGGTAAACCAGATCTCTGCTGTGATGGCAAGCCCTTCAATTTTCCCCCAGGTCAAAAGATTTGATTTCAAATGTTTCTCGGTGGCATCGATGAGGAATCACTTATGGCCTCTAGTAACAGAGACCAGAGGCCTGTGGTTTAGATGCTGGTGGAAGATGGAAATTTATTTCTCCCCCTGTGGAAAAAGCTCTTTGGGGCAGTTCAGGGCTGATATGGTGGTTCCTAGTCTTCACTCCACTCTCCTTATGTTGGCTTCCAGCCTTCAGGTCACCTTATACTCCAAAACAACTGCTGAAGCACTAGCCATCACATCTGTGTTCCAGATAGAAAGCTAGAGGAAAGGTGGAAAGAGCAAAAAGGGTGTGTGCTAAATGTCTTAAGATTTCTGCTTGTGTCTCATTGGCTAGAAATTTATCAAAGGGACCCTCCCAGCTGCAGAGGAGGCTGGGAAATGTAGTCTTTTATCTACAGACATTTACACTCTGAATAAAATTAGAATTTTGATACTAAGGAAGAAGGAGAGAATGGAAATCAAGTGGGCAGCCATCAGTCTCAGCCATACCCATAGACCAAGATTTTGAAGAGATCTCTCTCCGAGGCCCTTCTGTTTATAACTTCAAATTAATCATAGCTCAGATTTGGCCCAAATTAGATTATTAAGGGAAATTAAGGTTCCAGGTGGATTGCACTGGGGAGTAAGAGTTAGGTATTATACTCACATCTTGTGACAGTTGGGTTTTGGGTTATAAACAACTCTATCTCATTTGACTCAAAAAGGAATTTACTAGAAAGATACTGAGTAGCAGCAAGGAGATTCTGCAGGAGATTTGGAGACTAGAATCAATGCCCAAAAGCTTGTCACAGTACTGGTCTGCTGAAGAAGCCACTGCAGTTACTGTCACCTCCACTGGACCCCAGACGCTGGGGCTCCCACTGCTGCCACCAACAACCCTGGGCAAGGAGTTCTGCTGCTAACCTGTCACCTGCAGCTTGGTCTTGCAGTGACCATCGCTGCAGGCAGAGGAGACTCTCCCACGGTTCTTGCTGTCCTGTGTCACTGGCTCCCAAGTCAAAGTCAGGGTGATTGCTTCTGATTGGTGGAGCCCAGGTCACACGGCCATGTTTAGCTGCAAGAGAAGCTGGGAAAGGAAGTGTCTGGCATTTCCAGTTTCATTGCAGAATCGGAACTCTCTCTTCCACTAAGACTCATAAGTTAGGTAATTCTCCCAAATAAATATCAGGTTCAGATGTTGGACAGCCCACAAAATACTAAATGTCTAGTATAGAACTTTGTAGATGTTATTTCATGTAAACCTCACAACAACTCATTTTTTTTTTTATTAACGTTATGATAGATTACAACCTTGTGAGATTTCAGTTGTACATTTTTGTTAGTCATGTTGTGGGTACACCACTTCCCCCTCTGTGCCCGCCCCCACCCCCCCTTTTCCCTGGTAACCACCGATCAGATCTCCTTATCAATATACTAACTTCCACCTATGAGTGGAGTCATATAGAACAACTCATTTTTTTTAAAGATTTTATTTTATTTTTTCTTTTTCTCCCCAACCCCCCCAGTACACACTTGCATATTTTTAGTTGTGGGTCCCTCTAGCTGTGGCGTGTGGGACGCCACCTCAGCATAGCCCAATGAACAGTGCCGTGTCCACGCCCAGGATTCAAACCGGCAAAACCCTGGGCCACCGAAGCAGAGTGCGCGAACTTAACCACTCGGCCATGGGGCCAGCCCCTCAGAACAACTCATTTCATGCGTGATAAAATGGAAGCTCAGAGAAGTGAAGTAACTTGTCCAAGGTCATGCAACTGGCAAGACCAAGCTTCCCACCAATAAAGGCCAATAAGTAAGGAATCTGGAAATTTGTTAGTGGGCTCAGACCTTCGTGGTGCCTCTGCACCCCGACTGCTTCTCTTCCTTGACTGGATGCAGCATTGCCATGGTTTCCTTACTCTCACCTGCCTCCTGGGTCTCCGGTAGAGCCATCCTCCAGGACATATGCCCAGTGCCTCCCTCTCGTGCTCCTCCTCCAGGCCCTCCTGCCTTTCCACCCACTTACAACATCTTAATATTAATGGCTGCCACAGGCTGCTCCACTGATCATCAGGACTTGCTGGGATCTGAGCCTCACCCCTGATTTTGATAAACATCAAGGCTGAACTTCCAGGCATATGGAGGGAGAAAAACCACAGAGGCCCTTAAGCCAGGCTTCCTGCAGATCCCATGGGAGAAGCCTTGGACCTGGTGTGGGGGCTGCTGAGACTCAGTGAGGAGAACATAGAAGCAGCCATCAGAGAGACTTCTGGGCTCCAGGATCTCTCAGCTCTGAGAATTGCACTCTGCCTTGGGAGAGTGCTCACTGCTTTCAATTTCTTTTGTACTGATCCCAAACCCATCCTCTTCTTTACGTCTCCACTGCCACCTTCGACCCTTAAACCGACCACTGCTGTCTCTGACCTGAACCACACGGTCGCCTCCTGACTGGACTCCCTGTTCATAACTGCCAGCAGCTTCCCTTCATGCTGGGGTAACACCCAGTCCTGACCCTGGCCCACAAGGCCCCACAGGCCTTGACCCCACCGACCCCGCTGAGCTCCTCTCAAAGGCTCCCCTGACCTCAGTCCTCCCTCACCTCCTCGCTGTTCCTCAGAAACACCTCCCTGGCTCCTCCCCAGGACGTGGACATCTGCTGTCCCCCTCACCCCACCAGCTGCCCCAGCCCCCCACATGGCTGGCTTCTCACTGCTCAGGTCTCTGCCCACACGCTGACTCCTTGAAAGTCCTTCCGGTCCTGCATCCAAAAGAGGCCCCTCCCACCGTGTCAGTCTGTAACCCCTCACCTGCTTTCTTTTCGCCTTAGCACTATCACCTTCTTAAATTATCCTGTTTATTTACTAGCCTGTTCGTTAACCATCTTGCACAACTAGAACCTAAATTCCATGAGAACAGGGGCTTTGCTTTCCTTTTTTTTTTTTTTAAGATTGGCACCTGCGCTAACATCTGTTGCCAATCTTCTTTTTTTCCCCCTCTTCTCCCCAAAACCCCCCAGTACATAGTTGTATATCCTAGTTGTGAGTGCCTCTGGTTGTGCTATGTGGGACGCCGCCTCAGCATGGCCTGATGAGCAGTGCTATGTCCGCACCCAGGATCCGAACCCTGGGCCGCCAAAGTGGAGCACGTGAACCTAACCACTTGGCCATGGGGCCGGCCCCAGGGCTTTGTTTTCTTTTCCCCCAGCAACAAGAACAGTCTCTGGCACATTAGGTGCTCAATAAATACTTGTTGAAGATCCTTGACTGAATTGTCTTAGAACAGTCCTGTGGGGTAAAACAGAACAAAAGCTCTCTTGGGGCATCAGGGATGTGGTCATTCCACCACCTGAGACTGAAGGGAAGCTGAGACAGAGCCCGGAGGCACACAGCAGGCTGGTAATGGAGTAAGTCCTCTAAGGCTGCTTTCTCCATGGCTGAACACGGGGCAAGAGACAAGGACAACACATGTGGGATGTTTTTCTTTTCCCTTGAGAGGCTAAGGAAGGGTTAATGCTGAGGGAAGGAGTGCCCATGGGGTGTGGGCAGCTGAAACCTGGTGGGTGGTGTTCTTCTGGGATGAGATCCTTGGGGGAGCTATAGGTGGCACCTGGAAGGTGACTGACAGAAGTCAGGGCCTTCTACAAGGCTGGCTTGAAGGCATTGCCAAGAGTCTGCTCCTTCCTTCCCACTCCTGGGGCCCCTCCAAGAAAAGTCCAAAGGGTATGGATTATTCCCTGGAGAACTAGGAGAAGGAAACAGGTCAGGTGTTTAGGGTAAGATGCTCTTAGCAGGCCTGGGTTCTGAGGACTCACCAGCCTTGCCTTCAGCGGCTCTTCTCAACCCCTTCCGGTGCCCCTTCCTTTCTTCTCCCTGATTCTTGGTGGAGGAGGATGGTTACCCAAGCACAGTGGGGCATCATTTGCCTCCCCATATCCAAGGTCCCTTCCTTTGCTTGAGGCTCTGATTCCATCTTCAAGAAAAGAAGAATGCAGCAGATTTGGACTCTGTGTGGCCCTTGGCAGCTGCGTGTTCCTGGGGTGGTCATCTAGTCTCCCTGATGTTGCTTCCTCATTTGAAAAATGGTACACGTCTTTCAGGGTAGTTGGGAGGATTCATTGAGACAAAGCCAAAAAGTCCAGAACTTAATAAGTGTTCATTGTGCAAGTTAAACGAGAGTCAGAATCCCCCTTGTTTTTCTCCTCGGGTCAGCCCCTTTACTGAACAAAGGGAATGGAGTATCTGCTGCAACGTCTGATGACAAGAGGGTGAGAGAGCAGGGCCTTTGGGACGCTCCGGACTCTCTCAGGAGAATTGTCTAGAACAAGAAAAGATAAGGTTTACCCTCAAGGGGTAAGCCCAAAATACACCAGAGCATTAAAAAAAGTGAAAGACATTCATGGGTGACAGATTCATAATGGGATTATTGATTCAAACACAGATCCTTTCTCTTCCTTGCATTTTCCACCCTCCTCCCTCCAAAAATTGCTGCTGATGGCTGGGTAGGGACTCTGGGAGGCAGCTAGCAAGGGAGAATGGCTTGGCTGTAGCTGGTGCTAAACATGACCAGCACCAAGGAAAAAGAGGGAGATGTCATCCTCCCTTATCCCTAATCTTGACAAGGGGGACAGAACTCCTGACCTCTCAGAGAAGTTGAGTGGATTAAACGTGATAAGAGGTCTGGCATCCATTATTAACAGTAGTAAGAGCCATGACGGATTCAGTCCCCAGGGCCAGGCACCATGCTAAATGGTTTACAGACATCACCTTCTTCAATCACTGGCCCAAATCCTGTGAATGCTGGGACTAGATTTGTCTTGTTGCCTACCCTATTGCCACTGCCCAGTATAGTGTCCTTCTGCATGATGGAGATAATAACCAATGCTCAAGGAACCCAGTTTTGTAGCCTTTTTTTGTACACTCATGGTATAGCTTTATTTGCTTTTTACAGCACTGTATATTTCTAATCTTTGTGACACTTCTGAGGGGTAGACACTACCACTATCCCCATTTTATGGGTGAGGAAACTGAGGCACAGAAGACAGAAGTTGGGTAACTTTCCCATGGTCACCAAACAAGTGATAGAGCAGGAGTCTGAACCCAGGCAGTCTGGCTCTAGAGTCCATGCTCTTGACCCCTACGCTAACTCAGGGGTCAGGGAATGCTCACAAGTCCAGTATCAGGCTGTTTTAGGTAAAGCAATAGAAGCTAAGAGAGAAGTTCAATGATTGGCTCAAAGCCACAGAGCTGTGAGGCAACAGACTCAGCATTTGGATCCAATGTGAATGAGCTAAATGCCTCTGAAAGGGTACGCTTCACTCCCCCCACCCCTAGCCTAAGCTCTGGGGCCAGCCTTTCCCTGTAGGGCTCCCCCCTAGGCCCACAAATGTCTTGAGTCTGGGTCTGGACTAAGTTGGGCAGCTGTGGATCAGTACTAATGACACCCCAAAGCTCAGAGACAGCCCCCTAGCCAGGAGTCTGTCAGGAGTCCAGTTCTGAGGGTGGGACTGGCTGTGGGCTGATGTTGGGTCCTCCCTCCACCTATAAGCTCCTGGCAAAGGTCTCTCTCAGAGGGCCTGGCGCTGCTCCCATCCTCAACCTCCTAGGGCAGGATGGTGACTATCTCTCTGGGAGAGAGAAATGGCAGCATCAGACACTAGGTTCGGTCAAGAGATTTTTCATCCTCATTTCCTGGCAAGAGCTGAGCTTCCATCACTCACGTGCTTGTTTTCCATCACTCACATCTTTGCCCATCAGCTGGCATCTGGCTCATCATGGATGTCCCGTGATAAGTCAGGGACATGACAGATGCCATTAACATAATATCTGCATTCATCCTTCCAGGGTAGGTTGGCATGGAGAGGAGGCTGAGAGAAGGATGGAGTCAAAAGAGAACAGCCTTTGACACTAGACTCATTTGAGGTTGAGTCTGGCCTCTGCTGCTTGCTAGCTAGGTAGCTTGGGACATGTTACCTAACCTCCCCGGGAACCTAAGTTTTCAGGTTCATGAAATGGGGATAGAAATTCTTACCTGGAAGGCAAAGCCACTACTTTGCACTACTCCAGGGGGTACCACTCATGTTGTCTATATGAGTGGTGCCACATGGAACCCACCTCCATAGGACACAAGGTGAAGGCTGCCTTGAGGTTGCATATCCCTGAGTCTGCATCTTGCAGGTAAGAATGCCTGCATCAACTTTCAGATGTGGAACGAAGGTGCTAACAGGGTCCTTGTGAGGACCAGAGATGATGCTGTATTAAGGGGCTGTGACAGCGTGGGTGCACAGTAGGCATGGCATTATTATGGGATAGGATGCAGCCCTTGGAGTGAATAGTACATCTCTCCCAGACACCTTGGGCACTGTAAGATGCCCCTGCCTAATTCTGTTTTTTGTGTGGATCAGGCCAGAGCGAGTGAGACCCACCTCACAACAGCCCTGTTAGCAAGGCCTCAATTCCTATATCCTATAGGGTTTCCTCTTACTTCTCAGTTTGGCCCCATAGTGACCACAGAGGGTACTAGACCTTGGCAGTGGGCTGGGGTTAGTAAGGAGGTTTCAGTCCATTTGGGGGTTTGCAGCTGACTGGCCAAGAAATCCTGAACAGACTTTCTCCCAGCTTGGTTTTCCAGGCTCTTCCTAAAGCAATTGACCTTGTCATTATCTCCTCTCGTAGGGTGCCTTCAAGTCAAGAAACATTTATTAAAAGCCTACTGTATACTAGGCACAGTGGAGAGGGGAGTGCCAAGGTGGATAATACAGTCCCCAGCCCCCAGAGGGTCACAGACGAGTTAGCTGAGGTAGTAGAGTGCAGGGACTCGGTGTGTGTGTGTGTGTCTGTGCAGAATCACTTTCACTTGACACTTGGGCCCAAGGGGGCCACCCTCCCCACAGGGCCCTCAAGCAGGAAGCCAGTAGCTTCACTGCCCACCTTTGGAATTCAGCCTTTTCTGCCTAGTTTCCTGTCACCTCTCACTGCTTTTCCACTGGCCCAGTTGGCTGCAATTCTGCAGCTTCCAACACAGGAGTTAGCTAGGGGACCCCCATCAACTGGGCAAGGAAGCTCGCCTTTCAGTCACCTCTCACACCCTCCCCCCTGCCCCTCCATCGACAATCCCATCCTCTTCATTCGTTTGCCCAGTGAACTCTGAGGTATAGCAGACCCGTTGCCTTGTCTATTTGACTTACTGAGGAACCCCTAGCTCAGAGGTGCTCGACGATATTAGTTGGATGAATGGATAGAAGAATAAATGGAACCTTTCCGTGGAAGTCGGGCACACTTCATGCTTACTCCACGAAGATGTTCAGATGTCCCATGGTTGTTCTCCAAAAGAAGTCACCACTTCTCTTCTTTACCACAAGGGACCCCTACTCCCATGACATTGTGCTGATATTGATTAACTCTTCTGAACTAGGCACTGTGTCCTGTGCTGGGAGACAAACCTTGAGCTTTCCCCACCCCCTACATCACCCTCTTTGCACCCTGTCCCCTTCTTTTCTCTCCAATGCCACCACACAGCCTGCCCAGAGCACGTGCCCCTCTCCTGTTCTGCTTTTTACACGGGGTCCCATATTTGGGCTCATTCGACCCTGCCAACCTGCACAGGAGTTGAGAGAGGGAGGAGGACTCCCAGTCTCTAGCTCTGCCCTCAGCCCATCCTCCCACCCCACCCCAGGGACGTGTCCCAGCTATGCTTTGCCCAGAATCCCAAACTACCCTGCCTCTTGGAACAGCCCTATTGTCTCATCTCAGCCTCAGGGGTCCCTGCCCTTGGGCATCCTGCAGAGCCCACCCAGTGCCTGGCTCCCAGCGCCCTGGCCCCTCGGTGCTGCGTGCGGCCCGGGAGCTGCCAGCTTTTTGGAATTCCTAATCGCTCCTGGCCCCGGTGATTGGCTGCTCAGCTCTGACCCCACTTGGGCTGCAGCCTGGTTGGATAAAAGGGGAATCTCCTTGGGGCTCCAGAGCATTAGACACCGGAGGGGGCACCTGGGACCAACTTCACGAAGCAAGGAGCCCGGAGGGGGGGTGGGGGGAGCAAAAGACCTGCGGCCTCGGCCCCTCCAAAGAACAGAGAGATGACGGGGAAAGCCGGGGAAGCGCTGAGCAAGCCCAAACCTGAGACAGTGGCCAAGAGTACCTCGGGGAGCGCCCCGGCCAGGTGCACCGGGTTTGGCATCCAGGAGATCCTCGGCTTGAACAAGGAGCCCCCCAGCTCCCACCCGCGGGCTGCCCTCGACGGCCTGGCCCCCGGGCACTTGCTGGCTGCGCGCTCCGTGCTCAGTCCCGCAGGAGTGGGCGGCATGGGGCTGCTGGGGCCTGGGGGGCTCCCCGGCTTCTACGCGCAGCCCACCTTCCTGGAAGTGCTGTCCGACCCGCAGAGCGTCCATTTACAGCCGTTGGGCAGAGCGTCGGGGCCGCTGGACACCAGCCAGACGGCCAGCTCGGGTAGGTGAGGGCGAGGCTGCGTGGATGCCTGACCGGGGGCGAAAGCCAGGAACCCCACGCCGTCGGCTCTCGCTTGCACGGCCAGGCCTCTTCCTGGCGCAAAAGTTCGTGCCAGGCCGAGGGGTCGCTGCCCGGGCCTGGGGCCGGCGGCCCTAGGCCAGTGGCTGGGAGGATGCTGCCCGCACCCGCCGGGTTTCGGCCCCAGCGTTTCTGGCCGCCGCGCTGTTCTTCGATCCCCGCGTCGGGCCGGCTCTGCCGCGGCGCCCGGCTGGGCCACCAGTGGAAACCCGGCTTAGGGTGTCGGAGTCCACGGGGCGGTGTCGGAGCCCGTAGGGCGGGCTGGGGGCCCCAGGTCTGCTGCTCCACTGAGTTCCGGGCCGCCCGGAGGACCTGCGCCCCTGGAGGCGGATTCTGATCCGCGCGCTGGCGGCCGGGGAAGCGGGTGCAGGCTTCGTCCTCAGCCCTGGTGTCCAAAGTTGTCTTTTCCTTCCTCCTTTTCTCCATTCCAAATGCCCCGCGTTGGTCAGCTGGGGTTTGTTTTTCACTCCACGAGCTTGGACAGCCAGATCCCACCTAAGCGCCACCAGATATCGGATCTCGGCGCCTCACTGGCTCTGGGGCCCTTGGATGACCCCGCCGCACGCTCCCCAGGCCGCTTTCCCGGCCGTGCGTCCCCGCCCGCTCGGCCCTCCGCCTCTGGTTCGTGCTCCGCGATTCCCCCGATTTTTCGTTATCGTTTTTATTTATTTATTTATTTATTTATTTTTATTTGGAGGGGCAACGAAAAGTGGCGCGTCGCAGTCTCTCCAATCTCGAGCGGGGGCGCATTGTGCCAGCACTGAAAAAGGGGCTGTGCCGGGAGCCCCCAGCCCTTCCTGGAGCCCGGCTCCGTTCTTTGGGGACAACTTTCGGTCCAGGGGCGCCAGGGCTGCAAGCGCAGGGCAGGGCACAGAGCCCAGAGCGCCGCCGGGGGTTCCTGCGACCCCGCGAGGCTGCCACCTCTCCTGCGGTCTCTGCCCAAGCGTGTCGGGGCCTTTGCCTCTCTTACAACGAAATCTCTTCAAAACCCGCGGATTCGGGCGCCGGCTTGGGTAGAGGCAGCCGGGGCTTGAGGATGAGGTCGACCTCCGCGAGAGCCTGCCGGGGAGGCAGGGCAGGCCCCGGCGCTCGTGGAGGCGGCCCTGGGTGGGGCCCTCGCGGGTTTCAGGAGCCAGACGCGCCCGGGCAGTGCCGAGCGCGCCCCCAATTCTGCCGCATGTGCCTCCGCCCGCTTTTCAGATTCTGAAGATGTTTCCTCCAGCGACCGAAAAATGTCCAAATCGGCTTTAAACCAGACCAAGAAACGGAAGAAGCGGAGACACAGGTAAGGCCCTGCGGCGCTTTCTGTTGCCTCTCCTGGTCACCTACCTCCTGCCGTCCCATTTGGGGGTCGGGTCGCTTGGACCCTGTTTTCGCCGACTCCTAATTTGAGGTCCCAGGCTGCGCCAGGGCGAGGAGACCGGGCGTTGTTTGGGGACATCTGCCCGGGCCCTGGCGTCTGGCCGCGCCGGATGAGGAGGATGAGCGGCCGCCGAGGAAGCGGCAGCGTTCGGGCTTTCTCCTTCTGCCGGGGAAGGCAAGGCCCCAACCAGGGCCAAACACGAGCCAGAGAGGGCCAGGCGGCCCCCAGATGCGTTCCCTGCGTCAGCCCTTTTGGAAAGCCACGCACGCCTCACGGCAGGCAGATCGGCTCCCACCTCCCGCCCGAGCCGGGTCCTCTGCTCTCTGCCCCCAGGCCCCTATTCCTCTCCCGAGGTCCCTGTCCGCTCTGCTAACCCCTATCTTTCTGCTGCCACCGTTCCCCTCAAATCTTGAACGTGGTGTCTACATCGATGGAAAATTTTCGTTAGGCTTCTACTCTTCTGTGATCCTGAGAGGGTCTCTTCCCTTCCATGAGCCTCAGTTTCCTTGTCTGTAAAATGGGGAGGAGGGAGTGTGTGGACAGGATGACCCCACCAGCCCTAGCTGGAGCGGAGTGGGCTGCATTGAGGTACAGACCCAAGACAGAGTTTTAAAAGATATGTCTTCAAAATAGGCATTTCTTGGACAAAGTGAAAACTCAGTAGGCGCCGAAAGGTAGATGCTGAAAAGTAATTCCCCCACCCCAGACCTGCACTTTCTTCGGCATCGGCATCGGCGCCACGGCTACCAGTTCCTTGTGTAAATTCCCGAGGAGGTTTTTATAAGGGAGCGAGAACCACCAATCTACCGGCCTTTCTTGGAGCGCTGCTTCCAGGCGCCGTCCCTGCGCTCGCCCGGCTGTTTCCCCAAGTCTCCCTCTCTCCGCCCCGTCCCGGGGGCGCCCGCGGGCTGCCCGCGCGCTCTGGGGACGTTTCTCCCCGGGGAGCTCTCCGCCTCCCCTCCCCGCCCCACCTCCTCCCCTTCTCCTCGCTCTGTTCTCAGCAACTTTGCGCACCCCATCTCTGGGTGCTTCTCTGCGTTTCCCTCTTCCTCAGCCCTCGGAAACTCCACTATTGACCCTCACCTCTTAAAACGGCTCTTTCCGACCTCTCAGGCCCCAACAGGTTCCGGCTTGAATGAGGGTGAACTTTGACTTGGTTTCTCGATAACCTCGGCTCATTCCCTTCAGGCAGCTGTTTATTTTTGTTTAGTTTGTTTTATTTTAAACGGAAGTATTGTTTTTAGTCCTGACCCTGGGTCATTTTTTTAATATTTATTCATTCAACAAATATTCATTAAAACACCTCTTATGCATCCATCTCATGCTGCTCCCGGGGTGGGTATTGCTGTCAGCTTCCGGAGCAGGGACGGACACCAGGACCGCGGAGGGAGGGCGGGTTGGAGTCTGGCTGTACCGCTTCTAGCCGGTGCGGGAATGGGGGCAGGGGTTCCCAAACCAAAGGGAACCCTGTAAAAACATCCCCCAAACCTTGGGTCCCAGACCAGAGTTTGTGCACCAGGCCATCTCCTTGTGTGGCACCTGGAGCTGGCTGACCCATAGCCGAAGTCCCTGCTTAAGGTTTCTGACTCTCTGCCCTCACCTGACACCCTCTCCACCAGCGAAATCTTTGGGAGCTTTGGAGGGTTCCCAGGGAGACAGGACAGCAACTGCCACCTGCCCTAGGTTTCTGGCTATTTCTGCTTCATGAAGGGAGCACATTTTTGGAGACAGGAGAATGGCTACTGATTGTGGGTGCAGTTTTTAATTAGTAAAAAATGTGTTTTTCTGAGCTTCTCTCATTTGGGGATTTCAGGCAAGAGGTCTTGGAATCTAGTGATGAGAGATGGGCATCTCTTCATCACGCATAAATAAAGCGGGCTTAGCAGAGGTTGGAGAAGCGAGTGGGGATGGAGCAGCCACCTTGGGAGTCTCTCGGAATTTGCTCTTTCCTTGGAAATGCCAGCTCCTCTGCAGACAGGGTACAATGGGAACCTGAGGGATCTGGGGCTCTGCATAAAGCCAGGAGCAGGGTTTGGGTCACACTGTGCGGGCGCAGGGATGCTCCCTGGAGAGCATGTCAGCTTCAACACGCGGGTTAGCACTGAGGCCAGAATGAGGGGGAGTTGGGAGGACTTTCGGTTTGTTTGTTTGTTTGTTTGTTCAAGATTTTATTTTTTCCTTTTTCTCCCCAAAGCCCCCCCGCCCCGTACATAGTTGTATATTCTTCGTTGTGGGTCCTTCTAGTTGTGGCATGTGGGATGCTGCCTCAGCGTGGTTTGATGAGCAGTGCCATGTCCACGCCCAGGATTCGAACCAACGAAACCCCCGCGCTGCCTGCAGCGAGCGGAGCGCGCAAACTTAACCACTTGGCCACCGGGCCAGCCCCTTGTTTGGTTTTTTGAATGAGAGCTCTTCCAGGCAGAGGCTGGCACTCGAATGATCCCAAATGACCTCTCACCAGCTCTCCTCTTTGGCTTTGGCCAGGCCACACCTCTGTGCCTCAGTTTCCCTCATTTTGAAAATAACCTGCTTGTTTTGATTGTTTCTTTTGACAATCTGTTCAGGGCCCCTTCCGTAAGTGGCAGCAGTGAAATAGAAAGCAGCAGATCTTCAAAATTTTGCAGAATTAACTTTCTGTATCCATAAGCATTCCATCCCCCCAAGAGAATAGGAGAAACGATTTAGAATCAAACCAGTCATTTTCTATAAAGAGCAGAATCGTTCTCCCTCACACCTCCCCTGCATCATCCCCCGACAGCAGCACAGGGAACACAGGGGCTTCACTTGGTACTTTTCCCTCGTGTTAGGTGAGGGTCAAGGCGTCACTGAGGGATTCTAACCCCTGTGCTGGGCCCAGGGTCCAAGTCCCCCAGGCTCACACAAGGAATGCACCGTCTGTACAAGTTGGGTTTGTGGGATCTGGACCATATTGCCTGTTGGCTTGTTGATGAAGGAGCAGGATAAAGTCACCTAGAACTTGGTGAGACTGAGCTCTGAAAAGAGAAGAACTTGCGTCCATATGTAGATGTGTAGTGTGTTTATTCAAGAAAGGGGGTCTATGGACCCCCTAATATTGGAGGCAAAATTGTACATGTTGGAGCATATTCATTGGCACATTTTCCTAGGGTGAGAGGATGTAATTTTTACCAGGTTCTTAAAGAGGTTTATGACCCCAGATGGGTCAATGTGACCTGCTCTGTGGGGGTGGGGGCTGTGTATGTTGGCTCTCTCAGGGTGACCTGAATGGAACTCCTCTGAACTGGGCCCCGCTCTGGGTGAGAAGCTGAGCCTGTGTGTGGATGGTTGGAAGGTGGCCCTTGCCTTCTGAGCACAGGAAGGGACAGGGTGCCCTCCCTTACCCCCCCCATCTTCCTGGCCCCCAAGACCCTGAGGGCAGCTCTAAGGAGCTGGTAGTTCTGGGCAGGAGAGGACAGCAGGGTGTTGGGTGGGTTGAGGGGGTGAGAGATTCAGTTCTAAGCTGCACAAACACTGAGGTTCCTCCTGCATTTGACCTTCTGGGGAGTCTTGGAAGCTTGAGTGCAATTTAAAAAATCAACTCATCCCACAACTAGAAGGACCTGTAACTAAGATATACAATTGTGTACAGGGTGGGTTTGGGGAGATAAAGCAGAAAAAAAAAATCAACTCTGCTGTCTGTGAGAGGAGCCGGGAAGGAGGTCCCAGTGGGGCCGAGGCGTTTATTTACCTGGGTGTGTGTGTAAACGTGTGTAAGTGTGTGTGGGTATGTGTGCGTGTGAGAGAGAGGTTGTGTCCGATTGTGCTCAGCCAGCCTGGGTTTGGGGTCTGTCCAGGAGGCAGAGGGGAGGACCATTCTGTCCTCTCTGGGACAGACTCTTTCGGTTTCTGGGTCCTGAGCATCTGGTTTTGCCCCCTTCAGGACAATCTTTACCTCCTACCAGCTAGAGGAGCTGGAAAAGGCATTCAACGAGGCCCACTACCCAGACGTCTATGCCCGGGAGATGCTGGCCATGAAAACGGAGCTGCCAGAGGACAGGATACAGGTAATGGAGCCCTGAGTCCTCTCTCACCCTTTCCCTGCTCTTGGGGACATCGACTGCCCAGGCTCCTGGATACCCATCTTCCACCCCCTGCTATGAGCATGTGCTCTCAAGAAGAACAGTTCATTTAAGCTGACAGGTATTTGCTGAACAGCCACCATGTGCACTGCTGGGGGACAGGAGACTCAGCGGACGTGGCCTGGCCTGACATTCCAGACTGTAGGCTTCCTGAAGAGCAGGTCAGACAGACCCTGAGGGGGCCCCTGGTGCAAGAAGGAGTTCTGCGTGGGTCCTAGGTTCTGAGCAGAGTCTCTATTATGGCAGATGTCCCCTAGGTACAGCTAAATGTCTGCTCCAAGGCCAGAGGTGGCCCCAGAGTGGCTTCTAGCCCTGATCCTAGTCTGTTTCCTTTCTCTCCACCCCCCTCCCCATGAGGAAGAGATTGCCCCCTCCTTCCTACCCACACCCCACCACCTGCATCCACCCAGCCTCCTTCCTTCCTTCTCACAACCAAACAGCTGGCCCTGCCCTGCCCTCCTGCTCCTGTACACCTCCTGGGTCAGCCTCAGGATGTGGCCGGCACCTTGCCTGCAGGTGTGGCTCATTAAGCTCTCCTCCTCTCCTGGAGAGTTTTGTGGGTAACCAGGCATGGGACTGGACTGGGATGTCCTCACCTGCGGTGGGTACAGGGCCTTTTGTCATTAGCAGCAGGACCTTCTCAAGTCCAGAGCCCCCTAGCTGGGCAGGAGTGGGGCTGCTTATTCGTTTCTCTGGGAGAAGATGAAGTCTGATGATTATCTAGGCAGGGCCTCCCGAGGAGGAGGAAGTGAGTGGGGTAGGAGGAACATTTCCAGAAGATCTGGATTTGCCTCAGCTGGATCGCAACCTTCAGTGGAAGCTGCTGCTATCACCTGAGTGGTCCCGAGCAGTTCACGCTGAGGCTGGGAAATGAGGGCGGGCGAGGGTCCGGCATCTCCTCCTGGTCATGATCCCTTGTGTCTTCAGGTGTGATGTGTGTTGGGAGGTAGGGAGTGGGGCTAGAGAAGGAACCAAATAAGGTGTGTGGTTGCTTTGTGCTGTCTCACTGAGAACCAGAGAATGGGAAATGAGGCGCGAGCTGCTTTTCCAGAGGAGCCTTCCTCTCCCTGGGAAATCTATTTGGAGTTTCAGCCAATAGCTTTAGACATTGACACTAACAATAAGCTCAATTAGTCGTAAGCAGATTATCTGTTTGGGGCATTATCCATGGTGGCCTGGATTCACCACCCCCCATCCAATTGGGTTCCAGTGGGGTAAGGCTGGGTGTTGATTCTGAGTCTTTGCGTGTGAGTTTGTTTGTGTGTAAGCTAAGGCCCAATCCAGTTGATATGTGGGGATCACTCCTGCCTGACCTTCATCGGCGCAAATTTGGCCATTACAAGCAGCTGTGGTGGGGTAGAGGGCTGAAAAGGTCCCCCGTTGGTAGGCCCCACATCTGCACTATCCACAGAAGGGAGGAGGAGCTTGTCTCTTGCAGTGAGCTGTCCTAGAACCCGCCTGGCTGTGGTGGTGGGCGGAAGCCATTGCTGCAAATGCCTTAGCGGGTGGCTGCTGGGCTTCTCGAAGTTGCCTGGGGGTTGTCTATAGGGCGGTGTCTGAAGCCCCAGAACCAGCAAGGAGGGGCTCGGGTGAGGAGCAAGTTGATTGCCCCAGGACCGTGAGGACTGGCTATGGAATTTGTGGATGTGGGAGAACCCAGGCAAGACTCTCTCCCACTCTTTGAGCACCACGAGTTCTTTGCCTAAACGCTGCCCCCAGAAGGTGTTTGTGAGTTGTCAAATAGCCCTGCCCCAAAATGTGTTACCAAGTGGCCTAGGAAAAGTCTTAGCATGTATTAATGGTAATCACAGCTATAAGTTACAGAGCAGTTTCCCTGTGCTAGGTGTTCTAAATATGCGACATGCACAGGAGAGGCAGGGAGGTGCAGTGGTTAGGGACACCGACTCTGGAACCAGACTGCTTGGGTGCACATCCTGGTTTCACCAGTTACCAGCTGAGTGACTGCAGACAAGTTCCTTCACCCCCTAGAGCCTCCAGTTCCTCATCTGTAAAATGGGGATGATAGTGGCACCTGCAGATGCGATGAGCCACATGTGTAATGTGTTCCAAGCAGTGCCTGGCACCTGTGCAGTGCTCACTTGGTTTCAGCTCTTATTCCATTAAATACTGGTGACAACTAGTGGGGTAGAGACTATTAGCCTCCTTTTATGACTGAGGAAACTGAGGCACAGCAAATTGCCCAAGGCCACACAGCTAATAAGTTGGGGACACAGGGACCCAGGTCTCCATCTAGGACCTCTATGTTCACCACCTGCCTCTTGAGTGTCAAGCCTTTACTTTGACTTGAAGCTGGGATGGTGTGAGGTCAGGTGGGGGCCCTGTATCAAACCTTCTTTATAAAAATAACCAATATTTGAGTATACCAGGTACTGTTCTAAAAAAAACCCAAAATTCACTCATAAAAAAGTACTTTTTGAATGGGTAAATTCACATACCTGAGTTCAAAAGGATAAAACCTGAGTCTCCCCACTACAGACCAGCAGCCCCTCCAGTGGTAACCCGTTTCCTTTGGTTCCCTCCAGAGGTAGTTCATGTATGTTCCCGAGGGATCCTCAGAACACCCGATGAGCGAGGTGCCATTACTGTTCCCACTTTCCAGATGAGGCACGTGAGGCACAGAGGCCAGAATTCAGACCAGAGCCCCTCTGGACTCCAGCACGCTTGCTTCACTATGTTGCCACCCTTCCTTGTCATTTCCTCTCCTCACGTGGATGTAGGCAGGAATGGCGCATCAAAAGATGCAAAGCTACCCCAACGAGCCAGTCCCTGCCCCTCCCCCAGCTTCAGTCAGAGGCCTGTGTGTGTGTGTTGGGGGTGGGGGCTTGGAGGGAAAGGGTGTCATTAATAGAGGCTCCAGGTCTGAAGTTAGACATTCTCAGGGTGGAATGGAAAGGTTTATTGGATTGGATGTCAAGGACCTGGATCTTAGGTCTGGCTCTGACACCCACCAGGCATGACAGAGGCCAAGTCACTTCCCTTCTCTCAGCCTCCTCATCTGTAAAAGGAAGAGCAGGGAGCCCTCCCAGGGAGGGGCCTCCTCCCCAGGCCCCTGGGCTGCCCTCGGTGGAGTGGGCAGCAGCGCATGCAGAGCTTAAGAGTCCCAGGTGGACAGCTGAGACACACAGCCTTGCTGGGCCGACCAAAGTGACCCCTGGGTGTGTCTGAGGTCCACTGTCTAATGTCTAATGAGAACCCAGTGTGGACGTGAAAAGTCAGACACCACCTACTTTTCACCTTTGTTTCCCTGCCAGCAAGCCAAGCTCTGAGCCCCAAATTACTCATTTATAAAATAGTAATAATATTTTTCCAAAATGCTAGTTTAATTGAAGTGTTGTTATTACTGGCATTATTGAGTCCTTACCATTGTCCCAGACATTACCTGCTTTCCCCGCCTTGTTTCGTTAAATTCTCACAACAACCGGATGAGTTAGATATTCTTCTTATCCCCATTTTCTGGACGAGGAAACTGAGGGGCTGAGAGATGAGAGAAGTTAGAGTGAGATTCAAACCTGCTTCTCAACTGTCACGTGAGAGCACACGGGGAAACATGAAGGCCCGTCTGTACGAGCGGGAATAATCGATGTAAACAGCAGTGACGATGGGCCGGGCCCTTGGTAGTGGCCCATTTCCTCTGCCTTGTGCTTGGAGGGTAAGCTCTTCCTCGCTCCACATCTCTCTGGGTTGGGGTGAAGGGAGACGGTGCATCCTGGGGGAAAGAAGAGATTCTGTCTCCATATCAGACTCAGCCATGCAGTCTCCAAAAAATGCTAGAATATTCTGGAAGCCACTGCCAGATGTCAGCCCTGGGGAAGAGGGAATGGGTTTCCAGGCTGACTTTATTTCTTCTGTGGGGTCGCTTGTTCCTAGAATTGTAAGATTGGGGTATATACATACATTCACTTGTTTGTTTACTATATTCTTTTCTGACAAAAGTTGTGTCTATTAAAAATGCCTGCACACAGAGATCTGGACATGCAAAGTGAGCAGAGCCCACGTCTCACCCGCACTTGGGGCAGCGTGCTGTGTATGGATGGGTGAGGTTTGGACTCTCTGACTAGCTCTGTTTGATTCTGCCTCTTTTAAAGTGGTCCCTGCCCGAGGGTAGGGAACGAAGTTTTAGGGGATTATATTCCAGAAGTTGGAAGATAGGTGCCTGTATGAGAAAGGGTTCCGGTGTGTCTCAGCTCGGGACATTTATTAGAATCACGGGGCAGCTTTTAAAAGACCCACGCTGGGCTCCTATGCCCAGCGAGTCTGATTTAATTGGTTTGGGGTGGAGCCTTGGTATCTGTATGTTTTTAAAGCTCACCAGGTGACTGCATGCAGCCAGAGGCTCAGGAAAGGAGTGTCTGTGTTGGGTTAATGTGAGTCGAAGAAAGTGGAGTTTTGGGTGATAGGGTGGGATGAGGAATAAGATGACCTGTCAGGTGTGAAGGGAAGGATGCCGCCTGGGGCTGCCAGGAAACGTGGGCAGAGCTGCCCCCTGGTGGACATCGGAGGCTGCAGCAAGGCCGGGCTCCAGAGCCTGAAGCAGGGCCTGGAAAGGGTGTGCTGAAATACGGTGTCAGAAGTGCTGAGTGGATGTGGAGTGTGAGGTTGTTAAATCACCCCAGCAATGAGCCCAAATTAATCAGCTTCCAGACAGAGGAGAGGAAAGTAGCTGGGTGAATGTGGAAACAGCCACATGGCTGACAGCGCCAGGCCGGATGGAATGTGATAAGATTGGAGGGCAGAGCCAGGGGTAGCCAAGGGACCAGAATGTGCATAGAGTATCTATCGTGCAAGATGTCACCTGTAGAGGGGCAATCCTGGGCGGACGCAGAGGGTCTCCCGGGAGACCTCGGAGGGAAGGAGCCCTGGGCATGTGGGTACAAGGGTGGGGACTTGCAGGACAGGAGCTATGTGATGACAAGAGAAGCCCTGGGCACAGCCACAGCCGCTCATACTGGTTCCCCACATAGCAAGAGAAAGAGCTGATGGAGCTGCCCGGCCTGCTCCGTGTGTGCCCTGTAGCAGAAGAGCACCCATTTGGCAAGAAGCCCTTCCTGGGTCCAGTCCATCCTTGGAGGCACAAGCTCTCAGGACTGTCTCTGCCAGGTGTGGAGGCACCTGCCAGACCAGCTGTTGACAGCTGGAGGCCTCCTACCTGGGCTCTCCGAGTGCTGCTGGGGCGCCATGTCTGAGGGGAAAGGTGCCAGGACAGCCAGGCTCTTTCCCAACTGGAGGGTCTTCCCAGCTCTCCTTTGCTGAGAATCCAAACCTGAGGACCTTCTCCAGGTGTCACTTTTGGGCCCTTTCTCAGGTGCTTGGAGCCCTGAGGTGTAAGGCAGGGCTCTGGTCCTCCCTGGGGCCTTGACGCAGGCTCTCCTGAAGACTTCCAGGCCCAACTCCCACGTGAGTGGAGCAGTGTCTTGTAGAAAGTGAGCTGTCAGGAGAGTGGGAGAGGGACTGCAGGAATATTATGGGCTTGCCAGAACCAAGAGACCCAGTAGGAAAAAGGGCCTAAATGCTGAGAAGGAATCTCAAAGGTGGGAGATGGGAGGGCCTGGCTTTATGTGAAGAGAGTATTGAGCATTTGCTGGAAAGCAAAGCCTCATTTCATCGCACATTCATCTGTGGAATTCATCCAGCATCACGCCAACAAGTTTCAGTTCTTCTGACATGCCAGGCATTTCCCATACACTGTTTTATTTAATTTCCACAGCAAACCTGCGAGGAGGTGGTATCACGGGGCAGATGAGGAACAGGAACCAGAAACTCAGAAGGGTTAAGAAAAGCACCCCAGGTCACAGAGGCAGTCGGAGGCAGAGCAGGGATCTCCAGCCTGGGTCTCTCAGCTCCCATCACAGCCCACTTGCAGGAGTGTTGGGCACTGCAGGGGTGTGCTCTTGCGTTTGAGTCTCAAGGGTCTGGAATACATGAGAAATGTGGGGAGAGGTGCAGGGGCATCTTTTAGCCCTCGGGATGCCTAGAGGCTGTCTGTATTAATTTTTTTTTTTTTTTTTGAGGAGGATTAGCCCTGAGCTAACATCTGCTGCCAATCCTCCTCTTTTTGCTGAGGAAGACTGGCCCTGAGCTAACATCTGTGCCCATCTTCCTCTACTTTATATGTGGGACACCTGCCACAGCATGGCTTGCCAAGCAGTGCTGTGTCCACACCCGGGATCCGAACTGGCAAACCCCGGGCTGCCGAACGGAACATGTAAACTTAACCACTGAGCCACTGGGCTGGCCCCAGAGGCTGTCTGTATTAAAGCTGCACAGCCTGAAGGCTAGTTCTGTCGTCCACCTCCCCCCCTCCCCGCTCTGGAATTGCTGTTGTCATTATTGTCAGTCCAGCCTTGCTAAGGGGCCTGTGGAGGAGGCTAGAGGGGCAGGTAATGCCGTTGATTACCCTGCCCCCTGGGTAGACTCCCACTGATTTTCTGTACCTCCACTAAAATAATAATAGGTAGCATTTATTGAGCACCTTCTGTGTGACAGGCACTGATTTTAGCCACTTTCACTTATTTCATTAATCCTCAAAACAACCCTGAAAAGTAGGTATTCTTTTTTTTTTAAGATTTTTATTTTTCCTTTTTCTCCCCAAAGCCCTCCCAATACATAGGTGTATATTTTTAGTTGTGGGTCCTTCTAGTTGTGGCATGTGGGATGCCACCTCAGCATGGCTTGATGAGCAGTGCCATGTCTGCACCCAGGATTCGAACCAGCGAAACCCTGGGCTGCTGAAGCGGACCGCGTGAACTTAACTGCTTGGCCACGGGGCCGGCCCCAAAGTACGTATTCTTATTTGATGTTTGAAGAGACTGAGACTGAGAGAAGGCAAGTAACATGCCCAAGATCACACAGCAATTTTTGTCAGAGCTGGGAATTCCTTCTCAGGATTGGCTCACTTCAACGTTTCTTGTAAACTTGTACGTTTCTGTGCACATGCTGGTTGCTTCCAGGAAGGGAACAGACAGGGCACTATGAAGAGTGGTTAGGGTTAATTCTAATCCCTTGCCACTTCCCTCCAAGGCACCATTGCCACAGCTTCCCTGCCAACTGTCCTAAAAAGAAATCGTTTTGGCTGTCCAGGTTTCCTCCATAAATTGGAGCAGCATCTGGTCTTTGAAGAGAGCCAGGCATTCCAGGAGCCCATAACCAAGGGTCTGCATGACTCCTGGTTTGAGCAACCAGCTGGCACCAGCTCCCCTGGGAGAGTCTGTGGGCAAAGCCTGATCTGCAGACCGGTTATTTATTTGCCCAAATTAGGAGACCGAGGAAAATGGTTCTGTTTACAGGCCCCAGAGAAGATCTGAATCCCAAGCCTGCACCCATTTCTGTAGTGTTCCAAGAAAGATGCTGTTTCCATGTGAGAGCCCTGCTTCCCGTCTCAAGTTCGGATGCTCATGGAATCAGGGGAAGCCGGGGCAATGCCCCTTCCCAGGCATCCACACTGGGCGGCATCTCTGCCTTTGCACGCTCCACAGTCCCTTCTCCAGAATCCCCAAATCCAACCATGCTGAAAACACAGTTCTTTCATGAGTTTGTCATCAAAACTCTTTGGTGGCAAAAACCGGACCTGATCTTATGCTCTTTATTCATCCCTTGTGAATATACGCATATGTTTTGCGGCAGAAATCAAAACTGATGAGTTTGACTATTGGGGGATGTCGCTGCAGGGTGTTACGTAACGTGTGGTATACCCGGCACATAATCTTTCTAAAATCCAAAACATTCTGGAGTCCCACCCCAGGGGTCCCCGCTAAGGGGTTGTGGTCTTATTGTTTTATAACAAGACCTGTATTCAAGCAGGAAGGTCATCTCCTGACCGGGAAGCAGATGGCTCACTTAGATTCATAAAGGAAGCCTTCCCAGCCCTCTGTGGTCAGCCTTGGGGCCTGGAATTCCACCACCAAGGGGTTCATTCTTTGCTGTCTTTTTGAGAGGTGGAGGAACCCAGAAATCACTTAACCTTTATGTGGATTGGTCCTTGCGGATTTTTCCTCTGTGGGAGAAGGCAGCTTGAGACAAGTGGGTACTTGTAGAGGGTGACCAAGTGCTAAAGGAAGGAAGATGGGACAGGACAGAGGTCTCAGACAAACCCAGGTCCTGGGCAGGGCAGATAGTCCGGCAGAGAGCCTGCAGGACAGGCAGGCGGCGACGATGGCCGAGTTAGCCCGCTCGCATTGCTCACCGCTCGCGGGTCCTGAGCGCAGCGCGCGCGGCCATCTAGTGGTCTTTGCATCACATACACCCTTTCCTCGCGGGGGGGCACTCAGGGAGGTCTGGGTCGGGACCAGGAGAAGGCCTTGCACATTGGCTCCGCAGCTCTCTAGGAGGGCCGAGCAGGAGCGGCAAGTGCCAAACTCGGTGGCGGCAAAGGTGCGTCCCCCCAAGGGTGAGACGAGCGATCGTTTTCTAGTGGCGCTGGCCAAGGTCGGGGTGGAGAGGCCGGGGGCGTCTGAGGCCACGTCCCTCTCATTTTTAGAGGTTCTCCCTTATTTACAAATGAAGAAAGGCCAAAATAGGGTTACACACATTTGGGTCAACTTAAAGCATGCGTGGACCGTGCCGTCTTTCCGCAGCCGGGCAGAGCGTGTTTGGGACCGCGGGGCCATTCGGGGGCCGTGGGGATGCGGCGGGGCAGCCGGGGCGCCCCCTGCCGGATGCAGCCGGCCGCGATCGGCCGCAGCCTCGGGGCTCCCGCGGGCGGCCGGGGCGCTCACTCCGCCACCTGGCGGCGGCGGTGAGAAGCGCGGGGGCGCGCGGACGCCGACTCCCGCCGGCCCCAGCGCCGGCCTCCCGGCGGCCGAGGCAGCAAAGGGTTAAGCTGTCAGCGGCGCGATGTTAAACAGGTGTCAAAGGCGCCTCATATATCTGCAGATTGAAATCAAATTCTTTGCCGTATAAAAAGATAAATTACCCAGGCGCTGCTGCGCGTCCCACTCATCACGCCAGCGCCAGACGGCAAGCAATTTTTTTTTTTAATGTGCTAACGACCTAATCAAGCAATCAAGTCGGAGAAGATTGCAGAGTGACCGGGGCAGCCATCTGCCGGCGAGCCCCGCATTCATTTCCCGCGCCCCCGCGTGGGGCGGGGGCCGGGAAGGGAGCTGCCGGCGAGGAAGAGGGGAAAAAATCCTAAACAAATTAACACCCAATTTTCCCCGTCTAATTAGTTAAATGAGAAGTGTTTGGGGTCCCCGGGGAGGGGGAGCGGCTTGCGCGCGGCTCGCGCTGCCTCCCCAGCATTAATTAGTGCGGGTCAATGCCGCGCTCCCGGGAGAGCAGCCGCTTTAATTTCCCGTGATATTTCAGTGCCTGAGGCCCATCGATTCAAACTGAAATTAACTTATTTTTCAATCAGCCCAGGGCTGCCCCTGGGGGTGACTCTTCTTTTGCCGCCTCCTGAATAGAGCTGGAGCAATTTTTCATCAAAAGCTGAAACCGCCGCCGCCGAGGGCGGGGGAGGGGTCCGGAGGGAAGGGCGGGGACCCGGCCAGGCAGGGCATGGAAATCGCAGAGGAAACTAATAGATTTTCTCGATCCCGCCTCTGCAGTCTCCTCATCCCCTCACTGTCCCCGGGAGTCTCGCCGCCCCGGGGGTGAGGGGCAGTGAGGGGACTAGAGAGGGCCGGCCGGGCCTGGGGTCCTTCCAGCGCCCAGCAGTTTCCCGCGGGCCTGTCACCTGCTGGAGGGACAGTGCAGCTGGCCCTGGCTCTGGCTCCTGTCAGCTGCCGGAAGTCTCAGGAAGGCTGCTTTGGGAGACCGAGAAAATCCCCCTCCCCCGAGCATGGCAGGGACCCTGGGATCTCCTCCAAGAAGGCGGTTGAAGGGCTGCAGACACCCCCAGGGTACCTCATACTCACACAGACCTGCACCCGTCAGCTTTGGGGCCAGAGAAACATTCCCTAGCCACCTACCCTCATTTGCTCCTCACACCAGCAGAATGTTGTCCTCCTTCCCTACTGAGGGACGGCTGCCCAGCTCCTCCAAATAGCATTCAGACTGAGGTCCAAAACTGTGGAGAGCTGGCGAGTGGAGGGCATGGTGGTGTGGCAGGGCTGGTGCAGGACAGGGCAAAGAAGGGAGGCTGACTCAGGCCTCCTGGAAGGGTCCCCTGCCCTGTTTTGGCCTAGTTCCCAGGCTTCCTGAGACCTGGATGAAATGCCCTTTGCTGTGGAGTCCACACTCCCCTTCCCTCCCGGGACTGTTCTGGCGGAGGCGCTGCTAGTGCAGCCCCTGGAAAGGAATTTGTCCCTCTGAAGTCAGGAGAGAGATTCTGTTTATACACTGGGGGTGTGAACACTTGCAGGAGAGCTAGCTGCATCCCGCTTCCTGGCTGCAAATTGAGGACCACATGGGGAACTCCCCACCTGCAAGACCCTGTTCGGGAGGCGTTCCTGTCCCCTGTCCCGTCACCCTGGAACTGCTTTGATTAAAAAGAAAAAAAAAAGGACCCCTTTCACCCATTGTATTCTCACAGGACTTGGTGTCCTCCTTCTGGACACCTCTGAGCCTGGAGGAACGGCGGGGGTACCACGGGGTGGGTGAACTTTAGTAAGGACACCCTGCTGGAGAAACCGGCAGGCACAAGGGGATGAGGACTGTGGCCATTGGAGAGGTGGGACCTTAACTCCAGGCAGACACAGGGGTAAGGGTCTGGCCTCACGCCCCTGACTTGTTCCTCTGCACTTACAGGTCTGGTTCCAGAACCGCAGAGCCAAGTGGAGGAAGCGGGAGAAGTGCTGGGGCCGGAGCAGTGTCATGGCTGAGTACGGGCTCTATGGGGCCATGGTGCGGCACTCCATCCCCCTGCCGGAGTCCATCCTCAAGTCCGCCAAGGACGGCATCATGGACTCCTGTGCCCCGTGGCTGCTGGGTAAGAGCCCGCACCCTCCTTGGGGCCCGGCCCCTGCAGTGAGGAGAGCGGGCTCCCTGGAGGAGGAGACAGAGTCCCAGAGCAAGGAGACCTAGCCACAGCAGCCTACAGGAGAGAGGCCCTCCAAAGCAGGCCACCCCACCTCTGGGGCGAGGGCTGGGGTGGGCAGGAGCAGAGGGCAGGCTGGGCTCAGGGCTTGGTGTCTATCACTTGCACCCACCTGCTGGATGCCTAAGACTCTCATCCTGGATGGGTCCCTGACTGTGGGTTGGTCTTTTATCCTGTGAGAAGGGTGTGGCTGTTGGCTCAGGGTCTGTACCCTCCACTTTCCTTGGCTGGAGGTAGGCTTGTGGTGAATGAAACAGCCCCTCTTGGGGATTGAGAGGACCCCTAGGTCCCTTTGGCCATCATTCCAGCTTTGCCCAGGACTTCCACCTTCTAAATCTCTCCACCTGCCATTGTCCTCCCACCTGCCATCTGGGCCTATGTCTGATAACAGCACCAGCTTCTCTTGGGTTCTAAGATCTGGAATCCCAGGAGGGAGGGATGGGGAGGCAAGTGCTATTCTTGGGAAGGGACAGAACAGGCTGCCTGGGGACCAGGTGCTCAGGGACTTAGCTTGGAGATAGCCCTCTGCGGGCCTGGTGCCCTGCTGCTGGGCTGCAGCCCGTGCCCCGGCCCCTGGGACTCGCGTGGCTGCGGTGTGGGAAGCAAGGCTTTCTGCTCGTCCTTAATTCTGGCCTCTCTCTATCTTTGCTGTTTTCAGTTCAAGATGGCTTTCCCAGGCGCTTTTCTAAACCCGAATACCAACAATTCTTTTTAGGGATGCACAAAAAGTCGCTGGAGGCAGCAGCCGAGTCCGGGAGGAAGCCGGAGGTGGAGCGCCAGGCCCTGCCCAAGCTCGACAAGATGGAGCAGGAGGAGCGGGGCCCTGACCCTCCGGCCGCCATGTCCCAGGAGGAACTGAGGGAGAACAGCATTGCCGCGCTCCGAGCCAGAGCTCAGGAGCACAGCACCAAAGTGCTGGGAACTGTGTCCGGGCCGGAGAGCCTGGCCCGGAATGCCGAGGAGCCAGAGGAGGAGGAGGCGATGGACGAAGACAGGCCGACAGAGAAGCTGAGTCCACCGCAGCTCGAGGACATGGCTTAGGTCAAGGGCGCGCTGACACTGGAGCCCTAGGACTCTGCTCTTCTCAGGACCTGTGGTTCTGGGAGGTGTTCTCTGAGGCAGGGCCCAGCCCGGCCTCTGCCACTCTCCCCCTGCCCCACAGGCCCTCCATGACCCCCGGATGACTTCAGGCACAACTCAGTTCTGGCTGAGGCTATAGGCCGTGCCGAGACATCCCCACTAGCCTTGACCTCTCCAGCATCCTTGTCCCAACAGCCCTGCCTCAGAAGCCTTCTTGCTGTCCCAAATCACCCCCTCAAGTCTCTTTCACTCAATCCCTCGGGGACACCCATGTCCAGATCCCTCTCTTACACTCTGTTCTCTTGCTCCCAAGAGCCCTCTTTTCCACCTATGCACCCTCTGTGGATTCTGCTCCACCCAGGCCCGAAGCCCACTGCTGCAAACGCATTGCCTACCACAGTCCTGATGGACTGAGGACCCGCACCCCAGGGCCAATGTCCTGAGCGCTCCAATCCTCTACAAAACTCTGCTCCCCGCAGCCTGCTCCTTCCCGCAGGCCTGGGCCCCGCCACGTGAATGTACTGCCCCACCCCATCAGTGGGGCCCACATTCCACAGTAAAGTTGGGAAGTCTCAGCCTGGGCTCCTAGGCCACGTTCCATCACATGCCCTCCCTGGTCACCCTCAGGAGCCCATCTTCTCCACACTCAGCCTGCCCCACCATTCCTCCCAGCTTAGTGCCACCACTGCATATGGCGACATACAATACCTGTAGTGGGTCCAGGGCCTGTGCCCTGCAGCCGGGGGACACCGCTCACAGATGCTGTGGCTCACTGCACTGCACTCACGGCCCCTGAGTCTGTGTCCTGATCTCCTGCCTCCCTTGATATGCTGCCTGTGACCCTGACTTGCTGTGCAAGGCACCTTTCCCCTTAGAGCTTCTCGCAAATTACTGGTTCATCTATGCCCTGCCTTGGAGCAACCCAATCCAGCTGTGAAATGAAGGCAGAGGAAGCCATGAATCTTGATTCAACTTGATCCAGGCTGTTCCTGGGAGGCCAAGCCTGGAGTGGGCCTGGGGCTATAAATAGTCATCAAGTTTGGTCACAAGAAGGGTATGAGGGAAGGCTCAAAGGAGAGCAAGACAGGAGCCAGTGTTAGACCCAAACTCAATGATAGGCACACATACCTTCATACCCGGTGTATGGCGTGGTGTGCGTCCGCGAGAAAAAGACAGACACAGCGACCATGTCGGAATAGTGGACTGGGGGCATCTTCCTGTCTGCTGATGAGAGGACCTGGCCATACCCATGGCCTCTCTGCAGCTGCCCCTTCCTCCCTCCACGCCAAGCAGACGTCCCTCTCACCCCCATGACATTTCCCTCTACTGTCCCACCACCTTCGCAGGGAATACCTCGCACGAGAAAGGCCTGAGACAGGGAGTTGAGATTTTAATTCTGTATCAAGAGTTGATTTCTTCATTTAGTTCATGGAACTCCCCCCCCCCCAACCCCCCGCCGTTCTTCTTGTCTTTGTCCCCTGTTGGTTTGAAGTGTTAGACTGTAGCCCCTGGTGTGTAAATAATGTACATAGAGTGAGAAGAAAGAAACTTGATATGGAGGTGTTTGAAATCTGGAACTGTCCTAACTTGTAGCTATTCTAAACCTGTGATTTCTGTGCCATTTTCTGTAAAGATACAAGTAAGAATAAAACTGATGTGAAAACAGCAGGGGAGGGACCCAGGAGTCCTCCGTGGGTGAGGATGGCGTGTGTGTGTGTGTGCGGGTAGCAGAAAAAGTAAATCTATGGAGTCATATTTAGGTCAAAATTACTAGATTCTTCCTTTAAAATAACTCCAGCTGTAGAGGCACAGGGGCCTGCCTTTCTCCACAGAGCGGACACCACCTTTCAATGACATTTGTCACTGTGATATGGGACCCTCTCCTATTGCAGGCACAACTAAAATATCCCAGGCACTGAGCCCCTAGGGTATTACCCATGACTCCCTCCTGTTCCCTACACAAGACATTGCCTTTCCCCCTGGCACTTACCGACTTACAAATAACCCGATTTCCTTCACACTCAGGTGAAGCCCACAGCCCGCTTTGGCCCGCAACAGTACTGATTCCCTTCCTTTTGTGTACACATGTGCACTCGAATGTCTTACCTACAACTCAAAAACAAGTACAGCAACAAACAGAAAAGGGAGTGGTCTCTTGACCTAAAAGTCAGACAAACCTGTGCTAAATCCGCGTCAGAGAGAAGGGAGCAAGGAGAGAAACAGGAGGAAGGTGGCATGAGGTTGTCTGCAGACGGTTGTGACCCAGCGACTTGATGACGTGCTGGATGGAATTACCAGGTGAGAGAGTGGAGGCAGCAGACGACATAGATTCTATCTGTGCTTTTGGCTCAAGAAATCTCATAAGATTTTCAAATTGGCTCAGATGTGGAACCCCCTCGTGGAAGAGATTTCTCTGGCAGCCCGTCACCAAAGGAGAATGACAGGTGGCCTGCAACCTGGATTGGACCCGGGTATCTTCCTCCCAGACCCGGAGCCCGGGGCACATATAGGTAATCTCCGACTTTTTTGCGGTGAAAGGAAAGATCCCAGAGCCTGGCTTCGCGTCCTGCCCGCACAGGCTCCTCCTAGGCCTTGCCGAGCATGGCAGGCCCCTGAGGGACTTATCGCCATCCCTTGGTCTAGGAATGCCCTCCCCTCACCCTGCTCAGCCCCAGCACTACAGGAAAGACACTGCCACTCATCCTTCAAGTCCTCTCCTCCCTGAAGCCTTCCTGATCCTCCAGGAAGAGTTTATAAGCTCTGTTCTCTCAAAGTACTTGGGACATCCCAATATGGCATTTTATACATTGTGTTGTAATTTTTTATTTACAAGTCTATCTTCCCCACAAGACTGATTTCTTCAAGGTGGAGATTATATCTTATTCATCTTTTATTCCCAGGACCCATCAAAAGGCCTGACACTCCATTGTTGAGTGTTTTCCTTTAACTCATCCATTAATTCAATAATTCAAAGGCATTTATTGAGCATCTATGTACCAGGCAGTGAGGCAAGGCACTGGGGATACAGTGGATGCAGTCCTATTTGGAGGGAAAGACAGATATATTTCAAGTAATCACACAATTAAAATACAAAATTGCAAATGTCTTAAGGCCTTGGAGGCAGGAAAATGGACCATGAAAGCATATCCGTGGGCCTTGGGTCAAGGTGGTTAACCTCTGAGCCTGTCTCTCCTGTATTCTAAATCAGAAGAATATCTGCTCCTCCAGTCTCATAGTGTTGGGAGGAAGCCAGGACACTGGCCAAGGTGCCACATGAACACAAGGAGAGGGTGGCCGCACCACGGCAGCCTCCTCCAGCTGGGGTGGCCATGGCAGTACTACACCCCACAGTTAGATCTGGGGGACAACTGGGGCCGTCAGGGGCTTGGGAGCTTCCAGAAACCCTCCTGGACAATCATGCCAAGGGATTCACCCCCGGAAGTGGCATGCAGCTCTCTGCAGAGGGACATGCAAATAGACCTATGGGTGATCAATGAGGGGAGAGGCTGAGATGCTGCACAGTGAAGAAACTGGGCAGGAACGGAAAGGCTGGACAGCCAATGAGGCAGAACAAAGAGAAATGCTGCCCCAGTGCTGCCTGCACCCCAGGAGGGACTCCTCCCAGAGAATCTCGAAACCCAGCAGTTGGAAGGGAGGTTTTTCCAGCCTCCACAGACCCAACAGTGTGCCAATAGGTGGCTGTGTGCACCATGAAGAGCAAGAGGGTGACAAAGGGCAGGAGGGACTGACTTATGAGGGCGGCTTGGAGCTGCTGAGCAGGCCTGGCAGGATATGTGAGAAGGAGTCTGGTTGACGGCAGGGGAGTGACAAGTGGAGGTGGAGGTGATAGTGGGGGAACCCCTTAGGCCTTGTCCCGTGGCCTACAAGAAAGGGAGGTCACGATCCGAGGGATTTCTGGGATCTGGTCCATCCAGCCTCCTCTGTTTCTGGCACCCCCAGCTCACCGGGGGCGTTGGGGTCTTCCTCCTGCTCCCACCAGAACGGCAGCACCTTCTCCTCTCAGACTCCCCTCAGGGTGTGGAGTGTGGCACTCTTTTCATCAATTGCAGCGAAGGTACCATACTTCCCAGGGGACCTTTGGTGGGGGGGTTACTGGAACTCCTTGCACCATCCTCACAATTTTTTTATAAATCTAAAATTGTTGTAAAAATAAAGTTCATTTAAAAAACAAGCTAGTTTGTTTTCTAGAGGGAAAAGAACAGATGGTTCTTTGGGTTAGCACAAGCGCCCGGGATGCCCCTCTCCCTGTCCTTCCCCCAGGGCTCTGCTTACTGGATGTCACAGCTCAAGGCTCCCCAGGATCCCCCAGGCACTCAAGACTCACCCCTGGGGAGCTGAGCCGGGGTCAAGAGCCACTGGCTTCAAATGGTTCTGTCTCTTGTTGTTTCCTTGCTGCCCGTTTCTTCTTTGGGTCTCTCTCTTCTCCCCTCCTCCCACCTGGCTGCTCCTTAACGCAGGCAGCAACGGAGTCCCTGCTTAATTACAGCCGAGTGGGCCCAGCAGCGACTTGCTCTGTTAATTTCTCACTCAGATCAATCCTTCCCAATGCTAACTCTTCTCAGTGGCCGTTGGCCTCCTCCTGTCCCCAACTCCTCACCACTGAGCCAGGGACCCCTCCGATTTACTTCTACCGCTCTGCTCTCAGTGTAGACTTCAGAGTCCGTCACAGGAAGGGGTCAGGGAGTGGGGACGTGGTCTTCTGCCAAGCCGCCTTCTGCTGAGCTGCAGAATGGCATGAGCTGTCCTCTGTGCCCACCAGGCTGAGATTCACCTCCCAGCTTCGCTGGGTGCTCATGAAGCCAGAGAAAAGCTGGTTGACCACAGTGACCGTGGAGGGCTCAGAGGTGAGAGGGAAGAAGAGGAAAAGTTCACCTCTTTCCTCCACACAGCCCCACTGGGGGTAGATCAGAGCAGTTTTCACCTGCCCAGAAGTAGAAATAAATGATTAAAGCCAAATCTGGGCTCAGCCAACAAAGAGCTTTGCAGTTGAGATGAGGACATGGGCATTGGAGAGATGGATACATTTACGATCAAGAAAACATTAAGACAAGTGCTGAGCTGAACGGCATTAGACACAGGAGAAGATTCAGAGATGAGCACATCCTCTCAAATGACCGCTTTCTCCTCTCCCACATTTTTGTCTTCCACAATGCCCTGTGGTTCAGCAGTCAGTCCACCTGTGATTCCCACGCAGGAGGAGCAGGAGCCTTGTTATTGACTTCCAACTTTATTATATTGTGATCAGAGACCATCATTTTCATCCTCTTGATCTTTTTGTATATATTGAGACTTAGTTTAGACTAATATGTGGTTAATTTTTGTAAATATACCATGTGTGACTAAACATAACACATTTCCTCTAATTTTGGAGTACAGTGTTTTATATAACTTACTTGAGCTGTTCAAATATTTCATATTGCTATTTTTTCCTGTTTTATTTACTGAGAGAGATGTGTTAATAACCTTTCATTCTGATTGTGGACTTGCCAATTTCTCCTTGTAATTCTACCTTCTATTTGTTGCATTTGCTGACTCACGGTACATTGTCAGCTTGTCTGTTTTCTAAGTTAACGTGACAAGCTTTTCTCTCTTTCTTTTTCTGTGAGAATACGTGGATTGCTTAAGTGTTCTTTCCAGTCGTCACCTTGGCCTCACCTTCTGCCCCTGCATGGACGTTTAAAATGCATGCTCCAGTCACCTACTGATCCCACACGCCCATCGCTGTTCTGCCTCTCACACCTGAGATTTCCCTTTCTGGCTTCCTCGTTCAGTCGTGCATTAATCTTGTTTTCATTGTGTTTTATTCATCTCTAAGTGTTCTTAGTCAGAATTTTTTCACGAGCCTAGTTCACCATTTTCCCAGAAGTTCCAAGGTTCTTTGTAAACTGTAAAGGGCTGTGACATGTGAATAATTACCTCTCAAGCCTTTGGCTTTTGGTGTCCTTTCCCACTGCCAGAGTTACGCTGCCCCACCCGGTTCCCCATTGGAATTCTTTCCCCAATCCTGACACTGGACTATCTGCTTGGATTTGTTTCACTGGGTTCCTGTCAACCCCCTCGTGGGAAGAAGGCCCCACAGATGCTCTGTGTGTCTCTGAACCACATCTTTAGCTTCTCTGGGCCATGGTTTCACATCCCTCCTACCACCAGCACCTTCCTCTCCATTTCTGTCCTCTTTGTTCAGAAATGTCAAGTAAGCAGTGGAGGAGTGAGTGATGTGTGATATGTTTGGTTAGGCGGAGAAACAATGAAAACATTAAATGTATTTTCTTCCAGCCTTTTGTTTTGGCTGGTTGCAATTATGGCTAAAAGAATGCAAATTCTCCCAAGTGCACACAGGCCTTGCAACCGCGGTGACAGCCAGGTAGTCAGGTAGAAGTGGGGAAGGACTTACTCTTTTGGTAGTTACTTTCTTTTTAACTGTTAATTTTGAATTGTTAACTGTGATTTTTAAATTTAAAACTGAACAGTTTACCACATTGCCTTATTATTCTCTCTCGATATTTTTGCATTTTTTCTACACCATTTGCGAGCAAGTTGAGGATCTGATGTCCCATTACTCCTTAATATGTCAGTGTATATTTCCTTAAAATGAGGATACTCTCCCACATAACCACAATACAACCAATAAAGTCAAGAAACTGACATTGATTCAATACCTCCATGTAATCCATGGAATGCTGATCACTCCATTAACATCCTTTATAAGTGGTGGATCCAATCCAGGAGCACACGCTGAATTTAGTTGCCAAGTTTCCATAGTCTCCATCAATGGGAAACAGTCCTCAGTCTTTCCTTGCCTTCCATGACCTTGACACTGTTGAAGAGTTCAGGCCGGTTTCTTTATAGAATGTCCTCAATTTGAGTTTGTCTGGTATTTTCTCGTGATTAGGTTGTATAACCTGAATCTAATCATGATGAAATATCAAACACAGATTCACCACAGCCCCTTCCCAGTTCCGCTTGTCTCCCTGCCCCCTTCACCTGGGGGCCGAGAATAGGGGGTCTGCCTTGAACCTTGGTCATGCATGCTCTGCTACACATGGGCCTAGAGGAGGCTGCGGCCCTGCCCTTTGGGGACACAGTGTCAGTGGGAAGACATGAGCACACCCAGTGAGCAGAGAGTAAGGCAGCACCTCAGCACACAAGCTACAGGTTGAGGTGCCATGAGGGCCCTGGGAAGGCTGGGGCAGGAGGACACACTCCTTTTGTTCCCTCATCCGTTAGATGTTTATGGAGCACCTACTGTATTCCAGCACTGTGCAGTGAAGAGAGCAGACACGACCCCTCTCTGCCCTCGTGGAGTTTACATTCCAGTGGGCAGCGGGGCCAAGGGAGACAGACCGAGGAGTATGCCAGGCTTCCCTGAAGAAGGGGAGAGTTGGTCAGACATTTACGGGGAGCACCCTATGATTGAGGCTCTTGCTAGCCCCCTACTTGGTGACCAGGCCTGCTACTGCCAGGACAGCCAGAGTGGGGTTGGGGATGGGATGGGATGGGCAGGGCCAGGTATGGGAGCCCAGTCCCCTGCAGAGGTGCAGAAGGCAGTGTGGAAGGAAAGGCCAGGGCTCTGACTCTGCTGCTTGATCTCCAACTTCCAGTGTCATCTCCTTCATCCTGGACACCTGGCTAGACCAGTACTCAGGATTCCTGTCAGACTCCAGACTTTCCATACCTGAAATAGCTGGTGGCCTTGGTGCATCTCAACCTGCCCAGCTTGGACCTGGAGTGCCAGGCCCAACTTCTCTGGAGCCAGTTCCAGTGCCAGCTGGAACACCAGATCCAGAGCTAGAGATGGCTCCAGCATAGCTGCAGCTGTAGTCCTACAGCCAGAGTCAACTCTCGAGCTAGAACAAGCTCTAGCACCAGCTCCAAAGCTAGAGCCAACCTAGCCCTAGCTCCAAGGCCAGCTCCAGTACTAGCTCTACCACCAGCTCTAGAGCCACAGCCAGCTCTGGTGCCAGCTACAGAGTTACATTCAACTTCAGTGCCAGCTCTAGAGTTAGAGCCATCTCCAGAGCTAGAGTTGGCTCCAATGTCAACTCCAAAGCTAAAGCCTATACCAGCTCCAGTACCACTGCCCTAGCACCAACCCTAGTTCCAGCTCCAGAGCTAGAAACAGCTCTGGCAACTACTCTAGCACCAGCTCTAGAGTTAGAGCCAGTATTAGCTCCAGAGCAAGAGCTAGATCCAGCACCAGCTCTAGCACCTGCCCCCAAGCTAGAGCGTCAGCTTCAGAGCTAGAAGCAGCTCCAGCACCAGGGCAAGAGCTAGAACCAGCTCTAGGACTACAGCCAGCTCCAGAGCTAGAGCCAGTACCAGTACTAGCTCTAGTACCAGCTCCAGAACCAGAGTCAATCATAGAGCCACTGGCAAGTCCAGAGCTAGTATCAGCTCCAGCCCCAGCTCTAACACCAGAGCCAGAGGTAGAGCCAGCTGTAGGGCTAGAACTAGCTTCAGAGGTAGAGCCAGTTCCTGGACCAGCTCTAGCACCAGCTGCAGGGCCACATCCAGCTGTAGCTCCAGCACCAGTGCCACTTACAGATCTAGAGCCAGTGCCAGCTCCAGAGATGGAAGCAGCTGCAGCACCAAATCCAGCCCTAGAGCCAGTGCTAGGTCCAGATCTAGCTGCCAGCTCTAGCACCAGAGCCAGAGCTAGAACCAGCTCCAGCATTTCCTTTAGCTATTTGAGCATATTTAAGACAGTTGATTTAAAGCCTTTGTCTAGTAAGTCCAACATCTGGGCTTCCTCAGAGATGGTTTCTGCCCATTTTTTTCCCTTTGAATCGACCATAATCCTGTTTCTTTGTATGATTTTTTTGTGTGTGTGGAAAACTGGACGTTTGAATATTATAATATGGTAACTTTAGAAATCAGTTTCTCCCCCTCCCCCAGAGTTTGCTGTTTTTGATTATTGAAGACTGCAGTCATCTGTTTGGTGACTTTTCCAAACTATTTTTGTGAAGACTGTCATTCTTGTCATGTGTGGTCACTTGAAGTCTCTGTTCAGCTAGTATTTCCCTGAATACCAGGAGCTAAAAGCAAAGAAGCCAACAAAAAACCCGTCTCTCCCAGTCTGTGCTGGGGTGCTCCTTTACACTTGGCCGGGCAGTTTATAACTTTGCCTCAGCCTTCACTGCCTGCTTGGACTGAGCCCAGAGACCAGCCAGAGGTGACAGCGGAGGCTCTTCTCTAGTCTTCTCTGAGCACGCATCCTGTGCTGGCCATGCACGTGGCTTTCTAAAGTCCTTAGTACACAGGGTCACTTTTGAATATCCTAGTTTCCCAAAGAAACTCTCTCTCCAGCACTTCCCTCCAGGCTTTAGGAGGGCCATTGTACGTTTTAACCATAACCTTTTGCTTCAGGTGGCTGCAGGTCTTTGTTAACCTTACAAAGTTTTTGAGCAATGCCCACTACTTTTCTGCCTTGCGTGAGTTCTGAGTCAGGCAAAACAGAGACGAGCAGCTTGTGTCAGTCTTTCTAGCCCCGGACAGGTTAGAACAGACAAACACAATAATTTGTGAATAAGATCTGCTCTGCGTTCTCTGGAAGCAGGGATCAGGGTCCCACACTGGGAACACAGGCTGCCCTCTTCAAGAATGCCACCAAGCTGGGGAGGAGATGAGGCAAGGGCAAGTAAAGACCACAAAGCTTTCCTACCATTTTTAAGCTGTCTTTTTCTTGATGCAGTGTTTGCTTGGTTGCTGTAAACCTTTGATGGTTTTTCTAGTTCTGTCAAAGTTGGGTCTGAGAGTTTCTCCTTGTTTTTCAATGTTTCTTGGAGAGATGGATCTTTGGAGTTGCCTACTCCACTATTTTGCTCTAATTCTTTTGACAGAGTCCTTTGACCCACAAAAACTTTAATTTTGATGAAGTCCAATTTATATATTTTTTTCTTTTGTAGCTTGTGCTTTTGGTGTCATATTTAAAGAAACCATTGCCAAATCCACAGCCATGAAGATTTGCCCTATGTTTTCTTCTAAGAGTTGTTTAGTTTTAGCTCTTAAATTTAGTTCTTTGATCCATTTTGAGTTAATTTTTGTATCTAGTGTGAGGTAAAGGTCTGCTTTTTTTTTTTTTTGAGGAAGATTAGCCCTGAGCTAACTGCTGCCAATCCTCCTCTTTTTGCTGAGGAAGACTGGCCCTGAGCTAACATCCGTGCCCATCTTCCTCTACCTTATTCATGGGACGCCCACCAATGGCTTTTGCCAAGCAGTGCCCTGTCTGCACCCAGGATCCGAACCGGTGAACCTTGCGCTGCCGAGAAGCGGAATGTGTGAACTTAACCACTGCGCCACCAGGCCGGCCCCTGTTGAGGATCTTTACATCCATATTCATAAAGGATATTAGTCTGTAGTTTTCCTGTAATGCCTTTATACGGTTGTGTTGTCAGGGTAATGCTGACCTCATAGAATGAGTTAGGAAGTGTTACCTCTGCTTCTATTTTTGGGAAGATTTTGAGGATTGATGTTAAACATTCTTTTTTTTTTTAAAAATTTTTGGTCTTTTGGGGCTTTTTTTGAGGAAGATTAGCCCTGAGCTAACATCTGCTGCCAATCCGCCTCTTTTTGCTGAGGAAGACTGGCCCTGAGCTAACATCCATAGCCCTCTTCCTCCACTTTATATGTGGGACACCTCCCACAGCATGGCTTGCCACACGGTGCCATGTCTGCACCTGGGATCCGAACTGGCGAACTCCAGGCCACTGAAGCGGAACGTGTGCACTTAACCACTGCGCCACCAGGCCAGCCCCAATATTAAACATTCTTTAAACATTTGGTAGAATTCACTAGTGAAGCCATCTGGTCCTGAGATCATGGGTTGGGAGGTTTTTGACTACTGACTCAATCGCTTGTTATAGATCTATTCAGATTTTTTTCTTCTTGAGTCAGTCTTGGTAGTTTGTGTGCTTCCAGGAATGTGTGGGGAGCAAGGCTCTCAGCAGGACCAGCCTGGTTCATTCCCGATGGCAGAGTCAATGGGCCTGAGAAGAGGGATAGGACACGAGGCCGAGAGGCCTTGCAGGCCCCAATAAGTATTCTGGACTTTAGTGCAGGAAGCAGCTAATTTGCATTTTCAAGGCCCCTCAGGCTACTTTGTGGAGGATGTGGGGGCTGGGAGAAGCAGGGGCACCAGGGATGAGGCTGCCACAGTCCTCCAGGAGGGCTTGATGGTGGCCTCGAGGGAGAGGAGGGGTGGACTTCAGGTGTATTTTGGAAGCAGAACCCACAGGACATAGTGATGGACTGGATGTGGAGAAGGAGGTCCCGAGGGCTCAGGTCTCTGGCCTGGGCTCCAGGTGGACAGTGGAAGGGTGATTCCCTGAGATGGGCAAGATGGGGGCAGGTGGGGGGCTCAGGAGTTCTGCTTTGAACTTGAGATATCTAAGCAAGTCATTTCAGGTCCTGGAGCTCAGACTCCTCAACTGGGGAAAAAAGGAAAGAAAAGGAGGCATCTTCTTCACAGGGTTATTAGGAGAATGTGGCAGGAGCTGGGCTTCCCTGAGACTCCTGAAGCCCTGCACAAGCCACGTGCAGATGGGGAACCTGTTCCTCATCCAGGCTGCTGGGACTCACCCTTGTTTCCCCTTCTGCCCCTTGTGGTCTGGCAGTTCTCAGCCTGGGCACAGGAGCTGACCCAAATCTAGGTAAAAGTCTGCCCTGCCCTTGGGCTGTCCCAGGGAAACCTTCCCCCAGAGGTGTCTGACCCTCAGAACCTTTACCTACCTACAGATGGGCAAATCTACTGGCCCACTGTGGCCAGCCTCACTCTGCTGGAGGCTTGAGGTCAGCAATCCCCAGCACATGTCCCCTGCCTGATGGCCAGGGCGGGGGCCTGTCCACGCGTCACCCTATCCCCTGGGGAGATGGTCTCTGCAGCCTCCCACAAAGGTCCTGGGCTCCCTCTCAGCTGACTTCTTTTCCAGGAACCGGTTCTCCCGACAACTCCGTGTGTCTCCAGAGGGCCCTCTCTTGCCCAGGGCTTGGCCCAGGACTACCCATTATCCCAAGACCTAGATGGGGCATCAGTCAGGAGCTCTTGGCACTGACAAGATGTTTCTGGAAACACAGTCTTTACAGAGGGCAGCTGGCACTGTTCTTCTCTGGGAGACAAGCCCAGCTTTGTCCTGGACACAAAACACAGAGCACAGCTCCTTGTGGCCTGTGGCAGGAAGAGACTAGTTATCTACCAGTCTCCGCCTCCCTTAAAATCATTCGCGTGGCTAACCTGAGTCTCTGGGGTTCCTCATCCTCTGCCATGAGAAGCGTCTTTCTCCCTCCCTCCATCCTCTGTCCACAGCCACTCCTGCCTTCACTCCCTTCCTAACTGGCCTTGTCCCTGTGGCCAGGTCACCAACTCAACTTCCCCAGGCCCCATCCTTCTTCTAGATCTAGAACTGCCAAGCTTGGTCCAGGGGCATTTTGTTTTACAAGGACTGAAAGACCCCCACCTCTGGCAGGGTAGGCCAAGTTACAGCCCAAGCCTGCAGCCTTCCTCCCTGCTGTTTGCAGTGAGAAGTAAATGAGAAAATGTCTACAAAGTGCTGGCTGTGTGGGAGGCCCTCAGGGAATGGCGTCTCTTAAGGAGAACTTCCACATCTGTGGTGCTCGCCCTATAGATGCTGCACTGACGGATTTTTATTCAAAAGCTAAAATCACTTCCACCCACCTTGGTCCTCCCTGAGATAGTTTGTCCTGGATCCAGGCTGCCTCCTCCCACCCCCAAATCCTTTGGGGGTGGGGGGAGGCGGAGTGGAGTATCCAAGGAGCTGAGAGGCTGAAGGGGAGATAAGGGAGAGAGAGAAGACAGGCAGCTGTAGAAGGAGCGAAACTTATGTGGCCTGGGGTCAGGAGGGGAGATAAGGGGGATTTTAAAGATGTTTTGCTTTTTAGTAGGCAATTTAATTCCCCACCTCATGAACCCTCTGGAAAAATTCTATCATATTCTTCCATGGTTTTGTATTTGGTGTTTTGGGGAGTGTTAGAATGGCTGAATTCCAGAGGCAGCTCGAGAACACCTACGACAGCATCATGGCATATGTACAATTTTGTGAATATTTTCAGCGGATGTTAAACCAGAAGCATTTCCTGTTGCTGTATGGTCTTCAGATCCACTTCAGTGTAAGCTCCATGAGGGGAGGCGCCAGGGCCCCCTTGCTCCCCACTGTAACCCTGGAATCGACTAGTGCCTCATACGTGGTAGGTCTTCAGTAAGTCATTGATAACTGAAGTTCGTTTATTTTTGACGGCTGCATTACAGTGTGTAGAATGGCTACACCCCAAGCTTCTTAACATCCCCCAAATGACGGGGCTTACACTGCCTCCTTTCTTCTTTCTTCAGAGTCCAGCTGCCACCCAGTCTCGTTTTTGGATTCTCCTGGTGGTTTTATCTACCTCCCTCCTAAGCTCCTTGTAGGTAGGATTCAAGCAGGTGGGGGGAAGTGGATATGTGGAAAATCTATTTACAGGGCAAAATGGACAGGACTTGGTGACAGGTTGGGTAGGCACTGAGGGGGAACATCAAGGATGACTCTAGATTTCTAGCTCAAGCAGCAAGATAGAGAGTGGAGACACTCACCTTCAGACTCACTGGAAAAAGCTTTTGGGAGAGATCCTAAGTTTGGTTTTGGACACTCGACAGAGAGGACAAAAGATTGCTTTTCCACCCTGTCTCACAGCCCCAGGACTCCTCAGAAGAGTGATAAGAGGGACATAAGGAGAGCATTTTTACAGATCATCCACCTGGGTCTGTGGAGATCCCCAGGTGGCAGAATGTGACTTAAGTTTGGGAAATTTTTGCCTGGCTGACCTTAAAACATTTAAAATGAAAATTTTTGTCTTTGTTTTATACTAAGGACACATAACCTGACTTTTCTTCATGCAGGTTTGTATCGATTCATCTAAAACTCTCAGTATCCTCTGAGATGAGTGATGGATAAAGGTGGAGTTTGCCCCTAAGAACGGTTTTCTCTGGGCAGGATTTCTGCAACGGAGAAGGCTGACTATTAGGAACAGAAATAGTCCTGGGAACAGCTCAGAGGAAATCGCAAATGCAAAGACACTGAGTGAGGAGCAAACCTGGTCTCTAAAATAGTCTGCTGGCAGCAGCAGCACTTGTGAAAAAGGCTTAGGAGTTGAAGGGGCTGGGAAGGATGAAGCAAGTCAATGAGGCAATGCTGTTGCCAAAAAGGCTGGGGGGAGCTTCAGCTACCTTGATAAAAGTACAGGAAGTAAACCAGAGAGGCGGTCCTTCCACACCCGGACCCCACAGCTTAACAGACACGCCCAAGGGCTGGGAGTCAGGGCAATCGTTAGGAGACAGGTTTCCTCTTAACCTAAGGAAGAGCTCTCTTCAGCTAAAGGGGTCTGAGGATGGGCGGTCCCAGTGCTGGAGGTGTCTGAACAGACGCCAGAAGACCAGCTGGCAGGATACGGTTGGGAGATCCATGTGTGGGAAGGCTCCTGAAGCAGAGGTCAACTTTGATGGTCCCTTTCAGCCCTGTGAGAGGGTTCAACACTGGCTGAAGGGCTGCCACGGGCATTCCCAGTGCTGACATCCTGTGGGTTCCTAGGGAGGCTTTACGGGGGGCTGGACATACCATCAGACCTGTTCAGGTGCCTCCTTGAGCTCTCAGCTTGGCACCTGGCCACACTGCGTTAGCCCCCTCACAGGGCGGAGCTGAGTAAGAACAGGCTCGAGGCCTCCATGCCAGCCAAGCCAGGTGGGGCAAGACTTCAGTTACCCCGGCAGCATCTCCTCAAGTCTGGGACTCCCCCACAACATCTGGGATCACTTTCAGTGGTACCAACAAGGCATTAAATAACCTGAAGTCTTACAGCGGGAAAGGTTTTCCCTTGCAGTTCCCGTTCCATCTTTCTAACCGTATTAAGGAGAAAATTCTCAGTTGGGTGCTGGCAGGTCTGACTCCTCCATAACAACCCTTAACCTCCCGCTGGACAGACAGCAGGCCTCAGGCTCAGAGTCTCCGCAGGACACAGCACTGAGCGGCAGTTTCCTAACACTGACTGTATTCATTTTTACAGTTACTTTCTATTTATCCCAGGTGTAAACTTTCTTTCAGAAATGCATTTAAATTTAAAGTGAGCTAATTTAAAAAATACTAAGTAATTAACAGTGCAAGAGGTACAGAGATCCGGCAAACATCATGAAGGTGACACGCTGACAAGGGGAGTTTGGGGAATATCTGTTTCAGAGTAAGGACTTTGGGCTCAGTAACTTTTCATCTCATGCTTCTGTGCTGTCTGGGTTTTGTCTGCTAAATCTGTTGTTGTTGTTGTTCCCTAAAAAAGATTATTTCTGAAAAATCTCAACCTTGTTTTAGCTGAGGGGAAAGAGACTGACTTTCATCTGGGCTAAAAACAAGAAAAACAGAAGGGCCCTCGAGGTTAGTGGCTGAGGTACGACAGGCACATGGAAAGGGAAACTTGTGGAGTGAAGGGAAAACCCATGAACAGAAGGTTCTAGCACGGCGGACAGGGCAGTCCCTCCCCGCCAGGCTCTCAATTCAAGTCTGGAGATTGAGTTAAAAAGATCATCTTATAATGAAGAAGAAAAGGGCGAAAGCTGTACACTTTTTAAAAATGTTTATCTTTTCTTTTTTAAAAAGTTATAAAATTTAAATAGTTGATTACAATTAAAAATCTACTGTTATAAACTTAACTGATTTAGAAGGTTTCTGGATCTCTTGACTCCCAGTCCAATGCTCTCTCCAATTTGACCCTTCATTTCTTGTAGATCCCACACTTTAGGTTTTTCTTTAGAAAACATGATCTGAGGTAATCTGGAAGGAATCAGCACTTCGAGTGCACAGAGCTCTGGCTGAGGCAGCAGGTGACCCCTGACACCACTGAGGGCCCCAGGGAGGGCGACACCTGGGCCAAGCCCACTATGGCCAGCACTCCCCACACAGGACCTACGAGGCGAACCTGGGGCTCATTCCCTGCCCGTCAGTTCTCTTGGTCTCTCCTGGGGGCTGCTGACTTGCCCGGAGCTTGGCTCTTCTCCTGGTGGCCAGCCACATCCTGGGCTTCACTCCACTTTGATTCTGGTCAGTTCCCACCTTCCTTCTCCACAGAGTTTCAGAACCAAGGAGTGAAACTACAAGAGACAGCCACCACACAGAGATCAGGCTGCTCTGGTCATGACAATAGGAGGCCACTGAGCCCCTGCTGAGAGCCCCTTCCCTCTCTGCCATCCCCACTTTTTTTTTTTTTTTTTGAGGAAGATTAGCCCTGAGCTAACTCCTGCCAATCCTCCTCTTTTTGCTGAGGAAGACTGGCCCTGAGCTAACATCTGTGCCCATCTTCCTTCACCCTATATGTGGGACACCTACCATAGCATGGCGTGCCAAGAGGTGCCATGTCCGCACCCAGGATCCGAACTGGCGAACCTTGGGCCGTGGAAGTGGAACATGTGCACTTAACTGCTGTGCCACCGGGCCAGCCCCAATCCCCACTTCTCATTTGAGGGGCCTCTGGCCCCAGCTGGGCCCAGCCTTTGGGTTCTTCTTCCTCCTCAGGCCACCCTTGTGAGCACCAGTACCTTTACAAGGCTGTGCCGATGTCCCACGCTGATGAATGTCATGCCCAGCTGCTGGCCGATGCGGTAGAGTTCACTCTCCACCTCCTCGGTCAGGGCACTGGTGGCTTCATCAAGCACTGAGGGCAGAACCGGGTGGGAAGGGATCGAATCCTGCCCCTGGCCGCCCTGCTTCTCCCCTAACCCACACTCACCTCTGGCCAGGACCCAGGGGGAGGCTGAGAGCTGCTCTGGCTTACAGGAGCTCTGCTTTAGGGAGAGGAAGGGCCAAAGGAGCAGAGGGCCAGGCTCCAGCTGGAAGTCTTCTGCCAGCAGCAGCACAAAACCCCTCAGCTTCCTACAGATAAGCACCAGCCCTGCCTAGGACCACTCAATCCAGGGAATCCCAGTTGCCCCGAGGATGTCAGTCCTTGCAAAGGTCCGTATCTGCCATCCCTCTGCCAGGCACAGCTGGTGGGATGCCCATTCATTGATGGCAGAGCCTGAGGAGCACAAAATCACGAGCCCTCTCAAGGCTGGCTCCGGCTGCTGCAATGACAGAAAGCTTAGGACTCGGTAGCATAACACATCCAGAGCTGCTCCAAGGATGCCAAGTATCGCTGCCTGCTGGGCAGAGCCCTGCCGTCCTCTCCTGCCCACATGGACACCTCCCCAGGTGTACACGAACACACGCTGCTACACCTCCGAGCACACATGGTACCTGGTTGCACACCTACAGGGCGAACCTCACCTGCGTACTTTGGCTGCAGGTAGAAGAGCCGGGCAAAGGAGAGCCTCTGCATCTCCCCTGGGGACAGAACATCATACCTGAGGAAAGGTGGGAAGGAGCATGTAGCTTGGCTTTTGCCTAGAATGGGTCCGGGCAGGAAGAGGTCCTTGTGGCAGAGGCTGGCCTCAGGACAGATGGACATCACTCCCCTTTCAATGACAGCCCCGCTGCCCACACAAGGCGAAGCCCAAACTCCCAAGGGCATGAAAAATGCCTCTGATGGGCTGGCAAACACCAGGAATTTGGGGTCAGGAGCCATTCCATCACTTGACTGGACCCCTGGAAGCCAATGTCTTTGGGGGAGCTAGCTCTGGAGTACCCCCACTCCCTTCTTACCAGTTCCAATCAACCTGCTGGTCCAGACCCTCTGTCCTGGCCACCAAGCTGGACTGTAACACATACGGAGGGAATGATGTCCATGAAAGGGCCCATTCCTGCTTCCTGCCACCTGAGGAACCTCCTCAGGTCCTGCCACACACGCACCTCTGAGACAGACCTCCACCCCAGGGGCGTACCAGGGTGGGTGGCTGTGGGAGTGACCTGCCCAGGAGGAGAGGAGTATGCTATCAACTACACTGTTCAGATTTGCTGGAGCATGGTGACAAGCAAAGGCAGACTGGCTCAGCTTTATCATTGTTTTAAACATTGCTACAAAGAATGTAACTCCTTGTTGCCCGTCTCTGGCCAACAGCTCCCACTGCCACTTTACACTCCCACTCCCTAGTCCTGGGCCCAGGGACAGCAGGGCCAGCTCTGCTGGGCCAGCACTTGTGTGTGGTCGGTGCTACCAGGTGGGCTTAGACCTCAGGGTCCCTGCCCTCACTCACCAGGCCTGCCAACTCCAAGAACCTCATGATCCTCTCGTCATCAGTAGAACCTGCAAAACAAAGAAGCCTTCTTCAAGAAGCCAGCTCCTTCTGGGCAGCCACAATAGATGGGGCACATCACGGCAGGGGCCTGGGGTGGGGGCCCCAGAATCTGGGCTAAGGCTCTCAAGTGGCAGGTTACAGCACTTAATATTCATACGGGAAGAGCCAGGTGAAGGAAGTAATCCCTTCCCTTCCTCCAGTGGGTGTCCCCAAGGAGGGAAGGCAGAATGAGATGGGGTCAGGGTGCAGAAGGAGGAGGAGGGGACCCAACCTAAAACCAGTGGCCTGGCTGGGGCCTCTCCCAAAAGGCACAGGTGAAGCCACAGTCAGGCAGAGCAGGGACAATTGAGATGGGAGGACATGCCACGAGGAGGCCCAGCTCACCTGAGTCGGGGTAGATCTCCTTCAGGGGATATATCACCTGATAAAATAAAAACCACATGGGCCTAGGACCAAGGCCAATGAGAGATGGGGCTATACACAGCCCACCCTCCCTCAGAAATAGCCCTATAACCACCAGAGGAGAGGAGGGGACACCTTGGTGGAGGGTCCAGTGGGAGAGGCTGGGGCCTGCAGAAAGCAGGGCAGGGTCACTGCAACCTTCAGACGTGTGTCTGAGGGGAAAGAGACGGTAAGCCTTCTGAGGGCAGGGACCCCAGAATCCCACCTTGGTGCTCAACAATGCATATGATCTTTGGCTTGTGTCTCCCACAGGTTAACCAGCCCCCAGGAGTTGTCCTGAGTGCATAGCCCAATCCACGGATATGAATAAAATGTTCTTAGAGCCACAGAGTGCCCGGGCATGGGTCATTTTATTACCCCACCTTCTGCCCCATAACTCTCTAGGGCTGAGACCTGTCTCACTGCCGGAGGTCCCAGTTGAGGGAGACAGTAGGAGGAGTGGGCCCCAGGCTGACCTGCTCCCGAAGGGTCCCGTCAGTGAAGAATGGCTTTTGTGGCAGGAACAACACCCCATGGGGTCCAAAGTCGGTCAGCATCTGCACTGAGCCTGTGGAGCCCACAGAAACCGGCATTTTGAGATCTCCAGAGAAGGTAACGGCCTCTCGCTCCCCCTCCCCAACAAACAAGGCTGGAATCTTACACCCACGCCACCCGCCGCCAGGCTGAGGCTGGCCCAGAGCAGGGAGGGCTGCTTCTCACCCCGTGTGCTCGCCCAGAGGCCGCCCAGAACCCGGAGCAAGGAGGTCTTGCCGGTGCCTGTGTTGCCTGTGATGAGCAGGCTCTGCCCCTCAGAGATCTTCAGGCTCAGGTCCTTGATTAAGGGCTTGTTAGAGGAGGGGGCAGAGATGGAGACCCGCTCAAGGAGAAAAGCTGTGTCTGTTGGCTCTGCTGCTGGCCATCCCGGGGCCCTGGGGTCAGAGAAGGGAGGGGTGTGTGGAAGATAAGCAGTGTCAGTATTGCCAGGGGGAGGTTCTTCTCCTTGGGAGCATCACCCCTGGATTGGGAGGTTGTTATAGGCTGAATCGTGTCCTCAAAATCATCTATTGAAGTCCCAACCCCTAGCACCTCAGAATGTAACCGCATCTGGAGCTAAGGTCTTTAAAGAGGTGATTAAGTTAAAACGAGGCCATTACGGTGGGACCCTAGTCCAATATGAGTGGCGTTCTTTTAAGATGAGGAAGAGATCCCGTGAGTCCCCATTAAGAGAAAAGGCCACGTGAGGATACAGTGAGAACACAGCCATCTGCCAGCCAAGGAGGGAGGCCTCAGGAGAAACCAACCCTGCCTACACCTTGACCTTGGACTTCTAGACTTCCAGAACTGTGAGAAAATAAATTGCTGTCTAAGCCACACAGTCTGTGGTATTTTGCTATGGCAGCCCGAGCAGATTGACACAGAGGTGGAAGTGGGGGAACCTACTTTGTGCCAGGCTGGGAAAAGCCTCACACACAACTGATCTTAATCAGTCTTAACACCCATGAATCAAAGATATTATTCCCACTTGGCAGACGAGGAAACTGAGTCAGGTGGCTAAGTAATCTGCTCAGGGTCACAGAGCTGAATTTGTCTAATTCTAACGTTGGTGGGTTTTCACAGCATCACAGTGTGATTCAAGGAGTGACAGTAAGAAGGAGAGCAGTAATACTAAACAGTTCTGGAGTTTCTGGCTCTCACGGATGCCCGTCTCCTCCAGAGAACAGCAGCTCAGCTTTCCAGAGGCCCTGCACCCTCACCCCAGCCTCTGGGCTCCCAGCTGCAGAAGGCTTTAGTTTTGAACAGGAGCAACAGTTAAGGCATCAGTTCCTAAGAAGAGAGGTGAGTGCATCAGTTCCTAAGAAAAGAGGTGAGTGTAGGCCCTGGAATTCAGACTGTTTCCATTTTTGAAAGCTTACTCTGTGGCTGTTCAAGCACTTTCTTTTAACTCTAGCTAATCCTCACAAGAACCCTAAGAGGAAGGTTCCATTCATGTCCTCTATAGAGATGAAGAAACTGAGACACAGAACTCTTCAGTAATTTGCCCAAGAAAAGTGAGGACAAGAGCAAATCCTCAATATATAGAAAAGTCAGCAACATCACAGAGGCTGCAGATACATAAAAAAAGACATCGCTGGGCCTGAGTGAGGCCCGGGGAACACAGAACAGACATGCCCAGGGGAAAGTGGCAGGCAGGAGGGCTCAGACGGAGGAGGAGGGCTCAGACGGAAGAGGAAGGACACTATATGGACTTTTGTTATCTCAGGCCCAGGCAGGTGTGCGCACTGTGCTTCCATCAGCTGGGGGATGGTGTAAATTAACACAAGAAATGCCAAAACTACAACTTTGATTGTGAACATTTATAATGTGCCTGGCATAAGACACAGAGGTCTTTCACTTGCTCTGCACAGCTCTGCTGCCCAGCTGGGAAAGGGGAGCGCTCCAGGGTAAGCCCACGCCGGGTGGTTCCGGAGCCTGCGTTCTCTACCACTGCACCACACTGCCAGCCCAGTGCTCACCTGTCCAAGTCCCACTCGCTCTCGTCCACGAGCTCACCATCCTGTGACTTCAGGGACATGTCCAGCAAGGTCTCCTGAAGCTCCCCGATCCTGGGCAAGAAGTGAAAACCTGAGGAGGTTCTGGGGGACCAGGTGAAAGTGTAAGTCCTTTTCCTCTCCCATGCCCACTAGCATATGGTGAGTTTTTCTGTTCCTTTTTTCATTCAGCTACTTCTCCCAGAGGCACACACTTTGCTCAGGAACTAGAGAGGGGCTGGATGCAGCCTCACCTGTGTGTGTAACCAGCCACGTCCGAGAGCGTGGTGGAGAGGTCGATGAGCCGGGTGAAGCAGCTGATGAGGTAAATGCACACAAAGGCATTCTGGACAGGACACAGAGCAGTGAGCACAGGCCTCGATTCTGAGGCCCTGGGCGCTGGGGCGGGGTGGGGAGGGGATGGCATGAGGGGTTACCAGGAGGATTTTCACCTTGCTGACCAGGGTGCTGAGCTCTGTGGGGCTCAGGTCTCCGTAGACGCCACTGAAAATGGGGATGGCGATCACAACATAACTTAAGATGCTGCCCAGATAGTCAAACGTGTTGACACCAACTGTAGAAGACAGACTGTGTGAGAGACCTGGAACCATTTATGTGCTCTGAGGGGAGCAGGAAGCAAGCAGGCCAAGCTATTCCCTGGATCCTCATTCTCCTGAGGACGCGCACAGCAAAGGGAGTGGCTCCCCCTGGTTAATTCCTTCATCAGAGCAAACATTTTAGTGCAGAGAAAGTAGGGAGCTTAGGGAAGGGGACTATCCCACTCCGGGGGCTCCCTCCACCTACTGTACAGCCAGAGCTCCTTGGACATCAGCTCCCTCTGGGTCTGAAGGAGTGTCTGCAGCCTGCGGTTTGTCCTCATATGCTCCACATGCCCAGCTCTGACGAGAAAGGCTGGGATGTCCATAGGGCCCCGGGAGCCTCAGCCAGGCTGGGGGCCCTCTGTCCCTCATCAAACCCTCCTTTAGGGACCAAGCCCATCCGAATGATTTTCACCTCAGACCCTTTCTGCCACTAGCACTCACTCATTCAACACGGTATCGTCTGCAGAAAGAACATGAAGTCTAGATTGGCCAGACCTGGTTCAAATCCTGGCTCTGGCCAGTTACTAGCTGGGTGACACTGACAGGTTACTTAAGCCTCTGAGTTGTTTCCTCATCTGTAAAACGGTGCTCATAATAGCTAAGTAAAAGGCTAGAGGGAGAATTTCTGAATATAAAGTGCCAGGCACATGAAAGGGCCCCCAATAAATAATAGCTGCAATTACTTTTTCTATTTTTATATTTTTAAAGATTCTATTTTTCCTTTTTCTCCCAAAGCCCCCTGGTACATAGTTGTGTATTTTTAGTTGTGAGTCCTTCTGGTTGTGGCATGTGGGATGCCGTCTCAGCATGGCCTGATGAGCGGTGCCATGTCCGCACCCAGGATCCGAACTGGTGAAACCCTGGGCCGCCACAGTGGAGCGTGTGAACTTAACCACTCGGCCACGGGGCCGGCCCTTAACTGAAATTACTGAACAAATCTACAGGGAGCAGTTGCGATGCGGCAGGCTCTGTGCTAGTAAGCCAGTGAGATAAAGAGGTGGATGAAACAGCTCCTGTCCTGAGCAGCTCCCAGTTCAAGGGGCAGGCAGACGTAATGCCTTCTTTATCTGTGTAACATAAGCAGTATATCCTCAGGGTTATGGCAACACACAGGCTTGACCACTAATGGAGTCTGGGAAGGCTCCCCAGAGGAGGCAACTTGGGGATCAAGGAGGGGCAGAAATTCTCCAGGCAGAAAAGGTGGGGGGAGCACAGAAGGAGCACTTCAGATTTTGCATCGAGCAGGACAGAAGCCATAGAGGAACCCATCACAGCTCCAAGAACCAACGTGCTTTCCCCGGCGCCCAGAACTTTATGGGCAGAGGCTGCAGAATTCAAAACAACTTAGCCCAGGACCAGCCCCACCCGCCACCCAACCAAAGCCCAGCTCACAGATTCCAAGCATTCTTGGTGCCCCCAAGTGGTGGCAGCTGCAAACTGCAGCAGAGACTGACAAGAGCAAAGGTCCCAGGGCTATTAGATCCAGGCCATCAAGGAGCAACCTCCACTCCTTAAACCACCACCTCTGGGGCCTCCACTGTCAGTTCACACACTGACTCCGAGAACTCATGGGAAGCAGGGCACAGGGACCTGCCTTGGCCCCGAGGGAAGGAACGGGATTTCACAATGCGGCTGTCAGGAGACCAGACACTTTGCTCCACGTGGATGGTGTCTAGGGAGCAGGTCTCCCGATGGGCTCCCATTCCCTCCCATGCTACGGAGACAAAGGACCAGCCTCGGACATCAGGCACCAGCGGAAAATGAGAGGCAGAGGCGATGCCTTACAGTCATCAGCCAGATGATGGAGCATTCACTCATTGCATTCTTGGAACAAACTGAGGCTCCGTGCCAGGCCACTTAAATGAACCACCAGCTTCAGAAGCAAACCCCTGGACCTAAGGACGAGGCAGACAAGGACGTAGGGGTGGGGTCATAGCCAAGTGTGAGGACGCTCGGCCCCTGGGCTCATGGCGGGGGTTGCACAATTCATCTTTCCTTCTCCACTATTAGCTCTGACAGGCAGAAGGGGAACCATGCCCGCGGACTCACCTGAAGAAAGCAGCAGGCTCGGCATTCACCCGGATCTGCATGTGCTTGAACCTGGGCCGATCAAAGGGAAGTGTGTGCTGACAGCAGGCAGTACTGGCCCCCTCCTTTTAGAATTGTGGATCAAGACCCCTGGACAAAGAGGAGCCTGGATCCACTTTGAAACTGGCTGTGGCAGCCCGATCCTTCCCTGGACCGTTGAGGGGTGGGAAATCCCAGGGCCGGGGTAGGGTGGCAGGAGCTCTGGAGACAGGGCGGCCCCTCACCTGCCCACAGCCCCTCCTCCTCCCAGGGCTGGGCCTGATGGAGGAGGCCAAGAAGCACAGAGCAGGGGCCAGATCCACTGGCTGACCCAAAACAGGGCGGATGGAGCAGAAGCATGTGAGAAGGCCAAGGAATGAGGATGATGATGGCTGACCACCCACACCATTAATCCTCCTCACAATTTTCTCCATAGGTAACAGTACCATTCCCATTTTAGAGATGGAAAAACTGAAGTTTCGAGAGGTTAAAGACCTCGCCCAAGAGCACACGGCTAATAACTGGCATAGTTGGAATTTGAACTTAGGCAGTCTTACTCCACATCCCATTCCTTAACCATTATGCCCAGCCCAGAAACCTCCAGCAAGAGAGACAAACCTGAAATCCCCCTCCAGCTTCTCCTGCTGCACCAGCTTCACCACAATGGGCCCCATCAATATCTTGTTCACTATGGTTCCCAGGATGAAATACCCGAAGATGCTCACAGGCCCTAGCCAGCCTGTGCTGAAAAGCAAAGAGAGGGAGGGTATGGGGAGCCGCATAGCCCCTCGGGCCTCAGCCCCGACTTCCACTCCCCTTTGGGCAGTCCCTCTCCAATCTCAGAGCCCTGTGGGGCCTCTGCTTCTGTGTGGGGCATCTGGTACGTGGTCTAAGCTGTCAGAGCACCAGGATCCCTGTGACACTGAACACCAAGGGGCAAAGGGAGGGCAGGGGCCCTAGCGTGCAAGATAAGGAGACTTCCTGAGGTGCAGGTGGGAGGGAGGGAAGTCTAGCCTCTCTTGACCCCTGACCTGGGAGAGCTGACATCCAACTGACATGTGAGTGAGGGACCTCGGGGGAACCACCGGGCTGGTGGAGGGGGGACTCTGGGAAGAGGAGAGGCTTCACCTTTGGAAGCACTGATAGGTATAGTAGACGAGCGTGAAGGGGGAGATGATCAGCTTGCTGGCCATGCTGCTGAGCTGCCGGCAGAACCGCTCCACGTCCTGGCTGATGCGCTGGTCCCTGCAGCCAATGACACCATCATTGGACCCAGGGAGCTGGGCTCCAGGGCTGAGGAACTAAGACAGTTCCACGCTCCCTCTTATTCTAACCTAGCCTTTCAGTGCTGTCAGCAATGACACTATGGGAAGATGAACCCAGACAAAGGCTGGTTTCCTAGAGGCACCGAGACCATTAGGACCTTTAAACAGGGTTCTTATACCTCAGTTTACCCCTCAGAAAAAGTGGCAATTGAAAGGTCCAGCACCAGGAGTGGTGAGCCAGCTCTGAGCAGAGCCAGAGAAAAACTTGAAGGTGGATGAGCTGAGTTTCTGGATGATGAGGCAAGCTAACTCATTGATCTCTCTCTTATGAGCCTGAGCCTGCCCCCATTGTAGCTATCTAGCTGCAGAAGCTTTGTATGCATTGAGCCACAGAGAAGAGGCCTGAAGAGAAAGTTATGAAGCAGCAGGAGCCTCCCAAGAAATCTCTGCTGCAAAGCTCAGCTTGAGCTGAGGGAAGGTCACCCCTGGCAAGAGAGTGCTTGGGACGGTGGCGTGTGGGGAGGGAATGAGTACAAGGAGAGACCCCATACATCCCTTTGCACCACCAGGGCCACACTGACTCCTACTCCCAATGAGAGATGTGACCCTGGGCAAGTCATCTGCATTCTCTGAGCCTCACTGTTTGCACCTGAAAGATAATGATAGCTAACTGACCTTGGACCACTGGCTCTGCACAGGCACGGTACCTGTGCATTATGGGCACGTGAATTACATCGTTCAGCTTCACTATATCCTTTGAGATAGGAACTATCATTATCCCCGTCTTACAGAAAAGGAACCTGGGGCTTAGTGAACTTAAGAGCTATAAGCTGGAAGATGATAAAATGGGGATTTGAATCCTAGACTGAGTTGTAGACAGCAGTAATTTTTTACTGCCGAAAATCTGAGAGCAGTTGTCTAGCTTTTTCTAGCAAGGCCACTTTCTTCAGAGGGTGCCTTATGTGGAAGCCCAGGATATGAAATGGACAAAAGGGAGCTGCTCCTGGCCTCTTCTTTTTAGCTCCCTATTCTCAGCCCTGGAGCCTCTCTAGGGTCCTCTGGAGCACACCGACCCCCCCCACCTCCCACGGCTCTGGACAGCAACATTTGCAGAACACTGTAGATGATCTCCATGGGATCTGCCTCAGGGAGTCTCTAGGGCTGAACCAGAAGGATGGGATCATGCAGAGGGTGGCAAGGACTGGGAGGGGGCGCCTACGGGTTATCGACGTCATCCCGCAGCACGTTGAGGGTGTAGTACACGCGGCCCCGGAAGTAGAGGTGGTGGAGGTGCTCGGTGAGGTCCTTCCTCCAGCTCACATACAGCAGGTTGCAAATGAACTGGTCGAAGCTCTTCAGCTGTGCAGGGGGGAAGGCAGGGGGAGGGGAAGGGAGGGGAGAGATGGCTGCCTGCAAGTCTCAGCTCAAAGCTCAGGGCTGGCAGAAAGCCTCGGCTGACTAGCGCCAGCCCACTCTGATGACTCTGTCCAGTCAGCAGTTCTGTTTGTTTAAAGCCCCAAGTCAGGGAATTCTTCCCTTCCTCCCTCACTCACGTGTTCATTCCTCACCAAATACTGCATGGCTTACAAGGCAAGGCCCTCGAGCCCCTTTCTACAGTGTACTGTCTTCCTCTGAGAGCAGATGAGCTTCTGGAGATTGGGGATGCTATCTTCTACTCCATTTATGCTCTATTCTGTCCCCAGAACTTGGAACAGGGTTCTGTATACACAGGTGCTTACAGACTGAAGACCCATCAAAAGTGCCAAAGTGTGATGAGAAGTGGCTTCCCCAAGAAAACAGATAGTGCAGCCTGACAGAGAGCACTGGGCCTGAGTCCTAGCGGAGCCCTGACTCTCATCAGTCACCACTGATGGAGCACCTACCCTCGGGCACGAGGGAAACAACAATGAGGTCACTGTCCAGCAAGGAAACAGACAATGACAAGGGTGTGAGGAGTGTTACAGCAGAGGTAAACTCAAAGTATTAGTTAATTAGAGGAAAAGGGCAGAGTTTAGTGAAGGAATCATGAAGGAGAAAGTTGAGGACTTGAAGGAGGTGACAACAGAGGAGTCTTGAGAAGCGAGCAGGCATTAACCAAGTGAAGGAGGGGTGGGGAAGGAGGCCATTCTGAGAGAAAGCAGCAGGTGCAAAGGCTGGGAGGCGTCACATGGTCCCAGGCTGAGTCACACGCTCAGCCCTGCAGAGGAGGAAGAGCAGCTCTGGCTGCTGACCCCAGTTTTCAAGTACTCTGAGCTCCCTGACGCAAGAGTTCTGGGAATAGAAGGGACAATGATCATTTCCACTAAATGCTGAATTAAACCAGAACCTCATGGCCTAGTCCTGGGAGCTTGAAACACCGGAGGAATTGGTCCCAAGCAGGCCAAAGACCAGGATCAATGCCCTGCCGAGGGTTCTGACCTCAATTTCTATGAAAAGGCAGGGAACACACACCCACAGCTTGATTCCTGCTTCTTGGTGTCTAAGTCCCACTGGGCATTCCACTCGTACTAGGCTGAAGAGGAAGAGAGACACAGGGAGAAGATCTTACCATGGAGTTGAGAACGATGAGCACCACAGCCAGGAATGTCAAGGTCTTAAACCCATCCAAGTCTTTATTTCCCAGGACACCGTAGTACTGACTGGGGATCAAGCCAACCTGGTAGATCACCAGTTGTTCTGGGGAGAGGGAAAGGGGTCAGAAATCAGCGATGACGGGTGAGAAAAGAGGAGGGAAATTTCCTCCTGAGTCCTTGCCTCATGAACACCCCAGAGAGGAGGAAAGGGACCCAAACCAGGGCTTCCCTCCCCACTCCAGCCTGGGCTCACTCACTCACCCAGTAGGGCCACACACAGAAGGGTCAGGAACATCAAGGCATTCTGTGATGACCAAAAGGGAAACAAAACCTTCTGTATCTGTAGGAACCGCTGGAGAAATTGCAGATCTAACTTGGGCCTGAAGAAGAGATGCAGGAGAAGCAGAGAGAAGCCTAAGAGTCAGGTAAGCCTCAGAGAGCAGGTACCAAGCTCATCACACTGTTCTGTGGGGCGTCCAGGCCATGCAGAAAGAACGGTTTACGGATGCTGAAGATGGTAGGCTGTGAACAGACTCAGGATGGAAAGAAATGTCTTTAAGTTGATAAATGCTATAAAAGCTTATTTACCAAAAAGCCACAGGAAAAAAAAAAAACCATAGTTAATGAAGAAATTTTAGCCACATCCTCATTATAGCCACAAATGAGACAAAGCAGCCCACTTCACCAAGGATTTTAAGGTCCTGGCTAAAGGAATAAAGCAAGAAAAAGAAATGAAGTAAAACGACTGAAAAGGAAGAGATTAAGCTGTCATTATTTGCAGATGACATGATCGTTTACAGCAAATCAATAGAAAAAATGTTGGAAATAAAAGGAGTTCAGCTGTATATAGGGTTAATACACAAATACCAACACGGTTCTACACCAACAAGTGGAATACTGTTCTACATCAACTGGAAAACATAAAGGAAATAAGATGTCATTTACAAAAGCAAGTATAGAAAAACTATAAAATATTCAGGAATTAACTTTAAAAAGGAATGTATAAGACACGTTGGAGGAAAACGAAAAGCTCTATTATAGGAGACGAAAGACTTAAATAGACAGAGCTGGAAGGATTTAACATTATAAAGACTCATTTCTTTTCTTTTCTTTTTTAAAGATTGGCACCTGGGGACGGCCCAGTGGTGCAGCGGTTAAGTGCACAAGTTCTGCTTTGGTGGCCCGGGGTTCACCAGTTCAGATCCCAGGTGCGGACATGGTACCACTTGGCACACCATGCTGTGGTAAGCGTCCCATATATAAAGTAGAGGAAGATGAGCATGGATGTTAGCTCAGGGCCAGTCTTCCTCAGCGAAAAGATAAGGATTGGCAGCAGTTAGCTCAGGGTTAACCTTCCTCAAAAAAAAAAAAAAAAAAGACTGGCACCTGAGCTAACAACTGTTGCCAATCTTCTTTTTTTTTTCCTGCTTTTTCTCCCCCAATTCCCCTAGTACATAGTTGTATATTTTTAGTTGTGTGTCCTTCTAGTTGTGGCATGTGGGATGCGACCTCAGCATGGCCTGATGAGCAGTGCCATGTCTGCAACCAGGATCTGAATCAGTGAAACCCTGGGCCACGGAAGTGGAAGGCACGAACTTAACCACTCAGCCATGGGGCCAGCCCCAAAGACCTCATTTCTAACAAAAGTAGTCTATAAAGGCAATGTAATACAATCAAAAGCAGGACTTCTCTGAGGAACTTTATAGGGAAATATAAAGATCCATGAATAGCTTAGGGCAGTGGTGAAGAACAGGAAATGAGGAAGAGACCCAAACCAACAGGTTATTAAGACATACATTACAGGGCTGGAGGAACAACAAAGTATGGTATTAACACAGGAATAAAAAGACCAATGGAACAGAGACACCAAGAAGAAAAAAATTCACCTACATTTACAGGAGCACATAATAGAGATTATTATAAGAAAGGACATATTAATACTAATAGCTGTCAACACTTATTAAGCACGTACTATGAGTCCAGGACTGTTGTACATGTGTTTTACATTCATTTAATTGTCACAACCCTAAGAGATGGAGATTATCTCCTATTTTATGGATGAGGAACTGAGACTAAAGAGGTTGAGTAACTTGCCCAGTCATCCACCTGGTAAGAGCCAGCGCCAGGGTTTGAACGCAGGCAGCTTGGCTCCAAGAATCTGTGCTCTTGACTATGTTTAACAGCTTCTCTGAGTTTTAATTTTTTTTTTTTAAGATTTTATTTTTTTCCTTTTTCTCCCCAAAACCCCCCAGTACACAGTTGTATATTCTTCGTTGTGGGTCCTTCTAGTTGTGGCATGTGGGACGCTGCCTCAGCGTGGTTTGATGAGCAGTGCCATGTCTGCGCCCAGGATTTGAACCAACGAAACACTGGGACGCCTGCAGCAGAGCATGCGAACTTAACTACTTGGCCAAGGGGCCAGCCCTGAGTTTTAATTATTAATTCATTAGTTATTAACTGAAAATGGTGGAGGAAAATTTAGGTCATTACCTCAAATCATTTACAAAAATAAACTTTAAAAATTCCAAATGGATTAAAAATCTAAATGTGAAAAGTAACACTATTTAGTTAATCGAAGGAAATGTAGAAGAATATCTTAATGATGATATAATGGGAAGGTAGTTCTCAAATAAGACCCTGAAAACACAAACTATAGAAGGGAAAATGAATGGATTTAATTTAGAATTAAATATTTTTGTTCAACACAGTGCCACAGGTTAAAAGAATTGGAGAAGGTATTTGCAGAATGTATAAACCAACAAGGAACTAAAATCTAGAGCATACAAGGAATTCCTGCAAGTCAGGAAGACAGGAAATCCATAGAAAAGTGGGAAAAGGATATAAATAGGCAATGCAGAAAAGGGGAAACCCAAATGCTTAACACGTGAAAATTAACACAATGGGAGACCACCTTACACCCATCAAATTGATAAACATTAGAAAACCAAACAATACCAAATGTTGGGGGCCTATGGGGAAACAGGAATCTTCATGCATGATGCTGGAAAGTGTAAACTGGTGTGACCATTCCAGAGAACAATTTAGTACAATTAGCTATGTACTAGCGCCCTACCCTGGGATGGATACCCATATCCACAAGGAGACAAGTGCCAGTATGGTTAGCGGTGGTTATAAATTGGAAGCGATCTAAGTGTCCATCGATAGGGGAACGTATAAGTAAAATGGGGTCTAATGTACTTAGGGAAGCACCATGGAGCACTCACAAGTGAAACTACGTTACTACAGCATGGATGATCTCAAAAACACAATGTTGAGTAAAAAGGCTTTTTAAAAACAGCATATTATCATATATATGAATTCAAAATCACTACATATTTTTCAAGGTAACATGTATGCAAACTTATGTAAAGTGGGCTGTAAAGACACTCTTTTAACACCAGAATGGGTGTCTGAGAAGGGGAGTGAAAAGGGATGGAGAATAAGGAACGAAGGGAGGAATATAATAAGACACGAGAGGGGCCTTGCACTAGCCCACAGTGTGCCAAGAACTGAGAAGGGTGATCAACTCAATTCTGTGCACTTGAGGTTCTTAAAAAAGCCAATTCCGAGGGCGAGGACCCCACACCCAGAGCGCAGAGGACGGCAGAGGTTCCCGCAAAGGCCGGAGGGCAGCTTGGGAGGGCGGTCTTCTTTCGCCGGGGCTGGGGCTCCCCCAGAGCCGCGGACCAGGGCGGGAGGCAGTTGAGCCCCCTCCCCACACAGCCCCGAGTAGGACGCCCCGAGGCTCGGACCTCCTAGCCAGCCGCCCTGCTCACCTGGCGCCTGCACGGGGCGCGGGCCCTGGGACCGCCATGACCCGGACGCGACCGCTGCGGGAGCCCGGCGGCCTGGGGCAGAGTCCGAAGAGCGCGCGGCCGCGAAGAGGGGCGGGGCCCGGCGCCCGGAGACCACAGACTCTGGCGGATAGAGAGGACAGGCGCCGGCGACGAGGCCGCTCCCGGAAGCGACCCACTCGCCTCTAAAAGAACCAAAGAGTGCCGAGCGTTATAGTCTGTTGACCCGGCGCCTAGAGCGCCACCTCCTGGATCTGGAGGTTTCCCCTTTGACATGGGGAAACCGAGAATGTGACTAAAGTGTTTCGTGACAAGTATTTTATTTTTTAAATTTTCTGCTTGAGGGAGATTGTCGCTGAGCTAACATCTGTGCCAGTCTTCCTCTATTTCGTATGTGGGACACCGCCACAGCATGGCATAGCTTGGTGAGCCGTGTGTATGTCCACACCTGGGATCTGAACCCGTGAACCCCAGGCTTCCAAAGCAGAGCTGGTGAAGTTAACCACTACGCAACCTGGCCAGCCCCATATGACAAGTATTTTAGACTCTGAATATAGTAGTTGTTTCATATATTCTCCCAAAGAAGCCAGAGGGGTCTTTAACAAATTTTTTTAAAAGATTTTATTTTTCCTTTTTCTCCCAAAGCTCCCCAACCCCAGACATAGTTGTATATATTTTCAGTTGTGGGTCCTTCTAGTTGTGGCATGCAGGACGCCGCCTCAACGTGGCCTGATGAAAGGTGCCATGTCCATGCCCAGGATGCGAACCAGTGAAACGCTGGGCTGCTGAAGCAGAGTGGGTGAACTTAACCACTCGGCCACAGGGCCAGCCCCAAGAGGGGTCTTTTAACAACATAACCTTTAACAAGCTTCTGATTGTGATTAGAATAAAATCCAAACGTGGGTTCTATGTTTCTACGGCATAGGTGATGGGGCCCTCCCCTTGGTCTTCATTAAATGGCCGCTCTGTTTCAGCCTCAGGGTTTTTGTAATTGCAGTTGTCTTGGTCTGGATTGCTCCTCCTCCAAGCCTGGAGCTTTCCATGGCTGGCTCATTCTCCTCATTAGTTCAACTGTCACCTGCTCACCCTAACTAATGTCATCCTACCCCTTCATTCCGTATTGCATTACACTTTTATTTTCTTCACAGTATTTATCACTGGCTGAAATCATCTTGTATCCTTGCTTATTATTGTCTTCCCCTACAAGAATAAATTTCATTTGAGCAGGGACTCTGCCTTGCTCATCGCTGTATTCCTAGTACCTGTAGAACACTGCTAGTACATAATGATGTGGAGCAAGGCTGCCCCAGGGAGAGAAGCCCAAGGCGTCCTAGCCTACATGCTGATCTATATGACTTGATTCATATTTAAAGTTATACGACCACACAATAACTAGACCCCCCCCGCACCAGTACCGTTTTAGTGACTTTTTACAGGATCTTTCCTCTGTCTAGCAAAAAATAACTCATGTAACCATGCCTAATAAATTTAGCCCTACCCTCAACACAGTGCAGCGCCTCACTGCCCCTGGGTGCTGTCCCCATGTTATTCTCTGGATAAAAGAGCACTACTACTAGACCTTGAGACTAATGAAATGAGACTAATGAAACTAATGAAGCACCTAAAAACTTTTAAAATAATTCCTTAATAATATCCTGTGCTCAAATTTCCAATTGTCTCATAACTGATATACTTTTTTCACAATTAAAAATAAATCAGGATCCAAATAAGGTCCATACAATGCCGTTGATCGATACTTCTTTGGAGACTCTCTTAATCTCTATGTTCCTCTTCTACCACCTGGGACCAATCACTATCATCTCTCTCCTGTCATTCTGTAAAAACCTTGTACCCGGTTTCCCTTCTTGAATTCTGTCTCCTGCTCTAATCCAGTTCCTAGACGGCAGCCAGGCGAATCTGCAAAATGTAAACCAGATCAATGCCTCACTTAAAACCCTCCTGTAGGGGCCCGCCTGGTGGCTCAGTAGTTAAGTGCGCACATTCCGGCGGCTCAGGGTTTGCTGGTTCGGATCCCGGGTGCAGACATGGCACCACTTGACACACCATGCTGTGGTAGGCCTCCCACATGTAAAGTAGAGGAAGATGGGCATGGATGTTAGCTCAGGGCCAGTCTTCCTCAGCAAAAAGAGGAGGATTGGCAGCAGTTAGCTCAGGGCTAATCTTCTTCTTCTTCAAAGAAAACCAAAAACCTTCCATGGTATGAAGGGCTCTGGTGCCCTGGCCCTGCCCACCACGCCAACCTCTTTAGAGGCCAGGGAAGGAACCTTGTTTTGTGTGTTTACTTCATTAATGCCTCTCTCTCCACAGACTGTCAGCTTCATGAGGGCAGGGACCATATCTGTTGTGTTCACCAATACTGTGTCCCCATTCTCCAGAAGCACTTAGTAAGGACACAATAAATATTTGTTGAGCAAAGATGAGCAAGACAACCCCTAACCTCCCAAAACACACAGGCCACTATCTCTGCTAGTCTGTACCGTTTTCTGCTAGGACTGAACTTCCCCTTTTCCAGCCACTGGACTTCTGGGCTACTTCCTCTCATACATAGACAAAAGGAGAAGAAACTGGTTTTAAAAAAAAGGAATTTGGTAATAACTATCAAATTTTAGGTGATGCAGCAGTCTCACTTCCAGGACTTCTCTTATAGGTCTATTTACCCAAGAGTACAAAGGGTCAATCACGAGGATGTTTCTGCAGCATATTAGGTAATACCAAAACTCTAGAAGCAATCAGAATGCCTATCAAAGGAGGAGTGGCTAAATAGGAATGACACAATCTCTTTGTGGAATACACTTCTCAGCCATAAACAAGAGAGAGGCAGCATCACCATAGTGATGAAGCGCATGGACTTCAGAACCAAGTTACATGGGGTCAAATTCCTGCTGTTCCGCTTAATGTCTGTGTGAGCTTGGGCCAGTTGCCTCAGTTTCCTTATCTGTGAAATGGAGCATAATCATTCCTGCATCAGAGGGTTGTTGCGGGAAATAAGTTAATACATGTGAAGTGTCTAAACAGTACCTGACAATGATGAGAGCTAATAAATGTCGTCCTACATAGCAACATGGAAAAAATGCCCATGCTATGTGATTTGGTTTGTTTTTAATTAACTGTTTTAACTGAAAAAATTAAAAACACATGGTAAAAAAATTCACACAGGATTATAGGGCATATAATGAAAAATAAGTCTGTTTCCCACCCCAGAGGCAAATACTATTCAGTTTCTTAGCAATCTTTCCAGAAATGTTTTATGTATATGCAAACTTATATGTGTGATTATTTTTCACCCACATACACCCCTACCTCTTCCTTGTAAACACTGTCTTGCAGTTTGCTTTTTACACTTTATAGTCTATCTTGGAGATTGTTCCGTATCATACAGACCTACCTCATTCTTCCCTACTGCGTGGTAATCCACCGTATAGAGGAACCATTCATCCAGTTCCCTATTGATGGGCATTGTAGTGGGTTATAGCCTCTTGCTACCACATAGAATGCTGCAATGAATATCCTTGGATATAGCCCAAATATGGCTAAGTGTAAAATAAGGCATACTCTATATTTGTTGTTAAAAAAGCACGTTTGTGTGTGCATGACTATGCACCCATTGAAAACGATTGGGGTTTGTAGGAGCTAGGAATGCAAGGAATGGAGAGAGCAAAAGACAGTTTGAACAAGAGCGCCTGTACATTTAAAGAGCATTTTTTTTCAATGTTACCTACACTGTAAAACCTTCCCAGAAGGTGTCCTCCAAAGCAGAAGCAATCATTTCATCTTCTGGCCCTCTCCGCTCTTGGTTCGCACCTCAGTTACAGACAGTCGTTCCTTTCTGTCGCCCCTGCGAGCCTGCCTAGTCGTCATCCTCATATCCTGTGACACCCAGCCCAGTGCCTAGCGCGCAGAAGATGTTCATTAAATACTTTTGGAATAAAGGAAGGTACCCCTCTGACCCCCATTTCCCTGTATATAAAATTAGGATGGTAAAGTGGACCCACAGCTCATGCCCATAGCGAGAAATTACTGAGCAATGTGAATGCCCTTGAAAAAGATGAAACAGTGCATTAAAATACTCAAGAATAACGACTGAATCTAAAATTTGTCCCATGAGCTGATCAGGTCAAAATGCCTGCTGTGTAGCTGGTTCAAAGACCCGTGGCAGCTTCCCCGTGTGAGACCAGCCTGTTACATTTGTTTCCAGACAAAAGGAAGACAGGGCAGGAGGGACAGAGTTGCTAGCTGAGCAGAGCTGTCAAATCTTCCAGGTCTGAAACCATCTGGGCCTGTTCCCACTCCAGAAGCAAATCATTTTGGAAAGATTGTGCCCCCTGAGCTGCATGTCTGTTAAAAAGTTGGAGCCTTCATATAAGAAAGTACTCAAGGACTCCCTGACCACAGAGCAATCTTAGAGAAGTGAGGAGCTGAGGATGGTGACAGGGGTAATTCATTCAACACTCGAAAGTGTTCACTGAGCACCTGCTCTGTACGTGCCAGGAATTGTTCTAGGTGCTGAAGATACAGCAGTTTCAAAACAGTATCTCTGCCTTCACGGACCTTGAACAGATACAAGCAATAAACAAATAAAATGATATTAAATATAAGTCATACTGCTAAGCAAACTACAGAGGTTGTCACAGGTTGAGTCTTCCAGGATGCACACTTTGAGATGTTCGGCACACTTGAGCTTGGTTGGGAATGCTCTTGGGTACATCTGTGGAAGGGAGGGGAAGGAAGCAAGATTGGGCAGAGGGAGAAATTAAGCAGAGAGGCAGGTCTGATGACAGCCTCGGCCCACTCCATGGAGAGCTCCAGATCTACGTTAGCTTATCTGAGTTGCCTCCTTTCTGCTCAGCCCCAATCAGCCCTTGGTTGTGGACTACTTAGGGAAGATCACGACCTTGGGTAAGTCCGCTCTGTGGCCGAGGCAATCCTTGAAAAGGCCGACAGTGACAGCTGTCTGCTGACTGCACTCCCAGCAGCCGGGGCAGCAAGCCTTCCTCAGGGAAGGAGATCTGGGCTGCACATCTCCATGGCCATCACACAAGGTGCGGGGAGGGACAGGGATGGGGGTGGCAGTGCTTCTTGGGATGCGGTGGTCTGGGAGGGTCTCTCTGAACATGTTTAAACAGCAACCCTGAATGAAGTGAGGGAAGGAGTAGTGCAGATTCTGAGGCAAGAGCATTTTAAATAAAGGGAATGGCAAACGCAAGTGCCCTGAGGAGACAATGTTCTTTTTCTTTCTTTTTTTTTTTTTTTGAGGAAGATTAGCCCTGAGCTAACTGCTGCCAATCCTCCTCTTTTTGCTGAGGAAGACTAGCCCTGAGCTAACGTCCATGCCCATCTTCCTCTACTTTATATGTGGGACGCCTACCACAGCATGGCTTGACAGGGGGTGGCATGTCCACACCCGGGATCCCAAACTGAGAACCCCGGCTGCTGAAGCAGAACATGCCCACTTAACCACTGTGCCACTGGGCGGCCTCCAAGGGAATGTTCTTGATATGTTCACAGAACAGCAAAAAAGTCAGCATGGCTGGAGTGCAATAAGCAAGGGGAAAGTGGTAGAGATGAGCAAGGGCCAGATCCTATAGGGTCTTACACACCATCATAAGGACTTGAGGTTTTATATTTACTGTCGTAGGAAGCCGCTGGAAGGTTGAAAACAGGAGAGTGACAAGATTTGGTTTATGATTTAAAAGGATCACTCGGATGCTGCTATATGGAGAAGGAGGAGCTAGAATGGAGGTAGGAAAACCAGTTAGGCAGCTATTCTGATACCTCAGGTAAGAGAGTATAATGCTTGATCCTATGGGATGGAAGCTGTAGAGAAGCGTTCTCAACAAGGCTGCTCTTGCCCCACCCTCTCCACCCCCATCATGCCAGCCAGGGACATTTGGCAATATCTGGAGATGTTTTTGGTTGTCACAACCAGGAGGATATTACTGGCATCTGGTGGGCAGAGGCCAGGGATGCTGCTTAGCATCCTACAGTAATGCACAGGACAGCTCACCACAACAAAGAGTTACCTGGTCCAAAATGTCCAAAGTGCTGGAGCTGAGAAACCTTGCTTCAGCAGAAGTGAGGAGTACTGGATTTGGGATGTAATTTGACAGTAGAGCCAACAGGATTTGAGTTTGGATGTAGGGAGTGAGAAAAAGAGGAATCTAGAGTGATTCTAAGGCTTTTTGGCCCGAGCAACTGAGTGAATGATGGCACCATTTACTGAGATGGGGAATTCTGGGGGAAGTACAGATTGTGGGTAGGGGGCAGGTGGTAAGCTAAAATTTTGTTTGCGGACAGGTTAAATCTGAAATGCCTATTGGATACTCAGTGGTGATGTTACACAGGCAATTGGCTGTTTGAGTCTGGAGTTAAGGGGAGATGTCTGAGCTGGAGCTGTAAATGTGGGACTCATCAGAATAAATGTGGGATTTTATTCTTTATTTTTTGGTGAAGAAGATTGTCACTGAGCTAACATCTGTAGTAATCTTCCTCTATTTTGTGTGTGGGATGCCGCCACTGCATGGCTTGATGAGCGGTGTTTAGGTCTGCGCCTGGGATCTGAACCCGTGAACCCCCGGTGGCTGAAGAGAAGCACTCGAATTTAACTGGTGCGCCACTGGGCAGCCCCTCCAAAAGCAAGGTTTTAAATCAGTAGACTGCAAGAGATCACCTAAGGAGTGGATGTAGATGGAGGAGAAGAGATCAGGGGACTGAGCCATGCAGGAGTCCAACATCTAGTGGCAGGACCAGGAGAGGAGGAGCAGGAGCCAGTAAGGAGATGGAGAGGAGGCAGCAGGGAAGGAGGAAGTGAGCGTGGTGTCCTGGAAGCCAAGGGAAGCAAGCACTTTAAGAAGCATGACTGGATCGACTGTCTGAATACTGCTGAGGGGCTGCAGATGAGACTAATAATTGCCCACTGGGATGGCATCGTGGAGCTTATCAGTGACCTTGACAGGAGCAGGTTCCATGGAGTGGGTTCAGGAGAGGGAAGGTGAGAAAGTGGAAATGGTGTTATAGGCAATTCTTTCAAAGAATTGTGCCATAAAAGGGGAATAAATAACATGCCAATAGTAGAGAAGGATATGGGGTCAAAAATAGAAAGGCATTACAACACATTTGTAGGCTAAAGGGAAGATCCGGTGGAGAGGGGGAAATTGTTGACGTGATCCTCCACTGCTGCTTACTACGTCTCAGGAACTGCATTAGGCGTCTTATATGGAGTATTTAATTTAACCTTATATGGATTATTTAATTTAACACCAAACCAAGGAGGTAGATGATATTGTTATTTCATTTCTCAGAAGAGAAAACTGAGGCATGGAGAGGATTGGTTGGTTACGTGGCCACGGTCATATGGCTAGTAAGTGAGGGGACATGGATGCAACCAGGATGCCTGGCTCTGAAGCCCACATTCTCACTTTCTTCTTCATCTGAATTTATCTCTTATTGCACATGACCACTGGCTAAAATTTATATCACTGGATAAAATTTATATTTTATCATTTATTCCCCCCTTCAGAGGAAAACAAAACTGTTGACACTTGAAGACTCAGCTGAAGGGGCTGGCCCCGTGGCCGAGTGGTTAAGTTCGCGCACTCCGCTGCAGGCGGCCCAGTGTTTCGTTGGTTTGAATCCTGGGCGCGGACATGGCACTGCTCATCAAGCCACGCTGGGCTGAGGCAGCGTCCCGCATGACACAACTAGAAGGACCCACAATGAAGAATATACAACTATGTACTGGGGGGCTTTGGGGAGAAAAAGGAAAAAATAAAATCTTAAAAAAAGAGAGATTTTGGGGCTGGCCCCGTGGCCGAGTGGTTAAGTTCGCGCGCTCTGCTGCAGGCGGCCCAGTGTTTCATTGGTTCGAATCCTGGGCGTGGACATGGCACTGCTCATCAAACCACGCTGAGGCAGCGGTCCCACATGCCACAACTAGAAGGACCCACAACGCAGAATATACAACTATGTACCGGGGCCTTTGGGGAGAAAAAGAAAAAAAAAAAAAATCTTAAAAAAAAAATAGACAAACGTTTAAAAAAAGACTCAGCTGAAGCTAATTTCTTAGAATTTGTATCTGACTACTCCCACCCCCAACCCCTCCCCTTCTGGAGCAAACCTCTATCAGGGTCTCTGTCACAGGCCGCCCAACCCACCACCCACCTTAATGTGTCTGTTTGCTTGTCAGTCTCCTGCAGTGGAGCAGGAGCCCAAGGGCAGGGGCCACATTGAATTCATCTTTGTATCCGTGGCTGGCAGGACAAGCCCTCAAACAATAAATATTTGTCAAGAAGTTGAATGGATGGATGATTGAATGAAAGTAAAGAGCTACTAGGAATATTGGAAGCCACAGGACAGCTGAATACCGGCATCTAAATTTACAAGCTGTATACATACAAAAGTGCTTTCAAAATTCAGAGCGCAAAGGAATCCCTGAGGGGTGGAAGTTTGAGGGTGAGGGCGCTTGTTAAGAAGTCTCCACCGCCATTCTGTTCAGTAGGTCAGAGGTGAAGTCCAAGCCTTAGTACAGGAGGTTCCTTCCATTTCCAAAGAATTCCATACAAGTATTCCATGGTCTTATCACTGAAGGCCAAGGAATCAGGAGAATTGGATCCAGGCCACATTCTCCACTTACCATCTGGACAGGGTTGTCAGATAGAGCATTGCATGCAATATTTAAGATATGTTATACTAAAAAATTATTATTTATATGAAATTCAAATTTAACTGGGCTTCTGTATGTTTATTGCTCAATCTGGCAAACTTCCAGCTAGATGACCTTGGCCAAGCTGCATATAACCCCTTTGAGCTTCAGTCTCCTTATCTATAAGACAGAGAAATTGGAGCTGTCTTTATTGTCATGAGGATTAAATAAGATCTTCATGTAAATACTTAACACAGTGAATGGCACATGGTAAGTGCCAGATAAATGAGCTAGTAGACGTCATAACATTTATTTTAATTTCATTCTCTCCTAGAGCATTAAAATACAATTCATCAAATTAGATTTACACACAGCTGCTCAGAATTACATGTTAAGTGGTCAGATAATGTGAGTCTGGGTGGCTGGCTATGATGAGATATGGAGAGCTTGAGTCAGTCCTGGGCCCCAAAAAGAGGGTTGATGGAGGATATCCAAATTCTCATTCAGCCACTGATTTCTCAGAGCTTGGAATTACCCCAGATCAGCAAATCAGTCAAGGAAGGATGTGATCGGTAAAAAAAAACCGGTAGGGGGCAGTGTGTGCATTCTGGGATAGAACTGGGATACCACAGGGTAAGTCAAACAGCATCAGCTGCAGGTTTTTCACATTTAGAGAACAAAGAAGGGCCTAAGAAAGCCCTGAGAGTGCACTGGTCAAGAGGAGGGTCAGTGGGCCGGCCCCGTGGTACAGCGGTTAAGTGTGCATGTTCTGCTTCAGCGGCCCAGGGTTTGCCGGATCGGATCCCGGGTGTGGACACGGCATCACTTGGCAAGCCATGATGTGGTAGGCATCCCACACATAAAATAGAGGAAGATGAGCATGGATGTTAGCTCAGGGCCAATCTTCCTCAGCAAAAAGAGGAGGATTGGCAGATGTTAGCGCAGGGCTAGTCTTCCTCAAAAAAAAAAAAAAAAAAAAGAGGAGGGTCAGTGAGGCCCCCAAATCACCAAGTACATCAGTCTATAGGGGACCAGGCCCTATGGGCTATCAATGGGAGGAAGCTGTGTAAAATGAGAAACCAATGCAAATTTGGGCATACACTGTGTTGAAAAAAAAGAGACTTTTGTATGTTGAAAGACACCAAAAAGCCAAAAGCAAGTGATAGACCAAGACAAAAAATTTGCAAACTGTATAAGAATTTCAGAATGTATAAAGATGTCCTACCAATCATTAAACCAAAGACAAAAAAAAAGAGAAACGGATGACAAATATGACAATAATTCACATAAATACAAATGGCCAATGAACACAGAAACAGGGAAATACAAATTGAAACAAGTAAAGGGAGTTTCTGCCTTATTTTCCTAAGATTATAAAGGGGAATAACCTGATATGCACTGAGCACATATTCTGTGCCAGACATTGTGCTAAGAGCTTTCTAAACATTAAGTCAGTATTTAATCTGTACAAAAACCTTGAGAAGTAGGAACAAATGGTGTTCCCATTTTACCTAAAGAAAGATCCAGCTCAGAAAGATTAGTAACTTGCCTGGAATTCTCCCAGCTGGAAAGGGCAGAGCCAGGTTGGGACCCAGGTTTGCGTGGTTCCAAATCCTTCCTCTCCCCACACTGGCATTTCTGGGACTTTAGTCAAAACAATATCTAATGATTGAATACGATACTTTGGAGAAGGCCCTGGAAGCTGTGAACCCCAAGCAGCCAAAGAGGAATAGAAAAGTAAAAACAAATAAAAATCTCAAACAGCCTTGGGAGTAGGACTGGTGAAGCAACGTGCTTTGGCAGAGCATGGAAAGCTGGAAAGTGGGGATTTTGGGACTGAGGACATGGGAATTCGGAAGGCCAACTAGGGGGCAGGCAACCAGTTCATGGCTGCCTTCTAAGCTGGATGGAGTCTGGCTGACCTGAAGGCTCAGAGCGTTAGAGGCTGGAACCCAAGGAATCTGTTTGTCAGTCCACTGCATGCTGAGTTGCAATTCTTATTTCTAAACCTTCCAGGCCAGAGTCCGCAACTCCCTCCCCCATTCTCGCACCTGCTGGCAGCAGGGGCTCCAATGAATGGACAAGTTCCACGAATTCTTGCCCCTCCCCCCACCTTTTACATAGCCAAGCCCGGGGACAAAAGGCGCCCTGGGTCTGGGTCTCCTTCCTCGGGCTCCTGCCAGCTCCGGTGAGTGCCAGACAGCTGGAGCCGAGCTCCACACCGAACCATTTACATTTTTTACAGCACCCCCCCAACCCACTCCCCTCTCTCCCTCCTGACTGCAGCCAGGGCCATGGGTCCGCTAGACCCCAGCACCCTCCTCATAGTTCCCTGGAGGTTGAGGGTAGTGGCCTGTGAAACAGCCAGGGCAGCAGGAATACCGATAGGGTCTCCATGCTGGCGTCCACACCCTAGAATCCTGGGCTGAAGGGACAGGCCCTTTGTCCAGGACAATACATCCCACCCACGCAGCAGCAGCAACCGGAACTTGCTTGCCTGTGATCCTGATTCCAGACCTCACATGGTGGTGGCCTTGTAGGCTCTCGGTCCCTATCTTTCTTGGATGGCTCCCTAACACACTAATAAATGCAGCTACTATTTATCGAGCACCTACTGTGTGCCTGGGACAGTGCGAAATGCCGTTGCATCTCTTCCCTCATTTAATTCTCACAATAACTCAAGGTGAAACAAGCATGGACCCCATTTTCCAGATGAAGAAAAAGGCTCAGAGAGGAGATCCTCAGCCGAGGCGTCCACATAGTCAGCTGGCAAGCAGCAGTAGCACCAGGACCTGAAGCCAGGTCTCCCCCACACCCCGACTTGAGTGGGAGTCTGAGGACCAATTGGGCAACTCCTTCCTTAATCTCTCTTGCACAATTCCTGAGTCCCTGCTATTTACCTGTTTACTAACTGGCTCCAAAATTGGACAGGCCATCATCCCGACTTTTCGCAGTCCTCAGGGCTGGCCCCACCTGGGCTCCCCTTGCCCTCCTAGGTGGCCGCCTACAGAAGCCCACATTTTGTTTCCAATACTAGCTCAGCAGGGCAGGCCAGGAAAAGGGACAGTTATTCCTCACCTCTGTGAGAAGCCCTATCAAGATTCAGGCCTGGCTCGGATTTGCTGCTCCCTTGCAGGCCCTGTCCCTGTGGACTGGGCCTAGCTTCAGACAAAACGAGTGCTGGTTGATTGTAACTGGTGTGTTCCACCTCTTCTGATAGCCTCCCATAGCGTCTCCAACTTCCTAGGTTATGGGCCAACACATCAAAAGGCACCCTGCGGGGAGAGGAAGAGAAAGCCTGTAGCCTGGCCACCTCCTGCCTTAGCTAGAAAAGCTGAAACACAGCCACGGAAGTGGTCACGGTTCCAGTCAGCCCAGCCAGGCCCTCCACCTCAAAGGGCCCAGCAGATCCCATCCTTTGACGGCCTCAGAAGCCACTTCAGCCACAATAATTCCATGCATGTACCCAGCAAAGGACAACACAAAGTGTTTTAGTTCATTTACCAAAATACAAAAATACATACATAAGTATATAAATACTTACCTACATATTCTGTTCTTTGACTAAGCAGTTGTACTTGGTGAATCTTACAGAAATGTTTGCCCAATATGTACAAATATGTCTCCTGCACATTGATTGTAATAGTGAAAAACTGGAAACAACCTAAATGTCCACTTGCAAGGGATTGCTTAAATACATTATTGTACATCCCTACAATAAAATATCCCACAGCTGCTAAAAGGTGTGAGGTAATTTTATATGTACTGACAAAGAAAGAGATCCATGACATATTGTTGGGTGAAAAGAAGCAGGTAGCAGAACAATATGTAAATGTCCCTCCATTTTTGTTAAAAAAATGTATTCATTAAGGTAGAAAGTAGACAGATACTTTTTTTTTTTAAGATTTTATTTTTTTCCTTTTTATCTCCAAAGCCCCCCAGTACACAGTTAAATATTCTTTGTTGTGGGTCCTTCTAGTTGTGGCACGTGGGACGCTGCCTCAGTGTGGTTTGATGAGCAGTGCCATGTCCGTGCTCAGGATTCAAACCAACGAAACACTGGGCTGCCTGCAGCGGAGCTCGCAAACTTAACCACTCGGCCATGGGGCCAGCCCCAGAAAGATACTTTTTTAACCTGAGGACTTAGGGCAGTGATTCTCACCTTAACTGCACATGAGAATACCCGGGAATTAAAAAAAATCCAGAGGCCCAGGCCACACTCCAGACCAATTCTATCACAATCTCTTGGGGTGGGAAGGAGGCATTTTTTTAACTTTCCCCGGTGACTCCAGTGAGAAGCCAACTTGGGTAACACTAGCTTAAAGAGAGAGAAGGAAGAAAAGGTTGATTTGGAAAGAAAAATGAGGTTGTAACCTCTTTACTTGACATGAAGTCTAAGCGCATACTACCTGCTCTGCTCTTTCTGGGAAAAGAAAAGGCCTAGGGTGGCCTCGAAGTACCACTGGACTTAAGTGAGCACTGAGTGTTGAAGTCTAGCCCTTAGCGATACTGAACTTTCTGACAACATCTGAGGTATTCTAGAAGTTGACCACTTCACTTCAGGAGATCGAGCCTTCAAGGGCAGAAAGAGGGGGAAGAGCCCATGTTGCTGCCGCCTTCTGGAGGACATGGGCCACCACCTCATTAGTAAACAGGGAATGCACATAAAGCACTTGGCACAGACTTGGCACAGCTCCCAACACGGGAGAGGCGCTCTATAAGCGGGAGCTTATTCATGTTCAGGAATGGAGGGAGCTCAGAGATGACCTCAGTGTCTGCTGAGTGCCAGGCACGTATACGGTGTATAGTTTCATCCTCCCAAACAAGCCTTTGAGCAAACGTTGATAACCTATTTTACAGATGAGGAATCTCAAGCTTACCTGGGTTTGCGTCTTGTCAGAAGCTAGAATTAAAGGCCAGTTCTGTTCAACTCCAAACTTTGTACTTTGCTTACTACACTCTGTCCCTTCTTAGGGACCTCTGGGGCAGGGAGTTAACTGTGATCAGGACTCTCGTTTTCATACTCACTCTTCACATACCTCCAAAGGAAGGGAGCATGTGACTGAAGTGACCTGGATTACTCTGCTTAGAGATCACAGGACACCTTAAGACTGTCCCCAAATATAGGCAGTATGCTCGTTGACATGGGTCTTAGAAGTACCTTTTCGAATATCATGTCTACCCAGGCAAGGGAAACAAATGAAAAAACAAACAAATGAGCCTACATCAGACTAAAAATCTTCCATATGGCAAAGGAAACCAACAACAAAACAAAAAGACAATGCACCACCTGGGAGAAAATATTTGCAAATCATATATCCAACAGAGGGTTAATTTCCAAAATATGTAAAGAACTCATGCAACTCAACAACAACAAAATGAACAACCCAATCAAAAATGGGCAGAGGATATGAACAGACATTTTTCCAAAGAGGTTATACAAATGGCCGACAGGCACACGAAAGGTGTTCAACACCGCTAATCATTAGGGAAATGCTAATTAAAACTACGGTGAGATACCGCCTCATACCGATCAGAATAGCTATAATTAATAAGACAAGAAATGACAAATGTTGGAGAGGATGTGGAGAAAAGGGAACCCTCATACACTGCTGGTGGGAATGCAAACTGGTGCAGCCACTATGGAAAACAGTATGGAGATTTCTCAAAAAATTAAAAATAGAAAAACCACATGATCCAGCTATTCCATTAGGGGGTATTTATCCAAAGAACTTGAAATCAACAATTTAAAAAGATTTATGCACTCCTATGTTTATTGCAGCATGATTCACAATAGCCAAGACCTGGAAACAAGCCAAGTGCCCATCAACTGATGAATGGATAAAGAAGATGTGGTTTATAAACACAATGGAATTCTACTCAGCCATAAAAAAAGATGAAATCATGCCATTTGTGACAACATGGATGGACCTTGAGGATATTAGGCGAAGTGAAACAAGTCAGATAGAAAAAGACAAAGACCACACCCTATGATTTCACTCATATGTGGAAGATAAACACATAGATAAGGAGAACAGATTAGTGGTTACCAGAGGGGGAGGGGGTGGGAGGAGGGTAAAAGGGCACAAATGTATGGCGATAGATAGAAACCAACTATTGGTGGTGAACGTGATGCAGTCCATACGGAAACTGATATATAATAATGTACACCTGAAATTGACATGTTATAAGCCAATATGATCTCAATTGAAATTGAAAAAAAAGACTGTGCCCAAACGTGGTTCTGAAAGGCCTGAAGTTGAAGCTACACATGAAAGAAAAGGAAAGTTCTATCTCTGAGCCCAAAGGGAAACGTTAGCTTTGGACATTTGCTCCACACTGCAGATAGGTCTGAGCAGAGGACTCCTGTTTTCCACCTGCAAACCCCACATTCCCTCCTCCCTCACAGCAACAGCTGCTGACCAGGTTTTCCCACCTGTTTAGTGGCCTGTCCGGTAAGTTTCTCTTCCCACCTCAGAGAACTTGGTTCTGTCTCCTAGTCGCTCTCACTTCCCTTGAAAAAGGAAGGTGCCCTTGGGTACTGACCTGTTGTCTCTTCCTAACCCTTTTCACACCACTTGAATCAAATAGTCAAAAGCAGGGATTTATTGAGCACCCACCATACCCAGCAGTGTGGGTAGCACATTGGATTATCCATAGCTTCCTCCACCTGGAATCCCTGCTCCATCGTCTTTGTCTCCTGGGCAGCATGGCTCCCATGACCCCTTCTCCACGAAGCCTTCACAGATCTCCATGTCTTCATGGCACTCGGGCACCTCTACTGTATGGCTTCCCATATTCTGTGCTTGGGTTATGGCTTTTTGTATGCATATCTCTCCCACTAGACTAAGCATTTCCTTGAAGGTAGAAACAATCTTGTACTTATTTTTGTATTCTTCAAGCACCCAACACAGTGCCTGGCATATTAAAAAATATTTATATAGTTGTTTGCTTAATACTCTTTGAAATACTTTCTAAAATACCTGGGGCTGGCCCGGTGGTGCAGCAGTTAAGTTTGCACCTTCCGCTGTGGCGGCCCTGGGTTTGCCGGTTCGGATCCTGGGTTCGGACATGCCACTACTTGGAATGCCGTGCTGTGGTAGGTGTCCCACATATAAAGTAGAGGAAGATGGGCATGGATGTTAGCTCAAGGCCAATCTTCCTCAGCAAAAAGAGGAAAGATGGCAGCAGTTAGCTCAGGGCTAAGCTTCCTCAAAAATAAATAAATAAAGAGTAGCAGAAATGGGCTGACGAAAAGTAAAAGTAAGGAAATCGTAGAATAAGAGCCAATAATAACAATAATAAGAATAATAAGCCTCACAACACAAATAATATTTGAGTGCTTATATAAGCCCAGCACTGTTCTAATTGCTTTACATGCATCATCTCATTTAATCTTTTTTTCTTTGAAGAAGATTAGTGACCGTGAGTCTGAGAGAACTCAAAAAGAAGACACTGCTTTCCAAACTTTACAGGCTAACATTCCGTGGGTAAAAATTGTCAAACTCCCCAATAAAGGTATATTTGTTTATAAAGTACATATACTCACTGATGAACTAATATGTGCATTATAAAACACAAAAATAAAATTGAGGGGCCAGCCCAGTGTCTTAATGGTTAACTTCTCATGCTCTGCTTCAGTGGCCTGGGGTTTGTGGGTTCAGATCCCAGGCCAGACCTAGCACCACTCATCCAGCTATGCTGTGATAGCATCCCACACACAAAATAGAGGAAGATTGGCACAGATGTTAGCTCAGCGACAATCTTCCTCAAGCAGAAAGAGGAAGACTGGCAATAGATGTTAGCTCAGGGCCAATCTTCCTTACAAAAGAAAGAAAAAAAGAAAAGACTGAGAGGAAGTATAAATACACGTGGAAATTCTGCTGAGGATCATCTTGCATCCTGCCTTGGGTAGACACAGGTCCCTCCTGAGTTCCCTGGTGCAGTGACTGGTTCTGTGGGATGGATCCTGGCACTAGATACAGGAGCGGACTTCACATCACCATTTCCTATGATGACCCTCAGTGGAGGTCCACACCATGACACAGAAAAAGCATTTCAGTGACAGCAGTTCTAGAGGGGCCAAAATAACGTGCTCCAAGTTTGTACCTCTCTGATTGGCTGGTTTGATCTAGTAATAACTATTTAAAGGCCAACTAATATTAATTGAGCCTTTTCTATATGACAGTCACTGTTCTATGCTTTATTTGCACTTCCTCATTTAATCCTTATCACAATCCTATGAGGCCATTATAATTATAATCACATTTTACAGATGAAGAAACTGAGGCTCAGAGAGGTTAATTTGTTCATGGGGTAGAGCACGTTTAAACTCATGATTATGAGGTTCTGAAGCCAGTGCTCTTAATCATCGTTCTCTATGGCCTCAGAAATTTTGAATACAGAAGAGCTTAAACAGTAGTTTTCCCCTTTTTACAAATCATCTTTTTTTCTTTTTTTACAAAAAGCATGTATTCTTGTGGTAAAAAATGCAGACAAAACTGAAGTGTCGGGGCTGGCCTGGTGGCGCAGCAGGTGAAGCACTCTGCTTCAGTGGCCTGGGGTTTGCTGGTTTGGATCCTGGGTGTGAACCCACACACTACTCGTCAAGCCATGCTGCAGTGGCATCCCACGTACAAAATAGAGGAAGATTGGAACAGGTGTTAGCTCAGGGCCAATCTTCTTCACTAAAACAAAACTGAAGTGTGCAAAGTAAAAAAGCCACCTCTCCCCACAAACACGTTCACCAGGGTTTCCCATTACTTTGCTGTTTGTAAAGTCTTTCAGATTGATTTTTGCAAAGTTGGGATCCTAAGGTATATTTTATTCGGAACTCCCTCTTTAACTTGGCTATCTCTCCAGGTTGGTTCATCCCACATTAGGAGCAAGTGATACAATGGACTCCTGACTCCTGCTGCTGCTGTTTTTTTTCCTCCAGCTGACTGTAAAGGGTGGTCCCTTTTCCTTCTCTCCTCTTTTTCCTCCTCTCTTCCTCTGTTATCTCTTCCACTGCCTCGTCTTTAGATCTTATCTACATGCTAGCAACTTCCAGACTTCCTTCCCTCTTTACCTGGAACACTGCAATTTTCTGTATTTTCAATTTGCTCTGTTGTTGGTTTTAAGCCTATTCAAAACATACTTGGAGAATGTATATTTGTATTTGCAAAAAGAAACTCTGGAAGGAAACGAATAAAAGTAGTCGTGTGTAGTGGTGGGGAGTGGAGGGAACTGGGAATAAATTAACCAAGATCAAGGGCACCAGCCCTGAGATTAAGAACAGTGATGGGGAGACCTCGGGGGGTTGGCCTGTGGTCTTGTGTCCTCCTTATGGATGAAATAGAGGTGACAGAAGAAACACAATGAAATTGGGAGGAGAGGACCACAGCCCTGGAAGTCTTGTATGAGGCCTAACCAGTCCCCCAGTGGGGAAACTGTTTCCTTGGGGTGGGAGGAGGGGTCAGTTATGCACAGGCCTTCTTCCCTCTCCAGGTAAGTTCCCTGAGGACAGCTGCCCAAGGCCACCTAGCCAAGGCCTTGCAAACAAAGTAGGTGTTAATCCACATCGCCAACGACTTTGCCCACCCAGGCACCTTGGCTGGCGCTCCTCCTGGCTGAGGACAGGGACTGCCCGCTCCCCGTCTGAGTGGAAGTCTGCAGGCAGTAAGTTTCCTTCTCCCTTGCTTTCAAGTGATGCTCCCACTCCTCGAAAATCAGTATTTAACCTTTCTATTCTAAAACTTGTTACACATGCCAAATTTGAAAGAATGGCAAAACGGACCACTCTGAATGAATATGGTAAAATGAACCTGAGTCAATAATTATTGACATTTTGCCATATACACTTTACCCTTCTTTTCCTCTGAGGTCCTATCATTTCATCCCTAAATTCTTATATGTATATCTGAAAATGTAAGACATTTTCTATTGTCAGTCCTAACAAATTTAATGTTAATTCTTTAGTATATGCTGCTACCCAGTCTAGATTCAAATTTACCACAAAATTGAATGACTTTAAAGGCATTAGTGGGCCGGGCCGGTGGCGCAGGGGTTAAGTTCGCACGTCCGCTTTGGTGGCCTATGGTTCACCGGTTGGGATCCTGGGTGCGGACATGGCACCACCTGGCAAGCCATGCTGTGGTAGGCGTCCCACATATAAAATGGAGGAAGATGGGCACGGACGTTAGCTCAGGGCCAGTCTTCCTCAGCAAAAAGAGGAGATTGGCAGCGGATATTAGCTCAGGGCTAATCTTCCTCAAAAAAAAAAAAAAAAAAGCCATCAGTAGTGCCAGATTAGAGTTGCAAGTGAAACCAGAGAAGCCAGCATCAGTCTGATAGCCCTCTTAGCACAGGTCTCTGAGAAATGCCAGTGTCCAGGAGTGAGGGGCTCAAGAAACAGTTGTTCCTTTCCTTGGTAATAAACAGGTAATGATATTTCTTACTGAGCACTTACTGTGTATGCACCTGGGCTATGGCTTCTGACTTGAAGCGACTACATTAGCTTTTTGTGTGTCTTCCACATCCTTGGGCATAATGCCAACATAGTGTAGATGCTCAACTAATTGTGATTTGACTTGCTAATCATATCTTGATATTTCCCTAGTATTAAACATTTCATCACAGCCAAGGAGTGACATCAGTGTTTTATTCAACCCTTTAAATAAAGTGGATATCATTATCCCCATTTTACAGATGAGGAAACTAAGGGTCAGATTTGCCTAAGTTCCCTTAACTAGGAAGTAGAGGAGTTGAAATTTAACTCATGTTGGTCTGACCCCAGAGTCTGAGTGATCATCTGTCTCTTGGTAATCGCCAAGGGACTCTGGTAGGAGCAGTAAAGCCCTGAGACCTGGGTAGAGACAAAGAGAGGGTAAAAAGGAAGAGTGGAGGAGGAGGGAAAAGAAGAAAGGACAAAAAGGAACAAAGATAGAAACCAGGAGATTATGGTGTCATGGAAGTAAAATGAGCAGACACTGAATTTAGGGCCCTTGGGTACAGTAAACACGATAGGCTTTTGTTGTGTTGAGGAATGAAAGGGAAACCTTTCAACCCTTAGACTCTAGAGTCATGTCTGTAGACATCACTGTCCTCAGGGCTCCCCCAGGACCTGGCACATATTAGGAGCTCAAATACCTGTTGAATGAATGACAGTGCTTGAGTGAATGAATAACAACAAATGATTGAATGAATGATAGACTGATATATAAATTATTTAAGAAGGCATTGAGTGGATGAATTAAGTGAATGGACAGATGGCTGAACTCTTTAAATCTCCATAGAAGAGAATGAGTAGAAAAGAGACCTAAATCTAATGGCATTGTTTACTGAGCATTTTATTCAAACTTGTGCTAAGAACTTCAAGAGCAGTTTTTCACTTAATCCTCATAGCTCCCTCTCCAGTATCATTATCACCATTTTTAAAGTGAGGAATTAGGTCTGGAGACGGGAGGAAACTTGTTCAATGGCACAGAGGGGCAGAGCTAGAATTTCAACCCCCCCATTCCACTCCGAAACTCAGACTCTTCTCTACCCGGTGAGTGTTCAATAAACACTTCACTCAATATTGTTTTTTGGAGCTGATGCAAATACAGGTGAACCTCCACTTATACAACCACTGGACAGCTGTAAATTTAAACATAGTTAATTACTTATCTCAGCTCATAATTTAAAGGAAGCTTTTCTATTGTATGTCCCTTTATAAGTGAAGGATTACCCTCGATTCATCAGCTTCCTAAATCTGAATTTTGTTCAAAGCAAGGTACATATTAACCAAAGATGTCTACTTGTAGGATTTGGTTTAATTATTGCTGGGAATCTGGGAGTTTTTGGTGTTTGGACACCTATGACTAGGCCCTTAATTTGGTGACACCTAATCTTAACAGTTTAAAATAAATGGAAATTAAAATTTACCAAATCCAGAATCCATTAAAGAAAAGACACGTGTTTAACATATACAAAAATAAATAGATTTCTTCAGGATAAAAACCACCATCAGCAAAGCCCAATTATAAACCACAAACTCAGAAAAAATATTTCTAATTCCTATCATAGGCCAAGGACTGTCTTTATACAAAACTCTCACTAATCAATAAGAAAAAGGTCTATAGCCCAATAGCAAAATGGGCAAAGGATCTTCACAGGAAAGGAAACATAAATGGCTGTTAAATATAGGAGAAGTGCTCTCCCTTACTCATAATGAAAAAATGTAAATTAAAATCATACCAAAGGACTAATTTTTCTATTAGATTGGCAAAGATAAAAAAAAAATGTGATAACACTGTGCTGGCCAAGGGGTAGGGAAACCACACTCTCACACTGTGTTTTTGGGGAAATAAACTGGTACAACGTCTAAGGAGGGGAATTTGGCAAAATCTATGCAAATTACTACCACACATACACCTTGAAAATATAGTTATACCTACAAATGTACAAAATTATGTAGGTGCCAGGTTACCCACTGTAGCATGGTTTAAGAGTGAAAGCTGGAAATGACCTTAATGTTCCTCCATAGAGAATGGACAGTACATTATGTTCCTTCATAAAATGGAGTTCATGCTACGTCTGGACACCTGCTAAGAACATTTGAAATGTGGCTGGTTCTAATTGAGGTGTGCTTTCAGTGGAAAATGCACACTGGATTTTCAAGACTTGGTACAAAAAAGGAATGTAAAATATCTCAATAATTTTTTATATGATTTCCCGTCAAAATGATAATATTTCAGATCTATTGGTTTAAATAAAATATATAAAGTTAATTTCACCTGTTCCTTTAGATTTCTTTTTTTAAATGTGGCCACTAGAAAATGTAAAACTATGTTTGTAGCTCTCATTACATTTCATGGGACAATGATGGTTTTGGATAAAAAAAGAAACTGAAAAAGCTAAGTGCATCAGAGTGTTGGGTGTACTAACATCTGTGCTTTAGAGAAAGGAAAAAAGCGCCCTCTGAAAGATCTGCTTGTTTATATATAATGTATTTCTGGAACGATAGCCTAGAAACAATATTGGTTACTTCTGGAGAGAGAGACTATAGACAGGGAACAGGACTGAAATTTGAATCCTGAATACTTTAGTGAATTCCTGAACCAAAATTTACAAGCATTTTGAATATGTTATTATTTATATATCATTTATGTATATAATATATATTATTTACATATATAATATATATTTAGTCAAAAGTAGTTCTAAAGGGGGCCAGCCCCGTGGCCGAGTGGTTAAGTTTGTGTGCTCTGCTTCGGCAGCCTGGGGTTTCGCCAGTTTGACTCCTGGGTGTGGACACAGCACTGCTCGTCAGGCCGTGCTGAGTGGCGTTCCCACATGCCACAACTGGAAGGACCCACAACTAAAAATGCACAACTATGTACCAGGGGGCTTTGTGAGAAGAAGGAAAAATAAAATCTTAAAAAAAAAAAAAAGTAGTTTAAAAAATGTTTAACATAGAACAAAAATATGCATAGAGAGACTAGAAAAATATACATGTGCAGATGCACAGAAAAAGACAAAAATGCACAGAAAAAGAACTGGCAGATCGGCATAGTGAACAGAATGTGTTAGGGACCCAAAGAGAGGACTTGCTCAATTTCCTCTATTTTTCACTCCATACCTTTTGGATCTTCTGTAAAGAGAATGTTTAATTTGTGTAAGTCTAAGAACAAAACTAGATTAGAAAGAAATACATCAAGATGTTCACAATAGCTGTCTTTAGACAATGAGATTATAGGTAATTTTTTCTTCCTTCTACTTTACTTTTAAAATTTTCCCAATTATTCTAAGTTTTCTTAATTAGTCCATAAATAAGACTCTTACCTTGGTAATGGAAGCGCCAACAAACCTTTTTTCCCCGCTATAGTTCTTTTTTAAAAAATACTTTTAAAGATTCCATTAGCTTTTTAAAGAATTTCAAATGATCTTCATTGCTTTTTAAAATGATAGCAAGTAATTCAGACTCCTTATAAAATGTCAAACAACACAGAAAGATACAATGTGAAAGAAAAAGTATCTCATAATTCCATCTCCATCTACAAGATAACCACTGTTCTCTGAAACTTGTTAATACTGCGTTTATATCAAGAACTTAAAAATGATTTCAAATTAAGTGGAGAGGTGAGAACTGAAATACACTTGCTTTGTGTCAAGCACAGTCCTAAATGCTTTAAATTTATCATCTCATTGAACCCACCCAACAACTCTCTTTGGTAAGTGTTATGCCCCTGTAACAGCTAAATCCTGACTTGAGAGTTTAAACAATTTGCCTAAAGCCATACTCTCGGAGGGCAGGATTGGCATTCAAATCCAAGTCCAGGAGACGCTAAACCACTGCCTCAGGCGACTGCCATCATGGTGGGTGGGGCTGGTGTGGTTCTGACTTGAGCTCACATCTGGTGCGCCCCCCTCCATCCGCTCCTGGGAAAGGCATTTGATAAAGCTTTTTGACTTAGGTGATAAATACAGAGCTCATGATTGGCAGAGGAGAAAATGATAATAGTGGAGCTGGGGCAGAACAGACACTGGGGGGCATTTTACAGTGGTCGCCAGGGGTAAGGCGGTAAAGAGAATGGGGGGGGGTGGAACTGGGAGCCCAGGAGAGAGGCAGCTAGCCCCAGTACTCCAAAGGGTTAACGCCGGGCAGGAAAGCCCCTGGGGGGAGCTACCACCAAAGGCTGCAAGCCAGCGGCCTTCACCTCCCCCACCAGCAGGGACTAGGCGGGCGGCTAGGACTGGTTCCTCCGGGATTATCGGAGGCCCCTGGGCTGAGGTGAGCTGCGGGGAGGGACAGAAGCCCCAGGTACCGCACACTCCCAATTTCTGGCGGGGCTCAGAAAACTAGATGTCCTGGGATAGGCGCTCTGGCCCCCGACAGAAGCAGCTCTGACCCAGGCACACTTTGGGAGTGAGTGGGTTGAGCCCCAGCCTGAGGGATGCTCAGAGAAAGGTGGGGATGGAGGCCTCGGAGAAAGTGGGGCCTTTTTGGAAGGGAAGGGGGCCTGCACCAAGGGGAGAGCTGTTTCTCCAGCTGCCTTGTCTCCCAGGACCAGAGATGGGGAGCTACCTCAGGAAGAGATGAGTCTTGGGGGTTCAGAGGGCCCCAAAATCTAACCAGTCATCCAAGGCCAGTTTGCAGCTTTGCTCTCAGGCCCCTCCCCATCTTAGTCTGACCACAGACTTTCTTTCCTTAGGTCTTTCTATCGAAACCTTCTCCTCCTCTCCCCTCCCCCCAAACTCTTTGGAAATCTTTCCACTTTCTTTCAAGTTTTCCCTGGGCAGTTTGGAGTCTGTTTCAGAGCCAGGTCAGGGCGCTTTAACACCCCCAGCTGGGGAGAGTGGACGAGACAATAGCCGCTATCACTTTACCATTGGAAGTGACCCCCGAATTTGCACTTCTTTCATCTTGGGACCAGAGCACTTGAGGGTGGGCGATTTCCTGGGGGGAGTGGCTTAAGTCGCTTCCCCGCCGGCCAGTTGGCTGTAGACCGTCCATGCTCAATGGTCCACTACAGATATGAAACCAGTTCTGGAGTGAGAGTGGCGCTCAGCTGTGGACACTGCCCACTGGGTGACTTAAATGTCCCAAGTTGGAAGGTGGAGAGAGAAGTGGACGCCCCCAGGGCTCTGGGCCACCCTCGAGGTCAGTAAACTAGGAAGTTTCCTCAAAATTAGGAAGGGTGGGTGCCTCCTACAGCTTGGAGCCCCAGGGGAGTGGGGAATGGCCTTGGGACACTAAAGAGCCCAAGGGTCACTGAGTGACTCCTTGAAGATGCTGCAAGCGTGTGTGCGTGTGTGTGTGTGTGTGTGTGTGTGTAGAGGGGAAGGGGAGGCATTGTTTCAAGTTCTCTTTCTCCCCACCCCCACACGCTCGCCTATCTCCCCTCTCCACCCTGCACAATGGTCTGGCCTCGGCCCCTCCCCAGACTCCCAGAGATTCCCAGGTTGGGTCCCTTGTCTCAGATACCCCTGACCAGCCGGCTTCCTCTCCTGGCACCCCCAGGGGCGACTGGTGGCCTGCCATCCCCTCATGGGCCGCACTCCCCGCTTTCCTACCTTCCAGGCACGTGGTTTACTAGAGCAGCTGAACTTGCAAGCCAGAGGCGAGGTTGACTTGGTGGCCTCGGGCCTACCCTGGTGCCCCTAGGTAGTCGGGCTGCCATTGGTGGTGGGAGGTTCCTGGGAAGTCACACCCATCTCCTACTGGGCCTCCTGGCTACCGGGGAGGGAGCCAAGATGGCTGGCACTCCCTGGAGCTGGGGGGCGCACGCAGCCGGGGCAGCTGGGCCAGCGAGACTGGGGGAGTGGAGCCAGGCTGGGTGAGGTGCCAGCTGGTCTACCACAGTCTTAATCTCACCAAGGGCTGAGGCCTGTGTGGCCCTCCCTCATGCTTCTTGGGCCCGGTTGACTATGGAGACTGAAGGGCCCACTTTATGAGGGACAGGGAGAAAAGGGGGGATGGGAGAACACGGGGTCCTTGGTGAGCAAATGCAGAGCCCAGGCTGAGGCTGGCGGGGAGGCAGTTTGTTCTAGAGGTCAGAGGAGACTTACCAGCATTGTGTCAGCGGATCGCTCGCCCTGCATAGAGCCCTGGCTCACCGCTTCTGAAATGCAAGGGACAGAGGCCAGACCTGGGCTCCAAGACCCCATCTGTTTGAAACAAGGAGATTGGGGGAGGAGGAAAGCTGGCCTTGAAGGTGAGGCTTTGTCTCCTGCAGAGTTGCCCATGTCCATTCATTCGTTCCTTGACTCCAGAGTCCTTCCTAGATGCTAAGATGCTGGCTGGACCCTTTGTGGATGCTGTTTTATTTCCTCCTAACCTCAAGCCAGGAGAGCCTGTATAATCCAAGGGGGTCTTGCCTCTTTGGTTTCCTGCCTTTTCAGATCCCTTCCAAGAGTTGTGGGGGCCAGGAAAGGCCAGCTGGGCAAAGCCCATAGATTAGCTCTCATTTTCTGCATCTCATTCCGTGAATGCACCTGGCAATTGTCTGATCTGCTTTGCATTGCGTTCCAGGGAGCCATTGTTGAAAAGACTGTTGCACCTGAACCCCATCAAACAGTTGTCTACTTAAGGATGATTGGCTTCCCCATATAGCCTCTGGCCTTTCCTCACTGCTCCGTTCTCTGGCGATCAGAGCCACTTGAGTGGGTGTGGCATCCAGGGAGCTGCTTTTTCTCAGCCAGCTTTTGAGGAAAGCAGAAGCAGAGCATTACCCACTCACACCTCCTCTTACCTCTTTGGGGAAGAGGAAGGAATGAGAGAAGGTGGAGCTGGGTGGGACTGAGACAGGAAAGAGGTTGGGTGGGACAGGTAAGGTAGAGAGGGGTGGGGTTTGTGCAGGAGGAAGTGTGGTGTATCTGGATCTTGTGTTGGAAGCTATCTGGATACTGCTGCATGAATTCAGGCAAGTCAACTTTATCTTTCTGGACCTCAATTTCCTTATCTGTACAAGGGTCAGGTTTGTCCCAAAGCTCCAAGAATCCCTATGTTTCTGGATCCTCTGGCTGATGAGCATTTTGGGTGATGAATTCCCCTAGGTGGTGGAATTAAACAGTGATTAGGAGGGAGCTCTGGAGTCAGGGCTTAGGTTTTGTCGCTTTAATAGCTGTGTGGTCTTGGAAAAGTTATTTAATTTAATGCCCAACCTCCGTTGCTCCAGGTGTGATATAGGAGTGATGGTGCAGGTGTGATGAAGTTGTAGCTCACGTGGAGGGAAGGTGAGAACCACATAGAAGCAAAATTACCTCTAAAAAGCCTGAAATCCAAATGCTCACCCCATGTAAGGCCCACGGAAACTTGTAATCACCCAAGGGAACACCGCACTCTGCTCAGCAAGGAGGCTCATTGAATTGGAGGGCAGGAAGAATCACCCACACAATTTAGATTAATTGTTCCCTGTTATTTTTTCGTTGAATTACCTAAACTAAAGGCATAAGAAGCAGTAGGTCAGTGGTGGCTGTCTTAATAATTTTGCTTGGGAAGTATCTGGCAGAGTGCTCATTTATATGCAGCTGTACGGCAGCGATCAACAAGTGATACACAAGAAAAACAAAAACCCAGCATCTTTGTTGTCTGCCAGAATGAAAAGCTCTTCTGTGTGTACACAGTTTGTTCTTCGGGGCTCAATTTTTTGTCGTGTATGGACGTGCTCACTTTACCAAGGACCGATAAAAGTTTCCCTCCTGAGTCCAAAGAAAACGAATAGTTTTTTAAAAAAAGTAACAAAGTACAGAAAAGAACAGGGCCAAATAATATGGTACAAGTAGAAATTTGGTGAGAGGTTGGGCCAGATTTGTCATAATATACACATTTAAAAGAAGATAGCCAAGAAATTTGATCCAAAGGTCATTCTAATGACCAGTTTTTAAAAAGCTTTCTTTTTTATGCGTATCAAGTAAAATTCCTTTGGTGTTTAAAAATTTTTTCCAACTTTATTGAACCATAATTTACACTCAAACACATCCCTTTTAAGTCTGCAAAACACATCCTTTTAAATGTGCAGTTAGATGAAGTGACAAACGTTTCCATCCAAACACAATTTTTTAAATCTTTTTTTATTATTTTTTTCCTTTTACTCTCCAAAGCCTCCCAGTACATAGTTGTTTATTCCTCATTGTGGGTCCTTCTAGTTGTGGCATATGGGACGCCGCCTCAGCATGGCCTGATGAGCGGTGCCATGTCCGCGCCCAGGATTCGAACCAGTGAAACCCAACCCTGGGCTTCTAAAGCAGAGCGCGAGAACTTAACCACTCGGCCGCGGGGCCGATCCCCCAAACACAATTTTTAAACCTAAGGCTAGTCGAAAGCAATTTATGGAACTCGGAGAACAAAGATCTGAGAAAGGATAATGATCTTTCTCATTGAAGGAATATTACCTTGCTTTGCAATACAACACTGAAAATGTACCAGTAATTAGAATGATGAGTTTGTGTTGAAAAGGTGGCTGGCAGTTTAAACTGGAGTAGATGAGCCATAAGCCCTAGGGAGCATCTGGTTTTGAGTACTGGCTGCACCACCTGTGTAACCTTGGGCAAATTAGCTTAACGTCCATGGTCTCAGTTTTCTCACCTGTAAATTGGGGATAATAGTAGTGCCTACCTTTAAGGATGCCTGTCAGGATTGGGACAGTGCATGGCAAATAGTAAATGCTCATTAAATCTTGGTTCTCAGATCTATGTCAGCCCAGTGGCTAGGCTGCTGCCGCACTTTGGTAAGACTCTTTGTTCCAGGGGAGCAGGTCTCAAACCGGTATACTCTTAAAAATTGAGGACCCTGAAGAGCTGTTGTTTATATAGGTTACATCTATCAATATATTTTGTATTCAAAAGTAAAACAGAAATTGAGAAAATTTATTTATTAAAAATATGCTCATTACATAGTAACAAATAGCAGTTTTTGTGAAAAATAACTTTTTCCAGAACAAAGAAAATTTGGTGAGAAGAGTGCATTCTTTTACATTTTTTTTTTTCAAATCTCTAATATCTGGTTTAATAGAAGATGAGTAGATTCTCATGTCTGTCTCTACGTTCAATCTGTCATGATACATTGTTTTGGTAGAAGTATATGAAGAAAACCCAACTTCATCCAGGAAATGGAGATGGAAAAAGGAAGAGTATTTTGATAGTTTTTTCAGTGGATATTATTTGATAGCTACCCCAAAACTCAACAAGTAGCAGTTTCTCAAAGCTTAGTTGTAATGTAGAATCTGAAACAATACCCACGTACTTTTTGTACCCGATTATATTAAAATCCATTGCTTTCTTTTATACTTTGGGTGGATCTTTCCCTGCGTGACTTTGTAACATCGCTCATTGGTTATTTGGGAAATACAGTTCATTGTGTGTTGCAGATCTTCAAATGTTGACAATTCCATTATACAGTATAAAACGTGGCATTTGTTTGTGTCACTGCTGATCCCATCAGAAAAGTCTTTAGGTATTGGGAAGCTGTCAAGTTCTCTGTAGTGGATACAGGTTTTCCAAAATTCTAATTTTCAAGTGAAAGCTCAAAATTTTTCACTGGTGGCAAATAGTAGTTTTCCTCAAAGTGACAGGCCACCTTATTCATTTTTGAGAAAATATCTGCCAAATATACTAAAGTCTAAATGATTAATGTCTCTCAATCTTTCTTTCAAGTAAAAATGATATTCCGTGGTAAAAGTGGTTAGTTCATCGTACAACCCAAACAATCGTCTGTGTGAGACATTCATCACGCTTCTAGTATGCAGCAGAAATGCTGGAGGAGTACTCCCCATTTTGTCACTCCCAATATTGGAAAGTCATGTATATAAGGGTTGTGATTTAATAAAAATAATAATCTTTACTGTTTTCATCAAGGACATTCTTGAGTGAAACTAGTTTTTTTTTTTTTTTAACTGCAAGTACAGGGGGGTGAAGAACTTAATGACTCAATTTGATGCTATCGCCTCAGTTCGTGCTAATGTGCCACAGTTTTACTCAAATGTTAACACAGTGAAAAAGGCAAATAATAACTTAGGGTTAAATTATCTTTGTAAATCTTAGTATTCTTATGAAAATAATTTAACTTGCAGACCCCCTGAAAAAGTCTCATGGAACTCCACGGACCATAGGGTCCACGGACCATACTTGAGAATCACTGTTGTAGGGAAAGGCAGACCGGTTTTAGCTCTATGTGATTGTAAGCGTTTAACAGGTACAGAGGTCCAGCTTTTATAACTGTATTACATAATATATAGTATTAGTTAACACTCCATAACAGCTAACACTTCCGTAGTACTTCACTATGTGCCAGGAACTCCTCTCAGCCTGGATATATAAGAGTGTGTGTGTATATGTTTCTCTTCTCCATCCTTTATTCTCGTTGTCTCATTTATGCCCACAACAACACTATAAGGCAGATATTTTTATTATTATCCCCATTTTACACAAAAGGAACCAGAAGCAAGGAGAAGTTAAGTGACTTGCCCAGGCTAATATCAGAGCCAGGATTCAAAGCTAGACTCTGAAGGTCCAGGGTTCAAGTCCCTGTCCAGGTGCCGAAAATGAAGCCAAACCAAAAGCCAGGCTCCGGAGACTAAGCTCTTCCTCAGTATGTTGAGTGATGAAACAGACCCCAGGAGGCACTTAGCCGTTATTTGCTCTGGGGGAATGGGAGTGGATGGACATTATCTTGAGGGAGAAAGTGCAGGACTGGACAGGGCACCATTGCTGGGTGTCATCTGGGTACCATGTCCTGACCTTTGCCCTCTGTTCTTTGCCCTGATAGGATGAAATCTCGGGAGCAGCTGGTGCAGCAGGTGCTGCAGGAGTTGCAAGAGGCAGTGGAGTCCGAGGGCCTGGAGGGTCTTGTGGGTGCTGCCCTCGAGGCCAAACAGGTCCTGTCTTCCTTCACCCTCCCCACCTGCCGGGAGGGGGGCCCCGGCCCCCAGGTGCTGGAGGTGGACCCTGTGGCCCTGAGCCTGTATCCAGAGGATGCTCCCCGGAACATGCTGCCGCTGATGTGCAAGGGCGAGGGCAGCTTGCTCTTTGAGGCGGTCAGCATGCTGCTGTGGGGTGACGCAGGCCTCAGCCTGGAGCTGCGGGCCCGGACTGTGGTGGAGATGCTGCTGCACAGACACTACTACCTCCAGGGCATGATTGACTCCAAGGTAATGCTGCAGGCCGTGCGCTATTCACTGTGTTCTGAGGAGTCCCCTGAGATGACCAGCCTGCCGTCTGCCACGCTGGAGGCCATCTTTGACGCGGATGTCAAAGCTACCTGCTTTCCTAGCAGCTTCTCCAATGTGTGGCACTTGTACGCCCTCGCCTCTGTCCTTCAGCGCAATATTTACTCCATCTACCCCATGCGCAACCTCAAGATCCGGCCCTACTTTAACCGTGTCATCCGGCCCCGCCGCTGTGACCACACACCTGCCACACTGCACATCATGTGGGCTGGCCAGCCCCTCACCAGCCACCTCTTCCGCCACCAGTACTTTGCCCCTGTGGTGGGGCTGGAGGAGGTGGAGGCTGAAGGTACTACCGGCCCGGCCCTAGCTCCTTCAGCTCTGGCCCCACTGCCGCCACCGGCCAAGACCCTGGAGCTGCTCAACCGGGAGCCTGGCCTCAGCTACTCCCACCTCTGTGAGCGCTACAGTGTCACCAAGAGCACCTTCTACCGCTGGCGGCGGCAGTCCCAGGAGCACCGGCAGAAGGTGGCTACCCGCTTCTCGGCCAAGCACTTCCTGCAGGACAGTTTCCACCGTGGGGGCCTCGTGCCTCTGCAGCAGTTCCTCCAGAGGTTCCCTGAGATCTCGCGCTCAACCTATTACGCCTGGAAGCACGAGCTGCTGGGCTCTGGTGCTTGCCAGGCCCTTGCTCCCAAGGAGGCACTGGCGATGGAGGAGCTGGAGAAGCTGCCAGAGGAGCAGGTTGTCGAGGGGCTCGGATGCTCCTCACTGGCCGTGTCAAGCCCTGGAATGGTCTTAATGCAACGGGCCAAGTTGTACCTGGAGCACTGCATCTCCCTGAATACGCTGGTACCCTATCGCTGCTTCAAACGCAGGTTCCCTGGCATCTCCCGGTCCACCTACTACAATTGGCGCCGAAAGGCCCTCCGAAGGAACCCCACCTTCAAGCCGCCACCAGCCCTCCCAGTGGCTGGGAGTCCCCAGCCTACGTCTATTGGGGAGGAGGCCCTACTCCCTTGGAAGGGTGAGGTGGGAGAGGGGGCAGCGAAAGCAATGGGTGAGGGGCCACCTGCCCCCCGGGAGTTCCTGCCCCTGAGGATGCCCTTGTCCCGTTGGCAGAGGCGTCTGCGCAGGGCTGCCCGCAAGCAGGTGCTGAGTGGGCATCTTCCTTTCTGTCGCTTTCGCCTCCGCTACCCTAGCCTGTCACCCTCTGCCTTTTGGGTTTGGAAGAGTCTTGCCCGGGGCTGGCCCAGAAGCCTGTCCAAACTTCAGGTGCAGGCCTCCACTTTGGGCAAAGCAGGGGTGCAGGAGGCAGGGGAGAAGCAGGAGAAAGAAGCTGGCAGGAACATGACAGCTGCCATGACCCCACCTGCAGGGACCCCAAAGGTGGGGGCTTCTCCAGGAGAGGATCCAGGGAAGGCTGAGGGAGGGCCTTCCAGAGAGGGGGTCCTGCCAGGGGCGGCCACAGCCCAGGGCTGGCCCCACAGTGGATCCCTGTCTAGCCGTCCTGCGGTGGCAGTGGCGGGTGGCCGGGACGGCCAAGTATTGGTGATGGACATGCTCACCACCACAAAGTTCAAGGCCCAGGCCAAGCTGTTCTTGCAGAAGCGCTTCCAGTCCAAGAGCTTCCCCTCCTACAAGGAGTTCAGTGCCCTCTTCCCCTTCACTGCCCGCTCCACCTACTACATGTGGAAGCGTGCCCTCTATGATGGCCTCACCCTGGTTGATGGCTGACAGGGAGGTGTGAAGGGAGCTGGGAGGAAGGGGGACCAGGTTGGAGAGGGTCAGGGACCTGAGTTGCTCCCTGGCTTGGCCAGGATGTCATTTGTTCCTGCTCCCACAGTGTCTATCCTGAATCCAAGGGCAGATTTGTGTTGTTTCCTGGCTCCAGGGCAGAGAGAGCCAGAAATCAGCCATCTGGTCTCCTGTGGAGAGCTGCAGGACCAGAGATGTTCACTTCAGTTGTTTGCCATTCTTACTTTTATTGTGTCTTGGTTTTAGTTTTCTGTTTTGATTTAAGTGGGTTGGCTGGGCCCCCTTGCTGGTGTTGGAAGCTGCATGTGTGTGGTGGTCTGGAGGGGGGTTGGTTAGCTAAAGCTGCTTTCAGCTTTTCCTGGGGACAGGAGGAATATTATAGTATGGCCATCTGTCCCTCTGGGCAAATATATGTCTTCAGTTCCTTCTGGCGGTTGGCACCATCCTTACTCAAGATGTTTCCCAAAGGAACATTAGCCATCAAGTGTGGAGCGGGCAATGGCTTCTGTCTGACATCCCCAAGGGAGAGGGTGCCAGGCTCGGCATGAGCAGAAGCAGGGATGTATAGAAAGAATCAAGGATGGCCTCTAATGGAGGGCCCTGAGCTGGATCACTGAGGGGCTGGCCTGTCCCTTGCAAGGAGTGTGGTAAGGGGCAAGGGCCTCGAGTCTCTGCTTACCGGAGCTTGGTCCATCTGCTGTGGACCCTGCAGTCCTCTGCCAGCCTGGCTGGCTCTTGACGACCCCCCGTCTTTGTGCAGAGCCTCTCCTCACAGACTGTGTCCTATCTTCAGTGAGGGACCATACAGCAGCCAGGCAGGTGAGAGACTGAATTTGCATTGTCCAAGAGTGAAGTCGGAAAACCAAAGAAATAAAGTGATGTGGTGCCCACAGCCCATGGTCTCTGGTATTTGTTTTGTCAGGATGTGACTGCCCATTCCCACATTTCCTTTTGGTTTAAGGGGACTGAGAGTGACCACTTCTTTTGATGGGATGGTCCCAGGTCCAGGGCTTGAGGAGTAGAAGGGATTACTCTGGGAATTCTGCTTAGAATTGGATCTAGAAGTGACCTTAGGTGCTCTTCCAGCTGGGGGCCAGGCTATGGCTGCCTGGAAAGATACTTCCCACCAATGGGAGAAAACTGCCCCACTAAGTGTGCTCAGGGCCCAGGCCAGCACGAGGGTCAAGTCTGTGTCAGGTATTCATTCTATTTAGTTCTGGCCGTGTGCCCAGGCAGGCAAGGCCCAGTCACGGGCAAGGAAACTGAGCCCCAGAGTGGTTAACTTGCCTGTCCCCTCCAGTGGGGCTGAGCTTTAAGGCCAGGCCTTTCTTTGCTGGGATGTGTTATCAGTGGGGAAGGAGTTCTCTTGGGCCCTTTCTCCTCCTGTCCAGCTTTCCTACAGTGGCTGTCATCCTCATGGTCTTGGGGAGTTATTCTTGGTTCTGCTGTTTTTTCATCCCCATATCCAATCCATCAGAAGTCCTGTTGACTCTGCCTCCAAAGTATGCCCAGAATCTTCCCCATCTTGCTGCTGCCATCATCATCCCACCTGGCCCACATCTCGGCATCCTACCTGTCTCCCTGCTTCCACTCTTGCCCCATACAATCCATTCTCCAGAGAGCAGCCAGAGAGATCTTTAAGCGAAATCTGATTCTATCACTTTCCTGTTTAAAATGTGTCAGTGGCTTCCCTTCCCTCTTAGAATCCCTTACGCTGCCTTACAAAGGCCTTCCTAACCTGGCCCCTGACTGACCCAGCAGACCCCAGCCCACTGGCTGATTCTGATCGGAACGTGCAACACTTATTTCTGCTGTCAGGGCCTTTGCGTTGTTCCTTTGGTCTAGAATGCTTTTCCCTCTCATCTTTACAGGGCAGGATCCTTACCATTCAGATCTCAGAATCACTATCGCTTCACCCTTTAAAATTCTCTACGTGGCGTTTATTCCCATCTGATGTTCTTGTTTGTTTGCTTATTATTCCCGCCACCGCCCCACTGCTGCCCGTCTTCCCCACCTCCCCCCTTATGTTAGAACATAAGCTCCATGAAAGGCAGGACTTTTTCCTGACTTGCTTACACCACTGCATTCTCAGCAGGCAAATTAGTTCCTGGCACATAGTAGGTGCTATAATTTGTCAAAAGAAGGAATGAATGAAATGGGGCCACTAGGATTTTCTTGTTGTTATCCTTTGGGATTTAGTTTTATAAGACCTAATCAATCCTACTTCCTAAATATTTCTCATTGCCCGTTTTTCTCCATCGCCGTGGCCACCCCCTAATCTAGGCCAGTGGCTGCTCTCATCCCAATACTCATGGTTTTCAAATTGACTCTGCCTTCATTCAAACTGTCCATTACATCCTCCCAACAAAGGCCAGAATGATCTTACTAAAACCTAAATCTGACTCATGCTGGATTTCCCTTTGCTCTTAGCACAAAATCCAAACTCTAAGGAGGCCTACCGGTCTGGTTCCTACCTACCTCTAGCTCATTTTTCCCCACTACCTACTGCCACCTCCCATAGTGCTAACCATGCAGCATTGTCATGGCTTGTCTCAAGATCTGTGGCGTCTCCACTGAACCCCCAAACAATGTAGTCACTTGGTAGTCCCTTAACATCTGGTGAAGGGATTGGACAAGTAATGTTCTTACCTGGCCTGAGATGGCCACCTACAGCCAGCAGGTGGCAATGTGGTGCAGCAAGAGACAGCATCTCTGGGTTCCCAGTAGGCATGGCCCTATCTAGCTATTTCTAACCCCCAGTCTACCCCTTTACTGCCTTGGCAGTCAGAGGGTGGCACCACCCTTTTCCTGAGAACCTCCCTGGTTGGGGCTCGGGGTTCTCCTGTATGCTCCCCTGCGCTCCCAGAACCAGAGCAGATCTGGTGCCTGGAGCAGTGTGTCACAATGGGGTCTAAAAATCACCTGGATGGCAGTCCCTCGAGGGAGCTTCTTAGGAGTGTGGATTCCAGACCTACTGATTCTAAACATGGACATTGGAGAGGCGGTATACACACAAGGGCGAGTTATTTAACATTGCCGGGCCTCTTTCTCCATCTGTAAAACGAGTATTACAGTAATGCCTATAGAATAGTACCTGGCTCATAGCAAGTGCTAGATGAGCATTTGCTATTGGTAACAATGACGTGCAGTGTGAGAACCCCTGGGAATCTAATTCTGGTCTTCTAGGAGGAAGTTAATGTCCAAGGAGACTCTTGCTCAAGGTTACCCTCTGGACTGAAGACACTCCTGCCCCAAGACTGAAAGGTCCTTTTGTCAGAGGCCAGCGCTGAGCCCCAAACCCACAGGGAGATACTTTAGTCTCTGTTGGAAAAAAAAATAAGATAAAAATGTCAATATTTATTGGTCTGGAAAAGGTTTTATAAGTATGGTTAAGTTATTCTTGTGTAGAGAAGCTATTTCCTTTATAATCTGCTTAGAAAAGCAGAAATACCTAAGCAGTGACCATATTTGCTAAGCATACTTAATGCTGATTTTGAAGCTGACGTTTGTTGAAATTATTGTATTTTTTTGTACCATTTTCTATCTCAGATTCATAAAGGAATTCCAGTGAAATGAACAATGTGGGAATAAAGGGAGAAAACAGAATATGTAAGGTTAGCGGTATGTCTTCACAGTCTGTGCCATTGTAAACTGACAACTGGTTCTAAACATTTTGAATATAAAGCTTTACCCTGAGAAAGAAATCAGGTAAAATGTGAACAATTAAAAAAAATTCATGTTTATATATTTATCCTCTGGAGGCAGGGGTCCTATATTTTGGTGATCATCTTTTTTTTTCTTTTTTAAGATTTAAAATTTTTAAAAATTTTTCCTTCTCCCCAAAGCCCCCCAGTACATAGTTGTGCATTTTTAGTTGTGAGTCCTTCTAGTTGTGGCATGTGGGATGCTGCCTCATTGTGGCCTGATGAGCTGTGCCATGTCCGTGCCCAGGATCTGAACCAGTGAAACCCTGGGCCACCGAATTGGAGCGCATGAACTTAACCACTCGGCCATGGGGCCGGCCCGCATCTTCTTTACCTTGATGCATGAGGTTGCTCCTGAAATATTTCTCTGGCATCCAGCACTCAGGCCCTTGGGTGGCTCTTGGGCCCTGAGCATCCACCTCCATCTCAACTTGCCCTCCTGTATATTCCACCAGCACCTCAGTCTCACCAACTGCCAATCTGGGCTCATTCCCCCACTCCCTACCAACCTGCTCTTCAAGTAATTTTTACCCTGATTGCTGCCAGCATCAGGTTATCAGTTTAACTGTTCAGAAAGCTGGGTGTCATCCTAGAATTTTCTCTCTCCCACATCTCCATCCCAGCAGGACCCTAGAAACATTGCAGGCTTCACATGGTTCCACACTGCTGGATTATCACAGAGAAGAGAATTTGATTGGTCCAGGCCATCCTCATCCTTTCCCCTGAGCACAGCTCTCATGCCAGGTCACATCTGAGTCCATTTGCTGGCGTGAGTCTGGTTCAATCATCTGTGGCTGAGGTACTGGATCAGTCTTGCTCACAGAAGGTTCTGGCAGATGTAATAGGCTCCTATCCAGCAGCCCATGGTAGACTCAGCCCTGGTCTGTAAGCTGAGGATGCAGAGCCATTTGACCTCAACTCTTGTCCTTGAAAAGGGCTCGGTTTACTGGCACCTGTGGTCTGACACAATATGATGTACAAAAAAGTGCACTGGGGTCACAAGGAAGCGTATGCTGGCTTTGGCATCTCATAGCTCGTCCTTACCCCCTTTAGGGCCAACTCTTTGAGAAGTGTAGGCTGCATGGGGTCTCTGGGAAATGCCTCAATTGCTCCTCAGACGACCCTGGTCATTGGCGGTAAAACACCCCAGTTTGGTGGCCGTCACGGGAGGATAGGAAGCTGAGGGACAGGCATCTGACAAAGGCAGTTGTTAGGACAGGGCTGGGAGGCCGAGAAGCAAAGCTTGGGGTTTGTGTGCATGGGGAGCCTGCTCTGGCCCCGGGTGCTGTCTGCCCAGCTCACTGGCCTGACTTCTAGCCAGAAGGTTCTAGTGTGATTTCCTGTCCCCAACCCTGGCTAGCGACACCCCAGGCTGCCTGTAGGGTGTCACTAGCAGGTTCCTAAACGTTGCCATTACTGGTTTATCTCATGGAAGAGGAGGAAGCTTTTAGGAGATGAGGAGCAGCAGAAAGTAGGTTTAACGATATAAAAAAAAAATTTCCATGGAAAATGACTTTGAAAATAACATGAAATCCGCTTAACTCTAGCAGCTCCTCCCTGCCAGGCAGAGAGAGGTTGCGGGGGGGGGGGGGGGGGGGGACCTAGATAGGACAGCCAGGTGGAGATGGGGCAGGCAGCTGCTCATGTATCACCCTCTGCCTGAGGAGACCATGGGATGGCAGAGGACAGGAGGGCTGCCTCACCTGGTCCACACTGCAGCCCCCAGGATGCAGGCTGGTGGGAGGCCAGAGTCCGGGAGGAGAGAAAGCACAGGCTGTTGGAGTTGGGGAGGTATTCGGAGAGAGCCCAGGCCTGAGTGGGTTTGTGTCCCACCTGCCCTCAGCCCAGCCTTACTCAGAAGGGATGCCAATGTAGTTGTGTGGCTTGTGTCTGTTGACCGTCAGGCAAGCTCAGTTTCTAGGCCCCCTGACTTTGGGCAGAGTTGGGGGACATGGAGAGGGGCCTAGCTAGGCTGCAGTGCAGTACCCAGGACAGGTGCTGATGGCTGTGGGGTCCGCTGATCCTCAGGCCTCACCTTCGTGGGGACAGCAGGGAGGCTGATAGTTTCAAGATACTTGCTACTTGATTCATTCATTCCTTCAGTCCACATTTGTTGAGGCGTGGAGGTGCGGGAGAGGAAGGTTACAAAGCTCGGGAAGACCTAGCGTGCCTGGTGTCGTTTATAAACATTGACTATATAACTGGTTCTCCATCCTAGGTTCGAGGATTCTCAGAGGTCCAGTGAGTGTCATTTGCAATTTTATGTCTTCATTTAGGTTTTTAGATGATAATTTTAATTCATTTTATTAGAGAGATAAAGACAGAACTCTTTTACCATCATAAATTGCCACTGAAAGACATTTCTATGCAATCAGACTTTGGTTTTCAAAGTCAGTCTCTCGAACCAGGGCCTTGATCTATGTTATGAGCTGTGACAGGGAGGTAATGATGCTATGGGGCACGAAGGAGCAAGCCTGCCTCTGCTTGAGAATTGGGGAAGGATTTCTGGAAGAGCCTCTTAAAAGACTCCTACGCACACCCTTGAGGGGTGAGTGAGGGAGGGTGGGATGACGATCATGAAAGGCCCGGAGCTGGGAAAAACCCCAAATGAGCAGGAATTTGATACAACCATTTGGCCCTGACACTTTGATGAGGCCCGAAACCATTTAAAATACAAGCTTCCTAAAAATTACCCTGTTACGTTGGTAGCTTGAAATTGGCTACGATGGAGTATTTAGACCACAGAAATTGGCAAATCCTGCAAATCTACCAGAAGTGCTGGAGTGCCCCCAGATATGCTTATGACATCCCTTGTCGCTTCTGTTCCAGGAACTCTCTTCCCTAGACCTTTACATAACTGACTCTTGTCAGTCCTTCAAATCAAAGCCATGTCATGCACTCAGGCCGTCCCTGACCCCTCACCTCAGGTGGGCCCCAGTCAGTCTTACCACATCCCTTTACAGCTGTCATCACCATCTGAAACAGCTGCTTTCTGGATGATTGTCTCCCCCCATTGGAATGCAAACCCCCAGAGAGCAGGAAATCATCTGACTTGTTCAAGGCTTTATCCTTTTGATTAGAACAGGGCCTGGCACACAGTAGGTGCATGAAAATATTTATTGAATTAAGCTATGAGTGGATTTGGAATGGGAGACTGAGCGTTTCCTCCTGGGCCCCATGCCAGGGACCCCGTGTGTGGGTTGCAGTGGAAAGGCTGGCGCTGGGTACTGGCTCACTCTTGGCCAGGCCAGACTGAGGATGAAGGAAAAAGAAGAGGAGGAGGAGGGAAGTTCCTGTTGGGCTGGAAGCTGTTGCACTGGATGGGAATAGGCCAAACCCATCAGATCCTTGTCTTGGGGATAGGGTTGCCAGATTTAGCAAAGCAAAATAAGGGATACCCAATTAAATTTGAATTTCCCATAAACAATAACTGTTTTAGTATAAGTATGTTCCATGCAATATTTGATATGTAATTATACTAAAAAGTTATTCATTGTTTATCTGAAATTCAAATTATACTGGATGTCCTGTATTTTATCTGGCAACCCTATCTGGAGTCAGCAGAGGCATGCTGGTGAGTGCTTCCTGAGTGCTCTGGTCTCGTTACATCTTCTCGTCTCCCAGCCAGGAGCTGTCGTCAGCTTTCTGGGCTGTGGGAGGATGGCAGGGGATCCCCAACTCCATCTTCATCCCCATGTATCCAGAGAGACACTGAGCTGCTTGAGCTTGACCACTCTGAGTGGCTTTTACCTGAGGTCCGTCTGGAGCAAGCCATGGGCTGGCCACGGACCTCAGTATGGCTGAACATTACAATCACCTGGGTGCTTTTAAAACCAGCTTTGCCCAAACCCAGTTAAATCAGAATCTCTGCATGGTCTCATTAATCTGCCCTATGATTTTACCTTCTAAATATCTCTAAGATCTGTCCACTTTTCCCCACTTCCATGGTCACACATTGGGCTGCGTCTTACTCCAAACCAAGCTTCCTCATGTACCTTCTAGCCCCTTCTAATCTGTTCTTCCTGCTGCAAGCAGGAGGGCATTTTGAAAACACAAATCTAAATAAGTCACTTTCCTTGCTTAAAATCTTTCAACGCCATCCTTTTTTTCTTAGGAAAAAGATCAAAATAGCAACTTTGCAGTGGAGAAACCCGGTAGACACCAATGAAACCAAGTGAGGTTAACAATACCAGTAATAAGACACATAACTTCTGTGGAATTCTTGCCAGAAATGTATAACCTTGATCTAATCCTGAGAAAACATCAGACAAACTAAAATTGAGAGACATTCTACGTAATAAATGACGAGTACTCTTCGAAAGTCTGAAGCTCATGAAAGACAAAACTGAGGAACTGACACAGATTGGAGGAGACTAAGGAGACACAATGACAAATGCAATGTGGACCCTGGATTGGATCCTGGAACAGAAAAAGGATATTAGGGGGGAAATGGGTGAAATTTGAATAAGCTCTGTAGTTCAGTTTAAGTGTCGTACCAATGTTGTTTTCCTGGTTGTGATCATTGTGTATACATACATATTATCTGAGTTGTTAATATTAGGGGAAGTTGGGTGAAGGGTAGACAAGAATTCTCTGTACTATTTTTGCAGTTTTTCTATAGGTTTAAAATTATTTCAAAATAAAAAGTTAAAAAGAAAATCCTTTACATAGCCTCAAAGGCCCGACATTGTCTAGACCCTGTCTGCCTCTTCCACGGTCCATGACCACTCTGCCTGTCATATAAACCTTTCACATGCTCTGGCCTCCCAGAGGAAACCTTTTCTCTATCCGAGATGCTTTCCTGACCCCACTTCCCTTGCTCAGCCCTCAGAGTTCAAACAAATCCCCTTCCTGTTTTTTTCCCTCCAGTTGGGGTCAAGTCTTGTCACTCCAGGTTCTCATAGGCTCTGTGTCAGAGCCCTCACTCAAGTTTATAATCAGCACAGTAAGGCAGTGGTTCTGATCCTTAGAATCACCTGGGGAATATTAAAAGCTCCCGGTGCCTTTGATGGGAGTGGGAATACGTAGACCCACTTTGGGAAACTGGCAATATCTATAAAAGATATTTAGTAGATGAACATATGCATCCCCTATGACCTGGGAATTCTACTCGTAAGTAAATACCTAAGAGAATGTAAATATATGTTTAGCAAAAACATAAAACATGTTTTTAAGAATGTTTATAACAGCACGTTTCATGATAACCAAATACCTGGACGTAACCTGAATGCCCATCCTCAGTAGAATGGATAAAGAAATTGTGGTCTAGTCACACAATGGAATCCTGCATTGTGTGAGTGATCTGCAAGTACACCTTACAATGCAGATCAACCTCAGAAACATGGTGTTGAGATAAAGAAGCCGGATACAGAAGAAGATCTGCTGTATGGTTCTGCTTACACGAAGTACAAAAACAGGCAAAATTAATCTATGCTTTTAGAGATCAGGACAATGGTCACCTTTCTGGGGAGATGGTCATTGAAAGAAGGCATGAGAGGAGTTTTCTGGGCTGTTGGAAATGCTGTTTCTTAAATTCTGGGTGGGTTCAGTTTGTGAAAATTAGTGAAGGTGTACAGTGATGTTTGTATGTATATACATATAATTCAATGAAAAGGATTTCAATAAAATGCTGATACTGGGGCTGGCCTGGTGGCATAGCGGTTAAGTTCGCACGTTCCGCTTTGGCAGCCCATGGTCCACCAGTTCGGATCCTGGGTGTGGACATGGCACTGTTTGGCAAGCCATGCTGTGGTAGGCGTCCCACATATAAAGTAGAGGAAGATGGGCATGAATGTTAGCTCAGGACCAGTCTTCCTCAGCAAAAAAGAGGAGGATTAGTAGTAGATGCTAGCTCAGGGCTAATCTTCCTCAAAAAAAAAAAAAAACCTGATACTTGGGTTGAAAAACACTATTAAAGAAACCAATAGGCCAGCTACATATTGGGAGAAAATATTTATAAAACATACGACAAAGGAATGGTATCCAGGATATAAAATAATTTCTACAAACAACCCACTTAAAATGGGCAAGAGGGTGCCGGCCTGGTGGTGCAGCAGTTAAGTGCGCACGTTCCGCTTTGGCAGACTGGGGTTCGAAGGTTTGGATCCCCGGTGTGGACATGGCACTGCTTGTCAAGCCATGCTGTGGTGGGCATCCCACGTATAAAGTAGAGGAAGACGGGCATGGATGTTAGCTCAGGGCCAGTCTTCCTCAGCAAAAAGAGGAGGATCGGCAGCAGATGTTAGCTCAGAGCTAATCTTCCTCAAAAAAAAAAAAAAATGGGCAAGAGATTTGAACAGACACTTCACAAAAGAAGATAGACAAACGGTCAATAAGCACATGAAAAAGTGCTCAAAATCATTAGACTAAAGGAAAGACTAATTAAAGCCACAATAAGGGGCCAGCCTGGTGGCACAGCAGTTGAGTTCCTATGTTCTGCTTTGGTGGCTCAGGGTTTGCTGGTTCAGATCCTGGGTGCAGACCTACACACCACTCATCAAGCCAGGCTGAGGTGATGTCCCACTTACAAAATACAGGAAGATGGGCACAGATGTTAGCTCAGGGCCAACATTCCTCACCAAAAAAAAAAAACCCCAAAACCCACAATGAGATCCTATTACACACACACCGGGGTGGCTAAAATTTAACACCAAATAGTGGTAAGGACGTGGAGCAACTGGGACTCTCATATATAGTTGATTGGAAAGGTCTGGCAGTTTCTTAAAACAACTCAGTATACACCTACCCTATCACCCAACATTTTCATTTCTAGGTATTTACCCAAGAGAAATGAAAGCATATGTCTACAAAAAGATTTGTACAAGAATGTTCTTAGAAGCATAGTAACTCCAAACTGGAAACAACCCAAATGTCTAAAAAGAAAATGGATAGACAGACTGTAGTTTATACAAAGGGTACTATTCATCAATAAAAAGGAACAGACGACTAACACAACATAGATAAATCTAGAAAACATTATGCTGGGTGGAAGAAGACTAACATAAGTTGATACTGTATGATTCCATTTCTATGAAGTTCTAGAACAGGCCAATCTAATCTATGGTGAGGAAAAAAAAAACCCAGAAAAGTGATTGCCTCTGGAGGGGAATGGAGTGAAGATTGATAAGAAAGAAGCATATGGTACTTTCTGGAGTGATAAGAACGTTGTACATCTTGATAGAGATTTGGATTACACAGGTGTATGTAATTGTCAAAATTCAACAAATGTACGATTTTTGCAGTTCATTATAATGTAAATTTAATCTAGAAAGAAAAAATGCTGTGGTAGGCGTCCCACATATAAAGTAGAGGGAGATGGGCACGGATGTTAGCTCAGGGACAGTCTTCCTCAGCAAAAAGAGGAGGATTGGCAGCAGTTGGCTCAGGGTTAATCTTCCTCAAAAAAACCCCCACAAAACACACACACACACAACAAACCACCCTATCAACAGAAAATATATTGATGCCTGGGTCCTACCCCCAAAATTCTGATCATTCATCTCGGGTGTGGCTGGGAATCAGGATTTTTAAAACTTCCCTAGGTAGTCATAATGTGCAGCCAGGATTGAGAACCACTGCTCAAAGGCCGGTTTCTTGGCTTAGTCACAGGGCCCAACATAGTCCCTGGCACGTAGTCAGTGCTCAAGAACTACAACAAATATTAGTTGAATGAATGGTTGAATGACCTACGAAGAGGATGGAGGTAAATGTGCTACAAGCAATGTGTGCATCTTGGCTGTTAATAATAATGATGCTAATGACATAAAAAATAAAAACAATAAGATAGGCATCACTGGTGTTAAGTTTTGAGATGAAGGAGGGAGGCAAAAATAGAGGCCCTGGAGGTGAAGGGTAGGTAAACTGGATTGAAGCTGGGTCACAAGAGGTAATAAGTCTCATTTTCCGATTAGATGCAAGTCGACTTTTCTCTGCTTCCCCAGTAGCCTGGGACAGGGGGTGAAGAGGTGGGTGGGGTGTCATGGGAAGCCCCAGCAGGGCCCATGATGAGAAAGGAGTCTGATACGGGCCAGAGCAAGTTGGGGGGCTGGTCTTTCTGCAGCTCTGTGGTCATTAGGCTTGGATGGGGTGTCAAAGTCCCATTTCCTTCTATTCTGGAGGGCATGCCGCTTGATTCTACACTTTAAAATGGTCAATTGTATGTTACGTGAATTTCACCTCAATTAAAAAAAAATCTGATCCTGCAATTCCACTTCTGGGTATTTATCTGAAGAAAACAAAAACACTAGTTTGAAAGGATAGATGCACCCCTAAGTTCATTGCAGCATTATTCACAAGAGCCAAGACATGGAAACAACCTAAATGTCCATCAGTAGATGAATGGACAAAGAAAATGAGGTATACATATATATATACACACACACAATGGAGTATTATTCAGCCATAAAAAAGAATGTAGTCTTGCTATTTGCAACAACCCTGAGGGCATTATGCTAAGGGAGATAAGCTAAACAGAAAAAGACAAATACTGTATGATCTCCCTTATGTGTGGAATCTGAAAAAAATACCACAAACCGAAACCAAAAACAATGAAAAAACCCTGAGCTCATGGATATAGAGAAGAGATTGTCGGTTGCCTGAAGTCAGGGGTGGGAAGTGGGCAAAATGGGTGAAAGGGTCAAAAGGTACAAATTTCCAGTTATAAAACGAACAAGTCACGGGGATGTAATGTACAGCATGGTGACTATGGTTAATAATACTGGGTTGCAATTAGAAAGTAGCTAGGAGAGTGAATCTTGAAAGTTCTCATCACAAGAAAAAAATTTTGTAACTATGTAGGGTGATGGATGTTAACTGGACTTATTGGGGTGATCATTTTTCAATATATACAAATATCGAAACATTATGTTGTACACCTGAAACTAATATTATGTTAATTATATCTCAATTTTAAAAAATCTGGCAACCCTATGCAAGCAGCTCCTCCCCAACTCTGTGCCACATCCTCCCTGGGTCCACAGTCTAGGACTTCTATCTGGGAGCTGTGGAGTAAGAGTTCACTCTCACTTCCTAAGCAAAAGGTGGCAATCCTATCAGGTGGAAACATGGCCCAACATCCAACCACAGCCCCTAAAAACCCTTCTCTGGGTCTTCAGCAGAACAGGATCTTCTGAGGGCTCTTAACTTAATGATATTGGAGTTCATTCATTTATCAGGTATCTGGTATGGATTAGATTAGGTCCTGGCCCTCAGGGTTGCACAAAATCTGCGTGGGTGAGAAGATGGGAACAGAGCAGATACACAAACAAACTATAATGACATGCAACATTTACCCTGGATGTCTGCGCTAAGTGGAAGATGTAATTAAATGTGCCTGGGGGAGAGCAGCTTCTGAAGGGTGAGGAGGAGGAGGAGGAGGAGGAGGAGGAAGAGTTCCTGAGAGGGAAAGGGTATTCGAGGATCAAAAACACTCAGAACAAAGGGCCACGGCAGATGGCTCTGGGAATGAGGGTGAGGTGGGCAGAGGATGAGCCAGAGCACGTGATGGGGCCAGAGTGTGAAGGGCAGGTGAGGAATCTGGGCCGCCCTGTGCTGGCCACAGTGGACTGTTACGGCAAGTTTTGTGACCTGGGTGGCCCTCAGGGGCTCTGGGCATGTCTTGAAGTTGTGTATAAAATTGTGTGTGCAGGTGTGCATTTTTCTGGGGAGGGTCCTCAGCTGCCATCACATTCTCAAAGGGGTCTGTGTCCCCAAGAAGGTTAAGAAGATAATTGTTAGCCAGGCTGATTGTTGTCGCTCTCCCCTAATGGCCTCAGTTCCAGCCAGGCCTGACTCCTCTCCACTCCCCAGCACAGTGCTGGTTCCAGGCCCGTATTTACTGCCTGAACCACCTGCCCCATCACACGCTCCCCACCTACAGCTTCCAGGATCTGTCCCCAGCAGCCCTTCCCACCTGGGCCACCTGTGAGTTAGTCACCGTTGTTTGGCTACCGTGTTTGAGTCCAGGGGTCTTCTCTGCATGGAGCGCCAAATCTATTGCCTCCCCCCGCAACCTGCTACAGTCTTGTTCCAATCCTTTCCTCTCCTGACACGGCTCTCAAACGTCACCGATGAGTGATGAGCAATGTCTCCGGTGCCAAATCTGAAGTCACCTCAGGGTAATGCCTCTTCCCTAACCACCTTCTCCTCCTCCTCCTCATCTTCTGAAAAGCTCCCCTCTCTCGACCTCCCTGACATTGCAGCTGCATGTCTGGAATCTCCTCCTACTTCTAAGATTACTGCTTTTCTGCTCCTCTTTCTGGCTTTTCTGTGTTTTTCCTTACCTCTAGAATTGCGAGTTTTAAAAAACAGGTAACACATGCACATGGAAAAAAAGTCAAAGAGAACGAAAGAGCATATAGTGAAAGTTACTTTTTCGTGCCTTGATTTTCAATTCCTCAAAATCTCTCCCCAGGGGCAACTGTCATCCTTTGAAATCCTTCTAGAACTTTGTTGTCCCATATAGTAGCCACTAGCTATATGTGACTACTGAGCACTGAAAATGTGGCCAGTTTGAATTGAGATGTGTTGTAAGTGCAAGATACAGGCCAGATTTCAAAGCCTTAGTACAAAAAAAAAAAAAGAATATAAAATATCTCATTTATAATTTAAGAATACACCATTCTACTTTGATAAAGCTATAAAAAATAATTTTAAAATGTTGATTAAATGTTTGATACTATTTTGGATATATTGGGTTAAAATATATTAAAATTAATTTCACCTGTTTCTTTTTATCTTTTAACGGGAATATTGAAAAAATTTAAATTACATATATGGCCTGCATTTGTGGTTAACATAATTTATTGGACAGCATGTTTCTAGAGTTAGTCTTTGCATTTATATGTGTATACTGTATTCCTTTAAAAACACGATATACAAATAGCATAGCACTCGCAGACTTCTGTCGGTTTCTTTTTGTACTCAAGCATGTCAGAGACTGAGTACAATCTCAGAGATTATATTAATTTATCTAAACCTACCTCATTCTTTGTAATGTCTGTGTAGCCCCATCTATGACTGTACCAGCATTTATGTAGCACTCACTCTACTGATGGGCATTTAGGCTATTTCTAATCTTTTTTTTTTTTGAGCAAGATTCGCCCTGAGCTCACATCTGCTGCCAATCTTCCTCTTTCTTTTTTATGTGAGCTGCCCCCACAGCATGGCCACTAACAGATGAGTGGTATAGGTCTGAGCCTGGGAATTGAACCTGGGCCACCGAAGTGGAGCACACCAAACTTAACCACTGGGCCCCCGGGGGCTGGGCTGTGTTTCCAACCTTTCATTGCTACCATAACACGATGAGTCGGAGTATCCTTGAACCTACATCTTTGGGCAAGTGGGCGAGGATCTCTATAGCGTGAATTCCCAAAAGTGGATTTGCCAGAAGTGGGTGCTCTTAGAGTACAGCTGATGGCTTATCGCTTTGTGTCCTGCAGAGCCCAGGCCAGTACATTGTGGATTATTTGTCAAACAGAAATCTCAGACGTGGAGAAGTTCTGATCTGGAAAGGGCCACAGAGTTCACTGTTTCTTTGTTTATTTCACAAACATTTTCTGAACTCCTAGGGGTTTATAGTGGGTTTGCAGAAGAACAGGTAGGGTCTCTGCCTTTCGGGAGCTCACAGCAGAATAAGGAGATAGGTATAAAGCAAATGATTAAAGTCAGGTGTTTTCAATGAGGGTATGTGTGAAATGCTGTAGTAGCATTTTATAGATGATGAAATTGAAGCCCACATACAGAAATGACTTTATCATGGTTGCTGGTGTGGATTTCTTTTGCTCTTTAGAGGATAAGCTTTTTGAGAGTCAGGATCTATCTTATCTGCTTTACATCTGTTGTAGGCTTGAGCTCCTCTCCTTCTGCAGTCAATATACAGTAGTTGTTACTATGTAACAGGCACTGAGATGTGCATTTTCATACCTATCTCATTTAAATATCCCAACAACCCTTGAGGTAGGCCACCTGACATCAGTGTCCCTTCCCACCCCCTCCCCACCGTCAACCACTGAGCTCTACCTCCTTCCCTCAGGGTCCACTTCCGCTCCACTCATTTGATCCCTAGCTGGCAGTGCTGATGGTGAGGTGTGACCAGGAAGCCAGCCCGAGTGCCACGTGGGTAAGGGTTCATCCTCTGGATCCAGAACCTGGACTCAGATGCCAACTCCACCACTATTACCTGTGTGACCTTTAGCGTATTTCGTCTTAGCTGCCTCATCTGAATGAGTCATAATGAGAGTCCCTACCTCAGAGAACTTCAGGGTGAGGAGTAAAAAGATAAAGCACATATAGTGCTTAGACTGTGCCTGGCCCACTGTAAGTGTCCAGAGATGGAGGCTGTGTCCATGGGGCCAGCTACATTATTTTATGTAGAGTCATGGAATCAGGTCCTGGAACCTGCAAGCACTTCTTTTGTTACATTGTCCATATTTTATCAGCTCTTATCTACCAAATACATTTTAGTCAGATGGTACGGTCTTACCACAGATTTGGAAAAAGTTTTAAAAACAGCTCATGGTGGGGCCAGCCCGGTGGCCCATGGTTAAGTTCGCACGCTCGGCTTTGGCGGCCCAGGGTTTCATGGGTTTGGATCCTGGGCGTGGATCCTGGGCACCACTCATCAAGCCATGCTGAGGTGGCATCCCACATGCCACAGCTAGAAGGACCCACAATTAAAAAATATACGACTATGTATGAGGGGGCTTTGGGGAGAAAAAGGAAAAATAAAATCTTAAAAAAAAAAAGTAGCTCATGGTATCAATGGACGAATGGATAAACAAATTGTGGTATATCCATACAATGGAATATTATTCAGCCACAAAGAGAAATAAGTACTGACACATGCTACAATGTGGATGAACCTCGAAAACCTTATGCTAAGTGAAAGAAGCCAGACACAAAAGGTTGTATATTGTATGATTGCATTTACATGAAATATTTATAAAAGATAAATCCATCCAGACACAACTCAGATTGGTGGTTGCCAGGGGCTGGGGGGAGGGAGAATGGTGAGCAGCTGCTTAATGGGCACAGGGCTTCTCTTTGGGGTGATGACAATGCTTTGGAACTAGACAGAGGTGGTGGTGGCACAACGTTGTAAATGCACTGAATGCCACTGAATTGCTCGCTTCATGTTACGAGAATCTCACCTCAATAAAAACACAGCTCACGGACTCCCCCCACCCCATTCTCCCTTTGATGACCCTTAGGGATTCCAATTAAGACCCTAGTTAGAAAGCATCAATCCTTTCACATTATAAACAGGAAGCCTTGGGAGGAGCGGGGAGGGGCTCTCCGGGGGTCACAGAGCTGGTTCCAGATGGAATAGAGCCGGAACCCAGGTCGAATTCACAGGACAGATCTTTATTGAGAACCTGTCCTTGTTCTAAGCACTGAGGATTCAGCCAGCCATGAATAAGACCCTGTGGGGGAAGGCTGACAAACACAGGTAATAAAATGTCAGGCAGGGATGAGCTACGACGAAAGACAAAGCAGGTAAATGGTAGGGGTGAGGCGGCTAGGGAAGGCCTCTCAGATAGCTGAGATTTGAGCAAGCAATGCACAGCAGATATGGGGAGAAGGTGTTTCTGACGGAAGGAACAGGACCAGCAGGTGCGAAGGCTGAGCCGGGAGCACGCTTGGCATGTTCAAGGACCAGCAAGCAGGCTGTCTCTGTTTTCCTCATTTCTGAAGAATAGAGACTTTTCTGCCCTGGAGAACTTAGTAGCCTGTTCTATGCTTAATAGATGCTCAGTCAATATTTAATTGATACTGAATGATGGAAGGAAGTTGGGAGGCTGAGCAGAGTCTGGGGCAGGGTTTGGAGCTACACAGGTTTTCTGGCTGGTGGAGAGGTCAGGGCAGTGCCCACCTACTCAGCCTGGCCCCAGCCCCAAATGGGACGCTCCTGGCGGGGTGGCTGTTTCCCTGAGGCTTCCTGGGTGGACTCTAGGGCGTGGGGGATGCATTCAGGCAGCACTGAGAGTCCAGCGGCTTTGCCAGGATGACGATCCTTAATTGGCTTCTCCGAGTGTGGCCTCCTCCATGGGTCATCCAGGGAGGTGGTGGAGCTGCTCATCCCCTCTCCACCTGCAGGCTTGGGAGTGTGTAGAAAGGAGGGGACGGGAGCTGGTAGGAGAGCCGGAGGGGGCTTTGAATGAAGGGGGGTGGCTATGCTGGGCAGTGGGCTGGTGCATTCGGAGAGGTTTCCCTGCTTGAACAACCGGACACAGCTCCTGTTCAGATTTGGGTAAAGAAGAAAATGAAGAATTGTTTCAGGCGAGAGGGGAAGCTGCTCCGTGCTCCCTTGCTTTCATGTCACTTTCTGACTCCCCCTTGCTGGGTTGATGGGGTTTGAGGGACAGAGGATTAATTTGGAGACTGAAGCCCAAGCAATGAATTTTAAGGCTCCCCACTTCAGGTAAGTTGCCCCATTTACTGCACCTCTCTGAGCCTCAGTTTTCCTGTCTATAAAATTTGGGTTGATACAGAAAGAATGAACCCCGTAGCTGGCGTATCGTGGCACTCAATAATCCAAGTCTAAAACCCCAAAGTTGCCTTTCATTTCCTGTCCGTGGTTGAGAAGGTCCCCACTTCTTCCCACCTGAGCAGGCAGCTCTCCATGGGGACCTCTGACTCCGGCACCCTCCCTCCCAGCTCCCCTTAGCAACACACAGGTCACCTGCACAGGCAGGGTGGCAGTTGACCCGTCACATGGGCATGGGGCAGCATTTTGGGGAAAGGTTTGCCATTTGGGGAAATGGCAGCAAGGACCTGCCCTCATGCCCCTGAGGCATGCTTCCTGTGTCTCTGGCTGGATACCAGGTGCCACCCCCACCCCTGTGCATAACCCCCCTCCCCAGGTCCTGGTGGTCTTGTTTCCCCAAATTCCTGCTCCCTCTCCAGGGATCTGTTCTGGACCCCACCTAAATAGGCTGTGGGCTGCTATGGTTCTGTCCTCCTAGCCTCTCACTGGCCACTCGGATGAGGGCCAGAGGCTGTTTTTGGCCTTCATCAACCACCAGGTGACTTGATTAGTGCTGGGCAGGTTTGCTGAGTTACAGGAACAAATATTGCTTAAAACACACTTAGGGTAAAACATGTGGTCCTCTCTCCATGACCTTTATCCCTGTCCAGGGTCATATAATGAAGGGAAGAGAAAAGAAGCAATGGGAGAAGTAAGGGGGCAGAGATATATATCTGTGATTCTGGCGGCATCAGACTCAGGCAGGATCGGGTAATGGCCAAGACATGTGGACAGTGGAGACAGACGGCCTGGGTTCAAATTCCGGCTTTTCACCTACTAGCTGTGTGATCAAGGGCAGGTTACTTTACCTCTCTGGACCTCAGTTTCTTTACCCCTAGGATAGAGATACTAATAGAACCAGCCTCCTAGGGGTGTTGCAAGGGTTCATTGGCTAATATCTGTAAAGTGCTCAGGACAAGGCTTGGCACAGAGTAAGTACTCAATATCTTTTTATTATTATGTTTCAATTTATGTAGTTGATTTTATAGATCTTTGGCAGTGAATTTGTTTTTGTTTGCTTAAGTTGTCATCTCCCTGGGCATTGGCGTTACAATGGGAGGAGACAGATGTTAATTCAACACTCAAAGACATAAATGTACAATTTGCAACTGGGATCTGAGCTTTGAAAAAGGAGAACACAGGGCTCAGAAAATGCACAATGATGCACTTCCTGGAGGAAGTGACTGTAGAACTACGAGTTGAAGGGTGAATATGAGTTAATTAGCCCAAGAAGGGAGGGAAAATTATTTCAGGCAGAGGGAATAGCATATGCAAAGACCCTGCAAGTGTGAAGGGCTGAAGGCAGGCAGACAAGTCGGGTGCAGAGAGCTTGGGGGAGTGTGGTGTGAGAAGGAGCTCGAGGCAGGCAGTACTTGTATGCAGGTTAAGGAGTTTGGTTGTTGTCTTTTTTTTCCTCTGAAATTTTATTTGCCCCAAACATCCCTCCAAAAAATAAGAATTTCCTAAGCCAGCATCCAATCTCTTTTAATCATGCGTCTCTTGGACCATCTCCCACCCCCACAGCTGTTAGACATTTTTCCATCATCATGTCATCGAGATAACAGTGAGCAGGAGCGAGATGAAATGGTCTGCTGAGTCAGAGCTTGTGCATTTGAAGCTATCTTTGACTCATGCTCGGATTGCTAGTGTCCTGGGTCAGATTTTCTGTCTGAAGAGACTCCTGTTAGTTACACATTCGTGATACGTAGATACATCAAAAAAAAAAAATTTAGAATTTGGCAAACATCCTCTATAGAAGGAGGCTCAAGCTATATTGCCAGCAGTAAGGACTGCGATGTGAACCCACCCGCCCTTTCTTCCTTCCCATGTCCCCAGGGGGCAGGAGAGAAACTCCTGGCCCTGGTAAGTTTTTATGGGGGACATCAGGGCGATCCCATACCTCCTTGGGCAGATTCGTGCCCACTGTGGAGTCCAACACAGGACATTAGTGACAGAGACTCAGAACTGGGCTTTGAGGAGAGGCAGCACGTGCTGAGAGCAGGAAGCCAAGCGAGGATGAATGGAGCATGGATCATTTATTAAACTCGCATCACATTCCAGGCAGGGTGCTCTTTAAACCCGACCTGTTCCTTTCCAGGCCCTAGCTAGACTAGGCTGCCTACATACCTGTTATTATTTGGGTGGATTTCATGTTAATTGGGGTTTTCCTCCTTTCTGATCCTTCTCTTAAAGGCTAGCTTTGGACACGCTTCAAATCTATTTGTCAGTTGCCCGTTGTTACAGATTGAAATTGTGGGGGCTCAGGAAAAAAAAATTGTATAAAAATCTTCGCAATATAGGATTTAAATAATGAACATTAGGAGTAGCTATAATCAGATATGCTGTTCTAACGACTTCAGACCTACAGGAGCTCGCTCTGACCAAATATAGCTGTGGCTTTTAGGACTTGGCATTTTTTGTCAATGATTTACTGTGATAACAATGTGGCTACTAGCAGGTGTGTCAGAACAGAAGTTAAATGTGAGATAAAGAGAACGAATATTTCCCCCGGGGTGATTTACAAGGTGAGAGAAGAGATCCTGTTCCGGGATAAACTTAATTTTTCACCAGATGAAAAAACACAAACAAACCTAATTACCAGTGGCTTTCCAGGGACAAAGGTCTGGTGATTTGGAACCCTGGCGTTGACAGAGCTCTGAATAAAGCAGACAATAAAGCCTGCTTCTTTGTAGGATGCCCAACCTACCGCTTTAGGTTATTCCCTCCCCCTGCTCCTCACAGGAGGTGAGCTCAGCATGGGAAGTTGAGGTGTGGAAACTGGACTTCGACTGAGCGAACGCTAAAACCCACAAAGATGATTCCAAGGCTGGAGTAACACAGTGTCCATCCCACCCTCATACTTTCTTTTTATTACACAAATTCTACACATAAAAGCTGTCACCAGATTGAGTGATCAGGACTATAAACGAGACAGTGACAGCATGCACCCTGGTGACCCGAGCAGGGCCGGTTCGAAGATAAGGTGTGCCTCCAGCTTGGGAGCGGGGCATGATTCACAGTGTGCATTAAAAACTCTTGCAACTTGTCCCATGCACCAACTGTACAAATGAAACAAACACTACCTGTGACCAGCTTTCAAATGAGGGGTTTGCCACGTTGCCCCTGCAGGGGTTTCCCGGACACGAAACTGGAGACCCCTCCCCTCTTCCCTGCCCCACCAGCTCCCTGGACCCCGAGACCACCTCCTTCCCGCTTGCCCCTGCAGGAATTCTCAACAGAGCCACACGGAACAGAGACCGCCTTCACTCTCTGCTCAGAGTCCTCGGAGCGGGAGGAGCGTGGTGGAGCCACAGGAACCTGTCTGCTGCAGGTGGGGATGTAAATGGCACGACTGCCCAGGAGACACTGGGCTGGCCTGTGCCCATGAGAAACGAAAGCGTGTCCACATGGAAACCTGTGCCCACGTGTGCACAGCAGCACCAGTCACCCACAAAGTGGAAACCCCCCAGGTGTTCACCAACAGGTGGATGGACACTCAGAACGGGGCCTGTGCACACAGGGGAACATATTCAGCCCCAAGAGGGACGGGGCTCCTAACCGGAAAAGCATCTTGCAAAACCAGGCCAGCCACGCAAGGCAGCGCTGCTCAAGGTTCCCATCAGGATCCCAGTGGGAAGACTGGAAATGGGCACTCAGCCTGTGAATATGCGGCAAGGAACCGCCCCAGACTGGTTGGCCGTTCTGAGACTGGAAGGAACCAAAGGGAACTGAGCCCCTTTCCCGGGATCATCCCCCCGAGGGGCCCCTCCCAGAGCCACAGGCCCACCAGAGCTGCGCTGGGGCGGATTGGCCCCGAGACCCCCCAGGTTCCCGGGACCCTCCAAGCCTCCTTTGGAGCCCCTTGTGGCCAGCATCTTCTGTTGTTATCTGAGAGAAATGGCCATCCTTTGAAGGTGTTACTCAGGGAGGGTAACTCCCCTAGATTTGCCTTTAGAAAAGCTCTCTCTGGCTAAAGGGCGGGGGCATTTAGGAGCCTTTTTTCCCCATTAAAATCACCTTTGAAAGGAGACTAAACAGATTTCTACTAGTACTAGAGTATTTCTTTACAATAATAATAATTTGCCCTAGTCTTTTTTTTTTAATTACGGTAAAAAAACACATAACATAAATTTACCATTTCTTCCCTTTTTAGGTGTACAGTTCAGTAGGGTTAACTATATTCCCCATGTTCTGCAACTGATCTGCAGAACGTTTTCATCTTGCAAAACTGAAACTCCGTCCCATTAAACCGTAACTCCCCGTTTCCTCCTTTGCATAGCCCCTGGCAGCCACCGTTCTACTTTCTGTTTCTATGACTCTGCGGCTCTGGTGCCTCGTAGAAGTGGAGTCCTACAGTGTTTATCTTTTGGTGACTGGCTTATTTCACTCGGCGTGATGTCCTCAAGTTCATCCATGTGGTAGCCAAGACATCTAGGAGGCGGGAGCTGAGGGAGAGCTGGTGAGGGCTGGGAGCAGGGGTGGCTGCAGAGAGGGTGACAAGTAGATGGGGTCAGGGAGATTTGGGGGAGGTGGAGTCACAGGGTTTAGTGGAAGATGGGAAGGTGGCAAGGTCGGGTGAGGCCGTGCCCCTGCTTCTGGCCTTGGCCTTCAGATAGGGCCGTGGACAGGCCACTGGCACTCAGACTTGTGGGCTCCTTTGGAGGATGGGGCTAGGGGGCGACCTAGGGCTGAGTTGGGAGCAGAGGAAACTGAGAAAGAACCTCTTCCTCAGCCCAGAGCCTCATGGAGACCAGAGGGGATGAGGAGCAAGCAGCCATTCTGGCTTCTCTGTGCCCTTGTTTATATCTTCTTACAGAGTGCAGACTTCGTGGCACCAAAAGGATGGGTCTTTGTGGCATCCCACATGAAAGGCGGAGGAGGCATGTGTAAGAGTTCTGCATTCTGTCCCTATTCAGATACCGCCAGGCTGGGCACCGCAGGGGGCCGCCCTGCTGTCTCTGGTCTGTTTCATCCTCCTTGGAATTTTAAAGCCCCTTCCACCTAAAGAACCCCTTCCTGCTCTTAGCTCCCTCAACAAGTAGGCTATTCTCCCCTCTGGGAGAGAAATCGCAGTGGAAAGGACCCTGACCCAGATCCCCTCCAGCTGTGTGGCAAGTCACTTCTTTCCCTGGGATATGCTCAGTGAGCATGTGCTGAGCATCTACTGAGAGTGGGCCCTGCATCAGACCCAGCGATGCTGGGAGCAGGCAGGAGTCCCACCCCGGAGGGGCACATGGGTTGTCGATGTGGCAGCCATGTCGATTTGAAGGGCCATGGCAGAGCTTCATGAAAAGGGGGCAGTGAGTTCTCCTTGGTTTTGGGGTCATGGAGGAGAGTTGTCACAAAGGGCTAGAGAAGATGGGATTTTCTAGAACTGTGTCTTGGCAGATTTTTATCAGGCTGGAGGAGAAAAGGTCCGGGAGTGGAGGCAGATAAGGGAATTCTGGGCAGTGGGAATGTGGGAAAGAGGCCTGTGCCTTCAGCTTGTTACCAGCCGAGGTCTGCCGAGGGGTCAGCCGGGTCTCCAAACACCAGGCCTTTGGCTTTCATCTCTCTGGCTGTGGAAGGGATGGGGGCGGGGATGGGGTGAGGAACTTCTGGCAGGGAAGCCATTTAGGGTGGCAGCCAACAGGAGACAGTGAAAAACCTTTCCACAGAGCACTTCACAGACACCCACTGTGGCAGGAGCCAGCGTACCCGTATTAACTTGTACAATAGCCGTGGTCACCCTATGCTGGACGCTCCATCGGGATCCGGTTTTGCGGATGGGAAAACACCCGAGGTTACACAGAAGCAGAGGGTAGGATTTGAACTGGACGTCTGGCTCCAGACTCTGGACTTTTAAGCATGTGATAGGCTGTGTTTCCCAGGCGGCGGGAACAGGGCTGAAGGGGATTAAGGAGGGAAAATGGCCAGGAGTTGGGCCTTGATGGCCTCGGTTTCCATATCTGTACAATGGGGACAGGAACATCTGCATCCGTGGTGAGAGAGCAGGTGTGAAGGTCCTGGTACTCTGAAGGTGCTGTCAACACAGCCCTCCCCTGCCACCTCACCCCTGGTCCTGCCTGGTGTGGCGCACATGCGGTCTGTCCCCTTCCTGGCCGCCTCTGGGCACACCCTGCCCTCTGGGAATTTCTTTCTCTGTCCTTTCCTCTTGGAGCTGGAAGTGGCTTTGAAGCCTGCCAGCTCCTTAGAGGGCAAGAGGTGAAAGCAGTTCAAGGGATGTAGGTTGGAGGTGTTTGAAAATGCAGATAGGCCACCCGGGCACCTTTTATTTTTGTTCAGAACATCTGAGTGTCTCCGTGGCCCCCCCACCTCCCAGAGTAGCGCCTCCCCCTATGGCAGAGAGGATGTGAGAGCACCCGTGAGGGGCAGGCAAGGCTAGGCAAGGCTATGCCCCACCCCTGCCATGCCACCAAAATAGAAGGGCCGAGGTACCAGCCCCAGGGAGGGGCTGGCCAGGGCAGCCTTTGAAGCAGGAGGCAGCCCGGAAGGGAAGGCCGAGGGAAGCAAGGTTGTTAATATTCACAGCAGAGGCAGCCATCATCCCTGGGTTTTCTGTGATTCCACAACAGGCAGAGACATCGCCAGCTTAGCTCAGCAACTCCGGGGCCTGGGACGCAAGGCCAGAGCTTGGCTCATAAATTGCTGGGTGACAGTGGGTAACTCATTTCCCTCTCTGGGCTTTGGTTTTCTCACCTGTAGCATGTGGGACTGTGACGAGATCACCTGCTGCATCCTTGACGACTTGGCCACCTCAGCCCACCCCGCTCCCGTCCCCTGACTGGGGCTCAGGCCTGGCTAGGCCCAGGAAATGTGCTGAGACTGTCTCTGGAAAGCAGCAGGGATCCACGGCAGGCTGAGGAGCTGTGGGTTTGCCTAGGGCCCCCTCCCCGGAGCATCCTTAGGGAGGAGAGAGGCTGCGGGCACACAGATGATGTCTTTGTGAGCAAGGGTGACATTTGAGATATTTAACAGTCAGGGCAGCCCAGGCACAGAGGGACTGACGCACTTGGGGGAGGGGACTGCTGTGCCAGCTGTCCACTCTTCAGATCCTGGGGATGGCTGGGGGGCCTGGGGGAGGGGCCAGCGAGGCAGGAAAGTGAAACATTTGGGGTTCTTGGGGCAGGGCCTGTTTAGCAACCGGTATGGAAGTGTTTCAACATTTTGACAGCTCATGTGACTGTAGGGGCAACCTGCTGGCTCTCAGCCCTGTTTAGGGGCGAGGGAGGGAAGGGAAGGCTGCTGGGGCCCTGGAGACTGCTTTCTAGGCATTTCTACCATCAGAAAAATTCCTTCACTCAGAGGAGGTGGCAGGTCACTCTTCCCACTTGGCCCAGCATCCCAAGGCCCCTGGCCTGCCACCCCCAGGGTAACCCTCCTCCCCTGCACTTGGAAACAATGAAGGAAGGCTTCCTCTCCCCATTCCTTTCCACACAGCACCTGGCCAGGGTAGGAGCTTGCCCAGCAGCTGCCCTGGACCATGGGCCCGGTGGCCTCAGCTTCAGGTTCCTTAGCGGCCACTTGGCTTAGCCATCTTCCCTCCCCAGTGCAGGGCCCGTTTGGCGCCCACCCTCCTACCGTGCATCTCCTAGGCAGGGACTTTGCCCATCTCATTCTGCCTGGCCGGTGGAGGAGGAGGTTGAGGTGGGGTTGCAGGCTGGGGTAGCAGGAGCAAGTGTGATTGAAGGGCAGCTGGTTCGGGGAGAGCCCCGGTGCCTGGTGCAGAGCCCTGCTCTGCCGGCTGGCCTGGCTTCCCTGTGCAGCAATTTCGGTTTCTATTTTAAACAGTTTGGGTTGGTTGCTTCCCTGCCTTCCTGCTGGGTGTTTATAGTGAGGAAAATAATTGGTAATAGTTGCACAGATGTGCTGGCACTGCAGCTCATCACAGGCACCTTTACCCAGGGGACCCTCCCTGCCCCAGCCTCTCTCTGCTAGCTCGAGAGGCAGCCTGAACGGGGGTAACAGCAAGCTCCCCCCGTCCCCCCATCCCCAGGAGCCTCAGGCGGTGAGACACAGGCAGAGCTGGGAAGCAGGAGGCCTACGGCGCCCCAGGCATGCCCAGGGGCAGGCCTCAGCATGACAGCGGAGGGGGCCCTGCCCATGTTGCAGGGACTGCTCAGGACAGGCTCCACAGGATGGGCCCTTCCTAGGGGGCTGCAGGAGGGAAGCCCCCAGTGGCTCCATTTCTGATTCCATTTCCTCCTGCAGAGCCCAAATTTGCAGCTGGGGGTAAGGGATGGAGGGAGGGTGGAAAGGCGGGGGAGGGCAGGACCAGGGTTGAAGGTGGGAATTCATCTGGCTTCTTCTCCCCTTCTCAAGGCCTAGAGCAGCATTCTGGAGGGCTGGGAAGGAGGTGGGAATCATCTGGATTGCGAGGGAGCCTGCCCAGCCAGCGGAGGGCCGGGACTAGAGTGTGAGCTGTCCACTACCCATTGAGGGCCCAGCCGGGCTGGTGATGGGGTGAGATGCAGAGCGAGCAGAGCCGGTGAGAGTTCTCAGCCACTGTATCTCCTTCACCCCTTGCACGTGCTGCATGTGTGGGTGCACATGTGAGTGTGTGCATGTGCGTGGCTGCGTGCCTGTCTGCACGTATGTAGGTGCAGGCACACACATGTGCACATATATGCTACACATATGTGTATGTGAATACATGTGTCTTGGTTTGGGTTCCCCCAGAAGCTGACCCTGAGACAAGGGTTGAATTGCAGGTAGTTTATTGGGTGGTGATCCCAGGAAGCACAGTGGGGGAGTGAGGAAGAAGATGGAGAGAGGAAGCCAGCCAGTGAGGGACATGCTCTCAAGCAAAGTGCTGCTGTGGGGACTGAAGCCCAGTCCCACTGGGGAAGCCTGAGAGCTGGTGTAGAACATGACCAGCGTTCTCTCATCCAGAGGGCAGGACATCTCGGGTATCTGTCCACCAGCTCCCGTCTATCATAGGTTGAAAGCTGCCAATGGGCTGTTAGCTCTCCGGCACTTTCGGTTTGTCCTGCCTGTAGGCCAGGAGTCACAGAGTTCCCAGGAAGCAGCCTTAGATGTGTGGAGGTAAATGCCGAGGGGATCTAGGTTGCACAACTGGGGCTACTGCTGTGTGGCCGGTCTGTGCGCTGATGTGCCGCTGAGGGCCCCTGCAGGAACGATAGGCTTAGTCCCCCAGGTGCTGTGGGTGCCGTCAGCAACAGCCTTCAGGGCAAGCCCCCTCTGAGGGCTGCCTCAGCTGAAGAAAGCTGCCTTGCTGGAGGTCACACCCCTTTCTGGGTGGCCCACATCCAATGACTGATTGATGAGCAGGTATAAAGGCCTGGCCCTTTGTCCCAACTTGGATCAACTCTGAAGAGCATCCTGGCTCCAGACCCCATCTTGGGTTGGCCCAGACGGTCATTCAGGTCTGCATCACAGCCGGACTTCCCCGCTGTTCAGATCTGCTTCCTTCTTCTCCCTTCCTCAGCTGTTATTCCAAGAGCAGTCCCTAATCTACGTCCTGCATTATTCTCCATCCCATGCAGCATGTGTGTGCATGTGCATAGCTGTGCCTTGCAAGTAGACACGTAAGGGTATGGGTGTGCCAGGGCCCTCCATGCAGTGACATAGAGGCCAGGCTGGCAGCTCCTGGGGGCCTGGGACTGAGAGGATATTGGGGATTTAGAGCTGAACAGGAAGAGATGGCTTCCTCCCCACAGCCCCTGGGAGCAGCCCCCAGGAGGCGGATATGAGGGACTCAAGAGTGGGCATCAAGGGAGTAGAGCTGCCTCCAGCCTTGATAGCTCCAGGCAGCTCAGTGGGGGCTCAGTCACCCTGGCTCACATCTCTTCCTCCTGAGCTCAAGACTCTTGAGCCTAGAAGAGATTTTTCTTCAGGCATGGACCTTGGCTTGTCTCGCACAGAGACAAATGCACGCCGTCGCCCTACATCCAGGCAACTCCAAGCACAGAGGTCCTGGGATGGGGTGAGCACTCTGACTGCCCCTCCTCCTAAGGCCCGGATGTGGGCCTGTCCTCTTGAGAGGCCAGGAGCAGCAGACGTAGGGATGGAGGTCAGTCGTGGGGAAGAAGGGGACGCAGGCAAAGGAGGAGGCAGGCAAGGACAGCAAGAGGCCCAGAGGGCGCCAGATGTTACAGAAATGTTTATTACAAGGATAAATATTTACAATAATCGGACATTAAAACTGCTGATCTGCACCTGTGGGACTTCAGGGGCTGCAGGGAGTGGAGGACTGGGCAATGCATGGGGTGGGAGAGGACAGTGGGACAAAGTGAATCATTTGTGGATCCACAGCCCCAGGCTGTAGATGGGGCCTGGAGATGACCAGGTCCCCAAGTGGTGCACAAAGAGGTCCTATAGCTTGAGCCCAATAGGCATGCTCTACCATGTGCTGCCCTCCTGCCTGCTCAGATGTCTCTAAAATTCTGGATGTTCTATAGTGGCTGGGGGTGTTGAGAGCAGCTCTGAGTGGCAGCATCAGTGAAGAAGCCCCAAGGCTGACCAGGAGCGCATTGCAGCCCCCTCAGCATTCAGAGGTGGGAAAACATCAATGGCCTTTGACAGACGTGCTTGACCTTCTTCTTGGAGTTGGTGGAGCCCTCAGAAATGGCTACAGTTTGGCTCCAGCCTGGATGCTCTAGGCATAATCCAAACAGATATGACTCCCGCCATGGGAGGCTCCTGTCACGCCCCTGCCCACGAATACCAAGGGTGCAGGAAAACAAATTCCTTAGATAAATTCTCCTCATCCTTCTAGTCCTCCAGGAAGCCTTCCTTAGCACTGCAGGCCATGCCAGCCCTGGGTCCCTCCCCACATCTACACCCACTACTCCCCAGGCCCCTCCTCACTGCTTCCCCAGAGGGCTGGATCTAGGGCCCTGCACTCAGCAGCTGGTGGGCTGATGGCTCTCTCTCTGGCATCTACCTGGGATCGCACCAGCTCAGGGCCCTCCAGAAGGAGCCCAGAAAAGGATGATGGGGGCCGGGAATGGGGGCAGAGTGGGGAAGCCCATGTGGTCTGGCAAGATTTCAGGGCCCTGCAGTCTCTTTGTCATCACATCTGCTTCTTGTTCCTGCATAGAGAAGCTGCAAGAACCTATCCGTGCTGCAGAGTTTACATGCCTGAGATTCTCTTCTCTATCTAGAATCTACAGCATCTTATAAGCCCACAGGAGAAATAAGCATCCTCCAGAACCAGAATCACCAAGGGGTCCCTGTGTCTCCTGGCTGGCTGGGGTCCAGGCATCATGGGGCCAGAGAGTAGAGTTGGGGAAGCTCAACTGACCCCATGGTGGAGACTCCTATGGGCTGACAGAACTGCGGCAGGTCCCCTGCCCTCCAGGCATTCCTTCCTGCCCTGTAATCTCCTGCTGTTCTCTGTGGAGAGGTTGGCAGAGTTGGGCAGTGGGCTGCCTGCAGGCAGGAGATCCTCAAGGGGGTGGGCTGAGCTCTCAGCTAGCCTCAAGCCAGAGGTAGCCTGTGCCTGGATGGCCTGGTTGGCAGCCCTACCTTCTCCTGCTTCCCAGCACAGCCTGGGCTGGAGAATGGTGTCCCCTGAACCTACTCTGGGGCTAGTTGCAACGGGCAAGAAGAAGTGAGGGTTGAGCCCAGCAGGCTGCAGCCTGAGAGGCGCCCTCCTACCACAAACCACCCTCACAGGTTGTCTTCAGGGGCCAGGGCTCTCCAGAGAGTCTGCAACCCCAAGTCCCACTCCCTCCTCAGGCAGAGCAGGGGAGTCAGGATGCCAGGCCAACTGGCCACTAGCCATGGCCATTCTGGGACATGTAAGCTGCCAGAGCCACCACCACCGCCACATAGAGACCAGCCCCCACGGTGATGGAGAGTGTGGCCAGGAAGAGGGCCCGGCGGGAGGTGGTGCTGGCCAGGCGGAAGTCCCCCTTGGAGATGGCCTTGCTGGTCTAGGGAGAGAAATATACTGATGAAAGGGAGCGTCCCCATGCTCAGCAAAACAGCCCCAGCCCACCTGGCTCCTGATCCCATCCTGCATGTGCTCTGCCCAGCCCTCCAGTGGAGGGAGATGGCCCAAGTGGAAGCACTGGGCCCCATGAGCTCTTACCCCCTGGGAGAAGTAGAAGGCGGCGATACCCAGTGGCCAGAAGCAGCAGAGCATGGAGAAGATAGTGAGACCCAGGTGGTCCCTGGGAGGCAGTGTGAAGAAGTTGTCTTCACTTTCACTCTCTGTCGAGGTTGCATCACTCTGTAAGCATGAGTGGGTTTTGTGACCAGGCCCGGGATGACCCAGTGGCAATGATGTGGGACAACAGGCAGTCTTATCCGCTGTTGGTGGGACTGTGGGGTGGGCTTGGCACTCTCTATGGAAAGCCTTAAGAATGACCCAATGATTCCATCTTTAGGAATTTATCACAAGGAAAGAATACAAGTACATATGTACAGGTATGTTCATCATCGGATGGTAATTGTGAAAGGTTAGAAACAATCTCAATGCCCCACGACCAAGAGATTGAGTTAATAAGAGATGGAAGAACTTATGATGGAATACCGTGTAACCCTTAAAAATTACCTTGTTGAAGAATATTAAATTATGTAGAGCAATACTGAAATAGGTTGCTTAGAGAGAAAAATCAGGTTATAAAACTATGTACAGCAAGATCTATTTTGGGGAGTAGGGTGGGAAAAAAAAGAATAAAAAAAGACTAAATGGGCCGGCCCGTGGCTGAGTGGTTAAGTTCCCGTGCTCCACTTCGGAAGCCTAGGGTTTCGCCGGTTTGGATCCTGGGTGTGGACACGTCACCACTCATCAGGCCATGCTGAGGTGGCATCCCACGTGCCACAACTAGAAGGACCCACAACTAAAATATACAACTATGTACTAGGGGGATTTGGGAAGAAAAAGTGGAAAAAAAAAAGGACTGGATGATCATCAACTAAGATAATAATGTTATCTTCCAGCGGTTTTCTGTATTAAGTTTAAATTACTTATATTATTAAGAAAGCCAGAACAATAAATTCTATTAAAAAATTAAATAGTCAACCCACACTAGTGTTTCTCAAAATGTGGACAGCACCTGTGTCAGAAGTACCTTTTCTTTGGTAAAATACAGATTCCTGGGCCCCAAGCCAGGCCTACTGAATGTCAACACCCGGAGGTGGGCCTGGAAATCTGCGTTTTAAATGCATGCACTCACCTCCTCCTCCTCCTGGTCATCCTCCTGGTCCTGCAGCTCCTCTTGAACTCCAGAGGACACCGTCTGGATGGTGACCTCCTCTTCCACTTGAGCAGGTTCTGTGGACTGCTCCACAGGCCCAGCCTGGGGCTCCCTGCTTTCTGTGAAGCTGGTCTCGCAGCTGCCTGCCCTGGGTTCCTTGACCTTATCCCTCCCCAGGAGGCAGCTGGGCCTGTACCAGGCCTCCACGGCCAGTTGCAAGGAGCCTGGGTCCAGGAGCTGGTGGGCGTGAGCAGGGCCAGCACCACCCAGGAGGTAGGAGTAGAGCTTCTCCTGACACGACCAGCTGGGCGAAGCCTCGGGGTAGGCGTAGGGGCTGTGGAGGTGGGCTGGGCTCCGAGGCAGCAGCGGGTTCTGCAGTTCACTCAGACTCTCCATGGCTCTGGGGCAGCTCCAGGGAGGGGGGCAGTCCCCAGAGAGCCTGCTGGGAGAGCAACGCAGACAGACACAGAGGCCTCAAACCCTACCTTTGCCATTGGCCAGCTGTGGGAACTTGAGGTGGCTATTCAACTTCTCAGAGCCTCCGTTTCTTTGTGAGGTGGGGATAGCAGCGGGACTTACCTCATAGAGTTGGTTAATTCATTTATCCAGTCGACACATTTATTGAGCGTCAGCTCTATGCCAGGCACTGCACGGATGCTGGGGATGCGACGGCAAGAAAGGCAGGAAGCAGGGAGAAGGAGGAGGGTGCACACTTCGTCTTCCAGGAGCTTACGGTCTGGTGGAGAAGACACCTGCCCTGGAGGAGAAGTAAAGCAGGGGCTGTAAGAACATCCCATGGACAGAACCGACACAGGGCGCAGGGAAGTCTTTGGAGCTGAGATCTGAAGGAAGAGGACAAGCTCACAAGGCAAGGGGACGGGAAACCATTTCATGCAGATGCCAGATACAGGATGGTGGGTCTGAGAGGCTGGGTGGAGGCTGATGTGGCTCAGGGTACAGAGGGAGGTGTGAGATGGGGTGTGGGGCCAGACTATACAGCCCTGTTTAAGTCTAAAGGGGCTTCAGGGGTCTCAGCAGGGGTGATAGGATGAGATTTGGGTCCTGAAGCCTTCCCCGTGGCTGTGGTGGGGAGTGGCTTGGAGAGGGCCGGGCCGACTGGGACACCATTGGAAGGCTTTGCCATGGCTTCAGGTAGGGTGAGGACAACAGGGACTCAATGGTGGAGAGATGGAGAAAAGGGGACATACCCTGGGAGATAGTGACAGGACTTGATGGCAAGTGGGATATTGGGTTGAGGGCGGATCTGTTCTAGGTTGGATGGGACCACACTTAGCTCAGAGCTCGGCACACGCCCCCTGCTTCCAGCCGTTGATCTTCCTGGGGCAGGTATGGTGTAGGGAGACACCGGAGGCTAAGCTCCTCTCTAAGGCAAATGATGACTTTGGGAATTTCTTGTAGGGTCTAAGGCAGGGCCTCCTGGGCACTGAGGTCTGGATTTGCACATCCCAGCTGGAGGTGTAGACACACTCAAGGGCTGGAGTATAGACACTCTAAGGGGCTGCCTCTTCCTCCTTCAGCCAGAGCTGAGCACCTACTGTGCACCTGGGAATGGTGCATAGTAGGCGCTGAGGGCTGACTAAAGGAGGGAAGGGCAGCCCTTGAGGGTGTCTACAACAAACCCACACACATTCTAGGGGATGGCAGGTAGAAGTGGGGTGTGGAGAGAGAGGAGGGGCAGGTCAGGTGGCCCCAGGGACCCTGCTCATGAAGGTGGAGGGTGACAGGACCATGGATTTATAATCCGAAGATCGGAGAGGCCGTCCTGGCCTTGATCCTTTGGGCAAGTTTTCATGCTCTTCTGGGCTTCACCAACTGTAAAACGCGGATGATAATCCCTGCCCACCCCACAAGGTTGTTTTGAGGATCCAAAGAGATGGCTGAGATGCAGATGTGTAGTAGATTATACGTGGGAGGGGCTGCTGTGCTTAATTCTGGGCTTCCGAACCCAGGGCCATTTCCGGCCTCCAATCAGGTGCTCTGTTAGTGGTAAAGGGAAAAGTGTGAGCAGAGGTTTCTGCCCTCAAGGCCCCCTCCCTAGTCCTACTCCCCATCAAGAATTCATAGCCAAAGCCTGGCAAAGGGCCATTTCTACTTCTGCCCCAAGAGAAATGCCTGGATTCTAGAAAGCTCGTTCTTGGGAAACCTGAAGGCAGAACACGACCCCAGGAATAATGTCCAGGGAGTGGGAGAGAGCCAGGAAGGAGGAAGGCCAGGCAAGCCTGGGGAGAGCATCCAGGGTGTGTCCATGGGGTGCCAGCTCCCCCTGGCTGGCCTGCTGTAAGGGGGGAAGATGGGCTGCTGTCTGCCTGGGGGCAAAGGAGCCAGAAGAGGCTGCCCACGGCTCAGAGGCTCTGAGCCCCTGAGAGTTGTGGAGTCTGGAGCTGGGGCTCCAAGAATGTCTAACACAGAATCCTGGAGGGGCGTGAAGAAGGGCATGTGGCCCAAGCATCCAACTCTTTGCCCAGGGAGGGCACTGGAGAGGCTGGGCTGCCATGCCCCTGGAGACCCTGTTGGCGCATTAACCAGCTACAAGTTTCACTTGGACTGTCACCAGCTGTGGCGGAAGCTTCTGCACAGGCAGAGACACATGCAGGCTCGGGAGGGGGTGGAGCTTAGGTTACTGCTGTCTGCTCACAAATGCAGGGGCCTCGCCGCTCCTCACTCCTCCTTCCTCTCCAGGGGCCAAAAACACTGGGAGCCCCTCCAACTGCAGTGAGGGGGAGGGGCTCCTTCCTGCAGTGGGGAGCTGGGAGTGCCCAAGGCAGAGGCCTCCCAGGGTCAAGCTTGTGCCTGGGCTCCACCGGGCAGATTCCCAGCAGGACTGGTCTCTTCTGACTCCCAAAGGCAGTCTCTGAGCCCCTGTTGCAGCCTTCCCTCACCAGCAGCTGTGAACCACAGATGTGGAGCTGAAAGGCATGTGGCCATAAGGCTCATGGGTTTGGGAGTCAGGTACACTGAGTTTCCATTCCTGATCCACCTCTATTAGCTTTTTGACCGGGCACCCCAGTTCCCATCTGTAACAAGAGGGGTGGTGTTAAATGGTCACTGATATTGATGGTGGCACCAACATCCCATGTTCCCATAGCTTCAAGGAGCCCCACAGAAGTGCAATCCCCCACTCCGTGCCCTCTTTCAAAAGTCAGGGATAGATGAGCATGCTCAGAGCATGCTCCGAGCGAGGTGCGGAGTCGTCAGCTTTCCTCCCATGGCCCCTTGAGCAGGTTGAGGGAGGCAAAGGAAAGGCAAGACACCTATTTGCCAGATGGACAGTGGAGCCGTGGAGCCATCGCCCGGCTTCCAGACTTCCCCTGGGCTGCCCCTGTCCCAGCCCTGCCCCCCTGCCCATCTCACCCACCCTCTGGGATCCTAGGACATGGCTCTCCAAGATCCGCCAGCCTCTCCACCATCTGGTTTTAACTTATGCCCCCTCTACTCATAGCCTCCAGGGTCCCTGTTGCCGTCCATGTGGGCAGAGATATGCAGAGGCCTTTCTGCTGGGGGTAGGGTGGGGGGAGACCAGCCTCAGGGCCCTCAGGGCAGATTAATATACAAACTTGCCTCTCCCCTATGCCTGGCCTCACCAGGAGGCCTTGGCAGGTCACCTGTGCAGTCCTCCAGAAGGAGAGGAGGGAATCAGGCCCTGGAGCTCTGGAGACCATAGGAGCACTGGTCCAGGGCAGGCAGCGGCGGCTGGGTCCCAGCTCATCCCCCTGCTCCTGCCAGCTACCCTCTCTTGGTCAGAGTACACCCAGCTGAGCCTCTGAAACCCAAGCCACAGCCTTTCCTGGATTACACCACCCACACACGCTCTGACTGTGCCTTTGGGCAGAGCTTCTCAGCGCTTCCTGCACAGAGATGTCTGATCCTGGCTTTTCCACACTAGGGACAAACTGGAAGTCACCTAAATGTCCAATAAGCAGGGACAAGTTCAGTAAATTATGGTCCAACAATAAAGTGGTACAAGGCCTTTGAACAGGTTTACGAAGAGGAATGACATGAGAAATGCTCATTGCAGATTCCGTGAGAAGCAAGAAAAGACAGCGGTGTGCGTGTGTAATCTCAACTCTGCCAGCGTGTCAACAGTGATTATCACCAGGGGTGGGAGCACAGGTGCTTTTCATTTTCTTTTTTGCACTAGGTTTTTTCTGTTTTCCACATTTATTTTTTACAATGAGCATGGACTACTTTTAAACCAGAAAAAAGTTATGTGTATAGATTTCTTCTGAGCCAAATTATCTAAAAGCAGTTTAAAATCTCCCCAGGCTTGAGATGTTCCTTCTGGGTTTGGAGGCTGAGCACAGCATCCAAAGCTGCCCCGCTACCCCCCTGACACACACGGACAGGCACACACACATAGACGCACACCACTTCCAGAAAGCAACCCGTGTTAGGGACTGCAGCACCTGCTCACAGCCCGGCCGAGGGGCCCGGTTCTCTAACAAGTCACGTTCTCCCCATCACCTTCTAGGGCCACACAGGAGTGCACTGAGCTGATCCTGGGATCCAGCACTGAGTTCTGGGTCAGTGGCCAGTGACCACCCTACTGGCTAGAGGGAGGGGGTGGGAGGTCCCTAGGCCCAGCCTTTTCTGCACTTGGCCTGGCTTGACCTGTTTTTTTCTTTTTTTTTGAAGAAGTTCAGCCCTGAGCTAACATCTGCCAATCTTCCTATTTTTGCTGAGGAAGACTAGTCCTGAGCTAACATCCATGCCCATCTTCTTCTGCTTTATATGTGGGATGTCTGCCACAGCATGGCTTAATGAGCGGTGCCATGTCCGCACCTGGGATCCGAACTGGTGGACCCCAGGCCGCCAAAGCGGAATGTGCACACTTAACCAGTGCACCACTGGGCCAGACCCTGGCTTGGCCTTTTGACCTGTTGCTTAGATCTGCCTCTGCCTGTTCCGTGGAGTAAAGGCCCAGTATTCAAAGCAAAACAATTCTCATCTTCACCTCTGCTGCTTGGTCTTACCTGGACTATGTGTGCCTACTGTGTGTGTGGTACTGTGTCCCTACGCATTTGCTGGTCAGCATGCCTGTGTGAGACAGAGAGTGTGTGTGTGTGTCCATGTACATACTCTGTTCCAGAGGAAAACGTGAGATGTCTGGGATGCTGAAGCTAAGAAGATTGATCCAAATTGTGCAGTTGGGACCAAGGTCTGGGCCCCACAGAGGAGAGGGAGAGAAGGTAGATCTGTCAGGCCACAGTCTTTGGCTTGTTTCCTTTTGAGCTGGGAATTGAGCTGAGCCCTAAGGTTTTTTTGGTAAGATTTTATTTTTTTCCTTTTTCTCCCCAAAGCCCCCCAGTACATAGTTGTACATTCTTCGTTGTGGGTCCTTCTAGCTGTGGCATGTGGGACGCTGCCTCAGCGTGGTTTGATGAGCAGTGCCATGTCCGCGCCCAGTATTCGAACTAACGAAACACTGGGTCGCCTGCAGCGGAGCATGCGAACTTAACCACTCGGCCACGGGGCCAGCCCCTGAGCCCTAAGGTTTTTAACTCCCTGATTTGGGGAAGGAGAGCACACTGCCACCTCCCAGACCAGGGACAGGAAACCATCCCGGAATCCACTGGAGTCGAGTTAAAGCCTCCCACTGGAGACCGATTGCACTGGAGTTCAGTCGTGCTATGTAACATCAGTTTGCTTATCTTTAAAATGTATGGAAGAGGGGCCAGCCCCTTGGCCGAGTGGTTAAATTTGCACGTTCTTCTTCTATGGCCCGGGGTTCGCTGTTTCAGATCCTGGGTGTGGACCTACACACCACTTGTCAAGCCATGCTGTGGCAGGCATCCCACATATAAAGTAGAAGAAGATGGGCATGGATGTTGGCTCAGGGCTAATCTTCCTGAGCAAAAAGAGGATTGGTGGCAGATATTAGCTCAGGGCTAATCTTCCTCAAAGAAAGAAGAAAGAAAGGAAGGGAGGGAGGGAGGGAGGGTGAGGGAGAGAGAGAGAAAGAACGAAAGAAAGAAATAAACAAAGAAAGAAAGAAAGAAGGAAGGAAGGAAGGAAGGAAGGAAGGAAAGAAGGAAGGAAAGAAAGAAAGAAAGAAAAGAACCACTGCTCTGATAATCACTGAAAGAAGAGTAAAAAAAAAAAGTATAACCAGTAAACAAATAGATGGAGAATGTGAAATAATAAAAATACTTGATTTATCCAAAATGAGGCAAGAAAAGATAGAAGAAGGAATAAAGAATAGGTGAGACAAAGAGAAAACAAATAGTAAGATGTTCGACTTGCACCCAACTATGTCAGTAACTACATCGCATGTAAATGGAATAAAACTGCCCATAAAAAGACAAAGATAGTCTCATTATGTATTATTCCATTTATATGAAATTCTAGAAAAGGCAAAACTATAGTTACAGAAAGCACATCACTGGTTGCTGAGGGCCAAGGGTACGGGTAGGGATTGAGTGCAGAGGGGTCTGAGGACTTTTTGGCTGATGGCACTGCTCTACACCTTGATTGTGGTAGTGGTTATGCGACTGTACGTAGTTCACAAAACTCACCGAATTGTGCACCAAAAATTAGTGACTTTTTATTGTATGTATATTATACGTCAAAGCCGATTTTTTTTTTTAAAGACAAGGACTGGATTTAAAAAAAAATCCAACTATATGCTACTTATAAGCAATGCACCTTAAATATAAAAATACAAAACAGTTCAAGGTAAAAGGATGAAATAATAGTAACACCTCACATTTATTAAGTTCTTACGTGTTCCAGGCACTATTTTAAATGCTATGTGTTATCACATTTAATTCTTACGCTAACCCTAGGAAGTCTATGTTATCATTGTCTCCATTTTACTCATAAAGACACTGAGGCATAAAAAAGTTATGAGTGCTCACTGGCACAGAGCAGGTGAGTGGCCAGCTGGACATGAACCCTGGAAGTCTGACCCCAGAGTCACTGCGCTCTAGTACCACTATGTGTCAGCTACCGTTTATTGAGTACTGGCTTTGTTCTGAACACCATGCCAAGTGCTTCAAATGCAGTATCTCATTTAATCCATCCTCCTTCACATGTAGGGGAACTGGGGGGCTCAGATAGGTTAAATAGATTTTCTGAGATCACACAGCTGGAGAGTGGCAGAGCCCCATTTGACCCGAGTCTGTCCAGCATGACCAGAGCTCATGCTGGCCCAACAGCATCAAGTCCTCTGGGATCAGCTGCAGGGGTCGGGCCCAGAGGAGGTTTGTTGCACACACTGCCTGGGGGCTCTGAAGTGCCTGGGAAGAGGCATCGTGAACACTGTTAAAAAGAGACCAGAGGGACAGTGTGATGTGTGACCAGGAGTTGGGCCATATCCTCACGACGGGGCCAGCCTTTATCAGAACCCTGTAAAATTATAACAGCTGCTATTTACTGCATCCTCACATGGGCCAGGTGTTTCATATACTTTATCTCAAAACTTTACAACATCCGATGAAGTGGGCTATTATTATTTCCCGTTTTTCAGATGAGGAAACTAAGGTTCAGAAAAGTTCAGTCATTTGCCCAAGATTAAGCAGTGACAGAGACTGGATTTGAACCCACATTTAATTAGGTCCACAGCCTGGGCTTTCGTTAACTACGTCTTTCAGAGCCCACCTGTGTGTAGAGGGTGGTGATAAACGGTGTGGGTGTGAGAGTGCAGAGGACTTGGTCTTGAGTGGGTTAAAATCACGGGCCTCAGTGAAGGGGATGGGAAACAGCAGCTTGAAGACAAGATTAAGAAAATCGGGATGATTATCAGCCCAGGGGCGGCTGCCTAGATAACCTCCAGGTCTGGATTCAAATAAATCCAGAGCCATTGTGTGGCAGCTCAGCTCCCGACCACTATCTCTCAGTGCAACAACAGAGATTGCTTCTAAATTGAAAGATAAAAGCCAGAACTTTCTAGTAGGGCAGAAGATTAAATATAAATGATTAAAATCCAGGGAAGAGGTGAAATCTTTAAGAATAGGTGTTAGACCATCCTCTAGTCAGATAATATGTAAACTGTCCCGCAAACTGTGAACTGCTGTGACTATGGTGGCTGTTTGTGGATGGCTTCCAGCTGGGTTTGATGATTTCTGGCCTGTAAGCAAGAAAGCCACCAAGCCAGCTTGGAGTCATGGCTGCAGCTTGTTGCATCTGACAGTAAAGAGAGAAAGAGTCAGGGGTTAGGGATGGGGAGGGGGTGAGGCCAGCAGAGTCTAAGGAAAACGGGGAACTCAGCTTTCTTTGCTTCGGTTTGCTTCCTCAGGAGGCTGACGCAATTGGTTATCCTTTCTCTCTCCTCTCTGTGTCTTCAACTGCTCCAAGCTCCTGATCCTTCCTAATGGTGCTTAAACATATTGGAGTCTCCTTCGCTTAAAAAACAAATCGTGATGATTGTAAAACCTGGCTGCCTTGGGACTGGCTCCATGGCCAAGTGGTTAAGTTCCTGCGCTCTGCTTGGGTGGCCCAGGGTTTCACCAGTTCGGAACCTGGGCGCGGACCTAGCACCGCTCATCAGGCCATGTTGAGGTGGCGTCCCACATAGCAGAGACAGAAGGATCTACAACTAGAATATACAACTATTTACTGGGGGGCTTTGGGGAGAAGAAAAAAAAAAGATTGGCAACAGATGTTAGCTCAGGTGCCAATCTTCAAAACAAAACAAAACAAAAACAAAACAAAATTTGGCTGCCAATACTTAGACACTCCTCCCATCAAAAGGTGGGGCCCTATGTCCCTTCTCTATAATCCGAGGGGCCTTGTGACGGCTTCAACCACCGAGCACAGCAAAAGTGATGCTATGTGACTTCGGAGGCCAGCTTATAAAAGGGCATGCATCTTTCACCTTGCTCGCTGGAACACTCACTCATGGAACCCTGAGCTGCTCTGTCGTAGTTGGACTACTCTGAAGCCGTCAGGCTGGAGAGGCCATGTGTGTAGACGTTCTGGTTGATGGAGCCTGCTGAGCCCAGGCTTCTGGTAATCCCCAAGATGCCAGACATGCGAGTGAAGCTCTCTTGGACTCTTCAAACAAGCCCATCTGTCAGCTGAATACCACTGGGTGACCTCTGTCCCTGCCACTTGGAGTGGAATAATCACACAGTTCAACCCTGCATGAATTTCTGACCCCCAAAGTCGTGAGGTATAATGTCTGTTATTTTAGCCACTAAGTTTCGGGGTAGTTAGGCACCAACAGAGAACTGGAACATCTTTCCTCAGTGCCATTTCCCTCCTTCGGCTCCTGTCCTCTTTCTTTCTTTCATTTCTCAGCGGCATTTCTCAGAAGCATTGTCTCCACTCATATCAGAATACTTTAGCTCTCGCTCAAAAGTCACTTCCTCAGGGAGGTCATCCCTGCATCCTCAGTCTAGATTTAGGTTCCCTGGTTATCTGCTCTCCAGGCTCCAGCTCTTCCTCTCGAAGAGATTATCACAGTCTCTGTTTATATATGTGCAATTCATTGATTAGTGTCTTTCTCCCTCACCAGAATGTGAGCTTCAAGAAGGTGGGGACTGTGTCTGTGTCTGTCTTCCTCAGACATACCCTGCCTGGCATATAGTAGGCACTCAACGAACAGTTGATCTTATGAATGAATGAGTGAATGAGTGAGTGAGTCAGCTAGGTGTGTCGACGCTCCCCTGTAAGAAAGGACTTTCCAGGATCTGGGATGGCTGGGGCACAGCTGACTGGGGCACATATAGTTCTGCACAATGAATATTTCTTGAGCAGTTACTTCAGACCAGTTCTTGGAATGCAAAATACACAAGAAATGGTCCCGGTTTTGAGGAGGCATAGGGAATACAGATGAGCAAATACAAAATTTCAATACAGTGGAGTTGTGCTAGCAGCACATGGAATGCTAGGGTTGTGCTGATAAAAGGCTCCTGTCCTAGGATGGGAGTGGAGGTGATGGTCGGAACTAGGAATAGGATTTCAGAGCAGGTGACATCTGAACCAAGTCTTGAAGGAAGAAGATGAGTCATCTAAATGAGACAGTGAGAGAAGAGCAGTTCCAGCAGAGGAAACAGCACAGAAGCATGGGGTAGTGGTATGGAGGGGAAGTCTGGGGCGGGGGGGTGTTGATATTGGCAGGATCAGGCAGGAGAGGTGGGAAGGCCTCCTATTCCACACAGAGAAGCTTTTTCCTGTGGACAGTGGGGAGTCAATGACAGTTGTAAAAAGTAAGTGATATGGTCGTAGCCGTGTTTTAGAGCAGTGCATAGAAAGGATTTGAGGGGAGTGAGAATGGAAGCTAGAAGTCCTGTTAGGAGACTATTTTAAAAGTGCGGGAAGGAGGGGATGAGGATTTGAACCTGCCCTAAGGCAAAATGGATGGAGAGCAAGAGTCCCGCCTGAGGATAGTTAGGAGTAGTTAGAACAGGACTCTGTGGTTAACTAGAAGTGAGGGAGAGGGAGGAGCCGCAGGTGACTCTCAGGTCTCTGGTTTTGTCAACCAAATAGAAAGCAATGCCAGCAGCTGAGACAGAAAATCTAGGGGAGGCTGTTGGTTCAAGAAGGCTGCCTGAGCACAAATGACCACCTCTTCTCCTTCTTAAGGTTCTATTAAAACGACGGGACATATATTTTTAAAAGAATGAAATCATAACAAAATGGGAAAACAAAAAGGAATGATATCAATGGGCCAGAAATATTGCAGAATTTCTGGAAGATAAAGAGGAGATGAGATTCCTGGTGAAGAAATCCATGCAGAGAAACCTGCAGCCCCAAACACCAGAGGAAAGAATAATTCCCATTCACGTGAGAGGCCTGTTAGGGAAACAAACCTACCCAACTTCAGAGGAAATCCACATCAGCTGCCTGTGCTAGCCTACACCTTCCTGTACTCATAAGTCTGAGTGGACAAGAAGGATAATGAAAAACAACTACATGAAAATAGAAGAGAAGGATTACATAAGCAAATAGAACAATTGACCCAATAAGATTTGAAAATCATTCGAGTTATAGAAAAGATCTTTAAAATTTTTTTGAATTCATATCCTCAGAGAGATATAAGAGGACCATTGCATCCATAAAACAAGAACAGGCTGCTATGAAAAGGGAGCAATCAAAGAACAGGGAAGAGTTTGGAAATTGAAAATAATTGTCTAAATTTTCAAAAATTCAGTGGAAGGACTGGATAATAGAATGGAAAGTTAAAGACTAACTTCTTAATGTAAAAGAAAAAGTTAATGAAATTCCTCAAGACATAGAGCAAAAAGAAAAAAGATGGAGCATATGAAAGAAAGTTAAGAGACATGGAGGAGAGTCCCGGAGGTCCCACATCTATCTAGTAGGAGTTTCAGAAAGACACAACAGAGAGACTGGAAGAGAATAATAATTAAAGGAGCAGAAGCAGAAAGTGTTTCCTGAGCTGAAAAAAAAACTTAGATTGAAAAGTCCCACCAAGCTGGAAAAAATGAAACACACACACACACACATAACACACAGAGACACACACAAGGAAGAGCAGGATGGGAAGGAGAAGTGGATAGGTTTGATCTTAAAGTGTCTTTGGGATACTAGGGTAGAAACTCTGCCTGGCAATTTGGTGTATGGAGTTGAAGCCCTGGGTAGGGGTAAGGGCTAAAGAGAGACTTGAGAATTATCAAAGGACCTATGGAGAGGAAGGGGAAGAGAAGATCAGAGGAGAGGAGAGGAGAGGGCTGAGGAGGGAACCCAGGAAAGAGAGATAAACAGCTGGAACACTTCTCAGCTCCCGGGGAGGCTTCTTACTTGCTGTCTTCCTGGGAAAATCGGTCTACCCTCTTTTCTACCCACTGTCACCCTGGGCTCCCACAGGCTGGACTGTCTTCTCCCTCAGAGCGTAATCCACCTGCCTGGGAGATGGGCTTGTGGCTGACAAAGGTGAAAATTGCTGGGAGGATTGGGATGGTGGCACCACTACTCAAATTAGTCAGTTTTCAAGTGGAAATCAAATCTCTGTTCTGGCTGAAACAACCTGTCTCTCCACTGAAGCAGCTCATTCCCACTTAGAAGCGAACTGCGCATCTAACGTTGGAAGATAACACACCTAACGACGAGGTAGAGCGTCAGGCCCTCACTTCCTGCTTGGTTTGCTTGGGAGGCTGGCGGTGGTGGCAGCTGCAGGGAGGAGGGAGAAGAGAGAACAAGGGAGGAAGCGAGAGAGGAGAGGACCTGGATACAAAGAACAGGGATGAGATCAGTCTTTATTGTCCCCTGACTTGCAGTAGAGGGGACCCTGCTCCAGGCAGGATGCCCACCAAGCCCCTGAGAAGGGGAGGGGTTGGAAAATGCCAAAGGTTTAGAGAACTGGGATGTTTCCCCTTCCCAAAGTGAAGACTGTTCCTTTTGCTTCTTTCTCCCTGGAGTGGTGTCCTTTGGGGCTGGAAGTCCCTCTAGGATGCACAGATGAATTGGCTTTTGAACTTGAAGGTAATTAATAATTTGCAGATGTCTCCAGATATTGTCTTATTCTCTGCCCCTGTCATTTTGTGTGTGCCACCCAGGGAAAGGGACACACATGTGCTGCATATTTCAATGTTTCGATCTCTCTCTTACACACACACAAACACACACAGACACATGTCATTTCTTAATGACCATGCCACATTTATCTCTTCCTCTTCGTCAGATCTTCCCTGCCCCCAGCCCCAGATAACCAGCATCAGCCAGTCACGTGCCAGGGTTGACTCCCGTCTTCCATTTAAGGCCTTGCAGAAAGGGTCAGAGTAGGAGCCTCAGCAGGAAGTGGGCAGGAGGGGGACACAAGAAGTAGCCAGTGGGTAGTTTTCCCTGGTTGGGAGAGGAGCCAGATGTGTTTGCCTGGGTGACCAGAGATGTCCTGCACCCTGACAGCTCTGAGGGTGGGGTTTTCACCCAGACAGCTGCAGAAGGAGTGGTGCATGGTTCTAGGCCCAGCAGGAGGCCAGCACCCCCACAGACCAGTCTGGCAGAAAATAAAGCCCCTCTCTATGCTAGCTGCCGCTGCTGCTGCCATCACTTTGTTATGAGGGTTAGTGACTGTCCATTAACTCTGGAGAGCTGATTCTCGCCAGTGCTGCACCAACGGTTGAGAGCTAGAAAGTGCTGACATGGGGTGGGGGGGGGTTGATCCCCAACCCTGACTGGGTGCTGGTAGGGAGGAACGGGGAGGTCGCTTGCATGGCTTACTCAGCTCTACCCAAGTACCGGTTAGCTAAGGCTTTTCTGAACATTGGCTTGGCCTGCCACAGTTGAGGAAAATTATTGTTGGAGCTTGTTTTGTTTTTATAGAAAAAGCTTCTCCCAGGGATGGATCTTTCCTGACTGTCCCCTCTTCCAGTCTTCTTAGGAGGGGGATCCCACCCAGGCAGGGTCCTTGGGAGGAGATGGTCAAGGATCGGGTCCCTGGCCCTTGGCTACTCACAAGGGATCTTAGGGGGGTGTCCTTTCCTGGTCTCTTGTCTTGGAGGCAGGGGCCCTCCTGGCTCAGCAACTCTGTACACACTCATGGCTTTCCCAGGGAAATAAGAACAAGAGGGGGATCTTAAGAAAACACTAGAAACATAAATGGCTTTTTCTGGTTTATCTTGCTCCCTTCTACTCCATTCATAAAATCCAGTTCTTTACTGAAAGGACATTAACTTACTCTTCTAACCAGGTTAATGAAGCTGGTATCCTGTGCTCAAGGAGAACTGAGGGATTCACGAGCTCAGGACAGCCCTCAGAGAGCCCCACAGAACATCAGGGCTTGGAATGTTAAAACTTACCTAGTCCAACTCGCTTGTTTTACGGGTGAGAAAACTGAAGCTTACAGAGGGGAAGGGACCTGCCTGACACTCAGTGGCAGATCTGGGACCAGAATACAGGGCTTTTGACTTGCAGTCAAATGCTTTTATTCTGAGATATTTTAACGCTTCATTCTCTTATTTTACACCCAATTACAGAGTCCTTACTATCTTCCAGGTGCTATGGGGGAAGGGAGGTGTGGAGGGAGGCAAAGAGATGAAAACAACACAATCCTTGCCTTCAAGGAGCTGTTTCCCTGGATCTGTGATCCTTGGGGGGAAGGGACTGAGTCAGACTCTCACCCTATATTGTTTTCCACAGGTGATGGTGGAAGAGGAGAAGGGGGAAGGGAACACTTTTGGTCCCCCAAGATTTACAAGTTGAGCTTCACTGACTCTGGAACCACAGGGAGGCCAGGACAAAGCGAGCCATGGCCAGGCTTGTAGGAAAAGGGGCAGGGGTGACAATGATCAGGTCACTGCTGGCAGGCCTGGCTGGTGGATGGGAACAGTGACAGCAGCTCACGCTGGTATGGCGATGTACAGTTGACAAGCCTTCAATCAGGTATGTTGTTTCCTTGAGTCCCAAGGCAATTCCCTGAGGTGAGCAGAGCAGCTACCTTATCCCCACTTTAGGGATGAGGAAACTGAGGTTCAGAGAGCTCAGGTAACTGTCCTAAAGCCAATAAATGCCAGTGCCCAGCCAGGAATTCCTAGTCTAGTGTTTTTTCTACCACTGGGGGTAGGGAAGTTGTACTGGGTTGAGAGAATGGGGATAAAGCAGTGGTCAGCCCCAGCGAGAGGCCAGTCTTCCTCTACGCAGTTTTATTTTGATTGCTACATTCTGCCACTCAGAGAACTCTGCTCCAAGGAACTGGAAGCACTTTGCAGGCCTGAATGAGCTCATCCACCGCACTCTTGCCAAAAAGAGGGAGAACTCCAAACGGAGGCTCTGTCTAGGGTCACCAGCATTCAGGCACGTAATAGAAAACAGGACTCATCTTCCCCCACCCTTTGCCCTCATGCACCAAGTAGTGTGATGCAAAACCAGCCTTCTTCCATGAGAGTCAAGAGGGCCACAGGGAAAAATGGAAGTACCTTCTGGTACCTCCTGGTATCTCCTTCCTTCCCCGGAGAAATAGGTTAATATTCCTAAGGGGCCTGGCTCATCCCTTGGCCCAAGGGCCATTTCCAGGGCAAATAAATCTTCAGAGGGCTGGGCCACAGTCCACAGATGAGCAGGCTTAGGGGAGGAGAGGGGAGATTAGCTGGCTCAGATTTCCCTAGTGTTGCAGAGCCCTGGTGGGGACTAGGGTGCCAGAGTCCAGGAGACTCTCATCACTTGGCGTTCCTTGTGGGCAGGGTGTCTCAAAGCTTCCTGAGGTCGGGGTCAAGGCCTGGTGGTGTAGGGTCAGAGTGCCCAGGAGCCTGTCTGGGCCCCAGTCCCTCAGGCCCTTCCCAACATCCGCAGCCTATAGGGCGAGGGGTAGGGATGGACTTGGCACCATCTCTGGCAGAGCACAAGGTGAGGCCAGCAGGGAGTCAGAGCCCCCCATCCTTGAGAGAGGTCCCACTGCCCTCCCCAGCTCAGTTCCGGCTCGGCGCCCAGCTATGCACTCCCGCTACGCCCCCAGACGGACCCTTACCTGTCCCGCCGAGGACGGTCCCGCCTCCTCCGCGGGGTTTGGGGGGCTGGCATGGGCCGGTGAGCGTTGGTGGCACCAGCACCTTGCGGCCGCCGTGGAGCTCCCAGGAGGGCGCCTCTGCTCCCCGCCCCGGGTCCCTGCCGCCGCCGCGGCTTCAGCACCGCGGACAGCTCCCGCCCGCCGCCCGCCGCCGCCCGCCCTGCCCGGCGCGGTCCCCGGAGCCCCGCATCTTGGCCGGGCCCGCCGCCGCCGCCGCACAGCCCTCAGCCCGGCCCGAGGCGGCTCCGCGCCGACTTGGGAGGGCAGCGAGGAGGGTCCCCCTCCTCCCCGCCTCCCGCCGCCGCCGCCTCCCTCTCGCCTCCGTGCTCCGTGTTCCCTTCCACGCTCCAGAATCAGCCCACCAGGCACTCCGGACCCAGCTCCCGGGCGGGGCGGGGCGGGGCGGGGCGGGAAGTCGGAGGAGTCCAGAGGAGGCGGCGGAGCGAGGGGCGCGCAGCTGGAACCGGCTGCTCTGGTTCCTGGAGCCGAGTCCCCTCTCTCAGCCCTTCTCCCCTCCTCTACTCCTGCGCTCCCCCAGAAGCGATGGGCGACCCTCAGACTTCTGGAAGCATTTTGGAGCCCCTAGGCTCCCAAGCTTTGAATTTTAATATTGATTTGTTCTAAAAAGAAAAACAAGCTAACAAACAGCATTTATTGAGCTCCTACTATATACTGGACATGAAGCCAGGTTTTTGTTTTTAACCAATACAATCTCATTTAATTTTCTAAACAACGCTATGAGGCATATATATATATATATATTCCATTTTACACATGAAGACGCTGGGCTCACAGAGATTAAATCTCTTGATTTGGAGATAACAGTGCTGTGCTGGGCAATGCACAGGCTTTAAAGACCATGGGCCTAAGTTTTGGTCCTGGTGTCCTATTTATTAACTGTCTAACCTTGAGCAAGTTAACCTCTCAAAGCCTCAGGTTTTTCCTCAGCAAAATGGGGGAGCTGTATCTACTTCATAGGAGTCATATGAGGACAAAGCTAGATGACCTGCGTGACACACTGGTCTCAAATAGGCCCTTAGCAGGTGAACGTTCTCCTCAGTTCTCCCAGAGAGAAACCTCGGACCTGAGACCAGGGCTTCAGCTGCCTTGTCTCCCCACTGTCCTGCTCGTGATGGCCCCCCTTCACTCAGTTTCCTTTTTTGGTGTGGAGTATCCTCATCTTGAGTGTTATAAGTGGATAGGGCTATTTTTTCAAGCCTCCCACAAGGTCTTGAGTGTTGCCACAACACCAGGAGGTTGGGGGAGAGTATTCTCATTTTCTGAAGGTAAATAGGGGTCTGCAAAGTAAACCCTGGAGTAGGCTGAAGCTGAGGCTAGGGATGGAAGGAGGCACTGGGAACCAGGCTCTGGCAGTGGCAGTCCTCCCTTGCTCCATCCAAGGATGCCAGAGCACACTGGATGGTGGCTCTGGGACCCCCTCACTCTCGTGTGACAAGGGGCATCTGGAGCAGTTCTGTTTAGCTCCTGGTATCAGTAGGAAGCTCCCATCATGGAGCTTGTGTCTCCTCATCTTCAGGGCTGGGCAGAGAACTCCCTAAGCCTTGTGGTCTGTCTCAGGGCTGGTAGTGGTGTTTAACCTGCTGGGTGTTAAATATGTTCTTGCTCTTCTTGCCCCTGCTCCATTAGAATGTAAACCCTAAGGCTAGGAAGCCTCTTGGACTGCTCATCTGAGGCCCATACAGCAACTGCCCAGACACCCCCCACACAATACACACATGAGACAGTGCCTCATATACTTTTGCTCTGCTCTGGCCTCCCTCTCACAGGGGCTTGTGGCCCCCTTCTTGGCCTTGGCTTCTCTCTGCTTCTCCCCTCCTTACTCTGGCTTTGCTCCATGCCTGGGCTGCATACCGAATTACCAATCGAAAGGATAATAAAAAATGCCATTGAAGCAAAAGCCGCATATAAATTCCAAATACTAATGTTGATAATTATATGCTGTTGCCTGGAGGGAAAACTTGAAGAGAGGCCATTGGTGTTGTGTCAAGGGCCCTGGCCTGGGCGCCAAGAGACCTGGGTTCTAGTCTGGTCTTTGTGATTAATTGGCTGTGTGACCTTAGGCAGTCACCTTATCTCCCTGGGCCTTTGCTTCCTTCGGATTCTAAGCATCCTCAGCAGCTTTGAAGAAAATGTAGGGGTAATCAGCACCATGTGAAATTTGTGACAGAGAATGGTAGGCTAATGTAGCAGGAAGAGCTTCTTTTAGGGAAATTACCTTTTATCCCTCACGAGATATGGGAGGTGGCTAAGGGACTGCATACTCTACACCTACGTATAGTTTCCATTCCATTTTCCATTTCCTCTCTTTTCCCCTCCCTTCCTTTCTCCACCAAGTATTTCCTGCTGTGTAATGAAGGTCAGCCCCCTTGCTAGACCCTGAGAATACAAAGTATACGCCATAGTCCGCATCCTTGAAGAGCTGCCATGAAGGGTGGTGGGGTAAATAGACATGTTAACTAGCAATTCCAACCCACTGAGATAAATACTCTCAGAGCATAAGTGAAAAGCACAGAGAGAAGGAAACAATTAGCTCCACCTGGGGAAGTCCAAGGAGGCTTTCTGAGGAGGTGCCATTTGAGCTGAGTTTTTTTTAAAGGATGAGACATTCACCAGAAAGGCCAGGAGAGGAGAAAGTTCTGGGTGGAAAGGCTGGAGTGAAGAAACGAGGCTGGAGGACTGGTGAGGAAGCTACAGCAGAGTCCAGGAAAGGGATGGTAGAACTTGAACAAGGCAGAGTCAGTGGGCTGGGTAACAGAGGATGGCTTTGAGACACTTCTGGGGGAGAACAGAGAGGAGAGATTGGTCGTGGGGAAAGGGACAGGGTGTCAAGGATAATGTTGTGGCCTCCTGCTTCTGGGAAGCTGATGCTACCTACGAGAGGGCATCCAGAGGAGAGTGAACTCTGCTTACCCTGGGCAATGCTGCTGGGTGCCATAAATCCCTCAGATTATAGGCTTTTACACTGTCCATTTCAATTTTTTTCTCCCTTTAGCTCCTAGGAAATTTTCTTAAGCCAAAAAAGGCTTCCATCTAATCTTGATTATCTTAATGGAAAAGGGAAAGGTCCAGGCTTAGTCCAGAAGAGCTCAGTGGGGCAGAGCATCCCTGGAATCCTTCCTGGAGGAGGCTGAAGGTGTCCTAGCTGGACTAGAGCAAGGTCCATAGAGAAGGGACAGAGCAGGCGCTGGGTGAAAACCTCGCAGGAGATGCCTTCATGTCCTGTTCTGCTCCCACTCCTCTGACATTCCCCAAACAGAATCCAACATGGTGGGCTCTGTTTTTCTTGGAGTCAGCTTTGGTTGCTAATCTCTTTCCACCTGGGGACTTCCCTTCATAAGCTCTTTCATGCACAAACTCTTAGCTCTTTCTACAAGAGGTTAATTTGCTCACAGTGTTCCCTAGAGAAGGTAAATCAGCACCAAGTGTGGGGAGATCAGCTTCACTCACTGTATCAATACACCACATGTTGGAAGAGATGCTCCCCATAAGGAGCATCTTTGGGGGGCTTTGGAAGTACATTACCACAGCTGCCCACTTCTCTCCATGGGAGATTGCAAAACTGAATTGCAAAGGCAATTTCTTTAGCAACACACCAATTCATGCCAGGGAAAGAAGATGAAGAGAGTTTTCAGCACTAGTCCTGCCCAATTTCCCTCTTTCCCACCAGGCACAGGCTCACTCAAGCCTGGAAATGCGTGAGTTACTGCAACTTTGAGAGGCAGAACCAGAGCATAAGGTGGAGGAACACAGCAACCACAGACTGCACAGCTCGGAACTCCATCACTATCAACTCTGGCATCCACAGGCTGCCTTGGGGGCATGTGAGCACTTGCTCACTGGCAGAGGAACCTGTACTGTTGGCACTTCCTCACTTTCCACAGGGCAGGGATATGTGAGTGTATATGTGTGAGCTTGTGAGGGTGTGGGAGAGGGGATTATCAGCAGTGGCAGCAGACTGACCAGGTCTTTCACCTGATGCAATAATGAAAATGAAAATGAGTGGAAGAACAAGAATGCTTTATATTTGCCTTGCACTCTACAGTTTTTGAAGCATTTGTTCAGTCATTATCTCATTTGATTCTCATAAGTGTGTATCATCCCTAGGTTACAGATGAGGAAAATGAGTCCCAGAGAAGTTATGTAACTTCCAACCCAGAAGAAATAGAGATCAATACCAAAGGAAATCAAAGTCAAAGGAAAAAGAAATGACACTGAGGCATAACCCTACCTTTTCCCTGCCCTTGACGCTATAGCCCGCCAGGTGGGGTCTTCAGGGGAGGTCTTCTTCACCTTCACCCTGAACTGAGACAGTGCAGAGTGGGCCCCAAACTCCTACAAGGCCCTGTCCTGGAGCCCGCTGAGGAGCTGTGCTCCAGGACCCGGGACAGCTCCCATCTGTGTGTGTGTGTGTGTGTGTGTGTGTGTGTGTGTGTGTGTGTGTGTGCGTGCTTGCTCCCCAGGTGACTTTCTGAGCTAGAAAAGGAAAGACTTTTCTCCTTCTGTGTGTAGGAAGACACTTTCCTTGTGCCTCTCTGCTGCCTGCGTCTGCGTGTCTGATGTGCAGATGAGACATGACCCTCTACCCTCCCCAGGACAGAGTCTGGGGAGGAAGGAAGCTGGAAGGCAAAAGGGCTATAGATGCTAAGAAAATGTTCCTAGAGAAGCTGGAGTTCTTTTTACATTCTCCAGCTCAGGACAAGCAAGAGAAACCCGTTCTGGGTGCCTACTCTGTATCAAACACTTTTATCTTTCAATCCTCAAAACAATTCAATTAAGTTGTTTTTAATCAAGGCACATGCAGGTTAAGTTAATGTGCCAGATTTATACATTCAGCAAACAACAGGCAAGATTTGAAGCCAGGTCTGTCTGATGCTAAAGCTGAGTCTTTTCCACCATCTTCCTTAGCAACCTATTTATCTCCATAATTGTCCAAGGGTTTGGGACATTTAATGGGGAGCAGAAAAAGAAACAAGAGGAAACATCCTAAAAATGTAAAAACAGCTCTCTGGGTTTATATTACTGCTCAGGTGGAATTGTGGAATTGGAATGACACAAGGCCTCAGATTCTCTGCTGGGTTAGAAATCTGTACTTGCCAAACTCGAAGGCTGAGGATTTTCAGGTGCTTTCTTTGTTTATTTCCCTCTTGTTTTTCCTTACTTTTTCTGATGTTCCTTTTTAAAAAGATTTTATTTTTCCTTTTTCTCCCCAAAGCCCCCCAGTATACAGTTGTATATTTTTAGTTGTGGGTCCTTCTAGTTGTGGCATGTGGGATGCCGCCTCAGCATGGCTTGATGAGCGGTGCCATGTCCGCGCCCAGGATCCGAACTGGTGAAACCCTGGGCCGCCAAAGCAGAGCGTGAGAACTTAACCACTTGGCCACGGGGCCAGCCCCCCGATGTTCCTTTTGAAGATCCCGGCCTGACTCAGCTAGGTCAAGGGGACCCAAGAGTGAATGGGTGGGGCGGGGGAGAGCAGCTGTGGTGATGCAACCCTGGGCACTGGCAAGGTGTGCCAGCAGGGAGGAAAATGACAAATCCCAGGGAGAAGGTGAGACACTCAGGCTGCTGTTTCCCTCTTCCTGAACACCCACTCCCAGGAGCTCTTCTGTGCTCCTGCTTCAGAAGGGATGTGTGTGTGTGTGTGTGTGTGTGTGGTGTGTGTGTATATGTGTGAAAAGGACAAGGGATAAGTCCTCAGAGGCCAAGCTACTTTCAGTTATCAGCTTCTTGGTCCCTGGTCCCACACGGTCCCAGCAGTATTCAGGGCGCCCGCATAAGGCCCTGCCTTGCAGCAAGCACGCATTTGGTTCTACTGCAGCCTATGTCCCATCTCTCATCCACATCCTGGTATTCAATTCTTTTCCTCTGGCTCCAAAACTTCTTATTCCAGCACAAACCTTGGGCCCTGATCACACTGTAATAACAGGGTTCTGCTGCATCAATGAGAATGATAACAAGGAGGGTAGTAAAGGCACGCTGTGCCATGTTGAGCCCTGGAGAACTAATGAGACAGAAGTACAACAGATGACAGAAAGAGAGATAAACAGATGGATGGATGGATAGATAGATGATAGACTTTTTTGAGTGCCTGCCATATGCCAGGAACTGCACTGAGAGTTTTATAAATATTGTCTCAATGAATCATCTACTAAATCTATGAAGTAGGCATTCACTATACAATATCATTTGTATTCATTCTCAAATAATTTAATAGGTGCCAGGCACTGTGCTAGATGCTTTCTACACTGTTTCACTTAGTCTTAACAATACTCCATTTCTTCTGCATTAAGAACAATTATTGCAGGGCTTCTTGCCCTTTCCTGAGGAGGTACGCGGAGGAGGCTAGCAGAAAGAGCACAAGCCTTGGCAGCAGGCAGGCCTGAGTTCGATCGTGGTAGGTTTGTCAATCCAGGTTTGTTCTTTTTTGGAAAACAATTTGGCACCAAGTATCAAGGGCCAAAGTAAATCTACTCCTGGGACTCTATCCTAAGGCAATACTAATAGGTAACATTTATTGAGTAACTACTATGCCAAGCACTGTTCTAACTGCTTTAGATGAATCATTTTATTTAATTCTAACAACGCCCCGTGAGGAAGGCACTATTGTCATCCCTATTGTACTGAAGTGAAAACTGAGACACATAATTTACCCAAGGTTATACCACTTGTAAAGGACGGGGTCCATATTCTAACTCCAGCGGCCAGGCTCCAAGGCTTCACTCTTCAACCCTACACCACACTGACCGTGTACGCTTTGCACATAAAACTGGCCATCATGGGATTAATTATTGTTGCAGAAAATTTGGAACATCTATAAACGTCCAAAAACCAGAGCAGAGAGTAAGCAAATTTAAATAATGTTTTTAAAGAGTTTACAATACCATGAAGGAGCTGCTTATGTTTTAATATGAAGTGGAAAAAAGTAGGTTATAAAAGTGCACATACAATATAACCACAAGTATGCAAAAAAGCCCAGAAAAACATCCTAGGAGGAATTAAAGCAAAATGCTATTAAGGGTTGTCTCTGGATGGAGGCCACTACGGTTCATTTAAATGTTTCTCTTTTTCCTTTTCTGTATTTTCTAAATTCTCTGTACATGCATTACCTTCAAATTATTTTAAAACTTAAATAAAAATAACAATTTACTGAAGGAATGATTGGTAGGTTGGGTGCCCTTTGAAGACTCATCTCCTCTCTCAATCTCATCACTCCCAGCAGGAATAATGGTGGAGTTGGGGGGGGGTGACCTCTACCCCTGGCCTGCCACAGTGGGAGAATTATACTAAATGAAGTCACATTTCTAAAGGGTTATGTTCTCCTTAAAGCTGGGTTGACTGAAGCCTTAGTGATCCTTATGGAAAAAAGGAAGGCGAAGAAGAAAGCAGCAGGGAGGAGGCAGAGAGAGGGAAACACAATGTCAGGATGGCAGGAGAGAAGGACGAGGTGGAAGAGACAGCTTGGGGAGGAAAGGGGAAGTGATGAAGGAAAGCGGGAGCCCTGAGCGGGATCAGAGAGCTGGGAGAGGAGAAAATGAGTGAGTGATGAGGCAAGAGAGCATGAGCAAGAGAGAAAGAGAGAGAGACAACACAGCAACCTGGTAAGAGGTTTAACTCTTTTCACTCACCAAGGTTCCTGTTAAGCTGCAGTGGATTGCCCCAGTGTTACAGAAACCATTTTCTGCAGTTAAATGGTGCTTACATCTAGGAGAAGCCTTTCCCTGGGCTTGCAACTTGCATCTCTCTCCCAGCTGCCTGGCTGTACCCGAGTCCTCAAGGCTCCAGCCAAGAAGAATCTCTCTGGACTGTAGCCACTGCAATTTGCCTGCAATGACTAGACCCATCTCTGCTGCAACTTATCCAGCCAGTGCTGGGAGCTTCAGCACCAATGGACATGAATTATGACATAAACACAGGATTAACACCCAGAACACAGTTTGCAAAGGCTGCCTAAGGCTTCTAGTTTATAAACCAAAGCATTAAAAAAAAAAATCATGGAACAATGTGAAATCTGTGAAGGTCATCTGTAGAATAAATCCTCTACCCCATAGAATCTACCCAAGGAAAGAAATGAGGCCCAGAGAGAGAAGAGTTGGCCAAGGCCAACAGCTGGTTGGCAGGGGAGTCTGAACTTTCTGATTCCTGACCCAGTAGAACAATTGCTTACAATATGAGCGATGTTTTGTGTTTTCAAAGGGGTTGCTGTGAATCTAATTACCTTTCTTTTACCCTCATAATATGCCCCTGAGGTACATAACCCAGAACAAGCTCTACTTTTGTGGGGAGAAAAGCAGCAGCTCAGAGAGGCCATGGAATTCTCCCAGTGTCAATGAGGTGATTAAATAAGGTGTCGGGACTCAAACTAAATCTTCTCAAGAACATGAGTGCTCAGCCACACACTTTCCCGAGGAAATTTCAGCCATGGGAAGTCAAGAGCAATTTCAATTTTTGCAGATTGCTGGAGCCCTCAGGCCAAAGTTCCTGCTTAGGGCAGCCCATCAAGTGTTAGAGGCAAAGATTGGGAGCGTCCAAGTTTCTACAGTCACATTCTGGTTTCTACTGCATGGCTACAGTTCTGATGTGTCATAAACCCTTTACCACTGATAACCATTGGTGAAGTACTTATTGTACACAGGCAACAGAATAGGTTCTGGGGGTACATGGAGATATAAGACGTAGCCCTGGTCATCATAGACAATGTTATTTTAGCTGTGGAATAAGGCCAAATACATCCAAATACAAAGAGATGACAAATCAGAGTTCTGTGCCCTGCATGTGCTGTTCTGCTTCCTTGAAAGCCCCTTCTGCACCCCCCTGCACGTCCCTAAAATCTCAGCTTGGGCTTTCTTCCTCAGGAGTCTTTTTCTAGACTCCTCAGCCTGGGTTGGATTCCCCTCCACTGGCTTCCTGTAACATCCTGTATTTTCCCTACCACAGCACTCAGCACACTGTACTTTTAAATCTTACATGTCTCTCTCTCTCTCACCTGACTCTGAGTTTTGGGAAGGAGGATGGGGTTGTATTTTTCATCCCTGGTCCCTTTCTCAATAAAATTCTTTCTGGTAGTTATTATGTTCCTGCTATTCGACCTGGAAATTGCTCTCCTCCTTGTGCCTGTGTCTGACATAAGTAGACACTCAATAGATATTTGTCGAATAAAGAAAGGCAACCATTCTGCTTCTACTGCCTCCAGGATAGAAGCTCTAAGGTCCCTCGCAGCTCTAACATACTGTGACCTTATGCTCACCAGTTGAGGCGTTATTTTCATTGAGGATGGATATAGGTTCACTTAGTAGTGAAGGAAACCACCGCACCATTGACCCTCTTTTCCTCCTCAGGGACGTAATGATAATTTGAGCATGCACAACAGTGGGAACCTGTGGCTTACTTCACCTCCCTTTTATTAGAGTGACCAGGCCTGGCAGGAGTCCATTGGGAACTTGCTGTGCTCTCCTAACAAATTCTCCTGGGCAGGGGAGGCTGGGAAAATCAGTGGCTAGGCAACACAGAACATTCAGGAAAGGAGACTAGCCAGAAGTGTTTGCAGATTAGAAAGGCAAGAAAACTTGATGGAAACACACATTCAAACTACCTGCCAGGCTCTTAATAACGTGAGAGGAGTAGAGCCTGGAACCAGCTGGAGGAAAAAGATAAGAAGCGTATTTATTTCCTCTGCCTAGACCACATCAACTGTCCCCCCACCCCCACCCCTATACCTTGTGTTATACTGTTAGAAAACTATGGTTGCGTTTCTCAGGCAAGCTGCATTGTATCAATCTCTCTCTACATGTAGGAAAACCAAATCCAAGATGTTAGCAAATTTGTTTGGCATGCCCCTGGGTGTGTTGCTGTTCATGGTGCTGAGTTTCCAATGGGGCCCCAAGGTCTCTGAGTCTTAGCTGGCTTTGTCTGCCCTTACAGATGACCCAACCGATGAATGATAGAAAGGAGTTGGGCTGTGGACAAGGAAGACTCAAGAGACTGTGTGGAAAGAGAGGACCACAATACATTATCTGAAACCCTGGAGCCAGATGTTTTTCAGTATTCAGAATTTTTCAGATTTTAACGAGGTAATATAGTGCATCCACTGCATATTATGGAAAACCTCTAGTGAGGTCTAGGGCAACACCACATAATCGAGCACATCAATATTTCACAGAAAAATGCATGACTAGTCATCCCAAGTGTGATCAATAAAGGTGTTAAATAGCCTCATGGCAGTTCAAGGTCTTCCTCCAAATGAGTTTGTTCGCCTTAGACTTACAAAAATGCTTTTGGTCTTATGGTGTTTTGGATTTCAGAATTTTGGTTGAGGGATTGTGGCCCCACTGTGGTTCCAGCCCTTGGATTCCACCTTGGGTCAAATTGGTCTACAAAAATTCCTATGGTTGAACAAACATCGTAAGCTTATAAATTTCCTAACTGGGGGTCGGAGGTAGGGGATGGATGAGGAATGAAACTAAACTTTTAAAAAAGCAGCTTGAACCATCTAGTCCTCAAGCCTCCCCATCCCTAAAGATTCACAAGCATAATTTTCTCCTCAGGACAAATAGCTAATAATTCTTAAAGCATAGCTGGATATCCTGGAATCCTCATGGATGGCACACAGATTGAAAACATAAAAGGCCATTAGCTCTTTTTTACGCATAAACCTGAGTGACCCTGAACTCTGGACAACTCATATCTCCTATCACACAAACATAAGCATGGTTGGAAATCTTGTGGTGGGGGAAAATGATGGGGGAATACTCATATTTGTTTTTATTAAACTAGTTTTTTAAATGAAATGATACTTGTACTAGGCAAACTAGTGAAAGGAATGAATTTCCAACTACTAGATTTTCAGACGTGAATACGTATTCATTTGTATAGTCGTTAAAAGCCTACACCTAAATCATTTCAGATTCAAGTCCCCACATGGTCCCTCATAAACTCTGTAATTTTGGATAAATCACTCAATTTCTCTAAGCCTCAGTTTCTTTATCTGTAAAGTGGGCTTAATTGTGGTACCTCTCTCACGGAGTTGTTTACACGAGAAGAGATAACGCAGTTAATGGGTCTAGCAGTTTAGGTCAGTGCCTGGAGCAGAACAAGTTGTGTGGTTCAAATCTGAAGAAGCTACTCTCCTGCTGCTAGAGCAGATGTATACAGAGCCCTCTAAATTTGCTTGTAGGATAACCCCTAATTGATAGCACTGAGTTCTTTTATTCTGGTGAGTGATAACACGTGGGTCCAGAGATCTCTTGTTCTCCATTCCCCTCCTCCTCAACACAAATTGACCATGGTAAAAAATGTTTGGAGGTCACTGCTCTTGGCAGATTGAACCTTGGACCTTGGACACTAAGCTCCTACCCTGGGAAAGGAGGCAGGGTGGGTATACAGAATTTAGGGTGTAAAGCATTGAATTTGGAGTTAGAAGCGTGGTTTTTTTTTTTTTTTTGGTGAAGAAGATTGGCCCTGAGCTAACATCTGTGCCAATCTTCCTCTATTTTGTGTGTGGGAGGCCACCACAGTGTGGCTTGATGAGTGGTGAGCAGATCCACATCCAGGATCCTAACTGCCAAACCCCAGGCCACCAATGCAGAGCATGTGAACTTAACTACTATGCCACCAGGCCAGATCCTGGAGTTAGAAGTTCTAACCCTAAATCTGCCACCACCTTGCTGTGTGACTTTGGACAGATTGCTTCTTCCCACCAGAGGATTTCTAAATCCCATCCAGCTCCAGGATTCTGGGATTCTGGTCTGATTCCCAGGATTCTGCTTTTGATTTCCGGAACTATGTAGATGTGACTGCAGGTAACTGACGTCCTTAACAAGCTGTTGGTTAGTCTGGCTTTGGTCTTAGGTCCACTTGTGAAAGCAGAGTGTTGTTTAAGCATCGCCAACTCTGGAATCAGACAGGCAGGTCCAAATTCTGACTCAGCCACTCTTAGCTGGGCACATTACTTAACCTCTTTGAGCCTCAATTTCTTCATTATGAGCATGGGGTTAAATAATAGTACCTGTCTTAAAAATAGTGCTTATCTTTTTTGATCCTTCATTCTACAAATGTTTGTTGAGTGCTCACTCTGAGCCAGGCACTATGTTAGGTACCAGGATACAACTATGAGAAATACCAGATGGAACTTACAGTCCAGTGTGAAACACAGACAATGACTGAGTAATCATACCAACAAATATAAAATTGCAACTGTCACAAGTGCAGCTAAGAATGGCAACGTGCTGTTGCAAGAACTTATAACAGAGGGATCTGATGTGATAAGGAATTTCAGGTAAGATTTTTCTGGGAAGGTGATGCTTGCGTTGAGCACTAAAGAATGAAGATAGCTAACTAGATAAAAGGGGAAAGACAATGTGTAAAAGTCCTGTGGTGGAAGATAAGGAAGAAAGCCAGTGAGGCTGGAGGGAAGAGAATAAAAGGGAACCAGGAACCAAGTGAACGTGGAGAGATAAGCAGGGTCTCACGTTTTATGTAATTAATTAATTAATTAATTAATTAATTTTGCTGAGGAAAATTTGCCCGAGCTAACACCTGTTGCCAATCTTCCTCTTTTTCTTGAGAAGGATTCGCCTTGAGCTAACATCTGTGCCAATCTTCCTCTATTTTGTATGTAGGTTGCCCCCACAGCATGGCCACCTGTGAGTGGTATAAGCCCGTGCCCAGGGAACCAAACCCAGGACACCAAAGTGGAGTGTGCTGGATTTATCCACTAGGCCACAGGGCTGGCCCTTCACTGATTTTTATCCTAAAATCAGGGAGAGACCATTGAGGGTTTAAGTAGGGGGCCGCTATTTTCAGATTTGCTTTTAGAAGAGATCTCTAACTAAGAATAGATTTGGGGAAAGGTGGTAAAATGAGTTTAGGTACACCAGCTAGGATGCCACTACTGTGGTCCAGGTGAAATAAGATGGCAGCTTAGAATGGGGTGGGAATAGAGGGACTTAGAGAGACGTGAAGAGATTAGAAACCTATTTCAGAGATAAAATCGACATGACTTGGAAATAGATTAGATGGGGCAGCGTTGGGTAATGAGGAAGAGGAATTTGTCAGGAATGATGCCCAGGTTTCCGGTTTGAGCAACTGGGTGGCTAACGGTGCCATTTTCCAGGAGAAGGACTCCAAGGGAATTAGCAGATGTGGGAGAAAGAGCCTGAGTGACTTTGGACCTGTTGGCTCATGGTGCCACTGTGACATTCAAGTGGAGTTGTCCAGCGGGCAGCTAGATATGGGGATCTGAACTGGAAATACAAATTTGGGGAAAATTAGCAGAGACAGCAGTTGAAGCTGTGCATATGATGAGATGCCCCAGGAGTCCAGTACAGTGCAAAGAGAGGGGAGGGCCTGGGTCTTAACCTCAAAGAAACTCAACATTTAATTGCTGGGTAAGAAGAATGAACCCGAAAAGATGACAAGGGGGAGGAGGAGGTGAAACCAAGCCTAGAAATTGCGGGTCACAGCAGTGAAGGGAAGAATGATTCATGAAAGAAAGAGTGCTCAGCCATGTGGAAAGATGATGAAAGGTCAAGTAAAATGAGGGCTGAAAGATGCTCATTGCGTTTAACAACACAGAAACCATTGGTGACCTTAGCCAAGCTGTAGATATGGAGTGATGGGGTGGGAGCCAGGGTTGAGGAGAGAGTGGGAAGCGAGGAAATCATCACAGTGAACATAGAACAGTGTTTCACAACCGTGAAGGGGAGGAGACGGATTGAGCAGTAAGCAGCCTGAGATTCTTGGAAGGTGTAAATTACATGATGGATATAAAATGCTTAGGATAGTGCTTCACCCAGAGTAGACTGGGACTGAGGGTGTTTGCCTTAGAGAAAAAGATACGATTTCTTTGAAAGACCCAGGTACCTACTTCAGTGCTTTCACATGACATTAGTGAAGCTTAGATTCCAGAACTGCAAAATGGACTCAGCTCTCTTGAAAGGAAGATCTGGATGACAGCTGGGAAGGGAGGAGATTAAAGCTACTTTCCCCAGGAATCCCACGGTCCCAGGGTCAGGGAGGGCAGGCAGAGTCGATAATTGTGGTTGGGGTGAGGGGTCGGGAGGGGTGATTTCACTCTGAAGGTCCAAACTTCCAGGGCATCTCTCCTTCAGCGCAATTCAGCCAAAATCCATGAGGCTTTCATCAACTGCTTCGACTCACTGACTCCTCTCAACTCCTGCAGCACTTAGGGCCCCATATAATTTATCAATTGTTTATGTGAGATTCTAATAAATCAGACAGATAGAATGGAATTAGAAGGAATTTATTTTATAAGTTCAATTTTTATTTATTTACTATAAGATCAGTGAAAGAAAAATGAGGCTATTCTGATAGTGTAAAAAAAGAAAAAAAAGGAAATCAGGAGTTCTAGTCACCTCAGAAAACAACTTGTTTCTTTATTTTGTTTTGACTGCAAAAGAACCCCCAAATCCTGATTCATTCAGATCAGTCGTTGCAAATAATAACAATTTTACCTTACAAGGTCAGGATGTTCTTTAATTAATCAAGATGGCAGAAGGACATTTATCCTAAGGTCTGCACAAACATGAGCTAGTCCAGAGAACGAGCTGGCTTCCGATGTGCTTAATATATAAACACACACACACATATGTGTGTGTGCGTGTGTATAAATGTTTACATATGCAGTATATATAAATTTGACTTAAACTATTTTATGAATACTGTATTAACTGCTTTATTATATTTTTTATTCCTCAGAACAACCCTATGAGGTAATTATTATTATCTCCACTTAATGTGCAAGAAAATAGAGGCTCAGAGAGATTAGGCAGACTTCTATTCCTGGAAACATGAAAGTCTGGATACTCTAAACAACCCTTCCACTGAAAACAACTAAAACTTCTGGATAAAATATTTTTAATACCTCGATGATCTGGCAAGAAAGTAAGGGATCTACAGAGTGAAAGAAGGAATTCAAATAATTAGGCAGACTACTGAAGCTGGCTGTCACCCTGTGGATGTCTTCTCAAACTTAGTTAACTAAAACTTGAGATTTTACAGACTCCCCGGGCTCAGGAAGAAGAGCTGAAGTATTTCAAGGTTCTCGTAATGTTTGAGAAGAGGGTAAAAATACTAATTTACTTTAGACTCAATAATTTAAGCGTGTAGAATTTTTTCTAAGATAATTACCAAAAGAATAATGATAGAGAACATATCTTCCAAACAGAAAAAAATGGAGTGAACAAATTTCAATTAATGCAAAAGAAGTAAAAAAAAAAAAAGGGGGGGAGATGGACAGAGAAAGGATGAGACAAATGAAATGTACAAAATATGATGTAGAAATTAATTCAAATATTGTTTATTGCAATTACAACAAATATACATGGATTAAATGCTAAAAAAACTATTCTCAAACTAGATTAAAAAGCAAAACCCAGCTATACGCTATTAAAAGGGACACATCCAAAATACAAAAATACAAAAACAAATGGAAAATAATATATTAGGTAAACACTAAAAAAACTCTATTGTAGCTATATTAATAACAGTCAAAATAAAATTTAAGGCGAAAAGAAAAATCAGCATAATCACAGATAAAGGGTGTCACTGTATAATGATTAAAAATTAATTCACTACCCAAACAATAACAGCAAAAATTCTAAGTTTATATGTTCCTAATGATGTAGCCTAAAAACATTTGCAAAATAACAAGGTAAAACTAGACGAATTCACTATCATAGTGGGGGATTTTAATACTTCCTTCAATAATTTATAAATTAAGCAGACAAAAAGGTCAGGAGAGTAAAGGAAATTTGAAAAACACAAGTAACAAGCTTGGTCTAATGGTAAATATATAGAAGATTGCTTCCAAAAGTGGAGAATACAACCATAATAAAAATATGTTGTGTGATTTATAACCTTTATATGAGTAAAATATATGACAATTACAGTAGAAAGGCCAGGAGTTGGGAAATGCAGTGTACTATTACGAGGTTCTTATGATTTATGTGAAGTGGTATAATATCACTTGGAGGTAGACTATGATAAGTTTAAAATGTAAACTATAAACCCTAAAGCAAGTACTAAAGTAATAGAACAAATAGTTATAGCTAATAAGCCAATAAAGAGACAAAATATTATCATAAAAATATTCAATTAACCCAAAAGAAGATGAAAAGAGTTTCTGGAAACTCTTCTGGAGATGCAGAATAGACAGGACAAATAGAAAAATAAGATAATAGCTTAAACTTACTCATATCAATGATCGTATTAAATATAAATGATCTTAATACTGCAATGAAAAGGTAGAGGCTGTCAGATTGGATTAAATAAACAAACCAAGACCCAACTAAATGATGCTTACAAGAAATGCACTTAAAATATAAAGGCACACATGAGTTAAAAGCAAAAGGATGGAAAAAGACATACCATGCTACCTTTAGTCAAAAGATAGCTAAATGGCTCTGTTAAGTAGATTTCAGAGCAAAGAATATTACCAGTGATAAAGAAGGTTATTTCATAATGATAATGGGGATAATTCATTAAGAGGACATAAAAATTCTAGATATTTATACACCTAACAATAGAGTTTCAAGACACATGAGGCAAAAACTGATAGAATTGCAATGAGAAATAGACAAACCCATAATCATGGTTGGAAATTTTAATCCTTTTCTATATCTATTCTTTTTAAACACACACAGACCATTTACCAAGAAAGATCAACTTCTGGACCATAAAATGGTCTCAATAAATGTAAAAGAATTCAAGTCATAAGAAGTATGTTCTTTGACCATAATGGAATTTTTATTATGGAATGGAATCGAGATATCAACAGCAGAAATATATCTGGAAAATCACCGAAAATTTGAAAACTAAACAACATACTTCTAATAATCCATAGGTGAAAAGAAATTTTGATTTCAGAAAGAATTATAAAGTATTTTGAACTGAATGAAAATGCCAACACAACATACCAACACATGTGGAATGCCACTAAAGCAGTACTTAAAAGCAAATTTATAGCACTGAACACCTGTATTAGAATAGAACAAAGATCTCAAATGATGACCTCAGATTCCATCTGGAAAAGGAAGAGTGAATTAAACCCAAATTAAGCAGAAGAAAGGAAATAATCAAGATCAGAGCAGAAACCAATGAAATAGAAAAAAGAAAAACAAAGGAGAAAATCAATGAAACCAAATGTTCATGCCTTGAGAACATCAATAAAATTGACAAACCTCTAGCCAGACTGACCAAGAAAAAAGAGAGAAGACACAAATGACCAATATTATGAATGAAAGATATGACTTCACTACAAATTCTACAGATATTAAAAGGATAGCAAGGAAATACTATGAATAACGTTATGCCAATAATTTTGACAACTTAGATGAATTGGACAATTTCCTTAAAAGATATAACTTCCAAAGTTTACATGAGAAGAAACATAACATGAATATCCTTATGTCTACTAGAGAAATTGAATTTGTACTTAAAAATCTTTCCACCAAGAAAACTCCAGGCCCAGATGGCTTCACTGGTGAGTTTCATCAAATATTTAATGAAGAAACAATACTAATTCTACACAAACTCTTCCAGAACATGGAAGAAGAGGAAACACTTACCTATTCACTTTATGAAGCCAGAATCACCCTGATACCAAAATCAGAAGAGGGATTATAAGAAAAGAAAACTAAAGATCAATGTCCCACATGAATATGGATGTGAATATTCTAAATAAAATTTTAGCAAATCAAATTCAATAATATATAAACAGGATAATACATCGTGACCAACTAGAGTTTATCCCAGGAATGCAAAGTTGATTTAACTTTCAAAAATCAAGCAATGCAATTCATCATATTAATAATTTAAAAAAGCAAAACCATATGATCTTCACAGATGTAGAAAAAACATTTAACAAAATCCAACACCCACTCCTGATAAAATCTCCCAGCAAACTAGGAATAGAAGGGAACTCCCTCAACCTGAAAAATATTTATGAAAAATCTAATGCAACATCACACTTAATAGTGAAAACTGAACATTTTCCCCCAAAGATTAGGAATAAGAAAAACATTTCTGTTCTTACCACTTCTATTCAACATTGTACTAAGTTTCTAGCCAGTGCAATAAGGCAAGAAAAAGAAAGAAAAGACATTTATATCGGAAAAGAAGTGAAACTGTCCTTATTTACAGACAATATGACTGTGTATGTAGAAAATCTGATGGAATCTACAGAAGTGTACATTCAGGTGATCTTAGCAAGATTGCAGGATGTAAAATCAACATACAAAAGGAAATTGTATTGCTATATACCGTAATGAACAATCAGAAAGTGAAAATATATAAAACCAATACCATTTACAATAGCATTAAAAATATGAAATTTTTAGGGGTAAATTTGACAAAAGATGTGTGAGATCTGTTCCCTGGAAACTACAAAATGTTACTGTGAGAAATTAAAGAAGATTTAAGTAAATGGAAATTTATGCCTTGTTCATGGGTCAGAAGACTCATTGTTTAGATGTCAGTTACCCCCAAATCAATCTACAGATTCACTGGCATTCCAATGAAAATCTCAGCCTGTTTTTGGTAGAAATTGACAAGCTCATTCTAAAATTCATATGGAAATACAAAAGGCCTAGAATAGCCAAAACAACTTTGAAGAAAAAGAATAAACTTGGAGGGCTAGCACTATCTGATTTCAGGCTTATGAAGCTACAGTAATCAAGACAGGGTGGTGTTGGCATCAAAAAAATAGACGAATAGAATAGAATACAGAGTCCAAAAATATACCCATATATATATATGCCAACTGATTTTTCAAATTTTTTTTTTGTGGGGAAGATTGGCCCTGAGCTAACATCTGTTTCCAATCTTCCTCTTTTCGCTTGAGGAAGATTGTCCTTGAGCTAATATCTGTGACAGTCTTCCTCTATTTTGTATGTGGGATGCCACCACAGCATGGTTTGATGAGCGGTGTGTAGGTCAGCACCCAGTGTCCAAACCTGCGAACCCCAGGGCACTGAAGTGGAGTGTGCAAACTTAAACACTACACCACCAGGCCAGCCCCTGCACAATTGATTTTTAACAAAGATGTGAAAACAATTAAGTGGAGAATGAATAGTCTTTTTAACAAAGAGTGCTAGAACAATTGTATATTCATACGTAAAATAAATAGATAAAATTTCAATCTGTACGTATACATTATACAAAAATTAACTCAAAGTGGATCATAGACCTAATTTGTAAAACTTAAAATGACAAACTTCAAAAAGAAAACAGAACAAAACTGTGATATTGTGCTAGGCAAAGATTTCTCAGCTACAACACCAAAATATGATCCGTAGAAGAAAAAAATGATAAATATACTTTATAAAAATGAAAATATCTGCTCTTTGAAAGACACTGTAAAAAGAACAAAAGTATAAGCTACAGACAGGGAGAAAATATTTTCAAGTCATATATCTAATAAAGTACTTGTATATGAAAAGTCAGGAACTGTAACCCAAGAAAACAAACAACTCAAAAAGAATGGGCAAAAGATTTTGATAGACACTTTACCAAAGAAGATGTGGAGATGGCAAACAAGCACACAAAAAGATGCTCAATATCACTAGTCACTAGGGCAACACAAATGAAATGAGTTAAAAAAACAGTGAGTTACCACTATGCTCCCACTAGAATGGCTAAAATTTAAAAAGATTGACCGTAGAAAATGATGATGATGTGGATAAATTAGAACTTCCTACACTCTTGGTGGTATATAAAATGACACAACCACTTTGGAAAACAGCTTGGCAGTTGCTCAAAAGTTAAATATACACCTATTATATGATCTAGCCATTCCAGTCCTAGGTATTTACCCAAAGATAAGAAAGCATAAGTCCACACAAAGACTTGTACGTTAATGTTCAAAGGAGCTTGATTTGTAATAGCCCCAAACCAGAAACAATCCCAAATCCAGCAACTGATGAGTAGATGAATGAAATGTGGCATATGTATACCATGAGCAGTACTCAGCAATAAGATGGGATGAAGCATAGATACACACAACATAGATGCATTTCAAAACAATTACGCTGAGTGAAAGAACCAGACAAAACCAGAGTATACAAAGGAATAGGAGGAAACTTTTAGGAGTGATGGAAATGTTCACTATTTTGTATATGGTGATGGTTTCATGGGTATTTATATATGTATGTCAAAACTCAACAAATGGGGCCGGCTCCGTGGCCGAGTGGTTAAGTTCGCGTGCTTCGCTGCGGCGGCCCAGGGTTCGAATCCTGGGCGTGGACATGACACTGCTCATCAGGCCACGTTGAGGCGGCGTCCCACATCCCACAACTAGAAGGACCTGCAACTAAGATATATAACTATGTACAGAGGGGGTTTGGGGAGATAAAGCAGAAAAAAAAAAAAGATCGGCCACAGTTGTTAGCCTAGGTGCCAATCTTTCAAAAACAAACAAACAAACAAAAACTCAACAAATTGTACACTTTAAATATATGCAGTTTATTGTACTTCAACTATATCTGAATAAAGTTGTTCAAAAAAGAACTTGGAAAAAAGAACAACTGAATAAAAATACAAAGAAAGAAGAAAATAACAAGTAAGTTAATGAAATAAAATAAGTAACTTATTCAGGGTCATGCAGTTAGAAAATGGCAGAATTGGTCCAAATTCAGATTTGTCTGTCTCCAAAACCTACATTGTTAACATAAGTTAAACATTATCACTGTTTTCCAGATTTTGGTCATGGGACATCACCTTCGTGATTTTTGTTCTGTCATGGATCACCTACTATTGTTTTCTTAATATTTTTCTTTAAATTGACTCACATTTTAAACTTAGCCTCATCCTAGGCAATAATAGCTGTGAAATCAAGGTTTTGAGAAGACGTTAGAATTTTCCTAATATGCATTAAAATAAATACATATCAATTCAAAGGAAAAAAATTCACTCATTGTCATGATTAGTTTTGTGTCCACATGGCTGGGCTGTAGTACCCAGTTATTCAATCAATTGCTAACCTGGTGTTGCTGTGAAGGTATTCTGTAGACGTGGCCGACACCCACAATCAGGTGACTTTAAGTAAAGGAGATTATCCTTGAGAATGTGGGGGGCCTCATGCAATCAGTAGGAAGACCTTAAAAGCAAAAGTGAGTTTTCCCTAAGGAAGAAGAAATTCTGCCTCAAGACTACAGCATCAGCTCCTGTCTGAGACTTCTCAGCCTGCTGACCTTCCCTGCAGATTTCGCACTTGCCAGCTCACACAACTGCGTGAGCCAGTTCCTTGAAATAAATCTCCTAATACATATGTATCCTCCTGTTCTGTGTCTCTGGAGGCCCCTGACTGATACACCCAGGTATTACTCATTTCTTCCACTCTTCTTCTTCAAGCAAGGTGAGAAGGAAACAAGTGTTTGGGGTGGAGGGCAGGGAGAGGGGATGGGCCAAGTGGGGCTGAATGAAGAACCCTCCTTCTGTGAGATGAGGAATGGAAATGCAGGAAGAAGCGTGGGCAAGCCTGTTCACCTCTTTGGGACTCATCTATCAACATGGAAGGGTGGTGACAAGAAAGGAAAGCAAAGCAGTCCCCACGAGGTGGATCACTCCTAGAATCAGAGCCCAAGAATGGTCCGAGGCCATTGGGGATCATCCCCCACTAGTCTACCGCCTCTTTAAATAGATGAAGCCTGAGCAATGCAGTCACCTCTCCAAGGACCAAGGGAGGGGCAGAGCCACTTGCTTCCCAGTCTAGCTGCAAACCTCCTCTGCGCTCCAGTTGGGGATGCTGGGCTGTCCACGGTGATGCACTCCACCCACTCTTGTGATTCCTATGGATGGCTAAACCAGGGAACCAGGGAACACAAATGACCTGTCTGTCCCCCACATCCTCTCTCAGCCCTGGCTGCACGTTAGAATCCGCTGGGAAGCTTTTCAAAATTCCAATATCTGAGGCCTATCCCAGACCAGTTCTATGAAGATCTCTGGGGGACGGGTTTGAGCATTAGTATTTTCTGAAAGCCCCACGCCCCCAGGGGACTCTAGGGTGCAGCTAGGCTGAGAGCTCCTGGTCTAGACAGAGCACCGGGATGGCCCAATGGCTACGTTTCACTTCCCATTTTATTCCCCCTCATCCCTCCTCGGGGGGCTGTCCATTCTCATTATTCTTTGTGCTCTACCTAGAAGGGGAGAAAAGAACCGGAGAGGAGGCCAGCCTGGCTGAGAACGCCTTCTCTGTCCCTGCACTGCCCTGGAGGTTAGCATGTCTTGCCCAGCTGGACGCCATCCCAGCCGGAGCTGCTGCCCCACTGAAGCAGAAATGCTAGGACTCTTCCCTCTTCCCCAGTCTGACCTGGCCTCTAAGACTTCCTGCTCTGTCTCCAGCTTCTCTCCCCTCCCTCTAGACCTCCAACCCCCTCCTTTCTCAGCCCTTCTTTACCGGAAGTTCTGAGCCCCCTTCTTGGTGCCCTTACCCTGAACCCTGCTGTTCTGTCTCCAGGATCAGGGGCTGAATGGAGTCCCTCTGGGGGACTTTCTTCAGGAGAGGGATGTGTCTCCCTCAGCAGATGCCCTGGCTGCCCCAGCCCCACGCCTGCAGGGAATGACTCCCCAGATGTCCGGGTGCCGTTGACTTCAGACTGCAAGCGGGGAGGTGTGACCGCCTGACACCACGCATTCCAGCCCAGGCTCCCCTTTCTCTTCCTTCTCTGCACTGCCTGAGAAAATTCCTGATGAGGACACTGCAGCACTAGCCGCACAATCAGACAGAGGACTGCTTTGTGGTGTTTCCCAGTATTTCAGAATCTTCTCTTGAGGCCCTCCTATGTGCCAGGCACTAGGATAACGAAGACGAATAAAGCAGGCCTTTCCCTCAAGAAATTTATAACCAGATAAAACATAGAATTTCTTATGCAACAGGAGAGAAAGGAGGACAAGAGTGGGGTAGGGGAAAAACTAATATTAGTACCCATTATGTGCCAGGCAAATGCCATCTTCTCAAATGATCACAAAACTCTGTGTAGAAGTTTCCCCCACTATAAATGAGGAAACGGAGGCAAATGAGGTTAACTACTTGCCAAAGGTGATATAGCTATAAAAGGACAGGATCAGGATTTAGATCCCGGTCTTCAGACTCCGGTTCCAGCACTTTCTAGGAGTCTGATGGTTATACCACCTCTGACCCAGTGCTCTTCACTAGACTGAGCCATGGGGAGAGCAGAACCCCCAGAGTTGAGGGCCTGGCTTCTTGTCCTGGCTCTGCTGCTAACTAGCTGTGTGATGCTGGACAGTCACATGCCCTCTCTGGGGCTTGGTTTTCTTACATATAAAGTAAGGGAGGTAGAATAACTAATTTTAAAGATTCTTTTCAATTCTATGATTTTCTTGATCCCGTTTCCTTTTCCTAGGGAGTTATATATTCATTTGCTTCCCTCTTATATGAAAGGTGACTAGAGCTTTGGTGGGGGGGAGGGGGGCGATCACACAGTCAATTTCCTGCCAGGCTGGAGCTGGAACCCACAGTCCAGCAGCCTGGGACATTGCAGTGTTCATCAGTTAGGGCTGGGTGAGTGCAATTAGACTTCCCAGGGAGGCACTGAGAGTCCTGGACGCAGGATTCTGGAAGCCAGGGCTGTGCCCCTGCATGAGCCACCGAGAGAGACCACTCAGTCCACAGAATCAGGCCGAGGGGAGGACAGGACAGCCCATAACTAGTCACTGTGAAGCCTCCCCAGGCATTTCACGCTTTTGAAAATGGCCCTGAGAGAGATGCTATCAGGAGGCGTATTTAATGGGTTTTGGAAATTGGCTAATTTTGTCGCAATCGTCTGGATGCTGTTCGATGCATGCTAAGCATCTAGGGCCAGCGTGGGCTTGTGAGTAGGGCCAGAGTGTCCAGGGCCTTCAGAGAGATGAGGCACGGGGAAGGCAGGGCAGAGTTGCTGGTTGTTTCTAGTTGCCCGAAAGATGCCAGCTGATCTCAGGCCCCCATGCTGGGTGTTGGGTCAATGCTCTTTCCTGCTCCACAAGAAGTCACGGAGGCATGGGGGCATGGGGATCCTCTCCTCCACCCTAGCCCATAGCCCCTGCTTCCCCCCCCAGCCCCAGCAGAGCAGAGCTGTCCCTGTAGTCACTCTTCCCCCAGGCCTTTGGTCAATAAACCATCAATATCCTGCACTGAGAAGATGCCCACAGCTCCTTGCATGCCTGATTCACCACGAATTGCTCTCCCAGCCCGTCCCTGGGCCTCTGGCACGTTCTCTCCATCCTCTGGGCCCTGCTTTTCCTCCTCCAGAGACATTGCTATCCATCAGCGCTCTGCCTGGCTGGTCACAGTTACTTTCTCTGGCTGTCTTCAGCTTGGTTGTTTATTTTCTTCCTCTCTCCCCTTCCTACTCCCTCTTCCTCCTCTGGGTCCTGGATTTGGGTTTTCTGCAGGTTGCTTACCGGGGTTGCCCTGCAGAAAGGGGCAGAAAAGGGGCCCAAAGCAATGCACTCATTTCCCTCCCAGGTGACCCTTTCTTCTCTCCAAAATTTAGGATCTTCCAGGAAAGAGGGCTGCAGTTTCCTCAGAGGCGCATGATGCAATTTAAAGGGCCCACAGTTTGGAATCAGAAGACTTTGGTTTAGGCACTAATTCTGAGAGAACGTTGGGGAGGTTCATCATCCTCTCTAAGCCTCAGTTCTCTCATTTATAAAATGGAGCTGTGATGATTGAGTGAGAAAATAATAGCTATCATTTATTGAGTATATTCTGTATGTCGGGCTCCATGTGAGCTACTTTCGAATATGATCGCATTTAAGCGTGTTTGTGAAAGTGCTCCATGACTTAGAAAGTGCTGTGCAAATGCCAGTTATTATAGAGAAACCCAGAAAGCCACTATGGCATCCACGTGGCTCTCCTTTGTACCCAGAAAATTATTAAATGGGCACTTTTCAACAGCTCTGTAACAAAAGTTGTATATGTGCATCATCTCATTGATCTTCGCATGACTGCTCTGAAGTAGGAAAGCAAAGTTGATTAGCCTCATTCTATGGATAAGGAGGCCAAGACCCAGAAAACGGAGTCCGGGGAACTCTGTCTGTTTTCTCCGCTTTCCCCTGTGCCCTCCTGTCCTGCCTGCCCTCCAGCCCTCTGCAGTGGGCTGGGGAATACACGTGTTCCATCTTACCTGACAGTAAGCGGGGGTGTGTAGTGTGTGAGTGTGTGTGTGGCATGGGCAGCATCTTGAAAGATGGAATGAAAGACCAGGAGGAGAAGTTATTTGGAAGTCAGGAAGGAGCTCTGAGACCAGCAAAGTGCCCCCAACTGGCTAGGGTGGCACAGGCAGCACTGTCTCCAGAGGGAAGGGGGCGTGGTGGGGAAATCTCCTGGGGTCAGAGTGTGGGCAAACTGGCTGTTGAGCCCAAGAGTCTAGCAAGGACTTGTTCTTACTCTCCGCAAACCTAGGGCCAAAGAGATCCCTTCCGAAACCACACCTGGAACCCCGCATCCTCAGGTCATGGGGACAGACTCTGGTCCAGGAGCCTGTGTGTGAACTTGCAGCACCTCCCAGGCAGCCAGTGTCATTATCCAGCCTCAGCTAATTCTTTACCTCCAGCCACCAGAGGCCACTGCTAATTCCTACACAGCCATGGCACCACAGAAGTATGATGAATAATCGGGGCTGTTGCTGACCCCTTCAGAGGGGCTCCGGTTCTCCCAACCCCAGTAACTCACTGCCCAGGGGAATTCCTTTAAAAATTGCAGCCAGCTAAAGCCACCGGGCCCCAAGATGGAGCCCCTTCTGCCAGTTAGGCTCTTCCTTACTCTGACCCTCATATCCTTCTGAGCTTGTCCTCCTCACCTACCAAGGCCCCCCTCCCCCAGAATTTCCCTGGGCCCCTAGGTGCTCCCCCCACCCCCCATGGCCTGCTGCACTGTGGCTCTGCCCTAAGGTCACAGTGTCCCTTTAGGCCATCTCAGGTGGAAACTGCTCTTGTCTCTCAGCCCTCGGGCTCAGCAGATGGGATAGTGGCCCCTGGCTCAAACCATTAAGCCCTGCCCTCTCTCATGAAAACTGGCTCTAGTAGATTCCTGCCAACTGCTTTGCTCTCCACTCTTTCTTGGTGCTGTCATGAGTCCGCCTCATTCATGGAAGACATCACCCTCCCTCTTCTGGGGACAACTTTAGCAGCTGCAAGTCTCTCCCTCTTCTGGGATGATATTGCACTACATGGGACACTCCCTCAAAGGCTTGGTCTCTTGCTACAGGCCCCCGACTCCAGAGCCACCCCCTGACCCTAGTCATCTTGGAACTGCCGTACCCCCATGTTAAATCCGAACGTCCCATGGGCAGGCCACAATCCCACCCCTTTGTGCTCCCCTCAGCCTTTCCCACAACTGTCCTGTGGTATCATTGGGCTTCCAACTCCTCGGCTTTTTATTTTCTCCCTGTATCAGCCCTTCCTGTTTTCCCTTCCCTCCTGGGCCAGCCTGGGGTCCATATCCCATTTCTTCTAATCGCTCTTATACTAACAGCCCACCTCCGTTGCCCCCGTGTCTTCTCACAACACCCTGTTGGCAAAGCCCCAGCCCACAGTTAATTCAACTATTCACCTTCTCTGCACCTTTATCTAGGCCACTGGGCACTGTGGGACAAAAAACTCACACAGCTGCACAGACTCAGGGCATGACACGATCATGGCCTCCATTACAACCAGGCTTTCAAAGTGGCCCAGAGTTTTCTTCCCTTTCCCTGCTCTCTCCAGAGCTTGTCATCAGCTATTTTAGACCTTCCTCAGTCTCCTCAAGTTACTACCATTGCCAACATCTCCCTCCACATTCTCAGCAGATAACCTTAGGAGAAAGTGAGAGTCATTCAGCAGAAATTCCATCAACATCCTGTCATCACACAGACTTTATCCTTTCCTGCTTTGCTCTCTGGTCACAATGGAAGAGGTAGGCGTTCAGATGTCCCTTTTAAGAACTTAGGCTGGTCCCTTCAAGTGCTTTGGATCCTCTTCCTTTCCACTTCCTTGAAAACCTCGTTCCATCGATTTTCCATGCGCTTCTCTCTTATCTTACATTTCTTCCCCTCCACAGGCGTCTTCTCATTAGCATTTAAACATGTTTGAGATTCACTCTTTAAAAACAAAACAAAATAATCCTCTCCTTTATCCCCACACCCTTATCTCAATCCCCCTGAATTCATTATCTATTGCTTGTGTAACAAATTTACCCCAACATTTTGAAGCTTAAAACAACAAACACAAACCAATAAACGTTTATTACCTCACACAGTTTCTGAGGGTCAGGAAGCTGGGATCAGCTAAGTGAGATGGTTCTCATCTCTCATAAGGCTGCAGTCAAGATAGGGCAGAACTAAACTGAAGGTTTGGAGGGTGGAGGATCTGCTTCCTTTATGGCTCACGCATGCGGCTGTTGGCAGGTGGCCTCCATTCCTCATCACGTTGGTCTCATGACGTGGCAGCTAGCTTCCCCCAGAGTGAGTGATCAGAGAGAATGCAGCTAACATGGAAGCTGCGATGTCTTTTATACTAGAATCTTGGGAGCAATTTCCATTATATCTGCTATATTCCGTTGGTCACATGACCAACCCTGATACAATGAGAGGGACTGACAAGGGTGAGAATACCAGAAGGGGGAGGGCATCATCGCCGGCCATCTTGGAGGCTGGCAACTATATCTCGCTTCACTGCCAGACTAACTCAAAGAGTTGTGCACACTGGCTGCCTCCACATTTCGCTCTCACCTCCACACTCAGACTGTCCCCAGTGACTCCCTTATTTTGAAATCCAGTGGCTACTTCTCAGTCCTCACCTTATGTGGCTTCTCTGAGACGCTCTGCCACGTTGAGCCCTTCCTCCTTCGCACCTTCTTCCTTGGCTCCTGTGACAGCACAGCTTCCTGGATTTCCTTTATCTTTTGGCCCCTCCTCGGTTGTATTCACAAGCTTCTCTTCACCCATCTGTCCATCCCTGAGGGTTGCTGCACCTCAGGGTTCTGCCGGGGTTCCCTTCTTTGAATGTCATCTGGCCTCTGCTAACCTCGTCTTCTGACACTCCCCACACCCCTACACTCTACCTGCCAACCTTACAGAATGTCCCATGCTCCTGCCGTCTTCCCACTGTCATCAGTTCAGATCAGCACCTCGGGGCTGTTCTTTGTCCAGTCCTAGACTCCTCAACTAAAGAAAGAGGGGGGAGGCCTGACGGCAGTAAGGATAAGGCCATAAACGAATGAGGGAAGTAAGTGAGATTCACCAGCCTCAGGTGGAGAAGGCTGAGGGGGGATCTGGTTATTGTTTTCAAGTCTATAGAGGCTCTTTGCTTTGAGAAATATGACCAACTGCCCCGTCTCCTCCAAAGACCAACTAGGAAAAGGTTAAAAGTTTTAGCAATGATAGAAATGACAGATCCAGTTTAGAGATAGAGAAACGTTAAATACCAGGAATTAATTAGAACAATGAGGAATGTGATCAGCAGATTTTGAAAAGTAGGTTAGGTTTTTCCACATCTGAGATGATTCCTGGGTAGACTGAGCTAAATGTGGGCAGGTGGATTGGGTAACTCGCCAAACTCCAGGATCTACACCTTCCGTGGCTGCACGAGGGGCAAGTCTGAGGTGGAGCTGAGCTCAGAACCCAATCTCTTGTCCTTTTCCAGCAGTGGAGTGTGACTGTGGCAAGCCCAGGGCTGCAGGATGGGTTCATTCTGGCCTGAAGCTTCAGGGCAGTCTAGCTATTGCTGCTTGGTTGCACCATCCTGACAGAGGCCAGAGGCTGGGGTTACAGGTGGGGAGCAGAGGAGCGAGGACAGGCGTGGGTTAGTATTTAGAAAAGGAGCACAGAGAGAAGAACGTTGGCTGAGGAGCTGCTTGGTGCATCACCTCCTTCAGGGAGTCCTCTCTGATACCCCCAGCCTGGCTTAGGGCTCCTCCTCTGTGCTCCCACATCGTCCTATGTTACTTTGGTTCTTAAACAAACCCCGTAGCACTGAGATGATCTAAGAGTTTGTCTCCCGCCTCATCAAACTGGGAGCTCCTTGATGGCAAGAACCATGTTTTGTTGATGGCTGTCTCTGGGACCTGGCACAGGACGTAGACCTGGGAAGTGCTGGGTAAACTGGTCTTGACTAATTGATGGAGGGGACAAATGCCTTGACAGACTTTGTACTACCTCGTCCCCAGGGGTGCCTTCAGTATAGGCCAGGAGAAAGCCCTGTTTTTTCGGAACCACATTCCAACAGGACAAGTATAGAGATGACCCAAGAAAATCTGAGTTCTGGTCCCTGCTCAGCCACTTATTAGCAGTATGACCTGATTAGCACATGACAGTCCTTTCCCCACCCCTCAGATTCCTCATCTATCAAATGCGGCTGATGACCCCACAGATCCACAGAGGTACCTTGAAAATCAAATGAGATAATGGGTGTGCAGGCGGTGAAAACATCTAGAGAAAGGTCTTGAAGACTTATACAGAGGTAAGAAGTTATTAATAGCCTCATTATTATTCTTACCCAGAATGCCCATGGAAAAACAGCATGTGGCAGCCCCAGCCCCCGCACCCCACCCTTTCATACTATTTCTGTCCCTGGAAAGCAGGTTTTTGTAGTGGTAGTTCCTGCTTTGCCACTGCGGGGACAGGGGGTGAAAGTCGGGCAACTGCACCTCCCAACTCTGCAGCCTGCCCCTGATGGGGGGCTTTTACCAAACCCTTTGATTTTTTTTTTTTTGGAGGAAGATTAGCCCTGAGCCAACATCCGCCACCAATTCTCCTCTTTTTCCTGAGGAAGATTGGCCTTGAGCTAACATCAGAGCCCATCTTCCATCTACCTTATTTGTGGAATGCCTGCCACAGCATGGGTTGATAAGTGGTGTGCATGTCCACACCTGGGATCCAAACCAGCAAACCCCAGCCGCTGAAGCAGAGCATGGGAACCTAACCTTTATGCTACTGGGTGGGCCCCCAAACCCTTTGATTTAGAAAGCATGGCCGACACCAGCACACCAGCCATCTGGAGGGTTGCAGGCAGCATCTTGTCTCTGTCACTTTATTTGATGCTGGGTGGTGCTGGTGAGGTGCTGAGGTGACCCCCAATTAGGCCCAGGTACAAGGGGAAGCAGCTTTCATTCCTCTACTGCATTTCTGAGGAAGGGTGAGCAGATCAAGGTGCTCATCCCTTCTCTCTTCCTTCTTTTCTTCCCACGGCTCCTCAGGCCCACCAGCCTGGAGAGTGGAGAGCTAAGGCTAGGAGTGGGAATAAACCCAGGGTTCTCTCCTCCCCAGCACCACTCACTTGCATGCCATGAAGTGTGAGGCTGTGTGCATCAGCTGGCCCATTACTAGGGAGCAGCAAACAGAAGCAGCTGGCCTGAAGATAGGAAGAGGAAATCCAGATGAGTGCAGTCTAATGGGGACCCCATCCTCCGTAAAATTCTGGAGGCAACATGCAGGTTCTACCAGCCAGGAGGGGCCCCAAGGACATAAGGCCCTATGGGCTCCCAGCAGAGGGCCTGACATCCTCAACCCTGGGCCTCATCTTTCAGTTTCCCCTGGGCCTGAGGTTAACCTCTGAGTGACAGCATGAGGGCAGAAGAGAGATGTAGAAGTCGGATCTTCACTGGTTTTGGGAATAATCAAAGCTCCAGGGTCAGTGAAGCAGTGGGCACAGGAGAAAAAGTCAGGAGAACATAGCTGAGGTCCAGGGAAGGCTGGCATCTGGAGTGAGGTGTCAGACAGAGGCTCTACCTGCCCTGTCCAGGGCAGTGTCCGAGGAAGGAGGAAGACCAGCAGCAGTGGCTGCCAGGCTCATGGGAACAGGTGGTTATCAGAGAACCACAGCCCGGTCGCTCTGAGGAGGGCTCCTAACTCGGCTTAGCTCCCCCTCCCCACTCGGCCAGCCAGGTATGCTCAGAGCTGACTTAAAACGCTGCCCTCAATTCTATCTTTAGCTCTGGCTGCCGGGAGCCTGAGTGACAGGCAGGGTGGGGGCTGACCCCAGGGTGGGAAAAATTTGCAGCTACCAGGTTTGCTGAGAAAGAGGCACAACTTCAAGGAGCAGGGCCCAGGTCGTAATCATCACCGCATCTGGGGCCGGTGCAGTGGTAGGCACAGCGCTCTACCAATGTTGGTGGAATGGATGGGTGAAAGCATCCAAGATTGGATGGAGTGGAGAGGGTGAGACAGTGCCAACTGGTCCATAGACCAAGTCATGGACTCTGAAGGAACTCTGCATTATCTTGGGCAAGCGACTTCCCCTTCTGGCCTCAGTTTCCTCATTTGCAAAAGGGGACAAGATAATCAGTTTTCAGACCACCTCCAAGGACCATCCTATTACCTCCACTACCACCTCTCATCCCGCCACCCCCCATAAACAAGGCACTGCAGCTGGGCTTGAGCTGGCAGGAAGGGAAATGATGGATTGACAGGGCTCTCCTACCCCTTCCATCAGAGTTGAGTCATTTTTATCAATTCTGGATATTGAGCTTCCTGCAAAGAATTCTTTTAGACAAAGGGCAGCTCAGTTCCCCCAAAGCATCCAGACTTGAGAAGCCAGAATGAAATTGCCTCTTGCAGCAGGTGCAAGAATAGACCCTCAACTGCCTCTCATCGGGACTGATATGAAAGTCTCTTATGTGAGCAATAGAACACGGCAAGCTCCATGTTTTATTGGCAATCCAGCCAATTATCTTTTCCAGTAAGAGTGAAGTGCCCAGAAAAGGATGAGGAGGAGCCAAGGGGAGGCCCTTGCAAGGCAGTAGGAGGATGGATTGGAAGAAGCTGACCTTATCCAAACCCACAGCCAGACCTGGGGGAGAAACAAGCTGACATGGAGCTGGTAGGGAGAGTTTGGAGGAAAATGCCTCCAAAGAGGGAAGTGGAGTCAGGATCCATCCTCCCCTGTCCATCCTGAGGTGGGAGGGCATGGCACTAGTCCTGGGACCTGGATGCCAGCTTGGGGGTGCTGACCCAGTGGAGCCAGGGAACAGGTTATTGGCAAGGCAGGAAGGCCCCTGTGAAAAGGGAAGCCGGAAGCCTGGCCCAAGGAATTCCTCATCCATCCTCTTGGGCTGCCTTGTGAAAGGAATGGGGTGGGACTGGGACCTTGGGCAAGTTACTTTAACCGTTATATGCCTCCATTTCCTCTCTTTTATATGGAGATGACCTTTGACCCTGCCTACATCACAGAGAGGTTCTGATCAAATCAGATTACAGATGTGCTGGCTTTTCTTTTTAATTATTAAAACTGCTTTACAGGTATGATTCAATGGCCAGAGGGCTGGGGGCTAGCTGGCAGGTCCCTGCTTCTTCTAGGCTCTTCTTCCCCCTGCTCTTGGAAACTTGCTCCAGCGAAGACCAGGGCCTACTTCTCCCCCTCCTTCGAACTTCCTTCTGTCTCCCTTTTCAAAGGCACTCTCCTCCCACCCCCTTTCTTTCCCAAGCCTTTACCCTGGTCGAGCCTCTGATGCTGAGAACCAATAAGGCAAACTCCCCGTTTGGACCCCCTGCTCCAACCTCCCAGCTCCAGCTCATCCCACACACTTCGCGTGGAATCGTTATCTTTCCTGCTTGGAAGCCTGCTGTATGTTCAGGTGTGCAGCCCACATTAAGCCCGAGTTACTCATCGAGGACTCACTAGGCCCACCTGCTTCTCATTGACCCAGCCACCCCAGGCATCAGTCCTCACATGGCCCCTCTGTAGGCAACCAGCTTTCTACTTCCTCCTGCCTCGAACCATCCCCTCACCCACCCCCTTTATCTCTGCTAAATTGAGAATATCCTTTGAATAATTGGTCAAGCATCTCCTCCCCTCTAGGAAACCTTCCCCAAATAACCTCACTGAAATCTTGACTTCCTTTCCCTTGAACACTTTCTAGAACAGAATGCAATTGGTGTCTCTGTAGTGTGCACACATGTGAGGTGTGTCTGTGGGTTCTGGTAAGTTCTGTCAGGGTCATTCTTCCCAAAGGCATCATACCCACTGGTTCCCCGTGGTGTGATTGGTACAGGCCGCTGACTGACTGGCAGATTCATTAGGTAGGATGATGACCAGGTCAAGTTTGGTGTTGGGGAAGATGGCAGGACAGTGTCAGGTGCAGAAGCCGCAGTGACCTTTATGATAGTGAGACTTCCCAGAGCCTTTTCACAAAGATGTGGCCACAGGGTGTCCTCCTCTAATGCCACTCTGCAGCACACATCACGTACAGACAGTGGCAAGGATTATAGATGAGGAGCCGACATCGTCACCCAGCCCCAGAATGGCAGGCTCTTTTGGCCACCTGCACATTGCTAAGGGGTGGAATCCAGGGGCTACTGACGTGCACAGATTTGGCTCAGCACATAGTTGTGGCCTATTTTGTGGTTTTAAATTCAGAGATGCCAAGAACAGTGTGTTTTTGCTGCTCAGCCTGGCAAGTTCACCCAGAGTGACCTTTAGGTACTTTCCAACCCTGCAATTTCTTTATTTATTGTTCTGGTTGGAAAATGAAAAGCCCTCTTTGCCAGCAATTAATTTACCAAAATAAACAAGAATTCTGCCTTTCATGACAAAGACAGTCCCTGAATGCCAATCTTGGGGCTGCCAGATTGTAGTTTCAACTGGATGCAGCCAGCGCGGTTACCATTTGCAGGTGTTCTATCCTGGAGGTTATGAGAAAAGGAGAAAATGCAGTCAAGAGGGAGAGGAGAAAAGTGTTGCCTGGTTCTTGTCCTCATCTCCAACTTCTCTGGCAACAAGTCTCGTGCCCTTGACTCTGTACTCCGCCCCCCCCCCCGCTTTTTTTTTTTTAAACTACAGATGATTCTTTTTCCATTCTGTTCTATTTGGCTTATTTCCAGCCCTTTCCTGACAAGGGTGCAGCCTGGCCTGCGGCTTCCAAACCGCATCACTGCCTGCTGGCACCTCCTGTGCATCGCTCTCCAGGACCCTGGCTTGCTACATTTTGCAGTAGGTCTGGTTCCTTCATCAGAGAGCTGCTGCTGGGGTGGTTGATTTGATACGCTCTAGAAACAGTATCCAGACTGCAGAGATGCCACCTTGCTCCTCCCCTTCCCTGAACACTGAATGAATAGAGACACGTGCATTCGAAAGGGAGGGGGCAGGTGTGGATCTGAGATACAGAGTTGCTGAGAAGCCGGGAAGAATTTACTCAGGTAGGCAGAGCAGGGAGGGGGGGCGTCTGGAGGCGGAGGCTCTGAGTGGCACCAGCCGGGGACCATTAGAGATTATACTGGGGGAGTTAAAAGCAGTGATTAAGGCTGAGAACATTGTCTCCTTCTTCTCAGCCCCTGCTGAGAATCGATCCCAGCAATCACCACCCCTATCACCACTCTGCTCTCTGAGGCTCAGCTCACGCCCAAGGACCCACCAGCCTGCCTCACACATGTACTCTTCCATCTTCCTGCCGCCTACCTCTGAGAACTTGGTTCTTCATCGCTTTGCACTTTGGCTGGTTATCTTTCCCAAGATTCCATCTGCTCTGATCCTGGGGATTCCCTGGGCCTGCCGGTGGGCAAGTATTTGTTGTGCATGGTTTCAAGGTGCCTAGTGTTAAAAATAGACACAGCCCTGACTTCAAGGAGCTCACAGTTTCTCCTGGGGTCAAGTAAACAGGTAACAATGGAAACATGCAGAGAAACTAGAGAGTCATTTCCTTATTGACAAGGGCGGGAAGTTAATGCTCTTCAAACTTTCTGCTTTCATCTCACTCTTCCTGTCTCCCCAGTGTCTCCCCCACAGTTCCCTCCTGGAGTGGTTTGGACACAACACCCTGGGAGCCTCTTGATTTAGATCCTCTCCAGGGGGACACAGAAGTGGCCCCAGTTATCTCTGGAGGGAGTGGGTAAGTGGAGCAATCTTGATAATAAAATCCAATTAACAATTTACAGACCAGAGTAAGAGTGAGTTGTTTGCCATGGATTCAGTTCGACACAATGTGCAATTACTGTGCTTACAGGACATTGTACGAGGTCTTAGCGGGAGTGGAGAGTGGTACAAAAATGAACAAGAAAACTCTTGCCTCTAAAGAGCATGTCCTCCATGCATTTCTAGTAATATTTGGTTTACAAAACTTCAAGCATGGGCCAGCCCCATGGCCAAGTGATTAACTTCATGCACTCTGCTTCAGTGGTCCAGGGTTTCGCTGGTTCAGGTCCTGGGCGCGGACCTAGCACTGCTCATCAAGCCACGCTGAGGCAGTGTCCCACATGCCACAACTAGAAGTACCCACAACTAAAATATACAACTATATACTGGCGGGCTTTGGGGAGAGGAAGGAAAATTAAATTTAAAAAAACCCCTTCAAGTATACAGAATCCTTTGGAATATAGGACTTTGAGGTATTTGTGGTGGTCCGTGGTTAAGATTCAGTGCTCTCACCGCCACGGCCCAGGTTCATTTCCTGGTCAGGGAACCACAACACCTGTCCTTTGGTTGTCATTCTGTGGCAGCTGCTTGCTGCTGTGACGCTGAAAGCTATGCCACCGGTATTTCAAATACCAGCAGGGTCACCCATGGTGGACAGGTTTCAGTGGAGCTTCCAGACTAAGGCAGACTCGGAAGAAGGACCTGGCCACCCATTTCTGAAAAAATTGGCCATGAAAATCCTATGAACAGCAGAGGAGCATTGTCTGATACAGAACTGGAAGGTAAGAAGATGGCACAAAAAGAGCAGGGTTCTACTCCGCTGTACACAGGGTGCTAGGAGTCAGAATGGATTCAGCAGCACTAACAACAAACTTTGTGGTATTAATCCTTCTCAGACTCTTTCACCGAACTACCACTAAAGCCATTAACGTCTTAAAAATCTCGTGAGTTTTTATGATCATATGAAATTTATATTCTACTCTGTATCAGTATTAGTTTTCATATAATGATCCTCCTCTCCCCCAAAGCCACACTCTTCCAAGTCTAGTTAGAACTCTGAAGCAGTGGGAAAATGGGACAGTTATCCTGTCTTTTGTACCCTGGCACATTATCTTGCTTCTGAGGGACACAAGTACCCCCTGAGAATCAGGGTAACAGACACTCAATATCTATCTATCAATTCTCCCTCCTTCCCAGGCCATCTCCCAGATCTGACCTTGCCAGGTGGCTCCAGTCGCTCCAGATTTCCTATGTTGGCCCTCCACTCCTCAAGCCAGGAGCCCCCTAGTTCTGGGACATCTTGCCCCGGCTTACCTTCTTTTGGTGCCTCTCTCAGGGGAGGCTCCCTGTTCTGTTCTGGCCCTTGTTTTTCTATTTGGTATTATTTTTGGTTTTGGACACACAACCATTTAGGCCCAAGGCAAATAGTGCCAAAAAAGTCATTACTCATTCCATTAATTAATTCATTCAAAAAATATTTATTGGCCACCTGCTCCTCAGACTAAGAGCTGTGCTAGACACTGGGAATACAGTGATGAGCAAAACAGAAATGTTTTCTATCCCAATGGTGGTTACCAGTTCCTGGGAGAGAGAGACATTAATCAAACAATCCTACCAGCGTGTAATTCTGAATTGTGCCATGAGGGGAGGCAACAGGGACTCGATATAGCAAAGGATTTGATCTGTTCTAGGGGAGGTGGTCAGGGAAGGCTTCCCTGAGGAAGAGACATTTCAGCAGAAATGTGGAGGATAAGTAGGAGTTAACTAAATGAAAGTGAACCAGGTGAGGGGGGGGCATTCCAGGTGGAGAGAACAGCATGTGTAAGAGTCCCGTGGCTAGGGGAAGGGAGCACAGCCAACTTGAGGAACCGAAAGGAGACCAATGTGGCTGGAGGATAGACAGAGAAGGGAGAAGTGGGTCAGATGGGCTGGGTAGGTGGGGCCAGAATTCTAAATCCAAGTAGATAATTTTAGTTGGGTATATATATTCTGGGTGCATAGTCAGGACATAAACTGAATATGCTTACTTATTCCAGAGTAAGTTAAGGAGGAGGAACTTTAGGTAAAAATAAATTAACCAAGACCAGCGGTTCAGGAGGAGGTAAATTCACTACAATAAATGTTCTAAAAAAATCTCAGAAGACCAAGGGCAGGGACATGTTTGTTGAATGAATGAAAGAAGGATAATTGAGGGATGGATGAATGAAGATCTAGTACAGTATTAGACATCTCCATTTCCAGCCACACTCCCAGCTGAAGCCCCTGGCCTGGCCCTGCCTCTTCCAGAGCACAGTGCCCACTGCGCTTTTCCTTCTGGTTGCCATGGCATTCTGTACATGTGACTGTCACGGCATTGTCCCACTGTATCGCAATGAGTAATTTGTTGCTTGCCTCTCCCACTAGACTCTGAGCTCCTTGAAGGCAGGGACCTTGCCTTACTCATTTTTTCAGCCCCAGGGCCCAGCACAGTGCCTGGCACAAAATAGGTGCTCAGGAAGTGTTGGCTGTCCCGCCCATATAAATTTCACTAGACTGCACGGTGATGGGGATGACAGAAGCGAGCAGTGGCCTAAGCCTTCTATGCCCTCGGGACTGACAGCAAACATTCCTGGAGAGCCAAGTGCATTAGACATCTCTTTTGTGGCCAAATCCTAAACTTGTTTTTATAGTGATCAAATCCAGGACCTTGTTTTTCTTGTGATTTTTCTGTGGGTATGTCCAGCTCACCAAGTCAACAGGAACTAAGCAGGAAAATCCAAAGGATAAATTGCCAATATTCTCCATTTGCCTATGATGTTAATTTTCTGAATATGAATAGCCTTCGTATCCCCAAGCTACATGTGCACACCCATTGTTTCCTTTTGTCCATACAACACCTCGATGAGGTATTTAACTAAAAGAGGGGAAGTGATTCATCTGAGGTCACAGGGCAAGTCAGGCCTAGAGGCTTTTACTTCTGCACTCATTCCACTGCCTCGCTCCCCGCCCCAGTGCTCTCCCTGTTACCCACCTCGAAAGGAGATGGTTCACAGCAGCCACAGTCAGGGAGATGCTCCGGAGAGCTCTTTGGGCCTTGCTCTGCTGAGCCAAGCACTGGCAAGCTCTGGTGGGAAGCCGAGAGAGGCCTGCCATGGGCTGCAGAGACTCAGCGTACCCGAGGGGCAGAGAGTTGGGTAAGCTGGGTCCGCTTTCTCTCACCCTCTCAGATGCAAGCCGATACAACGTGCAGCTCCAGAGCCATCATCCTGACCCAGACAGGAGCAGCCAGGAGCTGTTGGGAGGCTTGCCCAACTGAACTGGACAGACAGCAGCCAGGATGGGAGCGGGAGCCATTTCCTCCTGAGCCCAGGGCCCGGGAGCCTACAAGCTGGTGTTGTCAATGAGTCCTGGACACAGATGACAGCTGGCTTCTACAAGATGTGAGCCAGAGACCTGCTCTAGAACTACCCCCCAGCCAGGATGGGGAACTATGTGGCCTTCTTCAGGAGAATGAAACCAAATCAAAGGTTACTCTTTCCCTCTTTGGAGACCGAGGCTACTATACGGTTAAGTGGTCAGATTCAAAACCAAAAGAATCATGACGTTCCTCCATATCAAAAAAACTCACTAAATAATTGCTGAGTGCTGAGTTCTAGGCATTCGCTTAAAGATGAAAGGCAGTCTCTATTCTCAAGATGTTTACAGCCTAGTAGGAAGGTAAGCTGACACGCAAAAATTACACGTGAAAAAGAATGTGCTGAGTGTCACAAAAAGAGGATCAGAATCTGCCTTAATGGAGGCAAACCACAGGGAGGGCAACAGGGAGCCCATCAATCTTGAATGGCACCTGGAATTAAATTTGGAAGACAAATCCATGGCAAATGCCTATGATTCTAGGCCACTGAGCAGTTTCCATGGCTGCAACCTTCGCTTATCTAGGAGGATAATAATAATCAGGCGCTTATTAGAGTTAGGCATCGCACTGAACAGTTTGCAGACACCACCTCAGGTCATCACGAGAACCGCCCCGAGATGGGCATTCTTATCATCCTATTTTACAGCTGAGGACATTGAGGTCTTAAGAGTAAGTTAAATAACTTATCCAAAGTGCATCAACTGGAAAGCGTTGGAGGTGGGATATAAACCCAGCTTGTTTTTAAAACTTAAATGTTTAGAAGTCTATAAACAACTACTGTGTTCCCAAAGTGAAAACCTCCCCACAGATGCTAGGAAATGCTCAACTGTCCTGTGGAGCAGCCTAGATCCTGGGAGGCAACTGTCTCTCTGGTGCCAGGCTCCTAGACTCTAAAGTTCCCTGGGATTGGCTGAGACCAACAACTCCAGGCACGAGAAGTCACGATCAGGAGAGAAAATGAAGACCACACACCTCAGAAGTGTAGAGAATCAGATGAAAGTCCCCTGGGCCAAACATATCTGAGATGGTCTCTAAATCAAATGTCTTGGCCTTAGACTCAATCCTAAGCCCCTCTGGACTCCAGGATTTTCCACGCTCTCACAGGGACGATTAGTCTGTGTCCGCTTGCCCGTGGCACTCAAACTTCCCCTCAGCATCTCAATGAATCACAAGCTGTTAGTTCTGACAGAGAATTTAGACATTATCTAGCCCAATCCCTTCAACTTATACATTACATATTAACAGTAGTTAATGGCAGAGCCACTAGGACATTTTTTCTTTGCTTCAGTAAAAGGTCATCTTACTACTAAACACTGATGTGAGTTATTTCCCTCGATTGCAAAACTCAGAAAAGAATCTTTTTTTTTTTTTTTTTTTGGTGACAAAGATTGTCCCTGAGCTAACATCTGTGGCAAACTTCCTCTGTTTTGTATGTGGGCCACCCCACAGTGTGACTTGATGAGTGGTGCTTAGGTCCGCACCCAGGATCTGAACCCATGAACCCCGGGCTGCTGAAACAGATTGCACGAACTTAACCACTACACCACTGGGCTGGCCCCTCAGAAAAGAATCTTACAACTGTTGTGTGCATCCATTGAGAGTCTCTGTCAAACCTCGTCTTTAATACTTTGCTCCATCTGCAATACTGCCTTTTGTGGTAGAGGCATGCGGGTGGGTAGAGGATAGAGCAGAGCAATACAATTCTCTAACACAGAGTAGAGACTGCTGTTGCTGGCCTGCCTCCTGCTTCCTCACCTGGAACCCCCAGCATCTCTGCCATGTTCAAGGCCAGCAGCCATCCATTTTGTCTGCCAGGCTCCTTATCAGCCTGACCCACTGGCAATCAGAGCTAAGCTGATCCTGTGACCTGCTGGCTGCTTATCTGGGACACATGATGAATGGAGAACAGCCTGCCGTGCAGAGAGGAACCAAGACTTTCCCTTTCAGAGCCCCTGCAGATGAGGGCAGCAGCACGGACGTGCTAGGTCTGCCCCAGGACCTTACTTCCCATTTGGGACGGCAAACATCTGTGCTCTGTGGCTACCGCAGAGAACAGGTGGGAACGCCTGCAGAAAGTGGAAGAAGTCACTGCCCTTCTTCTGCCCTAGTCATAAGCAGCTAGCCAGGCCCGCTCACCCACATCACTCACCTCTTCTAGGACCCCAAACCACCTGTGGAGCCCACCTCCTAGGCTCCACCCCCCACCCTCCCCTCCACTCATTTTTAGGAACCAAATCCCTGGTTTGGAGAGCATGGTAGGTTCCTATAGCAATGGGCCTTTTAGATGTTTCCATGGCAACCAACACCCAGACCATTTAGTTGCTAGTCAACTGACAGCTGTAAGTGAATAGGGTTCAGTCTGGAATCTGAGGGATAGGCTGGGGGATTCGCTTCATAGAAAAAGACACAATCACCCAAAATGACTCAACTCCTCTAAAGACTCTTTTAGGCAACATCTGTGGAGGTCCAGCGCCACTTTCACCTCAGGTCACACAACACTGTCCCTCCCATTCCCAGCACACGTGTGCGTGTGCACACACGCATCCCTCAACTGGAGATCCCAGGCCTTTACGTCCCCCAACCTCTATTTCTGACTTAAGCACCATTTGTTTTTTGGGTTATCTGACGTGAAGGGCTAATTTCAGATCATCTTCCCCTTGCTCAGACCTCACCTATGCCAAGCCACCCTTCCTACATCTGTGGGTGTCCTCAGAGAACAGACTGTTTTATTAACCTTTGCAAAACGTAATTAAGATCAATCTGTTTCTTTTAAAAAATCAACTAAGGTTTCAAAACCAAACATACAGGATTGAAGGTTACTCCATGCTTCCTGCTTTTTATTAGCCTGAAGATCTGACTAAATGCCAGGCCTCCCCTCTAATACTCTCCCAAATTGGAGATACTAGGTATTGGGTTCCCTTTGTCCTGGAACCAGAGGTCCCCCTCACATTTTTTTAACGACTGGACTTTGGGGTTTTTCTACCCTGGAATTCATGCAGGAGGAGCCGTGTCCAAGCCTCTAAGGCTTGCTCGGTGGCCTAGAAAAGTATGACAGCATCACTGGCAAGAGCATGACCTTTCTTATATAGCCTAAGATTCAGTGCTTCTCAATGTTTTAACGACTCGGGGGCATGTTGGGAACCGTCTGTACAGAAGACGACCTTTCAAACTAATCCCCCCACGGGAGCCGTATCCAGCTCACCGCAGCAGGCTCCACGCGCCTCGTGATGGCTGGTAAACAGTCATAAGCTGCTGCGTTACCCTTCTGCTCTGACTGAAGGGTACACACTAGCTGAACTGCTTTCCTTCTGTCTTCTTTTAACACATGAGGGCAGGACTGTGAAGTGCAGGGCAGGTAGCTCAATGACATGAGGAGTCTTCTGGGAATAGGGAGAGAGAAGACACACATAAGAACTGAGCTTTTCCAGGCACCTCGAAAAGTTCCGTGCACAGAGTCTCATTTTTCTGAGGTGACATATCACACTCAGATTGAATTTTGATTTTCCTGCTAGTATCTCTAGATGAGGAACAATATCTGTCTCCTAGTATTTCCTGATTGTGTACTATGTGCCAGGGGTCATTCTAGTTTTACAAGCATCCTCTCATTTAATCCTCACAGTCCTACTGTTATTCTCCCTATTTAAATAGATAAGGAAACGGAAGCACAGAGAGGTTAAAGAATTTAAAGATTGCACTGGTAGTCTTCTTAAGTGATGAAGCCAGGACCTGACTCCCAGGAGTCTGAAGCCAGAGACCACAGCAGTCAACCGAGATACCTAGGGTCCAGCATGGTGAGACAAGAGGGGGCTGTCCCTCTACATGCAATGTGATAGGTTACACAAAACATCTTAGCTAAAGAGTCCAGCGATTGACTGGCTCCTGGAATTAACTAGTAAATTTGGCTGTTGATAACTTTATTCCCGATCTATGGCTGTCCCCTGGTGGTTTTCTTGGGAAACTCATGAGCCCAAGAAATCCAAGGGTTTGTGAAAATGGGGGGATGAAAATAACTGGACCAAATGAGTCATTTGTTGCATAAACACCCCAACCCAAAACAGATGGCTTTCCAAGGTCCATGTTATTTAATTCACTTGTGAATAGGGTTGTAATCCCTGTGACAGCTAAAAGCTGATTGATGGTACATTGATTAAAACAGGCAGCAGGGACCAGCCCAGTGGCACAGCAGTTAAGTGTGCACTTACTACTTTGGCGGCCCGGGTTCACCAGTTTGGATCCTGGGAGAGGACCTATGCACCGCTTATCAAGCCATGCTGTGGCAGGCATCCCACATATAAAGTAGAGGAAGATGGGCCCGGATGTTAGCTCAGGGCCAGTCTTCCTCAGCAAAAAGAGAAGGATTGGCAGCAGATGTTAGCTCAGGGCTAATCTTCCTCAAAAAATAAATAAATAAATAAAACAGGCAGCAAAATATATGCCCCACATTTATACATGGACTTCAAAAGCAGGCACTTCCAAGATTTAATTAACTTAGCTATTACTTGCTACAACTTCACATTTCATTTTTAAGCTTCTGGGCTTTCCTCATGGCAGGTTCCCAAAGATTACCATGCTTCATATCAACTTGTAACCTTACTCACTGCCCCCTCCCCAATTCAGTTCCCTCGACCTTTCAGATCTTGTTACTATTCAGCCTTTCACTGCTTCTTTCAAGCACTCTTGGGGGTATAAAATTGTGCAAAATAAAGGGAAACAAGAAGGTCCTTTTATGTAAAATAGATAGGTAATGTCTAACTGGGCAGAAAGAGGAGAAAAGGCAGTTTCTGAAAGAGCCACGTCTCTACTGCACTCCGGGCCCATAGGACTGGGGTCTGCCTTCCACGGATCTGAGAGAGCACACTCTATCTGCAAGAAGCAGGTGACCACAGCCTACATGCAGAAGACAACACTGCCAAGTTTTTATTTATTCAAAGGGACATTTCCAGGTGCATAAAGAGACCACAAGTTAACGTTGTTAAAAAAAAAAAAATCAAACATCTGCTAATCAAGTGCTGAGTTTAATGAAAACCATCTAAGACAGAAAAGGAGACATGAGATAACCACAGCGAACCAGGCAGCCAGAGTTGAGTTTCTGCCACAGAACACCGCCCCTCGACTGAAACGCTGGATACCTCCGGAGGGCGTCACCACGGCTGAAGCAGGGAGCTGGAGGTGCTGTCCAGTCAGCAGGACCGTTGGCCAGATGCACTGAACTCAAGGAGGCACGTGGAGATGACGGACTTACAGGTGCAACATCCCAGCTAGAAGGACACGGTTTGGGATCTGTTCTCTGCCGCAAGGGCCAATAACCCTCGGGCAAGTTATCCACTATCCCTAAGCAGCCTCATTTGGGTCCTGTCTGGCTGGACCCTTCTTATTCCAACAGCAAAAAACACTCAAGACAATGAAAACAAGCCCTACAGTCTCACTCTCTCCTTTCCTTCAACCCTTTTGCAGAGGTATCACAAGGGCGACAGTTCTGAGCTCTCAGGAGACAGGGTCGTAGATGCTTTTGGAGTTTGAGAGGCATAAAACAGTATCTAGAAATTCCTTTCATCTTATGGCACTTAGTTTGGACCTGATTCCTCCTCGCGTCCCTCCACCCGTGCTCTCTCACCCCCAGAGGGACATACTGCAGCAAACAGCTCTAGCCTTCAATCTGCACTGGGATTTCCCAGCAGAAGAGACTTTGGCCTTTGTCATCCTGAAGTTCCCACTTCACCACCAGTTTTATCTGGAGAAAGAGAAAAACAATAGGGAAAAACTCTTGACATCCTTTAAGCACAGACGCCCTACATTAAAGTCTCTTTAGAATGTTCTTTAATTACTTGCTATTTCTAGAAAATAAACGGCCAGACTGCTCCTGGGTTCTATTTGATTTCCTTTCAAGAATGCAGCTTTTTCTTCATGGAAAAAAGTAATCCCTTTACTTACCCCATTCTTATCAAGATTCATATCTTTTTGTATTTTTGGGTTTTTTGGTGAGGAAGATTGGCTCCGAGTTAACATCCGTGCCAGTCTTCCTCTGTTTTGTATGTGGGTGGTGCCATGGCATGGCTCAGGCGTGGAGTAGGTCCGCACCCAGGATCTGAACCCGTGAAACCGGGCTGCTGAAGCCGAGCACATGGAATTTTAACCACTCGGCCACAGGGCTGGCCCCCAAGATTCATATCTTTAATATAGGCCCATTCCAGCAGGCTCTATCTCACAAGTGTTTGTAGAAAAAGAAGTAGGTATAGCAGGGTCAGTGAGAGGTGAAGGAGGAGGGGTGTGGAGGGGAGAAAGAATGGAAAAAGCTACCTCCCAGCTGTGGAGCTAACAAACTACCGCTCTCTTATCAAGAGATTATTGGAGAAACCAGGATTTTCTGATGACAATGCTATGACAACTTGAAATCTTGAACTCTTGCTAAAATCTTTTAACATTGCACAAGTTTTGGAGTCACAAGACCCGGCTCTAAATCTAGGCTGTAGTAGTTCTTAGTGGCGTGGACTCTGTTCATATTGCATGACATGAAGGCTCAAATTTCTTCATCTGTAAAATAGGGATGACATCACCTCTACAAAGAGATTCGTGAGAATCCAGTAGCATACTGTATATAAAAATGGCACCATTAGAAACAGGCTAACCATTAGGCTACAGACAAGAACAAAGAGGCACAATGAAAAACATCTGCCCTACCTCATGATTCCCACACTCAAACTTATCTCCTTTCCCTTAGGCTTTTGCTGCTTCATCACAGAGATGAAGGACTCCTACTCCAATCTTTTCCTCCTGCCCCCTCTCCTCAGATTTCCTTTTTTTTCCCAAGGAAGATTGGCCCTGAGCTAACATCTGTTGCCGAGCTTCCTCTTTTCTTCTTTTTCTCCCCAAGGCCCCAGTACGTAGTTGTATACCCTAGTTGTAAGTCCTTCTAGTCCTTCTATGTGGGATGCCGCCACAGCATGGCTTGATGAGCAGCGTGTAGGTCTGCACCCAGGATGCGAACTGGCGAACCCTGGGCCGCTGAAGTGGAGCATGCGAATTCAACCACTATGCCACCAGGCCAGCCCCCAGATTTCTAATCTAGTCACAAGGCCTCCAGTGTCCTTGATAATGTCACTTACAGAGGGGTATTCACTCTTCACTGGCAGTTTATTCACGTAGTTATAGGACTTGTCTTTTTGGATGGGGCAGCTGATTCCACTCTTACAACCATCAGGCTCAGGGATGGGAAAAGGAACGGGGACACCCAACACGATGCCATGCACCACAGCTTTGCTACTTTGAGACTGAGTATCTGCGAGAAAAAACAGAGAGTCAGAGAGTAAAGGAAACAGCCTATTTCCCAACTCTTAAACACAAAATTCAGATATATTCTTAAGCAACAGCACTGCTATGACAGCAGATCATAAAGTCTCTACCCTTTAATTCCTAGGGTCTATGTCTGTTTGTAGTTATGCTTAGCACCTCTGTGAATGTTACAGAGCAAGCATTCACTCCAAAACTTGAAAAATTACTGAATTATGCAAATAAGAAGTAATCAGTGGGGGTTTCTTCTTTGCTCTTCACACCACCTTGCTCTTCATTGCCTTTCACAGTTTCTCAAGAGAATCAGAGACACCTGGATAAATAACCTTATCCAACAAGGCAACTCATCTTTGGCAGTAAACTTTCTGTTTACTATTTACATCAGCTCTGTCAAAGTGTATTGTACATCTTAAAGAGTTTTAGGAGACTGGCCTCTGAATTCTCAAATAACCCGCCCAAAGTATTCTATTAGCAATCAAGAATAAAATGCAAGGCTATGTGAAAAGAGGGAATAAGGCATCTCCACAGAAATGCCATGGGCTGTAACAGTAGTGAAAGAGGTAACCCTTTAGAAACTGGGTAAGATTAGACAGAGCTACAGTCCCCGCTAACCTCCACTCTCCATCTCACAAGATGGGCAGAAAGAATAAATATAATAAAATGAAGGCAACCAGAGTCACAAGCTGTTAGCTTATTCTGGAGATTCAGAGTATTGACTGTTTCTTTCTGGCTAGGTGCCGGCCCGGTGGCGCAGCGGTTAAGTTCGCACATTCCACTCCAGCAGCCCAGGGTTTGCTGGTTCGGATCCCGGGTGCGGACCTCTGTACCACTTGTCAAGCCGTGCTGTGGCAGGCGTCCCACATATAAAAAAAAAATAGAGGAAGATAGGCACGGATGTTAGCTAAGCGCCAGGCTTCCTCAGCAAAAAGAGGAGGATTGGTGACAGATGTTAGCTCAGGGCTAATCTTCCAAAAAAAAAAACCAAAAACAAATCCAAGTGTTTCTGTCTGGGTTGGGGGTTATTTTTGCTTAGAAGGTACTTTTTTGTTTGGAACAATAGGGGAGTCAGGGTATCATCCAGGAGAAAAACAACTCTAGTACTTAGAGCTGTCTTTAGGCTTAAGAAAAAGAGATGACAGAAACTCTGAGATTTCTTTTTTTTTAATTGATTAATTTTTTTTGAGAAAGATTAGCCCTAAGCTAACATCTGCTGCCAATCTTCCTCTTTTTGTTGAGGAAGACTGGCCCTGAGCTAATATCCGTGCCTATCTTCCTCTACTTTATATGTGGGACGCCTGCCACAGCATGGCTTGCCAAGCGGTGCCATGTCTGCACCTGGGATCCGAACTGGCGAACCCCAGGCCACCGAAGCGGAACACGTGAACTTAACCACTGCACCACCGGGCCAGCCCTGAGATTTCTTATTGGATTGCCTAATCTAGTTCCATGGGATAGAAAATGAGGGAAAGATTCAAGGTAGATGCCCTTTCTAGAAATAAAGACTTTGCATTTGTCTAGATCCTGGGGAATCTGAAGGTGATGAACGTAGTATGAGAAAGCAAGAAGTTCCAATAATATTTCTTCAAGTTGAGGAAGATAGGTCAGATTTCTTGAGTGTTTCATGGGTCCCCAATGGGTTCCCTAGAGCTTACAGAAACTAAGTATTAATTGCTCCTGTATTTTCAGGCAAAACACAGACTTAATAGCTGGAAGGCAAATTAAATAACATTTTAGAGGAGTTCCAAAGTCTATAGAATTGGGGTCTGTACTAACACCCTGCAGTCCGTAGCGAAACAGAGTTGACATTCCCATAAAAGCCTGCTGTGTAAAATGGACCAAAATAGGACAGAGGGAAATCAACTCGTCTTCTTTAGCCTGTGAACACATGGAAATCTCCCTGTTTGCTTAAAGGGAGTCTGGCAGCTATGGACTCAGGGGAATAGACATATGTGCACCCAGCATGAGAAAGGTGTCTAAGGGTGTAGCGAATCCTAGCTTTGCACAAGTTGGAAGGGAGGTCACAGATTTCCTGACTGCAATTCCCTCCTCCGCATTCCCATGCTCATGCCAATACTTGGGACTGATGTTATGCTTTAAGATGAATTTGAAGGTAAAGCCACATTTACTCACTACTGGTGAAGGTGACATTGACACTGTAAGACTGTCCTTTGTGCAACTGGCAGGGCTGGGTGCTGCATGGGTTCACATTCACTTCCTTTACAACTCCGACCTGAGAACCTACAAAAGAAAAAAGGAATTGGAACAGGAGGGAAAATAAACCACCTCGGCTGCCTCCTACCTAATGGGAAGGTGCTCTGCTCTCCCAATGAGGGTGAGCTCATTCTCCTCTAGCTGTGTCTCCAGGACACTGTTCATGTTTGATAGGTGAAGGGAAATTAAGGAAATTATTAAGTACACATACATAGCCAACCCTCCCTGTTCTACATCCTGGGAGGGCAATGCCCGGGAAAACCATCCCCGTCCCTCCTTCCAGGATTTTAAAGCAGCACATATACTGCTCAAGTCTCTGTGCTACTGTTGCCATTTGGAATCTTGAGACTGGCTGCTCCCAAACTGCTCTCCCCCTCCATCTTTCACTTCTGCCCTGGTGTCTCTCCAAATCAGTGGTCTCCACACTTCGCATACTCCTACTGATGAGAACAATTTTAAGCACGCATCTGCGATATACAGATGTACAGTGTGCTCTGGAAACCTGTGTTCTTCAAAATAAGTGTCTTTAAGGCAGGGTGTGTGTCTTTTTTAAAAAAAATTCAGTCTAAACAAGGATAAAAGTGCCGTTTGTTCACAAAAGAGATGCTTGATCAAAAAAAAGTTAAGTACAAATCTTTTAAAATCCCATTACCTCATCCAGGGCCCTGAAAGCGGACAGGTGAATGGGAGAGGATGCAAGCAAACCGCCTGCTGACACTGCCTTTAACAGGGGAAGCTAAGCTCTGCCATTTGGCCAACATTGCTGCAAGGGAGACGCTGGGACCTGATGCCCGGGCTTGAAATCTCACTGACTCTGTTACTTACTGTGTAACCTCAAGGCAAGATACTTCACCTCTCTGGGGCTAATGAGAGTACCTCCTTCAGAGGGTAGGTGAGCTAACACACACAGAGCTCTTAGATAAGTGTTTGGAACAGACTAATGCTACGTAAGTGTTCACTATTATCATCACGTTGGGATTCAGTCCATGAATTTAATCTAGAATAGCTGCCCGTGGGTGGGTTAGCAAGTTCCCTTTTGACACAAAAGGTGGGCCTCTCACTCCAAATATACTCTGTGGGTAGAAATTATGGATCCAGCGGATACAATGGACTCTTTCTGTCTCAAAAGTCGAATGCACAAAGACAGCAAACTGCAGGGTGAGAGCGCATTATCTGCTTCGCAGTCAGCAGGCAGCTCAGTCCGGCAGGAAATGCACTGAGAAGCTCACGTAGAGGCACGTTGCTTTCTCAGCCCGGGCCTGCTCCTGGGTGGAACAGTTTCATTATATTGACAAACGCTGCTCCAGCTAGGTCTGTAAATAATACCCTGCAGTCCCTTATCCCCTGGCTTGCTTCTCCACCATAGCAAAGTCCTCAAACTATACGCGCAAGAACCTCTTCTCTAAGCACTCTCTTCCACTCCGTCCTATCTTCTGTGGACATCTGGGACTTCAATCAACAACCTGTTGGAAATTAGTGCTTATGCTAAAGCTTTCAACGTCCAGCCTCTGCCTGCTTCTTGCAAGGCTGGGTCACATGACTGAGCAGGAACTCAGTAAACGGTAGTACTTGTAGCTCCTTCATCCAGTTTTTTGCTGACAAGAGGTTCTTGGACTTTCAACGTCGATGGAACAAACCCCTCAGTTCTAACTTGAAAAATTACAAAACTAGTTTGCTTGCCCCATTTCTCACTTGAGGAAATGCCACTCCAGGGGAAAGGAGGCATAGAGTGGAACTCAAAAGCCTTTTGATGTGGGTCCCAGGCTTTTTACCTTGTATTGCCCAATTCAAAAGTGAAGTGACAATCTGTAACTGAAACCTTCCCTTAAGAAGTTCTTGCCATAAAGTGTATACCGCCTTTTTTCCAAATGAGTAGAACAGTGTCTGGATTTAGTTTCCTTAGTTGTTTTATTTTTAAATGTTAATGTTACAGTTGAAACCCTAAGTGGCTCACCAACACCCACTAGCTTCCTACCGTTTGCTAGCTGTGAAAACTTGGGCAAGTTACTCTGTGTCTGCTTCCTCATCTGTAAAATGGACTGTGAGGATTGAATGAGTCATTAAGGTTAACACAGTGTGTTCATCCAAGTGTTGGCCACTAAGTTCAATGGAGAAAAAGGCAGTAATTTGAGGTGGTGATAGCTCCTTTCAAGTGCCAGTCTCCTAGTTCAGTGGAACAGCATTCGTTACATATTAACAGGCCAAGAGTCTTTATTCCTGAACCAGTCCTGTCCCATAGCCCCCAACTTTGCTTTTGCCTCAACATGAATTTTGATGACATAGCAGAGAGAGCATTTATTCCCTCATTTACTTTTTCCAACAAATATTTATTGAGCAGTTACTATTACCTGGGCACTGGATATAAAAGAGCAAACTTATTCTGGTTCCTATTCTGCTGTATGATTTTGGGTAAGTCACCCAATATCTCTGGAATTCTATGATTGACTATATGCTCCAAGTTTCCTTCCAGCTCACAAATTTTATAAACTCAGTTTCACGCCCCTTTCATTTATCATTACACCTCTCCACCTTAGAAAAGTTCTGCTCGAACAATTAATTCTATAGACTTGACTAATGGAATTCACAGTTTCTACCCTTCCCCCCACCCCTTGTATTTCCCAACAAAGATTCTAATCACAGCGACAAGAGTGGGTTATGTGTCACAAACTGTGACTAGGAACACGAGTTTTGTAGGCAGGAAAAACTAAGAACCACAAAATTCCATAGCCCAAAGAAAGCGCTAACGGAATAAATCATGAAAAGGGGAATTTAGTTTTGACTTGTCAGCAAAAGGGAAATGAAAAGGAAACGCAAATGGAGTGGGGAGTGAAAAGTCACCCAAGATAGAAGACAGAAACAAAAAGAAGTTCTGCTTCCCACCGCTCACCCCCAGCGCTGCACAAGGACCCTCGGTTGTCTGCCTTACAAACTTCAGGAAACTTCAGCAAAAGCCCCACCTCGGGGACAGTCCACGGACCCCAAACACGCATTCCAAGGAAAGACAAAGTTGCGAGGGGTCGGGTTTCACCGAATCCCCCACCCTAGCCCACTCCAGCCCACTCCACCACGGGTCCGAGGCTGAACCCGGCCCCCCGCGGGACCCGCCCGACCCAGCCCGCGTGTCTCAGCGCGCGGTGCCGGCGGGGGCTGCCGCCGAGGGCGCGGGAACTTGGACTGGCCCGAGACTCACCGCAGTCCTTGAAATGCACCGGGTTGGCCAGGGCGGAGGCGCCCAGCGCCAGGAGCAGGAACGCGGCGGCCAAGGAACGCATCGCAGCTGAGCAGGCTCCAAACGCGAGGAAGGAAGCCGCGGCCGCCGCGGTCACAAGATAGACTAGCTGGGGCGGGCTCGGGGAGGCGCCCGGTCAGCAGACCCGGCACCAGCGACCAAGGCCGAGGCCCGCCAGCGCCCCGCCCCTCCCCCGGCTCCAGGGAGCCGGGCTCGGCCCGGCCCGGCCCAGACGCCCACTATCCCCGCCCATCTTCTCCGCTCGGCTCCCCGCTGGGCTGGGATCCAACTCCGCCCCGCCCCGCCCCTGTCGCCAGCGCTCCGCCTGGGCTTCGTTGGTGCGTCCCTGCTGCCGCAATGCACTTCTAGCCAATCAAATCTCTTCTCCTCCAGCGCCACCCAATAGGCGCGCTCGAAGGCGGGGTCTCCGTGGGTCCAGCCTCCCGGGGCCCTGGTGGAGAAGGGGATTGGGGGGACGCGAGGGGCGGGGCTTGGGGAAGAAAATGGCGGCCACCTGGCGGTTATCCCTAACGGCCGCGGCGCTGAGAGCGGTCGCCCCCTGGCCAAGGGGCAGGTACCAAGCCTAGAAAGGCTTCTGGGAGGGGTGTTAGGTTCTGCGCCGCGAGAAGTAAGGGGAAACTAAGGCCGGCGGGGGAGGTGGGGCTTTGGTGTGAGGCTGTCCAGGTGGAGGTCGTCAGGTCAGGCAAGGCTGTCCGGCTGGAGGTCGCCAGGCAACCCTCTGCCCCCGGGCTCATTCTCGTCCCTTGCTCAGCAGGCTCCTCGCGGCCTCCCGCGGACCTCAGGCGCTTCGGGAAGCGTCGTCCTCCAGCCCCGAGGCGGACGAAGGGCAGATCCACCTCACCGAGAGCTGCGTCCAGGTAGGAGGTCGGACGCGGGGGGCCGGTGCCCTGGAGAGGGCCGGGAGTGCGGGCCCTCTCCTCGGCCCACCCTTCTTCCTCCCCTTTCCCAGCATTCTTGATCCCCTTTCCTGCATTTCAGAGGCTTCTGGAAATCACCGAAGGGTCAGAATTCCTCAGGCTGGAGGTGGAGGGAGGTGGATGTTCCGGATTCCAATACAAATTTTCACTGGATACAGTTATCAACCCCGACGACAGGCAAGAAGGAAGGGGTGGGTCGTCAGAAAATGTGCGGGAAGTGTCTCCAGTGTAAGGTGCACTTTTATTCCAGATTTAAAAGGTCTGCTAAGGATGCTTACCACATCCTTCTTACATAGTGGAGTACTGTGAAGATTTGTTGTCTTGATTCAAAATAACTAAGTTATAGGAGGAAATTTGGCCTGTCTAGGTCCGTAGGGTAGTTGGTGGAGAGCCAGGCTGGACTAGATTCCAGACCTAAATCTCGAGATTTCCCAGTATTCATTTGGTTGACTCTTTTGCGTAAAAGAAAATCAGCACCTGTTAGCGGTAATAAGAGATGCTTCCTCTGTATTTCCGTAAACAGAGAATGTGCATCTCTGGGCTCAGAGGATGTCATATTTTTGGCGTCTGTGATATTCATTAATGCCTTCCTCCTGTCGTTTCAGGGTATTTGAACAGGGTGGGGCAAGAGTGGTGGTGGACTCTGATAGCTTGGCCTTCGTGAAGGGGGCCCAGGTGGACTTCAGCCAAGAACTGATCCGAAGCTCATTTCAAGTGTTGAACAATCCTCAAGCGCAGCAAGGCTGCTCCTGTGGGTCATCCTTCTCTGTCAAACTTTGATGCGATGACTAGGGACCCAGAGCCTGCTACCGTTTGTACCAGTTTGAGGAACCTGGGATTAGTACAATTCTAGAGGTTTCCTTCCAATCATGTTCCTCTCTCAAGGTTATGTCCCTCAATCCAGGAGTGTTTTACCACCGTTGTTTTCAGAATATGAAGCTTTTACTCTTAATTTCTCCTACACAAGTCTAAGGCCAAGCCTCTAGATGCTGTTACCTAAGATTTAATAATTGGTTGAAACCCAGTATATTCTGTCAAGCCTCCAAGGTTCCAAAATTTGGAATTACTTCTCTGACCTTCAGAGCTGCTTGTACATATGTGTAAAGCTATGGATAAAAGCTTCATTTTAGAGAAAGTCATTATGTACTTCTGTTTTGCATCAGGATCACAGATTGGGTAACTTAAACACTGGTTACTAGGCCAGAGAGGATGAGAAAGGCCAATGAAATGTTTTCTTCACCTTACTCTTCCTGAATGTGCTAGTTGACTTATCCTTATTTTCTATGCAGACTAAGTCCTTTTACCCTCCTTAAAAAGAGATTTTGCTACATTTTAACTGTTAGAACCTATTCTTCATGAATATTTTTGTGGGTTATATATTGATTTGGTGATTTTAAAACTCATACTGAGCACAAGTATAATAGCTTTAGTTGCTCAATAAACCATAACATTGCAGAGTCCCTTCAAATGCGTATATGTAAGTACCTACTGTTAATAGAATTGGAATTTTGTGTTTAGAAAGGGTGGATTTGAGAAAAATCACCTTACTTCGTGGGGAAACCTGAAATGGTAAAAAGAAGTCTCTGTTGGAGGGAGCTGATGTAGAAATTTTAAGACTGCAGGACATAGGGAAATGATAGCATCCAGGGAAAAGTGGGTGGTTTGCTTGGAATAAACAGAATAGTAAAACGGGTTTCTGATCTTTTGCAGACCCTTTCTGACCAGATGCCTTCTTCCTGGCAGGCCATAACAGCCAGCAGATGTTTTCACAAATTTTGCTCACTGCAAATTCATTGAGGAAAACTACCCTCTTCCAGTATCAATTGGGAGATTTTTTTGCCTCTCCATTACTTTCGAGGGGAGGTTATCAAGGCCCTGTTTGCTGCAGAATTGGTTTTATCTAACATGTGCAAGCTAGTGAGTACCTGGGGCAGCATGCCCCACCTCTGCTTTAGCAAAACATGAGCATGCAAGAACCAAAGGCAAGGGAGCCCTGAATCTGCTGTATGTTGTTGGTCAAGGCCAGATCTTGTGGAATCACACTCTTCAGCTTTGTGATTGATGGTGACTAGTGACATATAAACTATCTGTGGCCCACCCACCCTGAGTTTCTCTGTGTGGGCGTGTTGACTGATTACAAGGGATTAGGAGAAAACAGGATCATAAGTAAGAGATTAGGAAGGACTACTAAAGTGGTTGTCCAAGAAGATAGTCTTCCTTCTCTAGCTTTCTTCTGAGAGTTGAGTTCTATTTTGGTCTTTTGTTACAAAGCACCCGAGTGCAGGTTGACATTTGGCAGGAGCATCCTATACAGAGAAGTGGGCAGCATTGGTCGTCATGGTGTAGCCCTCACTTGAACTCTGGACCTGAGCTGATGTCATGCAATAAGCAGGGCCTGACACTGTCCGCTGCAACATTATTATGGTTTTGCATGTTCGTCTCAAAGGCAGGCACCTCCTCTGCTTTCCTGGGTATCTGGCATTGATGTTTATGATTGCTCTTTTAAAATCCCTGTTTGCCATTTCTCCACAGAAGTGCCCCAGGGCTGCTTAAGGGAAGTTTGCTTTAGAAGTTTTAAAATAATTATTGTCTGGCTTTCATTGTAAAATATAGTCAAATATATAAAGAGAGGGAACATTTAAGTAGTCTATGGCCAGCAGCTGTATTTAAAAATATTTTATTTTTTTGAATAGGTAATACACATGGTACAAAACACAGAGACACAAAAGGGGATACAGTGAAAAGTCTCCCAATCCTCTACCCATCCACCCTGTCACCTTCCCCACAAACCACCATTGTTTAAGAATTTACCCCACAGGCATAATCCCGTAGATATAATGTGAAATAACATATGCACAAGAATATTCATTATAGCGTTATTTATAATAGCAAAAGATAGGAAACCATGGAAATGTCCATTAACAGGGGGACTGATTAAATAAGTTATGATTTATCCATTGGATGGAATGGTATACAGTTATAAAATAGAATGAGACAGCTCTCGATGTGCCAGTATGTATTAAGTGAAAAAAGCAAAGTGCAGAACAGCATGGATCATATGCTATTTGTGTTTTTAATACAAGGAACTATGTGTATATACATGAAATGTTTCTGGAAGGGTGGGCAGGAAGGCGAGGGTTGGGAGGAGGGGCAGTGCCAGCAGGGTATATGGAGGAATGGTAAGTTCTCTGCAATAAGGGTGTAAGGTGGAGTGGCAAGGATGAGGTTAGCGGATATCCAATTCTCCTTTCTTGAGACAAATAGCAGCATATGTTGCACTTTGTTATACAACCTCCCTTTGTACCTCAATCTGTTTTGGCTATCTTATCAAGGCATTTAGAGCCGCTGTTTTTTTCCTTCTTTTTAGGGCTCCATAGCAATTAATTGTTTCTAATCTTTTGCTATTACAGATAACACTATAATAAATAACCTCATACATATGTCATTTCACACTTAGTGAGAATATATCTGAAGGTTAAATTCCTAGAAGTGGAATTACTGATTCAAAGAGTAAGTGCTTTTGTGATTTTGAAAGACATTGTTATATTATCCTCTTCAGAAGTTGTATCAATTTATACTCCTGTCAGCCTATGTATGAGTGCCTTTCTCCAGAAGCTTGCCAACTAGGAGCCTTAACAAACTTTTTGATCTTTGCCAATCTGACAATTTTTTAAAAGTGTCTCCGTGTGGTTTTAACTTGCATTTCTTTTTATTATGAATGAAGTCAGAATATTTTCCTGTGTTTAAGAAGTATATATTTTTGTCTGCTGAAAACACCTCAACTTGTATAGTGACCTAGAGCAAATTATTTAAGCTTTGTCAATTTCTTCATCTGTAAATTAGGAATAAACATAGTAAGTAGGATTGTTGGATGATTAAATGAAATTTGTGTACAGCACTCAACACGGTGCCTGGCACGTAGCAAGCATTCAATAAGTTATGATGTGACGGCTGACAATCAGAGCAGCAGTAGAACAGGACTGATTAAGTTAAGAAAATAGCATTCATCTGCATGTCTTCTGGCACAGAGCCGTGTTCATTTACATTGCCATTCCTCAGAGAAATGCAAAGTCAGAGCTTCCCTTCTCTCAGCAGAGTAAAGAACCTTTTCCCATTTGGACCCAATCATAGGCTATTGGCAGAGCTGGCAAGGGGGTGGGCACGGCCTCATCTCTAATATTTAGACTTAGGCAACATGGTAAGAAATTTGGTTTAAGATGAAATAAAAACAAAAACAGAAGAACCCAGATGTGCATTTCTTTATTCCACCGTGGTTCTAAACTCCCAGCTAGCCCAGGTTGGAGAGGGTCTCTACTTGTAAACTCAGAGGGATGCCAGCCATCCTTTTTATGAAGGGGGAGAAGGCAGAGGCTTCTGAGTAGAGAGAAGAAACAACGTGGGCAATCTGGCTTCCCCTAAACAAGACTACACTGTATTTCACAAGCTAGAAAATAGACCTCTTTATTTTTAGCACATCAAACTGGTGTCCACAAAAGGAGAGCCCAGGAGAGATTTGTTTCCTGTAAGAAGCGGTATGTGTTTAAAACAGGTCTTCGGAGATGGGCGCCTTGCCTTGTGGCAGCCCATGCTGTGGTGCACAGGAGCTATCGCTGAGTGGATTTTGAATGGTTATTTACCTGAAGCTACTGAATATTTTCTTCAGACTTGCATAAAACCCTGGCTCCCCTTTCTTGTCAACTCCACGTATTTTTCATATTGCCCTCTTGCTGCTTTCTCAGGCTCCTTGCCCCCCTTCATTTGTGTCTCTTACACTCAGCAAGCTAGTAGCAGTCTTGCTTCTCTGAGATGAGGGGATCTTCTGCCTCTCCCTGGGGCCACAGAACTGGCTACAGGATGGGCAAAATCTGGCTCAGACCAGAATGGCTGAGTGGCGGTGATGGTTCTTGGGAGGTGGCATTGGAGTCACTGCCCAAACTTCCTCCAATCCTTTTTCACTCCATAGATTCTGAAGGACCATCCAAGGGCAGATGTAGCCTCTAACCCAGTTGTGGAATCATCAGGATGACACGTGGATCATGGCTGGAAAAGGGTGTCTGCAATGTGAGGCTGGAGGACCTTGCATGTTTGCATAGCTTGAGGGGGTGGATGAGGGCCATCCTTTGGTAAGCATCCCATGGCAAGGCCAGGAGAGATGGCAGACTGGGCCTCATGGCCAGTGGCTGAAGCATTAAAGCATTTGGTGGTGTTTGAGCCAAGCAAGGGCATGGCAGCGTGGTGGCAATGACAGAAGCTCACAGCCAGAGGCTAAGCTGGAAGATGAATAGCAGGCAAGGCTGGCCAGGAGCTGGCTGCAGGGGCCTGCCTGATGTCTTCATGGTGACTTCCCAGCTAGGAAAGCTTCCTCAAGGGCCCCGCCTGTGGCTAGGGCCATTTCCAGGTAGCTGCCCACAGTGATCCCTCACTGCTACTCCTTGGCGATGCAGTGTGGGGGGCCTGCCTCAGCCACATAACCTGGGGAGCAGTGGCAGCGGTAGGAGCCCTCCGTGTTCTCACAGTGACCATGGACACAGAGCGCAGCAGGCCCGTTCAAGTCATCACACTCATTCACATCTAAGAGGAAGGGAAGGAGGAGAGAGCTGTAGGAACATAAGTGCCTCTTGCCTGCTACCTCTGCCCCTCTGTTCACGAAGCCCTGGCCCCCGCCCTGCAGTGGAATCCTAGCTATAAGTGCTAGAGGCAGAGGTCACAGCCCCCAAATAAGCAACTCAAGAACACAAAGCAGGTGGTAGTGAGCCCACACTGTGCCCAGGAGAGTGAGCATGCTCTCTTGTCCCTGCTTCTAAGAACCTCCATGGAAAGGGCTATCTAAATACAGCCTTAGACCTTTGGAGCTTTCTTACCACCCAGCCTGGCACCAGACAGCCCCACTAGGGGGCAGCAGTGGATTTTCCAGTTATCCTAAGTTCAGTGGGTATCCCTAAGTGAGCAGTGGGCCAGTCTGACTTTTCCACATGGAGCCATCAGGGCCAACCTGCCCCTCTGCATTGCCACTCTGATTCTAAACTTACCCACACAGGCCATGTGGGCCGTGTCCAGTTGGAAGCCTTCAAAGCAGTCACAGGTGTAGCCCTCCCGCACGCGCACACAGCGGCCGTTCTCACAGCCATTCAGGATGCCGCACTCCTCTGCTTGAAGCCCTTCGAAGCCAGCCTGGTGCTCTGGTGGGAGGGGGTCAGAGAGAGAAGGAAGCTGAGGCTTTGTACCCAACCCTGGGAGCCTCACCCTCTGCTGCAAAGGGCAGCTCCTATTGAACTCTGGGGTGGGAGTGGGGAGAGTCAAAAAACTCTCACAGAAAGATGCTAAAACAAAAGGCAATACTCTTTTAAAAAACTGTGTGTCACTATAGGTGGGGGAGGCCTTTAAATGAAGCCTCCAGGCAGGCTGGGATTCACTGCTTCCACAATGTTGGGTTGGGTGTCTCTCTAGTTTTGGTTTTGTTGTGGTTGGTGGTAGGGTGTTTCCTTAAAATCTTTACATATTTTTTTTTTGTGGGGAGGGGATTGGCAGCAAAAGGGGATTACCCTCATGACACACAGCAAAACTTCTGTGAGATATACCTAACCCTCTTCTCTCTCTAAGTGACCCCCCGCCCCTGGAAAAGACCCCCTCCCTAATCTCAGTGCAGTCTTAATCAGTTTGACACGGTGGCTATGGCTGTGGCAGGTACCACGTCCGTCCATCCAAGTCCTGAGTGCTGGGCTCACTGCCACTTACAAACCGAGTCAGCACAGTGGGGCTTTAAAGGGATTCGAAGTCCGTCCTTCTCATTTCAGCTCACTTGGAGAGCAGGTTATTCTGCATACTCTCAGTGGCGTGGAGGGAGAACAACAGACTGGAGTGTACCCGCTGTCTCTTGCTCTCTCAATCCCACAGGGAAGCTTTTGAGGTTGGGACGGTGGCCTGCACTTCTTTGTGTCCCCTGTGCTGGTTTATCAGGGGGAGTTGTGAGGATCTGACTCAGGCATTTTGAGTTGTCCCTTGAGTGACCCGTGAGAGGGCTCAGTGGGTCTTTTCCCTTCCCCGTCCTCACCCTGCTGGCAGTGATCAGCAGGTGGAGGAGACGGAAGTGAAACAGCTTCGGTGCCCACCTCGTCCCCATTTTTGCAGCAACACAGACCTGGATGGCTGGCCACATAGTGGGGCTGGAGTTCTGAGGGCTGCAGGGGAGATTCAAGGACCAGTGTGTGGTCCCCTGGGCGGCTGGCTGTGTTGGGGAAGGGTGGCTCAGGGATGGTGTCCTCGGGGCCCAGGTAGTTGTAGAAGGGGGCCCCATCTGGGCTGTAGAGGCTGTAGTGCAGGTCCTCGGGCCCGGGGCCATACTCATAACCTGGCCGGAAGTGGACCCCGGCCTCCCGCTCTGCTTCAATCCGGGCCACGTTGCACAGCTGAGCATAGACCTCTGTCAGGGAAGAGGGAGAGAGGGAGCTGGGTACAACCCCTGCCAGCTAAAGCCTGCTGTGCTATTTCCCCCAGCTCACTGCCCCTAGGAGAAAGCAGCATGCTAGGACTGGTGACCTCTGAGAGTTCCTGGCAGTGCTTCTCTCCCAATCCCACCCTCTGCCCCACTTTGTCCCCAGATAGCAGGGGTGGAAGACAGGGCCACTACTCTGATGGGCCTACTCCTTTCTGAATCCGCCCTTATGGGCCCAGCGCAGCTCTGCAGGTGTCTCCCCCTCCCTCCAAGCAGGCACCGGCCGCCCCCTCACCAGAGCTCCTCGGGGGGCACAGAGCACACTGCTGACTCCAGGCCTCGCCATCCTGGCAGCAGCATTCTGTGTAGGTGGTGCGGCGCCCATGCAGGGGTTGGCTGCACACATAATTGGTGACTTTTTTCCAGCAGATGTCCATGTGGATGTCGTGGTCAGGCAGGTCCTCTGGTGGCACAGGGCACAGAGGCACATGAGCACCCCCAGCCCAGGTCCACGCCCCCCACTGCCCTGCCGCCCCAGGCCCACTGACCTATGGCACTGGTGCTGTTCACACAGCGCTGCTGGCTGAGGTCCAGGGTGAGGGGGGGGCTGCAGAAGCAGTGGAAAGAGCCTTCCGTGTTCACACACTCGCCGTTCTCACAGGCCATGTCCTGGCACTCGTCGTGATCTGCAGTGGCAGGAAGACGGGAGGAACATGTGGGGCAGTGCCAAGGCACCTGCCCACAGACCACCTTTATGGAAGGGGGTTTTCCAGTGACTGATGATGAAGAGGTAGCACCCTGCCTCCCCCTCCCCTGCCCCAGGTCAGCCTGGGAGGCTCCTCCCCAGGGATGCCTTTCCAACAGGTCCCCTTGTGCAATCCCTGACAGCCCCTGAGCTCCCCTCACCTCAGACCTGCCTGCTGCAGTAGGCATCTTCCCCAGGACGGGGAGCTCACAGCAAGAATGGGGCTGGCTGGCAAGGGCTGGGGGAGCACTCAGCCAGGGGCCGGGGAGGTGGGTGGGGAGGGGTGGCGTGTGTCCTCACCCTCGCACTTCCTGTGGGCAGCATTGTAGTGGTAGCCAGGGCTGCACAGGCAGATGTAGCCAGGCACCGTATTGAGGCACCGGCCGTTCTGGCAGAGACCAGGCCCGAACATTGCACACTCGTCGGCATCTGTGGGGGGCAGAGCTGAGGTGAGGGGAAGGTGAGAAGCAGTCTGAGCGCTCCCTAAGGCTAGGGGCTCCAGAGCCAGACTTGCTGGGTTGAGTCCTGACCCTGCCACTTGCTAGTTGGGTGACCTTGGGCAAGTTGCTTCAGTTCTTGCCTCAGTTCCTACCTAACAAATGTGGACACTGCTGCTGAACCTCTTACAGTTGTTGTGAGGATTAAAGGTTAATACACGTAAGGTACCTCAAGTAGTGCTTGGCACACAGCAAGCACTCGAGAAGCTACTTCTGTTTTGCTTATTTCCTTCTCCAGCTTCAGGAGCAGGGCAATGAAGGGCTCGTACCTGAACTACCCACTTTGATATGGGTTCCCCCAAGTTTCTGGCTGTGTAAGCGAGGCCAGGGAGGTAAGCAGCTGTCTCTGGCCTCTGTACAGCAGTACTCCCAGCTCTGTCCCTCTGCCCAGGTTAGTCAAGGCATCATAGTTTGTTCCTGGAAGGTTTAGCCTCGGGGGAGCAGAGAAACTGAGGTGGGGTTGTGGGGACACTCCAGGAGGAGCTCAGGTCAGAACTTCCAGCTAAAAGTCTGTAGGTAGTCGGCCCTGCAGGACAGGAAGGGTGCAAGCGGCTTGGGAGGCTGAGGCTGCATGCAGAGCTTCCCCAGGAGGACCAGGCTGGGCCCACTCAGGTGAGTGGAGTTTGGGGAAGAGGGAGTTACCTGTGTACGTGGTCTGTCCAAACAACCAGGCTCCTTCCACAGGGATGTAGCCTTTACCACTAGGGCAGATCTCGCTGAATTCGACTGTGCAGGGAGGCATCCAAGCTCAGAGAGAGAAGGGCTCTGCCCCCTTCCTCTCTCCCCTTCTTTCCGTGTCACCCTGAAGAGCTGACCCTGAGAGGAGTTGGGACCCTTGGGGACTTACCTGAGTCCTCAGCCGGGCAGGGGTCACAGGCGTCTCCCCAGCTGGCGCCCTGGGTGCAGCAGCACTCGGCCTGCGTGGTGTTCCGGCCCAGAAGGCTGGAGCAGTGTGGCTGGCTGTTCTGCCCGGAGTAGCATTCCATGCGGGTGGGGCCTGGGAGGTGGTCCCCTGGCGGGGCCTCGGGGATACTCTGACCTATGTGTGATAGATGCCCCTTTTATTGTCTGTTCCTCTCTGGGGCACCCTAGCCTTTGAATGTATTTTTAAAATTTAACATTTATATAGCACTTTGCAGTGTACAAAATGCTTTTACCTATATTACCTCGCTTGATGCTCTCAGCAACCTTATGATGTGGGTATTATTATCATCAGCTCCCTTTTACAGAGGTTAGAGAAGCCAGGTGACTTGCCACAGCCACCAGCTATTAAGTGGCATCACAGGGTGTTGACCCCAGTTCCTCTCTGCAGCATTCCACCCTGTCTTCCTCCACTCTAGTGGGGTGCCCACAGTCCCTGCATACCATGTGCGCAGCCCTCTGCCCATTTCTCTGTCCACACCGTACCCCAGCCCCTCCCACCCGGCCTCATCCTTGGTCCTGCTTTCTTTTCCCCAAGTCAGAGAAGGCCAGCTGAGTCCTAGTCCAGCCTGGGGTGAGAGGCTGAACCCGGCAGCTCTGGGGTGGAGTAGGGAGGGAGAGTCGAGCTTAGCTCAGCTTCAAGGCCTCCCTCAGCCCGAGGGCTCCCTGCCGTTGGACTGAGGGTCCTTCCAAGGTCAATCTGAGATCACTGGGGCCCCCCTAAGTGGCATCAGAGCTTCCTGACCCTCCTGTAGGGTCATCACAGCCCTGTAGTCTCTTGGCTGTTCCCTGGTTTAGAGCAGAGCCCCTTCCTGTCTTGACATTTGCCACACTCAGACTCCTTGCCTCTCCACACTCCATTCCTAAGCTGCACCCCTGCCCGCACTGCCCCAGGTCCCCCCCCCCCCCAGGCTCCCTCTTGGGCTGGGGCAGTGGAAGCGCTTTGTCAGCCATAGAGTGGTCGTGCATAACAGGGTGGAGTATGGGCTGTGCTCACCTCCAGCAACCCGCGGGCGGCAGTGCCCCTCCTGAGCGTCGTACTCCTCCAGGTCGCTGGCGCAGAGGCACAGAAAGGAGCCCTCCACATTCTCACAGAGCGCCGCCCCACACACGGCCAGCATGAGCTCACACTCATTCACGTCTGCCAGGCAGGAGAACAGGCTCACGGGCAGAGAAGAGGCAGCCCAGGCCCCCTGGCCCTGCCTCCAGCCCAGCGGGCAGATCCTTATTAGATCCCCCAAAAGAAACAGGCTAGGCCTTGGGGGAAGAGCAGAGGTGGCCGAGTTAGCAGGAAGGAGGAACGGATGAACAGAGGACACGGGAAGGGAGAGAAGAAGGGTGGCAGATAAGAGTCACTAAATGGACAAAGAGGAAGGGTTCCTCCCTCTGTGCACATTCTGGAAACGTGCCTCTTGAGACCCTGAGGTCTGTGGAGAAGGGTGGTGCCCTCATTAGTGTGCTTGCTCCCCCTGCTGGTAGAATGTGGCCATGCTTCCTCTGCCGGCCTGGCCAAGGTGCCAGCTGTAGGGTGGAGCTGAATTCTCCCTTCCTCGCCCACTCTATGAGGACCTCTTACAGAGCCGTGTGACCATGAACATTTCAGGAGGAGGGCCCTAGGGCCTCTATCCAGGATGGCCAAGATCTGTGGAGATGGGATAAAGGGCCCAATGGCCTTCGCTGGCCCCGAGCCTGGCTACTCCGCAGGCTTCTCACCAACGCAGTCCCAGCCGGAGGACGAGGTCTCAAAGCCCTGGTCGCAGAGACAGCGGAAGGAGCCATCAGTGTTGTCGCAGAAGCCATGGCTCCCACACACAGTGTCGTTGGCACACTCGTCTATGTCTGTGGGACAGTGGGGACCAGAGTGTAAGGTGCGCTCTCGCTCTCTATTTACTGGCAATACTTATTAATACTTATTAATTTATGAACACCAAGATCTGTGGAAAGTAACTTCTAAACACAGGACAAGAAAACTCTAACATTAACATTCATCTTCAGTTTTTGTGTATAGAAAATATCCAAACTGCAAAAATAGTGTCCTCAGGAGAAAATAATTTCTAGCTGGTCATGTGAAAAATAGGTGTCCTCAGCCTCTCACCTCCAACAACCCCTCCCTACTCACCAATACAGTCTCCATTCGGGGCCACGTGGAAGCCAGGCTGGCAGCCCAGGACACAGCGGTAGGAGCCAGGACTGTTCTCACACCTCCAGGCCCCACACACCGAGTCTCCGGAGTCCTCACACTCGTCAATATCTGTCCCCAGAGCCATGAGAGGGGACAGAAGTGGCCAGGTCACTGCTCTGGCCCCACCTCTCTGGCATTACAAGGTCATGCCCCACAACCTTTGGGGTCCTTAATCTGTTCCAAATAACTGTGCTCATCTCAACCCCAAAACCTCAAGTTCAGGATCATTTCCCCTGACCCAGGGGGATGAGTGACATTCCCCCTTTCTCCCTACAGCAGACTTTATATTTTATATAAAACCTTCACCAACGTGTATTACTACAGAGAGTAGTCTTCATATATCTCCTTTGCAATTTCAAGATTGTCCATAACTGTCTATTTGTCCTAGCAAAAGACATTGAACCCAGCAGCTGCTTAATAAATGTCTGTTGAATCAATTTGGCTTTAAAAAATAGATTGTGTGCTCTGCTAGCACAAGGATTATGATTGTCTTCATTTTGTCATCCTCAGACAGTCCCTGAGTCAGCAGAGGCTCAGTAATTGCATTATCCGTTGCATGATTAATCTGTGGAAAGAGTTCTGCTTCCCAGAAGCTGCAGTTCCTGGTCCCGGGGAGCTGAGGACCAGGCAGGGGTGGAGATGGGCAGGGGCAGGGCAGAGCCCTGTCCGCTCCCCCTGGCAGAGCCCTTACCCACACACTCCCCGCTCTCTGGGGAGGTCTGGAAGCCAGTATCACACAGACAGTTGAAGGAGCCCTCCGTGTTGACACAGTGCCCTCCCAGACACCGGTCTGTGACTGCACACTCGTCCACATCTAGAATAGAGACGTCTGTCAGCAGACCCAGCCATGAGTCCCCAGGGCTCTGTGCAGCTTCTTCTGGGCCCCGAGGAACCCACAGGAGGGCCAGGGAGTGGCTTGGAGTAGGAAAGGGCTGAAAGATCTGAGAGAGAGTCCAGAGCTGGAAGCCAGAGGCTAGGCTCGGAACTGGGCCTCTGTCAAAGGGTGACACTCAGAGAGTTCTGAGGGTGCATGCCTGCCGTAGACATCATTCAGAGGCCCTGGGGAAAGACTCTTGAGTCCCTCCCTGACACTTGGCTTTCTTTAGTCACTCTCAGCCTCCCATCTTCCCATCCTTGGGTTGGTGAGCATTGTATTTCAGTACTCTAGACATAGCCTCTAGCGCCCCCTGCTGCTGGCAAGTGGACATGGCCAAGCTGGCTTCTCACCTTGGCAGCTGGTGCCCCCGTCTGCGCTGGCAAAGCCGGGAGCGCAGAGACAGAAGAAGGACCCGTGGCTGTTGAGGCACTCGCCGCGGGGTGCACAGTACTCCTCTCGCATGCACTCGTCCACGTCTGCAGAGAGAAGATAGGCAGCGGTACCTTCTGGGGATGTTCCCACCTCCCCACACACTCACTGCCCTAGTCTCCAGTGGGGAGACCTGAGCCACTCACCCTCACACACGGTGCCATTGGCCAGTTGGAAGCCCTGGGGACAGAGGCACTGGTAGGAGCCAGCTGTGTTCTTGCACTCGCCTCCCAGGCAGCTGCTCTGGAGGTCTTCACACTCATCCACATCTGCAGGTCACACAGGGAGGAAGGCAGCCGATGGCAGTAACTCCCAAGGGCAAGAACCAATGCGGAGGTCTCCAGAGGGCCTGTCACCTGCCTGAGGAGACTGGACCCATGGGGCATCATCCCCTTACAAAGCCGCACAGCTGAGAGGAGCTGGTGAGGGAGACTCTGGGGAGCAGAGTGACTGCAGCTCCCTGCACTTCTGCCCCAGCCCAGCAGGCTCCCCTTGCCTCTGGCTGGGCTTCTGCAGCTGCCCGCACAATGCCCACCTTAGGGACACTCAGCCTCTCCCAGCAACCCTGGTCTAGAGTGGCCAAACTTTGCTTCCCTTGTCATGGCTGAGATGGCTTAGATTTTACTGAGAAGCAATGGGAAAACAAATGAGAAATAAATCAAGGAAACAGATTCAGAGAACCTGAGAAGGTAACAGAAATTAGATTCTTCAGATTGGTCTACAGGTTACCTGGTACAGGCCAATGCTTTTCAAACTACAGTCTCAGCACGCACATGTATGAGGAACCCTCGGGGAGTTTGTTAGAAAACAGATCTGTAGGCCCCCAGCAGAGCTGATTTAACAGGTCTGAGACAAGGCCCAGGACGCTGCACGTTGAACAAACTCCCCCAGCAATGCTGACACACACTGAAGCTTGTAAGCCAGTGGCTCACTGGCCCCCTAGACCCAGGTCTGCAGTCACCTTTCTGACTCCTGTTGGAGGAGGGATGAGAATAGGTATCCCCAGTGGGCCCGCCATCCGAGATGGACAGAAGGGCCCCTGGTCTAAAACAGCCCCTGGTGGGTCCTGGTCACTCCCTTTTCTGAGGGTGATGGGTTAGCCATGCTCTCCTCCCCCGTGGGGCGCTCTCACCTTCACAGGTATGGCCCAGGGGGCTGGGCCGGTAGCCCTCCTCGCAGTCCTTGCAGGAGAAGGAGCCAGCAGTGTTGGTACAGATTCCTGAGGGGCACACTCCCGGAAAGGCACACTCGTCTAGGTCTGGGGCAGACAGCCAGCCAGTTACCCAGGGCCTGGGAGGGCTCCCTCCACGTGATGAGGCAGGAGCCTCCCCATACCTTTGGCCTCCCTCCCTGAGCTTGTAGGATTCTCTCTGGGCCCCTGGGGAAGGTCAGGCCCTGGCTCTGGGCCTTCGATAGGGCAACCCCAGCACCCTCTCCCTAGAATGCTCCTGGGCAGCTCTACCATCCGCTTCCCTCTGGGCTCTGTGACTCCCTTTTCCTCCTGTCCTCACCTCCAAACTTGAGGGTTCTTTGGGAAGTAAGAAGGCCTATATTCTCAGTTCCCCTCTGCCAACCCCCTTCCCAGTGTCACCTTCACAGGCAGTGCCGTCTTCATTCACCCAGTACCCGCTCTCGCAGGCTGAGCAGGAGAAGGAGCCCTCAGTGTTGAGGCAGAGGCCTGCAGGGCACGAGGCCCGGCTGGCACACTCGTCGACATCTGAAACAGGCCATTGAGTTCTGTGTGGGATTCTGCAGGACAGACATGGCAGGATAGCCAGAGACTGACAGGAGGGCAGGGTAGGGGAAAGGACAGGTCTTGGCTGTGTTGGGTCAGTATGGTTAGGGATGCAGGACTACAGGTGGATTAGGAGTGTGTGTGCAGAGGGAAGGAGCTGTGGGCTGATTTGCTTGTGGATGAAGGTGCTTCAGCATCTAGTACCTTGGCAGCCCTTCTCATCTGAGGTGACCTCGTAGCCCTGCTCACAAGAGCATCTAAAGGAGCCCTCCAGGTTGATGCACTTTCCATGGGTGCAGACCCCGGGGGTCAGACACTCATTCACATCTGTGGGAGAGAAGTCCAAGAGGGCAGGCTGACATCCTCTCCTTCATGCAGCCCCCATTGTCAGGCTTAGAGCATCTCAATTATGAGGCCAGGGAATCAGCATTCAGAGGAGCAATAGGCCACCTTGGGAAGGCCATGGGGTCATTCCTCCTCCTTGCCCCACCCACCTAAGCAGGCCAGGGTGCCTTTGCCCCCTACGCTCACTTCAGCTCTATCTAGTAACACAGAGCACCCTGCATATGTCCTAGAAAAGCGGGCCAGGTCCTCCAGCCCTGGGCTGGCTTGGCCCATCTGAGGACACCCAGAGTGAGGTGTCCAAGACCCGTGACTCACCTTACAGTGGGTCCAAATCTCTCTGGCTTCCTACCTGCCAACTGAACTGGTATGATCCCAGGTTCCAGCCCAACAACCAGCATCAGTAGGTGAGTGGGCAATGCAGAGGGAGGCCAAGCTATGCCTGGGTGGCCGAGTGGCAGTCTCAAAGGCCTGGGAAATGTCTGCCCTCTCCAGAGCCTCAAAGCATCTATTCACAACTCAGGCCCTGCTGGCATTCTGAACCCCAGGCCCTTCTTCCTGAGGGGGCTGAGGGAAAAGAACATTCCTCCTACAGCTGACACATAGCCCCCTCTGGAGGGAGAAGAGTACCCACAGCTCAGTTAGGCATTGCTATTTAGACATTGCTGTGGAGATGCCGAAGAGCAGAAGACGCTTCTTCTGTGGGAACCACAGCAGGGACTGGCTGCTGGCTCACACCACCCAAGTCAGCCTCTTCCTAAGATGCTCGGCACCTCTCTCTACCCAGCAGGATCCAGCCACAGAAGTTTCTGGGACCTTGGGCTGTTGCTTCTGAACAGATATGGCCAAGGAGCCAAAGGGCCCCCACCCTAGCTGATTCAGAGGGCAGAGCAGCAGTAACTGAAGCACACCCATCTCATGCCCGACGTCATCTGGGAACCCAGCTGGATCATGGGGGAGAATAGCCTCTAGGCCGTTTCCTCTGCCCACTTCTTTCCCTCCCTGTGTGAGAGCTTAACCAGAGGTCCCAAGGCCAAACAGCCCTCTCTGTGCCTTGGCAAGCAGCCCTTACCTATACAGCTCCCACTCTGGCCCCTGTAGCCCTCCTCGCAGGCCAGGCAAGTGTAGGAGCCAGGGGAGTTGACGCATCTCCCATCAGGGCAGGTGCCAGGGTGACGGCATTCGTCGATATCTGCAAAATAACAGCCCCTCCCTTGGTCATCCCTGGGAACCACAGCACATGAGTAGTTCGGTGAGGAAGCAAATCCTTGACCCTGCCCTTGGCTGGGGAGAGGGAGGGACGTCAGTTTCTGTACAGATGGAAACTAGGAAAAAGTGAGTGTTGTCTTGTGTTCCCAACTCCACCCCCCACCCACTGTCCTGGACAAAAGAGAGAGATGGAAGAACTTTAGAAAGGGAGACTCCCTGGGTGGGTACAGGAGGCTGTGGTTACCACTAGGTATGGGAGGGTAGAGAGCTCTATTTGTGGACTGTTGGGAAGGGCCTCTGTATCTCCCTTGGTGACTCCTGTTCCATTACAGTGGTGACAATTACTAAGATCGGCTGTGCTTGGCACAGCAGAGGCCCCAGCATAGATCACCAACTGGGCAATGAAGGCAAAGGGGGCTTCCCTGCACTGGGAAGAGGGACTGAGGGTGAGTCCAATCTTGGATGCAGCCAAGACCAGCCCTGAGGCTGCTGCAGAGTTAAGGTGGAGGCTGGCAAGGCTTCTCTGCTAGAGAGGAGACTTTGCTTCCAGCCAAGAACCATGCAGGGCTACCAGTACCCACTCTGGTGAGATCCAGGAAAGTCAGCCAGAAAAGATGAGCCTGAGCACCCACTGGCCTAGCAAGGGAAGAGGGGACCCGTGGAGGGAGAGGAGGAGCCCAACCAGGGAGTGAGAACAAGGAGGAGGAGGGAGATGTTGCTCCCAGGAACTGCAGGCAGGGTTCTTCCCCATGTGACCTGACATATCAGGGAGTCCATCATCCAAGGCATCCGGGGACCTAGGGAGTTAGGGAGGTCATATCGCAGGGACAGAACTGTGGGTTGGGACCATAGGAGGACATTACGCTCCTCTGGCCCAGTGTTGAGGCTCCCAGTCACTACTCATGACAGACAGTTCGACTGAGCTCCAGAGGAAACAGGAGGATTTACTCTTCCTAAATGAGTCATTGTCATTCTCCTGGAGGAAGTCCATCAGTTTACACAGATTCAGAGGCCCTACTGCCTGGGAGGAAGACCCACTCGGCATCCAGGAAGAAATGCAGGAGGCAGGGCCAAGGGTCAGAACACAGGCTTGCTGCAAAGGGACTAAAGTGGGCAGCTGTCGTTACAGAGCAGGACATGGGCCCTCAAGTTGAGGGTGAAAATGAGTCTGCCCTGAGGTTGTTTGGTCTGCAGAAGACAGGACACATAAAGGCCCTCTATCCCAGGGAACAGGGCCCTCTCAAGGCCAAAACTTCACCCTGAGGGTCCAGAAGAGTAAGACATACACAGGGCAGATGGTTATTCAGGTGAGTATCTGCAAGGAGTTACCCAGAACTCCTAGGTAATCTTGGGAACACTGAGATAAGGCTCATCTCTGGAAGACAGCAGCCAAGAGCCCCTAGCTGGGTTGTGGCAATACCAGCCTAATTATTCTAAGGGCTTCTATAAAGACGGAGATGGAGAGAATGAGACAGAGATGGAGGGAATGAAGGATCCAGGACCACCAACTTTGGCCACCCAGGAGAGAACAGCCAGCACCATGGCCTGCTGGCCTTGCCTGAGGTACCAGAAGGAGGGTGGGCAAAGCCATTGGGAATGATAAGCAATCCCTGCTTCAGGGATGCAAGACTTCGGAAATGAAGAGAAAGAGAATGAGGCAAGGGTCCTCCTCTAAGACCATACTGAGAAAAAAATGAAGTTCTTGGACCTTTCCCACAGGGATCAGGCAGTGTAGGACAGATCAGATTTACCAGAAGCAAAGAGCCCTGAGGTTTGTCCTGCCCCAGATGTTCTGGGTGCATCTGTGGAGGTGGTACATGAAGCATCTTATGTTGGGCATTAGAAGACGTGTGGTGCTAATGCTGTTCACTAAATATCCCAGTTCTCCATTGTCTGGGCCAAGGTGGGCTTGTGCCTCCTGGTCCCTTGTGGTTGGGTGGGGTCAGGGGACTAGCGCTGGCCAAAGAGCTAAGAGTGGATATGATGTGTGTAATTTATGGACCAAAGCATTTAATTGTGTGCAACCCTCAGAGTTCTCTCCCTTTCTTCCGTGGAGGCAGGTCACATTCAGGATGCTGGCTATTCCTTTAGCCTACTTCTTGAATGAGGAAACGTGGGACAGGACCCCCAGCTGACCCACGATGGACTTGTGACATTCATCGGAGAGAAACTTTGCTGCGTTCTGAGTTACTAAGATTGGGATTGTTTCTTAATGCAGCATAACCTGGTCTATCCTGGCACACCCCTGCTGGCTTCCTTCCTTGGACCAGAGGCCCAGCCAGGGACTGTCATATGTGAGAGGTCTGTCAGCAAGTGGGAGACGGAGGGCAGATCAAAGCAGCCCTTAGTCTCCACCTGAGCCAGGGTGGAGTGGACTTCTTCATGGGAGTGGATATAACAGAGCCTTTAGCCAAACCAGACAAAAGGTGCCAGATGAAGGTTCTGGATGTGGATTCCGCTTCTAATCAGTCCGTGTTAAGGGCAGACGCTCTAATGTCACCAGATATCCTGAGGCTGTTCCACCAACCTCTTGGTGCCTGTACTGGAGCCAGATTTTTCTGCCTGGTCCAGGGTTTGAATTTTAACCTAAGATTATGGTATGTTCTGGTAGGTTTTACCCTCGTGGTCAGGGGCAGGAGCTGTTTTATTTATTGCTATATTCCTCGCCCATGGCTGGGACCAGCTGGCATTCAACAAGTGTTTGCTGACCAAGGAATGAGACCATGTGACAAAAACTTCACCCCCTCTTCGTAGGAGGCTGCTGAAGAAACCCCAGACGACCCATGGAAACAGCCACCCTGGGGACCACTGTGCCGCCCTGCTGTCTGGACATGGGAGGATCCTGGAGTTTCTCTGACCAGCGCCTCAGTCTTTGCTTGAGGAATGTAAGGGCACCCGCCTCTGGTCCGTGTGAGCTCACAGGATGGGGAGGGTGCCCAGTCAGGGCCAGAAGCTCAGGTGACCTTGGATGTGGGAGGGGACAGCAAAGCCCTGGCAGTCTGCAGGGGAATCTAACCCCTTTCCGTGGGAACCCAGAGTCCTGGTACAACGGAAATGCCACTGAGCCTTTGGATGGGCCGCTGTCCAGACCACTCAGGCCTTTCACCAGAGACTTTGAGTTTAAGTGGAGAGAGTGGTTTCTTAGTTGGAGAAAGAAGAAAGAGGGAGAGGAAATTGACTGGGCTCCCAGGGAGATGGGCCGGGTCTGTGGTTACTGATGGAAACCTGGAGAAGTGTGCAGGCTACATCAGTCTTTCTTTCAACAGACTCAGAGCGTCTGCCCTGGGCTGGGAACTCGGCCTGACCTCTCAGCCGAGGTGTGTGTCTGGATCCTTTCCTCCGGAAGGGAAGGGGGCAATCCAGAGGTGTGGGCCAGGGTGTGGAGGAGTCTAGACGTGAAAAAGAACGGGGCCCTCAGATAGTAACACTGTCCCTATTCACTGAGGGCTGTACGCGTGCGGTGTGGGTGTTAGGTTACGCAGTCCTCACATGAGCCTCTGAGATGGGCATTATGGTTTCCATTTCAGATGTCGAGACGAGAGCCAAACCCAAGCCTGTCTCCACCAGAGCCTGTGCCCTTTACACAGACAGTAGTTCGCGTAAGTCTGATCTTTTTAATGTCTGGTATTCTCTTGGTCCATTTCCTTTCATGTTGCTTTTCTTTTTAATAAAGTCTAACGTCAAACTCCTCTTGTTGTTGTGATGCTTCGACGAGGTAATCTATCAAGTTCCTAGCACAGCACGTGGCACTGGAGGTGCCATCAAATGCGAACTCCCTTCCTCTCCCTTCTCCTGGAAAATGCTAGACTGCTGTCTCCATCATGCTCATGAGAACAAGGGAAGGGGCTCTCGCTTTGATCATGCGGAGGCCTGAGTTTTAAAGGGAGAGGCGTTGAGAGGGGAAGGTGACACTCTGGGGGTGCAGACAGATAGTTGTCTGTCCTACACCCCAGCCACCTCTCCCCTTTGTAAGGGGAGACTTTTTAGGACTCTGAACTTTGCTTCTGTGGCAGTGGTATTGGGAAGGGGGGCTCTCCCTTCAGGAGGCACACCAGCTCATGCCTCACCTCCAGGGCCCTCTGAATCCAAGCAAGTCCTGGCCAGGAAAAACCTGGAGGCTGGGAGGAGTCTGGCCTAATCTTGGGTCTGGGACAGGATTTCTTTCCAAAGAGAGCTTTAATTTGCCCTCATTTATTCCTGTCTTAGCCAGTCTTGGGAGAACATGACCCAGTCCTCTTTTAAGCATTTGACACCCAAACTGGGAGGGAGGTGATAGTGACACAGCTGCTTGGAGCTGGCATGATAGTGCCAAGCCAGTCTGCAAGGAGACCAGCTGTCAATGTCACAGCCACCTTTTGACTGGGCCTAGGAAAGGGGACAAGGATCAGGGTTCATTCACTCATTTATTCAACTAACATTTGCTGGGGTGTCCAACACATGGACATTTATCAGGCGTCCACACATGGGTCATCTAAGGATATGGTCCAGCCCTGAGGCACTCACACCCTAACAAGCTTTAGCAATAGGCCAGAGCCCAGGAGCATCCCAGATAGACCGACTCTTCCTCTGCCCCGTGAGGAGAGCACGTGACTCAAGGTAGAGAGGCAGAGAAGGGATGTTCCTAGGGTCTCATGTAGATAAAGTTGCTTGAGCTCCCCTGCTGCAGGGGCAGACAGGATGCCAAAATCTCACTGAGAGGACAGAAGGGCTCTGGAATTCCCAGACGGGCTCTGTCCCTAGGCGTGGGCTTAGCATCAAGGGGCCCAGGCTGGGATAAGCTGGAAGGGGAGAGGGTGGGGAGGGAGCAGGAGATGGCGGGGGGGCATCCCATTCCTTACCTTGGCAGTGTCCCTTCCTGACCATGATGTAGCCCTCGTCACACTTGCAGTGGTACGAACCCTCCGTGTTGGTGCACCGCCCCCCAGTACACACCTCTGGCTGCTCACACTCGTCTATGTCTGTGAACACACAGAAAAGTCTTAAGTTGGGGTCAGCCCTGCAGGGGGTCCTGGAGCGTCCCTTCAGAGGCCGAGGACAAGGACGCCCATGCTGAGGCCCAGGCAAGGAAGACATCCTTGCTGCAGCCATGATTGGCAGGGTGCTCCTATGCCGGGTCCGAGACTGATCTAGCTCAGGCCCCTGCAAACCCCTGAGTCCTTTCTCCCAGGGGATGCTACTTGTGGGGCCTGAGGCCCTTCACTGCTGTCTCCTTACCCTGATATAAGGGCTGGTCTTGAGGTCAGGTGGCAGACCATATGGCATGATCTGAGGAGGCCAACAAAGTCCCCCTTCTGACCCCAATACATCCCCCAGAGCTCTGTTTCTGGAGTTCTTAGGGCCCTTCTCAAAGGTTAGAGATTAAGCAGCCAGTGAGAGACAGCATGTTAGGCAGCTGTGGATCTATCGATGTGGTTTATTCCATTGTCCCAAAGCATGCTGGTGCCCTACAATGACTCAAAAGCCCAACCCTGGTCATGGCACTGCCCTGCTTCACACCTACCAGGGTTCCCTGCTGCTCAGCCGGACTCACAAGGCCACTGCCACCTGACTCCAGCCTTGCTGGATTTGCTGATCCCCACTGGTCTAGCCTCCAAACCTTTGTTCACATAAACGCCTCTGCTTGGTTTGATGGCCAGCAGAGTGCTACTCCCATTTCAAGGACTGGTTCAATTGATCAACTCTAGGTTGCTCTGGCCACTCCCCATTCCGTGCCCCCACAGTCAAACTGATGGAGGATTCACCTTTGCCCCTCACCCCCAGCACTGGTCCAAACACTATACAGAGTCCTTGTACAGATTAAATGAGATAATCTAGGTGAAGGGCTTGGCACAGCGCCCATCCGGCACAAAGTAAGCACTGAAGAAATGTTAGCTATTATTATTATTCTGGCATTAAACCTATCTCATAAAATCCAAGCCCCTCGGCCTGGCAGGTGAGATCTTTCATGATCTGGCCCCTGCCTACTTCTCTCAGCTTGGTTCCTGCCTCTCACCCACCTCCTAGCCTCAGCCACACAGGATCTGCTTCTGAGCTTCTGCATGTACAGTTCCCTTGCCTGGAGTGGCTTCCCATCGACCAGCTTGGCTGTCTCCTACTCATCTCTCAGGTGAGGTTGACCTCTCCCCTCTGATCCATATGCCCCTTTCCAGGGCCATAGGATCCAGCCCTTATAGTAACTGTTCATTTACTTGCTTTTTTCTCCCTTACTGCTGAGAATGTGCCTTATTATCCTAGTGTCCCCAGTGCCTAGCATAGAACCCCAAAGAATGCTTATTGCATGAATAGAATAACAATTTGTTTATGCACAGGGTTTTCAGCTGAGAAGTACTTCATAAAACTTTAGTGCACAGCGGAGTCGCTGGCAGAAGGTATAAGATGCACACTCTCAGGTCCACATCCAGGGACTCTGCCCTAGCAGTACTGGGCAGGCCCAGGCACCTGCATTTTAATAACTTGCCAGGCAATTCAGAAATAAGCGGCCCTCCCTTTGAGAAACTCTAATCCCAATGGAAGAGAAAAGGAAACTCAGAGGTGGAGCCATGTGTGGGAATATGATAAGGGACCCACAAACCGGTGGGGTCAGGACGACAGCCTAGTAGATCAGGCTGGGAAAACCGAGCTGCTTTACAGAGAAAAATGGAAGTGGACAGAGAAAAAAACGGGACCTTAACACCCATAAAAAGATGCACTCTGGATAGATTAAAGCATGCCATGAAAGGCGAACTATAACTTCAATAAAAGCAAGTATAGGAGAATATCTTTGTGACAGTGATGGGGAAGGACTTCTTAAATAAGGCCCTGAAAGCATAAAAAAATAAGGCAAAAAGGTGAATTTCCATACATCAGAATTAAGGGTTTCTGTTAAAAGAAGGACGTGTGGATAAGGTTAATGGACAGAGGACAAACTGGGAGAGTTGCAATATCTAAACCCAGCCAAGTATCTGGAATAAATAAAGAACGTCTAAAAAGCCACAAGACAAAACAGCAACCACCACTGAAAAACTGAGCAAAAGACAGGAGTAAACTATTTCCAGATAAGGAAACCCAACAGCTAACGTACAAAGAGATACCGTACTTATTAGTAAAGTAAATGTTAAATATTTAATATTCAAATAATTTATTTCAACCAAGTATTTACATTTATATTAATCTGAATTCTAGGAATCGTAATCATTTATTTTAACTAATTATATAAATTAATGAAATAATTCCTAAATAAAAATAAATGATTAAAATAATGAGATATTGTTTTACAAGACTGGGAAAATTTAGAGAGTGGAGGCTGTCCTGGAGAAGGTCTCATTAGATGGCAGCCAGGCCCCACTGGGAGAAGCACTGACAGCTGACCTTGAGCTGCCTCCCTCCTCCCCCAGCTGTTGGATCTGGCAGAGACATCCCAGACACCCAGGCTGGCACTTGTCGGAACCCCTTGTCTGGGCCAGTCCTGGCAACACCATTCCTTGCAGCAGCCACTGCTTGTCCTGGCCAGCACCCCGGGCTGGGCCTGCAGCGAACGGTACCTCTGGCCCAAACTTGCCAAGGCTGCAGAGCCCAGAGAAGCCTCTTGCCCCTAGCCTCTCCTCTCGTTAACTCCAGGCTGTTCAGAGCGCTGCTGCCTGAGTCACCTCCCCGAGAGCCAGCTCACCGCATTGCCATCCACTGCTTACAGACCTCTCCTGGCTGCCACTGCCTGCAGGCCAGTGTCCAACCACTTCAGTCTGGCACTCAAGACACTTCACAAACTGGCCTCAGCTCCTGCCACTTCCTCCACATACCCCACGCTCCAGTCACACTGGATTTATCATTATTCCCAGAGCCTGCCAGGCTTGTCCATTCCTCTGCTGTTTGCAAAAATGGTTCCCTTTCCCTGGCACACCCTCTTCCCCCTCCCTTCCTTCACTATGCATGTAAAGCAGTGTGTTGTTGGAAGCCAACCATGCTTGGGGCCAGAATGACTTTGATTCTGTTTCCAGCTCTGCCGCAACGAGTCATGAGGTCCCTGAGTGTTTCAATGCACCTCTCTGAGCCTCAGTTTGCTAAACCATAAAATGGGGATAAGGATTTCCACCGTAGGGGGTTGGGATGATGAACTTCATCAAATAAAGTGCTAGGACAGTGCGGGCCTAGAAGAAGTGCTCATTAAATGGTAGCCATTATTACTCTGTCCCAGCCTGCACAGCCCCGCACATTCCTCCATATAGAACCAGTTGCTTCCTCATCCCCCAGAGGCGCCATTCACACTGCGCTCATCGCAGGATCCCCAGACCTTACACAGCACCTGGTGCGTGGCTGCTCAAGACTTGAGTGCAGAATGAGCGATGCACGCACTTCTCCCACTCCTCAGTTAGGTGGTTTCTTTCCTTCACTGCCCTCCCCCCATAATCAGGTTAGGAGACCTGGGTGGCTTTGCTCTCTGCAGACCAGATCTCTGGGGGATGAGAACTTGAGGAGACCCTGGCAATGGCAGGATACACAGCTTCCCCCGCCTCCAGGAGGCGCCTGTGAATGACTCCCTCAGCTGCCCTGACCCAGTCCGAACCAGTAATGTGAGCCCCAAGAACAGCAGTGTCATTCTCCAGGTGAAGGGTTCCCAGGGGGCTACGGATCTTACAGAAGGCACTGCATCATGTTCTCTGTGAGCTCATTCACAAACATGTGTGTGGAGTGTTTTGTACAATAGTATAGATGCTGCATAATAAAGGGTTTGTGTTGGGAGCATCTTTACCCAGAGGCGCCATGCAGAGCTTCCCAGGGAAGCTCAAAGCCTCGCAGGCATCTCTGAGCTGCTGAGGACCCCTGCTCTTCTGCAAAGCCATGCCTGCTCCCTGGTCTGCCAGGAGTCCCATCCTTACCTAAATCATAGCAGCTCCTTGTCACTCAGAATTTGGGTCCTCATCTCCAGCCATGTTCCTGGACCCCCTCAGACTCTTGGCTCCCCCTCACAGTTCCTTGGAGCCTTTGTGAATGTGGCTGCCTTTCAGATTCATACCTTTCCTTCTGGTCTCAGCGTAGGGTCGGCTTCCTCCCAGGTCCAGGTCAGAGCTGAGGTCTCTGTTCCTGCGGCCCCCACACTCCCCACACTGCCGCACTGTGGCTGGCTGTTGTGAATGCCTGGATCCTCTTTCACCCCAACATTATCTGCAGGGTCCTGTGCCCATCCCAGAGGCAAGGGTGGGCTCGGCTTACCTTGACATTCCTGCGTGGAGCCTGAGGAAACCAGTGTGTAGCCAGGGTAGCAGAAACAGGAATAGGAGCCCACACGGTTGACACAGCGCCCTTTTCCTGCACAGGGGTCCCTCAGACACTCGTTGTCATCTGAGCAGAGAGAGGTGGGGAGGGAGGTCAGGGAAGCCAGCAGTGCGTTTCTTTGGGCACCTTCCAGCAATCCATCCAGGGCTAGACAGAGGATGGTCTAGGGTGCAAGGAAGGGATGAAGGAGAAGAGGAGGCCAGGGAAATGAAAAATCTCTAAAACTGGGAGCCACGAAGTCAGCCCATTGGGCCCACTCAGGTACTAAGGGCCTGGGGCAGCTGCCCAGCACCTCCCTCCTGCCCCATGACCCCCTCCTCCAGTGGCCCCAAGATCACTTCCTTTCTCCTTTAAGACCACAGTGGATGTATCTCCCTTGTATAAAAATATTGGAAGGGATCAGGTCCACACTTGTTGTCTTAGCCCCAAACTTCTCCCCAGGGTGGCCTCGGTGGAGCTGTGCACACCTAGGGCAGACCTGGGGCTGCTCTGCAGGCAGCAAGATGGCCCGTTTGAGGGGTGGGCTGATGTCAGAGCTGAGGGCTCCAGGCACCCGTCAGGGGCCCTGGGCTGACTTTCTACTCTCCTGGAGTCCTGGAGACTCATCAGATGGTGCTCCTAGAGAGTGGTCTCCTCAAGGTTAAGGTTAGCTTTGTTGACCGAGACTGTGTTCCTCCTCGACCTCCCAGCTCACACCACTGTCTGGACCTTCTGCTGCCTGGACTCTTGCCTCTGTCCCCCAGCCCTGCTCTCATCCACCCCAACCCCTGAGTGAGTACCCGTGCAGTAGGCCTGGCTGGGGTGCAGTCGGTAGCCAGGGTTGCAGATGCATCTGTACCCATCTGGGAGGTTCACGCAGGTTCCTGGGCCACAGATGTTGGTGCCTCCAGCAGCACATCTGTCAATGCCTGTGGGAGACAGTGAAAAGCAGAGGTTATGGTGGGTAGGGGATGGGTGAAGACAATGGAATCAGGGGGCCAGGGCCCAGGGGCCTCAGAGGACCCACAGAAGCCTCACTCCACCCTTTGCTGGGCCCTCCCACATCCATGTATAGCATGGCCTGCATGAGACCCCATAGTACCTCCTTCCAGAGCCCTGAGCCCTACCAGGATGGAGCTCACAGTAGTGCATCCCTCTGACTGAGACCCATTGGGTTCCAGTAACCTATGTCCCATGTCCCAGCAAAGGGCCTCCCCTCTGAGGCCTCCAATCTGACCTCACCCTGAATATGGACACGGATCGCACCCACAGTGCCCAGTGCTTCCCTTCCCCGGCAACTCCTGCCAAGTTTCTCCTAGACAGATAGACAGATCTGGTGAGTAGGCTTGGGGAGAACTATCAAGGGAAGAGAGAAGACGTCAGCTGGGCCCACCTGAGCATGACCTTGAATGCCATGTAGCGACAGGCCTGTAAGCAAGGAAGTCATGCAAGGTGGGGTGTGATCATAGCCGTCTCAGAAACACCACTCATCTTGCTCAGAAAGGCAGCAAGATGGCAGATGGACTAGGAGGGGAAGCACAGGAGGCCCTGAGAAACTTGCTGGAATAATTTAAAGGAGGACTGTCTTGGGTGGTGGTAATGGGGTAAAAAATAGGGAGACAGATGCTGAATTCAGAATGAGTTTGGAGACTCACCAGGAGTCGGGGCTGGGGATGCATAGTGGGCAGACTCTAGCTTTTTTGAACTGTGTCCTTAATACTGGAAAAGAACCTGGCACTTAGAACATGCTGAATGAACAAATGACTGTATGAATGAGTGATGCTTTCTACCTCTGGGTCTGCCCTGAGGTCATAGCCAGAAGCCCACATACCCAGGGCTCCCTCGCCCAGCCCACAGCACTGACCAAGCCCTGGAGACCCAAGGGAATGAGTAGGGATGCAGCCTGTGTTTGCAGCCAGGGGAGCTTCACAGCATGTAACCATTGGACTGAACTGAATGTGCACACTGGCCTACTTGCAAGGCTACCCAGTCCCTCGCCTGGGCTCTAAGTTTGTGTCAGCCTGGGGGCTTGTGGGGATCCCCAGCCAGGTTCTAAATATCCTCCTAAGGGGTGAGGTTGGGGACAGTAGGGGAGAAAGGGGATCAGGCAAAAGACTGTGGGTGGTGGTTGGGGGGGACTCTGTCCCCCCACATGGCTGAGAGCTGCTGCTGAGCCTGGCCTGGGCTCAGCTCCTCCTCCTGCACCCCCGTCCCTGCTTCCAGGCCCCATTTCCTTGTCAGAGACTCAGAATTCCCAGCTGAGCCCCTTAACCCAGCTCATCTTGCCTGCTGAGCAGAGGAGGGACGAGGACCCTCCCTGGAGCAGTGTACCGAGCCAAGAGAGAGGTCCTGAGAGAGGACGCCGTGGTCCTGGCCTGGGAAAGCCAAACCCCCAACCCCACTCCACACTCTCTGGACTGTTCCACCAAGCTTCAGGGTCTCTCCTTTGCCAGAGGAAATCTGGAAATACCCCTCTCCCCCAAGGGGACCTCAGTCTGTGAGGTTCAGAGATCAGCAAGCCCCTGATGAAGACAGGCGTGAGGGTGCACGTGTGAGCCCACGTGAGCCCACACACATAAGCACACGTGAGCGCACACGTGCACAGGGAGCAGCAGCAGCTTCTTTTGAACCAAGTCACCAAACAATGAGCCTTTGAGGAGGGCACATTCCAGAACAAGGTGGATTTGCCAGGGATCTCCTCCATACCACACCCCCTCACCATTGGAGCTGGCCAGGGGCAGGGAACACGGGCTCCCAAGCAGTTAAACAACCTTGAGAACTAGAACTGTTTTTCTTCCCGAAAGTCGGCCCTCCCTGTGGGCAGGAGGCTGCCCACTGCCAGGGCACTCAGCCGACTCAGGGTCAACAGCCTGGAGGAGCCAAGCTCCCGGAGGCTGTACATGCTTTCCTCAAGAGGGCCCCCTGGATTCTCCTGGGAGGCCTCTGAGTAAGACCCTCCACCAAGACATCCCTTCTCTTTCTCCTTCCTGGCTTCGCCGGGCCTCTGGACAGGACTCCTGTGCTCACTAAGGGCACCCTGTGCTCTCTGTGAGATGAAGCCAGGGGTGGTGGGCCTGGCTAGGAATTCACTAGAGATTGTTCACTGGTTGGAGAGGCCCTGGAGTCGGCTCTCACCAGCCACACCTCCTGGGGCTGGCTGCAGGTACCTGAGGGGGCCAGGGTCACCAGCACATCGGTGGGGGTGGTCACTTGCTCTTCTTGCCAGGTCTCTGGAGTCCCCTGTCCAGGCAGTGATGGCGTTGGTCTTCCTGTGGCATCTCCTGCAGAACAGCAGGGAGGAGGGAGCAGGTGGGCCACAGCCCCTTGGCCACCCGCCTCCCACCCCTAGGCAGTGTTCCCTCCAGAGATGCTGGCAGAAGCCCTTCCCTCGTCCTACTGTTCCAGACTCTGAGAACCAGGGGTGGAGCCTAGGGCGGGTCACGCCTTCTGCTTCCTAGTCTCCTGAACTTAACCTGGCTCTGAAGAGAGTCAGAGAATCTGAGTGCTCTAACGGGTCTTAGCGCATCCAATCTCACTCTCCATTCACAGGCAGGAGACTGAGGCCTGCAGAGATGGCCACTTGTGCAAGGCCAGCTAGCTTGTCAGAGACAGAGCCGAAGCCCAGTCTCCTGGTTCCCACTTCTGTCTGCAAAGCGCTTTACAGTTGACAGAGCTCTGCTGCCAACATCAACATCTCATCTGCCTCAAGAGGCAGCAGGGCAGGCGTTAGCGTCCATTTTACAGTAGACGAAGCGGAAGCTCAGCTGTCTGACTTCTGAACAGTGCCCTGGCCCCAACCCCAGTGACCAGCAAGTTGGGCTCTGCAGAGCCCTAACCATTTCCTGAGGGAAGACAGGCGCCTGCGGGCAGGGCTCTGGAGAGCTGAGCAGCCCCTGCTTTGGGCCTCAACCCTCTTTGGTCTCGCTTCTATGCTGAGGGCACCACGGAATGCAGACAGAGTGCTGTGGCCGGGGAAACGTTTGCACAGCATCAAGGGGTCTTTCGCTGACCTTACAGCACCTCAGGTGTATAGAACATTCACCTGTCATATCATCCACGCCCTCATCTGACTTGAGCCCCAGGCATCGGGTCAAGAGTACTAACTCCACTACTAGGTCAAGGTCCCTCCTCCCCTCCCTTTTCTGCTTCCCAGGAGCCGCTAGGAGGAGGTACTCACCTGGGACCCAGGCAGGTACTTGGGTAACACTGGTAGTGACCTGCACAGAAATGGGAGAAGGTCACTCTTGGCTCCTTTGTCATCCCCATGACATGCTTCCTTCCACCGCACTCACCCCTGCCTCCAGGCTTCCCATCCAACTCGCTCATTCACTTCTTCATTTATTCCAGGTATTGATGAGTTCTTACCACATGCTGCTAGGCACTTTACATCCACTGTCCTAATTAATCTGCTTAACTATCCTATGACAGCAGGTTGCCATGATTAAATGAGCCAATGTATGTAATGTGCCCAGCTCAGTGTCATACCAGCAAGTATTGTATCGATGTTATGACCTCAGATAAAGCAACAGATGCTCCAGAGGTTAATTAGCCTACCCAGGGTCCCAGGGCCAGTGGTGAAGCCGGGCCCCCAAGCCACTGCTGGTGTCCCTCACCACAGCCCAGGGGCAGAGGTAGATAAGTCATGGGAAACTTGGAGGAGAGTGGGCAGAGGATGACAGAGGGCTAGGAGCAGGGCTGGGCACTGTGAGGACACAGAAGTAGAACTTTGGCCTGGGAGGACAACCCGTGGTTCTCCAGGGAGAGAACAATCTCACTGCAGAAACAGAGCTTGGGGACAGTCAGCTGTGCAGGTTGGAGGCGCAGGGGACAGGGTAGGGATGGGCAGACTGGTGAAGGAAGAAACAATTCACTCTTCTGGAATGCTTTTCTAGGAGTACACTCAGTTGTTTACGGGGGAATCCTTGGCACAGGGAAGGGAGTGGGATCCCCCTTTCTCAGTAAAGTGGTTTGAGGCTATTCACAGCTCTGCTACCTTCCCAGGAGCCACTCACAGAGGGGACATGGAGGTTTAAGCAAATCAGGCTCAGGAAGTGGTTAATCTGGAATTAATCTGGAGCCACTTCTAGATTTCATCCACAGTGCTTGAGTGACAGCCAGGACCAACAAAACACACTCCTAGGTCCTTTCTGAAGGGGCCCAAGACCATCCCAAATGAGAGAACACTTGCACTGCAGCTGCTCAAGAAACAGGAGCTGTCGTTATTCCTTCCCTTAGGGTAAAGCGGGGTCTTTGCATCAACCCTCCCACTTCAGCATCTCTCCAAGTAAAGTCCTACACATACTCCATCCTTCTCTCTCTCCTCCCTCACAGGACATTGCCCTGCAGCCTCAGTGGCTATCAGGTCCCACTCTCTGCCACGCTTGCCCAGCTCACTGGTGGGAGGACTCACTCACCTGGCCGGTCTGAGAGTCACCTGGGAAGGAAAGGTGAGAGCATGAACTCCGGCAGGAGAGTCTGGCTGCCTTCTCCCCTCCCGCCACGGCCAGGCCTGGTCCAGTCTGTGACCTCCTGACCTTGTCCCCAGAGCAGCGGTCAGCAGCAGAGGGAGCCTGGACTCTTCCTACCTGTCTCTGCCCTCCCGCCATGATGGGACTGCCCACCACAGATCCCAGAATCCCAGGTCTGGAGGGCCCATGAGGTGGCTCCCGTGGTGAGAGGAAACCTCCTGCTTTCCTTTAAGGCCTCCGGTGACAGGAGTCCCACCTCCTCCAGGGCCAGTCCACCCTACTGGTCATAGCTGTAACCCTCCTCCTTGCACTGCCACCTCTGTGCTCCCAACCTCCGGGCCACCCCAGTCACTCCACTCCCGCCCTGGGCTATGGGCCAGGGGAACAGTTCTAGGAAGGAGAGGAGTTGCTCCTGGCTTGGCCAGTGTCTGGTTTCCATGACGACTGGGGCTCTGTCCAGACTTCCCTTCTGTCTGCTCCAGATTCCTGGAGCAACTTTGGCCACCACATAGTTGTCCCGGTCCTAATACGTCCTTGGCCTCCTGCACTCCATGCTACCTGTAACCTGAGCGTGCCTTCCGCATGGTTTCCCAAGGCACCTGCCAGGAGTGCCCCAAGCCCAGAGTCTTTCCAGCCCCATGCCTCCTGGGTCCAAGGCAGCTGAGCTGGAGTTAGTGGTCTAACTCTAAGGCCAGGGCAGGGGATCTAAAGCACTCAGACTCCCCAGGATCCACCTGTCAGCTCTTCAGGCCTTGCAGCAAGCACCCCAGAAGTTGCATGGCCAGGGGCAGGGGATGGAAAGACCTGATCTGCTGGGTTGGGGGGGCTGCCGCTGACCTCTCCCACCTCCACAACTCCCTGGGATGTGGGCACATCTTGACCCCATATGAGAGAGGAAGGGGGTGAGGGCTTGCTGTCATGCCAAGCCAAGAGAGCCGGTTCTCAGGGCTGGGTGCTGCTGCCCCACATTCCCTTTCCTAATGCCCCACAGATAGGATCCCACGGATCCAGGATAAACACCCAGTGGCCTATTGAGATGTAACCCGAGGAGGAAGAGGAATCCCTCAGGCACCCCCACAGCCCAGATACCCTTGTCAGGGATTGTCTCGGCCTCCAGCCAGGTGTCGGTGGCCGCCCGGAGTGGCTGCCTCTCTGCTGGCCCAGGCAGGGTCCGATTGCTCTTCTGCTCTTGCTCCCTCGAGGGCCTGGCCAGTTCCTCCTCCTCAGCCTTCCTCATGGACAGGCGGATGTCTGAGCTTGAGTAGGTGTAGCCATGGCCAGCAGGGCAGATCTCCTTGAAAGCCTCTGCAAGATCACAGCCAGAGGACAAGCTGAGAGACGCTGTTCTTGTAGGAAACCAGGACGCCCCCACCCCACTTTGGGGAATAAGGCAATTATGGCAGCAAGGAGAGGGGGACACCAGGATGGGGTAAGTGTTGAGCAGGAAGGAAGATTAAGGGTCTTCTGGCCTGAGGTTAGGTCCAGGTGGGGGAAAATGGCCACCGGCTTGGAGGAAGCCCCTTGGTGTCCAGAAGCGACACGGGGACAGAGGGTTACCTGTGCCAAGCAGGGGGCATTTCTCACACTTGCTGCCCCATGCTTTGCCCACTCGGCTGCAGCAGCATATTTGCTTGGTGATCCTCTGGGCCAAAGGCAGGGCACAGGTGCCGGGCCCCACTGACCGGTAGCACAGCCCCTGCTGCATGGAGACGGCCTTGTCCGCTGCAACAGACAGGGCAGGTGGGAATGGGCAGGGGGCCAGCGGGAGGGGAAAGTACAGGTGGGAGGCAATGAGTGGAGAAGCGGCCAGCCGCATGCATTCAAATTGGCCTGGCTTGTGCCTCAGTCTGGAAGTCTGGGGCCGTGAAAACGCTCACAAGAATGGCAGGAGGAATGGCTGCAGTGGAACACTTCAGCACTTCCTCATGTTACCTGTTTGAGGGGACCAATGACTCCCATGCCCACGTGGAGAACCCAAGAGCGGGAAATGGGGATGTAGCTGCTTGTGTCCAGGTGCCGAGTTTACAAGTGTTTAGAAAAGCCCAACATAGGCCTGGGGTGGAGTGTGGAGCAGTGTGCTCTGGGGACGACAGTCTCCTTGGGGAGATGAGATGAAGTGAGAACCAAAGGCCCGATGAGGAGCTTTGAGGACAGGGACCCTGTTTTGGTCATCTTTGTAACCCAGGCACCCAGCGCAGTGTCTGGTACATGCAGATGCTCAGTAAATGCTCGCTGGATCGATGGCTAGATCCACGAATCAAAACCATGTGGACCACAGTGAGTGTGAGCTATGCTGGGTTTAGAAAACACCACCACCACCGTTGTTCCCTTTCTTGTACTTTTGGAGTAAATATTAAAGACTATTCTCTCGTAAATTACCTCAGTGGAAGATGAGGAGGCCGTGCCACATTGGAAGAGACTGAAATCCTTAGAGGGCTGGATGAGGGGAAAAGGGGTAGGGGGAAGAGGACAACACTCGGAGATGAGAAATTGATGACCCTTGGGAAGTCCTGGTCAGGGCCCAGGACTCAGCAGACCAAGTTCAAATCCTGCTCACATGGCCTCCCTGGCCTTTATCTTCATGTGTAAAATAAGGATGTCAAGGATAATTCCACAGGTAGTGGACACTTATATTTCTGCCTGTCTGGCATCTACACCCCTATATTCTGGTAACAGCACCCTGGTTTTCCTATGGGATCCATCCCTTCCTCCAGTCTTGGTCCATGTCATTGGAATGGAGACTGACTCCACTTCCTAGCCGAAGGAATGTAGGTCATACCCCTGGTTGCAGTGATTGGGTCAGGAATGGGCGATTGACCAAGTAGGCCCAATGATAATAATCAGCTTTTCCTGGATTACTAGAAGAGAGTTGCTTTTTATTTTTCCATTATTTTTTAAATTGAGTTTGCAAGCTGGGAGAAGTAGGCCTGGAGTGTCTGGCGGCCACCTTTGAAGGAACTAGGAAACCAATACAGAAGAGACAGAGCAAGAGACATCTAAAGACACTGTGAGTGTCTGGATCCAGCCAAGCCTGAGGCTCACCTACCCCTGGACTTCCTGGTTGTGTGGACCAATTAATTATTTTTTGCTTACAGAGGTTTGAGTTGGGTTTCTGTCACTTGCAACCCAATGACTCCTGACTAATAAACCTCTTCACAGTGATTATGTGAAAATGCCTTGTCAAAGGTCGTGTGTTATGCATTGGTCAATTATTGGCCAGTCTATGAATCTGGGTCTCCAGGTGCAATCTCTGCCTTCAGCGGCCACTTCCTTTGGGAGACTGTAGGGAATGGCTCCATCCCTTTGAGCCCCAGGGTGGAAGTGACCCAATTGAGAATATCAGGAGGCTGCCCCACCACAGAAGGGCCCTTGTAGGCTGCTCCACTGGCCCTGGTCATGTCGCAGGGAGAAGGGCAAAGGTCAGAAATGAAGGGGAGAGGAACTTCGTGCCTGCCCCCTCCCACCTACAGGGAGATGAATCGTCAGAGAAGGCTGGAGGGGTTAACACCAGGGAGGGAGAAAAAATAAAGAACACCCAAGGGCCATCTCTGCCTCCCTGTATTAAGGATCTCTTTTAGGCACTAATAAATAAAAGTCACCTCCGATGTAAACATGCCCCCTGATAAAGGAACTTTAAGTGAGGTGGGGTGGGGGCAGAAGGAAGCGCTATATGCCCCTCACGGCCTTGATTACGTGTCTCTGTCACCAAGAAGTCTTCCTGAGAGCAGCCTGATGTTCCCTCACTCTCTGGGTGTCCCCTCTTAAGGCTCTTACTGTGTCCTCTCCCTGGAGACACTCACTGGGTCCAGTCTCTCCTGTTACATGGGGTGCTCCCTCTGGGTGGCGCTGGAGTCTTGCTCATCCTGTGGCCTCCTCAGACCCAGTACCTGTCGGTTTGCAGACTGAGGGCTTGGCCGGCCACAGAGAGCTCTGTGGAGGCGGGGGTGGCGGGCCTGAACTGGGCTGGCGCTTTGCAGAGGCCAGATGGGACTGGTTTTATTCAGCTCTGGTCAGGCCTCCCTGCCCAAGGAAAGCCCTGTCTGGGCCGCGGCGCCAGCTTTGCCATCTGCTGGGACTGCCAGTCTGGGCTTCTCCCAGCTGGAAACAGCTGCCTGTGTGTATATGCATGCACACACACGGACAGAATGCTAATATGACTCACAATACATGTGTGTTCATGAACTCAGAGACACATTCAGAACCACAGGGACCAGAGGACTATGAAAAGGCCCTGGGGCCAGGCAGGAGTGCCATTAATGCACAGACAGGGCCCTTAAGAAAGGTCTGCAGCTAAGTGACCCAGCTGCTAAGCTCAGGTGCTGGAAGAGGCAGCCACAGCTCAGCCAGACACTAGGGCAGAGACAAAACTGCACACCCTCCAAAGTAAATGAGGCAACAGATGGGGCAGAAAGGGTCAGAGCAAAAACAGAAGACTTAGATAATATTAATCCTTAACTTAGCAAAGCCCCCAAAGCAACGCCTAAAGCCAAAAGTGATGGAGTAACTGTCCCCATTCCAGCAGGAGGGCACAGATCAGGTTTTGTATGTTGGGCCCCATTCCAGGTTGAGTAGCAGACACTGGACCCTGGGTTGGGGCCTGGGCAAAATTTCTGCTCTGGGCCTAGCCCGTGGACCCTGAGGTCTCATCTTGCTTCCCAGTGTCCCCCACCCCTTGTCCCCACCAGCACTCACACACACAGCGGCTCCTCGACGGGTCCAGCATGAGGCCAGGTCTGCAGGTGCACAGGTAGCTGCCCCTGGTGTTCACGCACTCCGAGTCCTTGCACAGGCCCAGGGTCAAGCACTCGTTGATATCTGCAGGGTTGGAGGAGATGACCAAGCGCCCGCCCCTCCGAGGCCTGATGGAGGGGAGGGGCTGGGCCAGAGAGCTCCAAATACTAACAGGACAACAATAGGAGAGTTGCCATTTATTAAGTGTGGCCCCTCTCAGTTTCCTCATTTGTAAAAAGAAGATAATGATAATAACTACCGGAGGTAGGAGGATAAAACGAGGTAAAGCTGTAAATCACTTGGTCCAATAACTAGCAGGTGATAATGATCACAATATTAAGAGCCAAAGATTATTGAGTGCCAGGCACCATGCCAAGTCCTTTACATACGATACCTCATTTAATTCTCACAAATAATTTTATCAAGTGGGTCCACATGTCCCCTTTTTATAGGTGAGGAAACTGAGGCTCCAGGAGGAACTTGCCTAAAGTCACTCAGCTACTAAGTGGTGTGCTGGGACACAAACAGGGGAAGCAGATGGGGCACAGTTTGGCTTGGAGTGAGGAGAACGGGCTGCCCAGTCCCTCCTAGTCAGCCTTCTTTGAGAGGCCCCGAAGGACCTCTGCAGGGCCCAAGATCTGGGGAACATGTCGGCACTGAGCTGCAGGATGGAGGCACCCTGGAAGGGAAAAAGAGGCAGGAGGCTGGGGGCAGGCCCTGGGGCAGAGGGTTAGGAGGCACGTGTCCAGGCAGGCCTCATCATCCCCCTAGACCAGCGGACGCTCAGGATGTTCTTCCAACAAGGGAGCTACCATAGCTTCCTTTGTGATCTCAAAAATTTTTCACGCTGGAAACTTCTTCCTGCTGAATGGAAATCCAAAGCCTCACACTCTAAGCTCCAAGAAGTCGGGGCCCTCTTGGTGATGGCACGTTTGATGATGATCACAGCGGCAGGAAGGATGGTGAGCGTGACAGATTTGTGAGGGCACCCACCCCCAGCGGCAGGAGATGACACACAGCATCTCAGTGTCCTCAGAGCCACCTGCTCCCCCGCAGGCTTTAGGGAAACTGGTGCTGAGCACAGGAATGAAGGGGCTCAAAGAAGACCCAAATACTCCCCTTGGCAGGACACCCTATAGGGAGGGAGGCACCTGGGGAAATGCTGCTGAAATCTGGGAAGAGGAACTGATCCATTTGCCTCTAGACTATGACCAGAGCTATATGTCTAAATACCAAGCTGACTGGCCTCCCTTCTGCTTGAGAAGCCTCCGGGCTCCCCATCACCTCTTAGAGGGAGCCCCTAAACCCTCACACAGTATCCAAGGCCCACTCCCATTTTCCCAAATGGTGAGCTGGTGGCTCTGATGAGACACCGGGATACCTGGGTAATCTCCTGTGTGTACACAGACTATACTCCAGCCAGCTCAAGCTATTCCTTTGCTTATGCTGTTCCCTCCGCCTGGAATGCCCGCATCCCCTTTAGTGGGCCAACTCTACTCATTCTCTACGTCTGGGTCAGGTATCACCTGTTCTGGGAAGTGCCTCCACCATGGCATCCCATAGCATCAAGGGCACTTCTCTCATTGCGGGTAATCGTTCAGGTGTCTGTCTTCACCTAGGGCGGTGACTGTGTCTTACCCATCCCTGTGTGTTAGCACCTAACACAATGAATGCAGCTCATAGCAACACTCCAAAAATTACCCTGTGGACGTAGGAGAGAAGGATGGAGAGAGAGATGAGGGACGGCACACATGGGTGCAGAGGTGAGCAGGTCCCTTCCCAGATATTGAGACCATGGCCACAGATATGGGAAGAGGGAGGTTTCAGCGGCAGGGACTCCTGGGGAGGGCCCCTTGGCATCCTGTATCCCAAGGGCTCAGCGGAGGGAGGGCACAGAGCTCATTTGAGGTCCTGGGAATAATTTTAGTGCTCCAGATTGGGAAACCTGCCAGGAGGAGAGGTGCCTGGGGACAGTTTAGATATGAACAGCCCTACTGCACCCTCCAAGGGCAAAACTATAGACTTCTCTCAATGGCCACTGTCCACTAGGCCCTTGGCCCATTGCCCTTGAGGGAGGCTGACCCTGGCTGGGTCAGAGGCCTACCCTTTTACCTAGTCCAAGCACCTTATCCATGGTGCCAAGCCACCTCAGGGCTTCCTCAGACTCCTCTCTCCTGAGGAAGCCTCCAGGGGGAGGGTACCTAGGCGGCCATCTGGGTCAATCCCCTGCCTCTAACCCAGCTTCACCCAAAGCATGCCATATGCATAGTGATTTGTCCAGTTCTCAAAGCTCTCCAAAGGGGAAGCTGCCTCAGCTCCCCACGGACCTCTGCCAGCCCCAGGAGCCTCCCACTGGCTGGAAGGCCCTGCTTATATCACACCTATTGCCAGGCCCACAAGCAACAGGGACTCCCTGCTCAGAGCCTGACTCTGCTCAGTGGCAGCAGCTTCCCCCTCAATGAAGGCTTCTGGCCCCCTCGGTCATCCTGGTCCTACTCCCCACCCCCACTGGAATCACCTGTAGTGACAAAGCCATAGCTGAGCACCTCCTCCCACGCCCCCGTCCCAAGGTGCCCCTAGGCCTTGCCCCTCTGGGAGCTCTTTAATGCAGAGCACCCCAGGCCTCAGAGCTCCCCTCTTCCCGACCGCATATGCCTTCCCCTTTATCCCTCCTGACCGTGGGAGGGAGGTCTGAGCAGCTGAAGGTGCTTTGTTGGGGAAAGTCCACAGAGGTCCCCATCAACTCACGTTGACTTGATCTCCCACCCTGGAGTCAAAAGTCCTCCCATTTCAGGGAGATTGGCCCAAGAGGTGAGTGGATGTGCGGGGACTTGCGGGGGGGATACCTTCAGACAGCCCACATAGCCCTAGAGAGGCATCTGGTCCAGGTGGGGGTGGGTGGAGATGGGGAGGAGGGGACAGGCTTAGCTCCCAGGCCCTTTCTTAGCTCAGTCAATCACTATCCTCTGACTTCCTTAGGCCCCTGGAACCAGCAGCTCCCACAGCCCCCACAAACTGGGGCTTAGAAGTGCCAAGCAGAGATCACTCAAGTCACCGCTGCTCTGTCTGTCTGGGGATGGGGGGGAGGGTGTCGCTGCACCACCAGGACTCTGTCGTTTCCCCTCCCCAGGCCCAGCCCTGGCCTTGGTCATCCTTACCTTGGCAGTGAGTGAGGTTCAGTCTCTTGTACCCCTTGGGACACTCCAGTTGGCCATTTTCAATCACTGGGGAGGCTGAAGAGGGAAGATATAGACAGGTCTCACTGGAGGGCCCTTGGGCTCCTCTGTCACCCATGCTGGGAGGTGGGGTGCAGTCTGGATGTCCAGCCCACTCCGCAGCTGTGAGGCCCCATTCCCCCAAGCCATCACCCTGGGTAGCCATGCCTCCTTGGCCAAAATCCTGCCCTGGCTCTCACCAGGCTACTCTCAGTCCACCTGGCTCTTCCTAAAAATGACACTAAGTGACCACATATCTTGTGTATAATTTTATTATATACTGTAAATATTATATAATATCAATGTTATGTTATACAATAACACGTGATTGTACAAGTTTTATTTATTTAACTTTTTGTTTTTGAAGTAATTATACATTGGCAGGAAGTTGCAAAAAATAGTACACAGAGGTCCCCTGCGTCTATCCCAGTTTCTCCTAATGGTTACATCTTACATCACTATAGCTGTTTTATTAGTTTTTAAAGATCTGGATACAAGAATTCACAGTCTGGTTCTAAATTCAGTTTATTTTGATACTTGGTTTTAATGCTGCCATAGCTGACAAGGTATCTTCCATCAAGATGGAAAAAGCTCGTCATTAATTGACTTATAAAACCATGATATTCATTTTGCACTCACATTCACCAATCATGTGATGCTGTTGTTGAAGTTTGGCTAGTAAATTTCCGTCTTCCCTGAGGTCAGTTAGTTGTTCTTACCAATTTAAAATAAATTAGAAAATTCCAGTGTTTAAGTTTTTTAAGTGTGCAAATAGAGATGGCTTCCAGCAACAAATCATGCAATGATGGAACTGTTTCCAAACATCCATTTTCTCTCCGTGGCACAAGTGTCTTGAGAAGCAGTGTGGCTGGAAGTGTGTAGCAGACAAAACTGGGCAGATGTCTGAGTCCAGACTGACAACGAGGAAATAATTCTCAGTATTTTGGTGCTGACACACATCCTACCTTGATTTCACAACACTTCCTCTTACGTTAAAGAGGAAGAAAAATGTGCTTTAAAAAACCTATTTACATTAAATAAAAAGAGGAAAAACATCTCCATCACTTTGGAGGAACAAACTGGTATGCCAACTTCCAAATTAATGCTTTGAAGGGTTTTTTTTTCTGAAGGTTTTTTTTTTTCTTGAAAAGCTCTAGCAGGTAGCATACTACTGGCAGCCACCTGTCATCACAGAAAAAGGAAGTAAATGTGGAACGCTCAGTTTTTTTTAAAAAAAAGAATAACTTATCTTTAAGTTTGACAATTCCATGGCGAAGACATAGCCAGCAATTCTCAAGGTGTTCAAGGGATTTTTCACAGATGCTATTCCAATACAAAGTTCCATTAAGATACCATGTTACTTTAAAGGTCTTATTTTATAAAGTTAAGCACATGATAATTTCTATTAGCAACTTGTCTTCTTGCTTGACCTCTTTGTGGCAGTAGCTTGCTTGTGAATGCTGCAGTGAGGGAATTTTGCATGCTTTCTCTGTCTCCGTCACCTTACCAGCCACAGCATCAGCCGCTACACTTATATGGTTGTTTGGTAAAGTTTATTTTTATTCAAAAAGTCACTTATTGTCAAGAATATATGTCTTCTGGTTCATCCTTTCTTTAGTAGCTTACAAAGAGCTAGTTCATGTATTTTGTTGCTGAAATAGATTCTTGCAAATACCAAGAGATATGTTAGAAATATCAATACTTTCATCTAATTTTACAGCAAAGTTGGAGTGTCCTGGTGTTTTCCAAAGTTTTTCTAATTGAGATAGCTTTTACTCAATCATTAGCTACTATTTCTGGGCACATTATACACATAAGGCAAGGTTTGTTATTAAGGATAGTAGATACAAACTATTTAATATAGCTTTCCTGATCATTTCGATCCTGGGGTCCATTTGGGATCACTCTGAGAGGTCATTATTATTTTTACCTTGGAATACGGCTGATTATGTGTTAGAGGAGAAGTCTCAGCATTGCATTTTTTAATACAATTATGAAATTATGTTATTAATATTATTTTGAATCCTGTTTCCTTGCGAGAATTTTTTAGAGTCACTTCTCCCCTTGGCAAGGCTTGCTTTCGTTAAAACTAGACAACATAATTGAAAAATCTCCTAAATCAAGTATTGTTTTATGCCGTATGTTGTGACATCCCAAAGACAAACGTGAGGAGGTGCCACATTTTCTTGGAACTCCCACTCTTCCCTGAGGACACTTTGTGTGCCAAACACATGTGACAGTTTGACATACCGATCAAGTGAGGACATAAATTAGTAAGGCTTAAATTTTTTAAGATTTAAAAAATTGTAAATTGCAGTTGTAATATTTTTTCCTGCCACGGACAGTCTTGCTAAGGATTGGCATGTTGTTCCACCGTGGGAACTAGTCTCCAGCCTAAAAGGCCGCTGTGTGGAGATAAATGAGGATTCTGCAGATGCTGACACAGAGGCAGAAGGATGGGAGTGAGGCTGGCAAATGTGAGCACCCTTGGCCTGGGGCCCGGGAGTATGAACTGAGGACAGGAAAGAGGAAAGAAAGAGGAGAAGTTGTTTGGATAAACTCAGAAAGCAAGCTGATTAGATGCAACCCGGGAACATTACGAGGAGCAGAAGGCGGGAAAGAACGAGGCGAGGCTGCTGCCAGAGGGCAGAGGAACATTAACAACGGAACATCTGTGCCGTGCTGGGAGCTGCAAGGCCTTTGGTGCATGTTATCCTGTCTGCTTCTCACAACGATAACCCCGTAAGGCAGGGATCATTATCCCCATTTTACAGATTAGGAAAATGAAGCTCAGAGGGAGCCAAGTCAGAGTTGAACTCAAGCCTCTGGCTGCAAAGGCCACATCCCTTCCATCCACCCTGCTGCTGAGAGAGGGAGGGAGAGACGGGGAGACAGGAGCCAGGGCAGCATGGTGATGTCAGGAGGGAGAAGTTAGGCAGAAGGACCTTGCTTCTTTAATGAGCAGGAGCGGAGTGGCAGAGAGCTAGGATGTGAGCCGGGAGCAGGAACCAGCTGCTGGCACCTGCTTGTGAGAACCCGAGGAATGCGTAAACGGAGAGGAGCTGCGTTCATTCGTTAGTCTGGACACATGCTTTTTCTGTACAGTGATTCCCTCCTGAGAGGACTCAGCCCTCTCACGGGCCCAAAGAAAAACTGTCAGATGGGAAACCCTTTGTGAAGGCAGCTTCTAGAGAGAAATAAATTTCAAGGCCACTGTTCCTGGTGAAATTCCCTTTTGTGCCCACAAGTCCCACTCCCACCCCAAACCAGGGCCCTCAGAGTCCTTGCTCACACCTCACTGAGGCTGTCTCTAAGGGGCTGGTTCCCAGTTTCTGTAAGAACAAGTGCAGCATCCAATCCAGAAAAATCAGCCTAAATCTCTTTGGGGAAAGAAAGCCCAAGTATAGATGGCCACATGGAAGGGAGACGCCCTGGCTCGGGGTGAGAACTCACCACCCACCCACAGCTCTGTGTGAGATTTGGGCAGCCAGTGAGCCGTGTGAGTCACGGTGATGGGGGAGGGCAGCTGGCACCACCCCTGCCACCCACACCAGGCATGCCTCTCAGGTGCTCCCAACACCCACAGGACTTCTCTTGTCATAGCACTTAACATGCTGGGCTGTGATTGCCCGTTGCTTGTCCATCTCCCCCGATAAAGTGTAAGCTCTGTGAGGACAGGGACCTTGTCTTCTTCATCGTTGCTACGGAATAGTACAGGCACTCAATCTAAATGAAATGAATGATAATAGCAAGCACTAAAAGTGCGCTTACTATCGGCCAGGACCTATTATAAAGGCTTCACATGTAGTAACTTATTTAATCCTTATAACAGCCCTTGGAGATACTTACTAATATTATCCTCATTTTACAGATAAGCAAACTGAGGCACAGAGAAGTTAGGAAAGGTGCCCAAGGTCACCAGCTGGTGGATGGAGCTGGGACTATGAACCCAGGCAGTCTGCCTCCAGACGATAAATTCTGAACCATTCCTCTCTACTGCCTCCAAATAAATAAATGAATGAATTCACAATGAGCCTTAGGAGTTGTCTAGGCTAAGAATCCTCAAGTCTGGAGGCCACAGGGAGATGTCTGCCCAGCAGGAAGAGCATCACCCTACCTGGGAACCCTCCCCTCCCTTTTTTTTTTACAAGGGATCAGGAGAGTGAATGGGAAGAAAATAGGCAGGGATACCCAGAAGGAGGTCAGAAGAACCAGTCAGATGCTGGGTAAATGCTTCACAACGTATACAATGTATACAACCAAAGCGCCACACAGGATGGACAAACGAGACAGTGAAGGGCCCGTGCCACCCCTCAGGGCCCTCAGCCAGATCAAGGGTAAAACGAGGGACCGGAGAACAGAGAGAAGAGGACATGAGAGATCTGGAGAGAGGGGGTGGCTAAGCTGTGACTCCCACAGGTGCCTCAAGGAGAGACTTGGGGAGCTGCCCACCACCTTGCAGTTGGGACTCTTAGACCTCAGAAAGCTGAGGGTCAGCTGGGGTCAACCTGAACTCCAAGGAGTCTGAACATCACAAAATCGGCTAACACGCCTGACTTTCCTGGTGAGGAGACCCAGGGCTTGTGGGCCTGGAACTCAGGTCTTCTGCCCCTGACCTCAGCCCTGTCCACACACTGCCGCACCTCAGCCTGCTCACAGATGGTGAAGCAAGCAGGGGGCGCCTGGCTGCAGGCTACCCCCGCCCTGAGAACTCTCCCCTTTGGCTGCCGGGACTCCCAAAGAGGCCTCAACAAGGGCAAACTAATTGCTGGAGACAGTTTTGGCCCTGACTTCATGACAGAGCTCAGGGAGGAGATGGTGGAGACATATAGTTGGCCACTGGGCTGTTTACAAGCCATGCTGATCTCAGCCTGTGATGACAGATGGCCGCACCAGGGAGATGTGGAAGGTCCCCTGCCATACACCCCTCCGCCCAGAGAACAGACACACACAGACACCGGGATGAGGCTAAGCTCGACGCACAGGGGCACGTGAGCAGGCTGGAGCTGAACCCCCGATTTGCAAACCTCAGGCGGGTAAGCTGGAGAGAAACTTCCACTCCCCCAGAGCAGTGGGAAGAGTGTGGGTGCTAGGGCAGCTAGCCCTGCATCTAATTCCTGGCTCCACTCTGAGGAGCGGTGTGACCTGGGGCACATTTCTTATCCTCTTTCAGTGTTCCTTTTTTCATCTGTGGAAGTGGAGACAGAAACTCAGTTCATGGGTTGTTATGCGGATTAACTTTCCTGAAATAATCAGTGTCAGACTGAAGCTAGCAGGCAGCCTGGCACAGCCCCTGTAGATAGATGCTCCCCAGGGCTTAGTTCTCCGCTTCCTGCCTTCCTTCTTTTCTTCCTTGTCTCCTTCCTCCCTCCCTCCCTTCTTCCTTCTCTCCTTCCTTCCCTCTTCCTTCCTGCCTCCCTCCCTCCCTTCCTTCCTTCCTTATCTTCTTCCTTCCTTCCTTCTAGCAACATAGTCTTGAGGACAGCAAGCTGGCCTGCTGCCCCTCACTGGCTGGAGAGACTTGGGCAAGTCACTCAGCCTCTCTGAGCCTCAACTTTCTATCAGTAAAATGGGGATGACAATTCCTTCCTCAGGGGACTATTTTGAACACTAAACAAGCATGCAAAACTCTGAGCACAATCCTTGTCACATATTGGTAATTAGCATAATGTCCATTATTCCAGATTTTCCTCTTTGGTGAAGTCCTAAAGGACTCCTGCCATGAATTGGAAATTCCACCAAAGACGGGCTCTGACTGCTTCCTCAGGGCAGCATGAGAGCTGAACTGGGACTCTTGGTCACCACAAACAGCGAGGTGGAGAGGGGTCCACTCAGACCCCTGGCTCAGACAGGTGCCGCTCCATCCAACCCTACCCCACCCTCCCTGGAGCTCTCCAGGCCAGGGATGCCACATGTCAGTGACACTCCTGCTGGGGTAGGGAGGGCGCTGAGCTGAGGCACAATTCCCAGGAGGCTTTGAGTCCCTTGGAGAAAGCTCTCAAAACATCCCCAAGCCAAAGCAGCACTTTTTTCAGCCCAGCAACTAGAATTCTGAAAACCCCATTTCTTGAGGGCAGGAGACTGGGCGTCTCACCAGGAGTCCTGAGAACAGGAGCCCCACCCCAGCACAGCTGTTCCCCACCAGAGGTCCTCCAGTTGAGCAAATGCCTGATCCAAGGAGGCAGATGACAGAGGGGTTAGAAGTAGGGGTCTGGGTACCATAGACCTGGGGCTTCAGGCCTAATTTCCTCATCTGTAAAATGAAGATAGTAGCACCCAATTCCTGGAGATATTGTTAGGATACAACGAGACGAGAAAGCATGGTGCCTGGCCCCTATGAAGTGCTCTGCATAAACGGTTGCTAAGGACGACGGTGATGATAGTGATGTTGCTGTTGTGACTTGCCCTAGGGTTCTCTGCTCCAAACCTCGCCCAGTGCCCACATCACCCTCACACAGCCACCCTCCCCGGGGCTGGCATCACAGATCTGCGCCTGTCACACTCCTCGTGGAGTGCCACAGCAAAACCAAGCCAAGCCAAAGCTGTCTTTCTATTGAGGGTTTCAAATAAATTTTCAGACATATATATAAACCTGCAATCCCTCAACAATCAATTTCCTTCCCCAGTTCCTTCTACAAACCTGTCCTTAGTAGCCACACTTCTCATAGTGGGGAGCTCAGTATTTCCAGGCATACCCCATTATGGGCAGGGCAGCTGCAGTTTTTAATAAGCTGCTCCTGGTGCTCAGTTTCAAGTTGAGCTCTGCTTCCCAGAAGCACTCACTCATCGACTTTCGCCCTCCGGAATCACGGAACAGCCTACCTGCTTCTCCCTGGGACAATTCTTTCAGCTCATCTCTGTTAACTCAGGCCTGGGCTGCTGGGTGCTGCCCTGCCTGTCTGTTCAACCGAATCTTCTCGAGGGACGTTGTCCTCCACGCACACATAACTTAGGAAATACAATCCTGGGGTGCATCCTTCTGGCTGTGAAATGTCCTGATTTTTGTTGTCTTCAGGCAGGTACGGGCCTCCCCAGAATGATTACGGGGATCGTGGTCGGCTGAGAATCAGACACACTGTGGTTTGAATCCTAGCTTCACTTGTCCTAGCCCTGTGACCTTGACAAGGTCCTCAGCCTTCTCTGAACTTCATTCTCCTCATCTGTCAAATGGGTGTAAGGATCCTTACGTGGCAGGTGGTTGTGACGATGACATGAGATAATGCAGGTGACGAGCCCAGTAGAGTGTACGAGTTCAGTAACTGGGGCTATTATTGTTTCTAAGAGGGAAAGATGAGAATTCCTTGAAGGGGCCGAGCAAGAGAATCGGCTGTCCCTGGAGATACAGGGAGGGGCCTGGGTTCTGAGGTGAACTCGTCCCACACCAGGCAGACAGAAAGATGATCTGGTGGCAGACAGCTGGAGCCCACCACTGCGGGCGGCGAGCCGTGTGCTAGCCCTGCCTGTCCCAGCAAAGGGGCCTTGGGGTTGACACAGCCGGTGCCAAGCCAGATGGGGCAGCGGCCAACTTTCCAGTCAACCCAGATGTCTGTCTTTCTCAGACAAAAACTCAAAAATGTGACTTCAATCAAAGTGGCTTTTGAGAACCGGGTGCTCCCCAGACCCTGGCAGGGGGACTGCAGAAGGCCTGAGCTTAGACCTTTGACAACTCCCAAAAGGTCAGGAAGACGTGGCTCAGGCTGAGTCCTGGAGGGTCTGCTGCACCTGTCACTCAGAGTGAAGGGAGAAGGGGGAACCACAGGCTGGCCTAGATTGACTCCCTGAGCCATCTCCCTGAGAAAGAGGGCATTGAGGATTTTTCTGGAAGAAAGGGATTTGTCCGTGCCATGTAACTGAGGCTTCAGAACAGTCCCTTTCCATGTCAGAAATAGCAGCGCTCTGCAGGGACCTTCTCTGACAGTCCGGCACAGAGACTCAGAAGCCAGAAGGTGATTTAGAGGAATCCACGAAGTCACGTGGATCTCCAGCTGCTGGTTTTATTCCTCCCCTCACTCCCTGATCCTGCTAGACCACCTCTTTTGGGATAACAAAGCCCTTCCCTGAAGGGCACAGCCTTATTTTATCAGAGGAGAAATAGAGGCTCAGAGGGGCAAAGCCATGAGGCCTGAGAATGTTCTAGAACCCAGAAGTCCTGCCTGTCTAGCCCACTATTCCCAAACCCACCCCACAGCTGCCTTGTCTTCCTCTGACTCTGGTAAAGTAGCTAGCTTGTCATGCCTACTTAAAGAAACATCCCCCACCCTGGCCCCAGGCTCGGGCATGGAGCTAGGTGTCTGGCACTCTGTCAACAAAAACAAGTTTCCCCAGTGTCTTGCCCCTTCTGTATACAATGCCCAGCCGCACTATAATGCGTTTTAAATGTTTATGTTGCCCTGGTCTTTGTTATTTCTTGCTCAGGGTGCTGGAATGCTTGACATTCCAGGGTCTGCATCCTGGTGCCCAGCTTCCCGAGATGTGCTGAACACCAGTTGGGGAGGGGTGGTGGGAGGTGCCACCTGGGACAGGGAGGCTGAGTGTGCCGTGCTCCAGTAAATGCTGCTCCCTCTCTTGGCTCACCTGGATGTGCAGTTTCCTGGTTTGTTAAGCTCTTCCCCATCTCTTTGATTGGCCTACTCTAATAATTCTTCAGATCTCGTCTTGGGTGTCACCTCCTATAAGAAGTGTTCCCTGATCCACCGGTCTGAGCTAGGATCCCCTACTCTAGAGTGTACATATGTGCAGGTTGTGTACTGCACAAAAGCACCACATTTAAGGGAATCACTGGCATGCTAGATTTGTATACTGGTAAAGACTATTTTGAGCAAATGGAAGGGACACCTTTCTCTAATTTGCACAAAGGACGACAGGACCTATCAGTGGCCCCGGTTTTGCTGTCTGTGTTCCCACAGCACTTGGTACGTGTCTCGTTGCTGCACTAGCTCTCTTTTTTGGATGCCCACTACCTGTCTATGTCCCTTCTCCCCGACTAGACTGTAAGCTTGGAGAAGGAGGCACTGTTTTCACCTCATTCTCCACCGTGTGTCCAGGGCCTGCACACTAGGGCACTTTAAACTGCCCCATCAGTGTAAATATTTGTCTACTGGATAGAATGTGAGATATGAAGTCTCAAGTGTGGGCCTGACCCAGAAGGAGGAAGGAAAATCCACAGAAGAAAAGTGGCAAAACCATCTCTGGCCTGCTGGGGGAGATGCTGAGCAGCTGGCCCCCTCCTCCCAGTAGGGCAGTAGATCCATTCCCTTTTCCCTTTCTGGGGGGATAGTTTCTAATAATAATGATAACAGCTATGTTTATAGACCTAACGCTAAGCACAGGCATCCCCTCATTTACGCTCACAGCAGCCCTGTGAGGTGAGGCCCGGCACTATTTCTGTCTGCATTTTGCAGGTCAGACACAGAGCAGAGAGAGGTTGGCGTGCAGAGCTGGAAGTGGTACCTGCTCTGTGTTGGAGGCTCCAGTCCGGGAGCTTCATACCACCCTGTGCAGCTTCACCAAAAATTCCGTCCCGCTGTGAAACCGCCCACACTTATTTTCAGTTTGGAAAATATGGTCACTGCTCCACAGCTGAGTCTGAAGTGAGGAACAGCCCTGCTCCTCCCCCCTTTGGGCTCCGGTCCAGGCCCCCCACAAAGCCGACTCACCGCGTCGGCTGCTGACAGGCTGAAGAAATACAGGCCAGGCCCGGGCCAGGAGTGAGGCCTGGAGGGGGATGGCAGCCTGAGCCGGCAGAAACCAAACTCAGGCCCGGGCACCGCGTCACCACCTCCCAGCTGTAAGAGCAATGCCTACGCGAGCAATACTGTGCTCACTCCTGACTTCTCAGTGCTTAGCACATACGAGGCACCAGATGAGTATTTGCTGAGTGAATGAGTGAGTGAATGAATGAATACATGTTGGGCTTTCCCACCATCCAAAAGAGGGAGGGAACTGGGTTTCTCAGTATGGCTGAGGACATTCTGGGACAGACACCTAACTCTGATTCAAAGACTGGAAGGCAGGAAACAGGTGAGGAGGACACATGGGGACCGCTCCAGGGAGAGAATGAAGGAAACACCAGTCACCCAGTTGAGACCTCTGGACTCCTGGTACCTGGGCTGGGGGTATATGGAAGGAGGCTGAGGGGTAGGAGAGGGCCCAGCATAGGATGGGATCCCTAAAATCTGAGCAAGAACAACTGGCAAGAGAGAGGAACCCCTCCCAGGCAGTCAGCTGGAGTGGGTAGGCCAGGCTGCCCCCGGCAGAAGGGTTGAGTTGTCTGAGCCATCAGGAGCCTCAGCTGCCAGCCAGAAGCACCCTCAGGGCAGATCTGGAAAGCCTGCCTGGTTTATGGCCTGTTCTACCCTCCTGGCCTCTGAGACCCTGGTGCGAGATGGAGGAGGGTGCCCGGCAGCAGAGGCCAGGCCCTGGGAGAGCTTCCCCCACAACCCGGGACCTCGGCACTCAGCACTCACCTGGTCTCCGTGGGCATGGGGCACATGAGGTCACCCCCCAGAAGGCTCCCACACTGCCACAGCAGTCCTCCTGGGCAGTCAGCTCCAGCAGGGGGTTGGCACACTGGAAAAGAGGCCATGGACACCCATCACCGCCTCTGCCCTCCCCTGCTGTGCCAAGGGCTGTTCCAGGAAAGCCTGAGACAAGAGCTCACCCCCCGCTTCTTACCAGAGGATGCCCCAACTATGGAGGGTAGGAGAGGGTCAGCTGATGCCCCAGAAGGAAGCAGAGAAACCTGTGGTCCACTCTACCAGACTTGAAACTTGGGGAGTGGGGACATATCCCAGGCAAGACAACATCTGCTCTGTGCAGTCTGCAAACTGCCAGCTTCCATGTCCCCCACCCACAGAGGGTCCCAAAGGACGGGCTTTCCTCTGTCAGACTCCAGGGTCACCTACGGTGCAGGCCTTCCCCGGGGCAGTGTCCAGGCTCAGGGACACCACAAGCTGAGAGGCCAGGGAGGGTCTGGGGACTCAGAGCCTCTATCCCTTCGCTCCCACCTGCCACCTCCTCCAGCTTCCTAACCTCAGGAGGGATTTCTGGAAACACCAAACTGCAACCCTGAGAAAAACCGTCCTGGGTCTGGCTCAGCCCCTGGTCTTAGGTGCTTGGACTCGGAAGAGCTCACCTGATTTCCCATCACCGACTGTGGAGAACTCCAGGGCGGGAGGGGCTGTCTCTCATCTTCACACCCCCAAGGCTTTGGAGTTTAACCCACATTTGCTAATTCCACATCTCTGTGACCCCAATCTCAACTGAATACCAAACTACTTCTTGCCAGATCTAACAGTCCCACTGTCTGTGCACCAGGGGTCCTGGACTCAGCTCCAGGAAAGTCCAGGATTTACTGGGACCGGAGGACACTGGTGACCCCTCTAGAGGGGCACTCTCTTGGGTCCTCTTCGGTGTGCCTGGCACTGACAGGTACCCAGTGGAGCCCAGGCAGAGGCCCAGCCTCTCCACACTCAGGCACTTTTATGCCCAGAGTTTTTCCATCTGGAGAATGGGAGACTCTGCAGACACATTCCGTAAGAATGAGAAGGAGAGAGAGAAGGAGAAGGGGTAGAGTGGGGGACAATTGCTATTCTGGAAGCCCCCAGGGCTCAGGCAGGAGCTACATTCTCACCTGGCCATTCACAGCGCTCAGGTAACACCGGCCCAACAGCCCCCGAGGCCTGGGAGCTGCTGGAGGCAGCGGCCGAGGGGCCTCTCCAGACCGGGCAGGGATGCTGTTGCTGTCCCATTGGCTGTGGCTGGGGCTGGCAGGAAGCCGAGGCGCGGGTCTGGTCTCCACGCTGTTCTCCTCCTGGGCCTCCTCGGCCTCGCCCCGCACCCGTGCCACCTGGTGGACCTGCACTGAGGCCTCTGGCGGGTGGCGAATGTGCACCTTCACCAAGGAGGGGTTCACAGAGGCTGCGCACAGGGGCTGGGGTCAGAGTCGGTGAAACAGGGCCCCACCCTCTGAAGAGTGCCCCCGAGCCCTGCGCCAGGAGGCCACTGGCTGTGTGTTTCCACAAACCTCTCCTTCCGTTTCTTCACTCTCTGCTCAAACCCCGAACAATACCCCAGCAGGGACAGGACTAAGCGCAAACTCCTTGGCTCCCTACCTTTCAACAACGGACCTGCAATATCAGCTTCACACTCCCTTCCTGATTCCACCTCCCCTGCGATCCTTACCACCCCTGAGCTCCAGCCCGCGGACCTTGCATGGTCCCACCTGCACCCCTTTGCTCAGCCTGTCCTTCTGCAGAGGAGCCCTTCCCACCGCCCTCTGTTTGACCAAAGGCTGCCCATTGCTTAAGGCCTGACTGAAGCCCTCCTCCTCCACGCAGGCTTCCCCCAGCACCCTGGGCACAGAGCTCTCCACCCCCAGAGCTCCTGGAGAATTCTGGTTTTTTCTGTACCCTTTGTTTGGCACCTAATAATGGAAGGCAAGGGAAATGAAATGTTCCATGATGGTGTTCTCCTTCCTGTCCATCGTCCCTCTATGTCCAGGACTGTGCACTCCTTGAGGGCAGGATCCTGCCCTCATACTCTGCTGTCTCACCCATAGCACCCCATGAGGGGTAAGGGCAAAAAAATATTGATGAATTCGGATGGAAGGGCAAAGAGAAGTTTAGAGAGTGAAACTGAGCTCTGAGGGCGGAAGAGAAGGAGGGACGTCTGACTATGAAGAAAGGACTAGAGCCAGTTTCTCGTCCCCTCCACCATGGTGCCAGCGCCTGCCGTACGGGGACCCGGGGCACCTCCCAGTCCCGTGCTGCCCCCACCCCGCACTCACCCAGCTGGTTGGAGAGAGGCAGTGTGAAGGTGGACTGCCTCAAGGGGCCCCCCAGTGGGGCCCTGTGACGGGAGCCCCTCTCTGAGGGCTCCCTGTCCAGCTTTGGGGCGGGCAGATGGCAGAACTTCCCGGTGGAGTTGGTGGGGCACCAGCACTCGTCTCTGCCGATGCAGCGGCCGCCGTTCAGGCAGGGGATCTGGCAGAAATCTACGACAGTGACCTCAAGGTGACCGGAGGTGGAAGAACATAGCAGTACCCACCATGTGACCGGTGGGTGACAACAGAGGAGCAGGGGGAGCAGGACCCCAAATCTGGAGGCTTGGGGAACCCAGCACCCCCTGGAAGGCAGGGACTCTCCAGGAGGCCCGGAAGGAAGAAGGGTAGACAATAACCAGCCTTTGCCTTTCTACAAAGACCTTCCACGCCTTTCCTCAACCCCACAATAACCTGGGGGGCAGGGGAGCAGTGGCGCTATTAACTCCCTCACTTCTCTGTGGAGAAAACTTGGACTCAGAGAGGTTATGTGACTTGCCGAGAGTCACACAGCTAGGCCATGGCAGAGCTGGGTGAGGACTCAGCTTTCTGTGTGACTGGGGACAAATCACAGAAGCCACGGTGTGAGAGCAGTGGGCTTCCTTCTTGCAGAAGAGCTGGGCTCCTGCCCAAGGCAGGCCCGCCCTCTGTACCCCCTGCCCTCCCAGGGTCAGCCGGAAACCATCTGGGGGGGGAAGGGACTCACAGATGCGGAATCCAGACTTAGGGTCATGCCCATGGCCGCCTTGGCTATACAGGGTGGTGGTGTCGCCACGCTCACAGCTGTTGGCACAGTGCCCCCGGGCACAGGTCTGCTTGCAGATGGTGGGAGTGAAGACAATCTTGATCTTCTTGATTTTCTCCGTGAGGTTCAGCCCTGCAGAGAGAGGGCTTGGGTCCAGGGGGCAGGGCTGAGAGGCACAGCTAGGACCTCCAGAGGCTGGTCAGAAAGGCCCATGGGACCAGGGGTGAATCCATCCCAAGGGCATTTGCTAAGCACCTACGGGCTCCATATCCCATGGTGGGGGCGGGGTCATATCTTTGAGAAGCTCACAGTCCAGCATTTATTGAGCGACGCCAACATACTGGCCACTAAGCTCAGGCTTTATGCACATTAACTCTCAACCCTCTTGAGTGAGGATTATTTTAGGTTGAACCATTAGAAATTGTCATTTCTGTAGGTTGAAATGGTTGAATATAGGTGATGTTCCTATATCCATCATAATATTCCCATTTCACAGTTAAGGAAACGAGGTCCAGAGACGGTTGGGTTGCCCCACGTCACACAGCTAGCAAGTCTGCAGTGGGGCTTTGAACACAAGGGCAGAGAACTGAGTGGAGCTCAGACTTGCAGGAGTGAAGTTTTCTAAGAGAAGTAGAGGAAGATAAAGCCTGAAAGAATGATTAGAGTCAGGTTGGGGGCCCTAACCGCCAGAACAAGGATCGGGCGCTTCATTCGGTTGGTAGAGGGAAGTCATTGAAAAATTCAGTAAGAGATCAAAGAGGAAGTGGGGGGCCTAATGCCCTCCCAGCTGGGGGGTGCAGGTGGATGGGGGGCAGGGAGACCAGTTGGCAGGTCATTGCAACAGTGCAAGTTGAGGTCACTTCACTTAATATGGGTGGTGACGGTGGAAATATAAAGGAGGGGTACATTCAGTGTAGGGAGCCCAGGAGGGGAGCCGGAAGGCAGACGGGTTGAGGAGGGAAGTATAAAAAGTCTATGTAGGGGGCTGGCCCCATGGCCGAGTGGTTAAGTTTGCGTGCTCCGCTGCAGGCGGCCCAGTATTTCATTGGTTCGTATCCTGGGCGCAGACATGGCACTGCTCATCAAACCACGCTGAGGCGGCGTCCCACATGCCACAACTAGAAGGACCCACAACGAAGAATATACAACTATGTACCGGGGGGCTTTGGGGAGAAAAAGGAAAAAATAAAATCTTTAAAAAAAAAAAAAGTCTATGTAGACCACGCGTTCAAGAAACTAGACTGTGTTGGCAGGAGTGATGGAGAGAAAGCCAGAGGGAAGTGGAGAAATAACTCTGTGTGTGTGTGTGTGTGAGAGGGAGAGAGAGAAAGGGAATCAGAGGGCTGCAAGCAGGTGCATATGCTGATGAGAAGGGGCTGAGAGAGGCGACAGGTTGAAGGGGGAGGAGAGACGGGGCAAGAGGAGGACAAGTCATGGCCTAGCATTCCAGAGAAACAAGAAGTGAGGTGTGCCTTAGACAAGAAGAGGGACACCTCCTTTTCAAGATGACAAGAAAGGCCACCCACTATAAAAAGGACTGAAGTACTGATGCGTGCTACAACACGGATAAACCTCAAAAATATTATACTGAATTGTATCAGACACAAAAGGCCACACGTTGTATGATTCTGCTCACATGACATGTCCAGGATGTGCAAATCTATAGAGACAGAAAGATTAGTGGGGCCAGGGACTGGGGGCAGAGGGGAATAGGGAGTGACTGCTTCATGGGTATGGGGTTTCTTTTTGGAATGATGGAAATGTTCTAGAATTAGATAGTGGTGACGGTCACACAAAATTATGAATATACTAAAAATCACTGAGTATACACTTTAAAATGGTGAATTTTATGTTATGTAAATTTCACTTCAATTTTATTTTATTTACTTTTTGAAAGATTGGCACCTGTACTAACATCTGTGGCCAATCTTTCTTTCTTTCCCTTTTTTTTTCTTCTTCTTCTTCTCCCCTAAGCCTCCCAGTACATAGTTGTATATTCTAATTGTAGGTCCTTCTGGTTGTGCTACATGGGACGCCACCTCAGCGTGGCCTGATGAGCAGTGCCATGTCTGTACCCAGGATCTGAACCGGTGAAACCCTGGGCTGCCGAAGCGGAGTGCGTGAACTTAATTGCTCGGCCACAGGGCCAGCCCTCACCTCAATTTTAAAAGGAAAACAGAGACAGGAGGTCAGCTCGGGCACAGATTAGGTGAGGGAGTGGTGTGTGTGGTGGGACAGACAGGCAGACAGGTGAGGGGCTCCCTGGGAGGCGGCAGGTATGTCCACGTGCTGATGGGAAAGCAGGGGCAGCTGGAGTAGCCGTTCTGAGGAATGAGAGAGAGAGAGTGTCCAGGCGCACAGGGAAGGACTGCGGCGCAGCGAGCAGAACCAGAAGAACATGTGGAGGCACGAATCCAAGGGATGCTTGGTTCCCTTCTCCAGGAAGCAGAGGCCCAGCTGTAGGTGCTAATGAAGCAAGTGGTGGGGTTGGTCCAGGGGATAGGGATGTGCAGGAAGGAGGAGGTGGAAGGACCAGGCCTGGGAAGGTGAGGGTCATGGCTGCATGTGAAGGAAGCAAAGGCTGGACAGGTGACAGATGGGGTGGAAATGGAGCACTCCACGTCCAAGGGTCTTAAGGGGGCTAAGTGCTGACGGTGAGTTTGGGACCTCTGGAGCCCGGGACAAAGCAGGCGCTCGACAACTGTTTGTTGATTGACTGAAAGCATGAGGGACAAGGTGATGACTCAGCCCCTCTGTGAGAGTGGAGGGGGAAGCAAAGGTGGGGAGAAGAAGGTCAGAGATTTAGATGTCCTGTTCTTCCAAGATCCCGAGACCAGGTGTCCTTACCCCAGGGGGATGACAGGGGGTCCAGATATGCTGCCTGCTGGGCGCCATCCCTCCTCTCAAGGCCTGGCCCCGCGGGCAGGGCGTTGGAAGTCAGCTGGCCACTGGCCGCAGGGGCCGGGTACAGTCGGACTGTCCGGGACAGCCCCACGTGTTGCTGGGAGGGCTGGGTCTGGCTGAGCCCACTCAGGGTCCTGTGGAGACAACCGTGACATGGGGTTTGCATCCTGGGAGCGGTGTCTCTGTGCCCTCTCTGTTCAGGGTGCTCCCCACCCCTGCCTCTGCACGGAAGAGTGCTCTCTGTTTGGCTCCCTTCTTGCCAACTCCTGGAAAATGGAGGTGCCCTGACGCAGGGGGAATGAGCTAGCTAGTTCAGTGGGAATGTCTACTTCTCTGTGGAATCACTGAGCTTTGGCTGGTTATTCTGGACAAGTCACTTAGCCTCTCTGGACCTCAGGGCCCTCGACTGCAAAATGTTAGACTGGTCCCATGTAGCTCTGACATTGTAAGAGTCTTCAAGACTCTTATGGACCAGTGTCTGCCCCCAAACTGAGTCCTGTGCCTACTCCCTGCCAATTCTTAATACAACTCTTCATACAAATACCTGTGGAATAGGTGCCCAATAAATACACATTCACAGATTGATTCAGGGGTGGAGCCTAGAATATCCTTCTCGCTTATTTTATTGTAAAAATAGTATAACAACAATATTCAAGGAGGAAAAATGAACCCATCGTCCTCCCTAACACAGCAAATACTTTTTCCATTTAACATTTGCTCAAGTTTGTTCTTACACTATTGTCATCACCCATAGATACAATTTAAATTCTGATTTTTTACTAAACATTAGATCATACTTTATACAATTCCATAATTTTCATATTTATCATCTTAATTGCTACATGACAGTCTATCTGAAGACCAATCACAATTTATTCAGACATTGTTCTGTTACATATTTAGATTGTTTTTAACTGTGCACATCCTTACTCATTCAGCTTTTTTCTTCTGTTAAAATATTCCTTTAGTATAGGGGGATTCATTATGCTATTCTATTTTATTCTGTATGTTTGAAAAATTCTTATAATAGAAATTCTGAAAAGGATTATTATTTTAGGATTAATTCCAAGGACTAGAATGACATATCAAAGGTTATAAACATTTATGGCTCTAAGTACACAGGAGTCTATTGCTTTCTGAAAGTGTCACATAAAAAATATAAATGTACCACTTACAGCACAATCTTGCCAGCATAGCATATTATTTATATATATCTATATATATATATATTTTTTTTTTGGTGAGGAAGATTGGCCCTGAGCTAACATCTGTTGCTAATGTTCCTCTTTTTGCTTGAGGAAGATTGTCACTGAGCTAACATCTGTGCCAATCTTCCTCTATTTTGTAGTGGAATGCTGCCACAGCATGGATTGATGAGCAGTGTGTAGGTCCACTCCTAGGATCCGAACCTGTGAACCCCGGACTGCCAAAGCAGAGCACATGAACTTAACCACTATGCCACTGGGCTGGCCCTGCATATTATTAATTTTTTATACTTTGCTAATTAAATAAGCATAAAATGATACTTCAATGCTGCTTTTATCTCCCTTTTTTATTACTCCTGAGGTTTACATTTTTTTCATACATCTATTTGCCACTTGTCAAAAGTTTCTGCTCATATCCTTTGATATCTTAAATATCTGAGTTTTCTCATAAATTTGAACACGTCTTTATGTGTTTATTATTAGGCAGTGCATTCTACAAAGCAGCCTCCACCGTTGATACTCTGTCGCTGTCACAACGTGTATGAACCACTGCTTACACGACAGTGTCTGGACTGTGGTGGGCGTGAACACATTAAAGCTGAGAGGGTGATTACTCGCCCAAGGTTAGACAACAGATAAATCAGGGCCCGGGATTCCAACCCAGGGCATTCCAGCCCAGACCAGGATGGAAGCTCAGCCTAGAGCCTCTGCTCAGGCCAGAGGGGTGCTCCTCCCCCCAGTAGGTCCCACCCCTATCCTCTCCACTGGATTCCTTGCCCACATGGGCTAAGGTCCTGGGACTCTCTCCCTCTGCCATCCTGACTCCAGTTCTGTTGGCTCAGGACTTGGCTCCCGTGAGCATCAAATATTGCTCTTCCTTCTGGTGCTACCAGCAGCAAATCCTCACCCTGACAGGCCCCAACCATGCCTCACCCTGCTTCCCAAGTTTAGGGGCTAGAGTGAGAGAGAGGCCCTGTTAGCCACCCTGAAGCTCTTGGAGCTGTAATGGACCAGCATTGGGAGCCCAAACCCCGAGCATCTGCTCCTCATTCCCAGGAGAAGGTCAGCAAAACCAGCTGCAGCAGAAAACACAATCCTTTCAACGCTTCCAAGAGGGTGCCCGAGAGAGGGGGGTGAGCCGGTGGGTCAGTGGAGCCTCCTCCTGGTGGTAGCAGGCTGGTACCACAGCTCACCTTAGTGCCAGCGCCACAAAGCACCAGAGAGAGGTGGAGGGAGTAGCAAGTGCTCTGCCCAGACCACCTGGTACTTTTTTGAACTTGACCCTGACAAAGAGCCCTCCAATCTGGTCCAGATGGAAAATCAAAGGGTTCTTTGTTGGCCCTTTGTTGTCATTGTTGTTATTGTTGCTGTCGGTTGTTTTTCTAATTGGAACTCGATGCTAATGGCCCCAAGATTCCTGAGTTCAAATCCCTTAAGGGCCAGTGGTTAACTTTGCAGAGAAGAAAAATAACAAAAACAAAAACCCAAGTATCCCCTTGTCGTGGTAGATAGGAGCTGGCTGTACAGAGGAGAGAGGGCAGGATTTGGGCCAGGCAGATGTCAGTTCCGCCTCTTGCTGGCAGAATGGTCTTGAGCAAGTCACTTAGCTCGCCTGAGCCTCAGATTCCTCATAAGTAAAATGGGAACAGCGACATCCACCTCACTGGGCCGCTGTGAGGACTAAGAAGGACAGAGAAACCCTGTGATTACTTTGCAAATATTAGTAAATGATCACAGGTTGAAAACTACGCCAGAATTTTAAAATCACATGAACAAAGAAAAAAATATACTAGATACAGTTCAGACAAAATACGTCTCCTGAAGCCCTAAAAATTCTTCTTCATCTAAGGGAAATAAAAGATTCCCCCCCAAAATATTGTTATACTGTTTAAGCATCTTTACCTATAAAGGGCCAGAGCCTAATCTGGTGTCAACACCTTTTTAACAACCAGAGCTTTCTGAGCCCCATCCATTGTCATCTATTGCTATGACGGGGATTTGGGGTTAAATGACAGAAATCAAAAAGTCCTGCCTTCTGAGGGGCTCGCAGCAGAGCAGAGGAGGGAGCCCTGGTTCTTGGATAGGTCCTACCTCTTATGCTGAAAGCACCCTTTAAGGACACAGCTGTCTCCCTTCATAAACCCCAGCCCAGTCCTTGGGGTGGCCAGGGAGGGAGGCCCTCCGTGTGTGGAGGGCTGTGGGCTCTCAGCTCAAATCTGGCTCCCAGAGAGTGGTGGCAACAGAGGCAAGCAAAAGCTTCACTGAGAAGGGGACTTTCTTGGGCCACAGTCCCCCCGGGAGAGGCTCCATCCACTCCCAGCCTTGGAAGAGCTGCTACAATTTCATTGAAGGACAGGGGTTCTCAGATATGCGTAGCACAAGAACAGAACTTGCTATCTCTCGAGATGGTTCCAGGGAAGTCCTGGCAAAGCTTCCATGATGGATCAGAACAGCCATCCCTAGACTTCAGGATTTCATGAGTCAGTAAAATTTTGAAACAAATTTAAGGGAACAGCATAAAGTTGCCAACTTTTTATTTAAGACATTAAAACGCACACAACTACCAATTACTGCCACCATAATTTCATGAAAGAAAAGACATTTCAGTGCCCAAAAGAAACATTTGAATAAGCTTAACTTTATGGAAGTCTCACCACATGGACTTTATTTTCTTCATAGACCAATGAAAACTCCATCACAGACCAGCATGGAGCCAAGGAGGAGCCACTGGGTCACGTGATCCACCAAGGTCTGTTCCAGCCTGAGGACTCCTGGGCTCTTTCAACCAATTTGGGAAGAAAAACTTCCCATCCCAGCTGGCTGGGATCTGCAGGCCCAAGGGAAAACTGCCTGGACAGTGCATACCTACAATGATGCCACTTGGTTAAATATGGTGAGCCCACATCCTGCCCAGCATGCTGAGGTTTTCAAACAGCAATGGAGAGACAGGTGGGTGACAGGCTCCATGCCCACCATGTCATGTAATTTGCACCCTAGCCCGGCGGCTTCACTCTCGTTTATAAATTGGGCTTCCAACTACGATTTGATTTGAAAAGGGTTCTGCTGCTAAAAGAAAGTTTAGAAACATCACTACAAGGTGCATATAATAGTTATAGCTACCGTTTATTGAGCACTGAGCCAGGAGCTTGAAATGCATCATCTTAGCGACATTATTTTATTAAATGGCAAAGTAAGTTGCAGAATAATATGGATAGTATGCTTCCCGCTTTGTGTTTTAAGAAAAACTCTCCCTTTTCCCCTATAGATACAGCATAGGAAAAGTCTGGAACAATCTGTAAACAGTGGCTCCCTTTGGGAATGAGAGTGTATGTGTAACTAGCGTTTTAAACTTTATATGTTTCTACATTTTTGGAATATTTTCAGGAAAAATTTTTACAGTAAATATGCATCATTTTGTAACAGAAATAAATCTCTATTTTCCCCAGCAACACCGCTTTATAGATAAGAAAACTGAGGCTCAGGAAAAGCATGGTAAATGTGTGCAAATAAATAGACTCCAAGGTGGACTGTGATGGCTAACAGAGTTCAGATGAAAGAAAGACCGTGACATTTGAGCTGGAGCTTAAGAGATGGCTAGAATTTTCACAGTCCAAAATGAGGAGGAAGACATTCCACATAAGAAAAATGACATAAGAAAATGCATGGAGGTGGGAAGCATGGGCCACATTTAAGGAAGAATAATGAGTACCATTAATTATAGCAGAGGATGGGAGAAGGCTGGAGGGAAATAACATCCATTCAGTGCGGGCATCATGCTAGGTGTTTTACATAATATATCATCTACTTGTCCAAACAACCCTATGATCAAAAACCTCTGCTTGGCCAAAACTACCTTAAACAAAGTAAAAAGGCAGATGACAAAACTTGAGAAATATGTGCAACTCATATCACAGACAAAGGACCAATCTTCATAATACATCAAGAGCTCTTAAAAACAGACAAGACTGACCAACAGCCCTCAAAGAAAAGTTAGCAAAGTGATATGAACGGTTTACAGGAAAAAAAATACATGTTTTTTTAAACATGTGAAAATATGCCCAACCTTTCTCATCCTAAGAGATGTGCAAATGAAAACTACTCTGAGGTAGCATTTTTTTTATCCATCAGAAATCCAAAAGTTTAATAGTAGACTAATTTCTTGAAATAGACTGAAACAGTCACTCTCAGATATTGCTGGTAGGAATGCAAACTGATACAGCCCTTATGGAGAGAGCAATGTGGCAATGTCTATGCACACCACAATGCATCTACGCTTTGCCCCTGCAGGTTCACCTCCGAGACTATGTTGCCCATAAACCTGCTGTGGTGGGCACTGCCTGCTCAGGTCCCCTTTGCAGCTGGTGCACCCCGGCTGGCTTCTTCTGAGTAGTGCTATTGGCTGATGGCAACTACCTGACAAGCTCCTCCCACCACCATGACCTTGAAGCCAGTGACTGCCCTCACGGAAGTTCAAAGGCCCAGCCCCCTTGCTTTAAGGTGGGACAACTCTGCAAGCTCCACCTTCAGTCAGGCCTTGGCTTGATTTCCTGGGAACCAATCCTCGCTTGGCTCTTTCCACCTTGCCCTTCTGCTTCCCTCCCTCCCTTAGCACTCCCCAATAAATCACATACACACCCAGATCCATGTCCCAACTCCACCTCTAGGGAAATCTGACCTAAGACACTCGTAAATGTCCAACATGATGGATGAACAAGATTATTCATAGCAGCACTATTTTGTAATAGCAAAACATTTCGTAAAGAGTAGAAACAACTTAAGTGTCCTTCAGTAGGGGGTTGGTTAAACAAACCAGGATACATCCACAGGATGGAGTCATATGCCCTCCAAACAGAGAGAAACAGCTCCTTACATTTCCCTTACATGCGCAGGGAAAGCTCTCCAAGATAGATTGAAAAGTGAAAAAAAGCCCAAATCTGGCCCACTGACAGTTTTTGTACGAACTGTGACCTAACAATGGTTTTTTATAGTTTTAAATGGTTGAAAAAAATCAAAAGAAGGATAATATTTCACGACATGAGAAAGTGATACGAAATTCAAATTTAAGTTTCCATAAATAAAGTGTAGTTGGAACACAGCCACACTCATTGCCTATGACTGCTTCTCCTCTACAACAGCAGAGCAGAGCGGTTGCAGAAACCATATGTCGTACATAGCCTAAACTATTTACTATCTGGCCTTTTATGGAAAAAGTGCTGACTCCTGGTGTGGGGCATATAAACTTTTGTGTAATAAAAGAGAAGATAAGGATATGTGTTACATATATTTGCATATTCATAAAGCAACCTTGGAAGGATACCCTGGGAATTAATAACAGTGGTTACCTACGGGTATGTGGGGGTAGCGGGTAGGGGATCGGGGGAGGGAGTGGGAAGTGGGTGGATGGGGAATCAACTGGTGTTACAGTTTAATGAATGTGCGCTCTGTGCCAGGCTCTGGCCCAACAATGCGCATCACGTGCATTATCTCATGTAGGCCTCTCCATAACCCTAAGAGTTACTCATTATCCTCATTTTACAGTCAAGAAAACAGAGGGTAGGGAAGTTCTATGCCTTGCTGAAGGTTGCAGAACTCCCAAGTACAGAAGCCAGGTTACCAAACCAGCTAAGTTCATCCTAAAGCCAGCCCACCATTTGGTGTTTCTTTTTCCCCATTTCACAGATGAGGACACTGAGGCTTTGAGGGATTAAAGAGGAATAGGTTCGGGTCCATGTGGTGGAGAGCCTGAAATATCGGGGAGGTGTCTGGCCTGTACTGAACGGGTGAAGGAGAGTCCCTGGAGATGTTGGAGCAGCCCACTCTCTTTCACTCATTCAAGGAGCACTTACTGAGAGTCTGCCACATGCCAGGCACTAAGGCCCAAGAATGGCAAAGACCCCCTTACCCTCTCTGATCCAATGGAGGCTGGGCAAAGGGACCAGCGCTCCAGCAAAGATGTGGGGATACAAGGGGAGCCACCTATTAGCTTTGAGATGCTTGTGATCTTCAAGCAGGTCTAGGACATGATGGAATGGGCCTTTTCGAATGATTATTACTCTGGTGAAAGATTACCTGATGGTGGATGGACCAGAGAGGGGAGGGCTGGAGGCCAGCTGGAAAGCTTTGGCTGTGGTCTAGGCTAGCAGGGACCAAGGATGGGACCAAGAAGAAGTCATGGATTCAAGAGATATTTAAGACATAGAGAATTCCCAGCTGTGGCTTAGACAAATGGGTGGAGGGAGTTCCAGGAGCCAAGATCTCAACTGAGAGATCCAAGAAGTGGCTCAGTTTTGGACATGTTGGGTGTTGAGCGCCTCACGATGGCTCTGCAGATGGAAACACCCAGAAGGCAGCACTCAGGCGAGAGAAGGGGCTGCCTGGGGAGTCATCCGTGTGGAGGAGGGGGTTACAGAGTGTAGGGGAGAGATGGTATCCCTCAGGGAGAGCCTACAGAGTAAGCCACTTCAGAGCTCCCCCTGCCCCTGGCCTGAGGTGCTGACTCTGCTAACGCTTCCCAGTTTCAAGGAGGAAAGCGTGTTAATGAACAGACTGGTCTCAGTTTGAGATTTTGCTCCTGTAAATTCGTCTCCAGCCTTTGGCGCCTGCTCCCACTTGTCTGCTAGCACACGATAAAACAAATGAAAAAGCAGTAAACGAATATTAACAGAAAAACGTGGCAACAGATCGTCACACTGCGCTTGACAGCTTCTTCTTTTCACAGACACGTGCGTGTGCCTATAGCAGGGTTCTCATTTTGCACACACACGATCATCATACTTTCTGCTAATAAAACTGTTCCCAGCTCTAATCACAGAATTAATTACATTGATAGCTCATGGTATTCCTTAAGACTTCCAGGCGCTCTGACACCTAAACTTTGAGAAATACAGGAGTGAAGAAAGAATAAGAGTGAAGGAGCGGGCCTGGGAGGCACCAATGCTTGAGGGCAGACAGAGGAAGAGGCTGTGAAGGTGCCAGGGAGGGAGCGGCCAGAGAGGCAGGAGGGGAGCGGGAAGAGAGCCCCAAGACAGGAGGGCATTCCCAGAACTCTGTCTCTGCTTCTGGCCGGAGGCAGAGTCTGTTCCTTCCTGTGACTGCAGGCCCAGCTCATTACAGGTGAACACGCCCTGGCACCTCCCAAGTGGCTCGGTCTCCCCTGAGAATCTGGGTGCTGGTAAGGCAGGGGGAAGCCCTCGCAGGCTCTGCTCTTCCTCTCCTCGCAGCTGGCTAGGCAGGCCTCATGCTCAGGCCATGGTCAGATGGCCCTTGTGCTGAACTCCCAGGGACACACGATAGTGTTTCCAGACATCCTGCTGCAGCCCCTGCCACAAATCTGCCCTGCCCTGGGGGGGAAAGGACGCACCCAGTCCTGGTGGGTGAAGGGGAGGGGATGCTGTGGCCTTGGCGATGCATAGCCTGGGGGCTGGGCAGGTGAGACCCAGGCTGCGCTAAGACAGCGGCCATCACTCTCCAGCCTCTGGGTATCAGAGGTGCCAGGTTGGTGAGTGCCCAGGTGTCACTGTGAGGAGGGGACGACTGGAACCCCGCCTCATTTGTCCTAGACAATAATAATGAGAATTCTCTGAGCACTAATTCTGTGCTGTGTATTGATTGTTACACTGGCATGATGTTCTCTACTCTTTACAACCACCTTAAGAGCTAAGCACTGTTATTAACCCCATTTTTCAGAAAAGGAAACTGAGGCACAGGAAAGTTAAAGAACTTGTCCAAGGCCATTCATCTAGAATCGTGCTGTCCAATAGAACTTCCTCCGATGGTGGAAATGCTCTATAGTCTGTGCTATCCCATACACTAACCACCAGCGATCTGTGGCTTTTGAGCACTTGGAAATGCAGCTGGTGTGACTAAGCAACTGAGTTTTACATTAAATTAAATTTAAATAGCCCCATGAGGCTGGTGGCTACTGCATTGGACAGTGCAGTATAGAAAATGGGAGAGGTGAGATTTGAACCCGGAAAGTCTGTCTTAGCCTGTAGCTATGTGGTTAGAAGGGGCCCCTGGGTCCCCTCACTGTGTTCTTTGTCCCTCGAAGGCTTTGTTCATAACCCAGGCACTTGGGTTCCCTGAGTGCTCTGGCCTGGGGGAATCTGCACCCTCCTAAACCTTGCTGTCTTGCCCCCAAACTGCATTATCTGTCATCAGATGTCAGGAGGGCTGTGGAGGGAAAGAGGCTGGTTTCCATAGGACACACCCAGGACCATGTCACAGGGAAGCAGTTTGAGCACAGCGTGAGGAAGGACTTCTAAAGAGCCAGAGTTGACCAGCAACATGGTGGCCCCTGGAGAGGCAGGAGCTCCCTGTCCCTGGAATCGATGACCTGTGTCCCCATGTGCCAGAAGGGAAGCAACAGGCATTCCTGCTCTGGATGGGGCTCTGGGCACAACTTCTGAGAGACAAGGGGTGGCCTGCTCTGTGGGGCCACACCCCAGGGGACCCAGCATCCACCCGCTGCCTAGTACCAATGCAGCATCGTCAACATGGGCACCCTCACTCCCTGGTGCCCTCTTGAAAGGGCCAACAGCCGGCCTCCTTCAAGTGTCTCAAGACCTCTCCTGCTGCTGATCTTGCTGTGCCCACTTGCCCAACCCCTTCAGCCTCACTGATCAGCCTGAGGCCCCCACCCAGCCCCACGCAGCCTCCTGTGAGTCACATCCCCTGCTCTGAGGTCTGCGCCTCTAGCTCTTTGTATGGCCACACCCAGGTCTGAGAGTTCTGGAGCTCTGGCACAGACTCCAGAGGATGCCCTGCCAGGCTGAGGGGGTGGGGAGGGGACAGAACCCTGGGGGTGTCTCTTCTGCTCAGAACCACACCGCGCTCTGCTCTCCCAGTCAGCTTGGGAGGGAACATAGCACCCCTGTGTCCTTGCAAGTAAATAAGAGGCAGAGGTTTATGGGAGCTGCGCATGCCCAGGGAATGTCTGTGGGGCGCCGAGCTCCGGCCTGAGGCCTGATGCCCGCTTCTAGAGCAGCCCTGAAGTAGGTGCTGCCTGTCTGCCAAGAGGCCAGACCCCTCTGAAGCCCATCACTCTCCTCCACCTTCCGGATCCCTCATGCCTGGTCAGCTACAAATACTTTTCCCCTGAGCTGCCTGCTTCATGGGCTGCCAGGCCGCCAGGCCCTTGTCCCTCTACTTTCATCTTTCCTGGGTAGGCAAGGGAGCAGGGCAGAAAGCCAGAGTGGGCTGCCAGGTCCTGGGATCGCGCCTGGGGCACCTCAGCGGGCAGAAATGGGAGGGAAGGTGCCCTGAGGGGCTGCCCAGGGCCTCAGGAAATGCCCCTCATTTTCTACCCATGTGTCATTTTGTCCAAACATCAGACTGCTGGCCTCACCTTCTCCCTCTCACCAGGAGGAAGGGCTCCTCTAAGAGCTGCTCTGCCTCCTTCTGGGTCCGGCAGGACCACCCAAAGGGCTGCAGCTTGGCCAGAAACACAGAGCCCGAGAGGGGAAAGGAAGAGATTGGGGCTTACCCTCTTTATATTCTCCATGGAGTTACCACAGTGCTGGGCACGCAGCTGCTGCCCCCAAAATATTCATCACATTGAACTTTGAACTTCTCTGTGGCCTCTCCCAGCTCTCCTGCCTCCCTGGAGCCATCTCCCAGCCCTGGCTGGGGTCACCTCCCACCCCCGCTCCCCCTCACTCCATACCACCAGCCGGGGGCAGCAGGCAGCCTGAAGCTTTGACTCCAAGTACCCCCAAGAAGACTTGTCAGCTCTTGGGGAACCTGGATGCTATGAATTCATCATTCGACCCCTTCCAAGGTGCACTTATGAGCACTCATAAGGTGCACGCGTGGTCCCATGTGGGCTCTGCGGAAAAGGCATCTTGTTTGCCGAGAGCGTACAATGCAGGCAGGGAGGCAGAGGGTGGGGGAGCAGAATGCAGCCTAGATTTTAGCCTCATTCACCCCCTGACCAGCAGCTTGGTGCAGGGTGCAACATACCCATACTCAGTGGTCCTGGGACAAGACCCTGCACAGGAGCATTTCATAACAATCCAAGAGCGGAAAGGCAGCAGGTGCCGGGAGTCTCTCAGCCGGGTGAGCTGCCCAGCCAAGACGCTCCAGGCCTCCCTCGGCAGGGGCAGCCCTGGGGCTGGATGCCTGGAGAAGGCTCTCTAGAAGTCCTATGATGTAAATGGGAGGCAGAAGTGGGGAGGGCGGAGTCTACCCAAGGCAGGGAGAACCATGAGTGCGAAGGGATAAATTCAGGAATGTGCTGGTGGTGGCGTTCAAGTGTAAGGAGATCTGTTTGGTTAAAAGGAAAATGGGAGGGACCTAGGATGACAATAAATAATAGCAAATAGCTACATAGGGCTTATTATGTGCCAGACGCTATTCTAAGCACTTTATGTATATTAACTAATTTAATCATCATTAAAATGAGGAAGTAGGTATTCTTATTATTCCATTTTACAGATGAGGCACAGAGAAGCTAGGCAACCTGACTAAGGTCACACAGCCAATGACTCACAGAGCTGGGAAGCAAGCACAGACAGCCTGCAGATATTCTGGTTCCAGAGCCTGTACTCCAAACCTCTAGACTATATCATGGCTTGAGAACTAGGCCTTGAAGGAAGGCGTTTTTACCAGGAAGGAACAGGGCTAAAAATGGTCTCTTAAGAAGGTGATTGTGGAAAACTCCTCCCTGGGGGCCCCCTGCCTGCCCCTGTGGCCCAGGCTGCCTGGCCGACAGTGCTCCCCTCCCCGCCCACCTCCCAGAGTCCATCCCAGGGTACCTACAGTCCCGAGTGGGTGGCAGGGGTGAGGCGGTGGAGGCTGGAGCCCCCACACAGCCCACCTTGTCAGATCCCTGCTCTGCTTACTGGGCACCAAGGACTGAGCAAACATCACCTCAGAGAGGACCCCGCAGCACCCATGAGACGGCCACGGTGTGGAGGCGGGTCGCAGGCCCTAGCTCACAGGTGTCATGAATGGCCAGGCCCAGGATTCGAACCCAGGTCTCCTGACTCTAAAGCCCATCATGCTCCTCCCACCCCCGCGCCTAATGCCCCCCACAAGCTGTATGTGGCGCTGTACGAGCTCCAAAGAAGCGCCTGGGAAAAGGAAGCGGTTGGAGAAGTGGAGCCATCGTAAAGAAATGACAGCACAAGTCAGGGCCTGTGGGCACCTGGCAGCTGCTCCAGGAGACGAGGAGGAGGAGGAGAGAAGAGACCTTTCGGCAGAGGGGACTGAGCTAGGATCATTCCCCAAAGCCATGGAGAACGTGGTACACAGGCATCTTGCCACCACCAAATTGTCACAAGATGCCCACCTCCTGAACCCCTGAGTCCCCAGCTTGTGGCCTTTGGCCCCCTCTACCCTCCATAAAGCACCCCCACCCCTCACCCCTGCACACACACAGAGCTTAGCAGGCCTGCCCTGAGGGATGGCAAACACAGGCCTATGACTTCAGGTGAGAGTACCCCACTTCTGGACCTGCCCAGACAGGCCCGTGTGGACAAAGGCAGCTGCGGGCCTGGGTCAAGGACACACTCCTCAGGGGCTGGCCAAAGTCCTGGGGGCCTGCAGCCAGGCTGCTCTTCCAGTGGCTGAAACTCTACCCCAGGACCATCCCCAAAAGGAGATTTTGGTGGGACCTGTGACCCCCACCTGAGAAGTCTTCACTCAGCAGTGTAGCAGCCCAAAGCTGCCAGCCAATGATGCGCCAGACATCTGCTACAGGCATTCCGCTTTTTGCTTTAGCTGGGCTCTTGACATTTGATACCGCATTTGCTTAGTGCAACGACCCTATGCTATAGGAACTATCACCCCCAATTTACAGAAGAGGAACTGAAGCCCAGAGAGGCTCAGATAACCCCAGAGTCTAGGGACAAACAAGAGTGGGTGCCGTTCATAGAACACCTAAAAGGTGTCAGCTGCATTTACATACATTAGTAATCCTCCCGACAAGTCATAAGGTAGTGATGGGCAGTCCCATCTTACAGATGAGAAAATCGAGGCTCCTGAGGTTAAATCACGTGCTCTAGGCAGCATAGCTGCAAGTGCTGAGCAGAGATTCAAATCCAAACTTACCTAACTATAAGACACAAAGGATTTCACATTCCTGCCTCACACACTACTGCCTGCGGTCAGGGCTCTGACCTTCATCCAAGAGCCTCAAAAAAAGAAAGAAATGTGGAATCAATTTGTTCCCCAAGGGCGTGGCCTGGCTGGAGTCTCAAGAGGATACCCTGCCCCCACCAAGTACCAGATTCCCCCAAGAGGTCCCTGACACAACCCCCAACCCCCCACCCCCCACTGGGTGCACAGGTGGGTGGACATGTCGTGGTCAGGGGCTGAGGTTCTAGAAGAAAATGCAGTATAGGCAACCGGCTGGAAGCAGAAATGTGGTCGCTCCAGAGGTTTTGATTTGCAATCTTCATTTTGTAAGGAATGGGGGTTTTTCTTTTAAAAAAGCACTGGACTTCCTTGAATTTTAGACTTTTCACAAATATTTTTCTAGGAGAAAAGAGAAGAAAAAAAAACCCCCACAAAATGCCTGTTGCAGCTACTCACTTCCACAATGAATCACGAACACAAAACCACAGCTATGTGGCTAACAAAGGAACTATGTGTTTTCACATTTTGTTATTGGAAATCATTTAGCAATCTTCACTATGTCATCCACAGACAGACAGACAGACAGACGCGCACACACACCCCTCTGTGTCCAGTGCAGCCAATCTTACAACCAAGGTCATTAGATGACTTTGCATGTAACCCATTTTCTCTTTCTAATCCTTTTCTGGGAAATTATCCTGCAAGGCTTAAATCTTCCTGCTTAGCCCCTCACCAGAAGTGGGGGATGTGTGCGCGTGTGTGTGTGTGCACGGGGGTGGGGGGAGTGTGTGCGCGTGTTCTGGCTATGGGGGAGGATGAGAGCACTGAGACACTGATTCAGTGAGCTCCACAAGTGGAAACAAGGATACCTTGCAGAGTCCTTTTTTATTACTGTTATCATAATACGGCTTTGCTTTGGTAAAGCGATTTTCACCTGGGAAGCTTACACGGCTGTTCCTGACAGTGGCAAATTAATTAACTGATGGCAGATTTAAAGATCACGCAACTGGAAAAACTACTGGACCCATAAATCAGAAACTTCCTCTCCAGCCCAGACAAGGGGTGAAACCTGATATATATTTGAAAACCTTGAGCTCAAAAGGAGAATTCACAGGGCCTGAAAAGTCTTCATTATGATTTTTGAGGCTTATTCTCTCAGCCCAGCTTTCCACCCACACCCCATGTCTCTCTCTCTGTCTCTCCTTCTTTCCCTCTCTCTCTGTCTCTCTTTCTCTCTGTCTCTCTCTCACACACAGACACACACACACACCCCACCCCAGAGGGTGACATTCACTTAGCAGCCACAGTTCTGTACTAAGCAACCGGATGGGATGGACCTTCCCTGGGGCATCTGAAAAAGAGCGTTGACTGTCTTTCCATTCCCTTCTTGCTTCATCTCTCCCTAACCTTTTCCTTTCAAACAAAAATCCTAGAGGACTTAGGTCAGTTAAATGCTATGAGTACAGCCACAAGCTTGAAATGTTTGTTGTTACTATTTTTTTAAGTCGGACGCTGGAAGTGGCATACATTAACGTTTTAATGACCCCAACCGGTGCCCTTCTCTCCCTGCACAGGGCTGTGGGGAAATGCTGCTCAGCTCGCCAGGTTTCTGCAGTTTTCTGAAAAGACACTGGGGGCCTTGCCTGGCCGGTTCCTCTGCGGCGTCCGCACCAGGCCTGCTGATCTGCGCTTGCCTGTGCTCACCCGCTCCAGGGGCCGCCCGGCAGAATGGCTGCAAGCACAGACTCTGGGGTCTTGAGCAGAGCTGGGCTGGAATCACCCTTCCTCTGTCTCCTCATTGTGGAGTGGGGGTAACAGGAGTCCCCTCCTCATAGGGTCATTGTGAAGGCTCCTTAATGTGCTGGACATCTTCCACTTGCCCCTCCCCACCCTTCTCCAGCCCTTTGGCCTCTACCTTCCAGTCCTGTTCTGCCCACATGGGACCCCAGCAGGAGGGCAGAAGGCAGCAGAGGGAGTGGAGGTATTGATCCTCCCGGTTGCCTCATGATGGCAGCTGCCAGTGGGCAGTGGCTGTGTTCCTTTACCAGAGGCCGCAGCCCTGCTGAGGCCCTGTCCTATGGCTGGAGCTACTCTGGGTTCCAGTAACCCCTGGCACCTTGCCCCTTTAGACCTGGAAGGTTGAGGGCTTCCCTACATGGCTACCTGCAGGGTACCCCACCATCCCTTGTGGTTTCCTCTAACTCTATCCATGCCTTTGCAAATAGACTCCTTATTAAACCATCCCCATTGAGTGTGCCATGTGTTTCCTGCTGGAATTGACTGTTGCAGATAAAAAAAAAAGAGTATCAGCTCTTGGGTACTGAGCTCTGAGCTATGTGACTCAGCACTTTATCCACTTTCTTTTATTTCATTCTGACCACAACCCTGTGCTGCCAGTATTAGCATCATCATTTTTACACTGAGACTCAGGGAGGGGAAGAAACTCACACAGCATCAAACAACTGGTGAGCGATAGAATCAGATGAGACTGAGGGCCGACTCACGACCCTCGCTCCTAACCACTCAGCTGTGTCCTCCCGGGTATGTCGTCACGTGCTGTCTGTGAAGTGCTTCGCACAGTAGGGCTGGCTGACTCAATAGGGCTCCATAAAACCCACAGTCCTAAATTCTGCTCTAGCATAACCCTCACCAAACCCTAACCACAGCCCTAAGGTTAAAACCTCACCCTCAGGCCAGACTGGAGTTGTTCTCTAATCCTACCCTAACCGCCACCCTGTTGTGAAATGGAATGTCACCTCAACCACAAGCCTAGTCCCACCCCATCCTAACCCAAATATTCACCACTGTAACCACAATTCCAGACCCCTCTTCAGGGTCAGGCCAGGGTCAAGGCTGTAGGGAGTCCCTGCCCTCTACTCCTGAGTGCTGGCCCCATCCCGGCACAGTGCAGCCCTGTGCCCCCCTCAACACGACCGGCCGAAAGACACTGCGCAACGTCCACTTCCCACAGGTCACTGAGCTGGTGACTTTGGTGTGGGGACGACAAGGAGAGGAGGGTGGAGCCCCTAACACAGAGCCTGAGATATAGCAGGGGTACAGTGCACCCTGCTGATGGCGGTGGGGAAGGAGGATTAAGAGGAAGCAGGACCACAGCTTTCTCCAGCACTTCACTGCAGGCCGTGGGCAACAGGAGGCAACCAGCTCCTCTCTGAGAGATTTACAGAGGGCTGGGGCCGGGGCTGGGCTGCGAGGGAGTCCCTTCCTGGAACCAAACCTAGGGAGGGGTCCTAAATGCTCCTAAATTCTCCTCAGCTCTGGGAGAATCCTGGAAAAGGGAGTCAGGCAGTCTTCATCAGAGATTTTGGGGCCACAGGCCACATGTCCACCTTCAAGCTTAAATAGGAGAAGGAGGAAGGCGAGAGGAAGATGCAGGAAGCAGACACCATTTCCCTTGAAAGCACCGACTTGCCTGTGTGGGGAGCAGCAGAGGGGTTAGACAGCCCGGGGCCTCTTCTCCCCTGAGCACTGAGAGTCCTGAGCCCGGCTTCTTCTGCCCAGAGGTGTCTGCACGGGCCAAGTATGGTGGAAGGACAAGGCCTGCAGACTCTGCTGCCCGGAGAGAAGGCACACTGGCCCCACCTTCCTCACGACCTTTAGGCCCAGACTCAAAGCATAGCCAGATGCGTGCCCCAAGCTGCATCTGCCCGCAACCAGTGTCTTTTTGTTATTCACATACCAGTACCCTAAGACCAGCCATGGCCCTGCCCAGGCCCTGAGCTCCGCGGGTCTCAGGCATTTGTGTGGGCTGGGGAGGTACACATGAGCCCTCTGCAAACCCCAGAGGTGCACTCCCCTTTCAGAGAAACCTTAGAAGGGGCCTCAGGAGCCAAACCCAGCTGGAAAGGACTGCATTAAAGCAACGTGTTCTGTAGGGGAAATGGGAGACATTTCCCTCCTGGGAAGAAGCCAGGTCCAGGGTCCCCACACACAGCTGCACAAGCGGTGCACTGCACAATTCTTGGGCACCTGTCCTAAAGATTATGATGTGAGGGGACATCTCCTGGTCTTGTATCCAGGGACTGAAAGGGCCAGCACAGAACAGCCTGTCTCCCTCCTCTCCCAGATGGGAACGGCGTCTTCAGACCCACCCAGTCACTCCAAGCAGTCCCTGCTGGGCAGGGAGGGGCGGGACTGGCAGGGCTTGAGCTCCAAGGGACCCTGCACAAACCTCAGTGTGGCCTGTCTGCACTTCCAGCAACCCCTGCAAATGGCAGGGAGAGGGAGCACGGGCAGTGAAGGACGTTCTTAGCGGAAACCCAGATCTCTCCTGCTCTCCTCGGAAAGTAGCAGCAGAGCTTCTGGGACTTCAGACTTAGGAAATAAAACCCTTTCTGTTTGTTCTGGCTGGAGGCCCACGACGGAGCATCTCCTCTGACTACTCCTCTCTGAGCCCTCCCTCTCCCAAACCCACAGGCCCGCGGGAGGGGGTTCAGGGGTCCTTCGAAGGCCCAAGAAATGGAGAAACTGGGAGGAGACCCCTGCACAGCTGCTGCAGCCCCGGACCCCATTCCTGGCATTCCTGTTCTGTCCCTCTTAGCAGAGAAGTGCTGCCCGAGGCTCGCCCTGGCTCCAGACCCCCGAGGAGGATTGGGAGAGCCCCTTCCTGACGGATGACCTGCTAGGGGATGGGCTGAGTGTCAGCTCAGAAGGGAATGCACCCCAGACCATCTTTGCTCCAGGCAGCAGCGGGGGATACATTGTGGCAGGGATGCTCATTCAGTGGATACTGATTTATTGAGTGCTTGCTAGACTAGGCACAGTTCTAGGAGCTTGGGATATGTCAGTGAACAGAACAAAGATCCCTGCCCTTGAGAAGCTCACAATGTAGCTGGGGACAAACAGACAAAAAACAACAAACATAATAAATAAGTAAATTATGTTTGTTAGAAAGTGAAAAATAAAAAATACCATGGGAACACAAAGTGAACCAGATGAAGAGACTCTCAAGTTGAGGGTTTACAATATTAAATAACTAAATATAAGAAAATGGGAGACATCTCCCTCCTGGGAAGGAACCAGGTCCAGGGTCACCACATATAGTTGCATAGGCTGTGCACTGCACAACTGTTGGGGTACTCGCCACAGAGACTATGATGTGAAGTACATCCCTTGGTGGGGTGTCCAGCTGCTAAGGTTAACCCTAAGGTTAAAATCTTAAAAAGGTGGTCAGGGAGGGCCTCAGGGAGGAGCTTCTCCTGAGAGTAACCCATGTACATGTACATACAGGGGACATAAGCAAATACCCCAGCCCAGTCAGGATTGCTGAGTAACAATAACCAGCATCTTGCAAGGCACATTCTAGCCCACAAAGCAATCTATCACTCACAATGTTATGGTTAATCCTCCTGACAGCCCAGTGAGAAAAGGATTATCCTTCCCATTTTACAGATAGAGACATCAGGCTTCTTGAAGTTAAGTGGCCAGCCCAAGGTCATACGGCTAGTTAGTGGCCCAGCTTGGAAGCAAAACTGGGTCCCCGATTCTAAGTTTTTTCAAAATAGTGTAGTCAAGATCCTAAGGGTTGGGGAATTCCAGAGAAACCTCAGGGGAGCAAGCTTGTGGCTCGGAGTTATAAAAACAAATCAGAAAAAAACAAGGCTAAAAAAAGAAAAGGAAGGAAGGCGCTCAACCCCTAGAGGTCCCCGAGGCTTGACTCAGTCAGGATCGTGGAGTTGAGTCAACCCAGCAGGAGGACCACCCCACGGCCCCGAGGAAGGGTGACACCGGACGAAAGATGCAGGCTGTTTAACCCCAGTGCAGCCTTGCCAAGGGGGACTCGAGGCCAGACTGTCAGGGACAGCTTAGGTCTGCCATGATGAAAAGCATCACGTGTCCTTGTCACAACCTTGGAAATGGGTAAAGGAGGAGTAAGCACATTTCACCATCAGGGTCAGAAAATGGCCAAGCTGGAGGCCAGAATCTGAGACCATTAACTCTTGACCTCAGAGAAGACCCACTCTAGCCCTCTGCTTTACGAACGTGGACACCGGGGCTCGTGGAGGGCAAGGGACTTTTCCAAGTTCTCCTAGCGTAAGCTGGCCTCTCATCACGTCCCAGGCGTATCAGAGAACAGTCTTGGGTCCAAGGGAGTGGAAGGAGGAGGAGAGAGGACAAACAGGAGCAGGCAGGGGCCCGCGGCTGCACGCTGAAGGCCAGCGCAGAGGAAGCGAGCCGGCGGGAGGTGGCTGGAGCAACAGCCAGGCTCAGAGGGCCCAGCAAGCTCTCAGACTGGCCCAGAGTCAGGATCTCCTGGGCTCCCTGGAGACGGATCCGCAAAGAAAACAGATAAAATCCCCTGTCCTCCTGGGCCTGACAGTTGACTGGAGTAAGAAAAGCCCTAAATCCAATAAATAAGGAAAATATGTCAGACGTTGGTGCTGTGGGGAAGCGTAGCCAGGTGGGGGGCGGGGGGAGTGTCTAGGGGTGAACACGGAGGCCCCACCGAGAAAGGAAGACTGAAGGGGGAGGAAGAGAGCCATGAGAGTGTCTGGGAGGAGCGTTTGACCTAGTTGAATTGTGTCCCCAAAAAGAAGTCCTAAGCCCTGGACCTGTGAGTGTGGCCTTAGTTGGATATAGGGTCTTTGCAGATGTAATTAGTTAGATTTAGATGAGATCATACTAGATGGGGGTGGACCCTAAATCCAATGACTGGTGTCCTCATAAGAACTCCACACACACACACATGCACACGCACACACACACATGCACACACAGAAGAAGGCCATGTGACAACAGAGGCAGAGATTAGGGTGATGCAGCTACAAGCCAAGGGACACCAAGGATTGCTGGGTGCCGTCAGATGCTAGGAGGGAGGCAAGGCATAGATTCTCTCACAGCGCTTCCAGAAGAAACCAACCCTACCCACAGCTTGATTTTGGATTTCTAGCCTCCAGAACTGGAAGAGAACAAATTTTTGGTGTTTGAAGCCACTCAGTTTGTGGTAATTTGTTATGGCCACTCTAGGACACTAAGACAGTATTCCATGGAGGGGGGTGTAGCAAGTGCAAAGGCCCTGAGGTGGGAGCATCTCTGGCCGGTTGGAGGAAAATCCTGCCAGCCAGGGTGGCAGAAGCACAGTGGATGAGGGGAGCAAGTAGCAAGAACCAACATCCGAGATGTCAGAAATGTTTGGGGGCCAGATCATGAGGGTCGCCCTTGTGGCAAGCCCTTGATAAGAGGGACCCGTTACACTTCAGTTGGAGGATCAAGCTGGAAGGGGCTACAGTGGGTGGGTGTTTTTGGCCCTCTTGATCTTTGTCCCCTGGAGTGACACCTTTGAATATGTTACATCAAATGGTAGAATAAAATTAAGGGTGCAGATGGAATAAGGGTTGCTAATTGACTGACCTTAAAATAGGGAGATTGTCCTGGATGCTCCAAGAGGGCCCAGTGCAGTCCTTCAAAGTGGAAGAAGAAGGCAGAAGAGCCAGTGAGAGAGATTCAGCTGAAGAGGCAGGCAGACGAAGAGACTCAAAATAGAGTTGCTGGCTTTGAGGATAGGAAGGTGGCCACAAGCCAAGGAATGTGGGCAGCTTCTAGATGCTAGGAATGGCCCTCAAGTGACAGCCAGCAAGGGAGCGGGGACCTCAGTCCTCCAACTGCAAGGAACTGAATTCTGCCAACAACCAGAGTGAGCAAGGAATCAACTTCTCCCCTCGAGCCTCTAGGACCTGCTGACGCCTGGACTTTAGCCTGGCGAGGTCCGCGTCTTACGTTTGCCCCATACAACTGTAGGGTAATAGGTTTGCATTGTTTTAAGCTGCTACGTTTGTGGCAATTTGTCACGGCAGCCATAAAAAACTAGTACAGTGGATAAAGAGGTGGGGTGTGCAGCGAGGAGATCCAGAAGGAGAGGGAGAGGCTGGGTCTATGAGAAGAGGGCTGAGCCCAGCTGCCTTGTGGGGGAGCCGCGGCTGAGAGGCACCCGCACAGGGTCCACAGCTTCCCAGACACCTCCCGCCACCCCCGCCTGCCCGGCTCAGCACTGTCCTCCAGGCCCTTGTTGCCCAAGTACTGACCATCCTGCTGTCCCGAGGGCCCAGCCGCTAGGCCAGGTCTAGCTAAGGAGCAAACCCAGTGGAGGTCCCTGCCATTCTGAGAAACGTTGTGAGGCTTCCCTTTAACCGCCTCTCATGTACAGCTGGTGCGTGCAAATGGTCCTGGTGGAACCCCCAAGCGAGCCAAAGCCACCACTGACGCTACTGCTGGATCCATTAGTCACGCCTCCCAACGCTGGGTCTGGACTCTGACTTCTCCCCAGAGCAGTGTCACACGCACGCATGCGCACACATACACACGCATGCACCCTAGTTTTCTGTCTGCTCTTTGCCACAGCTGCTTGTCCTCATGGCAAAAAGAACCAGCTCGCTGATGGCTAACATGTGTCAAGCACCCACTCACATCAGGCCCCCTACTAAGTGCTCTGCTCACATGGTCTCATTTCATCCTCTCTTCAGTCCTATCAGGAGGAGACTACTGACTCAGAGAAGTTAGGACGCTTGCCTGATGTCACACAGCCGGTGAGTGGTAAATCCAGAATTGGGACCCAGGATTGTCTGAATCTAAAGCCCAGGCTCGGATCCTCACTATTCAAAGTGTGGTCCATGGACCAGCAGCATCAGCTTCACCTGACACCACGTTAGAGACGCTCACCACAGACCTGCCGAATCAGAAGCTGCGTGTTAACTAGTTCGCGGCTGATTCACGTGCCTGCTGCACTTTGAGAAGCACTGGTGTAAAGCGCTGTTTTCCAACACCTGCTGGTCCCAGGTCATTGTGACCACCCCTTCCCATCTCTAAAGGCCCTTCCCTGGCTGCCTGCCTCTTGCTTCCCAGGTGGGGTGGGCCCTCTGCCCAGCCTTGGAGAAGAAGCCTGGACCTGGGGCTCAGAGGGAGTCTCCAGGCCCCCACTGCTAGCCTAGGCCGCAGCTGGACAACATCAACCCACGTCTGGCTCTGCAGGGCATGCTGCGTGCTGCCCGAGACTCCTGGCCCTCCCTCTGTCTTCCTTCTGAGACACAAGTCTCTTGGCCTCTGTCTAGTGCTTTCTTAAAGGGGGCCTCTGGTCACCACAAGCCCTACAGCATCTCCCCTCCCTGGACATTTTGTGTCCCCCTCTCGCTCCTAGGATGTCCCCTGTGTCATGTCCCTCCCTCTATCTGGACACCAAGGGCCTGTCCAAGTCGCTATCAGGATAAAGGCCAGCGGCTGCCTGGGAAACCTGGCCAACCTCACAGGAAATGTCTGACACCACCAGGCTAGCGGGATTTGGCCTCCTAAAGCAAAACACAGCTGGGCCGACAGCGGGCCACTCGGACTTTCCCAGATTTCATGGCATTGAGGCCCCAGGGCAGAGAGAGACTGGGCTGGCCTGGAGGCTGCAGCTCATTAAAAACATCACAGTAGCCCCTGGCCAGGGAGCCCATGAAGCTCGCAGAGGACGGCCCTGCTGTGGGCCGGAGACCTCACCCCAGGCCTTGGCCCTCCACTGCCTCTTGTACATACAAAACCTTTGCTGGGGGATGGAAGGCTCACATAGCTCATCCTCCTTCCCTCCCAGCCTCCTCCTCTCTCCAGCAGTGGGCCTCGTTCATTTATTCATCCAACTTACGTTGCTCAAGCTCCCACAGGGTGCCAGGCATGGCGTTACGGACCAAGGACACAGTCGTGAATGAGCAGGACACAGCCCCTGCTCTCAGAGAACTCCTGGCCCGGTGAGCATTGAATAGAGCATCCCAAGGCAAAGTGAAAATGATACACCAGGGTAGCCTGGAGCCTCCCCTCCTCCTGCACTCTGAGCAGCACAGGGGGCGTGCCCTTGGTTCCAGGTACAAGGTGAGGGTTCAGTGCCAAGCAGGCTCTTTGTTAGGCTAACTCTTCAGTTTGGACCAAGTGACAGAGAGCAAGTTCAGATTGAGGACTTTCTCTAAGCTAGGACGGTGGGAGGAGCTGTGAGGAGGTCCAGGGCACAGTCCATGCAATCTAATTGCAGACCCACGGGGATGCGTGCCCAGTGTGCGCTGCAGGGGGTCGGATAGCCGGGTGGAAGTGATCAGGTGAGGGTTTTTAGAGCAAGTGGGACTGGGCTTTGAAGCATAGAGGAGCAGGATGGGCTGGAAAAATGGGGCAGGGGATGTCAAACAGCTCCGACTCAAGGGTGCAAGGGACAGAATGACCTGCCAAACACCCACCCCCAACACTCACATGCATGCGCACACACACGGATCTGCGCGTTAGACAATGAATGACTCCCACGAGCCAAAAGAGCTTGCGGGGGAATGCCCAGCTGGAAGGACTCTGCTCCCGCCCGGCCCTGGATGGCCCTGGAGCTGGCATCTCTGGTGTTCCTCCAGGTGCCTTCCCATGAGGCCCACCTGCAGCCAGGACCAATCAGAACAAGGCTCAGCCCTGCCCACCTGCCCACGGCCAATCCCAGGCTGCCCGGCCCCCTGCATTGTCCACCTGGCCGCTTGGCTCTGCCGCGCTCTCTGCCCCAGCATCCCAGGGCCTTGGCCAAAGGGTTTGGCTTTTCTGGTTTTGACCTTGGAGCTCCCTAGACCTCAATCTGAGTTCATCCTTCGGCTCTTCTGGTTCCTGGCTGCCCTTGGAAACCGCCTGCTTGGGTGGTTGGGGCCCTGGAACCCACCTTACCAAGACCCTGGTCTGCTTGCCTGCCCTACTCCCCCTTCAGAGTTGCTGGACAATCTCCAGCTCCTTTCCTTTCTCTCCTGAGCTTTCCCCCTGGCTACCTGAGCTTGAGGGCAACCTCCTCTCCTGTTCTCCTGGCCTCCGAGAGGGCAGATCCCTTTTCCCCTAGTTCAGCAAGACAACGTGGTGACATTTCAGAAAGAAGTAGGGAGCGAATGGAAAAACCAACCCGAAAAAACAAAAGGAAAACACAGCTCCTAGAAATGGACCAGTTTACAAAGTTCAGATTTCCTGTCCTGAGCTAGAAAAAGTCTAGACAGGTTGGCGGGTAAGCAGGCCAGGGAAGCCTGCCCGTGAACATTCCCCCTGCCCACTTCTTATTCTACCTCCTTCCCCCTTAAGCTCCGTCACTTCCCCTCCAAGGAGAGAGATTACTGCTGGGTGGTGATGAACTGAAGGGGTTTTTCTTACAGAGGAGTCCTTCCTGCATCCCAGAGACCACAGGCAGAGGAGGAGGTGGAAGAGGAAAAACATTTATAAAGTTTACTATGTGCCAGCCACTGTTCTGAGTGCTTTCGTTATGTTAACTAACCTCATCCTCCCAACACTTCCGTGACTCTGATTGTCATCCTTGTCCCCACCTTACCAATAAGGAATCAGAGAGGTAAGTACTTGCCCGAGGTCACCCACCTAGGAAGTGGCAAGGCCTGGATTCCAAACAAGAGAGCTTGTCTCAGCGATATGCTCTCCTCAGCCTTCTCCCAGGACTTGGAGGGTAAAGACTTCACCTGACACCTCCCTTGTCCACCCCAGCCTGGCAAAGCCAGCACCAACCCCACCACCGGCTCTCCTGCTCCCCTGCCTCTGGTGGGGGCAGGGAAAGGGGAGGAGAGTGGGGAGGAGGGAAGGAAGGACAAATGCAGCCTTCTCCGCCAAGGTCTTCACCAAGTGGTCCTAAGGAACAAGGCTCTCCGGAGAGAGACTGCGCCAGGACCCAAGGTCCAACTGAGGAGGGACTTACCTGGCCAGCGGCAGCTGGGGTGCCGGTGGCCGTGTCCTGGCCACGGTGCCTTCCCGGGTGGTGCTGCTCCGGCGCAGGCTGGGGGAGGCCTCGGCTGCACGGCGTGGGGCCGGCCTGGCGTTCTGGGGGTCGAATTCCTCCTCGGGGATGACCTCCTCACAGCGAGCTCCGCGGAAGCCCGAGCGGCACACGCAGAGCTGGGGCCGGCTGCAGGAGCCCCTGTTCTGGCAGGGCGGCTGGCACACGGCTGGGGAGACAGAGAAGGGTGAGGGCAGGGGCCGGGGCCCCCACCCTCCTGGCAGAAGGGCCTCCTCCACTCAGCGGGAAGTCAGCTCCTGGCCTCAGAAGGCTTCCGGCCATTTCTCTCTCCCCTCCACCCACAGGCCTCAGGTGAGGTTCACCTGTCATCTCTGAACAACCAAGGACCGAAGGACCAGAGGCTGGAGCGGCTGGCACCATCACTTCCAGCAGAACACCCCAACGTGTTATAAACTTAAGGGTTTGCTTTTGGTTGTCAGTCTCAACGGCCAGACTGGAAGGCCCCTGAGGGCAGATGTCAGACGTCAGATGTTTTGTTTTGTTCCCTCCTGTAGCCCCAGAATTTAGGACAGAGACTCACAGAGTAGATTCTCAGTAAATACTGAATGAATAAATGAATGAAGAATGAATGAATCTCTGGAAACAACCTAAACGTCCTTAGATGAATGAATGGATAAAGAAAATATAGTATATATATACAGTGGAATATTACTCAGACATAAAAAATAAGGAAATCCTGCCATTTTTGACAACACAGATGGATCTTCAGGGCATTATACTGAGTGAATTGAGTCAAACAGAAAGACATGCTATATGATCTCGCTTACATGTGGAATCTTAAAAAAAAACCTCATAGATAACAGAGAACAGATTGGTGGTTGCCAAAGGTCGGGGGGCAGGTGGGAGGTGGGCAAAATGAGTCAAAAGGTACAAACTTCTAGTTATAAAATAAGTAAGTCCTGGGGATGTACTGTAGTGTGTGATGACTATAGGTGATAATACTGTATTGTATATTTGAAAATTGCTAAGAGAGTGGATCTTAAAAGTTCTCATCAAAAGAAGAAGAAAAAATTTGTAACTAGGGGTGGTGACAGATGTTAACTAGATTTGTTGTGGTGAACATTTTGCAATTTATACAAATATCAAATCATTATGTTGTATACCTGAAACTAATATAATGGTATATGTCAATTGTATCTCAATTAAAAAAAAAGAATGAGTCTCTTTTATGGGAAAGGGCTCAACATGGCCTGAAAGTCAGGGGGTTTGAGTTGTTGGGGGTTTTCTGTCTTCCATGAGCCATGTGAGCTTGACCTTACTGAGCCTCAGTTTCCTCAGGAATCCTGTGAGGCGTGGGCTGAGGAGGCTGGAGGGATCCTAAGGGCCCGTCAAAGGCATCTTCAGCATGACAGTCTCTCCTCTTCTTCTGAGATCATCTGCTCTCAATTGCCTCCCCTCCTCAGCAAATGGTAGAACTGCTGACCAGGATGGAAGAATTCTGCCTCCTGGGCCCTGGGTCCCGCCTGGGGGCAAAGTGACACTGGATCTGGGCTTCTTCCTCCAAGCCAGCACTGGGCAGCAACCACCAGCCACTGGGGCCATGACTTTTCTCTTCACTATCCTTCATCACCTTGCAAAATCCAGAGCCACCTCCAGTGACCAGTGGCCAAGGGAGAGGCCCACGCAGAGGCACACATTGGAGTGCAGGGCCCTGTCCCCCTCCTCCCAGGACCTGCCCTGGGGAACAGGTAGGAGCCCAGGAGAGCACATTCGGGCTCACGCTGGACACTCTAAACCCAATGTCTCCTACATCTGTCACTCATTCATTCAACAAATATTTGCTGAGCTCCTACTGTGTGTTAGGCACTGGGGACAAAGTCTTTGCCCACATGGAGCTTGCAGTTGGGTCAGGGAGACCAATAAGAAACAAGAAAACAATAACGTAACGTCATTTCAGGGAGTAGCACGGGCTGCCCCATGTGCCACCATCACTGTGATGGGTTTTTAACATATGTGTCTCAATTTCCCAACTAATATGGTCAGCCCCTCCAAGTGTAGTGACTGTCCCTTACACTTCTTTGTATCCTTAGCTCCTAGCATATGCCTAACAATAACACAATTATTATTATTTTATTATGGCAGCTACTATCTATTGTTGCTTATAATACACGAGGCATGGTGCTTTGCCTGCACTATCTCATTTAATCCTAGCAGCCAGTGTGATTGAGTCTCGTTTTACAGATAATGCTTCTGAAGCTCAGAGAGGTTAAAAGACTTGCCTGAGGTGACCCAGCTAGTCAATGGTAGATCTAAGATTCAAATCCAGGTCTGTTTGACTGAAAAGCCCAGGGTCTTTCCACCCCATTGCCTCCCAGTGGGGCCGGTACAGTTCTTCCTCCCTACCATCTCTGATCCTCGGCCTGGAGCTGACAATGAGACAAAAGGGATCTATGGCTTCAAGGCAGCCACAAAATACACCCTTGGGAGCTCTGTCCTGGGAAGCGGCCCGTGGTAGAGGCCTCAGGACGCCATCCCTCTCCAAAGCCCACACAATAAATTTTAGGTGATGAGAGAGGATGTTTACCAGCTCATGCATTCATTCAATGAACATTAGTAGAGTATTCATTCACAAGGTGTAAGCCTTATGGTAGAGAAGATCCCTTTCTCGAGGAGCGTTCTGTCTCACAGAGAAGCAGGGACATAGGTCATGTGATATGTTGGCCAGAGCCCTAACCTAGGCTGAGGCAAGGAGTAGGGAAAGTCAGGGAAGGCTTCCTGGAGAAGGTGATGCTGACCAGAGACACACAGGATGAGTAGATTGGGCACCGTGTTCACCCAGGACCCTCAAGGGCAGCCTTTCTACTCAAGGGAGAATGGGAAAATAACAGGTCTCACCACAGGATTCCAACCACGGGCTGGATCCTGAGGCCAGAGCATTTGCCCCAGTGCCTCAGCAGCCCTTCCTGGCAGGCCCCAGGCCTCCAGGTAAGCAGACCATGCCAGAGACTTCTAACCCTGAGCACTTCCCCAAACACAAACTCCCTCCGCAGCAGGGCTTTGGGCTATCGCCTGGCCACCACTCCATCTGCCCAAGCAGACTTAACGCCTACCTAACCATCTCCAGGCCCCTCCCACCACCGCCAAAGACATGGTCTGCTGGGGCCAGCCCCACAGCCAAGCCAGGGCCAGCGAACGCTGGGCAAGGAGGTGTGCCTGGGCCAGGCCTTGGCCCTCGCCTATTTTAAGAGGGAGTAGAAAGGAAAGGCCTGAGTGGTTTCCCACGTGGACCACCAATGCTCCATGGCTCCTAGTCCCTCAGACCCACACCTCTCTGCCGGCAGAGACCCCAAGGCTGGTGTGGGCGAGAGGAAGGTCACGCAGCCTCGGTCTCACTTCCACCTCTGAGTGAATGGGCCTTGCCCTTAAGACAGCCTTTCGAAACCAACCTGGCTTCCACCCCTCCCCTCCTGGGCCCTGAGGATGGCCCTCCTTGACTTTCACAGTAAGATCTTTCACTCTCTAGAAACCCAAGACTCTGAATCCGTCTGCCTCACTCGACCCGCTTACTTCTGGTTCTCCCTTATTTACTAATATATTCTGCAAACATTTTGTGAGCACCCTCTCTTGGTCAGATGAGTGCCAGGGGTACAAAGACAACAAGACTGGTTTCTGCATGGAGGAAGCTCTGCCCAGTCCTGGGTTCTCATAACCACGGGGGCCCCTTGCCACACAGGGAGCTAGGTCCTCAGTCAGGACCAGGGTTGGCAAACTTTGGCTGGTACAGTGAGCAGCTCGTGGAAAATGGGTGGTTGGGGGGAAACTATAAAAGTTCTAAAAGGCTTCCAAACCAGCTAGGCTTGGCAGAAAAAATCAGCTCGAGAAGATAACCTTTCTGGATCAACCACTTATGAAACAGCGTAGAGGCTAGATCTACTAAGAAAGATCCTTCGAGGTTTCAGATTTTCAGAGGTTTTGAGCCAACCTTCACCGACTTCATTTGCATCCTCTCTTGTGTTGTTTTCACGAGTATCAGCAAGAAGTGACATCTCACTAAAGTGTTGAAGCGTTTTGTTCTGAGCCGAGCATCCACATTACGGGATTGGAGCATAACCTCCTCTCCTCTCTCCACAAACCCATACTCACTGCCCCCAAAATGGCCACAATGGTGGCTCCAAGTGCTTGCCTATGAAAGGAACATTCTTATGACAGTTTTTACTGCTCTGTCATAAAATAAGGGAAATAAAACAGTTGCCCGAGTGTTTTCGAATACTATTTTTTCCCATTTAAAAAGTGTCTTTTGAGATTATATTTCTTACTTTTTTGGTGTTAAAACGTTCTTTTTTAATTAAATGTGCTGGCAAATGGTAGTTTGTTTCTCTAACATCTTCACTTGGCAAAATGAAAAGCTGGCTACTGTACTTTGATGTCTAAGATATTTTTGGTTATTTTATTGGTACAAGAAATCCAAAAGTTTAGGCCCCTTTGGGAAAGAGGGGGCAATAGTGGTCACGTGTCCTATTGTTTAGAAGAGACTGAAGCAAAACATTCCTATGTCAAATGAGCACAGATTTCAAAACTGAAGTATCAGAAAAGAAATGAGCCATCTCTGAATCGCCGACGGCAGGGGCTGCCGCATAGAGCAAAGAAGGAAATGCCGAGGGCGGCCTCACCCTGCACTGCGGGAATTGTAAGAGAGAAAATTCCTAGCCCGTGAAAGGCTGGAAGTCGTCATGTTTGGAGGTTTTCGGAGCCTCGTGTCTTTCATTTTTCCTCAAGTGCAGCGCTCATGCCTTATGCTTAAGAAATCAACCCAGGATGGGTGTATGGTTCTAATGAGTCTTCATTGATTGATTATTGTGAAGAGTTATCAAGCATGATGCCACGATGTCCACATCTGATTGATTAATGGTGAAGAGTTATCAAGCATGATGCCACGATGTCCACATCTGATTGATTAATGGTGAAGAGTTATCAAGCATGATGTCACAGTGTCTGCGTTTAGCCATGGACACACCCTGGCCCCTCCCTGCAGGAGGCCAGCATCCTGACACTGGAGGCGATCCTGTTACCAACCTCCCGGGGCCCACTCACCAATGCCAGTCTTTAGACATTCCTAATCTGGGCTCCACCTGAACCCTTGCTTTTCCACACTCCTTTGGCACTCTTCTCCTCACTGAGGACTGGACATGTGGAAAGTTTCAGCCTTGGGAGTTCTGCTCTGCGGAGTTAGCAGGATGCCAAAAGAGAGGGGAATAAAAAGAACACTCCCGAAATTGCTTTGAAAGTAAGAAATAAAAGGCATCGTTCTCCCCAACCCCCCACCTTCTGGCCGTGCCCCTTCTACCTTCACTCTGCTCCAAAACAGGCAAGCAGAGGTTTGCTCAGATTTTCCACACAAAACCCCTACCTGTGGGAGGAGACCCAACTCGGAGCGGGCAGGCCTGGGGGAGGTTCTGGAAACAGCTCCCACCTTGTGGGCTGCTCCTACCATCTACTCAGCGTCTGTGATCAGCTACGTGGCAGCCAAAAGAACATGGGGTTGGGAGTCAGAAGGATTTGGTTTGACCCTGGCTCAGCCACATCCCAGCCGCGTGACCTCGGCGGGGTCTCACCTCATTAAGATGCCTCAGCCGGGGCCTCAGTGGTCTCACCCATCAAATGGGTCTCATAATTCCTGCCTCATAAGGTTGTTGTGAGTCTCAACAGAGAGCACCGATGTGGAAGTACTTTGTACCCCCTAAAGCTGTGCTGTCCAGGACAGTCTAAGGCCGTGGCCACACACTGGATGTGGCTACTTCAAATGAAATTGGTTAAAATTAAATAAAACTTAAAATTCGGTTCCTCAGTCACACTAGCCACATCTCAAGCACTCAGTAGCCACGTGGGGCTCATGGCTACCATGTTGGACAGCAAGACATAGAACATTTCCATCATCACAGAAAATTCTATTGAACAGCACTGTAAAGCTTTCAAAAAAAAAAACACCATTCCCCCAGTGGCCAAGGCCAGAGGGCTTGTGAGCTTCTCCGCTGTGACCATCTTGCCAGAGGAAGGCAATGTCAACACAGCCCCAGACAGAGAGAAGGACAGGCCCTGAGGTGCAAGGCAGGGCCGCTTTCTCGGTGTTAAACACAGCCAGGCCCCTCCCCACACCCACCACCCCAGGTAGGGCATTTGTCATCCGCTCTCTCTCCTGTGCCCCAGGGACACCTCCTCCTTCCATCAGATGAGGCACTGGCTTCGGGGTGGGCCCCTTAAGCCTGTGCCGTCCTCCTGGGCCTCCAGCACCGTCCCCTCTGACCCTGGAGATGAACCTCAGCTCCAGATGAGACTCTGGGCCCAGCACCCCCACTCCTGAAGCTCAGCGGTTCCACCATTAAACCTCCATCTTTCCTAACATTTGTGTCAGTGGGATGCTAAGAACCTACCCACTGAGCTACGCGATCCCTTCCTCAGGATGGGGCCCTGTCCCCTTCCACACTCAAAGGTGTTTGCAGACAGGACAGTCTGACCCACCCTCAATACTGACCTCAGCGTCTCCCTGGGCACCCCACCTTAGACCCCCACTTGGAGGCCTCGGTTTGCCCCTGGAAGTCGCTTACTCGAGGGTCCACCTGTGTCCCTGAGCTGTTTCTCCACAGCCTCACCTTTGGTTTTCCCCAAGATGCGTCCCTGATGTCAGAGATCCCAAGGCCAAGGAAATCTCTGTCTGGCCCCCAGACACCCTCAGAATCTACCCAGAGACCCGTCGTCTCCACACCCAAGCTCTGCTCAGGGCCTGTGCCCCCAGGCCCCGACCTCAGCCCTGAGCCCCCAGGCTGTGGGAGAAGTTAGGTCCTCAAGGGCTCGCCCTGTGTCCATCGCAGCTGTGCTGGGGCCGCAGCTCAGGCTGGCTGGAAACAGCACTGGGGCTCAGGGGCCAGCCAAGCGCCCGGCTCCAAAATAGCAGTTGTGTTCACATAAAAGCCTCTAACGAGAGAAAGATGCCGTTCTTGGCCCCTCGCACACTCTCTGCAGACGTCGTCTGGCAGGCCGAGCCGGCCTCTACCGTTTGGCGGCCGGAGGGGAGGAAGGGGAGGTGTGAGTCAGACCTTGGCTCCCAGCCCCTCGCATGGACCGCCCTGCTAATTGCATTAACAAATGCCACGATGCTGGGCCAGTTGGGGGCTGGGGGCCAGGGGCTGGGGGCCAGGGGCTGGGGCAGAGAGCAGCCCCAATTCCCACCAGCTCCTGCAGGCTTGAAGAGGGAGACCACTGGGCAGGGCTCGCGGCCCAGGGCTGAGGCCCGGGTTTGCCTCCAGCTGCTGCCCCAAAGCAGAAGAGTCTTTTGTACGTCTCCACAGCCTCGAGGGCCTTGTCTGGGAGGAGGCAGGGCTTCAGAGGCCTCAGAGACAGAGGAGTCCCTGGAGACAAGAGAAGGATGGGATGGGGTCCTGGGTCAGCCCCCACTGGGGACAAGCCTGGGGGCCAGTCTTTTCTAGGGGAGCAGCTCCCGGGCATGGAAGGCAGTTCTGTGGCTGACATGGAGCCATCCAAACCCTTCTGCAGCAGCACTGGCTCCATGCCCAGGACCCAGGATGGTCAAGAGGGAAGGAGGAACCATTCCTGCTTACACTTAGGCAAGGCCAGGGCAGAAGCAAGGCAGAGAGAGTGGGCCTGCGGTCAAAGAGACCTGCATTTGAATTCAAACCGTGTGAGGTCGGACAAGTTTCTTCACCCCTGTGAGCCTCAATATCCTCATCTAGAAAATGGTTGTGCATCCAATATTGACTATTTGCCTAGGATGGTAAGCAAGACAGACACTGTCCCTTTCTTCACAGAGCTTCCAACTTAGAGAGATTGTCACAAAACAAGTAAACAAACAAGTAGAAGAAGAGAGATCGGGACGCGAGCTATGGAGGAAACAATCGAGGAGCTGGAATCCCAAATAACAAGGCTGGTGGGGGCAGCTCTAGAGAGAGTGGTTGGTGGGGGCACCTCTGAGGGGGAGAGCTTGAAACAGAGACTGGAAAGATGACAAGGAGCCAGCCGCATAAAGAGGAGGGAAAGCAAAGAGAGAGAGCGGCATGTGCAACAGCCCAGAGGCACACATTCCTAGGCTGGGTTCAGCAGGCAAGGGGGTGAGGCTGAGAGACGAGGCTGGAGAGTGAGGCGGGTTTGGATACACCACAGCAGGAAGGTTTGAACAGGAATGTCTTGTGATCTAACTTATGGAGAAAGCACGGAGGGTAAGGGGCTAAGGGTAGCAGTCAGCGGGCTGCAGCAGTCACCCAGGAGAGCATGCAGTGCCCTGGACTAGAGAGGCAGCAGGGGAGGCAGGGAGAAGCAGACAGGTTCCCAGAGATCTAGGAAGGAAAACAAACAGGACTCAGTGATGGATTGCATAGAGAGCCTGAGCGAGAGGAAGGGTCCAGGAGGGCCCCCAGGTGTCTGGCTCGACCATTCAGGTAGATGAGACGCATTTTAACAGGATGGATAAGACCCCGGCGGGGGAGTTGGCTCAGAGGGAGGGAAACCAAGAGCTCAATTTGGACAAGTTGGGGTTGGGATGTCTGGGAGGCATCAAGAGCAGATGTGGAGTAGGCAGTGGGATGAAGGAATCTGGAGGTCGGAGGAGAGATCTGGCTGAAGATATATTTAAATCTGGGCGTCATCAGCCCAGAGACGATGTTTACATCCATGGGAATGCATTAGATCATTCCAGGAGCAGTGCAGCGAGAAAGAAAAGAGGACCCAGGACTCAGTCCTGGGAAACCCAACATTTAGTTGTTGGATAGAAGAGAAGCAGCAGCCAGGGACAGAGGAGGAGGCCAAGACAGAGAGTGACATGATGGCCACTCACAGGGTGAAGGGGGTTGAAGTACTTAGCGTGGTCACTGGCACAAAGAGAGCATTGCCACTATTATTGTTGCATGTTAATTGTCTGGCACAGTGCCTACTAGTGCTCAATAAGAGGGGGCAACTAATACTTGGCTTGGCTCCCATGGCCCCCCTCTTTGTGTGGGGGATTTGGAAGATCTGGGGAAATTCCTGGGGCAGCCTAACATTAAGATGTTAGGTAGAAAAGGAGAAGCCAGCAAAGGAGGTGAGAAGAGGCAGCTGGGGATGGCGCCAAGGAAACTACCAGGCCACCCATGTGATCCTTCACCTGCTCAGTCCTTTAACAAACGTGTACCAAGTAGGCAGTCCACTGGTATCAACAGGACACGGCACCGGGCTTCAGGATCCCCTGGGTCAGAACATCTCCTAAATACTACTCATTTGAACAAAGAGCCCTGGAGTCACGCACCTGCTCACCAGGAAAATCTAAGGTGCCCGGATGTGGTGGGGGGAGAAATGGATGGTCTCTTGTTAGGACTGTACCCTCCATGTTAGTTAGGTCTCCACTGAGGGCATGTGATCACTCCCCTTAGTTGCCTCCCACCTTCCTCTCCACCACTCCCTGCCAACTACTGAGGCTCATAGGATGGTTCATCCAGAGATGAGCCCCACAGAGGCTCAGGCCTCTGGCTCCTGGCAGTTCATAATCAGTCAGTGAAGAACCTGCACATCGCCCTGCCCTGGCCCGTTTGCTCAGCACTTACCATACGAGGCCCTGGGCTAACTCTTCACAGGTATCACCTCTCTTCATTCTTATAACTATTACAGGTACTATTCTCATCCCCGTTTGACATATGGAGAAACCAAGGCCGAGAGTAGTCAAGCAGCTTGCCTGTGATTGCCACACTAGGAAGTGGTGGAGGAAGGGTTTGAACCCAGGGAGTCTGGCTCCAAGGTTGGGGCTCTTACCCACCTGGCCACAGTCTTGCCCTATGAGATGGGGTCATTACAGGGCTAGGATGGGCGGGGCTAGGTAAGCTCCCTCAGGGACGCCAAGGAGGGGCCCAGATGAGGAGGGACGGGGTCCTCATAGCACTTACATGTGGATCAGAAAGAATGCTATTTCAATGGCCCTGTGTGCACAGAAGCTCGCGACTAAGAGGGCAGGAGCAAATGCCAGCCTGCTCCAGGATCTCCTGAGGACCATGGGGAGTTTTCTGGAAGGGGTGACAGAACCGGGGCAGCAGAAAGGGACCTCTCAGCACAGTGCTGGGACAGGCCCTGTATTACTCAGTACATACTCATTGAGCCTTTAGCTTGTCTCCAGTGAACATTTGTGCTGCCTGCTAGGAGCTGAGAGACAAGGCCTTGCCCTCAACATGAAGGCCAAACATGGATAGAGCACATAGAACATGCCAGACCTTGAACTGAACATTTAACCCAAGTTATCTCATTTGTTCCTTACAATTCTGTGAGGCATGGAGTAATAATAGTCACATTTTACAGATGAGGAAACTGAGGCACAGAGAGTTTAAGCATCTTGCCCACAGTCACACAGCCACTAAGTGGCAGGCCTGGTATTTAAACCCAGGCAGACAGCCCAGTCTCCTGGCTCTAGCATTACATAACAGCTACACTTACCATGCGCCAGGCTGTGTACACACACTTGCTCGTTTGCCAGCAACACAGTCTTAAGCCCTGTACTCTGAAGCCAGGCTACCTGGATTCACATCCAGGCTCTGCTGATTCCCAGCTGCAAAGCTTGGACAAATAATTAACCTCATCTTTAAATGGGGATAAAGATCATATCTAGCTTATAGGGTTGTTGTGAGGATTAAAAATTAATAATACAGGGGCTGGCCCCATGGCCGAGTGGTTAAGTTCATACATTCTGCTGCGGCGGTCCAGGGTTTCGCCGGTTTGGATCCTGGGCATGGACATGGCACCGCTCATCAGGCCATGCTGAGGCAGCGTCCCACATGCCACAACTAGAAGGACCCACAAGTAAAAATATACAACTATGTACTGGGGGGATTTGGGGAGAAAAAGGAAAAATAAAATCTTTTAAAAAACAAATAAATAAATAAAATAAAAATTAATAATATAAGATCCTTCGAGTTATACCTGACCTGCAGTAAGAGCTACAGAGTGTCATTATTATTAATCCTCAGAAACAACTCTATCTGGATTGTGATACTCATGGGTGAGGTTCTATGGATGGAAGAGGGCCAGTCACCTGCCTGAGGACACAGAGCTAGGATTCAAGCCCATGACTCCTTGGATCTGGCACCAGGATCCAAAGGCCATGCTCTTAACTGCAGGGACTCCCTTTGCCCTCCCCAGAACAGCCCCAGCCTCTGTGCATCTAGGCTGAAATAAAATGAGAATTCAAAGAATTCTTCAAATCCTCTTCCCCAGTGTGAGCCTTCAGAAGCCCCTAAAGCCTGTGTGTGTGCTGGGGTGGCGATGGGGGCAAGCCAGTCTGGGAAGACTGGACAGACTTCCAAAAGCCTTAACTATAAACAGGATCCAGTCACCCCACACCCTACAGTCCTTCCCCTCAGCTGTGCGGGCCGGGCAGGCCCCAGTCAGCTGCCTCCACAAACACATAAACACTTAAATGGTGTGGCAGAGCTGGCAAAGCCACAGAAGGAAAGGCAGTTACCAAGACCAGAGGAGGTGGCGAGGACCCAGCTCCCGATCCTGCCAAGGTGAAGGGAAGGGTTGGGATTCCAGCAACAGCCACCTGTAGATGCAGTGGCTTCCTGAGGTCCAGTGACTGGACAGGGATGAAGGAAGGGACCTGCCAGGAAGAAGGGCTGATAGGTTACAGCAACCGACGATTCTGTGAGAGGAGGCGAGAGGGGCCAGGGCCATCACTCCCTGTGCATGGACAGTGCATTGGACCCATAGATATCTAGGAGAGACCAGGGGACAGATTGAGTTTCCACACGGTTCTGGGACTAGACTTCATTCTTGGCTGGGAGACGGAGATGTCACACACCCATCCTTGTCAGCTCCCCTCTCCTGCTGGCCACGGAGGCACCCCACATGTGTAAAACTGCTAGGACAGAGTCATAAGCATTCCCCGGCATTGGCAGTCTTGGCTCCAGCCAGGAGAGCAGCTGTGGGGAGGGGAGAGGGAGACACAAACCACTAAGGGAAGCAGGAGAGCCAGCTGACAGGGTGCGGAGCCAAGAGCCCCACATTCTACAGAGCTCCGGACCCAGCCGTCCAGGGCCAACACCCCACCACCCACGTGGTTCTTGTTAGGCTCATTAGCAGCAAAACAACAACAAGCGAACAGCACAGAGCCCAGCTAATGAGCACACAGACCTTCAGTGGGCAAGCTGACTTCAAGTGGGAAAGGCTAACGCCCACTGGCAATTCCTCCAGGATGGCTGCAAGCCTGCGTTCAAGGGTCAGGGAGGACAACCAGAGGAGCAGCAGGGGAAGAGGGCTGGGGAGAGGAATGAGAGGGGCTGAGGACCCCCAGGGTGGAGTGGGTATCGGCAGCATGCTGCAGGAGCCCCCCGCTGGGGCAGGGGTGTGCACACATACGCTGGTTCTGACAATCTGCAGTCTCACCCAACCTCCAGTTTCCAGTGTTGAAACTAGTTTGGCAGAGACTAATGTTGGAAAATCATGAACAAGTTAGGAAACTGACAACCTTTGGGGCCGGAGGGCCAGCGAGGCCCATGCCCAGACCCCTCTGGTGGCTGGTATGAGGACCACTCCCTCTGAAACCTCCCTGCTCCAGCTTCAACTCAAACCTCAGCAACACTCTCTGGTAAGCTCGCTACAACTTACCAACCCTCCTCCCCATCTCCAACCCCAAGTCCCTTCCTGGGCCTCCAGAGGCCCCCAAGGCCCTGGTACTCAAAGTGTGGTCCCTGAAAGAGCAGCATCAGCTTCTCCTGGGAGCTTGTTAGAAGCACGGATGCTCCGGTCCCACCCCAGACCTGCTGAATCAGAACCTGCACTTTAATAAGATCCCAGAGGATTCCAGGAACATTGAAATTTGAGTTAGGGCCCCCAAGGCAGATCTTCCTATAATTGACCCCAAACTCTGCTCAGTGATCTTCAGTCCTGGCTAGAAATACCTAGGATGCTTAAAAAGTATATCAGTGCCCAGGTCCCGGCCCCAGAGTCTGCTTAGCATAAAACCACTCAGCTACCCACACCCCTGGCTTCTCTGCTCAGGGCAATTGCTGATTTTGAGCCCCAGATCCTCCTCTAATGAGCTGTGTGATCTTGAGCAAGTCACCCCAGTCTCATTGTCTTCATCTTTAAAATTATGAAGGACAAGTGTCTCTCCTCCAGCTCTGTCCTCAGCCACAGAGGGCCTGTCCTCTGAGAGTCCCCACTAATCCAGGTTCCCTGAAAAGGAAAGAATTTTCAGGCAGAAGATCTGCTTTGCTGCTTGTTTTTGAGTTTGGGGTTTTGGTTTTTTTATCTGGAGATCCTTAGAGAGACGCAAGATTCTGCCTGAGTTTCAGCGTCAGATGGGGGAAGGGTCAGGGCCATGAGGTGTGAGCCAGAACCAAAAGCTTGGTGAGCCCGCATCCCCATCCCTGCAGGGATGGAAGCATCCCATCTCATCTCCAGCTCATCCCCAGCTTGTCCCCAGCTCCAGAGGCATCAGAACCAGAGGAGAGCCTCCATCAGGGCTGGGAACACCGTAGATTTTGTCATGCACCTGAACCATTAGCTGCGAAACTCTCACACTGCAAAGGGCCTGGAGGCTCATCCTTGGGCAGGAAGTGGTGCTGGGGAGGCTGAGGCTTTGCTGCCAGGCTCAGGGCCCAGCAGACAGTAGTGGCAGCTCCAGGAGGCACAGCGGAGTGGAGCTCCTGGGGCTGCCACATAGAGCTGGGGAGCTGACGGGGCTCAGGACGGGCTTTGGGGAGTGAGGGAAAAAGATCCAAGGGGCTCCCTCAAACCCCCACATCTGTTATCACCTGTGGGGATTCCAGACTCCAGAAGGCCCAGCCTCAGTTGGTCTTAAGAGGGAACAAAGGTCCATACATAGAGGTACAGGGTTCTGGAGTCAGACTGCCTGGATCCAGCCCCAGCCCCAGCGTTGGAGTAGTATGTCCTTGGCCCTGTTTCCTAACCAACCTGAGCCTCAGTTTCCTCATCTGTGGGTGGGGCAATCCGTAAATACTCATGTTACAGGATTATCGAGAGGCTTAACCAAGATAATGTGTGTGAAGAGCTTAGCACAGTGTTGGGTACATAGTCAACGCTCAGCTGTTAGCTAGTAGTAGTAGTAGTAATGGTAGTAGTACACTGTCATCCCCAGTTCACGGATGTAGAGAACGAGGCCCAGAGAGACAAGGTAAGCCATCTGGCAGCAGGGTGTAATGATTAAGAGGAGGGACCCTGGAGTCAGGTTATTTGCGTCCAAATCCTGCCATTTCCAGGCCATGTGATCTTGAGCAAATTTCCAGTCTGTGCCTCAGTTTCCTCATCTGCCAAATGGATAGTGGTACTACCTGCCCCACAGGATATGTAAAGTGCACTTGCACAAAGTGAGTGCTGCATAGCTATTGGCTTTTGTCATTGTTGTTCCCACTTCAGGCACCACCAGTGGGGGCTTGAGTGCAGTTGCTCCTTGGTTTCCACATAACTGAGATACTATTCTCTCTTTCCACTCATCTGGGCCAGCCAGCAGGCTTCAGAGCAGTAGGAAAGAAGGCTGCTCCAGACACAGGATCAGAGCCTCACCTGAGCATCCTGGGAGGATGCCCCACACAGGCCAGAGCAGAGGTGGATTCCCAGAGCGCGGGCTGTGTGTGGCACCCCTGGAAATGTGCCATGCCGAGGCTCTGAGGCCAGGCATGTTCTGCAGACCACAGGGCTGTGTGGGCACCTAAGGGACCCTGTGGTCACGGCGAGGGGGGCATCAATACAGTGGACACCAGGAGGGGAAAGCAGGAATCTTCAAAAACATGAGCAGGGATTTTGTTTGAGAAGTTGTTTTCAGTTGGAGACATTTTAAAATCTCCTCCCTTCCACCGCACACTGCCTCCACTCCAGAGAGGGGCTGCATCCTCACGGGGCAGCCTGGGGAAGACACTTCTGCCCTAGTTTCTGGAGTCCCCATGCCCTTCCCATCTCGAGGGAAAGAGAGGGAGAGGGGTGGAGGGGGTGGAGGCACTCACGTTTGATACAGAAGTTGGTGCTGTTTGCCGTCGTCCATCCCGGGCAGCACTGTCCCCCGCAGACATTCCTCCTGTGGGGTCAGCAAAACAGGGTCAGCAGCAGGGTGCTCAGAGGGGGACTGTTTCCAGAGCCCACTACAGGCAGGGCCTGGGGGAATGCTGCAGGCTGGGCAGACTGTCCCCCTTATCTAAGGAGGCTTCACGGCCCAGGGGCAGGCACTTTGGGATCCCGCAGATCTAACATTGAATCCTGACTCTGCCATTCTCCGTGTGACCTTGGGAAACCTCACTTTCTCCATTTGTACAATGGAAATAATAATACCTGCCTAATTGACGATTAGACGAGACGGGGATATATAGCATCTGACACAAAGAAGGCACTCCACTGGGACAATAATGGCAGTGATCATGAAGATGATCTGAAAGCAAGTTCAGAGAGGTTCAGCAACTTGCCAAGGCTGAACAATAAGTGAGTCCGGAGCCCGGTTCAAACCTGAGTTGGCACAACTCTAAGTCATGCTCCAAAAATACACACCATAGTCCTTGCCCAACAAATGCTGACAACCCAAGGGAAGCTGGAAGACACAAATAGAACAGTCTTGAGGACATACATATGCATCACTTGCCAACAAATGCACACCTGGAGGAGCCTGAGCCTTCGAGACGGCTGGAGCATGGTGAGACTGAGCACTGGGTGGGAGACGGGAGGAACGGGGGCTCTAGAATTCCTATTTAAGAGGGGCTCAGGAGGTGGCAAGCAGGGAAGAAGGAGGGGCTGAGGATTTGGGTTAAGCTGCCTCTGCACAGCGAACACACTGTTTTAATTTGGGCAGGCCAGTGGAACTAACTTTATGGGGGATGGTTCTTCCCCTGCTACTCCTTGGTGCTGGCACCGAGGGCACCCACGGGAGACAGTGATCCGCAGTAACCACTGAGGCACTCAGCCAACCCACCCGACTTTGCTTTCAGGAGTCTGGTGAGGCCCCCTGCAACACCAGCAGGTTCCACCACCCGTGGCTCCCCACCTAAAGAGCCAATGCCTGGACCTGGTGACTTCCCTAGAAGGGCTCTTCTTGAAGAAGACCTCTGGGCGCCTGACTCCATGGCTCAGGCCAGGCCTGGCTCTGGCTTGCTGGACCCCAAGATTATCATCAGAAATTGTCTACCAGGCACTCATGGAAACTTAAGGGGAGTGGGGCGGCAGAGGTGCAGAGCCAGAGAGACAGGGCGAAGGACGGAGCAGGGGGCCATTCCTGTGACCTCTGTGGCCAGCATGGTGAGCATCTGGTCCTGCTTAGGAGTTTATTTGACATTTGAGGGGACCCCAAAGCTTGTGTGGCTTTTGGAGCCTTCACAAACATTCAAAATAAATTCCTCAGCTTGAGAAAGCTGAGGCCCGCTCCCGGCCCCTTGGCCCAAAGTTATAGGGAGCTGCCTCCCAGGGAGCTCCCAGAATGTCCTCCCAGCCAAGAGCTGCGCCATCCCAGCCACCTTGAAGTCTCTCTGGACCACAGCCTTCAGCAGCTTCCTGGCTCCATGAAGTCCTCCTTCACATCAGGGCCAAAGTCATCGGGTTCTGGGGAAGGGGCTGATCCTCATACCTGGGGTGTCTGAGTGTGTACCCTGGTAGGAAGGGGAAACTACCCACCATTTGTAAATCCCTCCCCTTTGTGGGTGGTGACAGAGCCTCTTAGAGGCCTTAGGAGGTCTTCAAGAGGAAACAGACTGCATGCTCTGGGAGTTTCCTAAGAACTGGGGTCTGTGGGAGCCCAGATAGCACAGGCTGAGGGGCATGCCTGGTTGGGAGGTCACGGTGTGGAGCTCAGCTCAAGGAGGTCCTCTGAGCCAGCTGTCACCCCAGATACACTCAGGATGGCTTTGCAGCTGACTGTAGGTGGGCAGCAGCCAGGCCTGCCCTGCCTGTCCATGGTGGAGCCCTCAGAGCTGTCAGGGCCACAGTGAGGACTGGCCAGGATCAAAGGCTGCTGGGCAGGGGGACCAGGGGCTGGGCAGGCACTCAGAGGGATTCACGGACCCACTGGGGGCCTCTGAGGATCCTTTCTAGGCCAACATTAGAGTCTTGGGTCGAGGGTGAGGGAGGCAGCTGGGAGATGACCATTCAGTGGTCTCTGGCTAGCTGGAAAGAGTAAATGGGGCAGACAACTCAGTGGTTCTGACTCCCTGGAAGGTATCACTCGGAGATGATATGAGCCCAACCTTCCAAGCGACACCACTCAGCAAACATTAGTGCAATATCCAGCATCACTGCCCAACCCTTGGGGATGCATCTGGCTAACAGCCTAGGACAGCTGCTGCTCCACCTGGGTCAAATCTGATCATACTGGTCCCTTGTAAAAAGCCTCCCATCACTCTCCACTGGCCTCTGCAAAGCCAACCAGGCCTCCACCTGTCTGTGCAGTCTAATTGCTCCTATCACTCCTCTCTCATCTCCATGACCTTGCACAACCAAGGCTGTGATCCTCCAAGGATACATAGTCTGTCACCCCCATTGCACCCTATATGGTCACATTTTGATGCTTTTGCTGAAGCGGCTCTCTCTGCCTCGAATGCCTTCCCTCTCTTCACTGCAGATTGAAATCTTTTGCATACTCCAAGACTCCCAGATCAAACATTACCTCCTTTGTGTAAAACCTCCCCTGTAAAATCTACCCAGCCTTCCCCATTCTCCACCTACTGTGATCATTTAGTACTGACTGTCTCAGGTTGTTGATGCGTGGGTCTCGTCTTGACTATCTTGAGGGTTCTTTCTTATTCCGCTTTGAGCCACTAGGGTCTAACACAGTGCCTGACACGCGGTATACACGTAATACTTCTTTGTTTCATGGAATCCAGCATCTCCCAAAAAGTGGATGAGCAGCTCTGAGGGTAGGGAGGGGGTTTCGGTTTCCACAGTCACAGCATCAACACTGCTGAGTCAAGTGGTGAGAAGGGGATGGCCATGTCAGTGCTCCTTCTACCTGATTAGATCAGTGAAAATAGCCTCTGTCTGAGGGTGGTCTTCATGCCACGTCATCCCCACAACACCAGCCAGGCCCCCCCCTTCCACTAGGGAGAACACGCCACAGGGTGAGCTCCCTAAGGGAAAGGTGTCTGGCTAGAATTTGAGAGCATTTTGTTTTCATTTCAATTTTCCTACAGGTACCTTGTCTTCACTACAAGGGGTATTATTTTCAACTTATAAGAGGGATACAAAGTGTCCTTGAAAATGGATTTATTTATGTAGAAAAATGAGTCAGGCACTGTTTGTAATAGCAAAAAAATGTAACTCATCTAAATGCCCTCAAACAGGAGGATGGATAAATAAACTGTGGTATATTCAGACAATGGCATAATATACAACAGTTAAAGTGAATAAACTCGGGCTGATTATATTCACATGGTTAACTCTCAAAAATCGAACGGGGAGGGGGAAAAGCAAATTGTAGAAGGATAAAACAGTATGGTATCACTTATCTAAATCTAAAATATGCAGAAAATTATTGTGTATTTTATGGATGCATGCATCTGTAATAAGAGTATAAAAACATACATTGGAATTGTGAGTAAATTCAGGGTAATGGTTAACCCTGGGGAGAGAGGGAGACAAATTTATAGAGGAAATTTCAACTAAAAACGTCAGAAGCAAAATATGCCAAAATATTAAGGTTTGAAAAAGCTGAATTGTTAGTTATATTATTTCAAGTACCTTTTTGTACGCTTGTGCAAAACTTCATAATATAAAATATTTTAAAGTAGATAAAACACAAATACCTGTTATTTTAACAATGTACACATTTAAATAAAAATAATAGAACAAGAGAGAAAAGAGAGAGGAAAATATTATGAAGGTGTTATGCTGTGAGGCTAGCTCAAGAAACATTGGATATCGGGAAACAATGGCTTAAAAAGTCCCCTGTAGGCTGTAAATTTCATCAGTGCAGGAACTGTATCTGCTCTGGTTACACTGTATCCCAGACATCTAGCACTGTGCCTGGCACATGCTTAATAAATCTCCGTGGTGTGCAATAAACCTCCACTATATTGCAAGTTCCATGAGGACAGAGGCTGTGTTGGCCACTGCTATATTCCTACAGTCCAACACAGTGCCTGGTATATGGGAGGCCTTCCAAATATTTGTTGAATGAATGAATAAAGAATCCCCTCTAACGGAGATGCAATCCCAAGCTTCACCAGCAGGTGGCACTTGGTCCTTGGCCCTGAGCAACCTACAAAGCAACTGCGAGAGAGGTCAGTCAGCCTGGCCAGAAGCCATAAGCCAGAATGGACCTGGGTAGAAAGGGCCGATGGACAAGATTGCCAGTCAGCCTCTGTCCAGCTGACTTGGAGTGGCTGGCTGGAGTGCCAGAGGAACTCACCCTTTATCAAAGCTGCAGAAGATAATCTGGGGAAGAAGCCAAACCCAGCATATGATATGATGTGTGCACCTGTGTACTGCAGGTGCCTGTGGGTGGCACCCTGCCCATGTCCTTATACACCTGTGCACATCTACTAGCCTTATTGTGGTGACAATTTGCTTTGCTCATCACCACCTCATTTCACAACTTCTACTAGTGCACCCTCCTACCTCTCCCCTCCACAATCCCACCTTACCCCCACCCTTACCTAAATGCCTGCAGTATAAACTCCTCTATGATCTGGCCCAACCAATGCCCCAGCCTCATCCCCATGGCTTCCCCACACCAGGGTGCAGTCCTGCCCCTAGGCCAGTGCCAACAATGAAAAGCCCTTGGGCAGTGCCACACTTCTGAACCCCATTCCTGCCACCTCCCCTCTGCTTCCCCACATGCTGCCCATTGAGCCCGAGGGGCTCCATCTCTTAGAACGCCCTTCTCCTCTGAGTTCCTCAGCCACAACTGTCCCATCCCTTTGTGTTTAGCATGAAGTGGCTGATACTAGAAAGCACGTTCCCCAGTACATATCTGCATTTCTCCAGCTGGATTTTAAGGAACTGAGTTGCTCTCCCTGCAGGAGCAATGCCTTGGTTTCTGGGCCCCATCCTTTACCCTAAAGTCTGCACACTTGCTCCTAAGAAGTACGTATTCACTTGCACAGGGAAGGAAAACACTGATGCATGGCAGGTGCCCCAGTGACACTTGTTAACTGATTCTACGTGTGAGCCACTTGGCCATGCAGGGGTCTGCTCTCCGCCGGCTTTATGCTGGCCCTCACTCACTCAACAGATGTTTAATGAGCATCAACTACATGCAGACCCTGTTCTAGGCACTGGTAAGACAGCAGTGAACAAAACAAAGCCTCTCTTTTCACAGAACTTGCATTAGTGTGGGCTGGGAGACCAGACCAATGACATAGAAACAGAAATAGAAATATAGGAAGTCAGCTGGGAATAAGTTCTCTGAAGACCTATAAAGCCAGGTGAAGGGAGAGCTGGAGGGGCAGAAGTAGTGGGAGAAGCCTCTCAGAGCAGAGGTCTAAATGAGGAGGTGATCCTGCTGAAACAGGGGAGAAGAATGCTGCAGCCAAGGAGAACTGGAGTGGAAAGGCCGGAGGAGACAGTCCTGGGGAGTAGAGCTAGGGGTATGTGCCCTTCATGCCGAGCAGCCAGACTAAACCCAACTGGTAAATGGGGCCCAGGCCAAGAGGGGCTGCCAGAGCCCTTCCGAGCCTCTGCGACAGAGCCCCCACCCAGCCCAGCACTGCTGGGTGCTCCCGTGCCCTCCATTCTAGAAACACCTGTCATACCCAGTCAAGGCAGCACCCTCAGCCATGATGATCCCCGACAGGGGATGGGGGTTGCTGGGGAGCCTCCTCATGCTGCGAGGGCATCACCGGCGGGCAGTGGGCTGTGCCCGGGGAGAGGGCAGAAAAAATAAATTGCAGGGTTGGGGGGAGTCGCACTGGTGCGTGAGTCGGGCTGACCCCTAACTACACAGACACACACAGACCCACTCTCCAAGACACACTGTGCCGCAGCCACATCGGGGCCAGGCTTCCTGCCCAGGGTGCCCAGAGCCCACTCCCACGTTCAGCCTTCCGGGGGCCAAGGCCGTCCTGCGCCCCAACCGATACACTTGTCCCCACGCTCAGGCTTTGCTGGCAGCCCCCTTCCCGCAGATGCAGCTGCTTTTGCATTCTAGAGCCTCAGACATCCTCCACCTACCCGCGCCCTGCGCCCGCTCAAACTCGCTTGGGCCTCCAGCGCCTGGAACGCTCACCCCGCTGCCCCCTCCCGGCTCCCTCTCGGATCCCGGCAGCGCCGCGGGCGTCCTCGGGCACCGGTTAGCTGAGGGCGGCAGGAGGGCGGGCGAAGGCAGAGGTGCCTTGGGAAAGGATTTAACGTCGGGTCTCGGCGAGCGGGTTCGAAAGGGTGAGCATGGTGTTTCTCTTTCCCCTCATCTCTTCAAAAGCGCATCAGATCTCTGAGCCCCGGCTTCGGGACCTCGGTGCTGTTTCCCTGCAGTACTGAGACCAGAGAGACGAAGGGCACGAGCCTGTCGCCCACTCCTCTCCCCTGCACATCCCACCACGAATGAGCACACCGGAGACCCGGCCCTCGCTTCCCCAGCCCCCACGCTTCCCTCTCCAGTGCTCACCCCGTCAGCCGCCCTCGCGGCGGGGTTGGGGGCGCAGCCCGGGGCCGCTGCAGGGTCCCGAGGCGCGGGAGAACCGGCGCGGCGCGGGCTCGAGGTGTGGGCTGCTGCTGGCCGGAGGGACTGCTTCTCCGGGTCTGCGCAGGTGGCTGGACTCGCCGCGGCTGCTGCGCGCGGGGCGGCCTCCTAGCCTCCGCCTCGGTGGGCCTCCTGGGGCTCCCCCAGCCGAGTTGGGCCCGCTCTGTGGGCGGCAAGCCCGGGAGGGGCGCGTCCTGCTCCCGGAACAGACTGTACACCTTGGCTGCAGCCGCTGCGGGGTGGCTGCCCCCGGGGCGCCGCAGCCGATTCGCGTCCCTGCCCGCTGGCTCTTGTCTTCCCACCGGCTCCCTCTGAGCATGACCCAAGCCCACGAAGAGAGCCAGGGTGAGCGGCAGGAAGCTCCTCCAGGGGTTCCGCCGGGCGCGCCCAGGACAGCGGACGGTGGTCGGTGGCCTCATGGCGCTGGGGGCGGCTGGAGAGCGGTGCACGCGGGTAGCAGCACCGGGGCTTGCAGTCGGTGCGCCTGGCCGCCGGCGGGCTGCGCTCCGGACACCTCCTGGCGGTCCGCTTCGCCTGGTCTAGGGGCCCCCGGAGTCAGGCTGCGGGCCGGGGCTCTCCCGGGAGCGAGGGCCAGGCGGCGGGAGCGGCTCGGGTCTGCGCGCCCTGCGCCTCCCGTCCGTGCTGGGTCTCCAGCTGGGCGCGCACCGCCGTTGCACCTTCGCGCCTTCTCCCCTGCCCCGTAGCCTTCTGAAGGGGAACCGCAGTTTTATTTTTGGAAATCTCTCCCTGTTCTTTCGTCTCTTTTATCCCCACCGTGCCCCCTCCTCGGAGGGACAGCTCAGCCCCCTCATTACGGGAGAGGGAGAGAGGAATTCCAGCAACACCCACTTTGGCACCGGGAAGCGAGCGGGCGGCGAGGGGGGTTAACCCGTGAGGAGCTAGGGACGGCGCAGGGCTGACCCGAGGGCTAGTAGGGGAGGTGACGCCTGCTGGGACAGGGACACCTGAGCCACCTTCCTCCCGTCCTGGGCAAGCTCGAACTGCTGACCTGTCCCAAATTTATCTCCTGCCCCTGACCTCGGGGACAAACTCCCGGTTGGATGACCAAGGCTGCAGCCTCGAAGGTCTGAAGGAGGCCTGTAGAGGTACCAAGAACGACGTGACAGAGACAGGACCCGAGGGACCGGCGCCGAGCCCCTTCGCTTCCCACCCCGGCCGCTAGGGGCGGCCGCCTGGGGTGTCTGCTGCCTCTGGGGCCCCGCGGGGTGCTCGCCTCCCTCGGCCGCGGCCCGACGCGGGAGCGCAGGCAGGTCACCTGGGGGCGCGCGCCCTCTAGTGGAGCCGACCCCGTCCTTGGCTGTCCTACAGCTGGTAGAGAGACCTGCCGCCGCCAGCGGCCTTTGGCTCCTTGATCTTGATCCCCTTCTGGGTGCGTCAGGTCGAGCCCAGGCTGAGGCGGTGATGGCGGATCTTGGAAGAGGTGCCCTCTTTCTCACAGAGGCATTGACATGGAGGATCTGGACTAAGGTCACTCAAGGAGACCGCACGTGTCCAAGAGGGGAACGAAATCCTGGCCTCCTGCCTCGGGCTCAGAGCTCCATTCCCTGGACTCCCAGCCCAGCCCCTCACTCTCTCGGTAGTTTCCCGAGGAGGATTCGATGAGCCTTTGATCTGGAGTGTGTGTGCCCACATCTTCTTGCGTTGGCAGTGAGAGGGCAGGGCCGCAAGAATGCCAGTTGCCACCCATGGGAATGCCGCCAACAATCAGCTCATCATTCACACCCAGGTCCCCCTGTCCGCAGGCCTAGAGGCCTGGCGACCATGGCTGCCCGCGGTGCATTTCTGCAGCCTACTGTTTCCTGGAGAGGCGGGGGAAGGAGCAGACAGCAGGGCGCCGGTTTACAACTTCCCACCCTACGCGAAGGACCCGCACAGTCAATACCCAATGTTGGAATGCAGCCTCAACTCCTGGCCTTGGCCTACAAAGGCCTGGGGGACTGGCCCCGCTCAGGTCTGTCTGACCTCTCGCTGGTCACTCACCACACGGCAGCTACAGTGGCTCCTCTCTGCTCCTTGAGCAAGCCGAGAGAATGCCCGCTTCCCTCTCCCTGGCACACTCATCTCCAAGACGTTTATGGGACTAGTTCCTCATCACTTCTCCTCTCAGCTCAAATGTCACCTCCCGGAGTGGCCATCTCCCACCCCCTAATCTCCCAAGCCATCACTTTCTAACCCAACACCCTATTTTACATTTGTTGCTCTGATTAGTTGAAATTCTCTTATTTGTTTACCTGTGTAACTTATTTATTGAATGGGCTGAACCTGAGGAGGAGCTATCAGGAAACAGCTATAATTTTCTCACCTGGCTGCCTTCAACCATCTTATGGTGAATTTCCCTTCCCCACCCTTAATGACACCTCAAGCAGAGTCCTTGGCTTGTCAGTCCCTACCAATCACATGAACAGTCTCATTTCTGTAATTAAGACCAATTTTCAGGCACTAAAAAGTCTGGTCCTGTCCAAACCAGAACCTCATCCAATTTAATCAATCTTGTATCCAACTTAATACTCCACTCCTCCCCCCGCCAGGCCTGGCCCTGGCTCCAGATCCTATAGTGGGGACAGTGGGGTGTGGCCTGTTTGTCTGACTTTCCTTTTCTGCTGTGGCTCCTCGGTATCAGGGTTAGGGGAGAGGTGTTAGAGGAAAAGTGACAAAGTGCTATGAGGCAGGTGCCCTTGGCTGGCAGGTGCCATCGCTAGCTCTTTCATGGGCACATTTGTGGGTTCGTTGGAGGTGCTCTGCAGGCCCCCCACCCTGCACCGCTCTATTGAAGCACCCTCTGGACAACCTCTCACTGACCCCTGTATACTCTATCCCCCGTGGGGCTTTCCCACCACAAACCAATGGTGAGTGGGCTCCTCATCCTGCCATATAGAGGTCACTCCAGCCAGGCCCCACAGTCAGAATTCTTTAAACAGAAAGTGCACATAAGTCTCTTCATTTCTGAACACCCCCAATTCCTAAAGACCTATGCTGCATTCTCCCAAGAACTTTCTTGCTGTGCTTTGGTGCACTAGGGTACTTGGAGCTTCCAGCAACTCAGCCAGCATCTGTGGAGAGGGAGTTATGGGGAGTCACGCTAGCTTCCTCTTCTTGGAGGCCCTCAATCTCTAGGACTAGTTTTCTTAGGGCCCCATTCACTTGGTTTGCACTGGGGAGTACTCTCAGGGGAAATCTCAGCCCTGCCTACTGATGCAACATTCTCCAACTCAAGACTTTCTTCAGCCCCTTCCATTTGTAGACTGGAACTGAGGGATGTGGCTCAGTAGTGGTTGAACTTGTTCTGCCTTCAGTAAGGCATCTAGTACTTCTCTTTGGAATCTGAGAATATTTTGTCCTTACTGTTCTAGCTTTTTTGGCCTCATCAGAAATTCAAAGACCAAAGGAAAAATCCTCTTCAACAATCTATAAAGTCATTATTGTCTGATTTCCCAAGACACAATGATAGCTCAAAAGGAGTGGATGCCTTGTCTGCCTGGATCACCACTGTTTCCCCAGAACCTAGAACAGTGCTTGCCTCTCATAGACAGCCAAGAAATATGCATTCACTGGATGGCTAACTGAATGAATGACAGAATAGTCTCTTCAAGTAGGGAGGACTGGTATCATTAGATCCATTTTAAGAGAGATAAACTGAGTTCCTGATAGCAGTTACTGATCCAAGTTCATGTGCTTGCTGCCTTTAGGGCTGTCCCTAAGGTTCTCTCGAATTTTGTGCCTTGCGTTTGGGGATGAACGTGATCTCAATTTCCAGAATGCTCAGTTCTCTCCCTCAGACACTGCTCCTTCCCGGCTATGGGAAGCCTCGGCTCTACTCTGCCCTCTCCTTGCCACATTATCCACCCAGCTCTTTAGTTCCGGGCTCCCTTCCTCTCCGCACTACCTGCCCAGTTCCTTCAGAACTGAATCCCTCCATGCTCACCTCAGATCCCCAAGAGACTCCCAAGGCCAGAAACCTTGGCATCATCTTCGTCCCTGAGCTATTTTTTCCTCCCATGTGTCCAAGTCATTATTACTGCTCCGTCTCCTCCGTCTGCACTTCTGGAAGTCTGCTGCTCATTCAGCCTCTCACCGCTCCGCCTCAGCCAAAACCCTCACGCAGACACACTTCCCTCACCACTAGGCACCTCTCCCACTCCTTGGTGAGGATAAGCGGTCCTTGGAAATTCCCACCTCGTTCTCTTGGGGACCCACAGACTGGCTAATCTACTTTAAGACTGGCATCTCCTAATCCTCAATCCTAGTGCCATCCTCCTGTCCTGCCTCTCACTTAATCCCTATCGCTCCCTTTCCCTGCAACTGTTGGGACCTGAGGATGCAGCTCTTCAGAATCTCCAATCCCATAAACACTTGAATTTTTTATTCGTTTTTCTCTTTTAAGTTGCCAAAACTAATGGAGCCTACTGTGGTCCAAGCACTGTGCTAGGTACGCTACATAAATTGGCTCATTTAACCAAATAAAGGAGGAGCTATGATTTCCACATTTACAAAGGAGGAAAGTGAGTCTGGGAATGGCTACTGGCTTGCTCAATATCACATAGCTGCTAAGTAGTAGATGCAGGATTCAAACTTTGGTCATTTCCCACCCGAGCCCAAACTTTCCACCATCTTCCCTTCCCCCTGGGCTTGTGCCTCGATAGCCCCCCTCACAGTTGAAGTGGTACCTTTCCTGACCACCTCTGCTGCTGTCGCCACCCAAGTACCCCCACTGCACATTCCCCAGTCCTCTTCCCTGCCTGCTAGCCCACAACTCAATTTCCTGGGGACATGGAGTTATCAGAACTTTCTGTCCCCCTCTACCCTCCTTGCTCAGTAAAAGAAGGGGGGCTAAATGTTTCCAGCATGGCCCCTGACTCACCATGTGTCATTTCCTTACTCTTGGTCCTAGCTTCTTCTCTAATGAGGCACACAATGCTGCTAAGCCTACTCACCCATCTCTCGGGTCTGGGGAAGGAACTCATCTCTGGAAACCTCGAAGAGAGAACCCCAAAGGGTTGATAAAAAGATTACAGCAGGGAAGGCCTTGCCAGGACGCGTGCACCACGAGAGGTGATGGCAGTCTGCTGGATACCCAGGGCAACCTAATTGCTTTCCCATGTCTTGTTGGAATAACGCTGGCAGCCAGAGAGCTACCAGAACCTGAACTAATTTGGTAAATAAGGACCAAAAACAAGGACTGCATTTCTGCTCCCTTTGCTGAGACCCAGACTCCCGACAGAATTCCAGGGATTTTTCTTCCTTGGAAGTGACTGGACCTCCAGCCCTGAATTCCTCTCCCCAGGAGAGCTTGTTCCCCTGCTCAGAACAAATAACACATTTCCTGGTTAATCAGTGGGCAGAAAAGCTGAAGGAAGGTTGATTGGGCCCCCAGCCTTCCAGATGGGAGCAGCTCACAGGCTCGGATGTTCCTGTCCTGATGCTGGGCAGCTGGGACCCCAGCCCTGTGCAGCTTCAGCCTCCAGTTTGGAAGGTAGACGCTGTATGAGGAGGCCCCAGCTCCCTCCTGTGTGAGGCCTTCAAGGCCCACAGGGGCTGCCAAGACCACTCCACCTCAGACACCATGGCCTGGCATTCTCCCAGAGCTTACAACCACTCTGCCCTGGTCTGCCAGTGCTGTCTCCTCCGGGTGAGCATGAATGTTTCTGTCTCCCATGATCTGAGTTCAGTTCTCAGCTACACTTAGCTTCTATTTTCTCTTCTGAAAACAGAGATAACGGTGCTCTCCTTGCCACCCTGACCTTCAGGGTGAATTAGATAACCAGCCCCATCGACCCTGTGATGGGAGGGGATCAATTACTGTGACTCCACTTGCCAACTGATATTTCTTGAGCATTTAAAATGTACCAGGCACTGTGCTAAGAGTTTTACAGGCATTTTCTCATTTAATCCTCATGATAATCTAGAAAGAAGTACTATTATTTCATAATATGAAGACGCTCAGAGAGGTAAAATGACTTACTCACAATCGCAAAGGTAGTATGGATTCACATTGAGATTCACGCCCAGTTTGTCTGGTTCCAGACACTAACCCAATGCCAGCTTTCAGAGGAGCATTTCTCTGAAAATGTACCTCCGGCTGCTTTTCTCTGGGAGCCGGATGCATTCACAGCTGTTTGCGGTGTGGTGGGGGGAGCTGATGGCCATGTGGGACAGCTGTCACAAGTTAGCCCCCACCAAGCACATCCCACCCTCCTCAGGCTCATTTACAGCTAGAGGTCCACCTCAGGTCAAGGGCAGACAAAAGTCATCATGGTGAGTTTCAGTGACTCTGATCCCCACTGGCCAAGGAGAAGGAAAGAGACCAAGCTTACTCCACATCAAGTCATCTTCAATTGCTAAGTAAGGCTTGTCTCTGCCCTCAGCTTTTCTCTCTGGAAAAGAGAAGTGAGAGAGAGACCGTCTATGGCCCTGTGTAGTAGGCATTGTAATTCCTATTTCACAAACCCAGAGGGGTAAAGTCTCTTGCTCAAGGTCATACAGCTAGGAGTCCAGCCAGGATTCAACTAAAAAGGCTGAACCGCTCCAAAGTCCGTGCTGTTTCCACTACAGCGCGCTGCACTCGCTCCAGGACGTCCTGCAATGATGTGAAATGGGCAGCTCTTCAAAACAACTGATTTCACTCCATTTCCCTTCATTTCCAGTCTCTGATACAAGAGTGGGCTGATCTTAAAGCTCTGTGCATTTAGCTAAAGCTCAGACGACGTTTCCTATTGACCTGCATAAATTCCTTCAGCCTCTGGCTGGAGTGGAATCTTCTAGAACTCCTGGAGGCTGAAGCATAACTTCTCCCTGAGCAGAATCTCTGAAGATCTGAGCAGGAAAACAATGTGAGCAGCCTGGAAGTCCTCCTCCTTTTAATTCCCCCCAGTAAGAACATGGGGGCTTCAAGTGCCCCGTGGCAGGGAGCCGGTATTTGGATGGGGAGGGATCACACACTGTATTAGCCTTTCAAAATCCCCACAGAGAAAGCCCTGCGGGCTGAAGGACTGTGCAGAGCTATCCTGGGTTCTGGAATGTCTGTGCAGGAATTTGAGGCCAAGGTGTGCAGAAGCAACTTCCCTTGGCTGTCACTGGGGTCTCCCAGCCTGTCCCCACCTTGGCTTCCTGCTGGGACACAGTGGCATCCCTCACACCCCAAAGGATAGGGGCATGCGGACAGAGAACAGGGGCTGCTGTAGGATTTTTCCTAGAATAAGCTCTTCCCAGAGAGGCTTATAAGCGACTCCCTGTCACTCTCCATCATCAATGCAAAGAAAGGGGGATGGCACCTTCTGCTATCATCTTCTGACCTTATTTCCCTGGGTCAAATGTTGAGAATGAGGACACTCAATGAGGTTTGCCCTGGTGCCCCCCAATACTCTCTCTAGGACCCAAAGCCCTTAGGGACAGGCCCAGACCCTAAAACTCCCCAGGACAGGGCACAGACACCAGGCCGACGGGGGAGGAGGTACAGCCAGATCCCAGTGGGCCCCAGCCCGTCTGCATGACTCATTCCTAGTTTCCGTCCACTCTGGTCTGAGTGCCTTGGCCCAGGGGCCTCAGGGAGGTTGTAACATAGGCTGGCCCCTCGCCCATCAGGGCTCAGCAGACAAAAATTAAAGATCTCACTCCTCAGGAACTCACACAGACAGCAGAGGCATGCTCTGTGCTCTGCCTCACCAGACCAGACCTCAGGCCGGAGGAGGCTGTTGGCCAAGGGAGGAAGGAAAGGCGTCTCCGTCTCCTCCCCCTCCCCGCCACATCCAGTCGTGAAGCCCTGGCCACTGCCCACTCTCTTCTCACTCCCTCTCAGATCCTTGCCTGAAGATGGTGCTGCCATGGGCACCTCCTCAGCTGCACTCCACTCCTCCCGGCCTCTGCCCAAAGACAACAGTGAAGGAGAAACAGACTTGTAAACAACTAATCACTTGCATTTTCCAGCAGTACAGGTCAAGGCAGTCATTTAGGACAAGGTCAGATCATGGCAGAGAGCACAGACCGGCTCCCAGGCTATATGTGCCCCCAGGGTCTCTCTGATCATGCCCCTTGCCCCCCTGGGACCTCAGTTTCCTTATCTATAAAAAAGAGAAGCTTTTACTGGAGGAACTCAAATTCCCTGTCAACACTAAGATTTTGATTTGAGGAGCAGACAGACAAGGGGTGGGCGTGGATCCAAGAACTGCAGGATCCACAGAATGTGAACACTGGATGGGACCTCCCTGAGAGACCAGCCAGCCCAGTCCTTCAACTTATGGCTGAGGAAACTGAGGCCCAAAGGGGGAGGTCACATGACTGGTTATTAGACGCACCAGCACTTGAACCAGGGTCTCCTGACTCCCAGACTTCTCAACTCTGTCTCTTTCAACGTCTCCAAGAAGCTGGGAGCCATTTGGCTGTGTCAGCTGTGGAAGCCAAGAGTGGTTGTGCATGTCAGCAGCGGGGCCTCAGAGCCAGGGAACATCTCCGACAGGGTAGGTGTAAGCGCCAAAGCTGCTGCTGGGGAGGGATGGGGTCAGGGCCAGGGAGGGCGTGCTGGAGATAAGCTGTCAGCATCTCCCCTTCCAGTTGGCAAGAAGAAAGAGAGAAGGGTCCATGATGATTGAGGGGAAACAGTCCCCATTTCTGACTGAGCCACTGCTCCATGGAGGGCTGGCCTCTCTCTCCCTCTCTCCCTCTCACACACACGCACACACATATTCTGCCCCTGCCTAGCTGCTGAGACCTGTCACCTGCAGCCTCAGTCTGAAGATGTGTATGGACATTCTCAGGTACATTTGGTGGGGCCTGGAATTCCTCTCACTGCCTGAGATGCCTCTAAGCACCTGCCTACCTTCCAATGCTCTGCCTGTTTGGCTGAGATCCTGATGCCCTCTCAATCCACAAGCAATTTTTGAGCACCTACTACCTGCCAGGCACTGCCCTAGGCACTGGGGATGGGTAGGACGTCTTCACTGCCCGTGTGATGGGAAGTGCTTCAGTAGGGGAGTTAACACGGTCTTTCGGCTCACTGAGGAACTGCTAACCATGCAGGGTGGCGGTTGGCTAGGGAACACTTCTCAGCGTCCTGACTTTGACTTGAATCTTGAAGGCTAAGAGAGACTTCACTGCATAGGGGAGGGGGACGTGCCAAGGAGAGGCACTGTATATGCAAAAAAATGCATTTTTGCATATACAAAAAATGGATGTAGACAAAGCCTGGGCTATTGGGGGGAATTACAAGTAGCTTATGTGGCTGGAGTTTAGATAGGAATGGGGGTTGTGGAAGGGGAAGAGGCTAGAGGGGCATGTTGAGGTCAATTTATGGGAGGCTTAGCTCTGGTCAGCTCCTTTTCTTAGAAAGATGGACCTGTTTCCCACATCCAAGCCACCAGCTGGCCCTGGAGGAGACAGACTATTTATCTGGAATTCTGAAACTGATGTCTTCTGGTCAATAGCAAGGAGTCATTTCTGTGGGAAGAAAGCTCCATGCTCTTAATCTCCATCAACCCACCCAAAGCCACCTAAATAAATACCAATATACATATAGCCAGTGAGCTTGCCTTGCTTAAAAACAGCCCTGCTTCCAGCCAGCCTGTCCCCAGACACGGCTCTTCTTTTGTAGAAAATGTGGAGCTGCTGATGCAGCAGGTCTGGCCTGGTCCCCGGGCTCCTGCTGCCATGACCCACCAACCCGACTGTCTCTTCTTTTCCAACCCTTTCTCCAGGTACCTCCACTGTCTGAAGTTCCCACTCTCTCTGGGCCCGGGTTCTCCTGGAGACTCAGCTCCCTAGTCAGGCTCCTGTTCCCCAGTCTCGCTCTTCTTTGGCCTCGGGTTCCTCTCCAATCCCACAAGCTCATGTTGTTGAAGTTATGTCATGCCTAGGTGTCATAATATATACCTCTCCAAGCCCACCCACCCTGCAACCTCCCGCATAGCTTTGCCCCATAGATAGATAAGCCATATGTGCTTGACGTCAAACACATAGCTGGGAAGTGCCTGGTGCATTTCAGCCATCAGTTTGAGCACCCCTTTGTCAGGCACCAGTTTGCCAAGAAGAATAAGGCTTAGTCTCTATGCTCAAACAGCTGCCAGTGTAGTAGGAAAGGCAACAACATCTGTCATGATAAGTGCTGTGAATGAGATAAGCTTAGGGTGCAATGTGAATATAAGGACAGAGCACTCCAGGCTAGGAATATGGGACAAGTGGTCAGGGAAGATGCTAGAGAAGATGCTATCTGAGTGGGGTCTGGAAGGCAGGGCAAGTCTCAGCCCAGAAAAGGTGGAAAGGATGGTGAGCAGGAGGCACACCAATGATTACCAGAGCCCAGTTCACAAAAATTAAACCATACCTGAGTCTACTTCCTTTCCTTTTTCAATGGGGTTCCTGATCAGAGAAATTTTGCTAGATTTTTGAATGACAGTCAAAAGAAATTCAAATGATATTCAACATGGATAGGGTGGGAAAATATGGAGCCTAGAGTAATGCAGTTAGATACATGATAGATGTTTAAACAACCATTCCCCACATGGAAGAATGGATGGAGGTCACTGAGATCTACGGTAGCACATGAGACAACAATGTGGCCTGTACAAGACTTCTCACAATTTGGACGAAGTCAGAAAAGGCATTTTTATCAAATTTTCACATGACATAGAACCGGAGGAATAAATGATAAAACTGGATGATAGAAGCAAGATATAAACTGATCTAGATAAGTTGAGATTTAATAGAGATAAGTGAAAAAGTCTTGCATCGTGGTCCAAAAAAAGCAATAATTAAAAGATGAGGGAATACTCGCTTTGATATTAGTTCATGTGAAATGACCTTATTTGAGCTGGGGGTGGTGGGAGGTACAGAGACTGTTCAAAAGGGAGATCTTAGTTAACCACTGGTTTGAAATAAACTAACAATGCAAACTTCTAAAAGGTCTAGTGCCATCTTGGATAGAATCCAAGGTTCAGAACAGGGTGGGTAACAGTGTATTCTAAGCTGTTAAGACACAACAGCAGTTTTGTGCCTAATTCTGCTGCCATATTTTAAATGGCTTGTTACAACCCTGAAGCATGTCTAGGAGAAGGTGACCTGAATGACGATAAATACAACCCAGGAGGAGTAGTTGAGATACTGGAGAAGAGAAATCTTTGTGGAGGAGAGTCTGGCAATCTTTGATTGTTTGCATGATTATTGGATAAGAGAGGGATTCAGTTGTTCTGTGTTTGCGTTAGTCCTAACAGGTTAACTGCAGTAACAAACAACCCCAAAACAGTAAGGTTGTTTTTGCTCACATCAAGCAGGGCTCTGATCCACATAGTCATGCAGGCCCTAGGATCCTTCCATCAAGGAGCTCCAAAATAGAGATTCTTCCTCCTTTTCATTCAACCAATAGATGGAGAGAGAAAAAAACGTGGAATATTGCACAGGTTTTTTAAGGACAATGCCTGGAAGAGGCAACATCACTCTAACCACATTCCATTGACCAGTCCTGTGGCCATTCCTTACAACCAGGGAGGCAGAAAAATGTAATCTAACTGTGTGCCCAGGAGAAAAAGGCTGTGGGTGTGGGCTTTAGAGTTGTGGACATGGAAGAGACTGCCTTAGGAGTGAGAAGAGTTAAGGGTTTAATAGATTCGCACAAAGATTTGCACACAAATAATGCAGACTTAGCAGTATTATCATAAAAACCAAAGGTTAGCTATTGGCCAAATGCCCATTGACTGGTGAGTGGACAGACAAAATCTGATATATGCATACAATGAAATACTATTCAGCAATAAAAAGGAGTGAACTACCAATATATGCTACCACATGGATGAACCTCAACAACACTGTGCTCAGTGAAAGAAGCCAGTCACGACAACTATATAGTATGATTCCATTTATATGAAATACACAAAAAGGGCAAAGCTATAGAGACAGAAAGTAGACTCAAGGGACAGGGGTGGGAGTAGGGGGAGGGGAGTTAACAGTAAATAGGCACAAGAGAGCTTATTGAGGTGATAAAAATGTTCTAAAACTGATTTATGGCGATGGTTGCACAACTTGGTAAATTTACTAAAAAATAATTGAATTGTACACTTGAAAATTGTAAACTATATGATAAACAAAATATGCCTCAATAACACTATTTTTTTTAAGAGTTAAGGGTTTGGTACTTTGAGGTTTGGGGCAGGAGAATGATCCTGCAAAGGAAATAATAGAGGAATATCCAAAGTAGAAGGAGGAAGTGGCACAGAATCCAAGGAAAGAGAATATTTGAAGAAGAAAAGCATAGCCAACTCTAGTCACAGTTACTGAGATATCACCTAAAAATTGTCTCTGCCACAGTAGGGTTCATGATGTTGTTCTTCATCCAGGGTCAGGAAGAAGAAAAAACATGGGAATACAGATTTCCATTTATAGTAAATGCAACTTTTGGAGTTGTCCAGCAATAGGACAGATCCCAATCCTGAGTAACGAGCTCTCTGACAGTGGAAGCGTTCAGAGAGAGGCTGGATGGGCATTGTAGAAAGGATCTCTACATGGGAGGAAGACTTCTAAGGGATGTCTGAGTTTATAAAAGGCCTAGGGTTTTCCTAAGATTTCATTACCTCTCTTTGCCCAAGATTTCCTCTTCCCTCTTGGCCTTGGGCTCCTCATCTCAGACATTGAGAGTTGACCTTTGGGAAGGCAGAGTGGCTATGCCTCTGGAAACCCCAGGGACCTTGCTGCTGTTGTCCAGGAGTCCTTCCACCACTGAAGGCTCCCTTGAGGCATGAGCTGGCCCAAGGGGTCAGTGGTCACACAATAGCAAGTTTCACCAAGTCAATGCAGAGAAGCGAGTAAACCTGGGAGACCAGAGGAAAATAGGCTGAGGGGCCAGAGAGACGGCATGAGACAACCAGTGCTCATTTTTAAATATGTGCCTAAAGGCCAATCCTGCAGCTCCCTTTGTGTCTCTGCCTCACACTCATTCAACATCCCCCTAGAGAAAAGACATGGGAAGGAGAGGATGCAAGATGAAGTTCATGGTAACTATGTGGAGGCGTCCTGAGATAGGAAGAAGAGGAGGAGATGAAGCACAATGTATCTGCACATCCCCTGAGGGCAAAATGGAGCTGGGGACTCATCATGTGAGTGGGTTCGAGAAGAATTTAATGCAGCTTTCTTACTTGGGGCTTTGTTTGCTTGTTTGTTTGATGCCCTATTTTAGTCACCCACCAGGAATAGCCACCATGGTGTAGAAATAAAAACCAACATCTAGGAGCTGAAAGAGTCTTATTTTCAAGGACTTGGAAAACTGTGTGGAGCTTCTGCACGGCCCGAGTTGCCCGTGGTCATGACAGTAGCTGATGACATTGCTCCAGCATGAACTCTGATTCCATGGCAAAGCGGAAGGAATCCTTCTTAACAGCCCCTAGAGTGGACCTCCCAAGCTATGGCGATGCCTGGTCATCAAAACAGACATCCAAGAGGCAATTGATTTGTCCAGAAAACATTTGTTGGGAATCTTCCTTGTGCCAGGCCCCTCACAGAGTCTGTTCATTCTGAGGTACAAGGAGAACTGCCCCAGAGTTCCAAGAATATGCCAACCTACGTGGGTGACGAGCTGAGGAAGAAGAGCTAAGCGCACGCTTCTGAGTCTGCCTCATGAAGTCAAACCAAACGGTCTTTTTTCTTGTCTCTGGACAAGAACCACAGCTGGAGGGGTGAGGAGGAAGGAGGAGACTGTAGCAGTTTGTGCTTCTCATTGTACGGATGACAATACTGATATCCAGATTGCTGCATGCCCAGCCACAGCCGCATCCCCTGTGACAAGTCACCAGAACCCCTGTTCCTAACACCATAGCTCATGGCACGAGAAATCAGAACCAAGGGGCCTGGCTCACTCCCCCAGCACGCCGGAGGAGTGAAGGAAGGGTGTGAAGGTGTACAGTGTAAAGGTGGGGCCTCAGCAGAATCTCAGAGTCAAAAGGGACCTCAGGGGTCATCTAACCTTTAGCCCATCCACTCCCCAACAACCATCTGATCTTGCTCCCACAGATTCCATTAGACAGAGAGTTCCAGGTTCACCTTCTCTGGTCTCTCCTTCCACATGCCCTGACCCCAACGGAGTCCTAGGGCCTGGCAGTCTCACAGATGACCGTGCCCACTACTTCGACACCAAATGGCACCAGCAGCACAGGTCAGCTGGGAGCACTGGCTTTCAAACTTTGTAACCACAGCTCACAGTATGAAGTACACCTTACAACATGACTTGCTGGCCATGGGCGTACATCTCTAAGTGGAACGACCTACCTTGCTACATGCAATGCCTTCTCATGTTTCCTATTTCATCTCTTCTATTTTTTTTTTTTAATGCTGATTGTGATTCACTACATCAATTTCACAACCCACGAATGTATTTCAGTGCTCATCTAGGCTAGAGGTACAGGCTTTGCCAGTGGGGTTCTGAAGAGGTTGGATAACTCAGGGTAAATCAGGAGGGCAAGTCAAGAAGAAGTAACTGGGATGGTCAGGGTATATGCCACAGCAGAAAGGTCTTGAAAGCCCTCAGCTCAGAGTAAAAGAAAGCAAAAGAAGATTCCTTCGGCTCTCCATATATATTAAGATGTTTTTTTGTTTAATGTAGCAAATGGTGAGCATGTATTCTTCATGCCTGCTGAGGACGGTGTGAAGAGGAGTTGACTAAACTTCAGTAGAGAAGATTCCAGTTCAACACAGGATTTGAAGGTGAGGATGTGTGAAGAGAAAGGACAGTGAGAGATTTTACATATTAAAAAAAGGCTCATGTGACACTTGCTCCAGTAAACACAAGGGGAAGGCAGCTGTCCCTAAAAGCTGGTGAAATTCTTGTCAATCTGGGATGGTTTTGTTTTTTCCAGAAGACAGGGGAAGGGCTGGATGGCTTGAGGTTATCCTGTCCAGCCCTAGGAGTTATGACCTCTTCAGTTCACCCCAACAAAACCTGCCCTTGGACTTTCACGCTGGCTCAGTGTTGGCTGAGGAAGGTTGGCTAGATCCATAGGGTCCCCAGGCAGAAAGGCATCCCCATTTCTAGACCCTGGAAAGAGAGCCAGGCCAGGGAAAGCCAGAGAGACGGGAACTTTGGGGGCGGGCAAGGGGAGGAGGGCTGCATGCTGCATGCCAAATGCTCTAGACTGGGTGGGAACACAGGGCGCTGAGCAGGGGAGCGGGAAGGGGCCCGCCCAAGCTGGGGCCGTGAGCTCAGTGTTGGGCAGAAGTCAGGTCTGGCTCCTGTCGTACCTGCACTAATGAGCTGGAAGCGGGCGGAAGTGGCCCAGCATGCAAAAGCCAGCAAAGGGAAGGCCCTCCCCATGCCAGCTGGACAGCAGAGGACTGAGTAGGGTGGGAACAGGGCCCATCCCCTCTCCACACCCTGAATTCTCAAGCTGGAGGCTGGAACTTCCAGAAGAAGGAACTTAGGAGGTGAGGGGAGATCAGCTGAGGCTGAAATGAGACCTCCTGGAGGAAAGAGGATTAGAAAGAGGCCAAGGGACAGTGCCATAGGGGGAGAGAGAGCCAAGGGGCTGCGAAGGCACTCTGCCAACCTTGGGGAGGGAAAAGGCCCCAGGGGGGTCGTCAGCTGTACCCACAGGCCCTGCAGAAACTGAACAGAGGCAAAGTCTGGACGGTCGGCTGACTTAATAAGGGCAGGCAGAATGGATGAGTCCTCCCAGCCCTGCCAGGGCGGCAGAAATGGCCACAAGTATTCACAGACTGTAAACACCAAGAGGGATGGGGCTTGTCTGGGTCTGCAGGGATCTGGCTAGGCCTGGCAGGGGAGGGGCAGGGCTGAGATGGGAGCCTGAGCCTGGCATTCTCTGCAATGGACTGTCCTGAGGCCCTGGAGGAAGGGTCACTTTAGGAGCACCAGGGCCAGCTCAGAAAGCCCCACCAGAGCCAGGAGCTGGACACAGCTCCAGACAGGTCACTCCCACCAGGGCCCAGGATCCAGGGACTCGATCACAACATCCAGGTTTGGATCCTGGGTGTGGCACCAGAAGTATGAGGGAGCCAACTCTGCCTCCCAGCACCAGGGTGGGGCCAGGGAAGTTGGACAAATATTTATGGAGCATCTGTGTTAACCTTCCACGTGCAGGATGCTAGGACCCCTCTCAGTGGTTTCCACAGGGACTCTCTCCCCTGCTCCATTTTTGGTATGGAAATTTTCTACCAGAAGCAGAAGCCTGTGGGTGCAGTCTGACCTCCTGTGTGCTCCTCCTTTAGCACTGGCTGCAGGTTAGAACTGATGCTGTGACCAGGGATAAGTCACGTCCTGTCTTGGGGCTTCAGTTTATCTACCTGCAACATGAGGAGACTGAGCCTGCTCTGTACACAGTGATTTTCATTGGTTATAGCCTTTTGCTCAGCCTGTGATTGCCATGGGAACAGCCCAAATCAAAAGCAGACCCGGCAGGCAGGGGTGTCACCCTCTAGCCTCTGACTAAGGTGGGCTTTGTCATTTTGTCTGCTCAGCATCCCTCTTCTTTCTTTTTTATTTAGGAAGATCAGCCCTGAGCTAACATCTGTTGTCAATCCTCCTCTTTTTGCTGAGGAAGACCGGCCCTGAGCTAACATCCATGCCCATCTTCCTCTACTTTATATGTGGTACACCTCCACAGGATGGCTTGATGAGTGGTACCATGTCTGCACCCAGGATCTGAACCAGTGGACCCCAGGCCGCCGAAGCGCAACATGCCAACTTAACCGCTGCGCCACTGGGCCTCCTCTTTCTTATTCTAGTAATAGCATCCCTGTTCCTTTAGGGAACTGTCCTTCCATTTTCTAGATCATTCTGATGGGGCAGCCAATTGCAATACCTGTCATGGGGCACATGATTGAAATTGGCCAATCACATTCTCTTCCATGATTTGACCCTAAAGCAGAGACACACAGTTATAACTGGACCATCCAAAGGCAGCTCCCCATACATACCTACTCCAAGGAGTTCCTGGGGCTGAGAGCCCCATCTCTGCCTAGATTCCTGACCTTCTTGATAGCTACCTGTTAAGTTCTTATTTCTATTCTGTTTGCTCCTAAAATCTCTCTGGTAACCCCATTCTTTTATTATGTACAAATTAGTCAGAGTCCTTGTTACTTGCAACCAAAAAACCCTAATTTATATACAAACCAAGAGAGAGAGGCCAGGTGGATGAAATGCTGGGCCCCTCCTCTCTGCAGCCCTCTCTCCTTTCGGGACCCAGGGCAATTGGCTCAGCTCTCCAACAGCACTTGGCTCATGTCAGAGACATGGTGGGGTAGAGTCTGTTTGCTCCACAAGACTGCATGTCAACAAATGAGCAGAATTGTAGCCCAGATACAGATGTTTCAGGGTCTTGTACACCATAGTGCTCAGTTACATCGAATCAAGATCTCACAGCTTGAAGCAGGCAACTCCAGTGGGGACAAAACTTAACAAGCATCAGGGGATAATACATGGAGGGCAGATATAAACAGCTACTGAACGCACCAGTGCTGGGCCAAGGCAATTCCCAATACAAGCAAGTGATAAGTGTTAGGGAGAAGTGGTCACCATTCATTTCAGGGTGTTTTGGGGAAGGCCCGCTCTGTCCCTAAAATAGCTCTTCCAGGGGTCGGCCTGGGGCCGAGTGGTTAAGTTTGTGTGCTCTGCTTGGGCGGCCCAGGGTTTTGCTGGTTCGGATCCTGGGCGCCGACATGGCACTGTTCATCAGGCCATGCTGAGGCGGCGTCCCACATGCCACAACTAGAGAAGGACTCACAACTAAAATACACAACTATGTACTGGGGGGATTTGGGGAGAAGAAGGAAAAAAAATAGCTCTTCCATCTCTTCACGAATACTTCTAATCCCTGAAAAAAGAGGCAAAAGCACTCAGTTAACAGTTAGACGTAGGCCTGGAAATGCATCTAGGAGAGCAAGACAAAGTTTTCATTCACTCTGAAGTGTAAATGATGGGTGTAGACCCTTTCCTGAGGGTAGACCTGGATAGGAGGAAAGGGGCTGGGAGCATAATGGTTTTCAGGGTGTGGAAAATGAACATAGGTTTGCAGGTGGAATGAGAGGAAGGGCTGAAGAAGAAAGCAGTACAAGCGTATGGGATACACATTAGCTTTGGCTGCAGGTTCTAGAAGCTGGCTCTGGCAAACTTAAGTGGGGAAAAAGAATTTATTGGAAAGATACAGGGTACTAAAGGAGGTGTTCAACAACCAGGCCTGGGAAGCCAGGGGCCCCAGGCTGATCTGGGATTCTGGGCGGATGGAACTCATGGGCTGGCTGGTTCTGGATGATTCCAAGCCAACCGCTTTCTGTGGTCAGTAGTCACTCCACCCCAGATTAAAATTCCCCAAGAGAGAGTTTGATAGACTTACCTGGGGTCCTGTGCCTACTCTTTGGGGATAGAGGGGCGGGAGGGTCCCCATGGCTGACAGCCCCACCAGAAATGCCTGGAATTGGTGAGGTGGAGTTCCCCAAAGGAAAATTGAGTTTCTGTTGTAGGGAAGGAGTGCTGGGTATATGCACACAACAGATGTTCACTACACATGGCATGTCAATTTAGAGAGAAGGAGGATGAGTGGGGTGGGGTATGGGAATTTCCAGGACACTCCAGAATCTGCCCTGGGGGCCAGGCTCTTGCTCCAGCCCTCGATTCTCTGTCCCTCTTCCTCTCTCCCTATAAAAGCAAGCTCAGGGAAAGAACGCTGTTTTTCTGTTCTTGACAGCTCGATAGAATTGTCTCCTTAGCTTCTAGTCACGCTCGGCTCCTGCTAGAGTAATTACCACCCACCTGTTCCCCATGCAAGAATTCACAGCCAGTGGACACACATCTGGCCTGCAAAAGACATGCTTGGAAGTCTCCCAGGCTGCTTGGAACCGGCTGGGGACAGCATGGGGTCAGCCACCAATTCAAAGGCAAGGAAACAGCTGGCCTGAGAGCTGTGGTCACTGTGGCCTGAGCGGTTGCCCACCCCTCCTGTGCCAGGCAGCTTGATGGACGTGGGACAGGCGTGCCCTGGGACCTGAAAAACCCCTGGGACTCAATATTGGGCACTATCCAATTCCTCCAGCACATGGCTGTCCCCCCTACTCCCACCCGCTTCTCCTATTGTAGGGAGGGGCTATTGCCCTGCCTTTCTTGTAATTCCTTTCTCTTCCCACTACTATCCACATTACTCCCTTCTGAGCACCCTGGAAGTTAAGAAAAGCCCAGGCAAGATTTTAATGAGGAAGACCAGAAACATTTTGGTGGTGAAAGTAACTGCATCCAAGTTTTAAAGATGTGAGTGCAGAACTGGACGGGCCTGAGACAGCCTCTAGGCCAGTGGTTTCCAAACCTTTCAAAAAATGTAGCAGAAATCTTTGTGCAGTATTTCAGCATTCAACAAATATTTATTGAATATCTACTGTGTGCCAGGTGCTGTGCTAGGGGACAGAGCAGCAGCAATACAGACCTGATTCCTGCCTTCATGAGCTTACAGTCTCGTGGGGTAGGCAGACATTGAACAAATAATTAGGTAAGTAGATCAATAATGAGTTAAATTGAAGTAGAGCTATGAAAAAGATGTATGCAGCTAGGTAGCCTAATATAGACTTGGGGGTAGAGGGGAAGGCATTCCCATAGAAATGACATTTGAGCTGAGATCCAAAGGGTGAGTAGGAAATAAGAAAAGAGATGGGGGAAGGATGGTCTAGGCAGGAGATATCATGGGAAAAATCTCCAAGGCAGGAAAGCCCTTGTGTTGGAGGAAATTGCAGAAGCTGGCTGTGGTGAAGCCAGGCAAGCAGGGTGGTGGAGGCTGATGGTGACAGGATGCAGGGACCAGACCGCCAAGGACTCATGGACCAGCTCAAGGATGAAAACAGGAAACGGGAGATGCTGTGGCTGAAAAGGGGTCCATCCCTGACTCCCCCTGACACACACACACACATCTCCTTGCCTTGTACCATCTGAGACATCTCAAGACATCCACAGGGTTCATCAGAACACAGCTTGGAAACCACTAAACTGGCCCTGGTTTTCATTTTCAGATGCCAAGAGTGAGACGTGATGGCTATCCACTCCTAGCGCTCTATTAACTCTGAGCACCTAACCCAGCCTCCCTGGAGAGAAGGCTGGCCCGGTGTGATCTGGGGACAAGCTCCAAGGACACTGTACATCTTAATGTTTCAAGGAGGGGGGCAGTCTCAAGAGCCAGTGTTCAGCATGAGGGATGGGCCCGAAGGATGGGATTTTGCCCCTTGACTGCTCTGGGCCCTCAGTCTTTACCCCTGTGCTGGGAGAGTCCCTGACCCCCTTGGCCTCCCCTCATCACTCATCCTAAAACACAGGAAGGCTGCCTGCCAGGACGGCAGATCCCACTCAAGCTCTGGCCTCAACATTCCTCTCCACCCGGGGGTCAGGGTCAAGTGTGGGGTATTTTCCCAAGCCCTGGGGAACAGAGGCGCCTCCTGACATCTATAGCTACTGCCCCCGGCTAGAAGTGTAGCTACCAGGGAAGACAGGCTGGAGAGGAAGCAGCCAGCTGGCTCTGGAAGCATAGCTGAAAGGGGAAGGGGCGTAGGGTGGAGGGGCATGAAATATACTAGCTTCAGCCCCGCAAAGTAGAAGTAGAAGCTGGTGATGGGAAAAGGGGGTGTGTGGCAGGAGTCTGAGCTGAGGCTGGGGTTTCCCTGCCTAACCCCGCTGGTCCTCATCTAACTAACCCCGGGGTCTGGCCTCTCTGGAGACCTCACTGGCCTGTCTGCAGCTCCTGGGTAGAAGCCAAAGGCAGCCACCAGCCTAGAGACAGCAGCCAGACCAAAAGCCCCCAGCAGGGGCAGGCATTGCAGGAATTGCAGACCCCTTTGCAGCCCTGCAAGGGGTCAAAGGCTAAACAGGTCAGGCTGGTGGGAAGGTTCTGAAGATGAAGGAGGAGGCAGAGGCAGTTGCCTCTGGGCCAGATCAGGAGTAGCTGCGGGGAGAGAAGTCTCTTGGGGCCTGGAAGGTGGTTTCATCAGCCAAGGCTGGCCTGGGGCTACACTGTGCTACAATAGCCTCCTTCCTTGCCACTTCTCCCCGCTGCCACTCATCTGGGCACACTGCTCTGTGAGCATGGGACACTGCCATCCTGCCATCCTCCCCCAGAGGAAGACCGGTATAGAGGAACAAGGGAGCCAGTGTCAGAAGGCCTGAATTCAGGTCCTAGCTGCTCCCCATTGTAGCTGTGTCATCTTCAGCAAAGAAGTCAACCTCTTTGAGACTCTGCTTCCCCTTCTGTAAAAATGGGATGAATAAGACCTACCTTGTAAGACTGTAAAAATGATTGAATGAGAAAATGAAAGTAAAGATCTTAGCTCTTATTTAGTTATCCATGGATACTCCTAATGGGACAGGGAGAGAGGAGAGGAGGAAATGGGGAAGACTGGGGGGACTCTGAATTTTCAAGATGGGGTGCTTGATGAGCGGGGTCGCTTCCAAAAGTTTCAAACCCCGTTTGCAACCTAGAGGCTGGGCTGGATAGCGGGTGGTGAGGGCCCGAGGTAGAGAAAGTTATTCCCTATTAAGAAGAAAACAGAAAGAGGGAAGTCAGATCTCATAGCACATGTCAGCCAATAGCCTGGGCAGACAGCATCTCCTCTGGAGGAAGGGCTGGTGTTCTCCACTCTCTTGCCCTCTGGCAGCCTCTTAGGTCCTGTTTTCCTCGTTAAGTGTAGCTGTAACCTGGCCCCCTTTACACTGCTGATACAAGGTCCAGAAACAATTCAGTTCCCAAAAAGACAGCATCAGCTGCTTTCAACATCACCTCTTGACTGGATCAACAAGGTGGGGCTGAACTTAGGATAGACCGCAGGGAGTCAGGGCAGAGAGCACTAACTCCTGCGAGTGGAAATCGGGACCCAGCAAACTCACTGTGTGCTGAGCAATGCTAAGCATCATGGACACTATAAAACAGAAAAAGCTACTATTTGTTAAGCACATACTATTTCCCAGGCTTTGGGCTAAGCATTTATGCATTATCTCATTTAATCCCCATAACAGCATTATGAAGTTGATACCATTATTATTCCCATTGTACAGATGGAGAAACTGAGGCATGGGGTAATTAAGAATCTTCAGGAAGGGGCTTATAATTTGTTGGAGAGGCAAGACTATGGGTTAATACTCTAGGTGAGAAGAGAACAGAATCCAAACTGCTCCCCAGCATCCCAAGTAGCCCGCTTCTCAGATTCGCGTCACCATCTGCCTCAGTTTCCCCAGATTTCCAGCTGCCACCGTGGTGGCCAGGCTCAAATGGCAGCCCTCACTCACTGTTTTAGGGATGGACGTGCTCATTTTCCCAAAGTTCAGCCAAGGCATGATGGCTTTCAAAAGGAGCTTATCTAGAAAACAGGAGAAAACAGAACAAAATTAAAATATAAAAAAGCCAAGAATCTTGCAATAGAAGTGTTGATAAAGCAGTTTTTATGTCCTAAGATAAGGAAAGTAATAATAGCTATTGGTTTTGCCAAGTATCAGACACTACACTATGCTTTTGATATATGTTATTTTCTTTCATTCCCAAGGGTGCCTGATGAGACAAGTATTATTATCCTCATTTCACAAATAAGGAAACACACGTTCAGAGAGGTTAAGCAACTTGTCCAGGTCGCACAGCTTGTAAGGAGTGGATCTGGGAGCCAAACGAGCCTTTGCTCTTAACCATAAAGGCTATGGGCATGGTGGGTACTGCCCTCCTGGCTGACAGGCCTCTTGCTTCCAGGCCTCATTTAGATCCAATGGAGGGATCTGACTAAGCCATCCAGATCCTAAACCAAAGGGTTTCAGCTTGGCCCCACTGCTCCATCTGATAGGTTTTCAGCTCTCGCACAGGAAAGAATCACAACCCTTTTCCTCCTGGACAAGGCTCGGAAATCCTTGGCAAGTCTGTACCTTCCAGTTCTGTTTCCAAGTTCCCACTTGTGAAGACCGAAACAAAACAAAGCAAATGCGAAAACTAACCAATAAATTAAAACCTTAGTATTTGCACTTGTCCTTCATTTCAAACTATCCTCATGACATTGTACAGTTTCCACAATATTTCATTGGTTAATCATTGGGCTGATGGTTCCTGAAGCCCAGAGGTAATGTGAGTGAAGCCCTTAACCCAGTGCCGGACACATAATCAGCATCAACACATTAATGTTGTGATCATTATTGAGAGACCTCTTCCTGTGATCACATCGGCAACTTATCCTTGACTCCCTTGGTATAAAACAGTATAAAATAAAGTATTAATTACTAATTGAGACCAATAGCTATTGATAAGTAATATTTACTGAGCAGTTATTGCATCCCAGATTTTAGTTTATGTAGCTTACATTCGTTCTCTCTTTTAATCTTCATAACAATTCAATGACATAGGAATTTTTATTATCTCCCTTTTACAGATGATGAAACTGAGGCCTGGAAATAATAAGTAACCTGCCCAAGGTCACACAAGTCCCAAATGGCAGGACTGGGATTTGAACCCAGAGAGCTAAGTCCAGAACCAGCACTGGTAACCTCTGTGTTCTACAGGCTCTGACGATGAGTCTGCCAATAAGATCACAGAGGGTCGAAGAAGGAAGATGTCATTGTGTACTAGGGTAGTTGGGGAAAGCTTGCTGGAGGGGGTGGGCCCTGCTGGACTCTGAAGGAAGGACAAGATGAGTAAAGCAAGAGAGAGAGAAGTCTTAGGCTGGAAGGTTATCCCTGAAGTCTCATGGGACCCAAAAAGAGGTCATAAGGACCCATCCTTGGACCCCAATGGATTGCTACCCCTCTGAAGCAGTGTCATTTGGCCAACTTGGCTGTCCAAGAAAGGACTCAGAGCTTGAACAGGAACCTACAGGCTCTGCATGGTGTCTCCAGCATCAGAATGGAGAGGGAGAATGGCCATAGATCCCCTAGGAGGCCTCTGGCATAGGGTCAGTCAGATAACATTGACCCCCTGTCATCTCCACATTGACCACAAGAGTTGCTTTTAGGAAGTCGTTTGCTTTGCTATGACTGTGGTAGGGCTGCCCCGGGAGGTATGGACACAGAGGGGCCCATGGGCATGTGAGTCTATAGGAATTCATAGAAATCTTAGGGAGAACCTTAAACTGCACTTAAGCCATAAAAATGGCTTGGGGCTGGGGTGGGGGGTGGGGGGGGGGGGAGAGGATTTAATCTAATGTGTCACATAAGCACTTCCTTGCCTAGGAGCTGGTCAGAGGGATAGCTTCAGGGAAAGTGGGCCACTGCTGGCCAGTGGAGGTCTGAATGAAAACTTGTATGCAACCCCAGACCCAGACCTGGCTCTCACAGGTGCTCATGGAATTTCTGAGTGTCAGTGACTCTGTACCTGTCCCTTTTCACTTAGCACCAGGCTGGCCTGGCCCAGCAAGGCTGCAGCCAGAGGAGGCCTTGAAAGAAATGGCTGATACTTTTGAGAACCAGGCTGAGGCCAGACGGTGTGAAAAGCCTAGGAGATCCTCCCCTGGCTCCTGTCACACGTGCTCTCCAGCTCTCACTGCACAGTTCACTTTCTGACCTTTACTGTGGCCACGTACGTACACATTTTGCTCTCCTACTATGCTTCAAGTTGCTGTCATTCAAAGTGTGGTCCATGGACCAGCAGCATCAGCATCACCTGGAAGCTTGCTAGGAATGCAGAATTTCAGGTGCTGTCACAGACATATTGGATCAGAATCTGTATATTAACAACATCCCCAGTGATTTGAATGTACATTAAAGTTTGAGAAATACTGCTACTTGCAAGCAGGAGTTATCCCTGTCAGGGTTATCTTTGTCCAAGTAAGCTTTTGTATCCCGTGACAAATAAAAATGGCAAGCAATAGGATATATTGGAGTATACGAGGAAGCCATTTGGTATAAACCTAATTCGGCCTGACTTTGTTTTTTTTCCAAAAAGGGCCTGACTGTGGCCATTGAACATGCATTGTATATCTGCTTAGACATTTTGAGATAAAGATGCAACTTCTCTCTCCCTCCCAATGTTGGCATCTCCTTAAAGATTAAGCATCTTTCTTTAGGCTGGGAACTGATTGCAGCGCTCATCTGTGACTGCCCAGCTCGAGGCAACACACCTGCCACCCTGCCGCGTTCACTGAGACAGCAGACCTATCTGCCGTTTCCATCAATCGCTGTGCTGACAGAGCAGCCTCGTGACTATTGTAAAAGGGACATTTCAATCATATGTGAAACATACTCTTTGAGGGTATATAACCACCCTGTATACCCCCACTTCTTTGGAGTGCTCTGTTCCTTTGTGGAAAGACTCTCCCGGGTTATAATCCTCAGATTTAAGCTCAGAATAAACTCACCCAAATTTTCATTTATAGATTGGTTATGGATTATTTTTGTCGACACCCAGGTGCTTGGCAGTAAGTAGGTACTCAATAAATACGTGTTTTAACTTTTTATTTTGAAATAATTTGAGACTTGGAAAAGTTGCAAAAATAGTACATGTTGACATATACCCTCCACCTGGCTTCCCTAATATTAATAGCTTACATAACCATAATACAAGGACCAAATTAACACGGGTAAATTAACAGAGGTATGAGACTATTAACTAAACTGCAGGCCCTTTTTGAATTCTGTCATTTCCCCCCTAATGTTCTTCTTCTGTTCTAGGATCCCTGGTGGCATTTGGTCGTTGAGTCTCTTGGGTCTCCTCTAATCTGTTACAGTTCTTCAGTCCATCCTTGTCTTTTATGACTTCAACTTTTTTAATGAGTCCCCCTCAGTTATTTTTTACTTTGTCTCTCAACTTGAACATGTGTGATGTTTTCCTGTGATTAGATTGAGGTTATGCTTTTCAGGTAAAAACACCACAGAAGTGATGCTGTACCCTTCCCATCTCATCACGTCAGGGGGTACGTGATGTGGACATGTCTTATTACCGGTGATGTTACCCTTGATCACTTGGTTAAGCTTGTGTCTGCCAGATTTCTCCAGTTTCTCTACTATAAAATTACTACTATCCTTCCCTTAGTAATCAATAAGTAGCTTGGTGGGAGGAGATTTTTTGAGACTACGCAAATATCCTGATTCTCCTCAAACTTTCTCCCACTGATTTTAGCATCCAACACTGGTGGATCTTGCCTACCATGATTATTACTGTTGTGTTTGCCTAATGCTGATTTTGTACGTCCCTCATTACTTCTATATTTATCAATTGGAATTCTTCTGTAAAGAAGAGCTGTTCCTTCTTTTTTATTTTTTTCCGAAATTTGTTTTTACTTCAGTAGGGACTCACGGCTATTTATTTTATTCTATGGGCTATAGTCCAATATTACTATTACTTTATTTTGTTGTTCAAGTTGCGTTCATCCGTTGGGAGCTCCCACAGGTCAGCTCCTGTGTCCTTTCACCACGCCCCATCCCTTTCCCAGCACTTCCTTATTTTCTGGCAACACAAGATGTTCCAGACTCATCGTGTTCAGTAAATATTTTTGGCAGCATGAAAGAGAAGGTGCATGTATAGGACTCAGTCCCTCTGTGATCCCCAATAGGAAGCTGTATCCAATTCCATTTTCAGCTGGGAGGAGGCACAGGAGATGTTCTGATGCCTCACAGAATCACTCACTTCCACTGGCCTATGAGGGTCAAGGAAAGCCGGAGAAACTGAATCTGAAGACAGAAGAAACAGTATCTATGGAAATTTTAGGCTGGGAATTGGTCTGCCCTGAAAGTCCAACTCAAGGACTTTCCACATCCACCAGGCAGTAGGAGGCTGGAGCCAGACACCCAGGTCTGAACTCCGGTTCTGCTACTTACTGTGTAACTTCCCTGAGCCTCAATTTCCCCATCAGTAAAATACAGGTGATAATAACAGTCCCCCTTATGGAATTGTGTAGTGACTAAATGAGTTAAATTGCTTAGAACAGCCTGTGGTACACGTAAACATTCAATAATCATTGGCCAGGAGTCTGGCATTTCCAGCAATGACCTCAGCCTGCTGAATTCGTTCAGCAATTATTTATTGAGCATTGCAGAATGCACTGTTGTGAGTAGGTTCTATCAGTGAACAACAGAGGCAAAGTCAGTGCTCTCATGGAGCTTACATTCTCCTGGAATAAAAATAGCCCCCGAAATAAAAATAAAAATAGCCCAACCCCTGGGCTAGTGGCATAGTGGTTAAGTTCGCATGCTCTGCTTCGGCAGCCTGGGGTTCGCAGGTTTGGATCCTGGGCGTGGACCTATACACTACTCATCAAGCCATGTTGTGGCAGGGTCCCACATACAAAACAGAAGAAGATTGGCACAGATGTTAGCTCAGTGACAATCTTCCTCAAGCAAAAAGGGGAAGATTGGCAACAGTTGTTAGCTCAGGGCCAATCTTCTCCACCAAAAAAAAAAAAAAAAAGAATAAATAAATAAAATAGCCCAACTCTACAAAAAGCTATAATACTTTTTTTTTTTCTTTGAGGAAGATTAGCCCTGAGCTAACATCTGCTGCCAATCCTCCTCTTTTTGCTGAGGAAGACTGGCCCTGAGCTAAGATCCGTGCCCATCTTCCTCTACTTTATATGTGGGACACCTACCACAGCATGGCTTGCCAAGCGGTGCCATGTCCGCACCTGGGATCTGAACGGGCAAACCCCAGACCGCCAAAGTAGAACGTGTGCACTTAACGCTGTGCCATCTGGCCGGCCCCTGTAATAGTTTTTAAGACAGTAGTGGGAAGATGGGAACAGCTTTAATCCACCAAAACCATTCACCCTTTTCTGGTAACGGTATTAATTTTCTTCTGGGGGACTACCCCATGGTATCATGGGATTGAGGTCTTAGCCAGTGAAGGCATTGTATCATCCTAACCACAGTGATTGGTTCAGGCAACAACACATGACCCAATCAGAACCAGCAAGACTTTTGCACTGGGGTTCTGAATGGTCGGTCAGGACCTGTGAACTGAGAGCTGGGTGGGGGTGGAGAGACATGGCCTGAGAATAAGCCACCACCACTGGGGGCAGAGCCAAGAGTGGAGAGAAATCAAGTCCTGATGACATTGTTCAAGACCGGGTCAGGAATGGTCCCGAAGTCTGTCCTATTCTGAACTTTTCAGTTACATAAGCCAAAAAATTCCCTGTTACTACTTCACTGAAAGAGTCCTGAGCTTACTTCAGTCTCACAGGAAGTTGACACCTGACCAGGAAGCTGGATGCTCTTCTGAGCCCCTGTTCCAGCTCTGAGCACTTCTTAGTTTCCTGCCTTGTCCCCAAGTGGAAACCATCTCACACACACACATGTCACCACTGCATCCCACTTCCCACCTCTGGCCCACTCACAACTGTTTCCTCCCAGAGGAGACCCCTGCCCAAGGACAGTCATCAGCCTCCCCTCCCCCATCCTCCGGAGCTGGAGCCTCTCCCTGTGCTCACCTTGCTGCCTCACCCAGCAAACTCTTCTGCCCAAGCCTCTCCTTCCGAGGAAGTCTGGCTGAATTCCCAGCCCTCTGTCTTGCCCTTTGTGGCCCTGCCTCCTCCTCTCCAGCAGGACTGAGGGGCACTGCCCAGTACCAAATGGCCATTGAGAGAAAGCCTCCCCCAACCTCAGCAGTAACCCTGAGGCTCCCATCCTGGCAGGCCCCCTTATCATTACCTCATCTCCCTGGGGTCTTCCTATAACCCTGGGCCAGGGCAGCATCAGTGCTGACTCAAGGATGTTTGAGCTCTCCCATCTCCTGGTAGAAGCCATGTCCTAAGGCAGACCAGGGGAACCCAAACTTCCACTTCCTTTGAGAAGATTTCCATCTCCCTTCTCCAAAAATTCTGCGGAATTTACTGTCTAATCTACTTCATCATGCTGTCCTCTAACTCCTTTCATGTTAACTTTCACTCAGTATAAGACTTGCCTTTTGACTGACTGGTGTCTTACTCTGCTCAGGCCGCCATAACAAAATACCATAGACTGGGTGGCTTAAACAATGGGAATTTATTTCTCCCAGTCTGGAGGCTGGGAAGTCCAAGATTAAGGGGCCAGCAGATTCAGAGTCTGGTGAGAGCTCTCTTCCTGGTTTGCAGAAGACTGCCTTCTTGCTGTGACCTCACATGGCAGAGAGACAGAACTCTGGTTTCTTCCTCTTTTTATAAGGACAATAATCCCATTATGGGGCCCCACTTTCATGATCAAATCTAAACGTAATTACCTCTCAAACCCCACCTCCAAGCATGTCACACTGGGGATTAGGGCTTCAGCATACGAATTTGGGTAGGGGGTGGGGGTGGGGGACACAAACATTCAGTCCATAGCAACTGGACGGTAAGCCGAACACAGTGTTCAGTGAACACTGAATGAAGAAACCAGTGGTTGAAGAAATGAATTATTGAATGAATGATGAAAAAAGTGAATGAATAAATGAATAGACTAATGAGGAAAGGCAGGGATAGGACAGGGATGGAGTGGCAGAAGGGTCAAAAAGCCCCAGAGGAGGTGAGGCTTGGGCCCAGGGAGTGGAGGGCCAGGGAAAGATGGACAGGAGGATGGGGCAGAACGGCAGGGGGGAAACAGGTGCCACCAGATCCCTCAGCCTTGTGTTTACGTAAAAACCTGGGGCTTGGGCCTGAGCTCTTTTACAGAGCCTATTTACTAGCTTTTATAAACTTTTTTTTTTTTTGCACAAATGCCGTTTGTCAAGGACATTGTGCATTTTGCTTTGATATGGCCAGTCTTGATGGCTGAGGGCTCTGCTCCACCCCCAGATGCAGGAAGGACAAGCTGGCCATGATGCCAGCACACCAGCTACAGCCTCTGGGGAGTGGCCCGAGAGGTCCAGTGGACTTGGGGTGCCCCCGGAAAGCCCTTCAGTGAAGATGCCAAGTCGTCTCCGGGTCAGAGCCAGAGGGCCGCTTTCTCCCTTCCAATGGCTTCCTTTCTTCACCCTCTGCCACCCACTCCCCATCCCTGGTTCTGCACTGGCACTGCCAGAGCCTGTGGGGCCCCACACAACCCAAGAGAGCCACAGATGCCTGCACGGATTTGCAGCCGCAAATGAAAAGCCATGGTTTGTTTTGAATGGATTGTGGCTCGGGAGAGAAAGCACGGGGATGCAAATCTGCCATGAGTGGGATGCAGATGTGAAGCAGATGTGGGGATGTTGAAGTCCTGCTCCAGCGCCTAAGGCCCACCTTGGAGAACTCATCCCTTTCCCTGTAGAAGGCTGATGGGCAAGCTGGGCGTGGACCCCATGTGAGCCCCAGCTCAGGGCCCTGTCTGCCCAGGTGTTGCCCCTACTTCTCTGTCTTTCATTTGACTTTCTCTTCCATTCCTGCAGGATATGTCTGTCCTTCTAGCCTCTACTCTGTCTCTCTGCTCCTCTCTCTTTCTCTGTCTCCCAGCCTCTGTTCCTCTCACTCTGTCTCTTTGTCTTCAGGTCACCGCCTGTCTTACTCTGTCTCTTGCTCTCAGACAGTCTCTGACTCCACGTCTATCCTCGGTCTCTGGCTCTCACTCCCTCCCGCTTCCTGGCTGCTGCCCAAGGGCAGTGCTCCTACCCTCCATGCTTGGATAAGTCTGCCAATCAGCTTGAGCCCCTGGGGTGAGGAACAGGAAGAACAGGCTAAGGGCAGACAGCAGCCTCGATTCCATGAAGGAAGGCAATTTTAAGCCAGAGAGGCATGGGCAGGCTGAGACCAAGAATTTCTCACTTTCCTGCAGGGCTGGATATTTAGTCTGAGTTGGGGCGGGCAGGTGACAACCAGCCTGGAGCTCCCAGGCCTGCAAGAGCAGCTCTGTTGCAACCCCTCCCCAGCTTGAGGTCCACTTCCATGCGACATCTCTCTCCTCCTCTCCTGGACCCTGCCCACTCCAACACCAGGGAGAGGCAGCACTGCTGGGCACCCCAGTCACCGTTTCCCCCAAGGACATAGGCCCAGGTGAAGGGCAGGCAGGCCACGACGGGGTGTGTTTTGTATCCCCCACTGTGCTCCCAAGAGCAGAGAGCTGCCTTTCTCGTTCAACCCGTGTGGGGCCTCAAACACTCTCCAAAGGCAAATGCGTTTTTTCTTTGGCTTGTGTACAGTCTAAATACTTTATCCAGTTGATATGGGCTCCACATCCAGTTGTCTTATTTTCCTTTATGGGTCTGTCCACAGCCCTCTGAGCTCTTAGGCAGGACCTCGAGACACATTCCAGAGGCCACTAGTGATCTCATACATAACTTCAAACTCATGTGCAGGCTGTGAATGCTACATAACTTTCAGGAGGAACTTGAGAGACACACTGTAAGCCATCCCAAAATAGGCTGCTGTCATTCCCAGGAGACTGGACCGCTTAGAGGGCAATTTCACAAACGCTTCTGTGGATGTGATATGAGGATGCTATCAGAACATAGCTGGGGCCCATCACCCTGGCACTCTCCAAGTCTCTGCTCAGGGCTGCCTTATCCTCCCAGCAGGCATCTGTTCCAGGACCCAGGGGCACCCTGCAGTCCCTAGCACTGGGCTGGCACTGAGGGGGCATCACCACAGCGCCACATCATGAGTCGTGGTCCCTGGAGGTACGACATCTAGTGTGTGGCTGAGCCCTTGGTTCTGGAATCCTTCATGCATTGACCAATTACACACTGATGTTGTGCTAGGCAGTGGGTGTGACTGGTGAGAAACCAGACAAGGTGTCTCAGCTCATGGAGGAAGGAAACAGGGTGGTGAGACCGGGGTAATGAGCAGGGAGGACCTGGCGGAGAGGGTCGCAGCTGGTGCAGCTCACAGCAGGTGTCTCTGACTTTCAGGTGCTTCACCCATGAAATGGGGGCAGTAACAGGGCTGTTTTGAGTATTCAATGAGATAATCAACACATAGTGACTAGTGGTGATAACAAACCACGAGTAAGGACCAGGGAGCTAAGCAGTTAACAGCAGCAGACAAGGCATAGGTGTAACAGATGCTGTCACTACTCTACTCACGTCTTCAGGTCCTCGTATCATTTCAGGACCCCCGTGCCAGCACCTGTCCCCAGCTGCTGGAACATGCTTTGGCCACCTGAATGGATGTTAGAGAAGTGTCTGGGAAGTTACTTCCCTCAGCCCCTATGGGCAGCCCCTAACCAACAGCTCTGCATGTGCGGTATAAACAGCTCCGTCTCCCTGCACCTGACATGAAAAGAGGTGTGACAGAGGAGAAATTGAGGTGGAGACAGCGGTCTGGACTTTTCTGTGGGTTGGGTTTCAGCCACGCCGTGTGTTTGTGTGTGAGAGTGAGGGAGGAGGCTGGCTCACTGTTGTTCCGGGCTCTCTTTGTCTTTGGTGAGCCTCAACCCTGAATCCACCAGGCAAGGCTGAGGAAGGACGGCAAACAGGGCCTGTGGTCAGAGCTCACAGTGAATTTAGGCCCCCAGGTTGGACTTCAAAGCAGGAGACATCAGTAACCATAAGCCCCATTGCTCCTCTTCTTTTGCATTTTTGTTTAATTTACCCCTTAATTTTTAAACCAAAGCTTCTTCTGAAAAAATTCCAGGTTTGTGTTTGCTGAATAGAAGGGCAAAGGGATTTAGGTACACGCAGGCCAGGCCAGTGGCAGGGATCAGATCATCCCAAGGGGTGGGCATGGTGGGGGCAGGAGCTTTGCCAATGCCAGAACCCGGCATGAACCAGTGGAGGTGGGAAAGGCAATGCCAGCATTTACAGGAGGTTCTATGATTTACAAAACATCTTTTACATCCATTATCTCATTTGAACTTCACACTCCCTCTGTGGGGTACACTGTGTAGGTGTTAGAACCAATCTTTTCTAGTTAAGAGAGATTAAGCAATTTATCTAAGAGTATTCAACTGAGAAATGGCAAGGTCAGAATTTGAACCCAGATCTTCCAAATTCAAACCTACAACAAACCAAAGACAGCTGTGGATACTGGTTTACGACCGTTAAAAATACTAGCGATGATAATATCTACCGTTTTTTAGGCTTAATATGTGCCAGACTGTGCCAGAACTTTTCACGAATTCTCTTATTTAATCCTCACATCCTCTGACTTGAGCTGGGTTTGAAGGATAGGGAGGTCAGATGGACCGAGATGGGCAACATTCCTCGTGGAGTGCACAGCATAAATAAAGGCTCAAAGGCAGGCAGACTGGGCTTGTCCAGACCACACTCCCCATGCCTGCAGAGCGCTGTCCTACTAGTCAGGTAGGCTCCTAGGCCCTCTCCCCAGCACACTCTTCTCTCTTGGTGGAAGAGCCTGCTCTCATATAAAGTGGGCTCTGGCATAGCTCTCACAGCAGCATCTGGAAGAGGCCTGCAACCTGTTACTACCCATATAGTTGCTTCTCTGAAGACAGAGGCTGGCCAGGGCAAGCTGGTGTGTTACTGAGGCTCCAACTTTCCAGCCAAGTGATGGGCTTGGCTCCCACCCCCCTAGCTTTGAGGTTTGGGGTGCCTGGAAGCCCATGGGCCTTGGCCAGCTCTTGCCCTTGAGCTCCTCTTCCATTCCCCACCAGGCACCTCCCCCAGCTGATCTGGGTAGGGAGATGGAGGGGCCCCTCCTGTCCTGGAGGTGGAGGTGGGAAGCACAAGCTCTGCCCTGACCAGCCGCAGAAACTTGAGGAGGCCCAGAATGGTGGGACTGGATGAAGAAGTGCCTGCCAGACTGGCTCCCCATGGTCCCAGAAGTCAGAGGCCCACACAGTCTGTCTTTGGTTTGCACGAATAGAACACTAGCAGCTCTCTTTCCAGCGTTCTCTGGATTTGACTGTCCTGTCCCCAAACTCCCCCTCCTTTGAGCTTGTGTGAGATGAGATATCAAAGGCCAGCTTGATACCTAGACTCATCACTGGACATGTAACCTGTGCCTCAGTCTCCTTATCTATAAAATAGGAACAGTAACCATCTTTACCTTGTAGATTGACGTGAAGATTAAATGAGTTACAGGCAGTGCTTAGAATAGGGGGTGGCACAGTATTAGACATCGGCTATTTCTATCACGAGTTCTGAGATTGCTTCCTTAGGCTCCCAAGTATTTTCCCTTGGGGTGCTTCTGTCACTTCAAAAGGACTGATATTTCAAGGCAAGTATTAGACTTTTAAATTTCTCCTAGTGAGACTTTGGAGGCTCCTGTGACTAACGGCTAGCATTGGCTTTTTCTTCTCTCCTTCCCAGGCTGGTTTCATCACTCTGGCTCACGGTGTCTGTTTCAGCTCACAGGCAGCTGCTAGCTGGAGAAGAGGTGTTTACTACCTCATTAGCACCTCCCGACTGCTCATTGTGGGCACTAATCACTTCAGTTTGCTCCCTGTGGAGTGTCTCTGAGCTGCCTTTGAAAAGCAGCCATGTGATGGCACAGACTTCCCCAGCTGGTCCCAATTCCCTCCCTTAGTTGTTCCCTCTACCCAGAAAGTGAAACAACTTACTGATTAGATTTTGGTGATATACATGCAGATTTTTAAAAAATAGGTCAGACCCTTAATCCTTCTGTAGCACCTGAAACAAAACCTTTCAGCAGCTTTTCCCAGAGCCTTCCTCCTCCTCTTCTTCCTCGGCCCACACCTGCAGACCTGTCCCCTCCGCCTTCCCACCCACGGTCTGGTACAGGAATCAGGGAGAAGGCAAGGGCCCAAATCTGAAGCAGATGTTTGGGACGATGAGAGAGGTTGGGGTGGAGACAATAGGAAGGATGTGGACCCTGCTGGAACTGCTTGTTGCTCTGACCTACTGCCAAGGCTGAGGAAAATAGAGTGACTGTTCCTGGTTAAATACCCAGATTTTACTCACGCCAAACTTTCCTGGGCCTCAATCCTCAGAGTCTCTGGCTTTGCTTCCAAAGTTCTCCATATCCTTGTGCCAACCACTATCTTGGCCCCCTTCTCCCACCACGCTAAGCCCCTAAACCCAGCCTGACTCCCAAAAGTCAGAACTAGAGTTTTACTTTTTTTTTTATCCCCCCATAGTTAATCCACAATGACATTGGTGGAGACAAAACTGAAGACATAGTCTGACAGCAGAGTTTTGTGCTGCTTCTGAGTGTGAGAGGCTGTCTGGAAAATATAGCTTGCATGTCAAAACAATAGAATTTTCAAGGTGTAAGGGGATCGTAAGTCAGAATTGTTGAAACCAGAACCATCGTGGAACAGGCAGATGCAATGCTGCTGTACCCATACCCACCTCCAGACATCTCCAGAGCTGCACACACGAGCCTGCCAGGATCCATTATGTCTCTCTAGCCTGACTGGGATAGCAAGTGCCAGATCTACAGAATGCCCAATTTTATTCTGTTGCTTTGACTTTTTTGAGGAGACACAGGCTAGCATCATTACGAACAAGGTATTAGAGGAGAAATCCCTCTGGGAAGAGCCTGAAGGTTTCCCTAAAGGCAATGGCCTGACCCCAAGGCACATCCAGCTGCGATCCAGCTCAAAAGCTTGGGGAATCACCTTTAACATCTGCTTAAACCCCAGAGAACAGGCATCAGCTGCAGCCCACAGCAAAGAGATGACCAAGGACTCCAATCACCCAAGTTTGATTAAGATCAAAGAAAATTGTAGCAAAGCTCAGTGTTTCTGCCCACAGTGGTCACTCCCTACCAACCTCATGGCCGTTCATGAACTTGATTTGCCTCTTCATGCCTCTGGGTTCATTGGAATGGCATTACTGTCTTTCCTCTGCCATCCCTTATCATTCTGACCATGGTACGGACCCTTCTGATTGCTGTTAGTGTCGGAGATACCTCCCTCTCCCCATCCACTTAAGATTTTAATTTCATTTACCGAGCTGCAGGCTACTGGCCAGTCCCCAGCTGCCAAAGTCAACAGCTCAGGTCTGCTTTGTCTGGGAGAGGAGGTTAAAGGGGGAGTAGGTCCAAAGATCCTGGAGTTCCTTTTCCCAGCCTTTCCCAGGACCTGCTCAGGTGACGGCATATTTAAGGCACAATGAGGGGCTTGCTCCTTGGGTCTCTTGGTTGGAATCTATCTTTGTAAGGGTTCTTGCTTCTCTGAAAATCAATAGGGAGAGTAATTTCCCTCCCTTTGTATATGTGGAAGGAGCTAGACAAATTTCACTTGCAGCTGTTACTCTATACTATGGAAAGTCTCCAAATGCATAAACAGAAATGTTCCCCCCAAAATTAAACAGGAATGAGAAGCACGGGGGTGGGTGGTGATAGGTTTGGGTACTCAAGTCTTGGGGGAAGGAAACTCTAAGGAAAACGGATTGTTTATATGTCTGTCTCCCTTAACAAGACTGAGCAGCTCAGAGGCAGGGATCACATGCTATCTTGTGTGTCCCTAGCTCCCTGCACAGTGCCTGATACACAGGAAATGTTTGCTGAAGTGCGGAGATGCAAGAAACTAAAGGGAAAAGGCAGGCCACAAACCCAGCGATGGAACTGAAACATCAGATTTTTGGGGTGGGGGAGGTACACTTATAGGAAATGAAATGACAATCTGGAGTAGGATTAGACCTAGGACTTACGAGAATGAGCACAAAATGATGACACACACATAATCTTCCTCTTACATAATAACACAACATTTTGTTTTGAACATAACATAAAAGCCATCAAAGGCTCTCCAGCTGGCTTGCAAACACTCTGATATCCCTGACTCTGCTAACGGGCAAACAGAGGAATGTCTTGGCAACTCCTTTGAGTGGGAGTTCTGAGGAGAGAGGGAACATTGTTAGTCTGTAGAAAGAGGATGGGAAGATTCAGAAAGATTCCTTCATGTGCAAATCCATAATGCAGGTGAAGTGGGGGTTGCAGAAATGGTGACCTCATCCGAGAGGTGCAGGACCCCACACCCTAGAGACGATGCTATGCTTATAGTTCCAACAGAATCACAGCCTTGTTTGAGGTGTATGTCTCCCTTTAACCCTGGAATTCTCAAAAATATTTGCCTTCTCAGTGAGATAACCACCAGAAATTTGGCCTTTGCCAAATGGTGCTGTGTTTCACGTAAGGAGAGTTTAGAGACAAAAGATTTATTTAAATGAGCCTTTTTCTGCAGACTCAGTTACCAGAGATAAACATCAGGGTATTGTGTGGCATGTCTGACCTCATTCTAATTATTTCATTTCTATACGACCTATGGATTTTCCACCGAAGTGGGATATTAAAATTTCAGGATTTTTCCCTCAGTTATACACTTAAGGGTGTCTTGCATTCTTTATGCAGGATTCATTTAAACTTGGAAGTCATTTCACTCAAGTCATTAATTGGTATTCTATTAAACTTTCCACATGCAAAAGATTTTAAAGCCATTATCAATAGCTGTCTCTTAGAGTAGGGCCTTCTCGTAAATTCCAAATCCTGAAGTGACTAACAGGTAAACAAAGGTATAGTGTTCATCTGTCACACAGAGTCACCAAGTGAACGTGAGGCAGTAAGTGAGCACTGGTGGCCCAGTGCCTGGGCTGTTTCTTAGTCTAAGCTAATCTGAGACAAACCAGCAATGTGGAAAGAGTTTGGGCTTTGACATGAAACAGACCCATGTTCAAATAACAGCTCTGCCATTTACTAGCTAAGGAACCTTGGCAATTACTTACCGTCTCAGAGCTTCAAGTGCATCTTGTGTAGAATGGAGAAAACAAGACCTACTTTGCAGAGTCACTGTCAATATAAGACAATATATATCACATTTCCTAGCATAAGGCAAGAGCTCAAAAAATGGCAGCTATTATCATGATTCAGAAGTCAGGTAGGTTAAGGAAAGTCAAGGGTAATTAGGTTGCCTATCACTAGGCTGCCTACCACATGACAGGATTGAGATGCAGTCCCCTCAAACACCTCCTCCAGCCTTTGAAGGGTCACATGAAGGAGGGACATGTCTCTTCTGACCTGAGGCCTTCTTCACAGGTGTTTGGACTAAGTGTCTTCAATATCCATTGTCTCTGTTCTGCCTGGACATGGCAAGATGAGAAAAGAGCCACCATCCCACACCAGTCATCCACTCTAGCATCCTCTACTGCCTCCAGGTTTTTATAGCCTCCCACTATGGAAATTACCAGGGCCCCAAGCCATAGTCAATATGGTATCACATACACTACATATACAAAAACTTTTTTCCAAGAGCTCCAACTTAGCCAATTTTCTTATTTAGTTAATAGCATCGTTTTGCAGGTCAGGAAACTGATATTGAAAGACTGTCTTGCCTAAAGTTGAACCATAGGAGTGAAATATCAATGTTCAAGCTCATCAATTCATGGCTCTCTATGCTTTGAGGGTCCCATTCTGCATACACTTGATGCAAAAGTGTCCAAGGGCATCTTCTTTGAGAAAAGGTCAAATTACAGGAGATGCCTATGCTGCAGGGGAGCCTGGAAACATAGGATACAAGTAGGTTCCTGTCATCAGGATGGGCCACCTAGTCAAGGACACAATGAGGTTTGTAAAAGAAATGTATCTTCTCACTTAGCTCCTTGAATAGTCCCAAACCGACTTCTTCCTAGAGTCATCCCTAAAAGATGAAGACCTAAGACCTTGCTCACTCAGAAAGTTGCCTGGTTTGCCAGATGAAGCAAGTCTAAGGCAGTCACAGCCATGAGAGACTACAAGGGCCATGTCGGCCTGTTAACTGGGAACCCTGAGGAAGTAGCAATCACATCCACAGGCTTCATCCTGCATAAATGATCCATCATCTCCTTGAAGAAAGGCTACAGGGGGAACTAGATGGGGAACCACACTGTTCTTGTAATGTGACTGGATGCTGTGGTTCTGTGCTGATGTGTTTGATCCCTGCTCCTAGAGGTACCAACAGTGTTACTATTTCATATTTAAGAAGCTGCTGCAACTGGCTGGTATTAAGCCAGGGCTCTACTGATAACCAGGACAACTTTGTTAAAGCTACCTCTGATATCTTATCATAAACCTACAGCTATCATTCCTCTTACTTCTAGTAAGAAACTGTGTCCTCCACATCTCCTTTCCAGGAATTCACAGACCATCGTGCATAGACCACACCTGAGTCCACATCTCCTTTCCAGGAATTCATGGACCATCTTGTAAAGACCACATCTGAGTTCACGGCAGAGCACCAGGTCCCTGCTGTGGCTACCACAAAGTGTTTTTATATAGGCAAAAGTTAAAGTGAATTGAATGGGAGTGGGGGGAGGTACCCATAACAAGGCATAGCCCAACTCTAGACAGCACCACTCCATCACGTATGAAGCAAAATCATCACACTATCCCCTGCAGATTTCTAAATCCAATGCGTTTGCATTCCAAACAAACAAAAAAATTAAGCTCTCCAATAGCTCTGGGATGGCTTTCTGTTAAGGGAGTGCACAGATTCAGTACACCGAGTCAGAAATATTGGCTCATTCCACAGCTTTTGAGACAACTTAGTCCTGAGTTATTTTCAATACTACTACACTTATATGATACTCAAGAAACTGCTACTGACCACCAAGGAGAATCACGATCCTCTCAGAGCCCACAAAACCTGTTCAGGGTATAAAAGCAAAAAAGCATCCAATTTAGAACATCTGGGGAAAAGTCTTCTCAGAGAGACCCTGTAGTCTTTGAATATGATTCATCAGATTCAGCATCAGGAATCTGAATTAGAGTCTCATGGGGCAATGATGGTCTCAGAAGACTTTTGTAACTAATTGTGAGGTGTAGTAATTACTATGGAGAAACTGACCATGGTTAGCATCTTATCAAGAGACCACACGGGCTCTTATTTTTTTTGCTGATGAACATTAGCCCTGAGCTAACATCTGTTGCTAATCTTCCTCTATTTTATATGTGGGTCACTGCCACAGCACAGCTGACGAGTGGTATAGGTCTGTGCCTGGGATCTGAGCCCACGAACCTGGGTCACCAAAGCAGCATTCTGAACTTAACCACTAGGCCATGAGGCCAGGCTGCCAACACATGGGTTCTTTTTTTCTTTTCCCCACCATGACTTTTAGGACAGGCTGTTTGAAAAGGGAATTGGTGAAATGATTATCATAAAAGTTGGGATAAGAGTTCCCTCTGGAGGTGTGGGATGACTTGCTCTACAGTGCTACAATGTCTTATTTCTTGACCTGGATGGTGATTACATGTTTTGCATCGTGGTTACATGTGTCTGTACTTAATAATTATTAAATTGTACATGCTTGTATGCCCTTTTTTGGGGTATCTATGTTCATCTCAAAAAGGAACTATTCATTTTTAAATAAAAGTATTACAGGATACCTAGAGCTGGTCTATTATGCTTGAGGGTCTAAGTGAAGCCAAACTAGAGGTAAGGAGCCCTCTGGTTCAAGCCACCTGGGGGAGAACCTCTACTGTGGTGCTAAGAGAAGTGTGGCTGGGCACAGGTCTGAGAGTTGTCTCTAAGACGGTTGAGAGATGTCAGTGCACGAGAGGTTGAAGTTAGTATTTATTGTCTTAATTCAAGAACAATCCCACCAGCCTCTTGAGTCTTACAAATAACTTCATGATGGACTGAAATCACTCAGTGATGAATGTTCAGTGACCCATTCAAAGCCACAAGAGCAGCAAGTGTAAACGATGTAGAACTGTCAGTAATCTGAAAATGTAAAAGTCAGAGGGATAGAATGTTGTTTGGTTTTTAAGACCTCTCATATCCCTCAGGAGCTTAATGAGGTAGGAGTAGAATGAATGCTCTTCAAGAGTAGTTTTCAAGCTAAGATTCCAATTCACTTTGTCTTGCGGGGTGTGGGGGGGGGTGTAAAAATCTGTATTTTATTTATTTTATTTTTTTAAGATTGGCAACTGACCTAACATCTGTTGCTAATCTTTTTGTTTTTTTCCCTTCTTCTTCTTCCTAAAGACCCCCAGTACACAGCTGTATATTCTAGTTGCAGGTCTTTCCGGTTGTGCTATGTGGGATGCCACCTCAGCGTGGCCTGATGAGCAGTGCCATGCCTGTGCCCAGGATCAGAACCAGCAAAACCCTGGGCCGCTGAAGCAGAGCACGCAAACTTAACCACTCCGCCATGGGGCCAGCCCCAAAAATCTGTATTTTAAAGTCAGTTCCAAAGGGGATGTTGTTTTGATTTTCCAGATTGGGAATTAACGTACAGGACACCATGATTACTTCCCCAAGAAAGGTAGTGTCCCTAATACTTTTCCTTCTAGGCCAAATCAGGGGTCTTCCTCTCTCTGCCAAGCTTATCTTTGGTTGGAAAAGAATTGGTCCCACCTGCCACCCACAAACCTTTGAGGAGCAGTGCTTTTGTCTGCTACATCCAAAGCCCTTGTGGGACGGTGGAAGGAATGCTGGGAAATAAACATGTGATTATATGCAAATCAGAAGGCTATACATCAAAGTGTTCACAGTGGTTACCTCTGGATGGCAGATGACTTATTTCCCGCATACTTTTTTATTTCCCAATTTTCTACACTGAGTTTCTTACCTAGTAAAACAACAACAGATGAATGTTTAAAAGATTGATGAGAACAAACATCCTCTGCTCATCCTCATTCCACCCTGAGCTAACTGTTTCTGGAGGAATTATTGGGGAAATGCAAAAACATTTCTAAATTTTTCTTTTCCTTCCCCACTTCCAATTTAAGTCCTGAATCACCACTTAAAGTAGTCATTTGCTCCTCAGTCCTTTTAAACATTTATTTATTTACTGTACAAAATATTTACACTATCAATGCAACTGTCTGGCCCTTTTTTCTGGCCTGACGAATTTGCAGCAGGGCTTGGTCTCTGCTGAAGTTCTAGAAACACACTGACACTCTCCTTGGTGTTCACTTGGTGCCTGATCTCCTTCAAAGACACGAAAAGCCCAGGTGGTTTGCTGGGCCCCGCCCCCCCCAAGAACCTGCACCACAGGGCATAAATAAAAGAACTGGCCAAAATAAGAAATGTGAATAGAAAATTACCCAAGAAGTAATAGCCACTCTTCCTTCTCTCCAACATACTGTACCTTTTCCTCACACTGGCTAGTACCAAAGCAGGATTAGGGAAAAAAAGGTGAAAGGCCAAAAAGAGCAAGGATAGTTTTGAATAGAGTTAGGAGAGAGGGAGTAAACTGGAAGAATAGAAAACCACAACAGTACCAAAGAGGTTTGTTCAACAAAGACCCTGGGGCTAAGGACCACCGCATGGACGCAGTTGCTACAGCAGGGCTGCAGTGGTGCCCAGGATGCTCTGAAAAGTGCTATGACTAGAGTTCAAAATGACAGATCTAGCCAAGAAAATCAACTCGAGCTCCAGCATCAGTCTCTGGAGGGCTGCTGGAGAGGAGAATGCAGAATCTAGAAGAGGAACAACTGCCAAAGACAGCAGAACCAGCCCATGTGCCCCCAGCTGGAAACCCCTCTCTGGGCCCGAGGGGCAGCATCGTGTTTCCCAGGTGAAACTTGCCTGTACATATCCCATGGGAAAACATTGGGGCAAGCAGCAGCACCTTGTCCTGGTCCCTGAGGAGTGCAGTGACCATGTGGCATGGAGGACCCCGGGGGTAGAGAGGCCCTGATGCTAGATCCTGGACCCCAAGGATGAGTTAGGTCAGCACCCATGCCAAGGACAAATGACAACTGCGAAGAAGTGAGGTCAGGCAGGAACGGTAGCAGCTCAGGAAGGCTTGTTCCTCATGATCCCTGGGAACAGGAGGGCTCAGACATGCTTCTAGGAGGCCAAGGCATTGCCATAATAAGTCCTGCCTCATCTCTGTACTGTGTACTTGCTGGTTTTGGCAATAAAGATGGCTTGTAATATTCTCAGAGTTGAATGCCCCATTGGGAATGGTAGCTTGCAGCAAAGCCTTCTTAAAAACAGAAATTTGGGAAGTTGATGAGATTTTGAATCTTGAAAATGTTTTCATTCAAATCGTAATGAAAAACGTTGTTGTCATCTTCCATGAGACAGCTGCAGGTTCTCTTCAATCATCACATAATAATGAACCAAATATATCTTTCTCCTCCTTAGTTCCCCTTGCTGGTATGGAGTGAAGAGAAGTAACTGGGACAGCTGGACGTTTACTGTCTGACATATCTCTTCTATGTATGTTCCCAGTGTCCTGACCCCAAGGACCTGTGATAAGCCCTTAAATTACTGATCCTGTTTCCCTTGCCTCAGTGCTGCCAGAGAACACCAAGCAAAGAGAGAATGAGGGATCACTAGCATGCTAATCGTACTGTCCCAATTCCTTGATCCAAAATTTTCTTCAGTAGAAAGCTAAAGAATCCCCAGCTCTTAGCAGACAGCATAACTTGCAGACAAGTGGCCAGGCCCAGGCACACCTCAGTGTAAAGAACAAACTCAGGGACAAGCATCAGTAGTCTTCAAGCCAGCCATGTGCCTGGACATGCCCACTAACCCTAAAGGAGAATCATATTTAGCACTGGAGGCTACAGCCCAGTTATCTTTCACATTCTTAGGTCTGTTTTTCTTACTGGCTCAAACTCAAGAAAAAGCTTAGAGAGTTTTTCTTTATAGATTAATGATCATTTCCAGAAATATCTGCGGGAAAGCTCCTTTCCAGTTCTGACACCACAAAAGAAGATCCTTTTGTGCTATCAGTCTCCAGTAGAGGTAGTCCAGTGCCATGGCCTGTGCCTGACATTGTGCAAAGGGACAAAATCAAAGACTGCTCATGTGGGCTGCTTCCTATCTGTGCTTCTCCTGGTTCCTGGTGACAAGAGGCAATCACCCTGCCCTCAAGAAGGACTTGCGTACCTTAGGTCAAGCAGTGAGGGCCACAGAGGGGATCTCTAAGGAGCATCAGCAGAGGAGGCTGAGCAAGGCAAGGACACCAGCTTTCCAAGGCTGAGTCCTCTGTGTGATCTCCCTCAGCTACTGAGGCAGCTCCTGCTGCTGAGATCTTCTAAGAACCAAGTGAAATTACAACAGCATGGTCCTCTTCTTGTGGCTGAGCACATGGCTCTGATTATGTACCATGCCAAAGAGGCCTGTTGGGGAGATGGGCAGGGAGGGTGTGAGTGAAGGACAAGACTTGTAGGTGACCAAATACTCCAGACACTGAGGAGCATGCAGCAGATTCTGGCTGATGATTATGTGTATGTTACGGTCAGTGGTTATGTTTGTTACGTGCACCCAGATGCTCCAGAAAGCACGGGAGCCAAGTGGATGGTCAGAGCATGCCAAAGCCCTCACAGCCCTCGCTGATGGCCAGCTGCAGCATCCTGTGTACTTCTTCATACGAGTCATACGTAGGGAGGCACAGCTGGTTAAAACTGGAAGGGCAAGGGAAGAAGTGATTAACTCACACCACCAGAAACACTGGTAAGGGCTGGAAAGACAATCTCCCATGAGAGCATGCATCGGGCAGTCAGACACCTACCATGTGTGTGCAGTTGGTAGCGTGCTATGGGTTGGAGCGGCAATAATCTGGAAAGAGGGACAGAGGGCAGCAAAGCCTCCAGGTGGTAGCTGAGAGGAGCCTGTTGTGAACTGAAGCAGCCGAGCCAACTCCTCCTGGGTCAAACTGGAAACCACGGTCCAAAACCACCTCATGACCTGGCGAGGAGAGCACAAGGCTGGGGTCACCCCAGGTCTGCAGCCTTGGATTTGACCCCTGGGGAAAGGACAGGATACCCTGAAGTGGGGGCATGCCCCAGTTACCATTCTATGAGGACCCAGGCAGGAACGGTTAGAGTTAACAACCTCTTTAGGAACTGACATTGTCACACAGTCAGGAGGGTAGTCATTGATTGCTTGGTTCTATTCTTTGCCTCTCCAATGTACTGCTCCTGTGGCGGTCAGCAAGACAGCCCCAGGGATGAGGGCTCCCTGCTGCCTGGACAACCACGTGTCTTTCCCACATATATCATCTTTCCCCAGTCAATACGTCTACTTCTCTGACTCCTCGACTTTTTTCTTCTGAAACTTTTTCCTTACCACACTGCCCAAATCCAACCAAAAGAAGTCTGGCCAACTTACCTTTTCTCTAAAATGCCAGGAGCCGCCAACCACCACTGCATGGGCTTTGAAGTCAGACACACTGATGTCCCCGGTCCCACACATTAGAAGCTGAAGAAGATAGTCAGGTGTTACTAGGACAGTCAGAGGGACAAAGACCCAACATATGGTCAAAGTTACCTATGTTAACATGCAAAATGTGGAATAAAGAAACCACGATGGGGGGGTGGTGACCTGGTGGCATAGTGGTTAAGTTTGTGCACTCTTCTTTGGTGGCCTGGGGTTCACCGGTTTGGATCCTGGGTGTAGACCTACACACCACCCATCAAGCCATTCTGTGGTGGCGTCCCATACAGAAGAAGTAGAAGGACTTACAACTAGGATGTAGAACTATGTACTGTGGCTTTGGGGAGGAAAAAAAAGAAAAAAAGAGGAAGATTGGGAACAGATGTTAGCTCAGGGCCAATCTTCCTCACCAAAAAGCATACCTTAACAAAAAAAAAGAAAACACCAGGAAAAAGACATGAGGTGAGGTCATAATGTCAGCACACTGCTTTAGGAAAATCAATTACGATAGACCAGTGATTCCTAATCAGTGTGGTAAAAAAGCACATAGCTTTTTAAAAATACATATATAGATACCTATGGCCTTACCCCAGACCTATTGAATCAGAATCTCTAGGGATGGGTTACGAGCTTGTCTATTTTGAAAAAGTTTCCAAAGTGTTTCTGATGTGCACCCCTAATTAAGGATTGCTGCTGTGGATTATTTTGAATTGAAACAAAACCAAAAAGGGAACCAAGTGTTTCCTGACAATCTGCCCTGGACCTGGCCTGGGAATACTAAGAGAAAAGCAGGCGTTTCCTTTTGATGAAGACCCCCAGCCCCATTTAGGAATTTGTCAGATGGCCTTTCCTTTTTCCAGGACCCATCCTTCTTTTGTGGATTGAACTTTTACTACCTTCTCTTTAGCACTGCCTCTACTTGATCAGATAAATTAAAAAGTATGCCAAAAAATGAGAACATTAATGACATCAGAGCCCTAAACATCTTGTTGATGTCCTATTTTGGTTCAGCATCCAGCATGTTACTTAGCAGTCTGTGAGTACTCATCCAACAGCTCTAAAGAATGATACATCCTAATCGAGAGACCAAAAGGGCCTAAATGAAGCCTGAAGAGCCTTGGCTTCTTCAAAAAGAACTTGCTAAGCTAACAAGTAACTAAGAGCAGGCTGTGGAACAACTTCTTCCTTCCTACTCACTGTCACAGACTGTTACAAATGCTTTGCTTGATGGTAAGACAATATACCAATAGCTTTCCTCAGCCAGAGAAATAACAGCACTAGGTGACAAGTCTATCGGAGATAAGAGATGGAGAGTTCATTTTGTTTGGATTTCATATATGAAGGTACAAAGTGTCATGAAAATTGCACAAGACTTTGATTCTTGTTCTCAAAGCCAGTTCAGTGAATAAGAATAAAAACTGTACAAGACTACCTAAAACAACGTTTTTGTTTCTCCATTTTTAAAGAACTTCCACCCTACAGGAAACAGTTTGCAGAAACACACTCCTCATAAAGGCCATGGGAAGTTAAAATTAATAATTTACATTGTATGTATCAACTGTAAGAAGCAGGTAAAAACAAACTGATTTTATTTCTTGCCCACACTTAATATGAACCTCAATTTTGCTAATTATACAATGGTATTTACCATCTTATAGCCATTTTTGGTTGTCACAAGATCTGAAATAAGAATATATTAACTATACAGTCATGCATCGCTTAACAACGGGGAAATGTTCTGAGAAACACATCATTTAGTGATTTTGTTGTTGTGCAAACAACATAGAGCATACTTACACAAACCTAGATGGTATAGCCTACTACACTCCTAGGCTATACGGTACTAATCTTAAGGGACCTCCTTTGTACATGCAGTCTATCAATGACTAATGTCATTATGCAGTGCATGAGTGCAAAGTGTTACAGCCCAAAACCTTGAAATATGTCACATCTTTTGGTTTGTCTCCTTCACCAGAAAGTAGCCCCATGAGGGTGGGGACTTGGTCTTATTCATTGCTATCTCCCCAGTGCCTCAACCACACATGGCATAAAGGAGACACTCAATAAACAGTCCCTGAACAAATAAATTCTATTATTCCCTTACATCAACCTTGAACGTCATAGGATTTGCAAAGACTGTAAAGAATACCAACATTCTACTCAACCAGTATCAATAATATTTGATGAGTAAGTGAATATTAATTATTACTCTTTATAAATAGTTATTTGCTGTTTTTTCATATTCTAATTTTTTAAAAGTTGGTGAAAGGGTCAATGCATGGAAAAGTGACAAAAGTGAAACCAACCCTCTCTAAAGGGCTCTCCTACCATGTCTCGTAAGAGAAGATGCACTTAGCTGGTGTCTGTGAGAATACTAAAACACTGAGTCAAGACCAGGGGTTTGCAATCGTAAGCACTTACCTCAAGCTCATTCTCATCAAAAATAGCCAAAAGGTTCTCAGGGACCAACTCATTGAGGCCTGAAACAAAGCAGTCAAGTTAAAGCCATACCCACACTGTGGATACAGGTATTTTCATCTCAAAGCCAAGAGGAGCCAAGATCTCACCTTTTAGGAAATGTTCCACCTCCTCTTTCACTTGACTGGCCAGCCGATATTGGGCCAACAAATTTAAATAGAAGATTTTATTTGCATTGGTGACTGGGGTTTGAGCTCCACCTGTCATGAGTTCTACAACCTGAAATAAGACGCAAAAGACAGACAAGGAAAGGCTGTGGATGGGAATTTATAAAAAGATACTTGTCTGGTATGTCCCAATAACACAGCATTATCGAGCTCCATCATAGTCTGCTGTGCATTCAGCTTCTCAATACACTTGGCTTTATTTAGTTACTAAGCTTCAGGGTTCCCATCACTATTGTGGTATTCTACTAGCTACTATTTCTGAAGTGGGTATCTGAGTGAATCTTCTCTGACCTGGGCAAATATTGGTGATGCAACAGGAAGATATTATGGTTCCTTGTTAGCAATATTTTAAGATCTTTATGATCCAAAATTAAACCACTACTTACCCTTTCTCTTAAATCCATGAGCCAACTGAGAATAAATAAAGCCAGACAAGCAGTGAAGAAGTCTGTTTAGGTCTCAGAAATCTAAGATGGGAACAGATATTCCCTTACATTCTTCTATTTCCAATATAAGTCAATGGAAAAAGCCACAGCTCAAAACTCAGAGATCCTGGATTCTAATGCCAACCTGAGACTACCTTGCTATAAGACTTCAGAATCTTAGCTATTTGGGTCCCCAATTTTCCTATCTGCAAAGAAAAAGCTGAACAAGCTGTACGATTCTTAAATAGAATTGGCACCCTCCCCGCCCCCAAACAACTCCTCAGGGAGCTTTCAGGAAGCCCTGAAGCACAGTTTAAAACCACCAGCTCAGAAAATCTGTGCACGGTGACCACAGTTGTCTCCACAAGTAAATGAAGGCCTCCATTTAGTTATAAAATCAGATTTTAAGGTCTTGATGACAGCATGGTAGGGATGAAAATTTGCTCCAGAGCAAGGATTCTCAATGGATCTAAATATATAAAACTTTTTCTCTTATCATTATGCACAATTCTGGGCATTTATTTTATGTGTGTAAGCATTTCTATCTAATAGCCTTACAAGTAAATTACTAAGATTTAGTATTCATATTAAATCCAATTAAAATCAGCATTCCCCGAGACTGCAGACCCTAATTCAGTACTCTATTGACTCTAGCTGCCTTGCCACACTGGGGCAGGAATATAGGCTCTGCCCACATGTGTGCAAAGCACAACAGCTGGGATTCCCAAAGTGTTCACAAGGATATCTGATTATTAGTACAGCAGTATCAGCAGTCACAATTTTTCAGTCATTGCTATTTTGCTTTCAATTATATATTACTGCAACTTTAGCTTCATCATTATCACTTGATAGTATGTGACCCCACGATGAAAACAGAATCACATTTGCATCAGAAATACTTCTGGCCAATAATTTTCTAATAAAAAGTTTTAAAATATATAGCCACAGTGTGAAAAGAGGAGTCATCTATATCACCACCGCTAATGTTGAGATAGACACTGTCACCCCTTCCAAAGCTGCTTATGCAGTGACACTTCATTATCACTTAGTTCTTTTTCTACTGGAAGGTATGAATGTGTGGGATAGACAGGGACATGTGTTTTTTGCTCCACTCAAATGGACTAAGATCATAAAGTGTGGGATACAGTGCCCTAAAGCTGTCCTGTCCAATATGATCGCCACTAGCCACATGTGGTTATTTACAGTAAAATTAATTACAATGAAATAAAATGAGAAATTTAGTTATTTGGTCACACCAGCCACATTCTGGGTGATCAAAAGTCAGCACAAATAGAGAACATTTCCATCATTGCAGAAAGTTCTATTAGACAGCACTGTTCTAGAGGAGGTTGGGAAACAGGGGACCCATAGGCTTTGGTCCTCTTTCTCACCTTATCCAATTGACCTGATTTGTTATATTTCTCTTCTGCAAAGACCAGCTCCATCTCACTCATGTCATTGTTGAGGATGAAACAAACTTTAGATTTGTAGAATTCTGGGTCATCTGTTTCAAAGTACTGAGAAGACAGAAAGACACAGAACAGAACATGACTACTCTTATCCAGAAATGAAATTTATAACTGCTTGGAACCACTTACACTTTCAACCTTAGGAATAACAAGCTCAGGGTGGAAAGATTTCAGAATTAATGGCCAACAGCCTTAGAAAATGTACACCTAAGATGTTACCTTATAATGCATACGTAGTCCTATGATTTGGGCCAAGAAAGAACGGGTGAAGCGAGCTCGGACCAACTGCTTGTACGCTCCTCCTAGAGAGGACTCATAGAGACACTTGCCCACCAGCCGCCCTGCAAACTCATACATCTTCAGGCGCAGATGAGCAGGGCGATTAGGGTTGGGGTGTACCTGTCAAAGAAAGAGATGAAAGGGCCCTGCGCCATTTTTCTTCAAGCCTAGTTCTGGAAAGACTCTCCCTCCCCAACTCCATCCCAAAGGATCAAGAATTTCAGTATTAGGATCAAAGAGCCCATTCAAATGGCATTAGTCTTTTGGGAGCCACCATTGAGTAATTCAAAGTGACAGAAGGATAAAGGGAAAGATGCACTTCCATTAAGTTGAAGAATTTTATATGAAGTTTGTGGTCCCTGGCTAAGTACGGAAGTTAATCGGTGGATGATGTAATGCCTTTTCCCCAAGCCAGAACTTCTTTCAGCCAAAGTCTACGTGTTCACTCCTGACACCTCTGCCTTGTCAAAGATCTAGTACAGAACTCAATTGCTTCAGGTATGCTTTGAGAAAGTGGCTTCATTAGTAAAATAATAATGAGTAGAGCAGCCACTGTATTATGATGCTTTTTAGTCAAATATTCCTTTGTCTGCACTTTTCTCTTATGTTACAGATAAAATAATAAAGGGAAAGAGGAAGGAGGCAATTTGATTAGTTCATATTGTAAGTATCAAAATTAAGAATAGGGCATAGGCTGTCAGACTCCCAGGACAGTTTCAGAACCTCACACCCTTGTTAGCCTATCCATTATAACATAATCCACATTTTCCACCCACCCACGTGAAAGCCGCGGACTCACTAATGCCTGGTTGTTGTCACTGAACCGGGTGAAGAGCTGATTGGTGGTATCAAACAGTGCTTTGCAGATTAGCTCAAACCATTCCCGGCGAGGCCCTCCCCAGTCCAGAGCTGAAAAGCATAATAAAAATTAAAAGTGACTATGGCCTACCACCTCTTACCACTTTTGTTCATTTATTTATCATTATAGACTCTCCACATTCCCTCCCTTCCACTACCTTAGTGTTTCCCCATTCCAATCCACCTAAACTTTGGACTTTTTTGAAATCCTACCACTTTCTGTAGGAGTAAAGGTATTCTGATCACTAAGCTAATGCCCCCCAGTGTGGAAACACAGGTGATCAGAGATTCCAGGAGATGGACATTTTTACTTGTTCTACAAAGGTTACTTTGCCTTTTTGGTTCAAACTCTTAGAGCTCCCCCTCCATGTCCCTTCTGTGCTCAACAAGCTCTACCAAGCCATCTGGCCAGTAAACACCACTCTTTGTCTTGATTCATGACTTCTTTTTCCAAAGGAAGTTGGTGGGGGTGAGATTTGTGTAGGGGGGTTGTTTTTGTTCTTTGTAGATGGGGGTAAGGAGGAGGGGAAGAGTGGGAAGGAGGGTTAAAAAAAAGATGAACATGAAATTTCAAAACTGACCTTCTTCATCCTGGAAAACCACTTCAAAGTTCTTGCTCCAATCTGAGATGGAGAAGTTCCGAGTGGCTTTCAGAGACTGAGAAGCAGGGAAAGGAAGGAAACTGTCAGAACACTGGCTGGCATCTCTTGGGTGTTAAAGACAAAACACAAGAATATTGCCATTGTCCATTTAACTCACCACCAGTACTTGAAGGTGATACATTACTCATAAATAAGCCTTAATAATACCGTCCTATATTTTAAATGCATATGATTCCAGAAGAAAGTTAAGATTTTAAAAAATAATCTAAGCCATCTTTACATCATTGCTTTATTGGAAACTTGAAGCTTTTTTTTTTTTAAACAATCCTCATTTTTTTAATGAGAAAAGTCTTGAATAAAGAAGCAAAAATGGCTCAAATTAATAATCTGTAAGCAAAAGAACCAAGGAATCCTGGTTTTCAGTAAAGTACGGTCTATCCACTAGAATCTTTATCCACAAGGCTAGGTTCAGACAGGGAGCCACGCCACAGGGAGAATGTGGCTAAGAAAAGGGGTTTCCAGTCACACCTACCAGAGCCAAACATCACAAACACTTTCTGGACAAGGACCAAGCCTTCTCATTCCCGAGGAATGTAAGAACTATGCCAGTGTCTGTGCAGTGGAGACAGACACACATCAGGTGTTCCTTTTCCATCAGACCAGAGTGACAACAAAAATCACTTCCTTTGAATCCAACAAGAGCCCTTCTATTCCTTGGATTCAATAACAACAACTTTCTTCTGTAACAGCTACTTACACCTGCCTTACATAGGAGTTCCACGAGATGGTTCAGGAACTAGTTCAGTACAGATTTTAAAGCCAATGTCAACTAGTTTCTCCCCTCAATAACACATCATAACAAATCTGCCCCAAATTTAGTATAATCGAATGCACAGAACAACAGTTTTTAACAGATATGTTTAAAGAGGAGAGAAATTTGGGTTTCATGAAAAAGATAACCTGCAGAACATAACCAAATACCAAAAAGATTTCTAGTTGGAAAATTTTGACAACTGTTGACCGAGATGAACTTTACGCACCGATTCCAATAAGGCATGTCTGCTGACCTTCAGGGTGACTTTGGAATGTGGTCTTTTCATATGTACCTGCCGAAGCTCTCGCTGGAAAAAGTTCACCTTGTCCTGAAAGGTCTCAGACCCTCCTGAGGAGCAATAAGATCCATCATGATTACAGCCTTATTACAAGACATCTGTGCAGGCCACCTCTACACCCTCAGGCACCCAGGGCAGCTGGAGTCGCTGCCTCCCCTATCAGAGTCCCTGTCTACCCTTACCTATGTTCTTATGGAGGGAGCGGATGAAAGTGGCCGCTAGGATGTTCCTCTCCTTACAGCTGAGCTCCACGGGGGGCTGAATGCCATCATCCACCACCAGTGTGAGGAGCTTATGGACAGGGTCAGGCCCAAGGTATGAAAACTAACAAAGGGAAAAAAAAAAGGAGTTAATCTATAAAACCCTCAAATTCAGCAAAAACCCTCCACATCTCTACCCTTCTGTACCAACCAACAAAAACAAGTTAAGCCTGTTTTCTCCAAGTGAGTACCAGGAGTACATCTCCTTGTTTCTCACCTCAGTACTCTACAATTCAAATTGCATTTTAAATTATTTGAGTCACAGAGACTGCCTTTAGTAAGGATCACAGGAAACACTACAACACCTTCCAACATAAAATACAAGAAGGATGAAACCAGTAAAGATATATAAAATAGAAAATGATTACCTGAAGAGGTCAGGCAAACTGGCTGGAGGAAAGTGATTTGCTTTAGATTCCAAAAGCTCAGAAAAGTTAAAATAAAAAAATTTTTAATGTACGAGAATACCGATTCTAAAAGAGTTAGCTTCAGCACACTGGGAGACCAAGCCTGGGCCAAGGTTACCAAACATGCTCTCCATTAACTTAGTCTCAGGGGCAAAAGGACACTGCTGAAGTACTCTGACTTGCTACAGACTCCCATTTCTGTAAGCACATGTCCTTCCAGAATTTCTAAATTCTTCATGCCATTTCGTGAGGAGATAACAACTCTTTCTTTATTTGGCAATGAATTCTATGTGCACAATGAGAACTTCCAAAAATACCAAAAGCCCTTCTAGGAAAAAAGAAACGGCTGAGACATTCGAGAGTTGAAGCCTGCTCGGCAAGAACTAAACCTGAGGTTCCACTTACTTTTGTTCCTGGGCACACTCGGAAGGTGTACAGGCGCCAGGGAATGATTTTCAGGTAGAACTCCTTCACTGAGAATTGCTGCAGGACCAACAGACAGAAAATAAAGTCATGATAAATAAAAAGGCTCTGTTTGGGCAGTATAATTCAAATATCAGAGTCCCCTAGCTACATAATGACCTTTTCCCTCTATGGACAAAGAGGGTAATTTAGTACTGAAATCAAATAAATAACATCAACTTTACCTTAAAACAGGTAAATTAAAAATATGACTCTGACAGGGGCTGGCCCCGTGGCCGAGTGGTTAAGTTCGCACGCTCCGCTGCAGGCGGCCCAGTGTTTCGTTGGTTCGAATCCTGGGCGCCGACATGGCACTGCTCATCAGACCACGCTGAGGCAGCGTCCCACATGCCACAACTAGAAGAACCCACAACGAAGAATACACAACTATGTACTGGGGGGCTTTGGGGAGAAAAAGGAAAAAATAAAATCTTTAAAAAAAAAAAAAAAAATGACTCTGACAATGCAATCTCACACAGAGACATTTCATAATCTTAATACTCAAAACCTCCTTCTGACAGGTGGGTGCTATTCAGACAGACTTCCTCCAAGTCAATGGACAGGGAGCACCAGTGGCCCATACCTACTGCTCTATCCCTATTTGAATGGTACCAAGGATTTGCTGGGGAGAAGGGGGTGGGGACAGGAGGGTGAGGGGAGTAGGGTGGAGTCTCATACAAAAAAGTGAATAAAAATCCCTTATGTAAGAAAAAAGAAAGGTCTCTTTATGCCATTTACAAAAAAGGAAAAGAATGCAATAATCATTTTTTAATTAAAAAAAACTATTGTCTGAACATGTAGTAGGTCAGATTTTTCCTTGATTTTTAAAAACTCTTCATTAAAGAAAATTTCAAACACTAAAGAATAAAAAACAATATAATGAACCCAACACCAGTTTCAACAATTATCAATTCATAGCCAACCTTGTTTCATCTATACCTCACCATTTCTCTCATTTCCATTCCCCAAGGCCAAATTAAGGATAGATTTTTAAATGATGAATGGTACACAGCAAAATGTTCTGAAGTAGAACAGAATTAGAACTCAGTTTTGGTTATGAGATTAAAGGAATGTAATGGGATGTTTCAAGAGTCTTATTTTTCTGAGGTCTGAATGAATAAGCAAAATACAAATACTGAGAAGAAAATCCCTAACACAAAGCGCCTCTGAGCTCAGGGGCCTTGGGAAGTTCACCTCCTTGTCTCTGCCAAAATTCTCTATTCCAATCCTGTAGCCTGATGGTGACATCCATTTACTACAGTTTCACAAATTACAGAATGAAAGATCAAATTGTTTCAAAACAGCACAAGGGGCCAACAGTAATTTTTATACTAGTGAGAAATTTTTAATGGTTAAAAGTAGCTTACTTTAAAACTCTAAGAGTCATGCCTTGAAAAATGTTCCCAGAAGCAATCAAAGGGCAGAACGCCACAGGTGCTCTAAAGTACCATGGCACACAGAATCTCGAGACAGAGATTTCTTCTAGTCCAAACCAAACATTTGCAGCAGAAGAGTTGGCACGATCTTCTGCTCAACTTTAAGCAGCCTCTCTTAGTATTCTAGAAACCCTCCAAGTCAATGATCTTGCCCTGATTCTCAGACTATTACTTTGTGGGTTCTGTTACCAAATACCAATTGCAAGCAGGCTCAGGAGGGGGTATTTTGAGGCAAGAATGGGAGTTCTAACCTTTGGGGACACATAGCAGTATACTTTCTTCGGTTTCTTCACCTTCTCAGGGGTGTGACACTCAGAGGGTGAATCTTCATCTTCTTCCTCAACAGCTGTGGAAGGCCGGCGCTGGGAAGAGCTCATGTGCATGGGTGGAAGGTGCCACGGTGTGCTGGTACAGTTGGTAGCATTATAAAGATAAGCCTCAAAATAAATGCTCACTCCTGAGGTGGACACATTGCGTTCAACAATATTCTTCTCATTCTCTGAAGTAGAACAAGGAATAAGGTTTAAAGTAGGAGTCATAGGAGAAAAAAAAAATTGCCCACCACTAGACAGTTAACCCACAGGACTCGAAGCCAAGTTTGGCTCAAATATCAAATGTCTGTGAGGTTGGTCAGAAGACTGCAGACACGCAAAGAACAAGTGACCTGGGAATAGGTCTAAATCACAGCTTTTCTTTCAACTTACCACTTAGGACAATAATGTCAAATTCGCCATTATTGATTGGCTGATTTTGGTATGAAATACAGGCATGGAAACAGCCGCGAGAATGCAGGGTGAGTCTCAAGAACACCTGGCAGGTCTGCCTGTTGGATGTCACTGACTTCTCAAATGAGACACCAGTGCTCTCTTCTTCTTGAGGACCAAGCTATAGGAGGAAAACAAAGCAACACTAAACATATATAATTTTCCCCATTTGCATGGCAATTTACTCTTTACAAAGAACTTCTCTATCTATAAGCTAATCTAACTCTCACAGTTACTAATGAGACAGTGAAGGAAGGAAGGAAGAGCAGCACAGAAGTTAGGGAGAAGGAAACAAGAGATGGAAGTGAATTAGGAAGGGTGAGAATGACAGAGAAAGGAACACACAGAGAAAGAAGCGAGGCTGCTTACCTCATGAATGGACAAACTGTAATTGTGCTCATCTCTCAAGGATGTGGAATTGTTGGTGGGGTTGTCATATTCATCTCGGGGCACTATTTGAAGGGTGTGTGGCTGCCCACAGGTCAACACAAGAGTAGAAAAATGGCACACTATTTTGGTCTTGGAAGGAACCACCATTCCTGGAACAAAGACAATGGAATTTAACGTTTAGAGAGGTGCTTTTCAGGGCACAAAGATCTGCTCAATCAGTGAGTCCTAGAGAGCTGGGTGCCTGCCCGATTCCTAGGGATAAACACCATTTGACGCTAAGAGAAAGAAAGAAAACAAGGAGATTAATTCAAATGAACTTTGGGGACTTATTTTAACAAATTCATAACCACTGGAAGCACTAAAAAAATGAGAAAAGAACTTGGAAAAAACAGAACTAAGAGTTACAGCTATCGTACCTCAAGTCCCACTGGGAACCTACAAGGGAGGCAGGTCTTAAAAATAAGTGCTGAACAATCGTAAAACAAAGAAACAAAAAACTCCAAAATATTTAGATACAAATCTAACAAAACATATACAAGAATTGTATGTTGAAAACTACAAAATGCTGATGAAAGAAATAAAAAAATGTCTAAATAAATTCAGAGGTGCACCATGTTTATGAATTGCGAGACTCAACACAGTAAAGAAGTAAATTCTCCCCAAACGATATACGGGTTTAATACAATTCTTATCAACATTTCAGCAAGATTTTTGTACATTTAGAAAATATTGTTCTAAAATTTATATGGAAAGGCAAAGGATCTAGAATAGCTAAAATAATTCTGAAAAAAAGTAAAGTGAGAAGAGTCAGTTTATCCAATTTCAAGACTTACTACATAGCTACAGTAATCAAGACTGAGGCATTGGTGGAGGGATAGACACATAGATCAATGGAAGAGAACAGAGAACCCAGAAATAGACTCCTACAAATATGCCCCACTGATCTTTGACAAAGGTGCAAAAGCAATGGAATGGTGGAAAGACAGCCTTTTCAACAACTGGTGCTGGAGCAACCAGATATCTGTAAGCAAAAAAATCACGAATCTTGGGGCTGGCCCTGTGGCAGGGTAGGTAAGTTCCGTGCACTCTGCTTCAGTGGTCCAGGTTCATGGGTTCAGATCCCAGGTGCAGATCTACACTACCCATCAGCCATGCTGTGGCAGTGACCCACATACAAAGTGGAGGAAAACTGGCACAGATATTAGCTCAGGGCTAATCTTCCTCAAGCAAAAAAAAAAGAAGAAGAAGAAGAAGAAGATTGGCAACAGCTATTAGTTCAGGCTGCATCTTCCTCAGCAAAAAAAAAAAAGAAAGAATGTTAACCCAATATATAAAAATTAACTAAGAATGGATTATGACCTTAAATATAAAATGTAAAACTAGGAGACTTTTAGAAAAAAAAAACACTGGAGAAAATCTTCAGGATCTAGGATTAGTCAAAGAGTTCTCAGATACCAAAAGTATAATCCATAAAAGGAAAAATTAACTGACTTTGTCAAAATTAAAAACTTTTGCTTTGTAAAAGACCCTATTAAGGGGATGAAAAGAAAAACTAAAGATTGAGAGAAAATATTTGCAAACTACATATGTAACAGAAGTCTAGTATGTAGAATACATAAAGAACTCTCAAAACTCAATAGTGAAAAACAAAAAACCCCAATTACAAATGGGCAAAAGACATATTACCAAAGAGGATACACAGATGGCAAATAAGCACAGGAAAAGATGTTCAACATTGTTAACCATCAGCGAAATGCAAATGAAAACCACCACACACACAGAATGACTAAAATAGAAAATAGTGACAATATCAAATGTTAGTGAAGATGTGAAAAAACTGGATCATCCAAACATTTCTGGTGAGAATATAAAATGCTGCAGGCACTCTGTAAAAGAGTTCAGCAGTTTCTTAAAAATACTAAGCGTGCAACTACCATATAACCTAGCAATTGCATTCCTGGGTATTTATACCAAAGAAATGAAAACATGTTTACACAAAAACCTGTACATGAATGCACATTGGTTTATTGATAATAGCCAAGAACTGGAAACAACCCAGATGTCCTTCAAATGGTGTATGGTTAAACAAACTATGGTACATTCACACCATGGAATACTACTCAGTGATAAAAAGGAACCAACTGTTGAAATACTCAACAACCTGGAGGACTCTCCAGAGAATTAGGCTGAGCGAAAAAAGGGTATGTAATCTTTGGTTATAAACTGTATAATTCCATTTATATAACATTCTTGAAATGACAAAATTATAGAAATGGAGAACAGATTAGTGGGCTGCCAGAGCTTAAGAAACAGGTGGGTTTTGTTGTTAGTGCTGTCAAGTCGAATCTGACTCCTAGCACTCCTGTATACAGCAGAGCGGAATGCTGCCCAGTTGGTCTTTTTGCGCCATCCTCTCACCTTCCAGCACTATATCAGACAATGCTCTGCTGCTATTTAGAGGATTTTCATGTCAATTTTTTTGGAAATGGGTGGCCAGGTGCTTCTCCCTAGTTTGTCCAGTCTGGAAGCTTCACTGAAAACTGTCCACCATGGGTGACCCTGCTGGTATTTGAAATACTGGTGGCATAGCTTTTAGCATCACAGCAACACACAGTCACCACAGTATGACAATGGACAGATGGGTAGGTGTGATGTCCTGACTGGGAAACAAACCCAGGCCATCAGGGTGAGAGCACAGAATCTTAACCACTGGACCACCAGGGCTCGCTAAAAGGTGGGTGGGGGAGGGAAAATGGATGTGGCTTTAAAAAGGAAACATGAAGGATCCTTATGGTGATGCAAATGTTCTGTATCTTGATTGTACCAAGGTAAACATGGCTGTGATATTGTACTTTAGTTTTGTAAGATGTTACCATTGGGGGAAACTGGGTCAAGGCTACACCAAATCTCTGTTTTATTTCTTACAATTGCATGAGGATATACAATTACAGTCATGTGCTGCATAATGACGTTTTGGTCAATAAGGGACGGCATATATGACGGTGGTCCCATAAGATTAGTACCATATGTGGCCTAGGTGAGTAGCAGGCTATACCATCTACATTTGCATAAGTACACTCCAGGATGTTCACACAATGACAAAATCAACTAACAACGCATTTCTCAGAAGACAGCCTCATTGTTAAGTGATGCATGACTATATCTCAGAGTTTAATTTTAGTTTAAAAATATAATAAATAGTTTAAAAATAAAAGGGCTGGTACATATTGTAAGGATATGAACTGTTCTCCAATGGTGGCAACAAAGTGGGGAGATGATAATTCATGTGTGAAGGAATCTGTGAGTGAGTCACTGGAGCAAAGGAGGAGACACATGAAGAAGGAGCTGGGTTGGGAGTCACCTTGTCCAGAGCCTTCCTTCCTAAGAGAAAGAAAGCTGAGGACCACTCAAGCAACGATATGCAAATCTTCATAAGGCCCCTCTCATGATGGTTTGACTCCAAAAGGTTCCCAAAGTCTTCTCATTTCTGTGGATACCAACCTGGCCACTATCTAATGACACCCTCAAAAGGAAGCCAAGGCAGGGCATACAGAGCAGACAGAATCTCAACAGACTAAAGAGATACGGTGCAGAAGCAGAAGTCAGATATTATAGTTTTAGGCTTTGAAGTCAGTGAGCATCTATCATCTGGCATAAAGGATATGAGGCAGGGAGAAAGTAGAGATAGAGGGCTCAACTCTTAGATACCAGAAGCTTAGGCAGACATTCTTCAGTGAGAAGTAAAATACATATTGGTAGCCAGGGTGGGATAAGGGTCAAGGTGCTTCTACTCGAAAAGGTTTCAAAAATCAGTAGAATTTACTTTTTGTCTATTCTGGCACCCTTACCCCTTAAGAACTTACCAGGCTGATGACCCAGCAATTCCACTGCTAAAGAAATGAAAACATATGTCCATACAAAAACTTGTACACAAAGGTTCATGGTAGCATTATTAATAGTAGACAAAAATGAAAATAACCCAAATGTCCATCAGCTGATGAATAGATAAATAAAATGTGGCACATCCATACAATCAATGCAGTATTATTTAGCAATAAAATGAAATCAAGTAGTGATTCATGCTACAACATGGATGAATCTTAATAGGACTATGCTAAGTGAAACAAGCCAGTCACAAAAGGCCACAGATTTTATGATTACACTTACATGAAACGTCTGGAGTAGGTAAATCTACAGAGGCAGTAGATTAGTGGTTACCTAGGGCTGGGGGGTTTGGCGAAAATGGGGAGTGACTGCTAATGGGTACAGGAATTCTTTTTGGGGTGATGAAAATACTCTAGAATTGACTGTAGTGATGGTTGCACAACTCTATGAATTTTAAGAAACATTTAACTGTATATTTTAAATGGATGAATTATATGGCATGTGAATTAATCTCAATAAAGGTGTTACTTAAACAAAAAAAGACAAAGGAAGGAAGGGATGAAAGGAGAGAAAGGAAGAAAGAAAGAAAAAAAGAACATACCAGGCTGAAAAATCTTGTAGTAGGGACTGTAGGCCACGTTTAATCCACCAAGCTTCACTGAGATTTCATAACGCCCAGCCTTGCGCACAGTGAAGGCCACCTTGACCACGTTGGAACTGGGCTCCTGCAGGACTTCCTGGGTCACTGGAATTTCCACTGCTAGTTCAACATGAGAGATGTGAACTCTCAGTCCCACAGGCCGATGTGCAGGGAAAGGCTGCCCGTTTTTGTAGAATAACTGCAGTGGGGAGCAGAGGGGCGGCACCCATTAGAGAACAGAGAGAAAAAACTGCTTCCTGTCTAATTCGAGAGAGTGTGGGCACACTGGAGGGAGCTGGCAAAGCCCAGTACCTGCCCGTTCCAACAGGCCTGCTCACAGACACAGAGAAAAACAAATTCTCTCCATGCTTCAAAGAAAACCATTATATCATGAACAAATTCTTAACCTTCTCAGAGGACAGAGAGAAAATATACATTGAATCAATTTCAACTTGACATTTTTGGAACCACAAGTGCTGCCTGCTCTGTCTCACCAGCCCTTTGTATTATATTATCACTGTTAACCCAAATGTAAAGGTAAGTCAGCGGGTCACATTGGCACTGAGTGAACCAAAGCACCAGGGAAGATGAGGGGAGTTCAGGCTATTGAGCCGAGCAGAATACTGCAGTGGAGAAGTCATCACAGGGGCGGCAAACTTTTCCTGTAAAGTGTCAGAGAGTAAATATTTTTGGCTTTGTGGGTCACACACAGCTATTGAACTGTGGTTAACCAACCACTCAAGTATGAAAGCAGCCATAAGCAATACAGGAAGATGAATGGGTATGGCTATGTCCCAATAAAACTGTATTTACAGAAACAAGAGGTGGGCGTGATTTGGCCCTCGGGCCAGTTTGCCAACCCCCATTCTACAATACCTAGTCTTTTCAGTAATATTTTTCTTATTTTGAGAAAGTAACATTAAGCTTTTATACATCTTCAAAGCTAAGCACTTATTAAACCAAAATGACAGAGAAATTCGTGACTCTTCAGATACTAACGATTCCCAAGTCCCTGGGAGAGACTGAAAAACCAGGGAAAATGTTAATATTCCTGGCCAGCACCACCAACAGACTGAACTGGGCTCTGGAAAGCAAGTGACTCAGAAACCCCAATGGGTATGGAGACAGAAACATTCCCTTACATGCACTCGGAAGGCCATGCTGTGGCCCACCTCATAGGGGTCCTTCCAATCCCAGGAGACTTTGCAAGACCGGGGATCCAGGTAATTTCCCCGCACGTAGTCATAAATAGTCCGGTCCCCTCGGCGCTCACGGTCCTCATTCTGGAGGAAGCTGACTACACGTGCGGCAAGCTCAAAGAGGAACTTAATTGTGAAGAAGAACGCAACCACAGACACTGTGATTCCACCTATGTAAAAGAGAGAACACATGTACCACCTGCCAGTTACACACTACAGCTTATGGAATAGGCTAGCCATCTCTCAAAAATTAAAGGAAACCAGGTTGAGATGGCAAAACGTCCAAAGACACACTAGACTGGGTCACTACCTCTGTGGGTGAAGAGAGGAACGTCTACACCAGGGGTTAGAGACTGTAGTCCTCCGGCCAAATCCCACCCACTGACTGTTTTTGTAAATAAAGTTCTACTGGAACACAGCCCCACCTACGCATTTACACCCTGTCTAGGGCTGCTTTTTGCCCTACAGTGGCAGAGTTCAGTAGTTGTGACAGAGACTGTACAGCCTAGGAGGCTAAAAATATTTACTATTTGGCCCTTTACAGAAAAAGTTTGCCAATGCTCATTCTATACCATGGACCACATAAAATGGCCCGCCCCCACCTTCCTGCACATGCTGGGCCCTCACAGTGGTAGCAAAAAGAATGCGGCTTCTAGTCACTCCATTTGAAAGTCTTCCCTTCCCTTATCCACTTGGCAAAAGCCCTCCCCAATCCCCACCAGATTTAAGGGTTCCCTCTTCTGGGCTCCCTCAAAGTCCTGTGCATTCATTTACTATAACTTTTCTCCCCCTCGAGAATATCTCCCCTCATGTTATGAACTTCCTAAAGGCAGACTTTTGCGTTATTCGACTTTGACTTGGCAGGAAACACTGTCTGGCACTGACTATAATTACTCAGTAAATATTTCCCAAACAAATGAATTCCACTGCCAGCTATGTGAAGGTATATTCTGGCATGACTGGAAATATTTCTAAGTCTATTTTCAAGGGGAAAGGGGGAGGACACGGAGGCAAAAGGGATGTAAGCAACCCTAATAAAAAGACAATAAAGAGAGCTCACTCATAACGTACCAATAACGTAAAACATCAGGTCCCTTCAACGCCGACAGACAGCCCAGGATCACAGCTGCAGCTGCAAAAGAAAACTTTGGTTTAGTTTTTCCTCCCACTCTCCTTATAGCCATCTCAGAGAGAGAAAAAGGAGAGCGTATGGCTTGAGCCAACTGTCTCCAGCCTTACTATCCCTGTCCTCTCTCTCTAACTTGACAGGTGCCCTACAACATATTTCAGAGAAAGAGAATGCATCATTACCCCTAAAGACTTCCAATCTACTGACCACCCTAGGAATACCACAAACAGCCACTTGCTTTATTGCTAATTACAAAACACAATAACATGGTTTTCATCTTCTTAGATCCAGGGCCCCAAGACAGTTTCCCTCCCCCACACAAAGTGGTGCTAATTAACACAAGCCAAGAGGATAATGGAGTCGCTCTCCCTGTATATTTGCCTTCTGGAAGTAATTCATCTAAATAGAAATAGTTATATAAAATGTGGATTTTTAAAAGCAAGTATTATTACCATCATGTTGGCATTATGTAATTAAAATGAACTCTGGGTCATCCCAATAATAAGCAGTGGGCATATAAGAGAAGTCATTTCTGCTGTTACCAGTCAGACGAACTAATGAGCCCTGTGGAAGATGAACTTAGCAGAAAGGCCAAGGAGAGGAACAAAAGGAGGAGACTGTACTTCTCATCCTAAGTGATACCTGCCAAGGTCAGAACAATTCAAACAGGGGCCAAAGTTTGAGGGGAAACTTTCACCGTTATTAAACTTATTTCCAGAATGAGATTTCAATCTTCATTACCCATTTGAACCACCCAAGGTACTGCCAAGGAAAACTGCAGTGTATACTGATGTTCATATCTAATCATTGAGTTTTGACCTTAGTATAGGCTATACAGGTTCTCCATTCTACACTTCACTGAATTCATTCTTTCTTTTCAAGTTAATATATATTAAGGTATCAATGTTATCTCAACTCAGCAGCTTTTATCACTACCAGAATATTACTTACAGACAAGACAGTTGAAAATTTCTAGGCTCAGATTTGGGAGGGACCAAAACAACTTTTTTTTTTTTACAAGGTGTGCTTTTATGTCTAATAGTGCCAGAAAAATTTAAGAGGGAGACAGAAAGTGGCCATTAGTTCCCTTGATAACGTACCCAATGGAATTCATAGAGAGTAGGTAATTTGAGGAATGACCATGCCAAGTTTCATAGAAATCCCTATTTAGCCTGGTGTCTAAAGTCCAACCAGAAAGGAAATCCACAGAGCAAACATTAGCACTGTCAATACACATGGATTAAGCTGCTCCCCAAAGGGTCTATTATAAAGAGACAATATACAGACATCAAATTTGGGATTACAACTACTGAGCCTCCTTCCCAAACAAGTATCTCACCTCCTGGGACCCTACACTGAAAAGCTGCTATCATGTCTCAAAAAGCATCTGTCTGTGCCTTACTGGATGTGCTGGATGACTTGGTAGGAGCAAAACCGGCAGTTCAACTATCTTATGGACTCCCTCAGTTGGATGCCATCCAATCTGATCCTGGATGTGAAAATTTGATCCTCAGCGAAGTCAGCATTCAGCAGAAAATGAAATATATGTGGCTGATGTTACAGGACTTGTGGTCTCAAGTCTCTCGCTCATTGGAGGAAAAAGAGCAATGCTGAATTTATGGTACATGTCATGAGGGCTGGGAAAATTCCTATGTGTTATCTCTGACAACCACAACAACTTCTTCTGAGGGGCAGCTGACAAGCAGTAAGGCCCAGGGCTACAACTAACTATGTGACCAATCTGGCTTCAGAATCCTCATTGCTATAAAGAGTTGAGATTTAATAATTTCTATGGCACCATCTCCTTTAGTGTGATAGGACTTCAATATAAGTTCCCACAGCCATCAAGACCCTAAAATCAAACAGTATAACAAAGAGTGTAATAAAGAAGATGAGGGCATGGACTCTAGAACTAGACTACCCGGGTTTAAGCCCATTCTCCACAACTCACAGTGTGAGCCTGGACTAGATATTTACCATGTCTATAAAGTGCCAGCTTCCTTAACTGTCAAATGGGGATAATACCTGTATGTATCTCATAGACGTGTTGTGAGGATTAAATGAGTTAGCACACGTAAACAGGCCAGAATAGTGCCTGGCACACAGTGAGTTCTCAGTTTTAATTATTATCATAATTATTATCAATACTAACAGCAGCATCACTATACTACTCCTTCACTTCAGAGGCAAGGAAACAAGGAATCTCTCTACTGGCCCACACTTTCTTCAATGGGAAATGCATTAGAATTATAAAAGGCATAGCTTCTCTTACAGTACTTCAAATCTCTGCCTGTGTGGTAGTTCTCTACAGTATTCTAATTTCAAGTCTGAAAATTTTTATAATGAAGAGTTAAAATTCATCCTAAAATAATTCATCCAACAAATATTGAGTACCTCCTTAATGTGTTAGGTACTGAGGAAAGTGTCAAACAGCCACAGTCTCAGTCCTCATGAAGCTGGCAGCAATGAGCTTGACATTGTTGAGTCCTTGTCCATTTTTTCCCACCCACTTAGTTCTCAACCAAATCATCAATACTAATCTAGATCACCTAGCCCTTTTCTAATAGGTCAATTCTACATTTCTACTCCAATTCCCTTTATTATTTAAAACTCAGCATACCAATTACTACTTTTTTCCAAACAACTCTCCTCTTCTCCTTGAAACCTCCTTGTGACCAGGGAATTAGCTCTGTCAATTCATCACTCATTGATTTGACCTTTACAAAATGTCCCACTTCTCTACAATAGCTCTCAAAAACCTCCCCAACAAAATTTACTCATCTCTCAATTTTACCCATGGTCACATTTTGAACTTGCCTTCCTTCCACATTTTCCCCTTTCTTATTCTTCCTGAATGATGTCACAAAGCCTCCCTATCTTTGGCACTCAAATCACTGTTATTCTAGATTTCACTTCTGTTCTGTAGGCATTTTCTGTCCTCTTACTGACCCTGTCGGGGCTCGCTCTGCTCTGTCTCTGCTCCCATCCCCAGCCACAACATTCTCCTTGGCCCCATCTCCCACCTTACCTTGTTATTCATCCTATGATCTATGCGAATCAGATCCTTTACACTTTTACACAAAACCTCTGAAATGTCCCATCTCCATACCTTTGCAAAAGTCATTTCCTCTGCCTAGACTATCCTCTCCCCTCTCAGTCTCTACCCACGGAAAATCTCCTAACCCTAAAGTCTAGGCAAGATCCTATATCTCCCCTCCCTGAAATCATCCCTGAGCCTCAATTTAGAAATTCCTCCCCTCCTCTGAATTCCCACACTGCTTTGTTATGATGTATCTTGTAGCACTTTCATTTCAGTCCCTTGTTTGTTTTATTTTCCATTTCAGAGTGGTAAATAACATGAGGCAAAGGCTAGTCTTAAAAATTCTCCACAGCATCCAACATAACTATATATAGTAATTGCAATAAATATGAATAAAATATCTGAATGGATATGGTCAAACGTCTGTTCTTTTCTTTGCCCAGCATGCCTACAAATCAGGAATTTTTCACATGGGACCTTCCTTTTAGATACAGTTTTTAAAGACTTCTCTAATTAGCAGTATATTCACTGAGCCAAGGGTTATAAGCTCTTCAGACCAATTCAATTCAACAAGTATGTATCAAATACCCACGCTAGAGTCATGGGTTCTCATGTACCACATGGTATCCAGTTTTATGGTCCTATCTTTCTAATCTTGATCTTTAATTTTTTTACAACAGTTTCTGTAGCACTCTCCACTTTCGGTTGCTCACACTTCTTCATAAAATTATTTTGGAACTCTTCCTGAGTCTAAGTCAAGCACAAAGAAGCCTCTGCCATACTATTTCACGCAATTCAGCTACATGAGTATTTTGTTTGTTTTCAAGTTCATCTCTTTAGTGTTCTTGCCCTTATATAATTCAGCAGATGTGATATTCTAAGCTAGCAGAATAAATGTAGTCGTAGTAAAGTAATACTCACTACCCCCTTATTGAGCCATTTATGTAGGCAAAACACTGCACTTAGTGCTTATATAAGTTAGCCTAAATAACTGCCACCATAACAACTTGGTGAAATAAGCACTGTTATTCTCATTTTACAGATTGAAAAAAAAAAGCTGGGCACGGAAAAGTTAACTTGCTGAACATCTCCCAGCTGGTTAAGTGACAGAGCTGAGACTCAAGCCAGTGTCTGACTCTGAAGCCCAACGTTCTTAATCTCATACAACACTGAATCGTGAAAAAGAATGGAGTCACAGGGATACCGAAGAATTTGGGAAGAGAAAAGATTTAAGAAAAGAGGTAAAAGAATGTATGAAAAACATTACCCAATCTTACTGTGAGGAAACTCACCATGAGGCTAAAATTAGAAAGATAAACGCCTATGGCCATTTTTTTAATCTTTTGAAATAAAAAGAAAGCATGACAAAGGAAAATGGAATGCAGTACCAATTATCTAAAACGAAAATATCACTTGCTTACTAAAAGATCCCGGGCAAGTTGCTTAACACTACAGCACTTTGGCTTACACTGCCTACAAAAGGGGAGAGGAAGGCAGAAGTACTTGAAAACATCTGTCTCAAGGGAATGTTAGAAAGTGGACCAACATACATATTCTAAAACTTTTTGCTTTTTTAGGAGTATAAAGATTTAAAATTACAATATGAAATAAACTTTAGCCCTAACATTGAAGATCAGTTGTGAAAAAGTCATTTCCCAGAAATGAAGAATTGATTTCTTCATACTCGAAGCTGTCCTGCTGGGCAGGGTGGGATGGGGTAGGGTGGGGAGAAGGGAATCCATTCTAACTCAACTGCACACTTCAACAGCTATCCCTTGCTAAAAAGGCTTAAGAACCAGTTACTGAGTCCATGTTCTGCACATCCCAATAACAAGTGAGTCTTAACTAGTCTATTGCCTTACCTTTAAACGAGGGCCCATGTTCTGAGGACGGAGTGCAGCACTCCTATTCACCAAAGCGGGTAATTTTTGGCCCCTTTCACGTTGTCTTCCAACTTCCACAAGAAAGAAAATAGCCACAAGGTCAACAGAAAGTGTCTGTCCATCAGATTTTCAGTGATGGTGTGTCACAGAAGCAGAGGGTCAGTGTTTCTGGAGTGAACTGGATGAATTCCAAGGTGGAGAAACACGGCCCCAAAATATATCATCCCTGGACTTCTCTCTAGTGCAGGGTGCAATCAACTGCCAAAGGACCCATCTGTTCTGCTGTCTCAGGAGCCTACCCTACAAAGGAAAAACGAGTCAGTGGAAGAGGTTTTTATTTCTCAAAGAGAATCCCCAGGAAACCACAAAGAAGGGGTAGAACTGGCAGTGGAAACCCTGGGACACTAAAAATAACTAAGTGCAGGTACATTGACCAAGTTTTCTCAATTGTAACTCCACAAGGAAAGTCAAGTGGCAATCTCACTGCCTTAACTGTGTCCCCCTCCAGAAAGAAGCTCCAGAATTTCAGTTGGTTCCAACCCTTCAGTAGAAGCAAACTCGAGCACAGATTTAGAGTAAGCCTCATCAAAACCACATGCTCAGTTTCAGTTTAATGGGGCTGGAGCACAGGGTCTGGCAACACGGTGAAGAGAAATGAGACGAGGACAAGTGAGGCCAGGTTACAGGGCACCTTGTGTGCTATGATAAGGAATTAGGACAATATTCAGTTGCAAAGGGGAAACCACCAAAGAGCTTTTAAAATCTAATCTATCAGCCTTTGCAGTCTGCTCCCTTTGTGCCCATGTATGCACTTCCAAGACACAGTTAAACAATGCTGATTTTATCTTTAAACAGTAAAATTTGTACTATGAGTGAGGGAAAAAAATCTGACCTTTCAAGATAAAGTCACTAAGTAATAAAGTTCAGTAAAGTCAGGCTGTAACTCAAAGATATTCATGAACTAAATGTAGCAGAAAGGGGGTCATGGCAAGGCATACATAAACAGCTACCATAAAATACATGAGAAGAGACTAGTAATCACGAAAAGAGACAGCCTCTTTCCACACGGCAGGAACTGTTCCCAATGCTTCATATGTATTAACTCACAATCCCAAGACATAGACACAATTTTCCCTATTTGACAGATGAGGAAACTGAGGCACTTTCTCAAGATTACGCACAATAAGTAGTAGAGTTGAGTCAACCCAGACAACCTGAACCCAGAATCCATGCTTTCTTTTTCTTTTTCTCTTTTTGTGAGGAAGATTGTCGCTGAGCTAACATCTGTGCCAATCTTCCTCTGTTTTATGTGGGATGCCGCCACAGCATAGAGTGACAAGCAGTGCAAGGTCCACGCCCAGGATCCAAACCTGCAAACCCCAGGCCACTGAAGCGGAGCACGTGAACTTAACCACTACACCACTGGGCTGACCCTCAGAATCCATGCTTTTAATAACTCCTCTACTGCCTCTCTACATGGGAAAGTGAGAATAAAAACCACAGAAGGCTAATAAGAGCAGAAGAGAAGAATAAGTAGAGGCCAGCAGATCAAACACGTTGGCAAACTTTTATAATTAAAAATAAATAAGTGTATGTATTTATTTTAAAATATGGTGACAGACTTGCCAAGTACATGAGCCAAAACCTGGGTCAGCTAGCAATTGGAACCAGCTTAAAGGATCCACAAACAAGAGAAGACTTACATAAACTATAAGAGATTCGTTAGAATGCTATATAAGCATTTTTAAAACGACACTTTTAAAGAATAACAACAGACGGAATTGCTCACAAATAAAATGTTACATGAAAAAACAAGCACAAAATTATTTGCATAGCATAAGCCTAATTTTTTAAATATTACATTACATAAAGAAGACTGGAAGAAACAACATAAAAATGTTAATAGTGGTCATTTCTTTGTGTATGGAATTGTAAATAATTTTGATTTTCCACCTGTACCTTTTAGTGTTTTCCAAATTCTTCATGATGCAAGAACATATAAAAAGTTCCTATTTCTAAAGAATATTTTTTTTCTAAAAAAGTGACAGAATAGGCAAGTTATCCTTTTTTCACATACGGAAACAGTATTAAAAAATTAGCTAAAGACACTAGAATGTACAATTTTTATTTCTATTTATTGTGATCTTAGTGGGTCTCCAACCCTGCGTTGAGCCATTTGATTATTAAATCAAATAACTCTAGTTCTAAATTCATCTTGACTGTGCCCCACCATGAACTACCATGCTTACCCGTCCCCCCACCCCCACAAAAATTTCCGTGTCTCTAGTGAGCTTCAAGACTCAACTCAAGTACCACCCTCTTTCCTGGTCCAATTGCCAGGCCCCTCTGAGGGCTCCCCCTACACCGGGCAGAACCAATCACTTCTTCATTTCTAATAATTCTATGCTGAAGATCCTCTATTAGACCATTTATTAGTCTGTATTGTAATTATTTGTTTATACAGTATTCTCTCCTAATGGACTGTGGGCTCCCTGAGGACACTGACTGGCTCTTACTCATCTTTGCCTTCTAGTGGCTAGTATCTGGTGTTCAGAGTCTCTCTCAGAGCCTGTACTTTCACAAGTTCCCCAAGTGAATTCTAATGCATGTTAAAGCTTGAGAAGCGTGGTCTAGACTAGAGCAGTCCGCCTGAGAAGGGACCCAATATTCTGCGTCTCTATCAAGCTCACAGATAATGCTGATGCTGCTGGTCTGCAGACCCTGCTTTCAGGAGCAACGGTCTAGAGCAGGAGTTGGCTAACTACAGCCTGCTGGCCAAATCCAGACAGCCGCCTGTTTTTGTAAAAAAAAAAAAAAAAAAAAAGAAATTGTAAAAAAAGAATGAACACAGCCAATTCGCTTGTTTACATATTGTCTATGACCGCTTTTGCACTACAAGACCAGAGTTGAGCAGTTGCAGCAGAGACATATGGCCTGCAAAGCTTTCCTACCTGACCCTTTACAAAAAACGTTAACCAATCTGGCATGGAGGTTTTAGTCTTAAAGCTATATAACTGCTTTGTATAAATGAACTCATTTTTATGAATCAAAAAAGCATAAAATCATTTTCTTCCAGTTCTATCATCCCCTCTTAGGAAAAGAGCTACAAAACCTGCAACATTATGCAAATATTTCTCCTGGCTAATTTCAACTGTTATTTAAAAGCTTTATGCCTCCCATACCCTGAGTAGGAATTTTATACAATCATTTCCCAAAGTACGTGTTTCATACAATCATGCTTGCGTTTCATCAAGGCTATAATTTCCTAAAACCAGTACCTCAGTGACAAAACACTATATTTGGGTTTCCAAAATTATTAGAATACATACCACTGACTGAGTCTCTACTTTTAAAGTGCTATTGTAAAAAGCCATGAAAAAAATGACGTGAAAGTCCACTTCAGAACTCTGGTGAACAAAGAGGTAGTGGCAGCACATATGAGTTCCAAATATCACCCACTGAGTTCCACAAAACCAGAGAGGACAAAAGAAAGACGTTGGCTTTGTAAGACATAGGCTCCAGAGTCTCTCCAGAAGCACCAGCCACAAGTCCAGGAATATCAAATTTAAAAAACAGGTAATTCAATTAGGAAAAGCCCCACAGGTTAGAGTGGTCTAACTAAGGAGGTTCCAGGAAATAAAGTGCACCCTCAGATACTTTAGATATTAAATAGTTTACATTTTCCTGTGCTTAATTTCACCCTTGGTTTATTCTCCCCACTCTAAAATCTCAACATAAAAGACTACCTCCCCCATCAAGTTTATGCTCTTGAGATATTTATACAGTTGTGTATTCCTGCTATCTCGGTTCAGCCAAGTTATACGGTTTCATTTGTATTCTTTTCTCATCAGTCAGCCCCTCCAGTCTCTTAATCATTCCTGTGGGTCTTCTGTGAACTCTCTCCAGCTGGTCCCCAGTGATCTGGTAATGAGGTGCCTCCAACTGACTGCAGCCTTCCAGAAACAGCCTTGTTAGTCAGAACAGGATGAGCTCACCCTCCTCGGTTCCATGACATAATACTCCTTCGTAGACAATCCTCCAAATCACAGAAAGCTACAATGCTGCCATATTAGACTATAACCCCATTCCACGCTTCCCAGATTTGGGCACTGGGGCATGCCAGAATGTGCTAGATGCCAGAGGATAAATGACACAGGTTCCTGCTACAGCTAGTTACTAGAGGATGAGGTGAGTGAGGTGAAAAAAGTATTTTCATGTTAAAACAAACTCATAGATAATAAAATGGAATGCAAAATATGCATGAATTTCTAAAGATAAAACATGGGAACGTTCAAAATATTCATGGATATTTTGTAATTAAATCAGAAAGGCTGCTTGGGGCTCTGCTCCCAGCTCCCAAGGGTTACATACCCATTATCCTCTAACACTAGCGGTGTTTGAGCTCAAAAGCACTACAACTCCCACTCAACTACTGTTCTATTAACCCCATTATCCCCATCCCATAAACTCACATTTTAAATAAAACTTTGCTTTTCTATAAAAAACTTTATGTTTTAGCAAATTCACTATCAACATCTTTAGGTTCTTCTGTATCATTCATTATTCATTCATTTCATATTACTTGAGCATCTGCTGCATGCCAGAATGTGTGCTAAAAGCTAAAGTCACAAGGATAAATAAGACAGGGTCTTTTCTTAACCTTGATGAACTATGTCCAACACGGGAGACGGACAATAACAGGTGGCAAGCAACACAAATGAGGAATAAATGATGTGTGGAGGGGAAGGAAGGAAAGCGGTAACTGCCTGAGAGAGTGGAGAAGTCTTCACAGAAGAGAGAACAGTGTTACTTAAGAATGAGTAAGCATTCGCAAGGCAGAAAAAAAAGGACTAAGATCCTCGGCAGAAAGAACAGCACAGGCAAAAGTACTGAGTCAAGAAAGGGAGTGATGAGAAGTTCAGCATTATGAAAGCAAAGTGTTCAGAAAGACCATCTGGGGCCAAACTAGGGTGACTGACTCTAAGTACAGTACAGTGTAGCGGTCAAGAGCATGACCTTCCTACTGAGTGATCTTGGACTAGCTACTTCTCTGTAGCTGCCTCAGATATAAAATGGAGATACACTGAGAAAAGGAAGGAATTCAGCTGCTCTTGGGGAGCAAGACTTGGAGTTTAAGGGAAGGGAGGGCTGGGTGAGACTGGAAACTAGACCCAGGTGGCTTGGTACTGCAGGAGTTCCTCGGGGGAGACAGCTCTATGTGCAAACCAGGCCCCTGAGTAGCTGGGTTATGATGGTGGTTTGTACCCAGGCCACGGCAGCTCAACCCACAATAAATGAGGAAGATGGCCGTGAGTGCATTTGAGGGACAAACTGGATTCCCAGAGAAATCCCATGTGGAAACAATGACAGCAACAATCCAAAATACTAAGTTTCCTGGGTTTTTCCAAGTACGTATGATGATAAGAACAAGAATCCACCTTTACTGAGAACTTACTATATGCCAGAACTATTCGAAGTGCTTCATGTACTATCTCATTTAACTCACATCAACCATATAAGGTAACCACATTATTATCCATACTTTATAGATTAGGAACCAGAGGCGCAGAGAGCTAAAGTAACTTGCCTATAGTCACTCAGCTGACAACTGAAAGAGCCAGGCAATGTGATTCCAGAGCCTACACTCTTAACCAGGAATACTGAGGTAACAAGAACCTCAAAAAGGAACAAAAGATATTCTTGGGATAGGAAGAATGACAGCTCAGCAATACTGAATTTGGAAATTTAAAGGAATATGACTTCACTTTAGACTTTAAGTAACAACAGAAAAACAAGAGATTATTTTTAACTAAGGGAGTAAGAGGATCACACATTTTAAAAGAAGTAACTCTAAGGACAATATGACAGAGACTCTGAAAAGGACAGACCAATAGCTGAGAGAGAGGATACTGGTCCAAGGGAGCAGCGAGACGCTGCCACGATGGAGCAGGAGAGGCTAGAGTGTGCTTCACTTCTATCAGAAGTCACAGGACCAGTGACCTGTGAGGCCGAAAAGATCAAAGAGAACAAGAAGCCAAGGACAAACCACTTGGGAGCCTCATGAATGGTGGTGGAGAATTGAGGCAGAGCAAACATGGAGGGAAAGATAATGAGTACAGACTGAACATGTTAAGTTTACGGTGTCTATAGGATATCCAGGTGAGTATATCCACAGGACAAATGGAAATAAGGATCTGAAGCCATAGAGATCCCAGTATCCTGGGGTCAGTTAAGACTTGCGGAATGGAAAAAGACTGCTGTGGAAAGCAGGTAGACCAAGAAAAGGCTAATTATAGAACCCTGAGAGGATCAACCTTAAATGTCCTGACTTCCCCCCAGGAAAAGAGGAGCTAGCAAAGAAGAATGGAAGAAACAATGAGAGACGAGGAGAAAAATTGTAAAAGTAGTTTATTGGAGCCAAAAGGAAGTTTCTAGAAACTGGTGGTCAATAGTATTAGATTGGGTAAAGATTTAGCCCAGATGGGGGATTCAAAATCAGCCCCAGTTTTTTTCCCTTAGTTAATCAGAACTCTAATTCTCTGATCTAGCAACTTCTTCAAATAAAATGTCTCATTTCCATCAATTTTCATTAATATTAACCTAAACTTGACCCAACACTGATAACTATGATAACTAGTAAGCTCTTTGCAACTCAATTCAGTGATACTATTATTTCAAATTTATTTTTTAATTTGTTTGCTTGTTTTTGGTGAGGAAGATTGGCCATGAGCTGACATCTATGCCCATCTCCCTTTTTTTTTTTTTGAGGAAGATTAGCCCTGAGCTAACTGCTGCCAATCCTCCTCTTTTTGCTGAGGAAGACTGGCCCTAAGCTAACATCCATGCTCATCTTCCTCTACTTTATACGTGGGACACCTACCACAGCGTGGCTTGACAAGTGGTGCCATGTCCGCACCTGGGATCTGAACCGGCGAACCCTGGGCCGCTGAAGCGGAACATGCGCACTTAACTGCTGTGCCACCAGGCCAGCCCCCATCTTCCTCTATTTTTTTTCTACGTGGGACGCTGCCACAGCATAGCTTGATGAGTGGTGTAGGTCTGCACCCGGATCCGAACCTTCGAACTCTGGACCACCAAAGCAGAGTACGCCAAACTCAACCACTACGCTGGTCCCTATTTTGAAATTATTTTAATGCCTATAATAATGTCAGATCTAAACTAATATGAATCCACTCTCTAATCCTGCATAAATCACTGGCAAAAAAAAAAAAAAAAACTTGTCAAAATCAGCTTTATTGAGGTATAGTTTATACAGAGTAAAAGTCACCAATTTAAAGTACACAATTAGAGTTTTGACAACTGTATAAGGTTATGATACGAAACACATGCATGATACAGAACATTTCATCATCCCAAAAAGTTCCCTCATGATCTTCTGCAGTCAGTCCCTCTCCTCCAACTCCCTGCACAACCAGTGATGTGCTTTCTTTCACTATAGTTTGTCTTTTACAGGACACCATAGGACATCATATACAAAATTGGTCTTCTGTGTGTGACCTAACACTTTTGAGCTGCATACATGTTGTTACATGTATCAGTAGTTCATTCTTCTTTATTGCTCAGTAGTAGTCCATTATATGGACATACGACAATTTGTTTATCCATTCACCACCAGATGAAGGGTGTTTGGCTTCTATGCAGTTTGGGGCTGTTACATAAAGCTGCTACGAATGTTCAAGTATAAGTCTTGAGCAGACACAAGTTTTCATTTCTCTTGGGTAAATAGCTAAGAGTAGGATTGTTGCATCATATGGTAAGCATATATTTAACTTGTAAGAAACTGACAAACTGTTTTCCAAAGCAGCTGTAGCATCTTGCATTTCCACCAGCAATGTATGAGGAACTCCAGTTGCTCAACATCTGTCAACACTTGGTATCATCAATCATTTAAATTTTACCCATTCTAATAGGTGTGAAGTGACATCCCATTATGGTTTTAATTTGCATTTCCCTAAGGACTAAAATATTCAGTATCTTTTCACATGCCTATTGGCTATTAGTAAAGCTTCTTTGTTATCCAAATCTTTTGCTGTTTTTAAAAATTGAGCTGTCTTTTTACTATTGAGTTGTAAGACCTTTATTAGATATATGTTTGGTACATATTTCCGTGGCTTGCTTTTTCACTCTTAACTGTGTTGTTTAAAGAATAAAAGTTTCTAATTTTGATGAAATCCAACTTACCAATCTTCTTCCTTGATAGTTTGTGTTTTTTGTGTCCTATTTTAAAATATCTTTGCCTAACTCAAGGTCACAAAGATTTTCTTCTGTTTTCTTCTAGAAGTTTTATCTAAAAGTTTCACATGAGAAAATCTCTCATCAAACTTTTAACAAGATTTTTTTTAAACTCCTGCATTCCATTTATCTCATAATTAGTCACTCAGTTTTATTATCCCTTTGTTTCTTTCAAGTTCAACTTTCCACATTACCAAGCACTATTTAAGCTACAGTCTATTTTAGAATTTGGAAAGATTTTTATCTTTTAACAGATTTTCCCCTTCTTCAACCTTTTAAATGGCATTTCTAAATGCAGACAAGGTTTTATTCCCTCAGATCTCCTCAAAGTGACATAAAACCTCTGGATCCCATAAAACCTCTGACATAAAACACCACCGCCAAAATTCAAAAACCCAGAGAATACACCTTCTGGTTAAGACAGGGACAACGAACTATTTACCTTTCTGGTTTTAAAGATAAGCTTTTATAAGATCATTTTTACCATATTGAGTTACTCTAACCTGGGAGGAGGCTAGAGAAAGTTATCTTATTCACTGGTTAAAAAAAAAGTTTAGGCTTATAAAAGTTAAGCTGATCAAGAGGATATGAACAGACATTTCTCCAAAGAAGATATACAGATGGCCAAGAGGCACATGAAAAGATGTTCGACATCACTAATGCTCAAGGAAATGCAAATCAAAACTACACTTAGATATCACCTTACACTCATTAGAATGGCTATAATCACTAAGACAAAAAATAAATGTCAGAGAGGATGCGGAAAAAAGGGAACCCTCATACACTGCTGGTGAGAATGCAAACTGGTGCAGCCACTATGGAAAACAGTATGGAGATTCCTCAAAAAATTAAAAATAGAAATACCACATGGCCCAGCTATTCCACTATTGGGTATTTATCCAAAGAACTTGAAATCAACAATACAAAGAGCCTTTGCACCCCTATGTTCACTGCAGCATTATTCACCTTAGCCAAGATGTGGAAGCAACCCAAGTGCCCATTAACTGATGAATGGATAAAGAAGATGTGGTATATATATATATACAATGGAATGCTACTCAGCCATAAAAAAGACAAAATGATCCTATTTGCAACAAGATGGATAGATCTTGAGGGTATTATGTTAAGCGAGATAAGCCAGACAGAGAAAGACAAACACCCTATGATTTCCCTCATATGTGAAAGATAAACAAATACGTGGACAAAGAGAACACATTAGTGGTTACCAGAGGTGAAGAGGGTTGGGGGTGGGCATATGGGGTAAAGAGGCACATATATATGGTGACCGACAAATAATAATGTACAACTGAAATTTCATAATGTTATCAACTATTATGACCTCAACAAGAAAAAATTTACTTAAAACATTTTTTAAAAAGTGAAGCTAAGACAAAAGTAATTCTACATTTCTTAACTCAATTTGGATTCTCTCTATAGCACCTTTTGAAACAAGCCAGAGTTCTTCAGACTCGAAATGAAACGAATAGAATACACGAAGGCATAATTTAGATTCAATTGCCCCCTGGAATAGTTTGCCGTTGTCAGCACAGTCCAGAGAAAGTAGCAGAAAGGTATTCAAAGCTAATGTGAGCAAAACAGGGAGAAGTGACAATTATCACTGCTCATTTTGTAACTTCCTGAGATGTGTGGAGAAAAACAAAATAGGCAACTAGCTTATCTATGCCCCTATCACAGTCTTTACTCTAAATCAAGAGAATAGCAGCTTTGATTTACAACTCTTCCATCTTGATGTTTTTTCTGTTTACCAAACTGACTTTGCTGTGCCCAATCCACAGAATTAGGACAGGCCCCTGTGTTCCCATACCATGGCAGCTTTTATGCTTAGGTGACCCTGGGCCACTGAATCTTGGCTATTAAGGAAAATTTTAAAACTAATTCTCTGAATCTGACAAGCCGTCTCCCTCAATAAGTCTAGGAAGTTGTTATTTCATTAACTGTGCATGAAGTGGCAGGCAAACGGCCAGATCGACAGCCCAGTGGGGTAGAATTGGAATTGTCACCCACGTACTTAAAAAGCTAACAAAACTTCTACCTCTACTACCATCCATACTTTCTATTCTACTCTTATTTTAAAGGAAAACAAATTATATAATCAGAAGGAAGAACAACCTTAAATGAGCATTTTATAGTTCTTTGTTTATGATTCCAGGAAGAAAAACTCAACTAGCCACGGAAACGGCAACCTAAGACAGCTCACTTTGAAACCCAATACTTATGATATTCAAAACAAAACTTCTGTTGATCTAATAATCAATGTTACCAAACAAGGATTCATTAATTTCTTCATATGTGTATTAAGAACCTATTATTATATGCCAAGCAATACGTTGGGCCCTGAGGACTCCAAAATGAGTAAGATAGTCCCTGACCCCTTAGAAACATACAGTTTAGTAAAGAAGACAGATAAGTAAATAATTGGTGATAGCTTCACATAGCAAAATCTATGAGGTGAGCACAGGGTGTTAGTGGAGCCCAGGAAGGGCCCCTCAAACAGGATCAGCTGTTAGCTTTACACCAGCCTCTTGGGAGCAAGGCCAACTCTTCCACGGAGTTAACAGTGTTTTGGGAATTAAGGCGTACAAAACACTACCAGTACTGCTTATTCTCATGGTCAACGGCTTTCTTCAGCATTGGTCAGAGATTACTGGACCACATACATGGCAGAGAAAAAACTCACTGGAACCCCCAACCTATTTATCGAAATTACACATGGTCTAGATGCAATGTGTTATCCTGGATTGGATCCTGGAACAGAAAAAGATTATTAGTGGAAAAATTTGTGAAATCCAAATAAAGTCTACAGTTCAGTTACCAGTATTGAACCAATGTTAATTTTTTAGATGTGACAAATGTACTACGGTTATGTAAGACGTTAACATTAAAGGAAGAGCTGAGTAAAAGGCACACAGGAACTCTCGGTACTATCTTCGCAACATTTCTATAAATCTAAAATTATTCCAAAATAAAATTTGTCTTAAAAAAATTACATACGGTTCCCCACTTTACACTGTCACTCCTCCTCAGGATTCTGATCATGCCTCCCTAGTCACTGCCCCAATTCAGGTAATGCTTGGTTAAAACATTTTTTTTCAAATCCTTTTCGATTCTTTTCCAAAAACCATTTATGCAGCCCAGCTGGGTTTCCTTCTTCACCAAGACATGAAAAACAGATCCCACTGGAGAGGTTTTAACTGCTTTCTCTTTTTTTTTTGAGGTTTTATTTTTCCTTGTTCTCCCAAAGCCCCCCAGTACATAGTGGTGTATTTTTAGTTGTGGGTCCTTCTAGTTATGGCATGTGGGATGCCACCTCAGCATGGCTTGATGAGCAGTGCCATGTCTGAGCCCAGGATTGCGAACCAGCGAATCCCTGGGCCGCTGAAGCGGAGCACGCGAACTTAACCACTCAGCCACGGGGCCAGCCCCCTTAGCTGCTTTCTCTTACTAATAGCTTCACCACGTACACCAGGGGGTATCATTGGAGTTGAACTTCCCTAAGTGGACAAGAGAGGGGTTAAAATAACTTAGGCTAGAGCAAAAGCAAGGGGACACTACAGAAAAAGTATGTTCTATATTATTAGATTACCTTTACCTGATCTCTGACCAAAAAGGATAATGGATAGAACATGCAATTAACAGATGCCAACTATTAGCATCTGAACACTAACAGGCAAACTGCATTGCAATTAATGTTCAGCGACAAGCTCTGAAAAACATGGTGCAAATTCCTCAACTATTCAAGGTAACAAAAATTTATATTAAAATCATATGGTACTGTTCAATTCAGGCTAAACGACAAAACATATATCTACCATGACTGGTTTCTGATAACAAACTGAATATTCATCTCTCTCTATTAAACCATAATTTACAGAACAGGATTCGAGAGTCCTACCAAGAAAACACCATCAAGCTGATATAACACCATACGGAGGCCTCAGCCACACATACAAACTGCAACAAGGCTAAATAATCTCAAAAGTTTGAAAACTACTACACAAAAGAGCATGAGTGAAGGCTAAACGTTCATGAACCCTTCAAAGAAAAAGAAACCAATGGGAGATAACTGAAATTTAAACCTAAGCTATTTAATGCCTAAAGTCATTTAAAAGATAAATGATATGCTAGAATCCATTTAAGTCATAAATTTGACCTGTGATATGGCGTGTTATAGTATTAAACATTACACAATAGTACTCTGACCTGGACCACTTACAGAAAGATGAACAGGTAGAGTAATTCCTTTAAAATATTTCCATGTGCATACCTCTCTCTGCTCGAACACCTACAATAACTTATCTGTTTACAAGTCTCTCGCCAATACAGGACTGAGCTCTTGAAGAGTAACTAGCACATTGCCTGGGGCAGGATGGGCCCTAATAAACACCTTCTGAATGAATGAACATGCAGTGGTAATGTACCTCCGAGGTATCCTTAAAAACCAATTCAATATCAATACCTTAGGAGCAGAGCATGCTGTATACCATGCTACCACATTTAGGAAGCAGTCAAGCTAATTGAAAAATAATTAACAGCAACTAATGTTTGTTGGGAAAATGACTCACATCACATGAGACACAAAAATAAGTGTAAAACTATAACTTGAAAATGAAGAAAATATCCGTGAATTTTTTTTCCCTTGATGGCCACAAAAGTGAATCTCTCTTTAACTTTCTAATATTGAAATACAAGATGTTTTTTAAGGAATCTTTCATTATTGACAATTTTACAAAGAAATTTATCAACTTAAATTAGTAAGTTAGACCAATTAGTGAATGGATGAAGTCCAAGCCCAATTATGTGTTCAAACTGTGGGTCGAATGCCTTGAGCAATTCTTTCTCTTCAAGACTGCAGAAAAACACAAAACAATCCTCTTGACTGCTGAGAAGGACTAAAATCGTTTCTTTTTCTTACAAGTATGTAATCAAAAGCAATTACTTTCTGCTCCCATCCAACACAAAGCAACACCATGTCCCCCCTCCCATCACCATGAAAACATGCTATAGAATTTGAGGACTTTCATCTTACACTGTAAGAATCTCAAATTGTAGTAAAATTACAATGCAACAAAAACATATTTTTCTAAGTATGTTCTCATCCCCCATGGTGTTCCTACATAATTTAGCTCCCTATCAAGTATTAACAATCAAGGAAATCAGAAAACTCTCAGAATAGATACTACAAACTGCTTGTTTTTTAAATTTGTTATTGTTCATGGATTCCAAAATTCAGGGTACACATTACCAGTGTTTTTCTGTCAATGCCTGAATTTAAATGGAAATTACTATTTAATTATATGTAATTTTCCTCTGAACCTATATATAATAGTAATCAGTCTCTAAATGTTTAAAATAAACAACTGATCATGTTTACTTAAAAAGCTTATTGTCTAATCACCAAAAGGTTCTAATGCATCGAAAAAGTGGTTACTGTCAGCTCTACCCATGAATGACAGCTTGGCAGACAAGCTGTTCTGAAAAGATTAGGAACTCCCAGTGACCATAAATGGGGTAAAGCAGAAGGCACACACAGGATCTGTAGATGCTTCAATAATAAAACTATTTCAACATCAAATATTCAGACCCAACAAAGCCAGATACGTCAACCACAAAGCTATCTAAATGTATGCATACCTATAAGAGAAAGGAGAAACAGGAAAAAAACTGTCTAAACTCAAATCAACATGAGAAATCACCCTGCGATTGAGCTTTCCAAGAACTGAAAACTTAATAAGGTTCTTGAGATTATCAACACATTCAAGTTCCAAAATAGAGCAACTATATTAGAATACAATTGGCATGAAATTTCAACGCCACCACATACTCTATGTTGGAAGACACAAAATGATAACGACAGAAAACACTTTCATTGGGGTTACCTGTGGTGGATACTGTTCTAGGAACTTTACATTTCAACTCACTTAGTCCTGATAACATCCCTGTAAGACAGGTACTATTGTGATTATCTCCATTTTACCAATAAGAAACTGAGGCACAGATAGATTAATTTACCCAATGTCATGCAGCTAGTATGAGCCAGAGCAGGGATTTTAACCCCATCAGACTCCAAAGTTCATGTTAACCAATACACTGTTTCAAATTAAGGGTCATGCAATGGTCAGCTTTGGTGTTTTTGCTAATCAAATAGCCTTTTTGGATTTCAAACACTAGGACAGCTTCACGTAATAAGAAAAATACAGGCTTTGGAATCAAACAGACCCAAACAAACCCCTGAACAAAGTCTGAGCCTCGCTTCCCCAAATGTACAATGAGGGTACTTAAGTTAGTGTGAAGGTCAAAGAAGGTAAATAATTAAAGCGCCAGGTACAGTATACAGGATAGAGGTTCTTAACTTTTAAGTTCACAGACACCTAGAGGGTCCACGGACGGGCTTCAGAGTCCATGAGTCTCATAAACTGTATGACATGTGTACCCATTTTTTAAAGAATTGTCCCTGGCTTGCCACAAACTTTCAAGGGGTACGTGATCCCTAAAAGGTTAAGAACCACCTGCGTACATAGCAGGTAAGCTATTTTTACCCTCTTGTTCTCAAAAACTCTTCCTTTTCCATTTAAGGACAACACACCAAGGCTTCACAATAATTATTTCCCACCATTTTCCTGGCTTGGTAACTAGTAACATACGCAAGTTTATGCCCCAATTTTCCACATAGTCTAAAGAAGGCCCTCGAACGCTGCTTTATCCCTCTCTCCACCGAGACGAATACAGGGTATTCACTCAGAGAGAAACCTGAGAATCGTCCACCTGGCTGCACGAAGCACCATGCCGGCTAGAAAAACCAAGCAGCAACCAGAGCCTCCGAGTTGCACGATAGAGACCTGACGCCCCAGAGCTGAGGGTGAGGAGTATATGTTTCCCAAAACTACCGAGCAACCCAGAATTCCATCCCCCCTACCCTTGTCCTCTCTGTCTGGAACTCTGGTGCCGGCAGGTCCCCTGGGCTCTGCCGCGTGGAGTGCTGGAGGAGAGAACGGTTCCCCGAGCCGGGAGGGGCGGCGCGGCGAAGCCCCAGCTCTGCTGCCCCGGGAGGCGGCTGCGGCAGCGCCCGGCAGAAACCCGGCCCTCGGCCCTCCCCCGGATACTCCAGTACAGCTCTCAGCTCAGAATGGGAACCGGCTCCGGGCGTTTCCGTTTCCCAAAGCGGCTTCCGCTTCCGGGCTATCCTGTGCCGGAAGCAGTATGCGCATGACGCATAGACTCGCGCTGTCGGCGATTCCGGAAGAAACAAGAGTGCGGCGTGGACATGGTGAGAGGGCAGGGTACCTGGAGGGACGTTGTCTGGCCACGTTTTGGGCGGAAATTGAGGGAGTCAGCCCTTAGCCAAATCTCGTCCACATTCTCCTTGCTTATTTTCATTCTGAGCTTAGGTTTTAAACTGCTCCGAGCGGTGCCTGTTACGCCCTGGCGGGTGGGGAGAGGGGCGAGTTGAGTCAGAGAGGATAAGAGGGGGCTAAGAGAATAAGAGGAGGGAAGAAGAGGAGGGAATAGACAAAAGAAAAAAAAAAGGATATCAGGAAGAGGCAATGTATTTCCAACTGTTTTAACTCTAAAATTTCTGTTTCAAGGGGAAGCAAAAGAAAGCAAGAAAGTATGCGACCATGAAGCGAATGCTTAGTCTCAGAGATCAGAGGCTGTGAGTGTCTGGAGTCAGCTGGGTTCATAGACTGCCCAGAGATATACGAGTCACGAGGGGATAAGTAGTGAAAGTTTTTGTTGTTATCTTGTGGTTACTTTTACTATTATTGTGTCTTGGATTTGTATAGCATGGGATAGTTGTGAAGTGTATAAGGGTCATTTAGCTCCTGAGCGAGTACGCTGGTGAATGGGATGGGAATTAAACATTTAAGTGTTCACTTTGTTCCACCGTTTTTATATACTTTTTCTACCGTATCACATTTAAGCCTCCTAACAGTCCTGTGGTAGGTCGGATTATCTTTATGTTCTTGCTATATTACACTACTACATTTCCCAGGAAAAAACGTGTTTGTTATAATTGTTGAAAGATGGTGAGGTCAGAGACCATGGTTCCCTTGTGTCTCCTGCACCTGACACTCAAATATTTTTGAAAGAAATAGTGGGAAAACACCTAGATGTCTCCATTCTGTAAATCTTACAAGAGTCTGATGGCTGTGGGAGAAGAGTGGAATCATATTCCCTACTATAAGGAGGACCCAAACATCTTCCCTGCTTTAGTGAAGAATGGTGGAAGTTATTAAATAAAGACTTGTCTTCATTTTGATTAAGAGGCTCAGAACAAAGGAATGGTGGTTAAAGCCTTCAGAGTTATTAAATGGTATTCTCAGCCTTTAGTATATATTTGTCATGCAATTTTTAGGAAATTTTCCCCATTATTAATGTTTTATTCTAGGTAAGGGTTAAATTTTGTACATGTGTTGTTTCATTTCAGCCCTTTTTAAGAGGCATATGGGGGAACCCTACGGTTAAAACATCTGAGTCTTCAGAAGATAAATGTCAGCCTATTTACCCACTTTTTGGAAGTGGATTTTGATCCTTGATATGAGAGCTTCTGGCTAAGAAAGAAATGATAGTATAACCAATATTTATTTACCCATTTATAATTTTCATAAATTATTGGCTAGGGAGTTTTAATTTAATCATGTTTTATGGATTAATTATGTTAATTCCAGGCTACTTCCCACACAGTTATTTGTGCTCAAAAAGTATATGCTGATGTTAACATAAAGAAGTCACAAAGTAGGGTTTCCTCTATACACACACACCCCCAAAAAAACTTTTAATTTTGAATGAGATTATAACTGCTATGGTTTTTTCTTCTCCCTTGTGTTTAATTTACTTTTTTTTTTCCTAGCAAAGAAAAGGATAGATTAAAACCTAAAAAAAAAGAAAAGAAAGATCCCAGTGCACTCAAGGAAAGAGAAGTGTGAGTAATCAAGAATTTCATGTTTTCCTTTAAAACTTAAGAAGAGATATTCTTTTTCTTCTTCTTTTTTTTTTTTTTTTTTGCCCTGAACTAACGTAATGTCTGTTGCCAATCTTCCTTTATTTTGTGTGAGCCACTGTCATAGCATGGCTACTGATACACAAATGGTGTAAGTCCACACCTGGGAACTGAACCTGTGCCACCAGAGTGGAGTGTGTGGAACTTAACCACTTGGCCACGGGGGCTCGCCCTAGAAGAGACATTCTAAAACCTTGGACCTCTTAGAAATCCAGGCTTGCCCTGAGCTAACTTGCTCAGTCATTTGTGAATAAATCTGGCACAACTATGCAAATGAAAGTGATATTGATGAGCATATATCAGTTCCAAGGATTTGAAGGTTTTTGGATTTCATGGAGCAGTAAAATTTCCTGTAAAATCCTGGGGATTAAATCTAGAATCATTAATTTTTTCTTTGCCAAGAATCTTTCAGAAGAAATAATTGCCATTGTTTAATACACCAGCGTTTCATAAAAGAAAGAATGTATCACTAAGAAAATAATGAGGACATATTTTCAGAATAAAGATCATTCCTTGTAAATAAATACATTTAACTTTATGAAACTTCATCACATTTTCCTTGTTTTTCTTACTTTGCCCTAGATTGATGATGGATATATAATCACAGGATTTATTAGGATTTATTTCCAATTAACAAGGAAAAAGGAGCTTAATCTATAGCAAAATGTTACAAGCAGAGACTCCTTTTTTTGTTGTTGATACCAAAGTATCAATGTAGACGTTATTTTGTGTTTTGTTTCTTTTTTACACTCAGCCCCCAACATCCTTCCTGCTTATTCTTCCAATATAACACACAGCTCGGCCCACCTTACCACATCCTGGTTGATACCAACTTTATCAACTTTTCCATTAAAGCCAAACTGGACTTAGTACAGTCAATGATGGACTGTCTGTATGCCAAGTGTGAGTACCTTTACATTTCTGTGACATTTGTACAGAATAATCGTATTTATCCAAATACATGAGAGGAATGAGGTTCTAGTTAACTGAATTGCTGGTGATTTAATTTGCTCACCATAGCAATAACCATTTTCAATGAATTGAAATATAATGCAGACTTGACTGGGAATAATTAAACTTTCACGATTCAGAAAATAGTGTGCTTTGACCATCTTTATGGACGTCAATTTTGAACATAGAAGGGGAATTTTCTGTTTTAGAATTCTGGATTTTAAAATTCTGGGTAGATGAAAATTTATTACATGTTTATTATATATTCAGTATGTATATTCGTTTACATCAAGGAGGGAACATTTCTCCATTCCACTCCAGTGTGGAAGAGCTAAATAAGACATTTTGCCATTTACAATTACAGAACCAGAAGTGATGATGGTCAACAATTTCTAAGTTTATTCAGTTTGGTATTTATTTGTACCACAAAAGATCTGAGGTAGTTTATTTACACCTAGGTATGCAATTTACCATTAATAGATTTCCCTTGTGTATTTGGATGTCCCCTCCTTCAAATGATCTGCCCTCACTGTTGTGAGTAGGAAAAAGAAAATTTAGGCCCTGTACAAGGGAATAATTTCCTGATAGTGAGATCCATTGCATTTTTTGGTGGATTTATATTCATATATTTTCCAGTCATCTAGTTAAAGGTACAAATGAAAATTAGAATTATACTTTGCCATAAAGAATAAATTATTGGAATCAAAGGAAAAAGTTTGCACCTCCTTGAATATTTAGAAGATATTCTATAATGAACAACATTTATAGAGTGTTAGTAATGTAAATGTTGTTTATTGATTTATTAAAACTGGGAAGATGGGGTAAGGGGTGTGTGATGGTTAAGAGCTAAATTCTTTAAATGCCTAAAATTAATAGATATAAAAAGTGACTGCGTAAGTTTATTATATCAAGATATGAAGGTAACCACCAATTGAGAAAAACAGCTAATGGAGTAAAATAGTCATCTCTAAGGACCAGAATTGGTGGGGTGGGAAAAGATCAGGGGACGGATATTTTTTCATTTATGCCTTTCTGTATTTCTTTTTAAAGCCATGTATGTGTAATACTTCAATTTTTTAAAATCTCTTAGAAATAATAAAGAGTAGCCTGAAGTTGGGGTACTACCATGTGTGTGTGAGTGGACTAGGGTGACCCTGTGTGAGGGAAGACACTAGACTTGTTTAGGTAGACTTTTTGTATTCCCATGGTGTTTCTTACGGTTGTCTCAGCTGCTTCTCCAGGAATGCTGTGATCTGTTTATAAATGAAATGGACGGAGGGTGCAAGCATGACCCCTTGGAGGTGAATCGTTTCCTTGACTCTAGCTCCACCACTATTATGTAGATGGCAGCTGTTTAGGATAGTTTTAGTCCTGCAGTTAGCCTTTCTCCAGGTGTGGATACCTTAGAGTACAGCTATAAGGCATACAGCCTAATGCTTACTGTGCCTTTTCTAAAAACAAGCTTATTAAGGAAAATACCACTTTCTGCAGTCTTCTGTGTAACATAATACCTCAAAGCAAAGGTTGAAGAAACATGCAAGTACAGAACAATCTCAGTTACCTAGGATATTCCTTAACTGTTTAAGCTCTGCTTGTTTAACTTTTCTTCACTTGACTTTATACTTAAAGGAAGGCCTTTATCTTTCTCTTGCCTTTAAGATGCCCTGTTGACCTTTTCATAGCTCCTTAGTTCCTTCTATTTTCATCTGATTTTCCAACAAGGGAGGATGGTTAGCTTCCCATCAGCTTTTTTTCCTGCCCATGTGTCCTCTTCCCTGTTGCTGTCCCTTTTTTACGGTGATCTTCCCCGGCCCACTTCCCTGCTCCAGATGTAAGCCCTTTCTTGCTTCACTGCTGTGTGGCTCTGAAATTGATCCTCTTAAGGTGCATATTGCCCTCTGATTTCAAGACTGTCTGATCTTACTGACTTCATACCTCCATCTTACAACGCTTTTTCTTCTGAGCGTTGTATTTTAGTTCAAAATTTGATAACTTTGTCTGCTTTCAAAAGTATTAATGTACTTGTAAGAAAAAATCTGGCATTAAAAAAATGAAAGTTCCCTGTCATGCTTTTTCTCAGAGGGAAAGTTTTTTAAAATTCATATACAGTCTCTGTGGGGTAGAGGTTGTTTTCATTTATTTTATTAATGAAAATGGGTCATACATTATTTACTATTACTCTTCGTGCTTTTTTTATAACAGCTTTGGGTATAATCCACATACCATACAATTCTCCCATTTAAAGTTTATGATTTAATGGCTTTTAGTGTATTCACAGTCAATTTTTTTTTTTTTTTTCCTTTTTCTCCCCAAAGCCCCCCGGTACATAGTTGTGCATTCTTCGTTGTGGGTTCCTCTAGTTGTGGCATGTGGGACGCTGCCTCAGCGTGGTCTGACGAGCAGTGCCATGTCCGCGCCCAGGATTCGAACCGACAAAACACTGGGCCGCCTGCAGCGGAGCGCGCGAACTTAACCACTCGGCCACGGGGCCAGCCCCCACAGTCAATTTTAAAACATTTTCATTACCCAGAAAGAAACTCTGAACCACTTGGCTATCATCCTACAACCCATCCCATTCACCCCACCCCTAGGTAACCACTAATTTTCTTTCTTTCTCTATAGATATGCCTATTTTGGATATTTCATTAAAATGGGATCATATAAAATTTGGTCCTGTTTCATTTAGCATAATATTCAAGCCTCATCCATGTTAAAGCATGTATCATACATCATTTCTTTCTTGTACCAAATAATATTCCATTGTGTGGATAGATCACATCTTATTTATCCATTTCTCCTTGCTTTTTATATTGAACAAATACATCTTGAACGTTTTTTTGTGTCAGTATATAAAGATGGACCTCATTATTTTTTTAAGTTACATAGTATCCTATTGTTTAAATATATAATTCTTTTAAACCAATATCCTACTAAACATTTGAATTATTTCCAATTTTTACCCTATTATAAATAAAGCTGTAGTGAATATCTTTGTGAATATGTCTCTTTGTTAGGATGGAATATTTCTTTAGCATACATTTTCTAGAAGCTGTATTATAATATCAAGGGATGTATATATATTTTTTATTTTAATAGGTATTACAAATTTCTGCTCAGTTATACAAATTTATGTACCTTCTAACTTAGTGTGAGAATACCTGTTTCTTTAATATTGGGTATTTTCATCTGTTTAATCTTTACCACTCTAGTAGATAGAAAATGAAATCTTGTTTCAACTTACATCTCTTTAATTAGGAGTGGGATTGAGCATCTTTATGCTCATTGACCATTTGGCTGTCTTCTTCTATGAAATGAAATGTAGTGTGTTAATTAAGAATGCAGTCTGTAGCCAGTTCAAATCTTGGCTTCACCATTTGCTATCTGGTTACTTCTTTGTGTCTCAGTTTCCTCATCTATAAAAAGGAGATAATAATAATAACAACCTTACCTGATAGGAGTTGTTCTGAGGATTAAGTGGGACATTCCTTGTAAAGTGCTTAGCACAGTGTCTGGCAAATAGCACATAATTCTAAGCTACTATTATAAGCTCTTTGTATAGTAAGGAAACTAGTCCTTTGACAAATCTGTAGAACTATTTTTCCCAATTAATTTTTATTTCACTTTAATATGACTTTTTCTTTGATAGTTGTCAGAAGTTTTATATTTTTATGTGATCAAATTTTCATTTTCTGGTTAATTTCATAGTTTCTTTTGGTTCACATTTACATTTTTTCCTTCTGGAACTTATTGTAATGTATAGAGAATGATAGGAATCCAGCTTAATTTTTTCCCCAGATGTATTTATCACAGATACTTTATGGAATCTGTGGTGTGGGGTTGGGACAGTTTCCTAGTTTTGGGGATTTTATTCTCCTCTAGTTCTTAGTGTTCATTGCAGTGTGCTTATTCTGCTGTCATTCCAAGAGTCTCATGGGTCTTTTAAAGACTCTCAACAGGATATAATTCAGAGAGAGTAAAAGCAGTTTCTTCACAAGTTCTGTTACTAATATGATTTTTTTTCCTTGGTAGGTATCCCTTGTATAACTGACTGTGTAATGGCTGAAATTGAGAAATTGGGGCAGAAGTATCGAGTGGCTCTAAGGTAGGGAGTAGCTGGTCTAGATTTGTTCTGGATTTGCATACTGTAGATTCTTTTGACCCTTCTTCATCTATTTGCTGTCCAAAAATTTCTTGTCCGATTAGTTTAAATAAAAAACATACAAAACTAGTTAACCATTTGGGATTAAGCAAGCAAATGTTTGAAGGTTAGAGATTTTTAAGCTGAAGCTTTTTGAACTAGGTTACTTAGTAATATTGGTCTTGTGGGCCTCCTTTTTAAGTTCCTCTAGGTTTTCAATTAGGAAATGTTTTACTATCAGTTTGTAATCTAGATGTCCCCTTCAGAGTCTCACACTTAAAGGATTCTAAGTTTTGAATTTACTCTAGAAAGTACTCTTTTTTTTTTGTTTTTTTGTTTTGTTTTGTTTTGTTTTGTTTTGTTTTTGGAGGAAGATTAGCCCTCAGCTAACTACTGCCAGTCCTCCTCTTTTTGCTGAGGAAGCCTGGCTCTGAGCTAACATCCGTGCCCATCTTCCTCTAGTTTATACGTGGGACGCCTACCACAGCATGGCTGCCAAGCAGTGCCATGTCCGCACCCGGGATCCGAACCAGCGAACCCCGGGCCGCCGAGAAGCGGAACGTGCGAACTTAACCGCTGCGCCACCGGGCCGGCCCCTAGAAAGTACTCTTGAGTTTAAAGTAGCAGTTCCCAAAGTGTGGTCTGTGGACACCTAGGAGTCCCACAGACCTTTGCAGGGAGTTTGCAAAACCATTTTCATAATAATACCAAGGCATTGCTTTTGTCACTGTGCTGACATTTGAACTGATGGCGGAAATGCTGGTGCCTTATTACAAATCAAGGCAGTGGGCCCAAATAATGCTAGTAGTCTTTGTATTCTTCACTGCTACCCAGTGGCAGTTAAAAAAAAAAATACTGGAGTCTCAAGCATATCCTTGATGAAGTAGTAAACTATGTTAAGTCTCAACCCTGGGGTACACATCAGTATTCCTTGTGATGAAGTTTGAAGTAGACATACAGCGCTTTTGCTCCATACCAAAGGACGAAGATTGTCTCGGTGAGAAGCATTTGTGTGCTTGTTTGAGTTGTGAATTGAACCAGCTGCTTTTTCATGGAATATCATTTTTATGTGAAGAACAACAGACAAACACTGATTTTTCAGACTTTGGTATTTAGCAGATATTGTCTCAAAAATTTATGCAGTCTACTTGTCACTTCAAGGAAAACAACTTACTGTATTAGCTACCAATGATAAAATTCAAGCTTTCAAGTGAAAATTACAGTTTTGGAAAATGACGAGTTATCACATTCCCAATACTATGGATCTTTCTGTTGAGACCATGAAGATATTAATGAGTATGATTTTTTTTTATATTATATAATGAAATGTGTCAATATTTGGAAGATCTTTGTAACTCAGTGAATCAGTATTTTCCAGATGATCAATGCATGGTATCACGGAATCATGCATGGGTAAAAGACCCATTCAAAGTAAAGGATATACCAGTGGATTTTTGTGTGTACGTGTTACCTATAAGGAGATGTAACTTATGTGCTATAAAATGCACCAAGTTTAATTGTACAGTATAATGGGTTTGGCAAATGTATACGGTCATGGGACCACCATCGTCATGAAATAGAACATTTCCATCACTCCAGAAATGTGATTCCATTTATATGAAATCCTAGTTCATATAATAAACTATAGTAATAGAATATAGATCAATGGTTGCCTGGAGCTGAGGATGGAAAAAGAAGATTAACTGCAGAGGGACACAGGGAACTTTTTGTAGTAATGGAAATGTTCTCTATCTGAATTGTAGAGGTTGTGACATGGATATATAAATTTGTCAAAACTCATCGAATTTTACATTTATAGTCAGTGAATTTCATTATATTTCATAAATACTTAATAAAGCTATTTTAGTAAAGGCAAAAGGAAAAGTGGGAATCTAATGTATGAAAGTGGTAACATTATTTAGGTCAATGGGAAAGTGATAAACTATTAAAATATTGATTATCCCTATGGAAAGAAATAAAATGGGCTCCTTATCTCACTTCCTTCAAAATCAATTCCAGGTAGATTAAGTAACTAAACTTTTATAGAAAATATAGAGAATATCTTAGTGATTTTGGAGTAGGCAGGGATTTCTTAAGAAGTCCAAACCATAATGAAAAACTAATCGATTTGACTCTATTGAAATTGAATACTTCTGTATAACAAAAGACACCATAAACAAATGAGAAGACAAGCCACAGATAGTGAGATCTTAGTAACACATGTAATCACCAAAGGGCTTATTTTCAAAATATATAAAAAACTACAAATTTGTACAAAAAAGACAAATTCCTTAAATTTCACAATAAGATATCATTTCATGCCCAGCAGATTGGCAAGAATTAAAGCCTGCTTGACAGTGCCAAGAACAGTTGAGATTATGGAGCAATGGAAATTCTCATATTCACTTGCTAAGTGTGTAAATTGGACAGTCACTTTGGACAGCAGTTTGGCAATATCTGATACAAATGAGGCTGTTCATACTCTTACAACCCTATGTCTTTCAACCTGAGGATCACAAATCTATAGGTTGTAAAATCAGTTTAGTAGGTCACAACCAGTATATCTTTTTAATGAAATAGAATAAACTATAAAATATTGACATATATTGTATATAGGAAAGGTTGAGTATTGTATCACAGAACTTTTTTCACTTTTACATGTGTGTATATATGTGCTTACTGTGTCCTAGATAAAATGCATTTCATACTGTGCTTCTGGTAAAAAACAAAGGGCCTGCCACAGAGAAGCTCACATACATATATTGGAGACAAGTATTGGACTTTTCTTTTGTGTATGGTAGCAAAAAATTGCAGGCGGCCAAAAGATCCATTAAGAAGAGAATGGATACATTATGGAATGTTCATGAATAAAATACAGGAATGAAAATGACTGAAGTAGAGTTGTATGTGTCAATGTGGCTAGATCTCCAAAACAATGTAAAACAAACGAAGCAAGAGCATATGTGAAGCATACCATTTATGTAAAGTTTAAAAACATGCAAACTATTAGTTCATTGTTTACAGGTATATATGTGTATAATCTTACATATGTAGTAAAATGTGTGGGACTGATAAATACCAAATTTAGGATATAGTTACTTGTGGGGAGGTAAAAAGAAGTTGGGATTGGAGAAGGGGCTTCATTTTTATTTGTAATGTTTCATTTCTTTAACTAGATGGTGGATACAAGGTTTTCATCATTCCTTATGCTTTTTTGTATACTTGAAATACTTCAGATAAAAAGGGGGAAAGAAGCAATTATTTTAAAAATAATAATAAAGAATAGGAGGGGAGAAAATAAAGGTACCGAGTGTACCTCTAATTTCAAGTTTGGTTGTGAAGAGAAGCAGAGAAATGGGTTGTTGAGGGGGGTAGTATAAGTAAAAAGAAGGATTTTTTTTTATTTTTTAAGATGGGGGAGATCCTAGCGCATGTTGGTATGTTTCTGAGAAAGAGCCAGCAGGAAGGAGGAGACCAATGATTTTAGGATTGAAGGGGTAACCAGAAGAGCAAGGGCCTAGGCTATTGCCTGCCTAGTTTCCAAGCAGCCAGTCTGCCTTCCTCCTAGTGTGTGCTCCTCACCACAGCCTGCCTGGTCTTTCTGGGACAAAGCTTTGCTCATGTCGCTCTGTCACTGAGAAATCTTTAACCACTCCCCATCACCAATGTCATGGAGCTCACACTTCTCAGCTTGGCGTTGGAGACTCTTCCCAGTCCACCCTCAACCTGCTTTCCAGCCCTGTTTCATCTCCTCTGCGTGAACAGCCTTCTCCCCACCAGAAAGATGTGCACACTCTTCCCTGAACACCACCAAACCATTTTACTGATGGGTGGTACCCTTTTTGGAATATGCCTGCCTCCACTTACTTGGAACATTCTTTCATCTTCATTTTATTTCTTCTCTGTGTAATTTTTTCTAAATAGACCCAACCCACATTGACCTAGCTCTCAGCTACTGTGATAGATGGAGTATTTTTGTTGCACTTGGTACCTATGTGCTGCCTTGTGTTTCTGTTCATTTGTGAGTCCTGATCATTGTGTAATAGAAACAGCATTGGCTCTGGGAATCACAGACTTCAGGGTTTTCTTTTACAAATTTGTATGAAAATAATACATGTTTGATTTGTTTATGGCAAACAATATAAATGTATACATTCAATAAAAAGTAAAAGTCCTCCTCCATATTCACGCTTTGTCCATTCTCCTACCCAGAGAGTGACACCTGAGAAGGGTTAATATATATTTTTCCACACCTTCTTCTGAATAAGTGCAAATCTAGAGAAAGAGAATCGAAGAAAGAGATTTGTATTTTCTTGAGTCATATATGTATATATAGTTCAATAGCTTACTTTGTTTATTCAACAGTTTAATATAGGTCCTTCCACAGTGGTACATACCTCTTTTTTTTTTTTAATGGGTTAGAGGCACCAAAATATATTTAGCTTTTACCTTGCTGATGGGTATTCAGATTATCTCCAGTTTTTCACTATTATAAACTATGCTGTAGTGACCATCCTTGTCTCTATATTTTTTTACTTTTGTCTAAGACAACTTCCTAAAAGTGAAATGGTTGGGTTAAAATTGGTTTGATTTTGAATCCTGGCTTTTTCCAGCTGTGTAGCTTTGAACACATTAATCTTTATGAATCTGTCTCCTCATCTGTAAAATGAAAATATAATAATTCAGAGTTTTGTGAAGATTAAAGGACCTAAGGCACACAAGCTGTCAGTCAGTTTTAATTCCCTTCTGTATAAGTTGTCTTTCCAATTAGAAGGTAAGCTTCAGGAGGACAGAGGGGCCTTAAAATCTCCACGTAGGTCATGTTACTCTTATTTCGCTGACTGAGACTCAGAAAGTTATCTAGTGGCCTGAATGTTATCATTAATTCACTTTTCTAACCCTGTAGGATTGCCAAGGATCCAAGATTTGAACGATTACCATGCACACACAAAGGAACCTATGCAGATGACTGCTTGGTACAGAGAGTAACTCAGGTATCATCAGTTTTTAAAGATTTACTTAGTACTTTAAAAAAAAAAGGTAAACTATTACCTCCGGAATATTCATGGTCTATAAAGTATCTTGGAATGTAAATAGTAAAAAAAAAAAAAAAACTTCATAGAAAGCATAGGTATCCTCATTTACTTAAGAAACTGAACTGTAGGGGCTGGCCCTGTGGCCGAGTGGTTAAGTTTGCGCGCTCTGCTGCAGGCGGCCCAGTGTTTCATTGGTTCGAATCCTGGGCGCGGACATGGCACTGGTCATCAAACCACACTGAGGCAGCGTCCCACATGCCACAACTAGAAGGACCCACAACGAAGAATATACAACTATGTACCGGGGGGCTTTGGGGATAAAAAGGAAAAAATAAAATCTTAAAAAAAAAAAAAACTGAACTGTAAATGTTTGCTGTGGTCATAGAGGAAAGGTCAAAGGCTTGAGCAGGAGACATGGGTTTTAGATCTCAGCACCTGCATTTATTGGGTGTATGATTTGGGGCACTTACTGATTCTTTATTCTACAAATCTTCTCTATAAAATGGTGTAAGTGAGTGAGTGTAGATATAATAATAGATCAGATTCCACCTCCCTGTGAATGTAAAATAAGGTTCCATTTCCATTTCCTCCCCATGCAGGAATATTGTTCCTCTCCACAATGCCTAGCCCAGAAGTATTTCTCAGTTACATCCGAGTCTACCAGGGTGCTATCTCACAAGTACCCCGGAAGAAGTAGGAGATCCCATCCTGACCTCGTGGCCAAAGAGGTAGCCTGCCTCTCCCGCTAGGAGGCCTCAGAGTAGGCCCGAGCCTGGAGATCCTGGGAAAGGCGAAAGCTGTGCCCTCCCATTTAAGGCACTTACTCTGCATAGACTCCCTCAGGGTATTTTCCCAAAACCGAGGAATTGTCCTCCTCAGATGTGAAAGTCCCTTCCACTTAATGAGACAAAAAAAAATTTGTGGCTTTTAAATAGTTTTTTTCTATCTTCTCTCCCTCAAGATTCTTGGAGCTACATTCAGTCCAGGCAGCTTGTTGTATGTTTTATAAATATGAGGTCCTAGATCATAATAGCTACTCAACGAATTGTTCTAGCCTTTCCTTTGCTCTTTACCATGAGAATGAATAATTCTTCAGACTAGCCTGTGATTGTACCATTATCCACTGTCACTAAGTAGACTGAGTGAGCTCCCTTTGAACACTCAGTTGATGTCTCTTACAGCACAAGTGTTACATTGTGGCCACGGTTGACCGGGACCTTAAACGAAGAATCCGGAAGATCCCTGGAGTTCCCATCATGTATATTTCTAACCACAGGTGAGAACTTTCTCTTGGAGACGTGATTAAAAATACATAGTTGATATCAGTTAAAAATGAGGTCAGGTTATAGAAGGATTTGAAAGAAACTGTTATATCAAGTGTTTACATAGTTCTATTTGAAGAGATGAGACAAAGTAACAAGAACAAGGGCAAAAGATAAAACTAGGATTTAGGAATGAGGCAGACACATTATTACAATAAGATTACTAGAAGAAATAGATGTGTTGCTTTAAATACAAAGCAGTAATTTAAATCAAGCTAATCTTTTTATCCAGAAATATCTTTTTTTGAAAGCCTAGTGCATGTGATTAGCCCCTCATCTGGGAAACTAAAAGCTTATTTAAAAAACAACAGCTGTTCTTTATCCTTCTTGGATATTCCCACATCAGTCTTCAGACTGTTATTATCCAGCTTTTCAGCTTAGGGAGAACACAGTATAGCGGGAAGAATGTGGGCTAAGGAGTTGGGCTTACCTGGACTCAGTGCCTGGCTCACCTCCTTGTTAACTTTCTGACTGAAGAATAAATATAATATGGTCAGCATTTTGCTGTAAATCATTCATTATGGTATCTTTTTAAAATATTCCCACTGACAAAAAGGATTCACAGTGGAAGGTGAGAGTGTGTCAATCAGTAAAGGATGGTTCAGGACCCACCTTTCTTACCAGTGTTAATTTTTTGTCCTGATCAGGTACAACATTGAGCGGATGCCGGATGATTATGGAGCCCCTCGGTTCTAATTCTTAAAAGACACAGTTCCTCTGCCCTCCTTCAACCAACCTCCTCTGTTGCCAGTTCATTAAACATGCTATAGCATGAATTATTATTCCATTCACCCACTTGCTCTGTTATGAGCTGAGTATGGTTAAATACACTCACTTTTTGATGTTGTTTTGGAAATATTTTGTATCATTTTAAAATTTGTTGCATCTTTTTATAAATCAGATGACTACTCACGCAATTTGATGGTCGTTGTTTTATACTGATTTACTCAACAAATATTTACTAAGGCTATGCTAGATACTTAATCAGATGTGGTCCTGCCCTCAAGACACTCATGTTATGGTGAGAAAGAGAAACATGTCGATGAATAAATACAGTAAAATAATGATGCTAGGATAAAAGTATGAGGGAATAGACACATATAGGAGGAAAGAATGGTTTCTTTCTCCTTGGTTGGGATGGGGAGGGAGGAAAGGCTAAAGGTAGTAATGTTTGAGTTTATCTTTAAAAATGAATAGGTGTTTGCCCAGTAAATGAGGAAAGAAAATAAGACATAGGAAGCATATGAACAAAAACATGGAGACACAGATGTTCCATGAAACGAATGTGCTTGACCTGTTCAGACAACTGCCAAAAGGTTTTTATAACTAGAACAGAGGGGTAGGGATCTGTACCCACATATGAGATTCCAGAAGTAGGGAGTGGAAAGAAGGGGACCTTACATGCTATGCTAAAGGGTTTGGACTTGGTCCTAAGGTCAATAGGGAGTTATTAAAATTTTAATTAGGGTAGATAACATCAGATTAGATATTTTAAATGATCACAAGGTAGTGTAAGAATAGACAAATAGATCATTGAAACAGAATAAAAAGTCCATAAATAGACCAAATATTTATGGCAATTTAGTATATTATAAAGGTGGTATTTGAGATCTGTGGGAAAAGGAAATTGTATTAGAAGGCCAAATAGCGCGGAGTCATTCTGCTAGAGTTAGAAGCCTGAGTCTACCAGTTAATATCTGTATAAATTGGGCAAACCACATAACCATTTGGTGCCTTCCTTGCTTCCTCTTTAAAATGTTTTGTTTAATCTTCAAAACAACCCCAAAGAGATAGGATTAAATTGAACAGAACCTGACACAAGCAAGTGTTGTTCAATAAATATTAATGATTATTATATTATAATGGTAAGTTGTCTATCCATTTGAAAAAAAATTTTAGATTTCTACCTCATACCCTTAGATCAAAGATCTGAACTTTTTTCTTTTTCTTAAGCAGTGGAAGTATCAGGGAAAAAACCACGAAGAATGTATATAACATTTGGATAGAATTCTTAAATAAGATGAAGAATGTAAAAGCCACAAAAGAGAAGACTGATAAGTGTGAATATATTGAAATGGTAGATTTCTGTGCAAAGCAGCCCCCCCAAAAATTAAGACAAGTAGCCAACCAGAAGATTTTCCAATATCTACGACAAGGGCTTGAGGAAATGGGTAGCCATGTGATGCTGACAAGAGTGCAAATAGGTGTAATCATTTGAGACAGCAGTGTCACAGGATCCATTAAAATAAAAATTGCAGATATCTTGTGAGCCCAATTCTATTTTGTAGTTATTTATAGGTATCAAACAGATGATTTCCTTTAAAATACATCATCAGTGTGATATAAATACATGCTAGTGTGATATAAATGTATAAAGAAACATTCACACGTGTACAAGAAAGCTTATAGAAGGATATTTACAGCACCACTGTTGGTAATAGAGAAAAATCGAAAAGAATGTAAATGTCCATCAAAAGGGTCTTAACTATGTTATATCAGTACTATTAGCATTTTTAAAAAATGAAGTAGATCTAAAGATGGGCAAAGGACTTGAATAGATAATTTTCTAAAGAAGATATACAAATGGACAGCAAGCACATGAAAAGATGTTCAACATCACTCATCATTAGGGAAGTGCAAATAAAAACCACAGTAAGATACCACCTTACGTCTGTTAGGATGGCCACTATTAAGAATAAGTCATTGAGGCCTGCGCAGGTCCCAACCTATCTGTGGTTTGGGGTTGCTATCTGCCTCATAAAGCAAAGTGGAGGGTTTCTCTTCTGGGAGGACAAAGTCGTCTTCTCCTCTGAAAAATCCTCCTACATAGTTAGCTTTGGCATCTTCCAGGAATAGGAGGGCGGAGACTGAGGCCTCGTAAGTCTGGGTTTTCAGTTCAGTAGAGAGGGTAGTGGTTGTAACCAGGAAGTCCAGAGTGGGGTGTGGTTCCCTCCAGATTCGTCACTGTTAACACAGCTTGGGCCCCATGGTAGTCATAGAAGTGGATTCCTTAATTAAAAGAAAATACTAATACAAAAAAAAAAAAGAATAAATAACGAGTGTTTTCGAGGATGTGGAGAAATTGGAACTATTGTGCACTGTTGGTGGAAATGTAAAATGGTATAGCTGCAATGGAGAACAGTATGGTGATTCCTCAAAAAATTAAAAATAGAATTACCATATGATCCAGCATTCCACTTCTGGGTACATATACAAAAGAACTGAAAGCAAGATCTTGAAGAGAGATTTGCACACCCAAGAAGTAGAAGCAATCCATGTGTCCATCAATGGATGAATAAGGAAAATGTGGTATATGCACATAATGGAATATTATGCAGCCTTACAAAGGAAGGAAATTCTAACATGCTACAACATGAATAAACCTTGAGAACAATAAGCTAAGTGAAATAAGCTGGTCGCCAAAAGACAAATAAATACTGTGATTCCACTTATATAAGGTACCTAGAGTAGTCAAATTCATAGAGACAATGTAGGAGGGAGGTTGCCAGGGGCTGGAGGGAGTGGGGAACAGGGAGTTTAATTGGCATAGAGTTTCAGTTTTGCAAGGTAAAAAGAGTTGTGGAGATTGGTTGCACAACAATGTGAATGTACTTAACACTACTGAACTATACACTTAAAAATGGTTAAGATGGTAAATTTTATTTTATGTGTATTTTACCACAATTAATAAAAGCAAGAGGTAGAGCTGTATTACTTACATGGAAATAACTCTGACCTATTATTAAGAGAAAAGTAGCTTGTAGAACAATTAAGTATGGTGTGACATGTGTTTTACAATTTTTTTAAACCACAAAAATACATAATTGCTTATTAGGAATATACATATATAAATTGGATTCCCTTCTCTGTTAACAGAATTCCTCATAGAGAAAACCATTGTCACAGGACTAGACTGTGGCTCACTCCTCCCACAGCCTGTAACATGGATAGGATCATCTTCCTGATTGAACCAATCAGCATATCCCTATTCCCTTTATCATTGTGATTATTTCAAACCTAGGTGATCAAAGTCAAGCCAAATAGTCTTAACCAGAGCTTTTACTGGAGGGTTGCTCTCTCTTTCTCTGAGGTAACTTTTAGGACATGTAAACTTTGAAATTGAGTGACCATATTTGTTAATACATTGGAAAAGCCTACTGGGTTTTACTTTAATTGTATAGCTAAACCTAATTCTAAATAATGTAGGATGTATGTCTCCTAAACCAATAGAAGAAATACAAAAGGGAAACTCAATTAAAGAAAAAAAAAAGAATTTGTTAAAACCCATTGAACTGCACCACTGGGCACCTGTATATTTCACAATATGTAAATTTAAAAAGAAGAAGAAATAATGGTAAATAGAAACATGAAGTAAGATGGTAGGGGAAAGTCCAAATACAGAGTGCTCATGATGAATGTGACTAGGTTAAGTTCCCTTATTAAAAGACAAATGCTCAGACTGGATATATTTTAAATCTTGTGGCTGTATAGTATTTACAAGACATGCCTAAAGCAGAATGACACAAAACAGTCGGAAATAATGGGAAAATACACTTAGCGCACAACCCGACAATCACACTCCTAGGGAATCTACCCAAGAGAAATGAAAACACGTATTCACACAAAGACTTGTACGCCAATGTTCATATTCTTTATTCATAATAGGTAAGAACTGGAATCAACCCAAGTATCAAATGGATAAACAAATTGTGCATTCATATGATGGAATACTATTTAGCAATAAAAGGAATGAACTGCTACAACAACTAGATAAAACCATTAAGTTGAGCAAAAGAAGCCAGACACAGGAATATATGGCCCAGTGGCGCAGCGGTTAAGTGCGCATGCACATTCTGCTTCCGTGGCCCTGGGTTCGTAGGTTCGGATCCTGTGTGCAGACATGGCACCGCTTGGAAAGCCATGCTGTGGTAGGTGTCCTGCATATAAAGTAGAAGAAGATGGGCATGGATGTTAGCTCAGGGCCAGTCTTCCTCAGGAAAAAAAAAAAAGTAAATTGATTGCCTGAGATGGGCATGAGGAATTGGCTGTGTACAGGTACAAGGGAATTTTGGGGGGTGATGGAAATGTTCTGTATTTCGATTGTTGTGATGGTTACTCAGATATATTGGTTTGTCACAATGCATTGAAATGTACACAAAATGGGTGCATTTTATTGTATGTAAATTATGCCTCAATAAATTAAAAGATGGCAGAAGGCTTGCAAAGAGAATATGCTGTTTGAATATGCAATATAGAAAATATTGAGGGTTTTTTTGTGCCCTAACATATGGTCTATTTCATGGAAGTTCCGTATACTCTTAAAAAGGAGGTACATTCTCTATTATCAGGGTAAGAGGTTTGATTGTTCTCCATAAGATCTACCTGATTGTTTAGGTGGTCTATATACTTTTTATTTTTGACTCTGGTCTGCCTCAAAGTGAGAGATAAACATTAGAGTTTCCTAATACTAGTATATTTTGTCTATTTCTTCCTGCACTTGTTAGTTTCCACTTGATGAAAGTTGCTGCTGCATTGTTTTGTGCATGAATACTCATACCTGTTAGATGTCTTGTGAATTGTAGCCTTCAGCATTATAATGTATCCTTTTTGTCTCATTTATTGCTTTTCGGTCTAAATTTTACTTTTTCTGATATTAAGAACAGGATCTCTGCTTTCTTTTTCTTTTCCCTTTTTGTAATGTGTTTGCCTTATGTACCTTTGCCTATCCTTTTATTCTTAGCTTTTATAAATTTCTTATTCCCAAAGTAAGGTGCCGTTGCATGGTTTATCTTGTAGACAGAATTGCTAAAGACTAGTCACTTCTGTGTGTCCTTTTTTCTTCCTTTTTCTGAATGGGAGTGTTTACTGTGGTTGTCCTGTCCCTATTCCACCAACTGTATATTTATTGTAAGAGAGCAGATAATTTGCCCGCTTGGTGTGTAGGTCTCTAGAACGAAAAAAGCCACACCTCCTGATACTGATGCTATTAGACATACTCCTTGCTGTAGACACTGCTGTGCTTCACCTGGATGTCCTGGACTTTGAGCATGATGTCATGACCAGACAGGACTTTAGGAATGTCTGTGTCGGGGAGGGCATTGTGTATCCTTAGACTGTGGTAAAGTGAGGTCAGCATTTGGTAACTAGAGGGGTAGAGTGTAGCAGTTGTTTGTGCTGTTCACCAAATTTTCTGGGTCTCTGTCTTACAACGAATGGACCCGGGTTGGGACTGCTCTTCTGACTACCTTTGAAGCTAGGTGTGGCAACATAAATGAAGATGGCATATGTCATTTCTAGGCAGAAGCTTTAAAAGTCCTTATGCAAATAGCTATGCCTTTGTCCTACCTTGATAATCATGAAGACAGACAGAGGAACCTTGCTTTGCCTGGATCCCACAGAACATCCCAGCCATTATAATGATGGATTAGCATGAATGATAAATAAGCATTTGTTGTTTTAAGCTACTGAGAGTTGGGCTGATTTTTTGTTTGTTTGCTTTTGTTAGTGTAGCATAGCTTAGCCTACAGCAACTGAGAAAGCACATGTTAAAAAGTCTGGGTTAGGAAACCAGACAAGAAAAAAGGCATCCAAATTGGAAAAGAAGTAAAATTATCTCTGTTCACAGATGACATGATCTTACATGTAGAAAACCCTTAAAAAAAACTTTTTAAACTTACAACTAATTAACAATTTCAGCAAAGTTTCAGGATACAAAATCAACACAGGAAAATTAGTTGCATTTCAATACACTAACAATGACCAATCCAAAAAAAATTAACAATCCAATCTATTATAGCATCAAAAAGGATAAACTAAGGAAGTGAAAGACTTGTACACTGAAAATTACAAAACTTTGCTAAGAGAAATAAGATAAAAAGAGGGGCCACCTGGTGTCATAGTAGTTAAATTCACATGCTCTGCCTCAGCGGCCAGGGGTTCTAAGGTTCAGATCCTGGTCATGAGCCTAGACACCACTCATCATGCCATGCTGCGGTGGCGTCCCTCATATAAAATAGAGGAAGACTGTCACAGATGTTAGTTCAGGGACAATCTTCTTCACCAAAAAATAAAAAGATATGGAAAGACATCCTATGCTCATGGACTGGAAGCCTCAATATTGTTAAAATGTCCATACTACCCAAAGTGATCTACAGATTCCATGCAATCTCTATCAAAATCCCAATGACATTTGCAGAAATAGGGGGAAAAAGCTAAAATTCATATGGAATTTCGAAGGATCCCAAGTAGCCAAAACAATCTTGAAAAAGAACAAAGTTGGGGGTCTCATACTTCCTGATTTCAAAAAATACTACAAAGCAATAGTAATCAAGACAGTGTTGAACTGACATAAGGACAGATAGATAGACCAATGGAACAGAATAGACAGCCCAGAAATAAACCCTTGCATATATTGCCAAATGATTTTTGACAAGGGTGCCAAGACTACACACTGGGGTAAAGGACAGTCTCTTCAACAAGTGGTATTGGGAAAACTGAGTATCCACAAAGAAAAGAATGACATTAGACTCTTACCTTACACCATATACTAAAATTAACTCAAAATGGGTTAAAGACCTAAACCTATAAAACTGGAAGAAATCTTAGGGGGAAAATTTCAGGACATTGGATTTGGCAATCATCTCAGATATGACGCCAAAAGCACAGGCAACAAAAGCAAAATAGACAAATGAGATTACGTCAAACTTGAAAGCTTCTCTGCATCAGAGGAAACAACAGAGTGAAAAGGTAACCTATGGAATGGGAGAAAATATTTGGAAATCATATATCTGGTTTATAAGGAACTTACAAGGATTTATAAGGAACTTCTGCAACTCCAAAATTTTTCATTGTTCATTGCTTGGATCTCATAATATATATATATTTGTAGTAAAAACACCTCACATTAAATTTACCATGTATCATTTTTTAAATTTATAGGAAACTTCTGCAAGTCAACAACAAAAAACAACCTGATTAAAAAATGGGCAAAAGACTTGAATAGACAGTTCTCTGAAGAAGATATACAGATAGCCAACAAGCACAGAAAAAGATGCTCAACATCAGTTATCATCAGAGAAATGCAAATCAAAACCATAATGAGATATCACCTCACACTCATTAGGATGGCCACTATCAAAAGAACAGAAAATAGCAAGTGTTAGCAAGGATGCAGCCCATGTCCTTTATTTTTTTTTTTTTAAGATTGGCACCTGAGCTAACATCTGTTGCCAATCTTTTCTTTCTTTCTTTCTTCTTCTTCTCCCCAAAGCCCCCCAGTACATAGTTGTATATTCTAGTTGTAGGTCCTTCTGGTTGTGCTATGTGGGATGCCACCTCAGCATGGCTTGATGAGCGGTGCTAGGTCTGTGCCCAGGATCCGAACTGGCAAAACCCTGGGCTACTGAAGCAGAGCACATGAACTCAACCACTCAGCCATGGGGCTGGCCCCCAATATCCTGTAAATTGGAACACTTGTGCACTGTTCTTGGGAATTTAAAATGGTACAGCCACTATGGAAAACAGTATGGTGGTTCCTCAAAAAATTAAAAATAGAATTACTCTGTGATCTGGCAATTCCACTCCTGTGTATATATCCAATACAAAGCAGGATCTCAAGAGATATTTGCACATCCATGTTCATTGCAGTATTATTCACAATAATCAAGAGGTGGAAGCTACCCAACTGTCCATCAGCAGATGAAAGGATAAAGAAAATGTGGTATATACGTACAAAGGAATATTATGCAAACTTAAAAAAAGAAAGGAACTCTGTTACATGCCTACAACATGGATAAACCTCAAGGACATTATGCTAAGCAAAATAAGCCAGTCACAAAAGGGCAAATACTGTATAATTCCACTGATATGAAGTATCTAAAGTAACTGAAATCATGGATACAGGGAGTAGAAAGGTGGTTGCCAGATGCAGAGGGAGAGAGGAGGGGGAGTTAGCGTTTGGAGGATATAGAGTTTCAGTTTTGCAAGATGAAAATTTTCCAGAGATCCGTTGCACAACAATGTAAATATACTTAACACAATGAACTGTACACTTAAAAATTGTAAAGATGGTAAATTTAACGTGATGTTTTTTACTACTACAAAATACGTATATTATGAGATTAAAGTAATGCACAATGAGAAGTGAAAGTTTAACTCAAATATCAAAGGAAGTCACACGCCCATTAAGAACTTCTTTGTTTACTATAGTCCTGTGGGACTTGTGGACACAAGCCCTGTTGGCTTTCAGAGGTATGTGTTTTCAGGACCTGTCCCTGGAGTGTGAGCCTTAAAATTGGGGCACTAGATCTGTGATCCAAACCCTTTGCTCCTCAGGGAGAAGCTGGGTGTTGGGCATTCACTCCCAACTGTATGGCACTATGCTGAGGGGGAGGTTCATGGTAAGAGTGTCTCAGGCTTCCTACCCATTTTGAGGTGAGTATTTTCTCATTCTCCTGATGTGTAGGAGTCACTCAGCTAGTTTCTAGATTTCTCTCAGAGGGAAATGCTCTGTGTGTAGCTGTGTGTCCATGGGAGGCGGGAAGTTCAGGAGCCTCCCATGTCATCTCTTGGTCCTTATCTATAATAAAAAAAAATTTTTTTTTTAAAGATTTTATTTTTTCCTTTTTCTCCCCAAAGCCCCCCCGGTACATAGTTGTGTATTCTTCGTTGTGCGTTCTTCTAGTTGTGGCATGTGGGACGCTGCCTCAGCGTGGTCTGATGAGCAGTGCCATGTCCGCACCCAGGATTCGAACTAACGAAACACTGGGCCGCCTGCAGCGGAGCGCGCGAACTTAACCACTCGGCCACGGGGCCAGCCCCAAGAAATTTTTAAGTTATAGAAAAATGCAAGGAAGTGCTCAAAAACTGATGGGGACTTGTCAAAAGATACAGGAGCCAGCTTGAAAAGGCTCATGCTGGCCAAATTTGAGACAATTTAAGCATCAAAATTAACGACAGTAGTGAATTATCACATTGATATTTTGGTTTTTATTGATATATATTTGACATATAACGTGTAAATTTAAGGTGTATAACATGTTGACACACATTGATTTCTAATAAAGAATCCACTAGTCCATAAAATACTAAGAATAAAATGGGAGAGATAGAAGAGCTTTTTTTGTATAGGAATATGACAGCTAATAAATGTACAAGGAATAATAGAAATATAAAACCATTGTAATAACTGACTCAGGCAGGAATCATCAGTGGATGCTATAACCGTTGGTGAAAAACTGTGCAGAACAAGATATTTGTAGAGCCTTAAAATATCACCCCACAGATTAGTATATATACCTGTACAATAGAGAAATTTGGCAGACACTGCCTTACCCAAATGTTCAAACTTCATATCACTGTTGAGGGGACAAATTGACAATGCATATCATGATATGATATACAGAAAGATACATTACCTATGTAGTATTTTTGTCCCTCAAATTAAAAAAAAGAAATTTACGTGAATCTATTTTAAGGAAACTGTCAAGTCCAAGCTTGAAGGACCTTCTGCAAGACAATTGGCTTAGATTCTTTAAAAATGTCAATGTCATGAAAGACCAAAAAAAGGGCTGGAGAACTGTTTTATATTAAAGGAGACTAACAAAGTATGACAACTAAATGCAATGCGTGATCTTTGATTGGACTCTGAATTAAATAAGAAGCTATGGGGCCGGCTCCATGGCCAAGTGGTTAAGTTCGCGTGCTCCGCTGCAGCAGCCCAGGGTTCGGATCCTGGGCGCGGACATGGCACCGCTTGTCAGGCCACATTGAGGCAGCGTCCCACATCCCACAACTAGAAGGACCTGCAACTAAGATATACAACTATGTACGGGGGGCGGGGGGGGGGGGGGCCCGGGGGTTGGGAAGTAAAGCAGAAAAAAAAAAAAAAGATTGGCAACAGTTGTTAGCCCAGGTGCCAATCTTTAAGAAAAATAAATAAATAAGAAGCTATAAGGCATATTATTGGGACAACTGGGAAAATTTAAGTATAAATTGATTGTTAGATATGTAGTTATGTTTATATTAAATTTCCTTAGTATGAACATTATATTGTAGTTATATGTAAGGATAGCATGATTCTTAGGAAATACATGCTGAGTGTTTAGGTGTGAAAGGTCAAAATATACAAATAACAGTTTAATGTTTAGGAAAAAACAGATAGATATAAACAGATAAATAGATGAAAGCGAGAAAGTGGGAGGGAGAGAGAGAATGTAGCAAAATATTAACAAATGATGTGCCTAGATGAAATGTAGTAGGGGTGTTTATTAACTATTCTTTCAACTTTTTCATAGGTTTGGCATTTTCTAAAATAAAAAATTCGGTGAAAAAATAAGATAAATGAAACATACAGTAGAGAGAAAAGAAAACTGACAGAGTAGAGCCAAGAGATGGAATCTAGAGAATGAAGGCCAGGATTAATTTGGGACAGGAGAAGAGCCACTCTGAAACTAGAGGATAGGAGGCAGGGGTGACTGCCAGTAAATATTAGCGTGTGGGTGTGTGAGCAGAAGCTGAAGGAGTTTGTGCCTACTGATCTCAACTCCCTGTGAAGCTGAAAGCAAGGCCATTTATTGAGAGACAAGGCTTGGGGTAGTGGTGAAGGATTGACGTAGCAACTGTAGCAAGTGGGAGAGGTCAATGACATACAAAGTGATGGCAAAGTAAAGTGGAGGACCCAGGCAGGATTGCAGAACCTGAATTAGTAGTGGCACCAGCTGCGTGTTATGTGGTTTCTCCAGAACCATTCAACAGAAGAAAGTGGATGGGTGACATGAGCTATAGTTGTGAATTTATAGGGCAACTACAACAGTAGAACAAGGAGTTGAGGGTGCAGGCAAGAGAGGTTAAGTTGATGTAACAGGTTCAGGAATTGATAGGAAAGTGAAATCATGAAATGAGTGGTGAACTGAGGGAAAAGGAATCAATCAAAGGACTGGAGGGCCAAGAAGGTTGATTAATAGGTACATTAAAAATTAGGAAGTGAGAGGGCTATAGAAATAAAAGACTAAGATAGGTAATTAGAATAAGATATCAGAGGTAGAACTATTCCAGCAAAGATCAAGGCTGATGTTGTGTTATGAGTACCAACTGTGGATGAAGATTTTGAGATTGTTATGATGAAAGAACTTTGAGCCTAAATCGTTCAAGTGATTCATCTATCTGTATACTGAACAGAAGCCTAGCATGAATAGTACATCCACAGGGCAATTCTAAGAGATGGCTTCCATATAAATTGCCAAATTGATACTTCATAATCAGCAAACTTGACTACTGTTAATTGAGTCCAAGGGTAGGGCATCTTACCCACAAACATCCAATCTATAGATTGGCCAAAAACTCATGAGGTGGACTGTTGGGAAAGTTCTGTCCTAAGGAAATAGATCCTCTCCAAGGAATTTAGATCTCAAGATGTGGACAGTTGAACAGGTATAGCAAGAGTAGAGACGATAAAGAAAAGAAAAGCAGGGGTGCACCAGACACAAGAGTACCATGCTGGTAGAGTCCTGGGATAGGAATTGATCAAGAACTTCCTAATGCTGGAAGAGTGGCAGCTAGATCTACATTGGGTCCTAAGGCCCATCCAGTTCCTAAACTGTTCCAATCTCTGTGAAGCCTACATATGCAGCCCTTCTTGTAGAATCAACTGCGGTTTCTGATTTTCTGTGGGGTGCAACTGTGAGGGTCCTATTTTTACATTTATTGTTAGAATGTATCACAGGCTTCAGTTAGAGTGCTTCCAGTGCAAGTAGTAGAAATCCTAACTCAGTGTGCCTTAAACAATAAAGGAAATTCATCTCAAATAACAGGAATGTCAAAGGTGCAGCTTTATGCACAGTGCAAGCAGGGCTGAAGCTCCATGTCGTCCCTCACTTCAGGCCTCCCTCTGTTGGCTTTGTTATCCACCTGGCTTCCTTCATGGCCTCCAGTTGGCTGTAAACAGCAATCAGAGCAACATGCTCCTTGTTCACATCCATTGGAGAGGAAGAGGGCCTCTTCCCAACCATATAATAAAAATCCTTCCTTTCAATGTGATTGTACCAATTTTGGGCAGATGCGAAACTTTTGGGTGGCCAAAGAAATGCCACGTGATTAGGTCAAGCTAGAATCTCTGAACCAATAATGGCAATCACCACAATTGACTTAAACCAACTGGGACCTACTCTTTGAGCTGGGGATGGTCATCTCTTTCTGAGTGACATGGGATATGTAAGGGGAGATGTGGACATCTGAACAAAATTGGGATTTTATTAAGAAGGAAGAAGGAAGGAAATGTTTACTGAAGGCAAACAATAGTATTCACTACACCTCATTCTCAAACACTCAAACCTGCATCTGAGGTGGAACTACACAAGTTGAGCTATGTTTCAGACTGGAGGAAAAGTGTCCAAACAGTTTTTCAAAGTTTTCCTCAATTAACCCGCTTTAATATTTCTCCATTCTCCTTTGATTTTCCCACATAAAAATATGTAATACTTAATACATTCAAAGGTGTACATTTATATTAATATTTAAATATATATTATATGTGTGTTTAAATGTATACCTTTGAATGTATGAAATTGTGTAATATATATGGATAATATAAAATGTTGCATATATAGAGTATATTTGTTATAAAGAATATTTCTAAAATGAACATACTTGCACTCATAACCTGATTTAAGAAAAATGGTATTGCTCGTAACTTTGAAGCTTTCTATGTAATCATCTCTATTGCATTCCCTTCCCTCGACTCCACCCCACCTCTGAGGCAATCACTGTCCTGCATTTTGTATTTGTCATCCTCTTGATTTTCATTATAGTTTTACCCATTACTTGTATACCTTAATAATATGTTTGTAATGTGTATGTTTTTGAGCTGCCTATAAATAAAATCATGCTGTATATGGTCTTCTTTTTCTTGTGATAAAATATACATAAAATTTAGCATTTTAACCATCTTCAAGTGTACAAGTCAGTGGCATTAAGTACAATCACATTGTTGTGCAACCATCACCACCACCCAACTCCAAAATTTTTTAATTTTCCCAAACTGAAACTCTTTACCCATTAAACAATAACTCCCAATTACCCCCTTCCCCCAGATCCTGTTAATCATGATTCTATTTTCTGTCTGCATGAATTTGACTACTCTAGGAACCTCATATAAGTGAAATCATACAGTATTTGTCATTTTGTCACTGGCCTATTTCGCTTAGCCTAAGGTTCAAGGTTCATCCATGTTGTAACATGTATCAGAATTTCCCTCCTTCTAAGGCTGAATAATATTTCATAGTATATATATACCACATTTTGTTTATCTATCCATCTGGCAATGGACACTTGGGTTGCTTCCACCTTTTCGCTATCAAGAATAATATGGCTATGAACACGGGTATCCAAATAGCTGTTCAAGTTTCTGCTTTCACTTCTTTGGGGTATATACCCAGTGTATATAGTCTTTTGCAACTTTCCCTTTTTGCTGAGCTATGTTTGTGAGATTCATCCAGTTAATATGTATAGCTGTAGTTCACTCACCATAATTGCTGTAGGATATTTCATTGTGTGAATATTAAACAATTTGTTTATCCATTCTCGTATAGAAGGCCATTTATTTCTGATTGTTGCTATTACAAGCAGGGCTGCATTCTTTTCTTTGCCTTCTTGTATGTATGTACAAAGTATCTCCAGCCCAAGATACATACTTAGAAGTGAGATTGTGTCATAAGGCATTGTGTATCTTCAGTTCTATCAGATATTGTCAGGTTACTCTTTAAGTGCACATCTGTCCTCCCATCAACAGTGTGTGAGAGTTCCTGTTGCTCCACAGCCTCATTAGAACTTGGTATTGTCAGTGTGGCAGATACTGCGGGTTGTCCCCAGTACCTACCCTCCCCTTCTTCCTTTAATAATAGTTCTCATGAGTTTTGTCTGTGTTGCCCAGGTAGAAACTTTATCTCCCAGCCTTCCTCCAGCTAGGCATGGCCAACCAACTAAACTGTAGCCAACAGGATGTAACTGTATCTCTTCTGGGTTGTGACCTTAAAAGACATGCTCCTTAAAAGATATGTTCTTCTAACCCATTCTACCTCTCCACTGGCTAGGATGCAAATTTGATGGCAGGAGCCAGAGCAGCCACCTTGAACCCAGAGACAGAAGCTTCATATTGAACATGACAACTTAGGGCTGGTTACCTCTGAACTGTTCTGTGAATGAGAAACAAACTTTTGTTTAAGCCATTGTACTTTATTGTCTCATTGTTACAGCAGCTTAGACTGCATCCTAATTAATACATTAGTCCTTAAATTTTAAAGTCATTCCCAATTTGGCTGTGCTCAGAAAGCCTGTGTTTGTTCTCTCTCAAGATCTTTTTGGTGATGATCTTTTTACATTTGATCTATACTGCTAAACTCGTTTTTATGCGCCTGTCTTTGAGCCCGTTTGCCTGACAATGGAGGCCCTTGCCCAGGGTAGTATATATTTGTTGTTTTTGCTTGCCCACATCCACTTCTCCTTCCTAACAGTTCTTGGAGTTTTAAATTTTCCTAAATTGGGTGCAGTTCTATTAGAATTTAGATCAGTGTACCTGGTCGTTTCACTATAGATGCTGAAGAGAGCACTGGAGTCTCATTCTTCCAGATCCTTCCTCTCACCACCCCATTTATCTGAGACAGCATTGAAAGTGGCTGAAGGGATAAAAAAAAAAAAAAAAAAAGAGTTGAACCTTGTTTCTTACACCTTCCAGAGCTTTGATGGTAGAATAGCTTTGCCTTGGCTTTATTCCTGTTCCTAGACCTAGTTAATTACCTTCTTGTCTATTTTGTGACTTTTACAATATCTTTTCAACACATTTCTTTTAAAATTTCAGCTGTTGCTATCGATAACATCCAAAGAACTGTAATAGATACAACCATGCCCAAGTTCCAGGTTCTCCTAAACTGTGCAGATCCATTGGGAATGATTGGAAGGACTGACCACATGCAATTGAGATTACTTATGAGCACCTTTGGGTTTCTTTAGGGTAAAATGAGAACATGACTCCACGGCATTAGGAAGGGGAAAAAGTACTCACATTGTCAAGGTTATGTATGACCAGGTTATCCTGAATCTAGACACTATCCATTCAACATCCTAAGGGTGCATATGCCCAATAGCAGGTAATCTGCTTCTAGATCCTATTTAGAACTGGTACAAGCTGCAAGAGCTAGCAGGGATTTTTATTCTACAAAATGACATGCAAATCACCAGCCACTCAGAATATGGCTTCAAACCAGTAACCAATCAAATGCCACCTCCTCCTCCTAGCCCTCTTGCTAGTCTCCCTAGTAACAGCAAGAATGAAACACGAGGAGAGAAATGCAGCTGGGTTATAAACTTAGTCCAGAGAAGACTCCTGCTAGTTGACTTTGACGCTACTGTCAGTTAACAGCTGACTCCCTCTAGAGTCTCCCACACAAAACGTTTTGTGTGATTTGTGCTTTAATTTATCCCTTAGTTAATTCTGCATAAGAACGCCTTATGTTTTTATTGTTCTTTACTTTTTGCATTCTAGATTAGTAAAATTAGTCTTTTAAAAATGTGCCTGGGGTTGGTCATATAATGTGAAATAAGTGCTACTAAAGTGTCATGAGGACAGCATTACACAATGAGTCTTCTTTTAAAGAATTTTCTGAAGACAGAGGTTCTGTATAATGAAGATGGCTGTGATTTTTGAAAATTAGTTGTGCAGGCTAGAAGGTTTGAATGGCCAGCTATATGTTAGTTCCCTGAGAGTAAGACCCTAGAGGATAGCATTCCCTATAACATCTAGAACAATTCCTAAATTTATCTTGAAACAATGAGGGGAATGCGGAATGGCATGCTTCAACAGCGGTGCTGTCTCCCAAGTAGGTGCTGAAAGACCTGTTGCTGAGGCAGAGTTTCTGGATAGAGGACCTGACAGCTAGAACCTACCATGCCGGGTGGAAAAGGAAAAGGCAAAGAGAAAGCTCTCTACCTTCCTCCACCTCATCTCATCTTTCTCTGTCTTCCACTATCATCTTTTCTTCTCCTTCCCACCTGTGTTCTTTAAAACTTTTTCAAAAATGGTAAAGTACAGCACACAAACAAGAAAGTACAAAGGATAAATGTACACCTTAATGAATTTTAACAAAGCAACTATTTGTGTAATTACCACTTACTTGGTTCAAGAAATAGGACATTGTTGGCACCTCAGAAGCCCTACTCATGCCCCCTCTCAGTCACTACCCTTTTCCTTCCTCCCAAAGGCAGCCACTACCTTCATTTTTTTAAATTGAAGTATAATTGACAAACAATATTCTATTAGTTTCAGGTGTATATCTTAGTAACTCGATATTTATATATATATTATGAAATTATCACCATGATAAGTCTAGTTACTATCTGTCACTGTAAAAAGTTATTGCAACATTATCGACTATATTCCCTATGCTGTTTTACCTTCACTTTTAACATTATCATTTCATCTTGCCTATTTTTAAACTATATGTAAAGTCAGTTATACAGTAAATATTCTTTTGAACTGCCATCGTTCAAAATTTCCTGGAAAGTACATTGATTGAACTCTGCAAACAGAAAAGTGCACAAATCATAAATGGTACAGCTTGATGAACTTTTCACAAACTGAACCTACCTGTGTAACCAGCACCCAGATCAAGAAACAGAAAATCACCAGCAGCCCCATTTGTGTAATTACCACTTTGTGCCCCTTTTCAGTCACTATCCCTCCACGCAAGGGTAACTACTGTCCTGAATTCTAACATTATGTATCAGTTTTGTCTATTTTTGAACTCATATATGTGAAAACATATAGTATATATTCTTTTCTGTCTAGCTTCGTTTGCTCAACATTATGTTTGTGAGATTCATCTTAGTTGTTGCCTGTGGTTATAGTTCATTCTCATTGCAGTTTTGTAGTCCATTGTATAAATATACTGCAATTTGATTATCCATTCTAGCATAGGTGGATGTTTGGGTTGTTTTCCAGTTTTTAGCTATTACAAATACTGCCGCTGTGAACATTCTTGTACTGTCTTCTGGTGAACATATGTATACATTTCTGTTGGTTATACATCTAGGAGTGGATTCCTGGGTCCTAGGCTATGGGTCTGTTCAGCTTTAGTAGATACTGTCAAATAGTATTTCAGAATGGCCATCCCAATTTACACTCCCACCAGCAGTGTATGAGAGTTCCATTCGTTCCTCCCCTTAGCTTGCAGCTGCGTAACTGTAATCTCTGGCTTCACCATCACATGACATTCTGTGTGTCTGTGTCTTCACGTGGCTAGCTTCTTCTAAGGATACCAGTCATATTGGATTGAGGCCTGCCCCACTCCAGTGTGACCTCGTCTTAACTAATTACACCTGCAACATCCCGATTTCCAAATAAGGTCACATTGTGAAGTACTGGGGCTTAGCACTTAAATGTATCTTCTTTTCGGGGGAAGACACAATTCAACCCATAACAGATGTGACAGTAGTAGACATCTATTCTTGATCTCAGTGGGAAAACTTTTAACTTTTCACCATTAAGTGTGATGTTTGCTGTAGTTTTTTAAGTAGATACCCTTTATAAGATTAAGGCAGTTCCCTTTTATTTCTGACTTGCTAAATTTTTAAAAATCATGTTAAAAATCAAATACGATGTTGAAATTTACGACGTTTGTTTCCTGCATCTAATGAGATGATCACCCGATTTTCTCCTTTAATTAGATGTTTTTATTTTTTTAAAAAGAATTTCAGTTGAAAATGTTAACAATACAAGTAACGAGGGTTTCTGAGTTAGTAATGTTCTGATCTGGGTGCTGGTTACACAATTGTGATTGGTTTGTGAAAATTCACTAAGCTGTATACATACAATGTGTAATTTTATGTATATATGTTATACTTCAGTAAAAAGTTAAAAGAAACACAACTAAATTCCTTTTTGGGAAGGAGCAGCTCTATCTTCTGGCAGATACTTAGATGCCCCACTTTCCGCTCACATCCATCTCCTAAGAGAGGTGAAGATCTGGGTTGCTAAGATGGAAGCAAGGTCAAATCTTTAAGTGGTGCACAACTGACATACTGAAGCACTTAATATTCTCAGTTACAGAGTTTTTTCAGAATTCGGTGTGTATCAGCTTTGTTTTTCAGTGATTCACTCAAGCCAAAGGAGTTCATGTTTAGTTTTATGCTGAGAGATTGGATTATTTTCCAGGTCGTCCTCTCTAGACAATCTTTGTATCTGGTCTTTGCTGTCTTTGCTTTAGCTGAGATTCTCCAACATGAGTTTTTATGTGTTGAATTATTTTAAAGAATTCCATTTCTCCTCTTTTACAATAACCGCAGACTTTACCTTTTATATGCCTGCAGAAATCCGTGTAGTCTTAAATTCTGTCGTCAAAATAGGTCTCTAATCTTCACAGATTTGTTCCCAGACTTTTTTGTAGACTTGAATAAAGTCTATTCATTTAATTTGATAAAAACTGACATCACAATTTTTCCTCTTTTCATTCAGGACCATGGTAAGGCTCTTCATTACTGCCTGTCTAATTTTATCCCAGTTGGATATGATTCTGTATGGTTCTGTAGTTTTCTTCGTATGAATTCTACATATTTCTTATTAGAGTTATTCCTACTTGTTTCATGGTTTTTGTTGTTGTTGTTGCGATTGTTGCTATTGTGAATGGAACCTTTTTTTTTTTTTTCATTCAAAAATGAAGCCGTGGAGCGATAAGATCTCTACCACCCGCTTCAGCTGTGAGACTCTATGGTTCCTCGGTTCTATGAGAACAGTCTACTCGCACCTACATTATCCCAACCTGAAGGAAGATGGCAACAGAGAGTTGCCAAGCGAAGGGCCGCTCTATCTCGCCTTTGTTCTCCTCTCGGTGGCTACTGCGCAGGCGTAGTCGCCGCAGGACCGTCCCCGCCTTGCCGGTCGCGGGCCCAGCTCGGGAGCGCCGGCGCACTGGCGCGCTCCGTTTACACGCTCCGGGGCCTGTAGGCGCCGCGAGTTCCGGTTGTCGCCGTCGCCGCCGCAGCTCCTGGAGGTCGGTTGCGACGAGTAACGGCGCCGGGACGAGCCCTGCGCCTTCTTCTCCGCTATGTACCCAAATTGGGGCCGGTATGGCGGGAGCAGCCACTATCCGCCGCCGCCGGTCCCGCCGCCGCCGCCGGTGGCCCTTCCTGAGGCCTCGCCGGGGCCGGGGTACTCGAGCTCGACGACTCCCGCGGCCCCCTCCTCCTCGGGCTTCATGAGCTTCCGCGAGCAGCACCTGGCGCAGCTCCAGCAGCTGCAGCAGATGCACCAGAAGCAGATGCAGTGCGTGCTCCAGCCCCATCACCTTCCTCCGCCCCCCCTGCCGCCCCCGCCGGTGATGCCGGGGGGCGGCTATGGGGACTGGCAGCCACCGCCGCCACCGATGCCCCCGCCACCTGGTCCGGCCCTCAGCTATCAGAAGCAGCAGCAGTACAAACACCAGATGCTCCACCACCAGCGAGACGGGCCTCCTGGTTTGGTTCCCATGGAGCTGGATTCCCCCCCTGAATCGCCACCTGTACCGCCGGGGTCTTATATGCCCCCGTCTCAATCTTACATGCCCCCGCCTCAACCGCCACCTTCGTACTACCCCCCGGCCTCGTCTCAGCCCTACCTGCCTCCTGCTCAGCCGTCCCCTTCTCAGTCCCCACCTTCTCAATCCTACCTGGCGCCCACCCCTTCTTATTCTTCCTCTTCCTCCTCCTCGCAATCCTATTTGAGCCATTCCCAGCCCTACTTGCCGTCTTCTCAGGCATCTCCTTCCCGCCCCTCCCAAGGCCATTCTAAATCCCAGCTACTAGCTCCACCACCACCGTCCATCCCTTCTGGGAATAAGACAACTGTCCAGCAAGAGCCTTTGGAGAGTGGGGCCAAGAACAAGAGTGCTGAACAGCAGCAAGCTGCCCCTGAGCCGGATCCCTCTACGATGACTCCACAGGTAAGAAAGCATCTGCCTGAGCGGCATCTTCACCTAGAGGACCCTAAGTGAGCAGGCCTCAGGGCTCTAACCAGTGCTTAGCCTAATTCCAACACACAATGACTAGCTAATTTACACTCCAAAGGATTCCATAAGATTCAGAGGTCTGACATCCCAACTTTTTAATTAGCTAAAGGTGGATTATTAAAAGAGCAGTGTTTGAAGATGTTTCTAGGCACCACAGAGTTGTGGGGTGGCTCAAGAGTTACTTCTCAGATACATTCTTTGGTTTTCTTGCTGTTGCAAAGGGCTTTGTTTTAAAATTGTATTTAAACTAAAATTTCCGTTTGAGAAGCAGCATAAAAAAGAAACTTCTCAAAGGACTGACACTTGAAATGCATATAAACCTTATGACCAGTTAGCTTCTTTAAAAAAATTATTTAAGGGCCGCTGATAGCTGTCAGCTTCCTGAATTAAGAGGTCTCAGCGAATGAAGGATGGAAATCTTGTTCTTATCAGGAGAATCCTAATTATGCTTATAGATACCTATGCAATACATAGAGGAGTGTCTACACATTTGACTCTTTTGGGAGTCTGTTGGTCATTTAATAAGTTGACCCATACATCCTTTTCTCACAGCACTTAAAGATAGCTTTGAGACATACCCAGTTTGCTGCATTGTATTGTTACCATTCACTCCAGAGTAATAAATAGCCTTGGAATTTGGCCAAAGTAAAAAAAAGTTTGTGATATCTCTTCATTCATGAGAGAGCCATTCCTCTAAACTTCTGTTTGAAGTGATAACTTCCCACAGAACAGTCAAAAGTTGATAGGGTAACAGTAATAAATGAATTTTTCCCTTAAAAAAGAAGATAGAGCTAAAGTGGAATAAATCATTTGTTATAATTTCTTAAAATATACACTTCCAGCAATTACTAGTCTACCTAAGGGTCCATAATGAAAGAAACAATCTTTTCATCTACAAGCTCAGATTTAGATATAAAAGAATTCCGGGGGCTGGACCCGTGGCCGAGTGGTTAAGTTCGCACGCTCCACTGCAGGCGGCCCAGTGTTTCATTGGTTCGAATCCTGGGCTCGGACATGGCACTGCTCATCAAACCACGCTGAGGCAGCGTCCCACATGCCACAACTAGAAGGACCCACAATGAGGAATAAACAACTATGTACCGGGGGGGGCTTTGAGGAGAAAAAGGAAAAAATAAAATCTTTTTAAAAAAAAAAAAAGAATTCCGAAAGAAAGGGATGCAGTATTCTCATTTTGCCGTGGTTTGGCGTTAGAAATTAAGAACAGGAGAAAACACTTGAGATGCTGGGGTAAAACAGTAGAATAAGTGATTCTTTTGGCTTACACCAGACCACCACCTTACCAGGTTATTTCCCCCAGATTCCTTTGTTATGGAGACAGAATTTCTGTTCCTCTTCCCACCCTACTCTGAAATTTCCAGTGCTTTTGTTGTCAAACACTGTCAGAGTTGGTCCAAGCCAAAATATGACATTTGTGTCCTCATCTCCACTAGATTGTTTTTCTGGCGTTTTAGACAAGGGAGTTGTTTTTTGGCGGGGAGAGGGAATCAGACCAGTCCTTAACAGAAATGCAAAGAACACTGCTTTTGCTTTTCTGCCTTTGTACCCTTGTCTATAGTGAACTTATTTTAGTGCTTTGAATATTCAGTGCTTCCAGTTCTTTCATGAGAGCCAGAAAGAAAGTGGTGGAAGATGAGGCTTAGGAGGTGTGAACCGGCCTGATCAGGAAGGGCCTTCTAAGCCTGTTTAGGCTTCCTTACTTCTGTCTAGAATTCATCCCAACTTCTTCAGCACTCTCTCTCCTCTTAATGTTGTATTGCTTTCAAGGCACATCTCATATGTCAGGGTCTCCATGAAGCTGTGCCTGAACTCACCTATTTGGTTTGGTTCTGTTCAGGTTGTAAGTCCTTTGCAGACCAGGACTAACTCACTCATCTTTTTATCTCCTGTAGCACCTAGGACAGTGCCTTGCAAATTATAGGCTCTCCACAAAGATTTGTTGAATAAGATAGAAGAGTTGTCAGACTTAGGATAGTTAGTTGACTGGATGATAAACATTTTCTTCATGCCAGTGCCAATCTCTGACAACCTTTTTGCATATTCATTATTCTTTGATTCATATTTAATTTGGGGGTATGTCATTAAAAATTTTTATGGTGAAAGATTTTAAACACACAAAAATAGAGATAATGGTATGATTCCTCCGACATACTCATCATTCAGATTCAACAACTATCAAGGGCCGGCCCCATAGTAGTGGTTAAATTGGGTGTGCTCCCCTTCAGCATCCTGGCTTCACAGGTGAGGATCCCAGGCATGGACCTATGCCACTCATCAGCAATGCTGAGGCAGCGACCCACATATAAAGCGGAGGAAGACTGGCACGGATGTTAGCTCAGGGCTAATCTTCCTCGGCAAAAAACCCCAAAAAGCAGCTATCAAGATTTTGTCGTATTTACTTCACGTAGGCCTTTTTTGTTGTTCTCAGGAAATATTTTAAAGTGAATCTTAGATCTCATGTCATATCATTCCTACGTTCTTAATTAGACATCTTTAAAAAAAAAAGAATCTTTTCTTAGGTAAATACATTATAACACCTAACAAAATTAACAGCAGTTTCTTTGTATCATCTAATACCCAGTCTGTTCAGATTTCCCCTGCTGTCTCATCATACTGATGGAACTAAAAATAATTTCTTGCTATCTTCCATGTTAAAATTTCCCCGTGGAGTCAATGATGTTTTGTTGGTTCAAATCGGAATCCAGTATAGACATTTTTGGGCAGAATAATTCTTTGTTGGGGGGCTGTCTTGTGCATTATAGGATGTTTAGTAGCAACTCTGGCCTCTACCTACTAGATGCCAGTGGTACTCCCACTGGTGACAACCAAAACTGTTTCCAGACACTGCCAAATATCCCCCAGAGGTAAAAATCATCCTCAGTTGAGAACTCCTGATTTAGATCACTCTCTCCTATTCTCTTTTTCTACCCCATGCCATTGAACTTGATGAAAAATCTGTGTCAGTTGTCCTGTAGAATGTCCCACATTCTGGATTTGTCTGCTGTCTCATGGTGTCATTTGACTTGTTCCTCTCTCTTCCGTGTTTTTCGTAAACTAGAAGTTAACTCTGACAGCTTCTTAGATTTAAGTTCGCCTTTTTTTGGCAAGTATACTTCATAATCGAGGTAGTGCTGTTTTCTTCATTTGCAGCCCATGAGGAGGCGCGCAATGCCTGGTTGTCCCACTGTTTGTGAGTGGTGCTGAGATTGATCAGGAGGTGACAGTCTGGTCCCTCCACTGTAAAGCTGCTCATTAATCTTGCGTCTGATGTTTGAGCTAGTGGTTCATCCATCGATGATCTTTGCCAGAGTCAATTATTTCTTCTTTAAGTGGTTGCACTATGGTGATTTTTTTCTGCCATTTCTTCTACATTTACTATATGGAATTCTGTACAGAGAAACTTTCATTCATGAACCAGGACTATTTGATTGGCCATACAGTTAGTATAGGAAAGACACGATAAATACTTGATATTCTTCCATTTAATTTCTATTTGTAGAGTAAAGCATTGTTGATTTAACGGAATATGTCTTTTTTGAAGAATTAACTTTTCTGTGTGTTTAAAGGACTAGGTAAAGTGCATAGTAGTCTTTTTTCATGAATTGTGATTTTATTTATCCTTTTATTCTCAAAACTTAATAAGGTAAAGCTGTTGACTTTGATTAGAGTTTTTAGTCATTTAATGTTCATGTATTTATTGCATCACAGCCATGTGCCAAGTACTGTGCTTAGTACTGGAGTTGCAATGATGGACAAGATAGATATGGTACCTCCCTCATTGACTTGTTCCAATGGGGGGAAAAAGACACTTAATAAGTAATTAAGAGAAGCACAGGATGCTGTGGGATTATAAAATATAAAATATCACTAGTTTGTTCCACAAGGAAACAAGGAAAAGCTTTTTTTAGCTCACTGTTGTATTCACAGTGCCTTGTTCAGGGTCTAGCACCTATTAGGTGAAGAACAAATACTTTTTTAAATGATTGAATATAGCTGGGAGCTCTAACCTAATTGAAGAGGCCTCCCAAGTGAAACCTGAAGAATGGGTAGGAATTAACCAGATAGACTTGAAAGAATTAAGTTCAGTAAAACTTAAAGCTCAGGGTGAGAATGATAGGCACAAACCAGATCAGGGAGGGTCTATGAGGACTTTATCCTAAGGGCAGTGGGAAGCCATTGAAGGATTTTACACAGGCAGTGTTACAGATTGACCTTTCTGAAGCTCAGTCTGCATGCACTGGGGAGCGTGGAATTGAAAGGAGCAAGAGTGATTTAGAGAGAAGGGTTAATAGAATGATCCAGGCAAGAGAGAACAGTGGCTTGGACTTGGATGGTGATAGTGGAGATAGATTGGAAAGACTGGAGAAATATTTAGGCGCTAGAATCCAATTAGAGATTGAGTAGTAGTGGAGAGGGAGGCGTCAAGGATGATTCTGGGTTTCTGGGATAAGCCACTGGGTGGATTGTGATCCCATTTACTAATAAAATAGGAAAACCTAGAGGAGGAGGAAGAACAGGTCTGAGAATGAAGGGAAAATGATGAGTTAAATTTTAGACATATGTACTGAATTTGAGGTCCTTGAGATATAAGATTCCAAATGGAGATGTACAATTGGAAGTTAGATACAAGTCGAGTCTAGAAGTGAGATCTGGGAGACATGATAGACTTGTGAGTCATCAGCATAAAAATGGTATTTGAAGGCACAGAAATAGATGAAGTCTCCTGAGGAGTGTGTGTAGAGTAAGAATAGAGGTTAAAGGACATTGAGCCTTGCCCCATAGAATCACAATATCTAAGGGAACCAACGGAAGAAAGGCCAAACAGATGAAAAATCAGGACAGTGCAGTGCCACAGAAGTGAAGAGAAGATTGTTTCTAGAAGGATGGAGCGGTCAGCTGTGTCATGTACTGCTGAGAGGTCAAGCAAGATAAAGACTGTGAGTTCTCTTTTGCATTTACTGACATGTAGATTATTGTTGACCTTGGCAGGAGCAGTTTCATAGTGATTGAAGCCATATTGCATTGATTTGAGGAGTGATGGAAGGTGAGGAGATGGGGATGGTGAGTATAGACAACTCTTTCAAGAAGTTTGACTGAAGGAGAGAGAAAGAGAATGAGGGCAGGAGCTGGAGGAAGAGGTGAAGTAAAGGAGTTTTATTTTTTAAGATGGGACTAAGATTATCTGGTGACCTTAATTTCTGGAGTAGGATGTGAACCTCAAGCCTGGTGGCATAGTGATGGTTAAGTTTGTGCGATCTGCTCCGGCGGCCCAGGGTTTACGAGCCCAGATCCTGGGTGTGGACCTACACACCGTTCATCAAACTGTGCTATGGCAGCATACCATGTACAAAATAGAGGAGGACTGGCACAGACGTTAGCTCAGCGACAATCTTCCTTATGCAAAGAGAGGAAGATTGGCAACAGATGTTAGCTCAGGGCCAATCTTCCTCACCAAAAAGAAAGAAAGTAAATATATTTTAAATAAATTTTTAAAATGAAAATCCAATTCATTATTTTACCAGGTTCCCCCTCTCCCTCACTTTTAGGATATATGACATGGAACATTTAGTGTTACAGGCATTTGCAATAATCAACCTGGATGGGAAAGGCAACCTTCAAAATTAGTCTTTAAAATATCCCACACGTTCACTTGTCACACACACCCTCTCTCTCCCCTACCCTCCTCCTTTATATTTTCCTACTTGGAAAATCAATTAGTACCTAGTTTATCGCTGTACCTATGGCAAGTGGTCAGTAAGTTCTTACTAAATAAATTAGCACCTTTTTTCGTAATGATATTTGTGAAAAATAGTTCTTATATCCTTTTTACTCCCTTCATTCAGTCTCTTTTTGAATGTCACATGCTATGACTTTCCTTGACCTGTGAACTAACTATATGAAGTTCACCTTCATTAGCAAGTCCAGGCAGGTTTAATTCCTTTCTAAAATAGAGATAAATCACCCTTCTTGGGGTCACTGAGGACATTTCTGAATGATGTCATCGTTATTCATTTTTAGAGCTTTAAAAATGTGCTGAAGCCTAGTCCTAGGATTGAATTAGATCTGGTTCCTGCTATTGGGTTCATAGTAAATAGAAAACGACCTATGGTGCATATTGCAAGTATCACAACAAGTACTTGAGCTCCTACCAAGATTCTTCACCCTAGACTAGGTCTAAGACAAAGATGGGAAGTATGAGAATAAAGTGGGTGCAAATCGATAAAGAATCTGGACGTGTGCGGTCTTCCTGTCTGTAGCCATTGGCTTCTAGTTTGTGATAGACAGTTTGCATGTTTGTATCTTTTAGTGATGCTTTCAAAGCAATTTAAAAAAAGAAACTTTTAACTTTTACTTGAAAGAGACTGAGTTTATTAATTTTTTTAAGCTGAAAGATAAACTTGTTGCTATTTTCAGTACTTTCATAAAATAATGGAAGAAAATTGAAAATGTTTTAATACTACGTCATTGACTGTTATGGTCAGTGTGCTGTTTTTTTATGTTGAACAGTAAAAGTAATTCTATGATTACTGATGATTAGCCAAAGATTATATGTATGATAAACAAAAAAGAACCAGTCATGACCCAAACTTCAAGATGGAGTTAGTTAGATGGCATTTTTTTTCTCAGTGAATTGGAGCAAGTTTCAAGTCATAGAAATGAGTGTCCTAGAAGGGAAGTCCTCAGTTGATCAACAACCGTTTATTGACATCCTACTGTGTGTTCCAACACTATGCTTAAGCACCAGATAGGGTATAAGAAAAGCATAAGATCTCTCTCCCAAGAAGGTTACATTCTATGCATGGGAAAAAAAGATAACAAAAAGTATATTTCGTGAGACAAGAGTATGATGTATATTTTATGCATCTGTTTACATGTGGAAAATTGGAGAGGATATACAGTAAAATATTAACAGTATAGGAAATCCTGCTTATCCAAAGATAATGAATCCCAGTGAACAAAAGTAAAATGAATCCATTTAATGTAGGGACCAAAAGTTTATTGTGAAAAATAAAAAATTTTGATTTAGGACAAAATCTCGAAAAAAGCTCAAAATCATGAAGAACAGCTGAGTCTTAGAATGAACAAAGAATAAATAAAGTATAGATTGGATTTCTTTACTATAATTTTTATGACAAAATTATATGGCAACATTATGTATCATCTTTTATTTTGTTTTTGGATATATTGAAAAAACATTTTAGGGATTTATCAGTTTTCCTGGGGACTAGTTTTCAACCTTAAATATTCATATTATTCTCTTTTGCAGTTTCTATCATAAAAATTCTTTTTGGTTATTAACTGGGAGGACTTCTGCTAGATCCTCAGCTATCAGTAGTGAGTTCCAGAGTTCTCCAACATCACTTTCATAAAATCCTGCGTCCTTATAATTGTAGTAGAAATATGTGCTGTTGTTAACTATAGAAGTCCATAGGGTAGTTCATTAGTGAATATTTTAGTGTTATGACAACTATTTTTTCCTTATACAACCTTGTAACCATAGGGATTACATAATGAATACTGGGATAATGAAGATCCTATAGTTATTTCTGAGTGGTAAGACTTGTTTATTGATTTTAATTAATTAGTTATTGCTTATTTGTACAGTTGATTCTCTTTATTTGAGGTATTTATGTTCTATAAAGTCACCAGGAGTATGAATTAGTGACTACTGAACCACTGCTCCTAGGGGAAATACAGGGTCAGGTTCCTGTGAGCCTCTGGTCACATTTTCAGCAACAAATCAATATGTAACCGTGTTTTATGCATGTTTCTGTTTAAAGGCAGCTTATTTAATATATATTGTTGACTTGTTAACATTGAACTCTTGGCCAGCAGCACTGTAATACGTGCCTGAAGGAAGCTTATCTAACACATATTTCTCAGTAAAGCACATCACAGCCTTCTTGCACTTAGGAAAACTACGTAGCACTTGAGCGCTATGCTTGGGGCCATTTTAAATGTTAAAATCACCAATGAAAAAACATAGAAATGTGGAAAATGTGGTCCTAAGTAGACCATGAAAAGGACACTTACAGTATGACAGCTACATAAAAAGGCAGGGCATGGCCCTGTTCTCCCTCAGGGGACATGCAGGTCAGGCAACTCCAATTTTTCACTGCTGTATGCATGTCTAGAAATGACTGCCAAAGCGCCCTGAGTATTGATTGGAGTCAGAAATATATGTTGGCAAGTAGGGATATCTACAAGTACAGAATCCCATAAATAAGGAGGATCAGCTATATTTTCTTTCTTTCTTTCTTTTTGGTGAGGATTCATCCTGAGCTAATCTATTGCCAATCTTCCTCTTTCTTTTCGCTTGAGGAAGATTAGCCCTGCCTAACATCTGTGCCAGTCTTCCTCTACTTTGTATGTGGAATGCCTCCACGGCGTGGCTGATGAGTGGAGTAGATCTGTGCCCGGGATCTGAACCTGGAGAACCTGGGCTGCTGAAGTGGAGCATGCATAACTTTAGCCACTAAGCCACATGGCTGGCCCTTGGCTGTATTTTCTAATTTTGTTCCATGTTAAACTTACGATTTTTAAAAGTGGAAGCACAATACAAGGTTCCAGAAAATTAAATTACAGTATAATTTGGAAGGCAAAGTGAGACTTTTAAAATAAATAGAAAGCATTTTAAAACGGTATATTCTCTTTTATGCATATATACTTGGGTATGGCTAGACTAGTGATACAACAGGTATTTAAAAGAGGGAAGAGTGCTGGCAGAGAGAGAAGAGGTAGGACTGTTGGGTTATGTTCATTAATTATAAGACCTCCATGGATAAATCCGAAGCAACTGAAGACAGGTTAAAAACAGGTAGCTGTGAATACTGAAAGGATTTACTCTGATCTTTTATCAGAAAGACTGCTATCACCTCCAAAAGCATGTGTTTTAAGAGAGTAGAGAAATATGTTGAATTAACATGTATGGTTTAACTTAAATGTATAAATTTAGGGGAGGAATTGAAAGATCTTGTTTGCTTATTTGCCTTTCTCAACCCAGCTTTGGCTTTTCTTACTTATACACACGTGAACACAGACACAAATGTAGCTCCAAGTTGTAGATATGCAGGATTTTCAAGTAAAATTCTCAAAAATGCTTTCTGTTGTAGGAACAGCAGCAGTATTGGTATCGACAACACCTGCTTAGTTTGCAGCAGAGGACAAAAGTGCATTTGCCGGGGCACAAAAAGGGTCCTGTTGTAGCAAAGGATGCACCCGAGCCAGTAAAAGAAGAAGTTACGGTACCTGCCACCAGTCAAGTACCAGAACCCCCTCCGTCTGAGGAGCCCCCGTTACCACCTCCTAATGAGGAGGTAGCACCTCCTCTCCCACCCGAAGAACCCCAGGTAACCATAAAATTAATTGTTGGTGTTTATTAAATTATTCAGCTTTTTTCCTGATTCATTTATATACACCTTTGTCATAAATGGATATATATTTTCATGTTTTAAGAACATGGAAAATTCCGTTTATGGAATAATCAGACGCATGCCTTACCATGTTTAGAAAAGGCATTTTTTCATAGTTTAAGTGAGAGTGAAGAATTAGACACTCCTCTAAATTGAGTATAAGCACTAAAGGGATGCCAGGGTGTTTTCATATTGGCACTTCAAGGCGATAGTTAAGAGCTTCAGTTTGTATTGTCAGACTGCCCAGGCCGTAATCCAGGGACTGCCACTTGTTGGTAGTGACTCTCAGCAGCTTAGTTAATCATTCTGTGCTTCAATTTCCTCATTGCAAATTGGGTATATTCAAATAGTAGCTATCTCATAGAGCTGTTGAAGCATTAAATGTGATAATCCTTGTTGCTTAGTATACTGACTGCACAAGGAAAGTTCTCACGTTGGTCCAAAGGTCATTGTTCCCCCAAGAGCCTTATGTGGAAACTATTGAACCATAGTGATTACACTGTAGTCCATTGGTGGAAAGTGAATAAGAAAGAGATTTCTCATAGAGTGAAAAGGATAGTAACTGTAGATTACTTTGTCGGGGAAATAGTGTCCTGTTTAGGAAGAGTGAGATTTGTTAGTCCAGTGAAGACTATGGAATTAACAAACTCCTTTGTATTAGTATCCATGATCAAAGTATAAATAAAGCTAGATATGTTATCTAAATATAGAATAGCTTTTCTCAACCAGCCAGAGTTGTAGGAATTCTGGATTTTATAATACAAAACAGTACTTCATATAAAATATTCAGTTTCTTATTAATTTGGTTGCTGTTTTATGACCTGCATAAAAATGTATCTTCTCTTTTATCTTTAGTCTGAGGACCCAGAAGAAGATGCCAGATTAAAGCAGTTGCAGGCTGCAGCAGCACACTGGCAGCAGCACCAGCAACATCGAGTCGGCTTCCAGTATCAGGGAATAATGCAGAAGCACACTCAGTTACAGCAGATCTTGCAGCAGTACCAGCAGATTATACAGCAGCCACCACATATGCAGGCGAGTGCTTCCTCAGCTGACTCATGGGAAGTTGCCCCAAGATGTTTAAAGAATTTCTTATTACTGGAAGAGATTTAAGTGAGAAGAGGAAGGATATCAAATGTTGACAATTAAATGTTTTGCAATGTTTCCCACATTACCTGGGGGCTTGGGAAGTGTGGTATTATGGAAACGCTCTTGGGGAGAGGCAGGTATAGTGGAGTCTTCTGATCATGTCAGCCTAGGCAGATGTTAGATACCGCTGCTAAGGGATTTAAGAACCAGGGATTCTTATGTAGCTTCGAGTTAACCTATGTTTTAACTACAGACCACTACAGTAACAGACAAGGAAAAATCCACTAAAAAGATCAAAGCAACCACCACAAAATACCTAAGCAAATACACCATAAAAGATGAAATGACTTAAATACTTCTTTGTCTTCTATCTTTGAGATATAGACTTGTGTCTATATATCTATAATAATAGATCATTTTTTAAGTTTGTAAAATGATCCATAGTTAAAAGCTTGAAAAATACTTATTGCTGAGATAGGTATTTGCTTTAGTGTTTGGTTGATTTTTTTCAACTCCGTGATAACTTTCATAAATAAGTCAAAGGAAGAAAGAAGAATGATCATTGTTAAAAGGATTTAACAAGCTTATCCTTAGCCTCCCGAATTCTTTAGTGTTTTAGTGTCCCACGACTTCAAATGCCCTTGATTCATTAATATTTTAACTTATGATTCTCTTATATGAATGTCTTGAAATAATTTTTATCCCTTTATTTGTAGACCATGTCTGTAGATGTGCAGCTGCGGCATTATGAGATGCAGCAGCAACAGTTTCAACATCTCTACCAAGAATGGGAGAGAGAGTTTCAGCTGTGGGAGGAACAGCTCCATTCTTATCCTCATAAAGATCAGCTTCAGGAGTATGAGAAACAGTGGAAAACATGGCAGGGACATATGAAAGCCACTCAGAACTATCTCCAGGAGAAAGTCAATTCATTTCAGAACATGAAGAACCAGTATATGGGGAACATGTCTATGCCACCTCCTTTTGTTCCATATTCTCAGATGCCTCCACCTCTACCAACAATGCCCCCTCCGGTATTGCCTCCATCATTGCCACCACCAGTGATGCCCCCTGCCCTACCTGCTTCAGTGCCACCACCTGGCATGCCCCCACCTGTGATGCCACCTTCCCTACCAACCTCTGTGCCCCCACCTGTGATGCCTCCATCTCTCTCTTCAACAGGGCCACCACCAGTTCTTCCCCCACCTTCCCTCTCTTCTGCAGGGCCACCACCAGTTCTTCCCCCACCATCTCTGTCTTCAACGGCACCTCCACCTGTCTTGCCCCTCCCACCATTGTCTTCAGCCACACCTCCTCCAGGAATACCTCCCCCTGGGGTTCCACAGGGGATGCCTCCTCAGTTAACAACAGCCCCAGTTCCACCAGCCTCTGGTTCTCAGAGTTCACAAGTTCCAGAGAAACCTAGACCAGCACTGCTTCCCACTCCTGTGTCTTTTGGTTCAGCCCCACCCTCCACTTACCATCCTCCATTGCAGTCAGCTATTGGCCCATCAGAACAAGTGAATTCTAAAGCTCCTATGAGCAAATCTGCTCTGCCATACGGTTCATTGTCATCTGAGCAAGGACTTGGGGAGTCTTCGGCTGCTCCGTCTCAGCCAATCACTGCAGTCAAGGACATGCCAGTGAGGTCAGGTGGACTGCTTCCAGATCCTCCTAGAAGCAGTTACTTGGAAGGTCCAAGAGGCCCAAGGTAGGTCTGCCTTTTTTTGGTTTGGTTTGGCTTTTTTGTTGATTTAGGCTGAGTAGGCCTTGATGGTATAAAAACCTTCATTTATACAATTTTTATATTCTCTTTATACTTCTAATTTGTGTACATTCCTGGTATACAGTTAATAATGTTAGTGTTGTTCACTTATTAGACATGACGTAATGAAATCTAGAAATGGTAACGTGGCCCATTTCTTTAATGTGACTGCTTTTATGCTCTATGTAGAGATCATAGTCCAGGATAAATGTAGTGTTTTAGAATAACACTTATCAATTTCTTACTGACTTTTCAGCTTCAAAAATGATATTTATTAAATTTATTTATCTTTTTTTGCTTTTCGTTTATTTGACAAATAACTGAATTGGTAACTTCTCTTTGTTACATAATATACTATCTGTTGGAGATAAAGATGAATAAGCCAATATTCTAATAAAATAAGGCAGTGAAATTTAATGTAAGGGTAAATAGGACTTTTATTTTATCCATTTGTTCAGCAAACATTTATGAAGTTCCCGCTCTGTGCTTACAGCAGTGAATATAACACAAAATCTCTGCCCCCGTGGAGCTTAAATATCCTTTATATTTTCCTCAATTTGGGAGGTGTTTTTCTTTTGTCTGAACCACCTTTTTATTTAGAAAAGCACACAGAAAAATTTACTAGTATTTCTAAAGTTTTTCTCTTTACCTTTTAAAAAGTGTTAAATTCATTTTTCCAAGTTTGTAAAAGTATATTTTTCTTCCCAGGTTGACCTAAATAATAATTTTGCTATAGAAAAACATTTTCAATCAGATTTTTTTCCAATTGAAAACTGTAGTAGAATACTCTATAAAACATTAAGACAGTGCAGAAAACTAGTTGAAAAAAGTAAAAGTCACCTAATTCCACCATCTGGAGATAATTTTTAAAATATATGTCATAAAAATGGGATCATACTGAGTATATTGTCTTACAACTTGCTTTTTCCACTTATCAGTACATTACTTAGTTTTTCACCTCAGTGTCAATGGATCTACATCATTTTTAATTTAAACTTAATTTCAGCATTTGAAAACAAAATATCTTTTATTTGTTCCTCAAGTTTATAATTCTGAAAACTACATGGCACAAAACTCCATCCACAGTCAAAGCTAATTAATTAGAGGCAATTGACATGAATTCCTCTGGGTCCCAGAAGCCTTGCCAGAGGCCTTCCATGCATTATTTCATAGGGTCTTCTCAACAACCTGTGAACTTGGCAGGTTCATACCCTCCATTTACTCCTTACAAACTGGGACTGAGAGGACTGGGTAACGTGCTCAGGATCATGTAACTGGGGGAGTAGAACCTGAGTTCATTCCCAGTGAGAGCTGAGTCCACAGGGTCCTCAGAGCAAAAGAACTAAGTAAGCACTGTATTTAATGTCATGATTCAATGATATTCAGTTATACTGTCAGTGATTACAAATACATTTGTAGTCTTGATTTATTTGGCATGTGTGTATTTTCTTGATTTGAATTCCTACTTATCTCCTGGATGGAGCATTGCATTTTAGATCTGGTGACTAATTTGCTATCAGAGAAGTACATTCTTAACACTTCATGAAACAGATTTTCTGCTTCCCTTTTTTCTATCGTGTTAATGTTTTCTCTCTTTTGCCTACCAAATCTTGACTTTGTAAGTTTAGGTCCTATTTAAAGTTCTTTCTTGCCTCAACGTACAGTTAATAACTTCAATGTTAGGAGGCTCTTGGCAGCTATCTGGTGCAGTATCCCCACTACAGCAGCTCACATTTGTGGTGCATTTTAGTTTGTCATCCTGGGTCTTTCACATACTACCTTATTTGTTCTGCTCAGTGATCTCATGAGGTAAATAGATAAGGGAAGCTGAGATTTGGAGAGGTGATAAATAAATTGCCACGGATGACATAGCTATTAAATGGTTGAGGTAGGATTAGAATCCAAGGCCTTCTAATTCACTTTCAAGTCAGTTGTACTTCTTGTGACAAGCATTTGATGGACTCTGCTTGAACATTGGCACTGTGATAAGGAACGCTGCCGTGTAAGATGTTGACAATTCTCTACCAAAGTTTGTTTCTTACATTGAACCTAAATATGTTGCTGTAACTTCTACCTGTTGATTCTACATCTGCCTCTGTGGTGCAACACATGATGAGTTATCCTATCCTTGTTCTTCAGAGTGTTCCTACAGTTATTTAAAGATCACCCTCTAGTCTCCCTGACCCTGCCTTACCCACTCTGCTCTGCCATCACATAAACTCAGATTCTTTTCTTTTCACACTAACATTGGTGCTAGCCTCTTCTTGCTGTACTTCTTACTGTCCTTTGAAGGGCCTTTGGTTTGTGATTCTCCTTCAGAATGAACACTTACTTCAGATGCAGAGGACCGCAGACCTCTTACCAACTTCGTTATGAGTAACATGTTTATATGGCCGAACAAATTGCTTTTTTTGGGTCAGCACTCTCAGAGTACTGACTGATGTTGAGCTTAAGATCAGTTTGACTTCTCAGGTCTTTTTCACGTTAGCTGTTATTAAGCTAAGTCTCTCTCATCCCGAACTTGTGCAGTTGTGTTTTGTTTTTTTCTTTTTCTAAGACTTTATCTTTACATTTCATCTAATTAGGTTTAGGCCAACATTCTAGTCTGCTGAAATCTTGATGAATGTTGGTTACATTGTTTTAGGTGTGAGATATCCCTCCCCAGCTTTTTCACCTGCAGCTTTGATAAGGGTGGCTTTTTTTGGTCCTGGAATTAGATCCTGCTCACATTCTCTACCTTGTTTTAAAAAAAAAAATCTCACTGTGTCATTGCCATTTCTATTACTCTTCTATTTCTTTTGCTCACTTAGTGCATATAAAGTGTAGTGTGTGACTATGCCCAGGCGTAGTTCTTTTATCTCTCTTGTAACTAGGTAAAAAAAAATATCAGTGGGAAGCTGGTTAGTAAGTGAAAGAGACTGAGGAAAGAATAATCCACACTGTTAAGGAAGCTTGTGAATTTCTTTTATTAGTTGAATTCAGGTTTTGCTATAAACACATAACTGATATGGTAAGCCACTCTGTTTTTTAAAAAAAGCTGTGTAGAAAAACAAGAATTCAGAACACAGATAACTGATTTACCAGTAGCACACTATTAAAATACTGTAAATTACTTTGAGCTTTTGAAAAATCCAGATTTAGGCTGCTTTCTAAAAGCTGTGAAGGTTTCCAAAAAGTCAAATGACATAACTGCATCACGTGTAAATAGCATACCACATTGTTGAGTGTCTAGGGCAGCTGTTTTAAACTGTGTGTATGTGTATTATTGGATTCCTCAAGTCTTCTAGGAGACTACTGCTGCTCCCATGCACTGTATTGTCAGTGGATGTTGGTTTCCCAGAAGCTTTTATTTTTCAGTAATAAAACTTACTTATTGAAGGGTAACATACAGAGATGTGCACAATCGGAAGTGTATAGCTTAGTGAATTTTCACACAGTAGGCACAACCATATTATCACTACTCAGATCAATAAATAGGAATTACTGGTGTCTGAGAAGTCCCCCTCACACTCCTTCCCATTTTCCCTCACCCCGAGGATAACCACTGTACCAACTTTTTACACCACAGATTAGTTTTGACTATTTTTGAACTTTATTTAAATGGAATCATACTCTATGTACCCTTTTGAGTCTGGCATCTTTCACTTGACATTATATTGTTAGATCCATCCATGTTGTGTAAAGCTGTAGTTTGTTCATTGTCATTCCTATACAATGTTTCATTGTATGACTATGTCTCAATCTGTTTATCTAGTCTACTGTTGATGGGCATTTAAGTTTTTTTGGTTATTATGAAAAACATTGCTATGTGTCTTTTGGTGCTGTATATCCCTTTAGATACATGCACTTGTGTGTGTGTGTTTGTGTGTGTGTGTGTGTGTGTATTTAATTTTGTTTAGATATATACCAAAGATTGGAATTGCGTGATCTTAGGATATGTATATGTTCTGGTTGATAGATGTTGTAAAACAGTTTTCCAGAGTGGTTGTGTCACTTTACACTCTCACCAGCAGTGTTTCTGTGTTCTTGTTTTTTGTATCCTCACCAACACTTGGTGTTGTTAAATTTTTAAGCTTGAGCAATCTTGGTAGATGTCTAGTGGTATTGTAATATGGCTTTAATTTATACTTCCCTGATGATGAATGAGGTTGTCTTCCTTTCCATTTGATTATTGTTCAGTCGGATTTCATCTTTTATGAGATGCTGATTCAGGTTTTTGCCCTGTTTTTCTATTGGGTTATGTTTTTTTCTTACTGATTTGTAGTTCTTTGTATATACACTAGATATATCAATTCTTTGTCCATTACATGTCTAGATTGTCTTGACTGTTTCTCACTCTGCAGTACTTTCTGCTTTCTTATCCCTCAGTATACCAGAAAAGTAGTCTTCACCATTTACCATCCAGGTCCAATGGACCTTTTTTATTTTTTAAATTTTACAGTAACTTTACAAATAATTTACAGAAGTAAGAATAAAGGGATAGTGAAAAACAGCTTATGAGATGCTTTAATAAAAATTTTAAAAGAGTAATGCTCTTTGCATCAAGTACATTTTGGCACACAAACATCATAAAAGGTGAAATAAATCTGTCACAAATACTTTTAGCAAAGCAGAATGGTCCAGGTTCTTGCCACAAAATATTATGTGATAAGTCCTTTCTGTTTAATAACTAAGTGGATGGCAATACCACATTTTCTTTCTGTCCGTAGAAATATATTGTTCACTCATCGAATCTTGAGTTTAAGAATATTCATCTGGGATGTTATCATCTGAGGACTCATAGTTGGAGATTTCACGTACATAATCAGTTTCACATCTTTATTGGACCTTAGAGTGCTGCTGTCTCTGCATTTATCTTTTGATTCATGTAACAATTTTGACACAACAGCTTTGTCACTTTTCTTTTCTTTGTCATTATAGTCAGGAAATGAAAATTTCTGAATTCTCAATTGCACTTAATGAAGCCTAAAAGCAGGCTGCAATATTCTGGGCAACGCAAGGGGAGCGGGGGTGAAGCTGACTTCACCTTTGTTTCCTCCTTCTAGGCAGTCATCATTCTTTCGTTTTCTTTGTATTTTAATATTCTTTAGCTTATAGTTGGTGATAATTGATAAGTAATGAGTAATAATGAATTCTAGGATAAAGAAATCACAGTGTTTCAAGATATAGAAAAAAAATCACTAAAATCCCATAATGTCTTAGATTTATGAAAGGATCTAATGGACCCATATGGTAATTGCAAGATAATATGTTTTGTTCTGTATTTAAAAAGGTAAATTTTCTCTTTGTTCTTGGGAAGGCCTGTAAAAAAAAGTCATGAAATATCAATCCTTACAAATAGAACTGTTTAAAAAACCAACAACTCCAAAACTGTAATTGGATGCAGTGAACCCAGATAAAGCCCAAGGGTTAATGATGTCTTTTGATTAATAGAAATCCTTGATTTTAATTTAGTAGTACAGTTTCTTGATCTTTTCCTTTATGGTTAGTGCTTTTTTGTGTCCTGTTTAAGAAATCTTTGTTTAGTCTAAGGCCGTAAATACATTATCCTATTTTATCTTCTATCTTTTATTGTTTTATCTTTTATTTTTAAATCAACAATCCGTATAGAAATGAGTGTTTTTGTTAATGTATGGTATGAGGTAGGGGTCAAAGTTCCTTTTCTGTATGGCTATGCACTTGACCCCAGAACAATTTATTGAAAAAACTCATGCTTTCCTTACTAGTTTGCAGGGTCTCCTTTACCAATAGGCCAAGTGACTATATGTTTAGATGTTTTACTGGCCTTTATTCCTTTGGTTTGTCTGTTCTTGCATCAGTGTCATACTGTTTTAATTATCGTAGCTTTATGGTAAATCTTGAGATCTCTTAGTGCAAGTCCTCCAGTTCTGTGTTTTTACATCAGAGGTTCGCAAACTTTTTCTGTGAAGGGACAGATGGTAAATATTTCTAGGGTTCGTGGGCCGTATTTTGTTGCTGTCAAATATTTTTCTTTCTTTCTTTTCCTTTCCTTTTTTCACCTTTAAAAATGTAAAAAATCGGGGCTGGCCCCGTGGCCAAGTGGTTAACTTTGCACTCTCTGCTTCGGCGGCCCAGGATCTCACTGACTTGGATCCCGGGCGCAGACATGGCACCACTCATCAGGCCATGCTGAGGCAGTGTCCCACATAGCACAACCAGAGGCACTCGCAACTAGAATATGCAACTATGTACTGGGGGGCTTTGGGGAGAAGGGGAAAAAAAAAGGAAGATTGGCAACAGATGTTAGCTCAGGTGCCAATCTTTAAAAGAAAGAAAAATGTATTAAAATAATTCTTTAAAAAAAAAGTAAAAAACCACTCTTAACTGGATTTGGCCTATGGGCCAGTTTGCTGACCCCTGGTCTAGATTGTTTGACTGTTCTTGGTTCTTTCTATTTCCCATGTGATGCTTAGAATCAGCTTACTAGTTTTCAAAAATCTACTCGAATTTTGATGAGCATTACATAGAATCTACTGACCAGTTTGAGGAAGAATTGACATCTTTATAATATCAAGGCTTCTGTCACATCCGCTTTTGTGTGTGTGTGTGTGTGTGGTGAGGAAGATTGGTCCTGAGCTAACATCTGTTGTCAGTCTTCCTGTTTTTCCTTGAGGAAGATTGTCCCTGAGGTAACATCCATGCCACTCTTCCTCTATTTTCTACGTGGGATGCATGACATGATGAGAGGTTTCTAGTTCCACACGTGGGATCTGAACCCATGAACCCCAGACCACTGAGGTGGAGCACGTGAACTTAACCACTATGCTACTGGACCAGCCCCATCACATCCACTTTTTGATTGGTTTTAGGGTTGGAATTGTGGGCTTTTTCTGTTTTGTAGCTGTCTTATTAGGATCAGCAAGGGACTGTGAACACTATGATTTTCTTTCAGCTTCCATTTGTCATGGTTCTTCCTGTTTATAGTGATTACTTCTCTTTGGGGGTTTTGATTTTAGGCTCTTGGTTATACATATTGGAAAACAGGCATTATTTCACATGAAAACTAAAAGGGCAGGAATTTGGTTCCAGAATTTAATGTCTTGTAATTCCCATGATCTGCGGGTTTGAGGATGTTTATGTAAATATTATGATAATCAGACATTACTTTGTTTAAAGGTATTTGTATTTCTGCATATCCTGTAAGTTTTTATACCAAATTTGGAGTATATTTTTTACATCAAATTTGGAAATTTTTATACCTAGGTCTAATGGTTTCATACCTACTTTTAGGGTTTTTATTTTTTAGAGGTTTATGAAATACTTAGCTGTACAAATAAAAATGTTCTAAATATTTAAATACCAAATACTTGTTTACTTTTCTTTTCATCTAACCAATGTGCAATGCATGTGTTTATATATGATTGTATTTAGTGAATATATACTATGTTTGTACTTACTGCAAATACATGTTTTTATATGTTAAAAAGGTCGTAGTATTGCACTGTATTGATGTAAAGATGGCTTATTTTTGTACATATTTTTAATATGAGTATCTTAATATATTTACTCCAAAGATCTGAAAGCTCTTTACTTTTATAAATCAAAAAGGTTTTGATAGTCTAACATTTTATAACATTCTTGAACTTTGAAAATTTGAAAGTACAGTATTGATAAATATAAGTGCCATTTATATGTAGTGTTGAAAGTATATTTCAATTCATTTAACATTTTCTGACCCCCACAATAAAAATAAAATGATGACTCTTGGCTGTTGATCAGCAATTTAATCTGAAAGCAAAGCACCCTCCCCTTTCATGATGACTGCATATTACACGTGCAGGCGTGAGGCCTGCAGTAATGTGTTCATTACTTTTTACAACCTTTCCGCCATGTTCTCTTATCCTTACTTATTTGCACACCTTTTAGTATCTCCTGCTTCCTTTATCCTTTCCTCTTGTCTTTACGCATGTGCTTCTCTTTGTCTGGAATCCCTTTCTTGTCATTTTTTGCTTTACTAATTCCTATTTTTCCTGCCCCAGGAGTGGCACTTGAATAATTATATATTGAGATTCTTCAGTGAGTCAAACACGGGATACCTCAGTAAGCAAGAACAGCATGTCCCATATTTATCAAATTCTGTTCTAGTTGTTGATTTACTTGTCTCAGTCTTCCTATGGACTGTGAACTCCTTGAGGCTAGGCATCAGTTTATTTCCAGCACTAATAGTACTTGACAATTAGTAGGTGCTCCGTAAGTGTTGCTTATGCCAGATGTCTCGGTTACAGATAAAATTCTCAAGGCATTCACAATTTAGTTAGGAAGGCAGTGTATTCATATTCACAATTTGATTATAATACCAGATAGCATGACAAGGACTCTTACTGACTCTTGTACATTGTGGGGGATAGTCTTCTCTTGTTATACTTATACGAAGTAGTAATTGCTGAATTGAATACAAAGCAGATGATTTTACACAACTTTAATGATCCCAGGTGTTATTTCAGGCTATTTGGGTTAATAAGTGTAATTCAAGAAAAGGAACCAAACCATCACAAGCCCTGAAACAGCATACTTGTTTTCTCTTTAAATGTGAGGTCTCCATCCTTAGCACTGAGAGGTATCCTTGGACACGTCTCTGGTCAGCTCCTTTTCCTTTTGCCCAACAATAGCTGTGCCAAGCCTTTCCTATTTTGCATAGACCATATTTGCTAGTGCTGCTGTCTCTGTCTCAGCAAACGTTTTTATTTTGCTTCGTATCTTTAATTTAACTTCCTGCATCACAGAAGAAATCCAGGCTTCAGGCCCAGGAAAGCTCACCGTCTGCCCTCACCTTTACTTTACTGTACCATCCTCATCGTCCTTCTTGTAGTCTCACAAGAAGCCATTCTCCTGGTTAGGGCTAGTCCTCTCTCTATGCTCTTTAAAGAAATATGTTTACGTTTTTATCAAAGTGATACGTAAACGTAGTTTTGAAAAAATAAAGAAAAACACCACCCACTGCCCCAAGCCACCCTAGATGTGTTTCCTAATGACATCTTCTTTTAATTGTTTAGCTGTTTCTTTTGGTAGTTACCTTCATATCACTAAATAATATGCTGCTGCTTTCTTGTACATTTTAGATATATATTTACTTCCTGTTCTGGTAGATAAAGGTTTAGTTCTTACACTATTCTTTAACCCCATTGTCCAATATATTTATATCACTACTTTTAGATAAATCAGTAAACATTGTTCTTCATTGTAGAGGTAAGTAGTGTACTATGATTACATTTTCTTTAGTGTAATAACTTTTTTCTAGAATCTCCAGTTGTCCCTCATCTTGCAACATGTTTAAAATAATCTTCCAACTCCAGTCCCAAAAGCACCATCTTTTTCTCTTGAGGAGATCTCTCTCACAAATTCGTGCATCCTCTTGCTTTTGCCTGGGTTTATTGGCTGGTTGGTTGCTCTCAAGATCTGTCATATGGCTGTTCTCCAGCATTTCCCTTGACTGTCCTCCTAGGTTGGATTCACTATTTATTGGGTCTCATGGCTTCCTATTTGTGGTTTAGTGCCTCCTTTTCCTGGAGTGCATGCTCAAATAACGTACTAAGAAATTGTGGGTTGAAGGTAAATTTTCTTAGTCCTTGACTGTCTGAAATGTTTTTATTCTAACCTCACACTTGATTAATAATTTGGATATAGAATTTGAAGTTGAACTTATTTTTTATTATAATTTAAATTAGAAGCAAAACAAAGCAAAAACAGGTTACCCATTTCTCCCACCCCTTCATCCTCCACCTCTGACAACCACCAATCTGTTCTCTGTATCTATGACCATGTTTTTTATTTATTTGTTTTTAGATTCCACATGTAAGAGAGATCATACTGTATTTGTCTTCGTCTGATTTATTTCACTTAGTATAATGCCCTTGAGGTCCATCCATATTGGCACAAATGGCAAGATTTCATTCTTTTTGTGGCTGAATGATATTCCTCTATGTGTATGCGCGTGCGCGTGTGTGCACATACACACATATACCACAGTTTCTTTATTCGTCCATTGATGGACACTTAGGTTGTTTCCATGTTATGGCTATTGTAAATAATGCTGCAATGAACATGGAGGTGCATGCATCTTTTTGAGTTAGTGTTTTTGTTTTCTTTGGATTACCACCCAGAAGTGGAATTGCTCGATCATATGATAGTTCTATTTTTAATTTTTTTAGGAACTTCCATATTGTTTTCCATAGTGGCTGTGCAATTTACATTCCCATCAACAGTGCACAAAGATTCCCTTTTCTCCACATCCTCAGCAATACTTGTTATTTGTTGTCTTTTTGATAATAGCCCTTCTAACAGGTATGAGGTAATGCCTCGTTGTGATTTTGATTTGCATTTCCCTGATGATTAGTGCCCAGATGATTAGGTATATCTTTTCATGTACCTACCTATTCAGATCTTCTGCCAATTTGTTAATCGGATTGTTTGTTTTTTGCTATTGAGTTATATGAGTTCTTTATATATTTTGGCTATTAGCCCCTTATCAGGTATATGATTTGCAGATATTTTCTCCCATTTGGTAAGTTGCCTTTTCATTTGATTGGTGGTTTCTTTTGCTTTGCAGAAGCTCTTTGGTTTGATTTGGTCCCACTTGTTTATATTTGCTTTTGTTGCTTTTGCTTTTGGTGTCAGATTAAAAAAATCATCACTAAGACCTATGTCAAGGAGTTTACCGCCTGTGTTTTCTTGTAGGAGTTTTATGGTTTTAGGTCATATATTCAAGTCTTTAATCCATTTTGAGTTAATTTCTGTGTATGGTGTAGATAGTGGTCCAGTTTCATTCTTTTGCTTGTTGCTGTCCAATTTTCCCAACACCATTTATTGAAGAGATTGTCATTTCCCCATTATATATTCTTGGCTCCCTTGTCATAAATTAATTGACCATCTCTGTGTGTTAATTGACCATCTATGTTTATTTCTGGCCTCTGTATTCTGTTCCATTGATCTATATATCAGTTTTTATGCCAATACCGTACTGTTTAATACCGTTTACTGAAGTTGAACATAATTATTCCTCAAGGTTTTAGGGTCATTCTATTTTCTTCTGTCACCTAGTGTAGCTGTTGTGCTATTCTAATTCTTTTCCTTCTTGGATGACTTCTCCCCACTGCCAGAAACTATTTTTGTTTCTTGTATTCTAAAATTTCAGAGTGTGTTTTTGTTTTATTTTATTAATTGTACTGGATGCTTAGTGAGCTGGGCCCTTTCCATCTGGAGATTAGAGTCACTCAACTCTGGGAAGTTGTGCTATTCTTCATTAATTTTTTCTCTTGTTTTCTGTTGTTCTCTTTCTGAAACTTTTCATTAGTAGGATTTTGGACCTGCTGGGTTGATTATATTTGTCTCTGTTCTTTCTCATTTTGTTGTACTTGCTGAGATACTTCTAATCCTTTTTTGCATTTTTTATTTTGAGAATTTAAAAAGAATTTCTACAGTTCTTCTGGTTCTGATCATTTTTTATATATAGCAAATTGTTCTCGATTTACGGGTACAGTATCTTTAAGAATTTCTCTGAGGACACTAATTTGAGGGTTTTTTTTTAAGTTCTCTTCTGTTTTTTTTTTTGCAGTACCTCTGTTTTCTCCAGATTCATATCCTTTGGTCCTTTATCTTTGGTCTCTCTTTCATTTTGGAGACATTCCTCAAATGTGATCCTTGGTTGTCCATTTATATTTAAGAGTGGGAGACACTCACAAGCTGATTGGGAGCTCTGTGCATGGAGGTGAGGGCTTATCAACTTTGCTTTAGGTGGTAGGGCAAAGAATTGTCTGCTAATGCTAGGGGACCCTCAAGTTCAAGAGTTTAGAGACATTCAGTCTACGGAAAGTCTGGTTGATGGTTCTGAATATAGACTTTAATTTACACATTTTTACCCCCAATCTTACTGCAGTCCTTCTCCAGCACCCCTGGGATCTGAAAATCCTGACCCTCTCTGGGTTCCTGTCCTGTGGACAAGCCAGCCCCATTTTAGTTGTATCTCTTTCTGCTCCATAACTCGAAACTGCAGCTTCTTCCTGGTCCGTATTGTTACCACTCATGTTTGTTTTTTGCCTTCCAGAATTTAAAAACAAAATTCTCATCTGCTGGTGGCCTCCTCTCTCTCTTTATAGTGGGTTTATGTATTTTTAAATTCTTTGTGATGACTCTGCAAAGTGTCAGCTTGGCTAGGCTGAAGTTACATTTCTTAGAGTTCCCTTTCTTGCATGTTTCTGATTAGGGTGGGTCACAGGGATATTTTTGCATCTAGCATGAAACATTTATCCCCGAACAACCAAAACATTCTAACCCTTTCCCCGGAAAAGGATAAAAAGTCCCTTTTTTGTCTTTGGGGAAATCTTCATTCTTCCTCTATCTGGTTCACACTCCCTTTTTGATATTCTGTAACTTAAATTCTGAGATATAAAGTTAACTATTATTAATACATTCTTATGTTAGATGATAAGGAAGAAAAATCAATCAAAAATACTTGACTAATACATATGTTGTATATAATTAAACATATAACATCAAATTAAGGAAAAAATACTCGTAACTATCACAGTCCTTATTTTTGCAATTGATCATCTAATCATAGTTGGTGTTTATAACTACCTTCTTCCACTACCCATTCCATATTCCCTTTGCTGTCAGCAAGCACCTCAGCTGGTCCTGGTTCCTTGCCTGGTGAGTTGACCCAAACTTCCATTCTTGAGAAGTCTGGGCTATTCACAGTCCTGCCTGAATTAAGTCATTGTAGTTTTCCATTGACTTTGATCACAGGATGGGGAAGTACTAAGAGATATCCTAGAGGTTTTCCTGCATTCCAGGCATATTCCTCCTTATCCTCATTATGGAGTAGTAACCCAGTTTCCCCTTGAAACTCAGGCTCAATCACCCCCAGCCAGTACAGGAACTCCCTTCTTTGCCTGTTGATTCAGAACCCAAAATGGTCAGGTAGCAGTCTCACCTTAAGTTTGGTGGAGTTGTTGTTGTGTCCCCTGATAGAACCATTTCTCCCTTTGAAACTAAAGACTTCTAGGGGTTGGCCCAGTGGTGTAGTGGTTAAATTCGGGTGCTCCACTTCGGTGGTCCTGGGTTCACCTGTTTGGATCCTGGTTATGAACCTACACACTGCTCATCAAGCCATGCTGTGGTGGCATCCCACGTAGAAGAACTAGAAAGACGTACAACTAGGATATACAACTATGTACTGGGGCTTGAAAAAAAGACTTCTAGACCAGCAAAGTCTAACATCACAGGGATGTGAAGTAAATATTTTGCTGAAACTGGATTTATTATTCTTCATTGATTTCCCAAACAAATGAAAGGAAAACCCTTCCATTTCTCATTAAAGGCATGAAAGGCATCACTGTCCACTCAGTCATCTAAGCCAGAAACCTTGGAATCATCCTAAATTCTTGCCTTTCCATTATCATTTTAATCCCACCTGTTAGAAAATCCTATCAGTTTTACCTTCCGTCACATCTCTCACTTTTCTCTCGTCCTCTACATCCTCATATCAGTCACTGCCTTAGAACAGGCTTCATGTTCACTTACCCAGTTGTACAAACAACCTACAATAAACTTGTCTCACCTGTCCATCTGCTACTTTTCTACTAGAGCAATCTTTTAAAAATCAGGCCATATTTAGTGGCTCTAAGTACTTATAAGGTAATCCCAACTCTTTACCCAGCTGAATTTGTTCATCTGTTGTAACAGAGATGCAAAGTCACATGGCTCTAACAAGTTAGAAGTTTATTCTCTCTCAGGACTTATGTGATGGCTCCACAGTGTCAGGAATCCAGGTTCCTTCTGATTTGTTACTTCACCATCCCTTAGTATGTTATCCTTGTCTACATGGTCCAGGATGCTTCACCACCATGTCAGAGCCAGCATGAAAAAAGAAATGGTGGAGAAGAGGATGTGCCTTTCCCTTTAAGGGTACAACACAGAAGGATGTGGAAATCATTTCACTCTCAGCCCATTGGCCAGAACATGGCCTCAAGTTCTAGCCGCAAGAAAGTTTGGGAAAGAGTCTTTGGTCTGGCTTGTGTCCAGCTAAAAATCGAGAGGCTCAATTACTATAGAAAAAGGGGGAATGGATATTGGAGGAGCACCAGTAGTCTCTGCCACACAAGGTATATAAGGTCTTCTGGAGAGCGACACTTGCCTGCCTCTTTACCTTATCTCTTAGTGTGCTACTTTTCCATTCCTCCTTTCCCAGCTCTCCCTGACTCTGTCTCCTTTTTGCTGCAGCCATGCTTAACTATTTGCACTTCCAAATATGCTATGCTGGTATATTTCTCTGCCTTTCCTTGTAATAGTTCCGTAGCCTTAGCCCTTGCCACTGACTCCCCTCTTCTCCAATACTCTCTGTTAGCCTGATCTCAGAGAATTTGTCTTTCAAGACTTAATTTAAGCATCTTCTATTGTGTAAAGGCTTTATTGGACAGCACCCCCCTCCCACTGGTAGAATTGACCATTCTCTCCTCTGTTGCTGTTATAATGTACAGATAAACTTTAGTCATTGCACCTCTTGGCACTTATTTACACTTAGATTCTCTTTCTCCTTGAGCGTAAACCCTTTGAGGGCACAGATGACATTTTATTCTTATAGCTCTTGGATGCAGTGTAGTACCTGACAGACAGGGGATGTGTGCTATATACTTGCTGAATGATTGAGTGGGTCCATAGCAAAAACATCTCTGTCCAGATTTTATTTATTTTTTTGTCTAGTCTTTAAAATGTAAGGGCACACTCTTAAGATATAGCTGGGGGCTGTTTTTTTTAAACTTCTGTCCATTAGTCAAGATGATAACGCTAGCTCCAACAATATTTATAATCATCCTATATTATCTTGCTTCATATTTAGTTTTCAGTTACATTTTAATTCTAAAAGTACTCTCAGAGTTAGCTATGTCATTTTTTTGTTTTCATTTAAAATGAGTGGACTTTTCTGTCTTCTAAGGCACAATATTTATAATTACTTTTTAACAATTCAGTATATCAGTGACTTGCTGCAGGAGATGTGTCGAAGTGAATTAGATAATACTGACCTGATTTCTGAAGCCTGTCCTAAGACTTTCTGAGCACTGCCACCGTAGCATGCTGGTTCTAAGATACAGATATCTCAGGATTTGTTTAATGACTGAAAGAGTCATTGTTGTAAACAGATTTTAAGGCAAGATTGCCTTCAATATTCTTACATGGAGAATTTTTTTTCTGCTTTACTGTCTTGAGTAATATCTTTTGTTTTACTTGTAGATTTGATGGTCCTCGAAGATTTGAGGATTTAGGGTCAAGGTGTGAAGGACCGAGACCCAAAGGGCCTCGTTTTGAAGGAAATCGCCCCGATGGGCCAAAACCCAGATATGAAGGTCACCCAGCAGAGGGCACTAAAAGCAAATGGGGAATGATTCCCCGGGGGCCAGCATCTCAGTTTTATATTACCCCCAATACGTCCCTAAGTCCTCGGCAGAGTGGACCACAGTGGAAAGGCCCCAAACCAGCTTTTGGACAGCAACATCAGCAGCAACCTAAGTCACAAGCAGAACCTCTTTCAGGAAACAAAGAACCATTAGCAGACACCAATAGTAACCAGCAGAAGAATTTTAAAATGCAATCAGCTACATTTTCCATTGCTGCAGATGTAAAGGATGCCAAGGCGGCTCAGTCAAATGAGAATCTAAGCGACTCTCAACAAGAGCCACCTAAAAGCGAAGTCTCGGAAGGGCGCATAGAGCCTTCTAATTGGGACCAGAATTCTCAAAATATGGAAACTCAAATGGACAAAGCCCAAGCTGTTTCTCAGCCTGTACCTCTTGCAAATAAACCTGTACCTACTCAATCTGCTTTTTCCTCAAAAACAGGGGGGATGGAGGGAGGAGCATCAGTAGCAACATCATCATCATTAACTGCAGATAATGATTTTAAACCTTTGAGTATCGGTCTGCCCCATTCAGAAAACAACCAAGATAAAGGGCTGCCTCGGCCAGATAACAGAGATAATAGGTTAGAAGGCAATCGAGGCAGCAGCTCGTCTTACAGAGGTCCGGGGCAAAGCAGAATAGAAGACACACGGGATAAAGGACTAGTAAATAGAGGTCGAGGCCAGGCAATCAACCGTGGCCCAGGGTTTATCAAGCAAGAAGACTTTCGTGATAAGATGATGGGTAGAAGAGAAGACAGTCGAGAGAAGATGAGCAGAGGAGAAGGCAGCCGGGACAGAGGGTTGATGAGGCCCGGAAGCAGTCGGGAGAAAGTGCCGGGTGGTCTGCAAGGCAGCCAGGACAGGGGTAGAGCTGGCAGCCGAGAAAGGGGACCACCTCGGAGGGCAGGCAGTCAGGAGAGAGGACCGCCTCGAAGGGCTGGGAGTAGAGAGAGAATACCACCCCGAAGAGCTGGGAGCAGGGAGAGGGGACTACCTCGAGGGCCTGGCAGTCGGGAAAGGGGACTGGGAAGATCAGATTTTGGTCGTGACAGAGGTCCATTTAGACCAGAACCGGGAGATGGTGGGGAAAAAATGTATCCGTATCACCGAGATGAGCCTCCTAGGGCTCCATGGAACCATGGAGAAGAGAGAGGGCATGAAGAGTTCCCATTAGATGGTAGAAATGCTCCAATGGAACGAGAAAGACTTGATGATTGGGATAGAGAGAGATACTGGAGAGAATGTGAACGTGACTATCAAGATGATACACTAGATCCATATAACAGAGAGGACAGGTACTCAGCGCCACCATCTCGATCTCATGATGGAGATAGACGAGGCCCTTGGTGGGATGATTGGGAGAGAGATCAGGATATGGATGAGGACTACAACAGGGAAATGGACAGGGACTTGGACAGGGATGTGGATCGGATTGGAAGACCCATGGATATGTATGATAGAAATATGGATAATGAGTGGGACAGAGATTATGGGAGACCGCTGGATGAACAAGAATCACAGTTTCATGAACGGGATGTTCCATCTCTTCCACCTTTACCACCCCTCCCACCTCTTCCACCTTTGGATAGATATCGGGATGATAGATGGAGAGAAGAAAGAAATCGAGACCATGGGTATGATCGAGATTTCCGTGATAGGGGTGAGTTGAGGATCCGAGAGTATCCAGAAAGAGGAGATACATGGCGGGAAAAGCGAGATTATATTCCTGACAGAATGGACTGGGAAAGAGAACGGTTGTCAGACAGATGGTACCCATCTGATGTGGATAGACATTCCCCCATGACAGAACATATGTCCTCCTCACATCATTCTTCTGAAATGATGGGGTCGGATGCAAACTTAGACTCTGACCAAGGCCTTGGAGGGGTAATGGTTCTCAGTCAGAGGCAGCACGAAATCATTTTGAAAGCTGCACAAGAACTGAAAATGCTTCGGTAAGTTTACTACTTAAGATCATTTCTTTTAGTCAAAACCGCATTCAGACTGCTCTTTTTTAAAGTGATGTGATATATATGAATGGAATCATTTTATTTCCAGTTCTTATCACATAATTTTAACTTACATTTCTGGTCATTCAGTGCTGTTTTAGGGTTAGGATGGGTCTTTAGGAACTGTGTTAATTACAAAATTGTGTCCTGAAATGTGAAAATTTCATAGCCATTCTTGGCTTTTATAGATGAGTTGCTAACATGCCATGCCTGTGCATCTTTCAAGTGTCAAACTTCAACTTCCCAGTGCTCTGGGTTTCACAGAGCTCATAGGTAACATCCTCTTTTTCCAGGAGTCAGTTTGTTCGTTGATATCAGATTTGATAGACTTCATATTCACTAATCTTTGATAGACCTTTGGAAAGTGCTGTAAGGATTTATACTTTTCTCTGTTGACGCTGAGAATGGTTTACCTGGAAGCATCCTCAGATTTGTCTAACCATTGATACTTTCTTTTTGGGATGTTTTATCTTTCATTAATAACTGGAAGCAGGTATCTCTACTTGAGGATGTTACCTGTTTCTATATAACCAGGTATTTTCTTTGTAAGATGGAAAATAGAATTTGGATTTCTTGACTTACAATCACCTAACTATGTATAGGTATCTACATAATGCTTCCCATGTAGTAGCAATAATAACAAAAGCTAACATTTATTGCGTGCTTACTATGTGCCAGGAACTGTACTAAGTGCTTTGTATATATTAATTCACTTAATCCTTAAACCAGCAATATCCTGAGATAAGAATTTAGGAGTCATTGATTGCCAGCTTTTTGAGCAATTTCTTAGGAATTAGCAATGTTTTGAGAAATTAAATTAATCGTTAGGTTTTGATATATTCCAATGTATTATGTTTCCTTCATTTTTCAATTCTGGTCTGTGTTTGTGGACTATACCAGTTGAAATTATGACTGAAGCTTTATGACTAGAAAAGTATGATAAGGAAAAAATACCTGTAGGTAAAGATGAAAGATCAGGTGTCTCATGCAGCAAAACAGATTTCCGTGGTTTATAGAAGATATGCTCTAAGAGTTTTGACTTTTCCAGATTACACATGAAGATGTGGAAAGTGCACCGTAGAACATTTAGCTGCTACACTGTTCACTTTTAAATTATAGGCACCTTTAATTTAACACCTACTGTGTGCTGGGCACTGTGCTAATAATTTAGCACATATTATCTCTGTCCTCCTGTCTCAAATCCTTATATCTCAAAGGTCTGCAAAGATAAGTAGTAGTATTCCACTTCACAAGTGACACTAAGGCTCACGGAGGTTAAGTCCACTTGGCTAATAAGTGGCAAATCCAGAATTTGAACCCAGTCTGTTCAACTCTAAAATCTATTTTGTTTATGGAGAACACCAAACTGATTGGTGTTGCTAAGCTGCCAAGGTTTCTTTCTTTTTCTTTTTAAAATTTCCTTTTCATCCATTATTGCTTTGCATAGAAATGCTGGATAAAAGGTGTTTCTTCTTCTTCATCCATTTTTTAAGCTCTTTCTGGGCAACATAAACATAATTGAAGTATATGAAGTGGTGGATAACAGTGGTCATAGGTGAATACAAAAGTAAGCTATGTTGTGTTGGTATAAAGTCATGATTTACAAGAGACAGAAAATAATATTTTTATATACTTGACCCTTATTTGGTGTCCATTTACAAAATGTAGGGAGAAAATTTAAAAGGTCTGAAGAGGTTGTAGTAGATGTGTTTAAGGTTGGCATTGTAAGGAAAAGTAAAAGGAATTTGACCAGAGATTTAAAGAAAAACTTGAAGGGTTACATAATTACTCATTAGGACTATGAAGTGTTGTTTTTAAAGGTATAGACTGACAACTCTTCTCACTGTATACAGCAGGGGTCATAAACTAAAATGCCCACAAGTACCAGACAGGTAACAAAAGTGAACAAAAGTGGGCCAGTATAACTCTACTGAATGTGGTGAGGCTTGTGGCAAACGGCTTCAGTGATGGGCAGCCACTGCTCCACTCAGCTGATCATTGATATGTGGGAATATAGGCCCAATGTTACCAAATCTCTTTAAAATTTGAATTTATATGTGAAGCATTTTTGCTTTGTAAATGATGGCAACTAATTCAGATTTTAAAAACTGATGTGAAAGCCAAATTAAAAAAACCTTTCTAGGTCATATTTGGCCCACGGGCCACCATCTTGTGACCTCTGGTCTACACAGTATTGAACAACAACAACAGAATGGCTAGAGAGGTTTTGGTTGGATGAAAGAAAAACGTGACAAGTAGATAAGATATTAGAATAGGCTAATGAGACACGTTGTAGATCTATTCCTGAAGATTTTCAATAATTTTAAATTATTTATAGGTCATAGATGACTGATCAGTTAGCTATATAAATGCCAGAGGGTGTTACCCCAGAGGTGCTCTGTGGGCACTGTAGAGGGTTTTAGAACAAGGCTTTTAGGTCTTTTTTGTTCTTCGATATTAATTGTAGTCATTTAGGAATGCAGTAGACATGCCTTATGTACATTGGTGGTTTTATTTGTTTACAGAGAGCAGAAAGAACAGCTTCAAAAGATGAAAGACTTTGGGTCTGAGCCACAGATTCCTGACCATCTACCACCCCAGGATTCAAGATTGCAGAATACATCAAGACCTGGAATGTATCCGGTATGGGAAAATCTGTGCTCAGAAAATGAAGTGGTTCCTGCTTTGTATGTTTGTGTGTTGTTTGATTTTTTTATATTACAATAAATGTAAATTTCCTCTATAAAAAATGTACATTTTGGAAAAGTAAAAAGCTAATGGTAATTAACCTTTGAAAAATCTCATAAATATGGTCAAAAGTGTGACAGAAATGCTTTTTTCTCCAGGTTTTGATAAGTACACCAAGCACACCTGTACTATCTGGCGTCATGTTCACAAAATTATAGAATGTTCCTAATAATCCCTTTTGTTCAAATAGTCTTGTTTTCCATCTGGATAGTCTAAGGGCTGCCCATGAGCCCTACTCGTGTGAGCCTCATAGTCTCCCCACCTCTTCAGGCTTCTAAGGCTAGTACACCTTCAGCTAGGGAAGGGATCCGACATCATGCCCCAATTCAGGCAGCAAAGAGAGATATTTATGTTAAAGACTTGTATAATTAAGTTCTCCATTTGTTTTGCTTTTGTGTGGTTGATGTTGTTTTACCTTTGTGGTGGACTTTAAAAATGTTATGCAAATAACTACAACAACACAATGAGAGAGAAAACAACACTATTGAACCATTTCATCAAATTAACTCTTTTCATTTCTCAATGTTCCCTTCCATCTTGGTCTAACACATAACATTCAGACATAGTTGTTGATATCAACAACCACCTTGATGTTGACTCCCCAAATCATATCTCCTGATCGACATATGCATCCGTCTGCCTACAGGGTTTGTCTCTGTGGGTGTGTCTCCTGTCAAACTCAGCATATTCAAAATGGAGCTTATTATCATTCTCCATTAAACTTGTCCTTTCTCCTCACCATCACCTTGTCACCTACACTTGAAACCTGAAAATCAGCCTACCTCTTTCCTCTGCCCTACCCTTCCGTATCCAGTCATTCTATTAATTGATTTTACTACATTGTTCAAATATTGTATCCTTTACTTTCCCACAACTTCAGTTCTAGCCTTCATCAGTTCTTGCCTAGACTATGTCAGAAACATCCTAATTCATCTCTCTTCATCTCATTCCCCTCTGATCCACTCTCCATTCTGCTGCCAGGGTGATTAATTTTATTTTTTTGAATCAAATTTTAAGATATAATTTACATACAATAACATACCGATTTTAAGCCTACAGTTTGAGTTTTGACAAATGTATACCAAAAGATTAAGAAATTTCCGTTACCACAGAAAGTTCTCCCATGCCCTTTTGTAGACAGGATTACCCTTACACTCCACTTTAGGCAGCACTGATGTGACTTCTAGCCAAAATGGACATTTTCAAACATAAATCTCACCATGTTGCGCCCGTGCTTTAAAACTCTTCATTATTCCCCCATCGCTTTCAGGATAAAATCTAGATTCTTTTGCATGGCCTTTGATGTTCTTCCTGAGCTGCCCTGACTTGCTTACCATTACTTGCTACTCCGCTCGCCTGTGCTCCACCTTCACTCCACGTGGAGCTTCTTACAGTTCTGTGAGTGTGCAGGCTCTTACTTCTCCATGCATTTTCACCTGCATATTCTCTAAACCTAGAGTTTCTTTTCTTTCTCTTTCTATCCCCTCCTCCAACTAGTTAATTTTTGTTCGTTTTTCAGAATTCAGCTCTGTATCTTCTCTTCCAGGTGTGTAAGATGATCACCCTCACATGTACCCCTGTAACATCTTGTATGGGCCTCTTTCATAGCCCTTATCATAGTGTATGTTGATTGTCTGTTGTCTTGTCTGTCTTTCCTTCTAAAGTGCGCTCATAAGGATAGGAACTGTGTCTTTTGTCTTTGTATCTCTTAGCAAATAGTAGAAGCTCCAGATTGGAGAGCCACATTTCTGCTTTATTCACTTAATAAATCGTAAACATTTGTCCATATTGCTGCATGCTATATATATATATATATATATTTTTTTTTTTTTGCTGAGGAAGATTTGCCCTGAGCTAATATCTGTGCCAGTCTTTCTCTACTTTGTATGTGGGTTGCTGCCACAGCATGGCCACTGATGTGTGGTGTAGGTCTGAGCCTGGGAACTGAACCCAGGCTGCCAAAGCAGAAGGTACCAAACTTAACCACAGGGCCAGCCCTACATGCTTTATTTTTGATGCATAATAATTTATGAAAACTATTCCGTTTCTGTTGGACATTTGTGTCTGATGTTTCACTCTTATTAACACAACATTAACGAATGTCTTTATATCAAATTCTTATTTTAGATAACTTCTTAAAAGTAATTTTAAATTCCCAAAGTGAGATACTTTAATTAAAGAAGAAGGACATTTTTAATGATTCCTGTAATGTAGCCAGTGGTTCTCTAAAATAGTTGTATAATATCTATACTATAGCCTTGCAAGCATAAGCTATTTAATATTTTTGGTAGATGTAACAGTTTCAATACAATTTTTTAATATGCATTTTTGATAATTAGTGAAAGTGAATATTTTCAATATTTGTTAGTTATGTTTCTTGTATAAATTCTATTTTTGTCCTTACACATTTATCTTTTTGACTCTTCAGGTTTTTCTTACCAATTTATATTATCCTTAATATAATTTATATATTAATCCTTTCTCATATAAATACTGTGGGGGTCTTCTGTTTTGTTTTTTACAAATGTATCTGTTACTTTTACTATGTAGTATGAAGAAAACACTTTTTGTTTTATTTGGAGACATTAGTCCCAAGAGTTCTTAAAATATTTAAAACATGTCTGGATAGCTGTGCTCCAGATACAGTAGCTTTGTCCTATATAGACATTTTCTTAATAAAGAATAAAGTACCATAACCTACAAGTTTAACTTTAGGTAATAGCCATTTGTCTTTAACTCTAGCTTGTAGTGGCCTCTAGTTAAATAATGTTGCTTACGTATTAGCCAAATTCATTTTGTTACTCAAAAAGTTTGTTTTTAAAGCATAGCTTATGTATGAGTAAATACATAAGTAATGTATATTGTTGGCTCTTCAAGGTCTAAAATAGCTGCCAATGAAGAACAAAAAAAAAACAGGAACAATGAACTAAGAGAAATGAATAATGATTGTTTAAATCAGGCATGCAAAGATTAAAATAAAATTTATTTGACAATTGGGTTTCAGTATTGGATAGATAGGAGCTATCTGCCAAGAGGTTCTACTGTCTCCTTCATATGCATTTCTGTTGACATTTGATGACTGCTTTGGGAAAATGAATATAAACATTGCACACTGCAGTGGTGCTTCATGAAGAGATTACTAAATATCCCATTCTGTTTCTTTGTTTTGTTGTTTCCCAGTGCTGATGTGTATTGGTAGCAGCCCTGCCACAAACTACTATTGTCAGCCAGATAGCTGAGTAGAAATGAGGAGGCTAGCTAGAGTTTTGTTTCTTTCACTGGAAATTCACTTTTTGTGGATGAGCTAGGTCTCCAGAGTGGGAAGATAGTTTATAGCAGAGGTTCTTAACCAAGTGGTAAACATCTGAATCATTCATAGAGGTTTTTGTTTTGTTTTGTTTTTAAACTAATGCCAGGACCTCACCTACAGAAATTGAATAGGTTTGGGGTGGGCCTGGGACATTGTATCTAAGTGGCTAACACCCTAATTTTTCTGGAAGGAGAAGAAAGAAAGGGTGGTACATTGAGGGAGGGATGATGGTGTTGAGGGCAAATTTTTTTCCTTTTTTTAATGACCTAATTGAGGTATAATTTACATACCATATAATTTGCCCATTTTAAGTGTATAATTCAATGATTTTTAGTAAATTTTCTAAGTTGTGCAACCATCATCATAATCCAGTTTTAGAACATTTTTATCACCCCAGTAAGATCCTTTGTGCCAATTTACAGGTAATCCTCATTCCTACCCCAAGTGCCAGATAACAACTAATCTACTTTCTGTCTCTATAGATTTGCCCATTTTATTTAAATGGAATCACGTAATATGTGGTCTTTTTGTGTCTAGCTTCTTTCACTTAGCATAATATTTTCAAGGTTCATCCATGTTGTAGTATGAATCAGTACTTCATTTCTTTTTATTGCCAAGTAATAGTCTGGTGTATGGATATTCTGTGTTCTGTTCAACATTTGGTGGACATTTGGGTTATTGAATAATGCTGCTATGAGTATTTATGTACAAATCTTTGGGTGGACATGTTTTTCTTGGATAGATACCTAGGAATAAAATTGCTGAATTGTATGGTAAATTTATGTTTAACTTTTTGAGAAACTGGTAAACCATTTTCCAAAGTGGCTGCACCATTTTACATTCCCACTAACAATCTAAGAGGGTTCTTGTTTCTCTACATTCTTGCCGTCATTTCTTATTGTCTGTTTTGTTAATTATAGCCAGTCTACTGGGTATGAAATGGTATCTCATTGTGGTTTTTTAATTTGCAGTTTCGTAATGCCTAATGACGTTGAGCATCTTTTCATGTGCTATTGACCATTCATATATCTTCTTTGGAGAAATATCTATTTAAACTTTTTGCTCATACTTTGCTTTGGATTGTTTGTCTTATTAAGTTACAAGAGTTTTTATATTCTGAATACAAGTCCTTTATCAGATACGTGATTTGCATATATTTTCTCCCTAATGGTGTATTTTAAAGCACAAAAAAGTTTTGAATTTTGAGTGAGTCCAGTTTATCAAATTTTTCTTTTATGGATTGAGAACCAGATTTTAATTTCTACTGATATGTGAAAACATGGTCGTATGCTTGTCCACTAAGCCTTTACTCTGTTCTCCAGCCTCCAGGGTGCTATAGACCACCCCCTCCTATGGGTAAACCTCCAGGTTCAATTGTAAGACCCTCTGCTCCACCAGCAAGATCATCTGTTCCTGTGACCAGGCCGCCCATCCCAATACCGCCACCCCCACCCCCTCCTCCTCCACCTCCACCTCCTCCTCCAGTGATAAAGCCACAAACTTCAGCTGTGGAACAGGAACGCTGGGATGAAGATTCCTTCTATGGCCTCTGGGATACAAATGATGAACAAGGACTGAATTCGGAATTTAAATCAGAAACTGCAACAATTCCATCTGCTCCCGTGTTACCACCTCCACCTATTCACCCTTCCATTCCCCCTCCTGGCCCATTGCCTATGGGTATGCCACCAATGTCCAAACCACCACCAGTGCAGCAGACTGTTGATTATGGCCATGGCCGAGGTGAGTAATGGTGGTAAGCTTGTATTGGGGATTCTAAAGGAATTGTTAGCTTCAGTTTTGGCTTCCTTAAGCTTCGCTCTTACAATGTTTCTATCCCTGATTTTGTTTACCAGATCTATCCACTAATAAAGTTGAACAGATACCCTATGGAGAAAGAATAACTCTGCGCCCAGATCCACCACCTGAAAGATCAACTTTTGAGACAGGTAGGAGTCCTAGAGAGATCAGTATTTTTAAACCTTTTAGGGCCTAATTATTACATGATTTTCCTTTTGGTGAGATTGTGTGGGCTTCCCTTTAATATAGCTATAAGTTAAATTTAGGGTAACAATTTATACTAATTCTAAAGTTAGATTTGAACTTTTCTGCTTTTATTTCAGAAAAAGGGATATAGTTCTTATCCTGTACTAATTGTTTTTATAGAGCATGCAGGCCAGCGTGATCGTTATGATAGAGACAGAGACCGTGAGCCTTATTTTGATCGTCAAAGTAATGTCATGGCAGATCATCGAGATTTCAAAAGGGATCGGGAGACACATAGAGACCGAGACCGGGATCGTGGTGTTATTGACTATGACCGGGATCGATTTGACAGAGAACGCCGACCTCGGGATGATAGGTATGCTATGAAAAATATCTTTGCCAGGTGTGCAAATTACAATATACTTAAGTTCAGCAAAAGTCAGGGTTTCTAAAGGAAATTTAGTAAATAAGGTATTCTTCTCATGCATGTGTGTGTATAATTTGAAGAGGGAAGAGCAGTTCTGGACCACTTTTCAGGAAACTAGATGCTCAAGTTTGCCAGCTTGAATTCCAGAGAATTAAATGAGAGATGGAGATAGCTAGCAAGGAAAGGAAAAAATATCGTCAGTAAAGGTGTAGGCATTACTTAACCTGTAGGCAAACCATTTTTCCAATTCGTGAGCTCTTTAGATGTGTCTATGCAAGACAGATCTAACTGGAAAAGCAAAATAAAAATATAAATATTGACTATGTGGAGTTAACTACCCATAGAGAAAACTGGGCAGATAACGGTGTTGCATGTTGAGACAGAAACCTCCAAATGTTTTTTATTTACCCAAGTACTTTCTGTTACACCTTCTAGGACTCAGTCATATCGAGACAAAAAAGACCATTCCTCATCCAGAAGAGGGGGATTTGATAGGCCATCCTATGACCGGAAGTCTGACCGACCACCCTACGAAGGACCATCCATGTTTGGAGGTAGAGCAATGCCTTACTAACTATAAGAATGTTGAGAATGTAAACAGTGGGAGATGCTTTCCATTGTAGCTGTGGATTTAAACTTTCAGAATAAAATGTACTTGCAAATTTCTCAGAGATGGCAGCATTCTCATCAAAAATAGTGTAATTAATGAAATAAAACAAATTGCTTTTTAATATTATTAATGAAATTTTGGAAAACAGAAATAAAATCACTTATAATCTCACCATCTACCATACCACAACTATTATAATTTTGTATATTTCCTCTCGTTCTCTCTTCACATACATATTAATGAAGTTGTAATCTAAGTATAAATACACTTTCTTTATCGTGCTTTTTCCCACTGATATTGTACCATATACATTTTTTATATGTAAATCTATTAATGGCTCTATGATATTCCATAGAGTGTATAAAATATAGGGCCCTTATTGTTGGACATTTGGGTTGCTTTTAGTTTTTTTCTGCTATAAATTACACTTAAACCAGAAACTCATACCTATTTATAAGGACAGGCTTTCCTAAGCTGGTCACTCTCGTACTTAAAACTATAAAGCAGAGCCTTGGATGGACTATAAATGATACTTGGGACTATCTAGCAAAGTATATATTCTTCCATGTCCTGTTGCTTAACCTTTTTCCTAAATTTAATACAAACAAGGATGAATTCACTGTTTTTCAGAACATTCTATTTGCTTGAAATCATATCTATATTTTTTCATTTTCTTCATTTTGATAGATTTACATTACCTTAAACTTTCTCTAATTAAGGTTAAAAGTGGCCCCTGAATCATCATGAAATATTATTACCTTAGGATGAGTGGACAGAGTTAAAATTTAAAATAATTATTATATAAATAGTCATTTTGTTCAACTGCTGGCATTCTAGGAGAACGAAGAACTTACCCAGAGGAGCGAATGCCCCTCCCGGCTCCTTCTCTAAGCCACCAGCCACCTCCAGCTCCACGAGTTGAGAAGAAGCCCGAATCTAAGAATGTGGATGATATTTTGAAACCACCTGGCCGAGAGAGCAGACCTGAGAGAGTGAGTCCTATGTAGTTGACTTGTTTTCTTGCAAATCAGAAGCTAATAAGAGATCTCTTTAATATCCTGAACAGAATTTCTCTACTTTTCTGTGACACAGTAATAATATTAGATTCAAGGCATCTTAACCATTTCCAAATCATCATATAATCTCATAAACTGCCTACCCTATAGAATCTGAGAAGTTAGAGCTTAATTACTTCACAAAAAAGATGTTGAAAACTTGAGAAAATAATTCATAAGAGCTCAATTAATTGCATTTTGAAGAGGGGAAAAGTGGATTTGGTTTTATGGTATGTGGAACAAAAGGGGAGAATTAGGAGATTTGATTAGTTTAGGCTTATTTCCCTAGTGACCTACAAATGTATATGTTCTTAAATTTATCTTATATTGCAGAATAATTAGATTCTATTTCAATAAGCCAGTACTGGAGATTTCCATCAGATATTTTGACTCCATATATGTATATAAGTCATTGTTTTAAAGTCAGTTTCATCTGTTCTAAGTACAGCTACTCCAGCTTTTCTGTGGTTGCTGTTTGCATGATGTATTTTTTTCCATCCTTTCTCTTTCAGTCTATTTTTGACTTTGAATCTAAAGTATATCTCCTATAGACAACGTATAGTTGGATCATGTTTTTTTATGTAGTCTGACAATTTCTGCCTTTTAATTGGATTATTTAATCCATTTATGTTTAATGTTATTATTGATATAGTTGGCTTAATTCCATATTTGGATTGGTCAATTATATAGAAATACAATTGATTTTTGCATACTCATCTTATATCCTGCAATATTGCTGAGCTCATTTATTAGTTCTAATAGATTTTTTAGTGGATTCCTTGGAATCTTTCTATATACAAGATCATGTCATCTGCAGATAGAGATGGTTTTACTTCTTCCTTTCCAATCTAGTTGCTTTTTATTTATTTTTCTTGCCTAGTTGCCATTGCTAGAACCTTCAGTACAGTATTGAATAGATGTGGTGAGAACAGACTTCTTGTTTTATTCCTGATCATAGAGAGAAAACTTTCAATCTTTTACTATTGATGTTAGCTGTGGGTTTTCAATAGATGCCCTTTATCAGGTTGAGGAGGTTCCCTTCCATTCCTAGTTGTTGAATATTTTTATCATGAAAGGATGTTGGATTTTTTTGAATGCTTTTTCTGCATCAGTTGACATTTTTGTTTTTTATCATATTGTGTGTGACTTTATTCTGTTGTATGTGATTTTTGTTCTTTATTTTGTTGATATGGTGTATTACATTAATTGATTTTCAGATGTTAATTTGCATCCCTGGGATAAATCCCACTTGGTCATGGTGAATAATTCTTTTTATATGTCGCGGATTCACTTTCCTAGTATTTTGTTGAGGATTTTTGCATCCATATTCATAAGAGATATCTGAAGTTTTCTTGTGATGTCTTTTTCTGGTTTTGGTATCAAGATGTCTGCTTAATTTGAAATGCTGGCCTCCTAACAGTGAGTTGGGAATTGTTCCTTCCTCTTCTGTTTTTTGGAAGAGTGTGTGAAGAATTGGTATTAATTCTTCTTTACATGTTTGTTAGAATTGACTGATGAAGCCTTCTGGGCCTGGACTTTTCTTTGCGGGTAGTTTTTTGATCACTAATTTATTCAGTCTCTTCACTTGTCATAGGTGTGTTCCCATTGTTTCTTCTGGAGTTAGTTTCATTAGACTGTGTCCTTCTAGGGATTCGTCCATTTCATCTAAGTTATCTAATTTGTTGGTATACAATTGTTCATACTATTCCTTTATAACTGTTTTTTATTTTTGTAGAGTTAGCAGTCATGTCCTCTCATTTCTGATTCTAGTAATTTAAGTCTTCTCTCTTTTTTTCTTAGTCTAGTCAAAATTTTGTCAATTTTGTTGATCTTTTCAAAGACCAGCTTTTGGTTCCATTGATTTTTCCTTATTGTTTTTCTGTTCTCTATTTTATTAACTTATTCTCTAATATTTATTATTTCCTTCCTTCTGCTTGTTTTAGGTTTAGTTTCTTCTTCCTTTTCCGATGTCTTAAAGTGAAAGGTTAGGTTCTTGATTTGAGATCTTCCTTCTTTCTTAATATGGGCATTTATACTGATAAATGTCCTTATAAGCACTCCTTTATCTCCATCCCATAAGTTTTGATATGTTGCACCTTTATTTTTATTTATCTCAAAGTATTTTCTGATTTTTCTTTTGATTTCTTCTTTGACCCATTGGTTATTTAGAAGTATGGTGTTTAATTTCCACATTGTTGTAAGTTTCCAAAATTTTTCTTAGTATTAATTTCTAATTTTAATTCATTGTGGTCAGAGACATACTTTATATTATTTCTATCCTTTCATATTTAGGGTTTGTTTCATGGCCTATCATATGGTCTGTCCTGGAGATTTATAGGTCATTTTTAACTATAAGATCTCATTGTAAAAAAATCCTCTCTGAGTGATTTTTTTTCATTGTGTTTCAGATTGTGGTTATAATGAGAGGATTGCCTGGCAGTGGAAAGACACATGTTGCAAAACTTATTCGAGTGAGTATGGGAAAGCCAAAGGATCAGTTGCTTTTGTTAGACACTTGTCTTCTTAGCAAGCAGTGTCATATCGATACAGATATTTCCCATTTGGTCCATTCTAGTTGGCCCATGTGGTAGATGCTGTCCTGTATAAATTTTGATCTGCTTAGACAAATATTTTTGCCTCTGCTTGACTTGAAACCCTCAGAAGATTGCATATTATTTAGTCACGAGAAGGAACTTTGGTGTGAGCATTCATTAATTTATTCCATAAATTCTCTTGAACTTTCTTGACTGTGTGATTCTTAGGATAAGGAGGTAGAATTTGGAGGACCTGCACCCAGAGTTCTAAGCCTGGATGATTACTTCATCACTGAAGTGGAAAAAGAAGAAAAAGATCCAGATTCTGGGAAAAAAGTGAAAAAGAAGGTATGGTATATTCCTCCCAGAGTACATCCTGATTCATTAATAGTATTGAAAGGAAAACATATTCAGAGAAAAATGTGGCTTTTTTGAAGAAAAAGAAAGACCTCCCTCTTTTTTGAACACAAACTGTAGTACTCAGGTGTGAAGGAAAGACTACAAAGTCCTCTCTATCCAGACACTAGCCGGGGAAGAAGTTTAGGATGATTCTTTGCTTTTGCTAACTCCCTATCTCTTTCGGGGGATCTTAGGTAATGGAATATGAATATGAAGCTGAGATGGAGGAGACTTACCGCACCAGCATGTTCAAAACTTTCAAAAAGACTCTGGATGATGGCTTTTTCCCCTTCATCATCCTGGATGCCATCAACGACAGAGTTAGACATTTTGACCAGTTTTGGAGTGCAGCAAAAACCAAGGGATTTGAGGTATAGACTTAAAAGAACTTTAGAGTACTTTGTGTTACCACGTAAGGGCTGCATTTGTTTGCCTAATCATTATTTATTCTTTCTTAGGTATATTTGGCCGAAATGACTGCAGATAACCAGACTTGTGGCAAGAGAAATATTCATGGAAGGAAGCTTAAAGAAATAAATAAGGTGATTTTTGGAAACATAGAAGGTGGTATATTCTAAACCTCATTTTGTCTGTATCATAACTGTTTTCTGAAGTTCTTGTTTATCCCCTCTACTTTCAGAGTTTCCTTTCTACCTGCCTTAGGAAATCTTTCTTATCCTTTGTATCTAAGTGAAACAGTTGGCCTTGCTCTTCCTAGAACTAGCTTGCTAGACACAGTATTAGTTAAATTTGTCTTGGATGCTCATTTGGTCTTTCTTTGAGTAGTTTACAGGCATAGCTTGACCTTCTGAATCTCTCAATAGATGGCCGATCACTGGGAAACTGCACCTCGTCATATGATGCGTCTGGATATTCGTTCATTGCTGCAAGATGCTGCTATTGAAGAGGTGAGTGTCCTTTGGCTCAAAAGTAGTGCAGAAATGAACTGTTTTTCACCTTTTTTACTTTGGAAAAATTTTAAACTACAGAAAAGTAGCATGAATAGTTTAAGAACATCTGTGCAACTTTCACTGAGATTCTCCAATTGTTAATATTTTGCTACATTTTTCTCTATATAGGTATATATGTATTATTATTATTACTACTACTGTTATCAATATTATTGTGGAATGATTTGAGAGTTTAGTTGCAGAACTCATAACCCTTCACCCTAAATGTTTCAGTAGGTATCTCCCAAGAACAAGGGCATTCTCTTATAAAACCAGAAGTCTCAATTATCAAGTTCAGGAAATTTAATATTGATAAAATACTGTATTAAGTAATATAAATTTCCTGAATTAGTCTCATATATAATCCATATTCAGATTTCGCCAGTTTTTCCCATAATGTGCTTTATAGCAATTAAAAAAAAATCCAGGGGTCAGCCCCATGGCCAAGTGGTTAAGTTTGCACACTTTACTTCGGTGACCCTGGGTTCGCAGGTTCAGATCCTGGGCGTGGACCTACGCACCGCTCACCAAGTCAAGCTTTGGCAGCATCCCACGTAGAAGAACTGGAATGACTTGCAACTAGGATGTACAGCTATGTACTGGGTCTTTGGGGAGATTAAAAAAAAAGACGAAGAATGGCAACAGATGTTAGCTCAGGGTCAATCTTCCTCACCAAAAAAAAATGTGTATATATTTTTTTAAAAATCCAGGATCCAATCGTTTTAATATAAAAAAATAGTTTCTCAGCCATGTTTTTGTCATGAAAGATAAAGAATTTTTGAAGAGTATACTCCAGTTGTTTTGTAGAATGACCCTCAATTTGAGTTTTTCCAGTTGTTTCCACATGATTAGGTTTAGGTTAAACATTAGCAGGAATGCTACATAAGTGATGTGTCCCCAGGAGCTATATCATGTCATTTCATTTCATTATTGGTGGTTTAAATGTTGATCACTTGGTTCAGGGGGTAGCCATTAAATTTTTCTACTTTTTTCCTTTGTAATTAAGTAATCTGTAGGGAGATAATCTGAAACTGTTAATATCCTTTTCCCAACAAATTTTTGCTCATTGATAATTCTTCCCTACATCACTTATTAATTTGGTGAAAGTAAATCTTCATCATGGAAAAGGAGAGATTTTTCTCTTTTAATCTGTTGTGTACTTCTGTTTCATTTGACCTCCTATGAATGAGAGTTATCTATACTCAATGTTGTCATTATATTTTTATGTGTTTTTGCCTCCCATACCACTCCCCTTTCCTTCTGGCTTCTGCCCCAACCATTCTCCAGTGACTCTCTCACCGAAGATTTCTATGAACTCTTTGGAAGAGAATTGGACAGTTCTCTTCTCCTGTTGCTTAATTTTGCAACCACATGTGACATAGTTGACCTTGTCCACCTTCTTGGAAACATTTTTCTGTTGGCTTCTGTGAGTTCATCTTCTCCTAGTTTTCCTCAGGCCTCTCTGACTATTGCTCTTCAGACCCCTTTGCTGGCTTCTCTTGCTATCCAGTTCTTAAACGTTGGGGTTCTTTAAGGCTCTATCTATCCTAGGCTCTATTTTCATTCTGCACATTCTATATAGGTAATCTTAATCTTTCTGGTAGTGGCTTGGATTTGCACTTACATGCCCTTAATATTAAATTGTAAAGACTGTTATGAATTTTATCAATATCTTAACAGTAAATATATGTAAGTGGAAGGATTATGAGTGATTTTTATAATTCCACTATTATTTTCCAAATTCTTCACCAAAACACATCTTTACCTTAGTACACCTCAAACTCAACCTATCCAATATGTAATTCATCCAGACCTGTTCCTCTTCTAGTATTCTCTATTTTAGTTCTTAGATCCACCAGTCACTTGGTTGCTGAAACCTTAACTTTTTACTTTCCATTATCCTTGATTCTTTACTCTCCATTAAACCAACATTCGACCCTATCCCTCCGCTATGTAGTCAGTCTTCACGTTTTGTTAATTTTAACTTAAAAATACTTATCTAATCCATCTACTCTCTGTTTGCATTGCTACCATTCTGGGTCGAGCTACTATCATCTTTTCATTATACCCTTTCCTACATTTTGAAATTTGAATCATGTGCATGTTTTATTTGGTTGGAAAAATACTTGCTAAAGTTTTAAAAAGAAATCCTAGTAATCCATAGGCATTCAAAACAGAAAACCATCAACTTAGAACAGATCATTATACTCAACTTGATATGGAATTATGAAGATGGATATCCCAGGAAAAGGAAAGGCATTCTGTCTTTTATCAGTTCTATTTCAAAGTTTAGGGTGTTAAAAATTACTTTGTATGTAACAGTGAATCTGTGATAACTTGTTCTGGGCAACTATACTCATTTCAAATTTCAGTGAGGGACTCAACATTTTCCTAAATGTTAGCTCAATCTTTTTTTTCTCTTTTTTTTTTGATGATTATTGGGGTGGTGTAGGTAGAGATGGAAGATTTTGATGCAAATATCGAAGAACAGAAGGAAGAAAAGAAAGATGCAGAGGAAGAGGAAAGCGAACTGGTAGGAGACAGACCAACCACTTTGAACAAAGTGTCTCTTTATTAAAATTCTTAAGGGTTTAAATTCAGATCTGTGGTCAGATTACTACTGTTGATATGCACCTTAATGGTAAAAGTTTCCATGATCATCTTCAAGGAGACTTTGGATACTTTTTATTTTTCCCCTGACCAAAAGAGCCTTCTACTGTGTTATTACAAGAAAATTTTAAGAATGCTAAGAAACGTACACTTGTATTCACTTATCTATTTGTGGGTAGCATTAGGAGAGTATACTTTTTAAGAAAATCAATTAGATATGAAAGGGCCTTCTTAAATTCCAGCAGATAATGTGGTACAGCCTACCCAACATATGCATAATTGTCTCTTCTTTGCTACAAGATCTCAAAATTGAGTTTCTGTCAACTGAAGGAAAGGAACTTATTGAATGTTTTGCAGAGAGTTTCCACTGACTGCTGGATTTGTTCTTCTGCATTTTATCCTATTAAGTGATGGGGAAAATGATTTGACTGTGTAGGCAATGCATTTTGCTTAGGCTGATTAGAGGCTTATGTAGTATGAGTTCAAAGTTCCCGTGTACCTACTGTAAATGCTTTTGATCACACCTCTGTAGAGATGTTTGTCTTACCCTGTCATTCAAGAATATGTGACCTATAGAGTTATGTTACTTTTCAGTGTTTGCTAATGAGGTACAGAAAATAGCAATGCCTTGGAATAATAGTGTTGCTTTTTTAATTCAAAATATTATTTGGTTTATTTAATATTTTAGCCCTTGCTAAAGCTGCTTCTCATATTCTTCTGAAAATGTACAAAGCGAGAACTCTGATTCTTACCCCCTAGAGAATACAGGCTCTCTAAGGAGTGGTCTCATCAAACCCGTGTGTGATATAGAGGACTCTGGATAGAAACTGTGTGTTCATATAGAGATGGTGTCAACCTCTACATTCTTAGATTTCATATGTGGATTAAAAAATAAGCTTTAAAGTTAATGACATTTGAGTCTCAGTATGTTTTTTTTCTTTAAATGAAGTATTTTTCTTAATTAGGTTGTATTTTGACATATATGATCTAAAATGTAGGCAGGAAATTCACATAAAGGTCCACGCTGTTCTGGAATATGGCTAATGACCTCTTTAGCTCCTTACAGCGTGTGTACTAGAAAATGATCATGTGAAAAGTCTATAATGTTAGCTTTCTGAAGCTCCGTCTTCCTTTTGTGGAGATTTCAGTTCAGGATATGGTTCATAACATCTGACTTGCTTAGGTTCAGGGCAAAACTTGGAACTTCTAATTGAATTTACTCTTATTTCTAAAATTGAAACACACTGTAATACTGTATTTTTACATCAGGAAAAATGGCAAGGAAGCCTTAGCCCTCTACCCTGCTGGACTATCTCTTTTATTTCCAAGTAGCCTAACATTTCAAGCAGTGAGAAGATGATATAGTTTTAAGGAAGAACAGGGTGGTTCCAGCAGGGGGAAATTAATATACTCGTTTTGCTTATCTTTATGTTTTAAAACTTCTCTTAACCCATTCAAAAATGCAGAATCCAGATCTTCTACTGTTGGGTTCTATTCCAAGAGTAAAAGATTCTTGGAAAATTTTAACCAAAGGGTTAAGAGCAAGTCTCATGTCATTTAGACCATTTTAATGAAATTCTCAATAAACTGCATTTTCTACTCTGTACTGATTACTACAGCCAGCCGGATGAAATCCAAACTTTACTTGGTTAAGAGAATCCTTTTTGGGGACCACTGGTATGATATTTTGCCTTCTTTAGTGCTTCAGTGAACCTAGTAGATATGGCTCAGAATTTATGAATATATTATTCTAGTGATGCTTAAGGTTTTCAGATGATTTTTGGTATATAACTTGTACACATTTCATCAGTACTTATAGCACATCACTTCAGATAGCTTTGTCTTGGTTTGTTCTAAAAATGTATCTGGAAAAGATATAATTTATAAACTGAAATACTATAATAAGTTAAAATTGAATTATTAGTCTGGCTTAAAGACTAGAAATGTATAAAACCTACAGGTTTCCTGGAAGAATGATGATGCTCTAGTAAACTCTTACACAGAAGCTATTGTCATGATATGTTCAGCATACTTTCCAACTTACCTGCGTGTCAGACTGTTCTATGAACTTGAACATTCCCAATAGTAGAGAGATACATTGATTCTTAAAAGAAGATGCTGACACCTTTGATGAATCTGTCCTATAAAATAAGTCCTAATACTAAAGTTCTGTATGTTAGAATCTAATAGAGAACAGAGTCCAAATAACGAAAAAGGGGAATCATACTAAATTATGTGGAAAAACCACACACTTGCTAGGTGAATAAACTGAAAGGATTACTACATAGTTAAATAGGTACGTTGGGAAATTTGAAAATCTTATGGGACTTTATTTGAAATAAACCACCCAGTTATTTTATTCAATAAGATGTAAATTGCCTGTGGAAATTTCTGGTTTTTCATATAATAGGAAAATGTAATTTTAAAAGACATCAGAAATAATCATCTAGTTTCCGACTGATGAAAAAAAATGCTCTGAGATTGATTCAGTAAAATTAGCCTGTGTAAGATCTAACTGGTAAATGAATTGAGTCATTTTAAAATGAAGTTGAACTTCATAATTGTGTTCAGTGATACCAAGTTTTCTCCTTCCTTTTGAGTATTTAAAATTATACTGAAATATAAAGTAACAGTCTTGAAGAACACTCTTTGGACCTCATGGCTACTATCACTTGAGAATAGCAGTTGTATTTAGAAAATAACCTATCTAATATTATAAGTCTTCTGCTATCCTGAATGATATTAATATTATCACAGTAACGACCGTACATTCTTGCCATATTTGCTATACAGCTGTTGTTCAGACTACGATTGTGTGTCCTGAACTGTAGCTGCCTCAAAGCGCCTTCATTACACTATTCTGGAGTGACTCCTCTGAAATCTGGGCAGTGAAGTTTGGTGAATTTGGTAATTCAGTTTCTTCAAAGATAATGAGACTGTGTTTTCTCTAGGAATATATTTGTAACTAGTGAGTGGAAACTGAATCCATTCCCAGTTTTAATGCTTTTCCAATTCAAAAGTGATATGCATGTATGTGTCTCTTTCTAACCCTTCGAGCTTCTCTCTGTGTACGATTTAGGGTTACATTCCGAAAAGCAAATGGGAGATGGACACATCTGAGGCAAAGCTAGGTGGGTATTTCCTTTTTCCTGTTTTTATATGTGATACCTCATGGTAATGGTCATAGATCTTTCTGCTGTAACAAGAACAAATTTCCCCAAATCTCTGCTTAAACCAAGATTTCTGGCCTACTTTACATCCTCAGTCTATTTTGCTAGCTTTCACTTTAACTAGTTATATCTTGTGACAGAGTGAAAGAAGAGTATTTTAAAGGATCAACCTTCAGTTCCATTTGAGGTTTTTAGAGTAAACAGAAATATGTGATAAATTTAGTAATAAAATACTTCTAAAATCTATTATATTAAAATCCATTCTTTTATATTAATGAGAAATGTTGGTGCTGAGATTTCTGCTTTTGTAAGAGAACATTTAACTGCAATCCAAAGTTGAACCTGATTGTGAATATTTTGGGCAATAATAGTAGTAATAATAAATATTGAAGTTTAAAAATTAATTAAAAGGCAGTTATTTTCCTTGTATAATTAGAGTTTCTGGATGGAGGGAGGTAGGGATATAATTCAGGTTTTTGAGGAGCCCTCTCTATAAGATTTCATTAAAATTTTTCTTCAACTTTAGTGCCAGATTACATGGTAAACTGGTTAAAATGATTGTCTAAAGCAAAAATTGGAGTTGCTTAATGTGAGGTTATCTGTCAAGCGGAAAATCATACATATCCAATGGATTTTCCTCCAATATTTCATGGTAATACTGCAGAATGTTTTCAGTTTGGTTCTTTTTTTGACCTTAAGAGAGCCATTTAATATGTTGATTAAGATATATTAATAAATCATCTAAGAAAATGTGATAAGGACTTTTTGAAAGATTGACCTTACTAATGTATGAAGTATGACTGTCAGTTTCTGCGTTTCTCTTCCTGGTATCATGCAAAACTGAAGTAATGATCTAAATAACTTAAATTTGTAGAACAAATTTGAGTCATTTAGTTGCTTCACTGTTTGGGACACATTGTCTGTGTTTCTGACATCAGAGGGGTGTATTTTACACACAGTTGCGTAGGCTCTGCCTTTCATTTTACGTAACTCTTCATGTTAGCAATTGATGTTGACCTATTTTAAAAGGTCCTATGTTAAAAGATAGTTCCATAAACTGTAGTATTAATATATTATTGGGATAGGTGCTTTGTTGTAAAGCCTAGAATTTTCTTCTAGCGTATGTTCTGTGAAATTATATGTGGTTACTGACATATATTCTTCCACTAGTCTTCCCCTCTGTGGGAAATCCTAATAAAAACCAACTATCTCCTTCCCTAAACCTTTAAGTGTTTAAGCGTAATTAAATATGTAGGAAAATAATCACACATTACTTTTTTAATAATAATGCTTTAGATCTGCTTATTTTGACATTAGATTAAGTCTATCTGAAGTTTGGTACTTGTAGAATAACTTGTAAGGCTGTAAGATCGTTTTCGTCTTCTCCAGTTCTCTAAATAGTGATTATCTTTTGGGGTAACAAGAGATTATAAATAGAGACAAAGGGATTATAAAATAAACATTTTAGCTAAACATATAATCTTCAGAGGCCTTATGTGTAATATGTCATCTAGGATAATACTTTTTTAAACTTGAACTAGTCCATTTTCTATTTTCCTTTCTAATTTCTAAAGAGCAAGGAAAATGGAATTCAGTTATGATGATTATTCAAGAAAACATGATATTAATTTTGGTACTGATTCTGGGAAAAATTCTTGCCTATCTACCATTTGCTTCTCAGAAAATACGTTTTATCCAAATTCAGTGCATTTCAAAGACAATGTTAGATAGTGAATTCCAGAAATTGATTTGTTAAATAAACCATTTCAGTTAAAGGCACTGAAGATCTAGTAATGAATCTAGAAAATAAATTCTATCATGTTTGCAGTTGGGTTTTTGTTTGTTTTTAATAAGAGTGATGGTGATGTTTCATATAATGACTTGCATCTTGCACCACTGTGTTATCTTAAGAGCTAACCCACCTGTGGAGGAAGGCAAATTAAGTGTGAGCATTCTTGAAATTGCTTGCTTCTTTGAGATTGGTCCATGGAGCCAATTGAGAAGAAGATTCTTGTCTAAAATATGAGGATCTTCATCTGAGAATTAGCCCATTTATGTTGCCTTCCTTATCATAACAAATTCAATAGATTTGATTACCAGGTACAATTTATTTTTCTGAGTACTTTACTTACATTCTTACGTTAATCTTGGTAACATGACTATGATGAGTGGAAACATATTAAGATTTAGCAGTGTTACACATTGAGCCAGAAGAGCTGAATCTGTAACTGAGGAATTTTGATTCACAAATGAGTTGACCAATGAGAAAATACTCACTCACCTGTAATCTTTCAAACAGCTAGTTAAATCTCATTGCAGATTCTTGATCTATGTTCATTAAGTATAGTATACAGTTCAACCTATGTGGGAGGGTTAAATTGGAAGTGGTGTAATTTTAGAAAAATTCAGAAGTGGCCTGAGCTACATCTGGCATGAGTGTCATGGAGTTGTTGAAGCCTGCCTGTGGCCCACCTTCAGTTACACCTAACTGGCTCTTTCCCAGCTGGGACACAGGCACCCTGATGCAAGGGTGGGTGTTACATGCCGCATCAGATGCTGAGATTCAGCATTGAAGCTACTTAAATTCCAATAACATTTTGGTTTCCCAAACTGTGAGATACCAAAAGAATATTTGAAACTGTTATCATCCTAATTTAGGTTTCTCCGTACTTAAAAAAGCACAAAGTGCTTTTGCTTTTCTCGTCTCTGTCATTTGTCTCTGCTTATGAGTTACTGTGTATTGGCCTTCTACACGTCAGGCAGTTTCATCTCTTCACAATTGGAATGCAATTATTATTTTTATAGGCACATAACCCTTGTATGTTCACCATGAACAAATTTTCAGAAATGCTATTTATGTGTAGAAAATACATAGATGTATCTTAAAATTTTTCCTGTTGTGCTATATTATAATAATATATACAGTTTTGAAGATGTGGTAAAGTTCTGTGACCTGCCAGGTTGAATATATAAACTTCCATCTTCATCTTAAAACTTCATCTTTTGAAACTCAGACCTCTGAAAATCATTAGTATTGAGTGTGTTGGACACCAGTCGTCTTCTGTCATTAACACCCCAGATTCCTCTTCCCTCGCCTTATGCATACATCTGTGTGTTGGGTTTCCAGGATGCCATGTGGAAGAGGTATGAACCTTTCTTCAGCCCCAAGAAGGAAGCTTTAAACATGTTGTGCAAAATAAAATTTCAGATTAAACATTACAAACAAGGGTGGTCAGACTAGAAACACATGCTCTTGTGAACTTCCGTGTTGCAAATATGGGACTCCTGGTTTTGTAACTCCTGTCATATAACCAGTGTATGAGGAAAAGTTCTTGCAGTTTTCACACTGCCCTTCTGCATTGCTGCCTGGCCAAGCTCTATTCTTGGAATTGAAATATGAAGTTTTTCTTTTGAAGTATGTTAATATTGAAGTTGATCTTATTAAGTTTAGAAATCCTTTCAGGTTTATTTAATAATAAGTGTGTTGGAGCTTCCGGCTCTTCTGGTAATACTGTACACTGTTGAACTGAGAATGGTTTTATTGTTTGTGAGACTTTCTTGTTTTTCTAATATCATATCCTGTGTCCCTGTGCAATCAAGGGGTCACTTCTTTAAGAGCTTGTATAATATAGCCTGTCATATACATGTAGATAGAGCCATTTGGTACAGCATGTACTTTACAGAGGTGATTAGGACTATTTCTGTTGAGCTCATCCATGTTAAAATTTTCCCAATGTGATATAAAAATTTCTTGAGTTTTGTAAAATGTTGTAGTTTGCCTTGCTGATTTTTCACTAATATTGCTCTTATGGGGAAAGGGTTTAGGAAATAAAAGCTTTGCCAAGTATGCAAAATCTTACTGGTTTTTGAAGCCTGTATGGTATGGTACCGTTAGTTGGGTATGAAACTTCTTCATTTGAAGCATAAACTCACCCTTCTTCCTGCTACTGCTTTCATTATACTTTTCTTCTCATATCAAGTTCTCTCCAACCTGGTGCCTAAAATATTTCCGTTATATACACTCTGCACCCTTTATGGAGTTCAATGAAGTGTGGTTATTGTGTGTTTCTGAAGTTTTTAGGTTTTCCTTTACTGACCTGCTTAATATCATTGTGTTTATATAACTACAGATGATTCAAAACTTTAGTGCTTCAGTATAGCTAAAAATATATATAACTCATAATATTTCACATGTAGAATTCACAATCAGTATTAACAACCAATAAAAACAGACCACACATTTTCATTGCGTATTCTTCTTGAAGACATCTAAACTCATATCTCAAAATTTCTGAATCAGCAATCCCTGTTCATTTAATTGATTACGGTTTGGGGCTCTTGGAAAGCCTAGCCCTCTGAGATTGAGGATTCAGAAAGGAAATTCAGTTCCGGTCACTTTGGCTCACTAGCCCTTAGTTTCAGAATGGTCAACCTCACTTCACAGTTTAACCAAAGAAAATGGTGATTTGTACAATCACTTTACTTGTAAACGTTAACTCATGGCAAATACTCTCACAGTGGTCAAAATCTCAAGAAACTGTTAATCTAAAAACTTTTTAAACTTTAGCTTGGCTCATTAAGTTCTTGGTACTACCTGCTTTTCATATGACACAGTATCATACATGATTGTAGATCAAATGGGTAGTGTTAATATTGTGCTAAAGAAAAGAAAGAATGGAAGAAATTGTTTTTAGAAAAACTCAACTTTGCATTTTCCTTCAGAACATGAGAGCTGAAATGTTGTGATTGGGGGAAGGGGAGGTGGTGCGAGGACAAGGACTCCAGGAGACAAGTGCCTTTTCTTGTTCTGCCCATATTTCTTACTTAAACCAACATCATAATGTAATGGCTGCCAGTATGGACACCAGATAAACAATCGAAATTACACAGAACTTGATATTATCTCAGCCAAGAAGATAGTTTGGATCTGCAAGTGATGCTGCTCTCAAAAATGTGGATGTGCCCTCTCACAGTGTTCCAGCCTTCTTTTCCCTTGTTTGTGTGTTGTGTGCAAACTCACACTCTCCCTTAATGCTGCGGCTCTGTGTTTGTCCCTCAGACAAGTTGGATGGCTTGAGAACTGGTGCTAAAAGGAAACGAGACTGGGAGGCAATTGCCAGCAGAATGGAGGATTATCTTCAGCTCCCTGATGATTATGATACTCGTGCTTCTGAGCCTGGGAAGAAGAGGGTAAGAGACTTTGTCAATAACCACTGACAGATGGAGGGCCCGTTTAGGCATCTGGTTTTAGAAAGCTATAGGAAAGTAATCATATGAATGCTACTTTTTTTAGAGTAATTTAGTTTATACTGTATCATGTTACTCATCCCAAAAAGCGTCAAACCTTACAAATTATTAGAGCAGAATGTACAAGTAACTTAAAAAATGGGGAACAGGGGCCAGCCTGGTGGCACAGTGGTTAAGTTTGCACGTTCCGCTTCAGCATCCCAGGGTTCGCTGGTTCAGATCCCGGGTACAGACCTGGCACCACGTGGCAAGCTATGCTGTGGCAGGCATCCCACATATAAAGTAGAGGAAGATGGGCATGAATGTTAGCTCAGGGCCAGTCTTCCTCAGAAAAAAAGAGGAGGATTGGCAGATGTTAGCCCAGGGCTAATCTTCCCCCCCCCAAAAAAAAAGTGGGGAACAGAACCTCACATGCCTAGCATGTTGTCGACCTTAAAGGAGTCTGGAGTGGCCACTTCTGCCATTATGTCATGGGGCAAAAGAGCCAGATAACAGAGTAGAATGTTGAAGAGATTCTGTGGGACTTCTTAATGGATTAGATGTAGAGGGTCCAGGAGTGGATGGAATCAAAGGTGACACTTCGGGGTTCTGCACTCCATATTTGTGCTTATCTGAGTGCCATCTACTGAGTTAGAGAAAACTGGGGGAGTCATAGGTTTGAAAATGAAAAATCAGAAGTTCAGTGAGGGACCAATTAAGTTAGAAATGATAATAGGACTCAGGACTCCAAAATTTAGAAGTTGAGATCGAGGTAAATCTTTCAAGAAGTAAAGAATAGTCAATTGTTCAATGATACAAAGAAGACAAAGTAAATTGGGAACAGAGAAATGGCCATTGGATTTGGCAACATGAAGATCGTTGATGATTGATCAACAATCAGTCAGATTTTCTTAGAGAGTTGAGGGACAGAAGCCAGTTAGGAGCAGATTGAAGAAGGACTAGGAAATGAAGGAGTACAGCACAGCAAATGTAGACAACTTTCTGAGGAAGTTTTGTTATGAAAGGGAGCAGAGAAGTGAAACCAGGGTGTTGGATAGGTCTTCTACATAGATGTCAATTCAATCAAAGTGATATTTGTGTGTATCTTTAAAACAAAATAACAAAGGAAGAGAGATCATATTATATATGCTTGGCATGTCTAACTTTCCAGCTAATCTGTCTTTATCTTTCTGTATAAGTATACACAGACCTGCTGTGCTTTTTAAATGTCTGCCTAGTGTGCCGTTATTTGGTTGTACATTCGGTTATTTATCCAGTCTCTTATTGGTAGATTCTTCTGCTGTTTTCATTTTATTGCTATTCGAAGTACTATGTGAAAGTCATGGTGCATATGCTTTGGCATCTCTTTGAAAGTATATCCCTAGGTTGGATTTTTAGCACTGAAACTGCAAGTTCATAGAATAGGATTTATCATTTTGACAGATATTGTGAGATGGTTTTCCAAGAAGGTTACACCTATTTATACACCTGCATGTAAGTAAATGCCTGTTTTTCCACACTTGCACCAGCAGTGCTATCAAACTTTTTAACTTTTGACAATCTGATAGGTGAAAAAAATGGTGTCTCATTTTGCATTTCTTTAATTAAGAATGAGGTTGTGTATCATTTCTTTACCTTTAACACATCATTTATTTTTTATGAATTTCCTCAGTACTTTAATATTAAAAGTTTATTGTAAGAGGAAAAAAATGCCAGTAAAACTTCATTTCAGTGGCTACCATTACAGAGAATTCCAGGTTTCAAAGTTCTTTCAGATACTTAGTCACTAGGCCCACCCTTGTCTACGTCGCTTGAGGGGCTAGGGGAACAGAGATTCCATTAGTGTATGGGCCCAGCTCCACTCAGGGACTACTTGTATTGATATCTCTTATTCCAGTTTTAAGTTTGGGGCAACAGAAGTAGAAATAGCTCTTCCTTGGGAATAATAATTTGGTGTAGTTGGTGACAGTGAATAATCTCAAATGAGAAATATTTTTCTCTAGTTTGTTTTTAGTCAGATAATTATCCTCCCTTCAATAAGGAGTATGTGATCCCGTGTAATGTACTTGGTAAGCTAGGTGGGCAAAGAGAACTGAGCTGTGCACATCTAGTTCTTTAAAGTGGCTCTTCTGTAACTCTCCTCCCCTGCCTCACACCCTCATTTCAAATAGTTTTTAATTCTCAAACCACTCATCAGAGTCAACATCAGAGCACAAGCAGATCCTGCAGGCAGGTTCCTGGGATTAATTTCCACTATAACAAAAAGGCAGTTCTGTGGAGTTGATCTTATTAGAACTTTACCAAGTTGGCTAGGTTTTAAAATATACTTTATTTTTTAAAACTCTCACTTACCTTGGCTGTAAAATGGTAGCTCAAGTAGACTTTAATTTGTATTGCTTTGATGACTGTGGAAGGTGAATATTTCCCCTGTGTTGTTTGCTGAATTCATACATTTTAGAAATATTTTTAGTGACAGGGGATGAAATATAGGTACCTCAAACTCTTTGAGTGTTAGTTAAGATTTTTCTGTATTAAAACTTTTTTTTTTTTACCGTTAAGATAAATGGCAAAAAATTGAGATTGTAAATTTCAGTAAGAGTACCTCTAGGAAGATTAGGAGGGACACTGACATTTAAGAAGCCATTTCTAGCTGAAAGTCATTGTTCTGCTCCTTATATTCTTAGTGTTTTGGTAATCAGTCATTCATTCTGCAATGCTGAATGTCTGTGTCAGGTCTGTGGATGAAGCTTCCACCTCTGGTGGAAGAGTCCAACGTGTAAATAAATAATGTTGCTATGGCCTCAGTGTATATTAGAGATGTGAACAAAATACAGTAGTTTCCAAAATATTTTAATTTCAACTTTAAAATTTAAGCCATTTGTGCTAAAATATATTGCTTATTTAAAAAATAATTACGTACTTTTTCTTTGAATCTCATATTCTTTATTTAAATTTTAAAGACTTAGAATTTAAACTGTGAATTTAAAAATTAGCTCTTAGTTTGTTCAAGGTGAGATTGATGAGTGTGTTTAACTCTGTGCTAAGGATGTGCTGTGGACTGGTTACCATTTCTTTGTTCAGTGGCCACAATCTGTCTGTCCTTCATCCCTCTTACCCATTGTCATCTTTTGCTAAACTGACAGGGGGTGTATGAATCTGTCAGAATAAATACATCAGTATTAATGGGCAGAAGACCCAGAGATCTTTGTATACTTGTTACTTATCAGGCTTTTTAAAGGCCCATGACGGTAACTGAGCCATAGGTTTTCTACACACTAAAAATCTACTTTAAAAAGAGTCAGGTATTATCAATTTTTCCCCACTGCTATTACTATGTATCTTCTCTTTCGCCAAGTGGTTGCTGTTTGGAGAAGGCTAATCATTTCATTACCAGTCCTGTAAATGATAATAGGGAAGGTCTGTGTACCTCTAAGAGCAATAATGCATTTCCAGGTACAGTGTGAAGAGCATGGAGTATGCATGCTCTGGTTCCCTTTCCTTGTCACAGATAATAAATCACAAGCCGTATTTAAAACACAGTCTCTGCAGACATTGGTACTGTGCACTGCAAACCAGTTTCATAGTCTTTCTTTAAGTATTTCACCTTTTACAGAATATATATCTGTTTATGTTTTTTAAATTATTAATATAAATATATTTTGTATATTATTAAAATTTATAATGTATCTGCTTATATTTTTAAATTATTAGTATATGTAAGAATCTGTATTTTTTAATGTCAGACTACCAATAGAAAATATCCCTGATCTATATATTTGTAGTTATAATCTTGCCATAAATGATAGCAGTTGAGTGAGTCTCTTGGTCTCTTTATCTCATGAATGAAAGTAATAATAGCAGCTCCCTGTTTTCTAAGATTAAATTTCAAGAAATATTTATTGTGTGGAGACAAACAAAACTCAGTCCTTGATCTAGGGTGTTAATAATCTGTTAGGGAAGACAGATCTATAAATGGATAATTGCAATATAGTGTGGAAGTTCAAAAGTAGACATGTCAAAATCCAGAAGTAACTCCAGGGAAGCAATGATTAATTAGATTGGCAAAGGACGAGAGGGATAAAGCAGGGGTTGATGACTAGACTCATGCCAGGTGGACAAGGTTAGGGCAAAGACATGTCAGGGAAAGAGGCTAGTATATGCAGGGTTACAGAGATGGGAAATGGCCCAGTGTGCTCTGAGAGCTAGAGTAATTTGTATTGCTTGTATAAAAATGCCACAGGCACTGCCCAGAGATGCTGCAGAATAGTAGACAGGGCCAGATCCAGAGGGGCCTGTGTGCTTGGATTTTATTCTGTAGGTAGGCGAAGGATTTAAAGCAGATGAGAGTCACAACTGTGTGTATTTTAGGGAGATCACTTTAGCAGAATGGATTGGAGGGAGTGAGAATGAAGCTAGGAAGACCAGGTAGAGGGTGATGCTTTACTTCAGGTAAAAAATGAGGTCAGGGAACTAAAAAGGAGGGACAGAGGCGATGGAGGGGACAGGCTGAGCCAAGAGCTGACCTGTTCAGGAGCAGGAATGGTTAGGACTTGGTGATTGACTAGAGTTTTCTTTCTGTAACTTAAGATATATGACTTTCACCAGTTCTCCCCAGTTAATTTCTAGTTTTTTAAACTCCTGGTTTCAAATTAGTTATCCTACCCTTTAGACTATCCGGAGAGGGAAGAGGCCCTTTACATATTTATTTTTCTTAAAGCCCAGCCTAATGCTATGTTCTTTTTAGGTGAGATGGGCAGACCTGGAAGAGAAGAAGGATGCAGATAGGAAAAGGGCCATAGGTTTTGTGGTCGGACAGACTGATTGGGAGAAGATCACAGATGAAAGTGGTCATCTGGCTGAAAAAGCCCTCAATCGAACCAAATATATATGAGACTTAGTTTTTGAACGGAGTCATTGTTCCTCTAAGGTAAGGGTACACAGTCATATAAATAGCCTACTGTGTGGTTGTTTTGAAGGGTTTGAAATAAAGAAGACAGCATGCTTTGCTATAAATGCTTCTCTTCTTGTATTGTTTTCTGGTTCTAAAAGAGTAAGTATGTGTGAGTTGCCAACATTTTAGTACAGAGTATTGGAAAAGGAAGCAATTTTCTGCATCCTGGCTCACTTATAAAAATATGAGACTTGAGAAAAGCTTGGATTTTGTAGATTTGGGAAGGAGTGGAGTGTTGAGATACTAAGGCCTACTGAACTTTCTGCTTGTTCTTTCCTGGCATGACAGCCTTTTCTTTTCTTTCCAGGTGGTTCGCTTTGAGGTGATCTGAAGCCAAGGCCTCATGGAGCTTCGTTATGTGTCACCTTGCTTCCACGTTTCAGTTTTTGTTTTGTTTCTACTGCTTTAGTTTTTTAAAGTTCTCCAGTGTCCCCAAGAGGTATTAGAATCTTGCTGTACCCAAGCAAGACATTAATTTTTCTTTTTAACTATTTTGGGGAGGGAGGGATAGCTTAACTGTTGAAGCCAGGTCGGGGTCTGCTGGAGGATTCCAACAGAAAATATTTCTTCCACTGTACAATGTCACAGACTATCTCTATCATCATCGCTTTGTGGCTGTTTTTGTTTTTTACTGTATGTAACTGGTAGCTGATTGTACTAGGATTTAAAAACAATAAACTTTCACGATAAAGCCGATGAGATTCATGGGCTATACAGCATGGGCCCTTTTCTCTTGTTTTCTTATTTTTATTTTTATTGCTTTTTTAATATGGTGTGTTCTGATTACATGCTAGCTGAACATCTCAAAACTTCTTTCCCATGGAATATTATGTAGCTTAATGATTCCATAGCGCGTGTTGTAAACATAAGGCTCAGTGATGTTCAACACAATCATCTTTGTTTTGCAGCTGAATTTTTTCTCTATCTTTGCATCTTGAAGACTACTAGAAACAATTTCAAATATTTATCAGTTCCCTGGAGCACATCTGTTCTGTAACATAGTGTTTTATCCTTTATTTTTTTGCTCCTCTCTCTGTTCCTCCCTCTCTTCTTTCCTTCCTCTTTTCAGTTTCTCCCTTCATGCTATATGTTTTGATTTTTCACTAATCTGGCTTTGACTCCTGGTGGATAGAACTGGTGTACTCCATGGAACTCAGGAGCTTGTTGCCTTTCTGCTGAACTTGAATTGTTGATTTTTTAATCAGGATTGCAGGGAAGGAGCGTGGAGACGCAGAGCCCTCTGGCAGGCAACCTTTAGCCTGTCCCATTTTCAGGTTCTTGCCAGATTGCTCATTATTGGAAAGCATGGCCTTCTGCACAGAATTTCCTCTCTAGTGGATGGTACCAGGTGGAACCTAGAAACATACAGAGCTAAAACCCAAATATGATTCCTATTTAAAAACAGAAAAGGAGCTCTTTCCCCTTTTTCATTCTGCAAAGAAAAAAAAGTCATTTTCTACCACAAGAGAAGACAGATAAGAGCCTTCTTCTTCAGACACCATTTCCATTTTGTAATCCAACTCAGCATCTTGTAACTTTGCTCACAAAAGGCTTAAATATTTTGAAATGTTCACTTTTGGGCTACAGACAAAAACCTTTTAGTTTTGTGACCTGCATTAAATACTGTGTGAATAGAGATAATATTTTTTTGCATTCAAATAGTATCACTTTGGGTTCAAGAACTTGAAATTATAGTACTGAAGACTAATTTAATGGGAAATCCTGACAACTTTCTGTACTTTTATCTTCTCTGAAATTCTGAATGTTTACACATAAGGGCTTGAAGTTCATTAACAAGTCAATATTGAATGTATAATTTGCTACATTGAATAACTTCCACTGTTTGTAGTATTTAACAAGCTACTTTGATTGCTTATTGGCCAACAATACATTTTTATGTCCTGATCTTTCTCAGCCGCCTTTATTATGTTGAGTGAAGGTACATTGCAAGATAGCCAATAGAATTATTGTTTGTTCAAAGACCCACTTACTAGATACTGAATCTGCCGAATGTCTGTTCTCATCAAAAATACTATTTCTAGAATATGTTCTCTAGTTCAGAAGAAAATGGAGGCATGTGTGTTCTTATAGAGGATGTTTTACTTCCGTTTTCTTAGAACCTTTTTATGTTCTGGCTGACAGTATTCAGAATGCCAATGAAATAAGAAGTGGTCATTACCCATGAATCATTTTAAATCCATCATGTTTTTGCTTTGCAGTCAGGGCTTTGTGTCTGCGATTTTATGCCAAGAGGGGATGGGGGAGAGTGAACAGAGTTGGAAATGGCCTCTACCGATTTTTAGAAGATAAAGATTATCGTGACTTAGGGGATGAACATGGAATGTTTCCTACTGTAGGCAATTGGTATAACAAATAACCTCAATGAAAGGAGGTAAATGAAAAAAAGATTAGGCACCAAAAAGAAAGTAATAGAGCCTATCAGTTGATATTTGACTTTGCTAGTCCGATATGGGGCTAAGAAATTCTTGAATTTGCATCATCGCTAGAAGCAGAATAGAATAGAAAGTCCAAGAATATCTTGGAGAAATTTGGTGTGGGTAGAAAATGCCTTGATAACACAAATGTTTGAAGTTGATAAGAGATGTCCTTGGAGTACAGAGGACCAAACTTGGGTTCCATTTATTTGCTAGCATTTTACTGTTATTTTATTGTTTTCCTTATCATCTCAGAAAGCAGCTTAGTGTGTGTTTTAAAATTTTTATTTAATCGTCTTAAGTTTATTTAAAATCTTTTGTAGTGTCTTATGTCTTAATACAAAATAGTCTGATGTTGGGGAAAGTTCCTGAGATCTTTAACATTTCAGATCTTTTAAACTAAATGTAAAACTTCTCACTTCGGTGATTCAACTCTACTTGTAAACTCCCTGTGCAAGTAATTTGGTAGATGAGATGCAGAAATTTTTCTATTTGGGAATCACTTTTTTAGAGTTCAGTTGGCATATTCAAAATTTGTTGTAACTGATTACAGAGATCAAAAGCTGTCGATAATACACTAAGTAGTCTGTTTGTTAACACTTATTTGATTCACATAATTTTCTGGAAGTTCGAATTTGATTCAGATATCAGTGATTAATTCAGAAGTTTATTAGCAAAGATAAAGTCTTAAATTTTCTGGTTGGATTTATTTCCCTAGTGAAAGAATTCTGATTGTTGATTGGGCAAACCAAAGTAAGTGCCTTCTCATCTAGAGATCAAGTTTTAAATTCTGAATTGCATTGACTAAAAATTTCAACCTAAGTTTTCTTCCTTTGGAGGCGCCTCAGCTTTTTTGTTAAGTATTTCATCCTGCTAACTATGCAAGTTGCAGGTATTTTGGTAATAATAAGTGTCTGGAGCCTGGCTTACTGCTAAGAGTATAAAAGCAACAAGTTGTCAACTACAAAGAGACCATACAGCTGTTTCAGGTAGATTTTAGAGTTTAGAGCTACCAAAACTGAGATCAATTTTACTAAGCCATAGAAGAATGATTCCTCATTTTTATTATTATTGACAGACCCTAGTACAAGTTGAAGTTTCTCCCTTAGAAGCTATGTGACCTTAAGCAAATCATTTAATGTATCTGAGCTTCAGTTTCTTCATCTATAGAGTGAAAATAACAGAACTTACCTATTAAAGATTGCTGTGAGGAGTAGATTGAGATAATGCTTGTAAGCTCCTTGGCTCAGTAAAAGCTCAAAGATTGGTGGCTGTCATCATCATTATTACTTTTTAACTTGTTCTCGTATGTGCTTTTGAAATTCAAAATTTTCACTTGGCTTGAAGATAGTTGTCACCTTTTATAGTCAGCTACATGGACTGAGCCCTGCCATATGAAACAGTGCAGTGTGGGGGTGTGGGAGAGTACTAATTCAGAAGCATTTTCAGGGAACCAGGGAACCTGAGCTTCAGAACCAGTATGAAGGCTTAAGAGGCTTAGGTGCAAAGGCTGATTAATAAATACCCAGGAGGGGCTGAGTAGTAACAGAAAGCAGTTGCCAGACCACAGGCATGAACAAAGGTGAAGGCACTGAAGCCTTGATTTGCCTTGATTTTTATGTATTCAAGAAGAAAATAATTTTGTGAATAGGTAATATTTGTATGAATATATGATATAAAATTCAGAAGGTTCACGAGTGTGTATATTAAAGTCTTCCTTCCATCAAAACCCTCAGCCTCCCACTACCCCACCTGTAAAGGCAATCAGTGTTGCTGTTTCTTTTGTGTCCTTTCAGAAAAATTGTGTGAATAGGTGTTAAGTATTAATGTTTTTGTTTTGGTTTATCCAAATGGTAGAGTGCTACACACACTGCCTTGTTTTGTTTCTTTTCAATATTATGTCTTAGAGGTCATTCATATCATACATAAAACACTCCCATTCTCCTTTCCCCACTCCCTCCTGCTTCTCTCCCTCCCTTCTCTCTCTTTAATTTTTCAAAGATGCTTTCTTATGGTAAGGAGTGTTACTGAAAGTTTTTAGAAATTGCTTCAACTATATTTCTATTCTTTTCATGGCATGAAATATATATTGTGTGGGTGTGGGTATATTTCTATACAGTTTTATCACGTGTAGGTTTGTGTATCCACTCCTGTCTTCCTCCCACCGCCTCCCCTTCTCTAACCCTTGGCAACCACTAATCTGTTCTCCGTTTCTATAATTTGATCATTTAAAGAGTGATCCCTAAAGAGTGATCAAAGAAATGATATAATATATAACCTCTTGGGATTGGCTTTTTGGCTTTTTTCACTTGGCATAATTCCTTGACATTCATTCAAGTTGTTATGTGTATCAATAGTTTGCTCATCTTTATTGCTCAGTAGCATTCCATTCCGTTCTTTTTTACAGCTGCAGAATATTTTATTTTATGTCTTTACCATAATTTTATTTACCAGGTCTCTATTGATGAGTATTCATGCTGTCTTTTGCTATTATAAACTGTGAATTTCATATATCATCATCACTCTTTATACTTAGCTAATTTCTAGCAATGAAGGAACACTACTGATGGTATCCTTTACATAGACATCCTGAGAAGGTGACAGGCGCTTAAGGGCAGACACAGCAACAGCAGTGAACTATGAAGAGAGATGACAATAATGAAATGACAAAGGCAGATCTTATTTCCTGGAAAATCCCACGTGATAGGATTCTGACAAAACAAAGAACGATGGGGTATTTTAGAGGACCAGAGTGGCCAGAGACTGATGGTTCCCTTGTCTACACATGACTGTGTTAAGACCTTAGGCCACTGTCCCTTGTACCTGAATATTTATGTCCCTGCACCTCAGTGACTGATCTGATGTCAGTTCTCAGGCTCCATTGCTTTCTCATTTGACCATAGTCAAGGCATTTCCTCATGACTGGGGCTGAGCTTCTGCAGTTATGGACATCCCTCTGCCTGCCAGCAGGACCTTACACTTGTGACCCTACGAAAAGCCTGTAGATTTAATGGTTTTCTATGTAAGGAAGGACTTGACTTTGAGTCTTCTACTTAAGAGGTTTGAAATTTCTACCAACTATTCATATTCTTGTTTTGACAATATCAATCTAGATTACAGATCCCTCTTCTATGATATTTGAAGAATTGAAATAATCTCTCCCACTGAAACTTGAAATCCCACTCTCAGGTCTGTTACTTCTGACAGTGAGTTCCTGTTTCTCGACTAGATATGTCTAATGTTTATTTCTTTTACAGCATCTAGCTCAGTGCATGGCTCATGTATCTGTAGAATGAATAAATAGAGGGGATGTCTCCTATACATATGGCAGTGGTCACACTCATTCAGAGTCGAACAGGTAACAAATGAGTGAGGCAGAGGGTGGAAGCTGGCCAACTGGAGAACAAGGTAGGTCTGATTAAAGGGGAGGCAGCACCTGGTCAGCCACAGCAGGTTGTGGCCATGTGGGTATGTGGCTCTTGTGTTGCCAGATTTTCTGGGTTTTCAAGAAAAGTGAGAAATCTGGATTTTTATGTGAGATCTTCAATGTTTTAGCAGCAGGAACTTATTTTGTTTTGGGGGGTTTTTTGTAAGTGCTTTGGCCCGCACAGCCTGCCTGCTGTTTCTGACTTGAAGGCTGCCAGTTTATAACTGTTGATATTTAGAGAAGAGGTTTGAGAGAACTTAGAGCTCATTCCTCTCAAGTCCTTTCATTTTACAGGTGAAGTTTCTAAGGCTGAAAGAAGAGAAATAACTTGCTTGAAGTCTCACAGTTACTTGATGGCAAAACAAAGCTAGAACTTGGGTTTTGTGGTCCATAAGCTGGCACTTTCCTTTTCCTTAACTGCAACACCTCCTTTATGGAGGCCTTCATAAGTTCTAGGATGGTGAATCTTCCGGTATTGTGACCTGGAGATACCTTCTGATCTAAATATATCTATCAGGAGGAATGTGATTCAGTTGATACCTCTGAAACCATCTTACTTGAACTCTCACAAGTATCAGTCAGCTGTACACCCAGGATCTCACTTATTACTTGTTAAATTGATACTTTTTGTAAATCACAGATGCTAGAATTTTTGACAAGAGTATTAATTATTGTACAAGAATAGTAGGGTTTTTCTGCACAGAATAGAGAAAATCATTCATGTATTGCTGTTCAGATAGCTTACAGAAGTAATTTTGTTTTCTTTAATTTCTTGTGTAATGTGACTAGCCTATTTTCTTTAGCTCCAGTGTCAAGCATCTTTCCTACTTCACTTGGAAGTTCCCTGTTACACACCTTCTTAAGGACAAATTCATCAACTTGGCAGTGAAGTCTGTCAATAACACGATCCCAACTACTTCTCCAGCTTCCTCTTCCACTCTTCTTACCACACATACACTACACTGCAGGTGCACTGTGTGGCTTACTGTTCCCTCAACACTCCCTAAAATTTCCTGTTTTACTCCCTCTTTTTTATCTCCTACTTTACAAATTATAACTATCTTAAGGCCAAGCTCACGTGCTACCTTCTGCCTTAAGCTGTTCCTAATCTTCCTGTCTTGCTCCCTCCTTCCAGCTCTCACAGGGCTTTGCTTGTACTTATCCTATGATCTTTTCTTAATTTGCCTTTCTGGTAGAGTAACATATATCCATCTATTTTTTCTTCTCCATAACTCTCCCCATCCAAATGCAAGCTCCTAGAGGGTAAGAACTATATTTTACTCATCTTCCATGCCTGCAACACCTAATATGCAATACCCATTATGTATAGTTGGTGCCCAACAAGAATATTTAAATTTGATGGTGTGATGAATTTTAAGTATAAAATTAATTCATATAGGTCAATATCTGTGTAATTCACAAAACTTAATTCTTGTGTTTGCTTTTTCACTGTCTCTGTATGTGGTTGGTGGCATATTCATAAGTATTATATAAACAAGGCATCACAAATTCAAATGCCTGCTATGGACAGGAAGATATCATAAGTGAGAGAATTGGCCAGTAGTTTCATAATGGTATAAGTTATATTCTTTCATCAGAAACATACTTTTTTTGCAAATTAGATATGTAGGAATATTCTTCATTGTTGTGGGAAAATATCCTCTTTCCCGTTTTTCTCGAAACATTTGATACTCTGTGTGTCTTTAGTTTTCCTACTTTTGGTAGAGATGTAAGTATAAGTATTAATCAATTTTCTTCTTTACTGTGAGAAAAACAACAGCAGAAGCAGAATGATAAGGGCAGCTGACTCTCAGTCTCAGTGTTAGGGAGGAAATAGGGCATGGTGGGCACTGAGATGATGCAGAGTGTTTGCCCTGTCTCAGTGAGACAATTCTCCAGCCAGTGGTTGCCGTGAAGCAAGGTAGACCGAGTGTTACCAGATGACGATAAAGTGCAAATCTGGATTTTTATGTGAAATATAAAATACTACTTTTCAATATACTATGGGGACAATAGAGTAAAGGCAAAACAAGTCACAGGTGGAGGCCACATGTTACCTGCAGACCATCATTTTGGGACTTTCGACATATACCAGAAAGGATGGCGACAATTCTGAAAGACAGTTATTACAAAGAATATATCTATAGGAGAGGAAACATCAGGTCATATTACATAGATTGGATATAAATATCTTGACCAGCACCTTTTAACTGATATTTTGGAATGAGCAATTCTGTTTTCGTTGAGCCAGATGGCAACATATATAATATACTGATGCTGAATTTGCAATGGGTTAATTTTTGTCCATTGCTTGCTTTCACATTGAGGCATGTATATGCCCCCTCCTTGGGTGACATCCTTCCAGTGCCTCTGTTTATCAAGATGCAGGTAAGCACCTTGTCTGTGCACAATTAAATAATGGGCACACACCTATCCCAGAGAAAGAAGACAGCAAGAATTCCCTTGGTTAAGTGGAGCAGCTGAGCAGCATACCCAGATGTGAATTTGACCAGAATGTTCCGCTCTTAACTCTCCATTGCTTTCTGCTATTTCCACTGGGGAAAGAGGATGCATGTCATTAAAGCTTCTTTGTTGGCATCTGTCAGTGTTAAGGTGGGTATACTTTTGCTGTATTGGATTTCTTAAAGTATGTTTTTGAACATCATCTTCTCAAGTTTATTTCAGCCATAAAATGTAAATTCATTCTCAATATTTTAAAAAATTTAAAATATTGTGGATGCTACTAAAACTCCCATTGAGCAACAAACACCTTAAAATCTTAGAGATAATTACTGTTATCATTTTGGATTATGGCTTTCCAAACCTTTGTCTGTGCATTTATATACATATATGTGTACGTACAAGGATATGGTTTTATTGTTTTTTACATGAGTGATATTCATTACATATTGTTCTACAGACCTGTTAATCTTGTGTGTGTATACCCGCACACACCCTCACACACATATACATATGAATATATAAATATACGTACATATGTGTATGTGTATATTCCATGACATGTATATAACATAGATTATTTACCCTTATTTGTGACAGTGTTTCACTCTCATAACAATGTTGCATTGAACATCCTTATAAATGCCCCTTTGGGGCATATTTTCAAATTTTCCAAGAAAAATATAGAGGAATTTAATTACTAAGCCATAGGGAAACAATTTCTCCTTTTATGTCCTCCTAATAATTATCTCTATATGTGTTTTAGAGAGAGTCCTAACTTAAATGTCCAGGGTATCAAAAGAAATTCTTTTCTTGGTATTTTAAAAATTCCAGTTTTATATGCTACTCTCATTTGAATTCTGCCTTTTGAGTCAATTTGAAATTGATATGGATAAGCAAAATATGTTCTAAGTAGTAGCCATAGTTCAAAACTAAAAAGCTTTGGGGAATAGGTGCTGTGTTTCAATGGTGGGGAAATTAAACTGTCCATTGAGAAGATAATCTCCTTTAATCATGAAGGTTTTTTCCCCAAGTCTTCCTCTGCTCCTTTTGGAATTATAACAACTAGATCCACAGGTACAATGAAAATATTTTCTCACATCACACATTTTCTTTAATGCTAGTTTGAATAATCCTAGAAAATACAAGTTTTTTTTTAAAAAAAAAAGTAGTAAAGTCTGGAATACTCACTTTTCTTTAGAGGATCTAGCTGATTTATGTAAGTATGAAAACTTTTATTAAAAGAATATTCTTTACACAAATTACTAATATTGGAAATGAAAGAGGGGACATCACTACAGATCCCATGGACATAAAAAGGATAACAAACAAATACAATGAATAACTCTTTGCCCACAAATCTAATAACCTAGATGAAATAGACCAATTACTTGAAAGACACAATCTGTCAAAACACACACAAGAAGAAATGGACAATTTGAATAGGCCTATATAATATGTTTTAAAAATTGAATCAATAATTATTAATCTTCCAAAACAGAAAACACCAGGCCCAGATGGGTTCACTGGGAATTCTACCAAACATTTAAGGAAGAAATTATACCAATTCTCTGTGATCTCTTCCAGAAGATAGAAGCAGAGGGAATGCTTCCTAACTCATACTATGAGGCCAGCATTATCCTAATATCAAAAACAAAGACATTACAAGAAAAGAAAACTACAGACTACAGATCTCTCATGAACATAAATGCAAAAATCCTGAACAAAATTTAGCAAACTGAATCCAACAATGTATTGAAAAGTTTTATACACCACAACCAAGTGGGATTTATCCCAAGTACGCAAGGCTGGTTCAACATTCAAAAATCAGTTAATGTAATCCATCACATCAACAAGCTAGAGAAGAAAAATCATGTGATCATATCAATAGATGTAGAAGCATTTGACAAAATCCGACATTCATGATAAAAAACCTCAGTAAGCCAGAAATAGAGGGGAACTTCCTTAACTTGATTAAAAAATAGCTATAAAGAACCTACAACCAATGTATTTTATCATACTTAATGATGAGAAACTTGAAGCTTTCCCACTAAGATCAGGAACAAGGCATGGATGTCCACTCTCACCACTGCTTTTCAACATAATATTGGAAGTCCTAGCTAATGCAATAAGACAAGTAAAGGAAACAAAAGATATACAGATTGGGAAGGACGAAATAAAACTGTCTTCGTTTGCAGAAGACATGATTGTCTATGTAGAAAATCCTAAAGAGTCAACAAACTCCTGGAACTAATGAGCAATTATAGCAAGGTTGCAGGATACAAGATTAATATATAAAAGTCAATCGCTTTCCTATATACCAGCAATAAACAAGTGGAACTTGAAATTAAAGACGATACCATTTATATCAGCACCCCCCCAAATGAAATACTTAGGTATAAATCCAGCAAGATATGTACAAGATCTATATGAGGAAAACTGCAAAATTCTGATGAAATAAATCAAAGAACTAAATGTGGAAATATTACATGTTCATGGATAGGAAGACTCAATATTGTCAAGATGTTAATTCTTCCCAAATTGATCTATAGATTCAGTGCAATCCCAGCACTTTTTTTGTGGATATCTACAAACTCATTCTAAAGTTTATATAGGAGGCAAAAAGACCCAGAATGGCCAACACCATATTGAAAGAGAAGAACAAATTGAAGAACTGACACTACCTGACTTCAAGACTTACTATAGAGCTATAGTAATCAAGACTGTGGTACTGATGAAAGAACAGACAAAAATAAATAAATGGAACATAACTGAAAGCCCAAAATAGACCCACATAAATGTAATCAACTGACCTTTGACAAAGGAGCAAGGCAATACAATGGAGCAAAGATAGATTTTCAACAAATGGTGTTGGAACAACTGGACATCAACATGTAAATAAGTGAATCTAGACACAGACCCTACATCTTTCACAGAAATTAACTCAAAATGGATCACAGGGTTAAATGTAAAACACAAAACTGTAAAAACCCTAGAAGATAACAGAAAATCTAGATGACCTTGGTTTTGGTGATGATTTTAGATCACCAAAAGCACAACTCAGGAAAGAAAGAATTGATAAGTTGGACTTCATGCAAAATAAAATTTCTGCTCTGTGAAAGACACTCTCAAGAAAATAAAAAGACAATCCACAGATTGGGAGAAAATATTTGCAAAACGCATTTCTGATACAGGACTATTATCTGAAATAAACAAAGAACTTGTAAAACTCGACAATAGGAAAACAACCCAGTTTAAAAATGGACCAAAGATGTTAACAGACACCTCACCAAAGAAGATATACCAGTGGCAAAAAGCATGTGAAAAGGTGCTTCACATCCTATGTCATCAGGGAAATGCAAATTAGAACAGCAAGATAGCACTACACACCTATTAGAATGGCTAAAATTGAGGACACTGACACCATCAAATGCTGACAAGGATGCGGAGCAATAGGAACTCTCATTCATTGCTGGTTGGAATGCAAAATGGTACAGCCACTTTGGAAGACAGTTTGGCAGTTTCTTACAAAAGTAAACATTCACTTTCCATACAATCCAGCATTCATGCTCCTTGGTATTTACCCAAAGGAGTTGTAAACTATGGCGACACAATAACCTGCACATGGATGTTTACATAGCAGCTCTATTCGCAATTGCAAAAATCTGGAAGCAACCAAGATGTCCTTCAGTAGGTGAATGGATAAATTAACTGGTACATCCAAACAATGGAATATTATTACACTAAAAAGAAATGAGCTATCAAGCCATCAAAAGACATGAAGGAAACTTAAATACATATTACTAAATGAAAGAAGAATCATAGTCTAGACACTGTGTGATTCCAACTATATGACATTCTAGAGAAGGCAAAACTATGGAGACAATAGAGATTAGTGGTTGTTGTGGGTTAATATGAAGGGAGAAATTTTTAGGGCGGTGAAACTACTCTGTGTGATACTATAATGGTGGATACGTGTCGTTATACACTCGTCCAAACCCAGAGAATGTACAACACCAAGAGTGAACTCTAATGAAGACTGTGGACTTTGGGTGATGCTGATGTGTCAGTGTAGGTTCATCACTTGTAACAAATGTACCACTGTGGTAGGGATGTTGATAATGGGGGAGGCTGTGCTTGTATAGATGCAGGGAGTACATGAGAAATCTCTGTACCTTCTGCTGGATCTTGCTATGAACCCAAAACAGCTCTAAAAACTAAAGTCTGGTTTAAAAAAACAAAAGCTATGCTTTGAGGATTTTCTGTTTTTCATATGAGCCTTCTGCTTTCACTAGATTTGAATCTGAGTGTGTCAGTAGGGCCTCTACAAGATCTGAAAGGCATTTCAAAGTTTATTGTCAGGGAAGGGTATCGACAGTGGAGGCCCTAACCCAAGAACTGTTAAGGTTCTAGTTGAATAAGTGCTTAGATTCCTTAAGCGCTTGAACATATGATTACTCTTTTCTTTATGTCTGCATGTTTGGAAGAATGATGAAATATGAAAAGTGCTCCATGTGAAGAGTTGTGTGCCAAAGCAATAATTATCAAACTTTGCATATAAGAGTTACCTGGGGATCTGTTAAAACTGCCAAAGCTCAGGCTACACCTCATAGCAATTAAATCAGAATCTAGAGATGGGACTCAGGCATCAGTAATTTTTAAAGCTATCAAGTAGTTCCAATGTGCAGCCAAGTTTGAGAACCAGGAGTCTGAAGGAGATTTGAAATTTTATTTCATCTCCATCTGAAGATAGGCTCATTAATCACAATATCCAAAGGCCCTGGTTTGTTAGTAACCTTGCAGGTGTGGAAGATGTTGGAGATGTTGGAAGGATACTTGTTAATAACAAACTCTTTAACTGCAAAATAAAATCCACCTAGCCTGAAAGAGTTAATGCAGTTTCCAAAGGTGCTTGGTAGCCAAGGAACAGTTTCGGCACAGGGAGAATCTGGCTTATTGGGAGCAAATAAAGCCAAGATTTAAAGTGTCTTTTAATCTAAAACACTTATGCGCCCCAGGGCCTGCAAACAAGCTAAGATCTTCATAGTTGTGGTGAAGTTTCCTAACAATAGATAGAAATGACTTGTGGCACAATGTTGTTTAAACTTGAAAGTTTAGATAAGAAATCTGATTTGTGGAGGAGGTTGTAGATGGGAGAAGAGAAGAGCCATGGACAGGAAGGAGAAATGGCATATTTTTCTATGACTTCTTTATGATTCCAAGGAGAGCAGAACTACCTGATAGTTTTGATTATCTGTGTACTCAGAACAGAACAAAACCAAACAAACTCTAACAAAATGAAAATTAATCTGCTTTGGCATTTAAGATAATTAGGTATTTGTGGTTTTAAGTGTCCTTATAGAAGCATTATAATCTCTGGGTGGTGTGAAGTTTTATTTGCTTCTTCCTTGGGGGATAGGACTCCTTCAATAGAACTCTGTCTCAAAGATTCTGATTCTACATGGATTGTGGGATTTTTTTGCTTTGAATTTTGAAATAATTATAGGTTCACAGGAAGCTGCAAAAAAATTTACCGGGAAGTCTTCATGCATCCTTTACCCAGCCTCCCCTTATGGTAACATCTTATATAGGTAGTTATGTATCAAAACCAAGAAATTGACATTGGTATACTTCCCAGAGCTTATTCAGATTTCACTGGTTTTACAGGACTCAAGTGTGTGTGTGTGTAGTTCTATGCAATTTGATCATGTGTAGTTTTGTGTAACCACCACCGCAATCAAGACATGGTACTCCACATGGGATTTTGAAAACCTCTTCAGGGATATGGAATGAGTCACTTTTCTTGTAGTCACATCACCAAGCTGAGTTCCGGACTTTGTATTGTTGGGACTGCTGCTTTGAGGGGGTAGGTAGCATAGCTTTTGCAACATAAAGTGGCTTTTTTATTCATCTTTTTTACATGAAGTTGTCATTAAACTTGCATTTCTCAGTAACTATGTTTTGAGGAGGTAAATCATGGTCACTTTATTTGAAGGAAGTGAAATGATAAGTATATACCCAAAGTATAAAAATCTATTATTGATCTTCATTTTGGGGGCAAATCCACCACTTCTGGCACAACAATGGACTGAATGCTTAGGAAGTTCTTTTTCTCTGAAGTTTTAGAACATCTGAGACTTGTTCAATAAATAGTGCATCTTTCTAGTTCCTGAAACAGTGAGAAGACTGTCAACCTCCCAGAGAAATGTCCTGGTATGTTTGAAGTGAATAGGTGTGATTCTGTAATAAAGAAATGGACACAGTCACTTAATAGCATATTCTAAGCATTGTCAACGTATTAAAATCTGCCTCACTTTTTTAGGTAATTACTGTCTCCAGAGCTTAAGGACACATAATCATATCTACCATTCACATGGCGTGAGGATTTTAATTGTCTTTGTACCTGGTATATCAAAACCAAGGTGTTTAGGAATGTAAGTCCACTGTTACTAAACTTTCTGTTCCCAGGATTTGCTGAGAAATCGACAATCTAGCAAAACTGTATTTGTATTCTGTTCTAGTATCTGCACCCCACTGTCTTATTTCCAACACTATTTTTGGCAACAGTTTTATAGAAGATAACAGTTCTGGAATTTGTTCTGATTGGTCCAGAGTCAGTAAGCTCAGCCCTGATGAAGTAATGGGATATGTGATGAGAAATGAAGTGTCTAAACACCAAGATAGTCATCTTGAGCCAAAGGGGCTTTAGGGTATTTATAAAGAATACATTCTGCCAGATATAATTGTGGGGTTTTTGTTATGGATTTATTATAGTGAGAGTTCAGCAAAGCGTCAAATTGATAATCCCATTGTCTCATAAAGCTTGATTTGAAAAAGTCAGTTTATTTAGAAACAGAGCAGCCAAAAAAACATTGAGAGTCTTAAATATTCTGGAAAAGATAATTGCCAACCCACATTCATGAAAGAGCAGAGGAGGAAGGTAACCAACATTAATGACTATAAAATGAAAAGGACCAGAAAAGAGGCCAGATTATTTTCAGTAAAAAAGTAAGCTTATCTTTGTGGAAATATAGTCCTGAACACAGATTTTAAATGTTAGGAGAAGAAAGCCAGGAAGCCATGTGTCAGTATATGCTCCTCCTACATACCCACCCCATCAAGAAAACAATGAACCAGACTCTCTTTCTTTTTTTTTTAAAGATTGGCACCTGAGCTAACATCTGTTGCCAACCTTCTTTTTCTTTTTCTCCCCAAAGCCCCCCAGTACATAGTTGTATATTCCAGTTGTAGGTCCTTCTGGTTATGCTATGTGGGATGCCACCTCAGCATGGATTGATGAGCAATGCTATGTCTGTGCCCAGGATTCGAACCAGTGAACCCCGGGGCACCAAAGCAGAGCACCAGAACTTAACCACTCAGCCACAGAGCCGGACCCTGAACCAGTCTCTTTTAACAGGTGGAACAACTACAAAGATATTTTGAATAACTATACAGAAGTTAATCAAGAAAATATTCAAGCCAAAAACAGCCTATTCGATGGACATTGATACAGCCCCTAAAAGCAATTGTTAAAGATGGCAAGTTGAATATTTTTAGAAATACCACACTAGTCACTATGCTTATAATTAAGAGGGTGTCAAAAATGCAATGTATTGGAGCCAGCCCAGTGGCGTAGCAGTTAAGTTTGCACATTCCATTTCGGTGGCCCGGGGTTTGCTGGTTCGGATCCCGTGTTCGGACCTACAAACCACTTGTCAAGCCATGCTGTGGCAGGTGTCCCACATATAAAGTAGAGGAAGATGGGCACGGATGTTAGCTCAGGGCCGTGTTCCTCAGCAAAAAGAGGAGGATTGGTGGTAGATGTTAGCTCAGGGCTAATCTTCCTCAAAACAAAACAAAAAAAATGCAGTGTATTGTATTGGCCTATAAAAGACAGAAGCTGGTCGATGTCTTAGCAACCAGTTAGCAAATAGCAATAAGAGTTATATCGTGTCAAGTAAACATGTCAACATAGGATTGTTATAAAGGGAATGCTTATAGAGTTTATAGCACAAGGCTTCTTTTTAGCCGAATTTTCTGTGCCTCTCAGAAAACATTAACATCAGTTTAAAGCCAAGTTTTATGCTGTTATCACAGGTATCAGCGCATGTTACTGCATGGTTATAGTAAAAACAAAATTCAGAATATGTTTTATATCAGTAATGTCACACGTCAGTGCTGTTCTTAAGCTAAGCAATAATTGTTTTTCACTGTAAAGGAGTACAAATTCATGACTTCGCTAGCAGTTTATGACTGCTGAGTGAAAATATAGCTAACATTTACTGAGCTCATACTGTGCACTAGGAATGTGCTGAGAATTTCCTATGTATTATTTTAGAAAAGTACTATGGGGTAGGTACTATTTTATTCTCTCTGTTTTACAGATGGGACAGCTGAGGCCAAGAGAGTAACCTAACCATGGTACTCTACTTAGGAAATGTATTGGCGGAGGGTGAAAGTGAATGTAGGGGGCAGCAGATCAGATGACTGAGGATAAAGTAGGGAAAGGTAAGAGAGAGACAGCAATCTTGCCCAACGCTACATTTCCAAGCCAGAGCAGTTATCATGGAGATAGGAGTCTGAGCCACGGAAAGCAGTAAATATGGGGAGAAGAAGAGTTTTCTAAGGGAAGACTAGGGCCTGATGTTTGTTTGAGGGGTGACTCTGGAGAATTTGAAAAGAGGAGAACAGAGTTTGTGTGCGTGAAGGGGTAAGATTGTGAGAAACGCAATAACCCTGAAAGACTTGGTGAAAGAGAAGGCAGACTCCTCGCTGAGTAGACTGTAAAACCGGCGAGGTTTGGGGCGGATGTTCCTCTACTGTTTTCATTGTCAGTCTCCGCCCTCAACATTTCATCAGACCTTCCCTTCTTCCTCTGGAAGCTAGCATCTGGTTTTTAAAAATATGACTGGGCACTCAACCCCTGGGCATTTAGTTATACTATTTAGGTTTGTTTAGTCTGAAAGAGCTGCTTCTTGGTCTACAGGAATTGTCTACCCTCAGAAATATTCTTTTCGTCAATTATTGTTTTCCGCATATGTGTGCTTAATACATATTTTTAAGTATAGGTACTGTGATCTACCTCAGATATACAGCATACATTATTAGTACTCTCAAACAGGTAATCAGAGCTCATTCTCGATGACGTGTGTTGTTTATACTTAAATTTGACCAAGAATGTTTTTCTACTTTCAAGGGAAGTATTATATTTGCCATATATTGTCACAAGCTTATCTTTTCCCCCATAGCATCAAACACTGAAGCAATTGTTAAGAGTTGTAGAGCACTTTTCAAATTCAAATGAACAGAATTTAACATCAGCTTGATAGAGCTATAACTTATTTTAGGTAACATGTTCTTTATCTCTTTCCCACCCATCACTCTTTCATTATGTTCTCTGATTTTGAGAAATGGATCTTGCATTATGTAAAATTGATGTAAATGCCTAATACAGTTTGTGTAAAAACATTGAAAGACTTTTTAAATTTCTATTTTGTTTTGAATGCATGCATCGTCAAGCTATATTTCATCTGCTTTACAGAAGAAAGGGTTAAAACTATAAAGAAAAGAGCTAGAATCAAAGATTATGAAAATTTAGAATATATAGGACTTTATCCAGGAAACTGGTTACAAAATTTTAGTTAATTTTATAAGAATTTTAAAAAGATATTTTCTAAAGGCATGTGTAAGGTTATGTTATGGAAATCTTATTTTAAATTATTATTTTTTCTGAGAATTCTATATTTTGTCATTGAAAACAAAGACAGTTTTTTAAAAGTGGACCTCAGTATAGTGATGGCACTGGGGTGCAGAGCTTGTTTAAAGAGTGCTGTGTCACCTCTGCCGTTTGTACTTTGCCCTTTCTCGGATGGAAAGGAGACGATCAGGCACCCTCACATGCCCAGGTGATGCCTTTGGCCTCTTCACTGTACAAATCTGGTTTGGAGCTGTGTTCCTGCATGGAATGCCCATTAACTGCCTGCTTTTAATCGATAATTGGGCATTAACTCCTCAATAGTGCCATCATCAAAAACCACAGTCCAGGCCCTACTGTCCACCACCGAAGAATTAGACAATTATGCAGTATTTGACTAGACTCTAAACATGTCTAATTTGGGAAAGAATAGTGCCCACATCTACCTTAATGGAAAGAATGACCAGACCTTTGGCAATGTTATGACTGCTACAAGAACGTGATCACCTTCTCAGCTTACACCCAGACTGTGTTCCCAACAAGAGAGATATACTCGGTAGAAAGAGAAAAACAGAATAAAATAGAATTCTTCTGTTGGCAGAGCATATGTATTTATACATTCTTCTGTGTTTAACTCAGTGGTTAGAGAGCACTGCCTGGGAAGACTGCAGGCCACAAATGCTTTCTATTTTGAGCTTGTGCATTTCATCTCATTGGTCCTGGGGACAAGGTTCACTGCCCTGGAGGTGGCTTGGCTCGGTCTTTAAAACGTACACTAATGAATTTCAGGTTCGGAACAGAAAACGGCTGCTCTGTATCAGACAATCATGTGAACTTGGAATCGTTTCCCGTGAATGCCTTAAATAGCTCTGCACTGTCAGTCTAGACGGTGGGTGCTTCTGCATCTCCAAACACAGACAACTGATTGCCCTTTTCAAGGTACTCAGTGCTTGCCTACTCTTAAAACTGAGATTTGGCAGATTCCTTTATTTTTGTAAAGGGAACATTGTGGGAGAAAATAGGGCCAAGATCATCTGAGTGCAATTGGGTGTATTAAGGACACTTAAAAATAACCTTAAAACAACTGAAAAGATTGGTTTGGGCTGAGTATGTTTGTTTTGTTTTTCTTCTCAGCTGGTTGAAGAGAAAATTCAAAACAAAGTCATATTTCATACTTTTTTATGTTGCTACATCTTGCAATAGTTTAGAGATTTTATCTCATCTGATCCTGTTCACCCAGAAAGTCAAGGAAGTGGGGTAGTCAAATATGGAAACTTGTTTTATGTAGATGGGAAAGAAGTAAGCTAATGGAGTCCCAGATACCCCTTCCTCAGGACGACGGAGCCCGAGCCCTGTGTGACCCCCACCCCAGCCTGCAGGCCTCTGGCTGGCAAAGACTTGATTCTGACTAGCTTAGAAGACAGATTCAGGCACTCAGCTTTGCAGACATCTTGCCTGTATGCTCAGAGTGAGTCACAATTTGTGTTGGGCTGGAAGGAAAAAAACGTTGATTTCATGAATTCCTTTATCTGTAAAAGATTGACCATGGACTGTGATTTCCTTATGGAGTGGGAGAATTTCCATTCCTGTGTGTCATGCTGTATTTGTCCCAGTTATCCCATTCATTGTCTGTGAGGCTATGCACAGGCTCTGCAAGTCTCCTGTCTGGGCCTCCGTTTCCTCTTTCCTAGTTTCTGCAGGTTGGCTCAGATGATCTCCTAAGGCCTTTTCTAGCTTTCACAGTCTGAAGATCAGTTTCTTCTGCACATAGGAGGTTGGGGCACCAATCGCATTGGTCAATTAAATACTATTTGGGTTGTCCAGCTGATAAACTCTTCCAGCAGAAGAATGGGAATGAACAGCAACACTCAAGTCCTGCAGAAAGTTTGTGTTGGGCTTGCTGGAATGATCAGGGGAAATCCTGTGTGATGAAGCACTTCTAAGTGCTAGGCAGAGGTTGTCAGATGACAGTGCCCCATCAGTGCTGGATGCTTACTGGGGCTGGTGGCCTGTTTGAGATCAGGAGAGGCAGCATGAGGTGGTCCTGCATACAGCCTGGTACCAGAAGGCATTGGGTTCCTCCACACTCCTGATCATCCCTACCAACCCAAATGCCCTAGCCTTATACTTTGGCGAGTTACCTCACAGTTCTAAAACTCTGTCTGGTTATTTTTTAAATGAAGATAATGTCTACTTTTCAGGATGAAAAGCTTAACGAGAATATATTTGAAAGTGTCTAGCAAATAGGTAAAGCTTGATAAATAGGTAACTAAAACCAGCAATTTGTAAAAAATCCAAACAAGATAACCTTATTGAAAGCCAAGGGGGAAAAACTAACATTTGTGTAGTGAGTAACATTTCATAGAGTACTTTAGGACATATCATCTTTTAATCCTTACAGCCTCGTCTGACAGGTGCAGAGATACCTGCAAGTTCCCAGGGTCACGACACCTGGAAACAGTGGAGCGGAGATTTAAGTCTTCTGATTCCAAACTGTTGCTACCAACACACCATTACACTTGGTTGATATATTTTATAGTTAAAGTTAAACTTCTAGATGGTTCTGGAAATGGAAATAAATGATCAGAAATGGTAATAGTACTTATTTGGGGGATTTCTTCTTATGCCCTTTTTATATGACTACAGCTATACTAACTGCCATTTAAGACAAACTCAGAAAACCCTGGCCAGTTGCTCCTCACTTTGTGGGATCTTAATTCCGAATCAACTCCTAGGGATAGTTGGAAGATTTGAATATCTCTGGGATGTCACTGTCCAGTTTCGAAATAATTTTATAAATGGGTTTCTTCCAGGAAGGATCTGAGTCTTTCCCTGCGGAGACAGCCCTGAAGAACTCCTGTAACGTCAAGCTGGCAATTTCCAAGAAGCAATCTGGAACCTGCATTCCCAAAGAGACCCACAAGAAAGAAAAGACGTGAGGCTGTGAAGCACTGGCGCCATACAGACCTTATTGCCTGATGCTGCCTGTTCCTTTGGTGATGGGCTGATAAGAGCATCTTTGCTCTACTGGACCGTGAATTTTGCAGCCCTAGGAATCCCCTGCTCCCTCATCAAATACAAACCTTAAAATGGTGGTACCAATGAGATGGCCCTGGGAGAAAGCATATTAGGGACACTCCGTTTATAGGAGGAGCTGATTCCACTAATGGCTGATGTTCAGGGGGAAACTCTGACTCGGATTGAAATTAAACCTGTGGTTCAAAAGAGTTTTTTAGTATTCTTTTCCTTGGTGCCTAATGTGGAAAGGAGTGCCTCCAAGTGTATGACTGTCGTACCTCATCCCATCATCTTGTGAGGCTGGATTCAAAGGACTTGGAATCATTCCTGCTTCCAAAGCCAACTATGAGGTTGAGGAGGGTCAAGAATATGTTCCAGGACTTCACCCAGACTGGCACCGTAAATGGTGGGGAGTCCCACAGGTCCCCCAGACCCTGCCTGGCTTGAAGCTTGCCACCACTGCATGCCAAATGACCACCCCCACATGGAAAGATGTGGCAGCATTACCACTCCCACGTGGCCCGACCCCACGAGCCTCAGAAGGAGGGCTAGGTCTCCAAACGTATTCCGATGGAACATCCGACTAGTGGATGCCAGCAGTTCTTCCCTTTCTTGGAGGTATCGATAGACTGCTCTTTGTGATCACAGTCAAGTAAGAAAGGCAAGAAGAAGGAACTGTAGTAGGCGGCCAGACACACCTGGCACCTGCAGAACAAGACGCCAGCCTCACAGAGCTGTCAGTCACACACAAGGAAACGTGTGTCTGGATTAGGAGTTCTTACAAATGACACTTAGGCCACTTGCTCACCCTTTACTGACACTTTACCTCTAAGGTGCCACCAGTGTGCCTTCATTGAGATCCCCAAAGGACAGAGAAGCTTGAGTACTGTTTATTCATTATTTCTGGAAAGGATCTGAGGTGACTTGCCATAGAAGGCCCACAAATGAAACTGTTCAAGCGAGAATAAAGATAAGAACAAAATGATGAAAAGAACAGAAAATGTTGTAGAGAAAACCAAGGCCAAGACTAGGTGCTGCGACTGAGCCCAGTCCTGGGCCTCCTGGCACTCAGGCAAAAAAGGTCAACAAGTTATATAACTTGGTAAATAAAGAGTATTAAGTCTAAAATGGCAGAAGAGCTGCAGACCTCTGCTTAAGTTTCAGAATGAAGATTGGCTGTATATTCAGTTTGCAGCATCCACCTGTTGCCTAAGAGAAGCTATGGAGGCTGTAATCTTTGTGGATAATACAGGGATTGGCCCCAGGCTGCCCTGGCTCTCAGTGACTTAAGGACAGACACAGAAGGGGATCTTTTCCAAAACTCCAATCACAAAGGGAAGGTACCCATGAGACCTCATGGGACCCAGTTACATGGTCTTACCTCAAAGTCATTTCCCTTGTTGTAGTGCACATTGAGAGCTCGAAAAAGTTCTGAGTCGCGGAGTACCACCAGCATTTTGGGATTTGTGACACCATCTGAAATCGCTTGCCGGGCAAATTTCTCCATTTGGATGTAATAAAACTCACGAAAGTTGCTGAACCACTTGATCATCTGAGAGGTAATGCAGCGGTTGAACTGTACAAACAAGGGGTCCATCAAGTCAGACGTTTGCCAGGAGGTGCTCAGAGTCAGAACTGTCAGCTTCCAGTTCAACATTGGGTTTAATAAGAATGGCTTCAACCAACATTAAGGACTTCCTTTACAAAAGAAACCACAGCTCTTTTCCAAGCCTATTCACTTATACACAGAAAAATCTGAACTAGCTATCATGCCCATTAGAAAATAATTGTTTTTGTATATACTAGATTTCTGAAGGTTTTTTACCCACAGAAAGCTTTCCACGGTGTGTAATTGTGACTTTGGGAGGGTCGAGGGTCAAGGCCAGTGTGTACCAGCTTCTGCTGCACCCAGGCAGATTGCAAGGCAGCCCCAGAGCCTTCTCCCAGCTCAGGGGCCAGGGGAAGGGGTGAGGGTATAACTCAGAGACCAGTTTATGGGCAACTTGGAGTTGCAGAATGAATCAAAATCAGAGCTTGGTGCAGAGATCAACCCAGCAGCTAACTATGAGGGAAAGACCTGGAAAATGCAAGGGCATGATATAACTATAAAGTATTAATAGCCCTAACCCAACGCCCAGGGTAAAGGGGCCCCCAGAAGCTTTATGGGAACAGGCAAGGTCTGGTTCCAACAATCAGAGTTTGGTTTTCCTTATTGTCACTCTTGATCTGTATGCGCCTTCACTCAGTTTTGAAACACAGCAATTTGAATGTAACTTTGACAGTGTCTGGCCCTATATATTATTTCTTTTTCATACTGTCCCCAGCAGAGACAGAACCTTAGGCCAAAGATGCCATTTACTAAGGGTTCTCTCTCCCCCTACCCTCCCTCTCCATGTGTTTCTGGGTATATCTCAAACTCAGAAGCTTAAAAATTCAGCTACCCAGCCTTCCTAGCCCAAAGTTAATCACAATTATTCAGGCAGTCTCAGCCCAGACTGGAAATTGCACGAGTCCATCAACAACATGAAGGGGAGCGAATGTGCACATATGATGACCTCGGACTTGCCTCACACCAGGCAAACCCACTGCCACTGGGGAGTTTTGCAGAGGCTGAACCCCAATGAATGACTTTACCTGAACGTCAGGGAAATAAGCCTTCAGGAGGTTGGAGCTGGGGTAGCGCGTGAAGAAAAACATTAGTTTGGCCTTCTTCAAGTGACCAGGGTTTAGGCCCTCCTGGATTTATCCCAGCGTCAAGGAAAACCAGCACCAGTTTATCAAATAATTTTGACAAATAATCCAAATAGTCAGTTGTCCTGTCCCTTACAGTTTCTATTCTATTTTCTTTTTTTCTGAGTGAATGGTGTATTTGCTCCATTTTTCTGTCTCGAGCAAGTCTGAGCAGATAAGCTTTATCTTTCTGGATGCTGAATACCATATATGTTACAGTAAAGTTGCAAAATTTGAAAAACCTTTTGATGTGTAAAAGTTCTGTGGCATCTGTACTATCAAACACAGTTCGTTGTACTTTGTGTGTGTGTGCTTTCCAAATAGGATAGGAAAAGATGGCAGTTCTGGCCCAGATAAACTATTCCTAAACTCCAAGTAGAGCTTTCCTTTCCTCTCTGCCTCAGTTTCCTCCTCTGTAAAACATGAGGAGTCAACTAGGTGGTCCCCATTCTGGTTCTCACAATTGCCTTTGCAGTGTTTAAGCCAACAAGCATCTTCCCAGACTAAGGACCAGATCACAGTCTGCTTTGGCTCAACAGCTTGAACTGCTGGGCTGCACCTGCTCCCTGCTTGCCTGGCAGAACTTTCCCTCGTCCTTCCTGCCTCCGCTCAGACGCTTTCTCTGGGAAACCTTTCCATGCCGAATGAGGCCTTCCTCACCCTGGGCTACCAAGGCTCTTTTGCAAACGTCTGTTGTAGCAATGACCTTATTGGAATTTTTACTGCATGTGTGTCTCCCTATTTAGACTGTGAGCTCCGTGAGGGCGAGAACCTTATCTTTTCATCTTTGTATTCCATGTGCCTGGCCCAGTGCTAGGTACATAGTAGGTGCTCAATAAATGTACGTTGGATGAAGGAGTGAGTGAGTGATTACATGGTCCACCTTAATCCGTACACAAATAGGGAAGTTACATTCCAACCCATCCCTCACTCTGGGAACAGATTCCCTCCCCTTTTGTAAGAGCAGGGAGCTGTGGGGTGACTGCCTAGCACCAGGGAGGGACTTGACTCAGCGTCCCAGGGGAATCCTGGGGCTGGGGGAGAACCAGCGTACAGAGTAACCTTGGAGTTCAGGGCTGAGAGCTGCAGCTTTAGGACAATTCAGAGTCTCAGTGGGACATAGCAGTTTAGCCAAAGGAAACCAAGCCAACTGTTTACAGTTACAGCTGGCCCTGGTGCCCAGGCTGCCACCCAGAAGACCCATGCCCCTGTCTCCTTGGCCCTATTTGTCATCCTTCTTACAGGTTCATAAATGCTGTGGAAAGGATCCTGGGTTTGGGAGTCCAAAGACCCAGTTTCAGATACTGATTTTGCCACTTATTAGCTGTATGACCTTGGGCAAGCCACTGACCTTTTCTGGGCCTCATTTCTAAAATGTAGAGTGTAGTGGTTCAAGCTTGTGCTTGGCAGTCAGATCCTGGGTTTGAATCCTGCTCTGCATGTGTCTTTCTCCTGACTTTGGGCAAGTTAGTTTGCTTCCCTCTGTCTGCCACTCAGATACCTAATCTAGAACAGACGCTTGAGGATTGTGAGGTTACACAGGCCCACAACCTTGATCTGAAACGCTGGGTCAAAGGGGTTCAGATTTCAGAATTTGTTATAACAGTAATACGTTATTTGTACCATATGTTAGTTAACACCCGCAGTGGGGGCTATGGCAGCAGCCTGTAATCCAATACATTAATATTCCCACAGCAAGATGGATGACCATTTATACCAAGTGCGATAGTCTATAAATAGCCTCCAAGCAGTGCAGGTTGGATTTGCCACCAAAAGAGTTGCCATCAACCTTAAGAAGAGAAATCATAGGGATTATCAGAGCAGTTGGAGTTTCAGAATTTTGGCGAGGTGGCGGTGGACTTGTCCGTGTGAACGGCTAGTAGCGGGGCCTGCGCAGAGAAAGTGCACAGTCACTGCTCCCCGTGTTCCCATCTCGTCACACCTGCCCTGCCTGTTTCACGGGGATGTTGTGTGAATGTGAAAGTTCTTTTGCATCTCAAAGCAGCTTGCTCTTAGATGGCTTTCATGGCCCACAGAACAAATCTCTAACGCTGGAAGATAGGCAGCAGGAATGAGGGAATAGTTAGGGGGCCAGGATGCTGCCTCGGGGCCCCAAATCATTCCAAAGGTTGCCACCCGGGCAGCCAGGCCCTGAGGATGGGCCCTGAGGCTCTCTGTGCCCAGTCCTCACTTCACGGGGCAGGGCCAGGCACACAGGAGGTGCCTGAGAAATATCAGCATGCCCCTCCCAAGGGAAGCATAGCAGAGAATCTTTGGCACCTGAGTTCTTGAGGGTTTCCACCATTGCCTGACTTTAACAGGGAGTCTCAACCAGAGGCCTTTTATCGAAGGCCCAGACAGGTAGCCTTTCTCACACAGGGAGATCATCTGATAAGAAAATGTCTATGTTGCTATCTCTGTACCTCCAAGAAGATTCCCTACTGCCTGAAGAGGCAGTCGTGGCAGGCAAGGTGTTCATGGCGATAGTTTTATAGTTGCTCACTGCCTGCGGGGAAAACACCCAGCAGCGCCCCAGCTTTGGGGGTGTTCCCAACACCTGTGACCAGCACGGGGCACTCATAGCATTTAGGGCGCAAGAGCCGGCCCTAGTGGAAAGTAAGCTGGTCCCACCTGGTCCTACCACCCTCACTACAGCTCGCCAGGCAGAGGGCATGACTATTCACACCTGGATATGCGACTCCACAGACACATCGACCTCTGGAAAGCAGATCCAAGGCTGCCCAGGAGAAGCAGCTGTGTGAGCTCAGCTCGCTTAAAAAGCAACATCCAAAATCTGTCAGGAACTTTAGTCCTACAAGATGCTTGTTGGAAGAGAGTTCTTTGGTGGTGTGAGTTTGGGGCTGCATACATTCTCCTCTTAGAGCTTCACATTGGATTTCAGCACGTTAAGGGCTCTGAGAAGTCCTGCAGTAAAGAAGGATTTACCCAAGCTGCTTTTTTTTCTTAATTCAACAACTATTAATATCCTGAGGGAGGGTTACTCTGAGAAACACTATTTAAGAGTGGCTCCTGCCCAAGGGTTGCAAAGGAGATGCGATAAGATCCAGACCCCTGCAGACCAGCCTGGGCCCCTCAGCCTTCCCCATGAGGGCCTCCTCTCCCTCCATGTGCTCAGCCCCCAGGCTCTAGTCCTCTCAGCTGCAGCTTAGAAGCTGTTGCTTAAACTAACGGCTTCTTAGCCCTTCTAGCTGCCTCTCAGATCTAGTCCCTGAGGAAAACTTCCCCTTTCCCATCCACCCCGGGAGTTTCAAGTCCCTCCTGTCTTCCGCATGAATTATCGAGACAGCGCAGGCTTTCTGCCTGGAGATCCAACAGGTTGGAGGAGCTTCCGATGAGCTCACTCCTCTGACCTTCTCTGCCGAGGTGTGTGAGCAGCTGACAACCAAATTATGGGGTTCTTCCTTCTAGGGGGTGTTTATCATATTTGGGAAGCCCATTTGACTTTAAAAACAAACAAACAACACCCTTTCAGACCCAAAGGAATAAGTCAGTAATGGTAGAATCTGTGTCACAGAAGAAGGTAAATAAACCTTCCTAGCATCCTTAAATCCCACAGTGCGGTCACACTTTCTCATGGAAACTAATAAGTAGGAGCCACAGGGAAGGAAGGCCTAGAAGCAACATTAAGAAGACCATCGGGAAAGCAAAGCTATTCCTTATGCCACATAGTTATTTGTCCCCACCTCCCCTCATCCTTCAGGTTTCCTATTTCTCTGGGCTGCGACAATGAGAACTTCAGTTACTAGTAAAGGATATGTGGACGGAAGGAAAAGGAAGTGCATCTGTGACAGCCTGCAGGCCGCCCTGTTCCATCTTCACCGAGGGAAGAAGGGGCAGTCTTTCCACACGGGTGGAAGTGAAGGGCAGAGGGTACGGCTGCTGGCTCAAAACCGACGGTCGCAGTTTGACAGCACCCCAAGGTTGCAGGGCAGACTCTGAGGAGGGGTGACTTTGGGAAGATGAGTCCTGGGGAAGACAGCTGTTCCAGTGACCATTGGGTCCATGACCCAGAAGCTGGCTAAGAATCTGATTTTCCTGGATGTGGGAAGGTACAGTCAAGGGACAGTTTGCTGGGGCACCCTGATAGGGGTTAGGGATCATTCTTGGGGAGACAGGGTACCTAGGAGAATCTAGAAGCTTGGCCAGTGATACGTTTCCCAGTGGGACCCCAGCCTGTGGCTGAGCCCTCCTGGACAAGGTAGCCAGAGGAAGTGGATCTTTACAGGCACCTCCCTTAGGAGGTGAGAGCTCACTTCTACCCTCTGGCACCAGCCCTTGGAAGCTTCTGCCCAGCTGAGTCAGATGGCCTGAAGGATCCAATAGAACCTTTTGTAATACTGAGTCCACAGCCCGGGACACTGCCCCGGTCAATTCTTTCCTCAGAATCTCCAGCAAAGCCCGTGTTCCAGAAGGAATGAACCTGGGTTCCTCAGACTGGTATTCAACCTGAGATACTCTGTGTTTTTCCACCCTGGAGAAGTCCCCATTGGAACCCTGCTGGTGGTCACTGCCCTTAGCCCAGGGCCTAGAACCATAGCCATTCCTCTGCTTTACACTCAGAGGGCCCCTCCCCTTCTCAGAGCCTCCTGGGCCCTGGGCCGTGTCTCTGGGCTCAGCAGCCTGTAGGATGTGCTCCTGCAGATGTCTTAGCTGCTGCTTCAGCAGATGAAGCTGTTCTCTCACCCGAGGGCCCCCCTTCCTGCTGCCATGGTCCCTGGCAGGGCCTGGCTTCAGAGGCCCTTGCTGCGTGGGAAGGCTCTGCTTCCTCTTCCGCTCCCGGGCCTTCTCTGGGCAGCGTGGGCTGTCCCTGGCTCGGATGTTGACCGGCACTAGAGGATTAGGGGAGAGGCACATGCCTCGGACGATGGTCTCCACTCTGGCTCTCTTTGCCTGGATGTGCTCATCCCAAAACCAATCAGGGTCAGCGAGGCTGGAGTTGGGGACCGGGCTCCAGGGAAAAGGGAAGTCTCTGCTCTGCTCTTGAGCGGATGGGCTTCTCCCACCTTCCATACAGAGTTCTGCCAGATGGGAGCAGGCCGGAGATGGAGGGGAAAGCACACCAGAGTTTGGGTCCATCCCCTGGCTCCACAGTCACTTGTTCAGAGCCTGTGGGATTAGCTGGGGCTCACTGAGGGTATCCCTCCTCCTGGTGTCCTCAGCTGGAGTGAGCTGGGTCCAGGATCAAGCGGTCTCTGGGTTGCCAGGGCTTATGAACCTCAGGGCAGGCTCTGAAATTAGAGACAGGAAGAAAACAGTACAGGTGACTTTGAACAGTGCTTTTCAAACTTGAACGTGCAAACAAATCACCTAGGGATCTTAGTAAAATGCAGATTCTGATTCAGCAGGTCCGGAGTGGGGCAGAGAGTGTGCATTTCTAACCAGCTCCAGGTGATGCTGAGCTGCTGGTCCAGACCACACTTTGAGGGGATTCCCCAGAGGGATCCTCCAGGGAGAAAATTCTCCTGCCAGGACATAACCATAAAATAATAATGATAATAAAAATAACAATGAAAGCTAACTGCATAACTGGCATTATGCCAAAAACTTTACATCCATTACCTGATTTAATTCTCATAACAACTCTGTGAGAATGCTGTCATTCCTATTTTACAGATAAAGAAATAGGCTCAGAGAAGTTAAGTTACTTCCTTAAGGTCATACAGCTAGAAAGTGGCAGGATGGAGTCAAAACAAGATTTCTCTGATTCACAGTAACTTTCTTAGTGACTTAGCAACAGAATCACCCCGGGCACTTGTTAAAAGTAGCAAATTCAGTAGACCGCCCGTCCTGCTAAATCAGAATCCCCCTGGGGCGGGGAAACTGCACCTGAAACAAGCAAACCAAAGTTTGAGAACCAGCTGTTTGACTGCTATCCCATCTTGCCCCTGGAAGAATCAGATTATGCATTCACCCATTGTTCAACATTCAACAACTATTTATTAAGCACCTACTATATACATCAGGCCTTCTGGGCAGTTGGAGAGACGGTGGTGAACAAGACGGCAGAGTCCTCCTCTCCCAGAGCTGACCGTCTGCTGGGGAAGAGAGAAGAAACAAGCATGTTTTCAGGCCGTGATACTGGCTATGAAGAAAAAGCACAGGAACGGGTTGGAAAATGGGATGCGGGTGTGGGGAGAAGGAAGGAGCAATTTTAGGAAAAGCTGCCTCAAGCTGTTTTATTCCCATGAAGGATCAAAATACACTGCACCCTCACTGGGAGGCTTCTGAGAGCAGGTATGAGGCACCTCGAGTTTACAAAACATTCATCCACGTTACCTCATTGGACCTCACTCCAGCCTTGGGAGTCAGTGTGATTCTCCCAGTTTACAGATGAGGAAACTGAGGCTCAGTGAGGCCAAGAGTGGCTCTCAGTTGCTAAGATTCCAACTCTTCTGACACAACCACAACTCAGCTGCCTCCCTGAAGGTGAAAAGACCTGCACGAGAGATCCACTTCTCTGTTAAGCCAGATCATCCTTTCCTAGAAGAGGTCGATGAATTTTGTTTTCCTCTACCAATTTCCACGCTCCTTTGTTTTTCTTGCACACATGCTGGCAGGAGTGGGTTTGCTGTCCTCTTCCCGCTTTCATCCTGAAGCTTACTTGGAATTTTCTACCTCGGGCAAATCTCAAATCTTCTGTAGCCCGTGGGTTCTAGTCTGTAAACGTGGCCACAGCCTGCACCTGGAGCTGCCGGGTGACTAGCAGAGACCCCCAACATAAGCTCCTGGAGAGCAATGTCACTCCAAGTGGCAGGGCCCAGGGTGGGGAGCAGTGACAGCCGCAGTGCCAACATGGGGAAAATGCCGCAAAAAGAAGGCTAGGCTCTTGGGTCAAAATAATTAGACAATTCCTGCTCTGAGTCAGTAAGACATTTGTAAACTACTAAAATAAATGTGGATGACTTGCCAAATGAATATAAATTAAGGAATTTGTTATCACCAAGTTTATACCCACAGTTTGGATGGTTTACCACCTCTTGGAGAGAGAAACATTTAACTTCCAAGATCATTTGACAAATGAATATATATTATTCGTATAATATGAAAAATTATTTTTAAATCAGATCTTATCATCTGATAAGCCTAACTGGATCCTGGAGCATACATTAGCTGCTTTCTAACTAATAACAATTACTAAACTGGCAGAATTAATATTTTAACCAAGAAGGACTGTACAACAATAATACAAACCATATATATTTTCAGTTTAGTAGCTTCCAAAAAGAAGAGAGGATTGGTTATGGTTATTCTGACTGCTTACTGAACATCTCCTGCTGAAACTCAACATTTCCAAACTAAAACTCTACAGCTGCCCCTCTGCCTATCTTGCTGTTCAAGCTGGTGCTGAGGACTCTCTTTGACATCTGCTCAACTCCTCCTCCTCAACATTGATTTGGTCACCATGTCTGGTAAATTTATGGCACAAAATGGCTCTGAACTACATTCCACCATGCCTTTCCCATTACACGTTCCTGATTCAGGGTTTCATAACTTTACCTGGACAATTCCAACACCTCATGACTGGTCCCCCATCTTTTAGCCTCTCCTCACTCTGATCCTTCTTCTACATTCATTTATTCATTCAAAAAACATGGATTGAGTGCTGACAACAGACAAAAACCCTCTGCCCAAGTGGAGCTAATATTCATGCAAAGGGAGGCAGATGCAATAACATACTGAGTAAGTAATGAAAGGCTGTTATATAGGGCTTTGGGGGCCATTGTGAAAATGTTGGCCTTTGCTCTGAAATGCATGAGGACCTATTGGAAGGTTATAAGCAATATGAGCTGACTTAGTTTTAAAAGGATCATTCTTTAGGAGTGGAGAATAGACTGAAGGAGAGGAGCAGGGGTTCAAAGAGACTCCTTAGGAAGTTCCTGCAATAATCTGGATGATAACAATCTAGGTGAGATGTCTTGGATCAGAGTCACAGCAATGGAAGCAGAAAGTTGTGTCAGATCCTGGATATATGTTGATGTTGGAGCCAATGGGACTTGCTAACAGATTAGATGTGAGGTGCAAGAGAAAAGAAAGTATTGCTGATGATGACTCCAGAGTGTTTGGCCTGAGTGACTGGAAGGATAGAATTGCATGGCTGAGATGGGAGGACTGCAGAAGGAGCAGATTTGGGGAGGAAGATCGGGAGCTCAGTTTTGGACATGTTAAGTTCGAGGTAATTATTAGGCATCTAAATGGAGATGTTGAGAAAGCAGTTGGATAAATAAGCCTGGGGTTCAGTGGGGAGATCTGGGCTAGAAATACGAAATTGGGGATTGTCAGTATGCAGATGGATGAGCTCACCAAGGCGTGAACATAGATAGAGAGGAGAAGGGGGCCAAAGTCCAAATCCTGGGACATAACAACGTGAAGAGGCTGGGGTAGGAGGGGAATCAATCAAGGAAACAGAAGAAGCATCAATGAGTAGGAAGAAATCTAGGTGTGTGAGGTCCAGGGTACCAAGTGAAGAAAGTGTTTCTAGGAAGGGGGAGATGTCGAGTCATATAAGGATTGTGAATTGACCATTCGAGTTAGTAATGTAGAGTCATTCGGGACCTTGATCAGAGCAGTTTTGGTGGAGCAGAGGGAGAAAAAGCCTGATGGGAGTGGATGTAAGGGAAAGGACAAGACGAGGAATTGGTGACATTGACTATGACAACTCTTTCAAAGGGTTTTGTAAAGAAAGAAATGGTTCAGTGGCTGGAAGGAGAAGTGGGGTCAAGAGAGGAAGAATAACAGCATATTTATAGGCTGATGTCAACGATGCCATAGAAAGATAAAATTCGTTAATGTAGGCAAGAGGTGGAGAATTTCTGGAGCCAGTCCTTGAGGAGGAAGGAGGAAATGAACTGTTGTGCACACGTGGAGGGACTGACTTAGATGGGACACCCCTCCGTTCATTCATGGTAGCCGGCAGAAGGCAGTGTGTGTGGTCAGGCGCCGGCAGATAGGGAAACGTGGTGACGGGAATCGGTGGAAGTTCCCTTTTAATTGTTTCAGTTTCTTCAGTGACATTTTGTGGCTAGCATTAATTTTCTAAAATGTGGGTCTGCTTATGGCCCTCCATGGAATCAAAGTCTTTGCTAGCTTCCTGTTGAATATAAGGTTCAGATGTCTCAGCTCCTTATAAACATGGTCTTAATCTAACCGCTCCGGAGCCACTGTCCTCAATACTTACCTAGTGTAGGTATTGCAGTTGAGCTGTCCTGGGCTCTGGGTTCCCTGAGCATGCCAAACTCCTTCCTGCCTCCACGTCTTCGCACTTACTGTTCCCTCTGCCTGGAAGGCCCTTTTCCCACTTCTCCACCTGACAAACCCCTACTCCTCTTTCAAAATCCAACTGAAATGTCACCTTCTCTCTGAAGCGATCGATGTCTCCTCACCTGTAGATTGTGAGCTCCCTCTATGTGTCCCCAAGTAGTGCCTGACTGCCAAGTGTCACCAAATCCATGTTTGTGACTCACTTGAATACATTATTCTCGATGTACTTCATTTAGACTGATTTTTGTCTCCTTATTAGAGAAACTTTATGCTAGATCCCTCTTGCAACTTCATGGAACAAAATCAATAAAGACACTGACAGAGAGGCAGATAGGTAGGTAGATAGAGAGGGCATAGAACCACCAAGTTTGCCAAGTCTCCCTCATGGGTTATTTAAGGTATTGTTTCTGAGGTTCCAGGTAGTTGGTGTGTTCTAGAAGGCAGAACTACCAGGGTAAGAGACAGGGCTCGGTGTGTTGAATGAAGCAACAATCAGAATGTCTTGAGGCCAGAAACTGGAAATGCAGCCAGAGGGCGCTGTGGTTGGGTGCCCAGAGACGTTTACGCCCCGCTCTGTAGGACAGTCGTGGAGGCTATGCATCTGGGCCGCAGAGAAACAGGAAACCTCTGTGCTGCCAGGGGCCAGAGTGCCGCCCAGAGCCCTTTATCTGGGTGTGGCGTGAAGCAGCTCCGCTTTCTGTTTGAAAAATAAGCAGCAGCACTCTCACATTCACTGACAAAAGCAGCAATTGTCACAACCCTTTAAAAATAGCTTGACTGCTTTTCTCAGTAAAAGTAAAATTGTAAGAGTAATACAGGATCGTTTTACTTCCTGAATAGGGAAATGTACTAAGAGGAAAAAAAGATACCTATCATGCTGCCTCCCACAAAAAAATGACAGTGAACATTTTGGTGTTGGTCCTTTTTTCCAAACTTTTTTCCTTGGGTACAGATAAATTTACATAATTCCTCATAATTACATAAATAAAAAAACAGAAATGGAGTTATAAATACATAGTTGCATTGCTTCCTTTTTTTCTCTTTCATGTCAATGAATATCAATCTACAGCAACATTGTGAAAGCTGATGATATTGTGTGGATGTACCATAATTTATTTATTACATTCCCTTCTGAAAGACAGTTCAATGTATTCCTATGTTTTCCCCATTATAGTAGTCGAGGCAATAGAGTGTGGAGGTTGAGAGCAAGGACCTCGGAGTCAGGCTGCCTAGATTTGGATCCCTAGAGCCACTTACGAGCTTTGTGACCTCTCTGGACCTCAGCTTTCTCATCAATAAAATGGGAATAACCATAATACTTACTGTTATCACACGGCGGTTGTCAGAATCCAGTGAGTGAACATGTTATGTTTTTTAGAACAGTTTCTGGCACATAGCAAAATGCTGATAAGGGTCAGCTGTTGTTATTATGAATAATATTGGGATGAATCATCCTTCTATATTCCTGGAAACTTACCCTATGATTTCTTTAGGATATATTTCTAGAAGTGAAAATTCTGGGTCAAAGAATAGACATATGTTAAACTTTTATACTTGTTGCCAGACTGCCCTCCAGAAATGTGCCAACCAACTGAGAGTGGAGATGAGTGACTGGAAGAGAACTTTTAATTTTCACTCTGTATATTTCTGTATTAAGAGAATTTTTACAAGGATGCATTCATGCGTTATTTGTATATATAATTTTAAATAGCCAAGAAATCCACTTGCTTTCTTACCAACATAGCTATCAAAGAACACGTGTCCCCTCATCCTCATCAACGCTGGGCAATGTCAGTCTTTTAATCTTTGCCAATACAAATGGGTGAAAATGTTATCTCATTATTTGTATTTCTTTGATTCTCAGTGATCTTGCTCATTTTCCATATATTTTGGGGGAAATATTTATGTGGTATATACTACAAAATGTAAACATGTTTATACCATTTGAGTCAATGATTCTATGTCTAAGAAGTAAAACCTAGAAAATGACACTATACCCACACATTTATGTTAAAAATGATCATCTTAGTATTATTTTTAAGAGTAGAGACTGGTTAAATAAAGTATAAAGTATGATATCTTCTATGTGATGCTAAATTATGCAGCCATTTTTTAAAAAATCATGTTTAAGAAGAGTTTATAGAACATTATTTTATAATAAGCGGGCAGAGTGAAAATTACTTATTAAAAATGCAAAGAAAAAAGATGAGAAAGAAATACATTAAAATGTCAGCAATAGTTGTTTACAGGTGATGGAATCATGGGTAATTTTTTTCTCTACTTCTTTTTACTTTTCTGTATTTTCTATATTTTCAATGGGTGTGTTTTTACTTGTGTAAATAAAAAAAGGCAACGCTTGCCTTTGATAATTAAAAACTTGCATATATGCAGAGACTATGCACATGTGGAGGCATTGGATATATGGGAAATCTCTGTACCTTCTGCTCAATTTTGCTGTGAACTAAAACTGTTCTAAAAATTAAAGTCCATTAAAAACCAAAACAAAAAAACAAAGCTCGCATTTTCTCTCATTGACTCTTTCCCAGATATATGTTCCTGGGCACCAGACATAAAAAGCCCCATCAGAGAAGCAAATTTACCTACAAACATGAGTAGAGAACACAGGACTCATGAGATAACTGCAAAGTTATGTAGGATTTTAGAGCTAGAAAGTATAAACTGAGGGTGAGGTTGAATTTCAAAGTAAATAATCGACATAAGAAAGAAGCTGTGTGTCACCTCTTTTCAGCTGAAGTGTTAGAGGCGGTGGGCACAAGCTGAAAAGACAGCCAGTGTCTGTGGTGTTAGCAAGTGCACAGATCACCTCTAACACAGGAGCCCTGCTGCCTGCGAGTCTGTGTGTCCAAGAGGGCAAAGGGGAAAGGCTGCCCCCAGACCACCTGAGGTGGCTCATAGGCTGTGTGTCCCATTCTGTGGGGTGTCCACATCAGGGAACAGCAAACACTTCTGACACTCTCTGGCAGGGCCGCCGGTGGGCTATGGGGAGTCCTTAGATAAAAGGCACCACGCGAAGCCCAAGAGATGCCAACTCATTCTCATCACTGTCAGTGACACCCAGTCCAGATGTATACAAGAAGGTCTATTGTTATTTCCTTGATAAAGTTCCTGCCAGGTTTTTGTTGGGAAAATTTAGTGTGTCTTTTTGCAGGATTTTGTTCATTCATTTCCCAGAGTCAGTTGGATTTCAACTGGACCAGCCTTGTGCCTAGCAGATAACCACCCACAAATGGTTGGAGAAATGTGGAGGAAAATGCTTTATCCTGACACAGCCACTCCTGTGTGGATGTCATGGGATCTAACAGTCCACCACTGGCAATTCATAATAGTGACCACTTAATCACACATTTATATATGAATACGTTTTTGTCTGACCCACAGTATTCCTGAACAGTCTCCCATCCGAGTACTTAGCAGGCTCAGCAAACTTTTGCTGTCAGTGTAAGACTTGTTCAAGGTGGCACATCTCAAGGTCACACAGCAGTTTTACACTTTGCTAAGGCATTTTCATATACAACCTCATCTCTGTTTCGTTCTCTTAGGTGAGGCAACTGGGGGGCCCCCTGCATCATCCCCATGTGGCTGTGGGCCACAGGCAGCCCCTTCCATCTCTGGTCCAGCCCTGAGCATCTCTCCCTGCCCCACTGGCTGACAGTGGAAATGAGGAGAGGCGGTCAGATTGACAGTCCGGGCCACATGATCCTGTCCATCAACAGACATAGATACAACCAAGTCAGAAGCCCTGGTGGTCTGCATCACTGTTGCCCATGAACTACAGAGTGACCTACCGGGTGTCGGACCTGGGTCAGATGTGCTAGCTGTGATGTGATCTTACGCTAGTTAACTTTGCCTCTTTCCCCGCTCAGTTTGTTTGTAAAATGGGGTTGATAACAGTGCCATCTTCTAGGGTTGTGGAGAGGATCTCACGTGATAACATGCCCAGGGCCTGCACTCTCCAGCACTGACAACAGGCACTCCTTCAATTGCAGTTTCCTTCCCCCAGGGATGGGTCTGGGAGCCCTACAGCCCTGGAACTTTAGCTCTGGAAGGGACTTAAAGGCCACCTGGTACAGGGGGTGGTTTCCAGACTTTTAGATTTCAATCGTTAATAAAAACAAACAAACAAAAAAAAACTAGACCAGGGGCCGCCTCGGTGGCCTACTGGTTAAATTAGCACACTCCACTTTGGCGGCCCAGGGTTCGCAGGTTTGGATTCCTGGTGCGGACCTAGCACCACTTGTCAAGCCATGCTGTGGCAGCATCCTACATAAAGTAGAGGAAGATTGGCAGAGATGTTAGCTCAGTGACAATCTTCCTCAAGCAAAAAAGAGGAGGATTGGCAACAGATGTTAGCTCAGGGCCAATCTTCCTTAAAAAAACCACAAAAAACAAACAACTGGAACAGCTTGAGAGTTGCTGACATTTTATTTGCAGGTAAGCGAACAAAAAGTAAGTATACAAAAGACTACAATCTACTGTCATTTTTATTTCATAAAAGAAGAAAATCTTAACCACCCTGTTTTAAAAAAAGGGATGGGGGAATAATATACAAATAAACTTAGCTGTGTAAAAATCTCTTTATGTTGTCTTTTCTGAAAACCAATGAAAACACCAAGACCAAAATTAGGGTACCCTGGATCTTCATGCCATGTCCTTGCTTTACAGATGAGGCAACCGAAGCCCATAGAGGTGAAGTGACATGCCCAAGGTCACACAGTGGCTGTGATGTCTCATTGCTATCTAGGAAAAACCCCTGGACATGAGAGGGTGGCCAAGACAGGTGTCCTGGGCTGGAAGATAGGAGATCTGGGCTCTATTCCTAGCCACTTGCTCCTGAGCCATACTTTTTGCCTTTTCCACTTTTCTAAAATCTTGCCCCCTCACTCAACACTGGTGTGAGAACCTAACGAAAGCAGAGTTTCAAAAGTGCTCCAGAGATGCATACCAGAGCATTAGGGAGTGAGGTGTTAGGAGTGAAAAGTCCTGTTGTCTGATTTACTTGAATGTATTTCAGCCAACAAAAATAGATGAAGCAAATATGGCAACATATTAACAATGGTTAAATCTAGGTGATAGATACATAGAGGGGTATTGTTATGCCAGTGTCTCCACTTTTCTGCATACTTGAAAATTTTCATAATAAACATTCATCATTAAAAAAAGTGCCCTGGCAAGGTAAATGGAAGGAATGGTGTTACTCACGGAGAAGGTGCCCTCAGGGAGGTCCAAGTCCCGGGCTCTGCAGCCAGGTGGGGCCCGCCACCCCAGAAGATGGAGCAGCCCACTCTTCATCAGCCTTGGGCACACAGAGCCATGGTCAGGAAGTGATTTTGGTTTCCCTGCTTCCTCCGCAGGCAGGCCTGGTGCCTGTGGCTGGCCTCCCACCCCTTCTCAGTGCAAGGCACCATCTGACAGACCCAGCCCTGCTGCAGCCACTGGCACTGAGGACACTGGGGGCTGCCCAGCACAGCCAACCAGTGTGGGGGCCTTATGAATATTCATATAGAGGCCAGAGCTGGTTGGCTGCCCCCCTGCCATCTCCCACCCCCACCCCAACTCAGATGCCAGAAAAGCCAGCTCAGAGAGGACCTTCCTGAGATGATGTATCTTCTGTCCTTGCCTAAGGACCCACAGAGCCCCTTGAAAATTTGGAGACTGAATTACCCAGCTTCTCCCATTATACTGGGGATCCAGTGGGGAGCGCCTGACCTCTGCTTCCAAATTCCCCAGCGAGGCAGCTCCAAAGCGAACATCTTTGTCCCTGTCCTTCAAGCATCCTGAGGATACTGAAACCAGCCCAGCACCAAAACAGGGCATCTCAGCTCTGCAGGAAGGAGCAGCTGTGTGGCCTCTTCCTCCAGCAGAGGTCCAAACACTATTGGGGAGGCTGTTTGCTGGGCCCAAAGCCCCCATGTCTGGCAGAACTGCGAGAACTCACTGGCCAAATCACCTACCTCTGAACATCAGCCGAATTGTATCATCTCATCCTCCTTCAGTTTGGGAAATGGAGTGAATACTACGAAATACAGCAATGAAAATCAATGAGCTACAGTTCAACTCAACATGGATAAATCCTCAAAACACAATGTTGAGTGAAAGAAGTAAGTCGCAGAACAATACAGGCACTGTCATTCCATTTATGTTACTTTTATGTTACTAGATGATGGATATATAGATGGGTATTGTTCTGCCAGTGTCTTCACTTTTCTGCATACTTGAAAATTTTCATAATAAACATTCATCATAAACATTTCATAATAAACACTCATTTAAACATTACGTTTAAAAATAGGCCAAACAATGCCTAGATTTTCACCAGCATTCATCTATCCATTATTATTTTTATTTTTTGAGGAAGGTCAGCCCTGAGCTGACATCTGCTGCCAATCCTCCTGTTTTTGCTGTGGAAGACTGGCCCTGAGCTAACATCCATGCCCATCTTCCTCTACTTTATATGTGGGATGCTTGCCACAAGATGGCCTGACAAGTGGTGCCATGTCCGCACCCAGGATCCGAACCAGCGAACCCTGGGCCACCAAAGGGGAACATGTGAACTTAACTGCTATGCCACTGGGCCAGCCCCATCTATCCATTATTTTTAATTACAACTGAATGGAGAGACAGGCAGAGAGATGGAATCTAAGTATCATGAGCAATACAAAGTGAATAGGGGGTATAGTCTCTGTCTTAAGGAGCCCAGAGATGGAAGAATACTCTGTAGCCCCATCTACCATCTGGTCAATACTCTTCAAAAATATGTAAGAGAAGATGTGAGTGTATAGTTCAGACCACACATACAAATATGGGGGGATTTCAGTTAAGGGAAAAGAATGCTGTGTGTATTATTTAAGGTGAGCTGCCCACTCTGTGGTACTTTTCATTAACTGAGCCATTTATCCTTCCTAGAAACAAAATTTTTCTTACATAATTTGCAAGTAAATACATCTTTTCCTCAATTTAAAAAATAGGCAAAAATGTGTATAGTTTAGGATACATATCTCTTGACGCTACAATGAAAGCAAGGGGATGGTTACTATTTAATTTAGTATAGCAATGGCTAACTCTGGGAGGACCTGTAAGGAGGGCCACATAAGGCTTTTCCATTCCTTAAGCTGGGTGGCGAGTGTAGGTATTCCTTTTATCATTTCCTTTAAATCATATACACATATTTATACACCCTTTTGAATATCTATGTTACAAGGAAAGTGGTTTTTTAAAAATTCTCTTTTGAACCCTGCCATAACCACAAGTTGATGAACTTGTATTCATGAACTGCTGTCTCAATAGATGATACTGTGATCCGGGAGGCTCTAAATACAGAAGAGGGCGTGAGCTTATTAGGTTGCACCTTAGATTCCGTGGAAACTCATATGTGAATCTCAAAGAAATCAGTTTCCACTTTTATCCTCTGAGAGGGACTTTGCATGCTACTGTGCACGTGTGGGTGGGTGCGTGTGGTGTCTAAGACTGTAACACCTAAGATTAACTTTAGTGTTCACTGAAACTCCAGGAGAAACGCTTTGCCACATCATCCAGCCTGAGCTTCTTAGATAAGAATCTTAAAAACTAATTATTTAAAACTGAAAATACTAAGTAACTATCTAAGAAACATTAATAGCAACCCCTGCAAGGGATTGCCATAGTTCCTGATTACTCTTCTTGGACTCTAGCTACATCCAGCAGTGTTGTAAGCTTGGCATTATTTGGTCATTCCACTTGCATTTATTGAGTACCTACAGAGTACCAGGCACTGTGTTCTGTGCAGGGGATTCAGGAAAACAAAGTCATCTCTTTCCTCCTGCTGCTCTGCCCAGTAGTGGAGACAGACAGGTAAACAGGACATTACAATGTGATGTAGAGATACAGACAAACTGTTTTGGAAGCACAGAAAAGGTATCTGTTAGTTCTGCCAGAAGCAATTAGGTAGGCATTCAAAAGAGACCAGTCTCTAGGCAAAGAGGACTTGCGAACAGCCCACGCAAAGATTTGAAGGAGGGAAATAGCACCTCGGGATTATGGCCAGTAGTGTGGTAGGACTAGGGCTGAGCACCTGTGAGAAAGAGGACGCAAGGATCACAATATAGCCAGAGGCCAGGTTACCAGGTGCACCTGGTGCAGTTGAGGCATTTGGGCTGTAGCCTACCAACAGGGAGAAGCAATTGAAAGACTTTAAGCAGGGGAGTGACAGGATTAGATTTGCATTTCAAAGGGATCTTTGACAGGTGTGGAGCATGGGTTAGAGACAGTATGAGTGGAGGCCCGGTCTGTTTAGGAAGTAATGCAGGTGGAGAACGCTGAAGACTTGATCAGGGGCAGCAGCAAGGCAAGGATATTTTATTTCTAGTTAGGGCTTCTGCCCATCCCTTCAGAATTCTAGTGGAAGTGCTTTCAGAGTTTGGATGAGTGGCGGTACCATAAAGGTCCTGAGGACCAGGCAAGATGACTTAGTTAAAGAAACCAACATGAGCAGGCACCAAGTGGCTCACTCATTCATTCTTAATTCAGCCAGAGGCTTATAGAAAACCTTTTCTTTTAGAGAAGTGAGCTATAAAGGTGACTACTTAGGGGCCTGGCGACTTTAGGGAAAGGGAAACTGAAGGGACGTGGGAGGTCATGTGCTTCCACTTTGAAACGGGCAGAATAGGATGCCCAAAGCTGGGAGGCGCAAATTCAGCCTGCAAGTATTTATTGCACACCTGACCTATGCCAATCTCTGTTCTAAGTGCTGGGGATACAGTGGTGAACAAAACAGACAAGGTCCCTAATCTCATAGAGTTTATATTCCAGGGTAAAGCGACAAATGAACAGCCTCCAAAATGCACAGAACGTATGGGAAACAAGTAGCTTGGCTGGACAGAGTTTGAGCAGGAACTAGGGACGCTCAGGAGATGTCGCAGCAGAAGTAAGGCTTCTTGGTGAAGATCTTCGGCTTGGTAAAAGGGCAGTGGGAGCCCTTTAGAGGTTCCTTGGGGCTCTGTTTCTTTGTTCCGGGGCCCGGGAGGCAGGGAAATGACCATTGCTTTTTTCATATTTGAGGCACCTGAGGCTCTGGGAGGCAGTGTCACCTGCCCAAGGCCACACAGTGTAAGATCAGGAAGGCATGCCCGGCCAGGTTTGACTTTACAGCCCGTGCCCGCCCTCCCGCTGTTTTCCCGTAGCCCGGAGGAGGGATGGCGCGGCGCCCAGCGGCGAAGGGCGCCAAGCGTAGAGCCAGCTCCGCGGAAAGGCCGGGAAGGGCCGGACCGGGGGGTCGCCGGAAGGTCGTAGGCACCTTCGGGAGAGCCGGCGCGGCCAGCAGGCAGCACAGCAAGCCCCACGAGCGCCCCGCAGCTGCCGGGCCGGCGCGCGGACGGCTCGGCGGGCTCGCCGGCTTCCCCCACGGCCCGCCAGTGGTTCGCTCCGAACACCCCCTCCCCGCGCGGCCGGGTTCCCGGCCAGCCCCACTTCCGGTTGCTGCCGAGCCCTATATCCGGTGTCCGCCCGCCCTCGGCGCCGCTGCCGCCGCGATGCTGTCCCGGTCCCGCTGCGTGTCCCGGGCGTTCAGCCGCTCGCTCTCCGCCTTCCAGAAGGTACGGGCCGGTCGGGCCAGTCGGCCCGGGCCCTGGCGGGTGAGAGCCCCGCAGGCGGGCAGGGGGGCGGCCTGGGGCAGGGGCGCGCCGGCCAGGCCGGGCACCAAGGGCACCGGGACGCGGAGGCCGCGGGCGGGCGGCTGGGGGCCGGCGTTGCCCTCGGGGCGGTCTTGCGGAGCCCCGCGGCCCCTCGCCTTCCCGAGGCCCCCGGCGCCCGGTCTCCTGCTGCACCTCGCCCTCCGCGCCGGGGCCGAGGAGCCGCCCAGAGCCGCGCCCGCCCCGGCACGAGACTCAGAGTTCTGGAGGAGGCGCCACGGAGTTCCCCCCAGGACCGGGCCGGCCCCTCTCCTGTTAAAGGCGGCAGGAGTCAGTCCAGTGGAAGAGCTTGGAGGCCCCGTGTGCCGACTGGGACTGAGAGCCCTGGCTGTTGCGTTTCCCTTCTGGAGTCGGGAGATTCACCTGTCACCGGCACCTGGACAGCTTTGAGTCTGTGCTTAGAAAGCTGTTTCTTCTTTCCTTTCATCCTGGGTGACGTCGATAATGTCTTCTTTCTCAACAGGGGAACTGCCCTCTAGGGAGACGTTCCCTGCCTGGTAAGTTCTGCCCTTGCCGTCGCCTAAAATGCTCTCCTCGAGGGCAGAGCAGTTTTGTGAGGAGATCGGGGTGCCTGTGTTTCTCGGCATCGTTTTCAGATAGATAGGCGTGAAACGAAATGCTATTTAGCAGTAACAGCTGCCATTTATTCTTTTAGCGCACAGTTACTGAGTTTCTGCTGCGTGTCAGGCACTGTGCTAGGCACTCACTCGGGACACAGCAGTGAACAGCTCTTACCCTCCTGGAGCATACAGTCCCGTGGGAAAGACAAAGTGTAAATCGCTAAACAAATGAACAATGATGAATTTTGGCTGGACGATGATGAACTTTGGCTAAGTGCTGAGAAGGAAACAAATGAAGGTGAACAGAAGCAGCCTTTTTAGTACGTGACGTTAAAGCTGTGACCTGGAGGCTGTGACAGAGGCTAGCCCGCTGAAGAGAGGGAGAAGGAAGGGAATAGCATGTACAAAGTCCTTTTAGAAGGAAAGAGCTTGGCAGTGTTTCAGAACTGGGAAAAAAGGTGATTTGGCCAGGGCATTTTAATTAAGGGAGAGTGTTTTAATTAAATGAGATAGACGATGGTGTAGAGACTATTGGAAGGAATTTAGATTGTATCTCAATTTTTTATATGCTTGGAATAAATATTTGTTGAATGAGTCGATCTTATTGTGAGTTTTCTACGTGCCAAGCATTGTTCTGAGAGCTTTCTGTGCATTTTTCAGTTAATCATCAAGAAACAGTAGGAGAGGTGTTCCGTTTTACAAGTGCATAACCCAGGCTAAGAGAGGTCAAGTGCCTTGATCAGGGTCACTCAGCCAACTGTTGGTCTATCCAGGTCTCCCTGTCTTCTTAACCTAAACTCCTAACCCATCATGTTATCATTTACTCATGTACCCAACAGATTATTTATTGAGTTCTTGCTGCGTGCCAGGCTCTGTGCTAGGGGACGGCGATACAGATGGTCTCTCCCTCAAGGATCTTAGGTGCTACCTGGGGAGATAGCAAATATACATTTATGCACACATAAGGATATAATTACATTGTGATGACTATGAAAGAGAAATGTAGGGTGTAATGAGAGGGTAGGATGATGTAGCCCAGCTTGGGAGGGTGGAGAGAACGGTGGGAATGTCACTAAAGACTTCCCCGAAGAAGTGACATTTAAGCCAAGTCTTGAATACATAGGAGTTGGCCTAGAGAACTATATTCCAGGCAAGGGGAATTACTTGCACAAAGGTTTTCAGGCAGGAAGGGACTTGACCGGTCATAGACGTGGAAAGGCAGCCTGACTGGCTGGAAAGATAGAGAGGGCTGACAGTACAGGAAAGTGCAGAGGTTTTGGATTTTATCCTAAGAGTCATGAAAACATAGGCACCTAGCAGAATGTTAGCTCACAGAGGACTCTCAATAATAGATGTTCTTTTTAACTGGGAATCCTAAAAAATGTCAGGAAACATTTTTCCACTTCATAGACTGGCGGGACGATGGAAAGAGCTTTGTACTTGAAGTTTGCATCGTGGCTCAGGGCTGCACCTTGGGCTGGTCAACTTAAGTTCTGGAAGCCCTGCTTATATATGAAATGGGGAATGATGGCAGATGGTCGTTCCGCTTCAGGGAGTTGTGAGACACGAAAATCAAAATGAGGTCATTATGTGAAAGCTTTTTATAAATTCTAAAGCACGGTACAAATGAAACTTGCTGTAGGATAATTCTAAGCTGGACTCGGAGTTCCAAAAATCACTGTTGTCTGCTGGCCATTCTAGCTCAAAGACATGCCATACTTGGGATTTGTACTGCAGAGTCATTGGCTGCTGGACAAAGAGGTGGCTTACTTGGCTCTGACACTCTGGGGATGTTTGCGAGGAGGTGGGCACAAGAGAGTTGTCTCCCATTTGGTGTCTCCTGAGCCCGTGGTTGAGAAAGAGTTGTTAATAAATCTGAAAAAAATAAGACGTATGAAAGAATATGTTTAGGTGAAGCAGCTGTAATAATTAGTTGTCAGTTGGGGAAGTGCAGTTATCTGTGATAAGGATAGTTGGTGGGGCAGAAACGGGGCTCCCACCTTGTTGAGTGTGACCAGAGTGGAAGACCTTAGGAAGAGGGTGGGAATACTAAACTGAAAAGAGGGATAATGATTTGCTCAGTCCTACAACAAGCTGGGGACCCTGGGCCTAAAGTAGCCCAGTCTTTGCTAACAGAGTTCAGGCAATAAGACTTCCAGCTCAGTGCATTTTAAATAACTAGGGAAGCAGAAACCTAGACCAAATACTCCCCCTGCTTCTCAGATTAGGTTGTGTGTAGTCACAGGATAAGCCATCCTATGCTTTTCTCCAGCTTCAATTTTATTATGAAAACATATAGGAATAATGAAAGTTTATGTATTTTAAGGTAAATAAGATTATAAAACTACTTCTGGCTTTGCCCTTAGAATTCTCCCTTTTCCTCAGACACATATCCAGTCTCAACCCCATGTATCCATTGATCTCTGCCATTATGGTTACTTTGGTGGAAAAGTTTGAGAAGCAGGATTCTGTGTGATAAAGATTGTATTGTTGCCTGCAGTTGTTCCTGCTCTGTCTCAGAGTTAGGGGGTGAATAGACTTCTTTTCCATCTCTGCAAGTATCCTGTATAAGATAAGAGTTGTTGGTTAAGAGTTGTTTTGTTTCTTGCAGGGGTCTCCTTATGTCAGGGACCAGGTTACCCTGACAGCAGGAAGATTGTGTAAGTATCTCTGGGGAGCACAGATATATGGCCATGGGGTATTTAAGATACCAGTTCTCAATTTGACCATCTGATTTCTTCTCCAGCTTCCAGGCCTTGAAATTGAGGTGGTTATACTGAGTCCCTAGACCTAACCTTGATGTTAATTTACTACATGTTATGGACCTTGGGCCTCAGCCCCATGTCAAGTGCTGGACCAGGAGTGTGCCTGTCCTCAGGTGTTTAGATTATAGTGAAGGTGAAGTTGGAACCCTGTTTTTATGGGAATAGATACAGAAAGGTGCTTCTAAATATTCTGGTTGGATACAAGTGCAGCTGAAGGGCTGGAGGTTACATTAATTTTGGTATTAAGATTGAGAGCATCCTCTTGGTAGCATATTCTAACTGGTAAAAGCAAAAGACTAGTGGGTTTGAGTCCTGGGACTTTGACTAGTTTGGAGGGACTGCTATTGCATAATGCAGTGTTTGGAGGAAGGCCACACGTGTGTTTCAGATTAACTTCTGCTTATGAATGTTGCTTACTGCTACTTTGTATTACAAGTATTTTCAGGGTGGTGGTAAGAGGATGCTCTCTAGTTACCTGTTAAGCAGCTATCAAGCTACTTTGTAGGGAGAATCTTCAAAATGAAGGGTCAGCAGATTAGCTCCTTCACTATGCATCACAGTGGGATTTTTTCTCATTGAGAAAATGATGCACACTGTATTAGAACTATGAGTTCTTGTGTTATTTTTGGAGGGCAATTTGGCATTCATAAATCTTTGAACTTTGTGTACCTTTTGATCTAGCAATTCCATTTCTAGGAATCTAGACTGAAGAACTCCTGGTATATCCAGATTTCTCTCAAAATTTGCAGACAACAGGGGATTGGTTAAACTATGCCATGTTAACGTGTTTTCACTATGATAAGTGGGAAAATTTAGCAGGTTATAAAATGATTTCATTTTCTGCTGTACAGTATAATCCCATTATAAAAGTTCTTTTTGCTGTTTCCAAATATTCTACAGTGAACATTTAATACTTCTGTAACTTAAAAAATTATTTAGATTCAAAATGTGCTACTCATCTACAATGTAAATGAAAATTGGAAACCACAAATCTCTGTGCAATAAATACAACAATTTACTGTTGGAAAGTAAATTGTTAAGGGAAAAAAAACCCTGAACTTTGAAGGGTGAGGTCACACATTAGAGTAGGGTATCACCCTAGTCTAATATCTGTTTTGTGTTATGTATTGTCTTTTTTCTGTGAATAAGGTACCCACTTTATTTTAAAAATCTGTTCTTGTAAAACTATTTTTGGTTTACATTTTTATTTAATAGGTTATACATTTACATGGTTCAAAAGTAAAAAGAGTGTCCTTGTCCTCCAGTGCCACCAGGTTCTTCCCAGAGGCGGCCAGTGCTCCAGGTTCTTGAGTATCTTCGCAGAGCACTCTCTATATTTGCACATTACCCATTAGTTCTTGCCCATGAGCTTGTACTTATATATGGTTATAAACTTTAGGCAGAAAATGTTGTTCCGTATTTTTTCTGTAACATACATTTTTTCCCCAGATTCAACATAGATATTATGATCATTTTGATGTTATAAAGGTTAAAATATCAAAAGGCAACTTAAATCTATTGTGCTTTTCTGTTATAATGGTGCTTGTTGTAGAATAGTCAATTCTGAAGTGTAGAAGTGAAAGTCTCCATCAGTCCCAGTCCTTCTCCCAAAATGTATATATATATATAATGGATAACCTTAGGTACCGTAGATAGCTGTGTCCCATTGTGCAGAGGAAACCACTCCTAATGGCTTTGAGCATAGGAGGTGATATCATTCTCCAGTTTCCATTATTTGAAGTTAGTGCCATATCAAAATTACCTTAGTCTTTTGAGGTTCCTCCTGAATGAGTCCAGAATGGACTGATGTGCTGCCTTTTACTAAGAGAACAGACTAGGAGATAACCATGAGTTTTTTGGTGTGTTTTTGTGAGTTTTTTGCGTATAACCCTTGTTTTACTTCCAAGTTAACTGTCTCATCTTCCTGCCTCGTCTGATCTAAATCTGTAATCCTAGGTACAGAAATTCCATTGTATCTGGCACAATGGCGTGTACCCCAAGGGCACGCAATTTCTCTTACTTGGATTTAGTTAATTGAAAAACCTAATCAGGAAGCTAAGTCCTTTTGGTGGGTGTGGAAAAGGACCAAAATGTTTATCTTTTTCTTCAAAGAACCAAATGTAAGTCTTTCTTTTGTGAGAGCTGGCATTTCACTGCAGCACAGGGTCTTGGACTCACCCATGGAGCTCACTACTTAAGGCACCTGAGTCATCCAGGCTCTACTCTAGACCTGCCGAGTCAGAATCGCTGGGGATGGGGCCTGGGCATGTATGCTTGGAAAAAGTTCCCTGAGGTGACACTGATGGGCACCCCTGGTCAAGAACCACTGATTGAAAGGGAAGATGATCTCTGGTGCCTTATCTAGACTAACATGTGAGTGGTTCACCTGCTAAAGGAGTTTATGTTTGTTTCTTTTGCAGCATTAACAGCAGTGGCGTCTTCAGCGTTCGCTTCTTCAGAACTACAGCTGTGTGCAGTAAGTACCTGCCTTCTTGAGAATGGACTTTCAGTGGGAAGAACAATAGTTGACTGAGTTTAACTAAAGAAAAACAAACATTTTAAAGGAAAAATATGGACGACTTGTGATTTTCTTTTTCGCTCTTTTCCTAGAGGATGATGTGGTTACAGTCAAAACCCCAGCGTTTGCAGAATCTGTCACAGAGGGGGACGTCAGGTGGGAGAAAGGTAAGATTTAGTGCCCTCTCACTTCTTAAGTTTAAACGCTTTCTACAAGTCCCCTCTCCGGCCATGATAATCAGTGGAACCTATGGCTCCACCCTTTTCTTTACATGCAGTGTACTTTCTCCTGGCCCTATAGGAAAGAGATTTTGTGGCTACTGGAGGTTCCCCCCTAACAGGTAGCCTCTGACTGTCTTTTCAGCTGTTGGAGACACAGTTGCAGAAGATGAAGTGGTTTGTGAAATTGAAACTGACAAGGTAAGTTTGTCCTATATTAGTACCAATTTTTCATGGTCTCCTATTGGTTTCTTGACCTAATGAAAGAAACAGGGACTGACTGTTAATGTGTAAAGATAATTTTTAACTGCCTCTAACCTGAGTTGTAAAAGTGTTAGGGGCCGGCCCTGTGGCCAAGTGGTTAAGTTCACGCGCTCTGCTTCGGTGGCCCAGGGTTTCACTGGTTTGGATCCTGGGTGCGGACATGGCACCACTCATCAGGCCATGCTGAGGCAGCGTCCCACATGCCGCAACTAAAAGGACCCACAACTAAAATATACAACTATGTACTGGGGGGATTTTGGGAGAAAAAGCAGAAAGAAAAAAAAAGATTGGCAATAGTTGTTAGCTCAGGTGCCAATCTTTAATAAAAAAGTATTAGGCTAGCTCATTTAAAAAAAGAGCTTTAATTTTATAATTTTAGATCGTTCTAGGTGTATGTGCTGTGTATTTTAGTAGCTTTAGTTTTGTTTTTCATTATCACTTGGAGGCACATTAACTGAATATTGCTTTAATGTTTCTGAGAAAGGGTGAATCTTCACAGTAGCATTGACCTGTCAGTACTCTTACTCTGAAAGTGTGGCCTTGGCGTTTCTGTATGCAGGGTTTTCTGTATCAGTGTTGCAACTCCTGTGACTCATATTTGAGATTCTATACAATTAACTTTCTAATGCCGAGTGAAAATTGGACTCTCTGTCCATGTGTCTTCCTTTTCCAGACTTCTGTGCAGGTTCCAGCACCAGCAAATGGCGTGATTGAAGCTCTTTTGGTACCTGATGGGGGAAAAGTAGAAGGAGGCACTCCTCTTTTCACACTCAGGAAAACTGGCGGTAAAGACATTCTCCTGGTTGTCAAGGTCTCCAGTGTTCCCCCTGGAAATTGGAGCTGAGCCTAATCTCCTAATTCCTTGATACCTCAAAGACTATTTGGCTTTCCAGCTGCCCTTAGTTGAGGGAATAAGAGGGGTGATATTTATATACTGTAAATTTTAAGTGTCAAGTTCTAGAAGAAAAGGATACTAAAAAAGTAAATCTCATGGGGCCGGCCTGGTGGCATAGCAGTTAAGTTTGCATGCTTTGTTTTGGCGGTCTGGGGTTCACCAGTTTGGATCCTAGGCATGGACCTACGTACCACTTATCAAGCCATGCTGTGGCAGGCATCCCACCTATAAAGTAGTGGAAGATGGGCACAGATGTTAGCTCAGGGCCAATCTTCCTCAGCAAAAAGGAGGAGGATTGGCAGCAGATGTTAGCTCAGGGCTGATCTTCCTCAAAAAATAAGTAAATAAATAGACCTTATAATGCTCTGTTCTTTCTATGTATGTTTCTTGTGCTAGACCTTTTCTTAAAGATGTAATAGAAATGAAGAAGATTCTAAAGACAGTTATTGGTTTTTTTCTCCTCAGTCGTGGCATCAGAATCACCTGGGGGCTTTAAAAATAATACAAATGCCTGGACTCCATGACCCAGGGATTCTGATATCTGGAATTATCAGATCCTGGTTATCTAGCATAGTTTTTGTGGGTTTTTTTTTAATGCTCTCTAAATGATTCTGATACACAGCCAGGGCTGAGAGCTACTGTTTTAAAGTGAGAAGAAGCAATATTTCATGATGCTGTTATGGAGAATTCAGTGTAGTTTTTTCACATATGTTCTCTCATAACATTCCTAGAGAGGATTGGTATTTCTCTTGGGAAGAAATAAGGAAATGAATTTGTACTGGACCTCACAGTCATTATTAGAGATTAGAAAAGAAAATAACTTTTTCTGATTCTTAGTTAAATGCTGTAACTACTAAAATCTACTTCTCATTATTAAAATAGTTAAGCAGATAAGTAGTAGATTGCATCATTGAGATTGATCATGGCAAGACCAGAAGCCCAAAAGGGAAAGAATGTACAGTAGAAGGCTAGGAAATAAGATTGATTCTTCCAGTTGAAGAATTCTATCTTCTGATCATTCATTCCTTAAAAGAATGTCTAATTTAAATATAAAACCAGCTGTGGTGTCCAGATGGGTAAATTCAAAATAAACATCTAATTTAAAGTTATGGGTTTAGGGCCGGCCTGGTGGCCCAGCGGTTAAGTTTGCATGTTCCGCTTCGGCGGCCCGGGGTTCATTGGTTCGGATCCTGGGTGTGGACATGGCACCACTTGGCATGCCATGCTGTGGTAGGCATCCCACGTATAAAGTAGAGGAAGATGGGCGTGGATGTTAGCTCAGGGCCAGTCTTCCTCAGCAAAAAGAGGAGGATTGGCAGCAGTTAGCTCAGGGCTAATCTTGCTTAAAAAACAAACAAAAAATAAAGTTGTGGGTTTATTACTTAACCCCTGTATTGATTTATGAGAAACATCCTAGATGAAATGCTTTGAACTCTTAAGTCTAAATGAGCCCTTGATTATTTACAACTTTTGTTTTTTAATAGTTGAGTATTCTTCCACATGTAATGTGAAAATAGATGAGACTGTGAATATTACCATAACTAGAAATATGTTACTTCTATGTATGTGTTTCAACATCTTAAATTGCCTGGAAGTTTCCATTTCCATGGGCTTAGTAGGTGCTTTGAAAGTTACATTTCCATGGGCTTGGTAGGTGCTTTGAAAGTAGTTGCTGACTTTGATGATCAATCAGTGTTTGTGAAATCAGAAAGGCAGCTGGATTCAGTCAGTTGTCTTCTTAGGACATGTAGGAGCCCTGGGGAATAGAAGAACAGTGCCTTATATCAGTGTGTATATCTCATAGTACCTTGCATATAAAACAAATACCCAGTAAATGTTTGTTAATTGGTCAGAGATGGAGCTTTTGCTGCTAAATTCTGCTTAGTATCTGCAGTTTGGTTGCTTTCCATTCCAGACAGTGCCAGTGGCATCTATTTTTCTTGTTTTCCAGCTGCTCCTGCCAAGGCCAAGCCAGCCGAAGCTCCTGCTGCTGCAGCCCCAAAAGCAGAGCCTCCCGCAGCAGCAGTTCCTCCTCCGCCTGCAGCATCCATACCCACTCAGATGCCACCAGTGCCCTCTCCCTCACAGCCTCCTGCTAGCAAACCAGGTAAGCCTCTACCTCCCATGTGTCTTAGATGGGAGAGGAATATTTCATCTAATGTCATGTTCCTTCACAGGGCAAGGTCTGAGGGTAATAATGGCTCTGAACAGACTTCAGAATGAATGGCTTCATTGGCTGCTTTGTAGAAAGAACTCTAGACTTTGTTATCAGAAGACCTGTATTTGCACCCAAGTTTTTTGTTTATAGCTGTGTGACTTTGGGCTAGCTACTTAACTTCTCTGAGCACATTGTTAATACCAGATCTTCTGATACAGATCATTCATTCCCCAGGTGGGAATGGTACTAATACACCTCAGAATATCTTGAGGATTAAGTGACAGTACAGTATGAAAGCACTGGCACATACTCAGTAAATGTTTCTCTCATTTTCTGATGCGTCTGTACCCTCTCTCTTGGTTTTCAGTGTCTGCAGTAAAACCAACTCCTTCCCCTCCAGTAGCTGAGCCAGGAGCTGGCAAAGGTGTGCGTTCAGAACATCGGGTAAGCCACTGAGGACCGATCCAGGAAACAGGCAGGGGGCGTTGTTGAGATTAGTGGGGTGGGAGTATGGTGGTGCTTACCTTTGAATGGCGTGCACCTCACCCTCTTGGTCTTGACAGGGAAACTGAATTTAGGAAGTGACTTGTTCATAGTCATGTAACTATCAAATGATAGGACTAGACCCTGAGGTCTTCTAAATAGTTGTCCAGTGGTTTTTCCTACTGTGTTAAGCTACCACTGAAATGCCTTGGGTGAATAAAGTATTTGCAGGGGATGGTAGCTTAGTAACGCACCCCCTCCTTCCCACTTCAGAGAGCTGGTTTGCTGAGCTCTGTTCCTGTACTTCCTGGATACTTGGCTGAGGGCTACACATTAGCAGTGGCTGTCAAGGGCAGACATAAAACCTCAAGGAAGTATGGTCAAGAGTGTGGGTTCCTCTACCTGAGACTATCTCCTAAAAATACTATAGCCTCAAAAGTTTGTTGCTTGTGAGTTTCCATCCCACAGGTAGCTATTCTCATGCAAGGCTGTATCACCAGAAATTGCCCTTTCTGTAATGATTCTTGGGCTGGCTAGCCCTGTACTACACTCTTCCTTTTCATAAATGGGTTTTGGTTTTTAAATCAAACCTTTCCTGAGCCTGCATTCCTGGTCAAACTTTAGGCACATCTGAGAGAGTAGATTTTGTCTCAGTTTCCTCATTCTTGCTCAGGAGCAGGACCACCCCAGGAAAGAGAAAGCCAGGAGTTCTCATTGTCCTTAGATACTGTAGTCCTTGACCATCCCGTCCTGGCAAGCCGAGTGCTCACTCAGAGTAGTGGGGAGTGCTTGATCCACACAGACCAGACACACTCAGTACGTGTCCCACTTTCACTTTCAGGAGAAGATGAACAGGATGCGGCAGCGCATCGCTCAGCGGCTGAAGGAGGCCCAGAATACATGTGCAATGCTGACCACTTTCAATGAGATTGACATGAGGTAAGAACGCTGGTCCTCGTAATCCCCACGCCCTTTCCTTTGGAAAACACTTGAACTTAACCCAGTCGCTACTGCTGATTGCAAAACTAGCTTAACAGGGAAGAGGTACTGCTCGGCACTGCTTGTTGACTTACGCAGAGTGATGCACTGGTGTCATTCTCTGATTGACTTTCCTAATACTGTGTCTGCCTCCTCTGTAACTTAAAAAACTTAGCCTTTTAGATTTTTATACCTAAATCTTGTGATTTCTGATAAATGAGGCTAGTAATAATCTGAGGACTAATGTCATGTTGCCAAGTAGAGATAGGGCAACCAGGCCAACAAGGCTTGTGCCTGGGCCTACCCCTTGGGATAGAGAACCAGTTGACAGCATGCTGAAAACCAGGGCACCACACCCTGCTCTTTCTCACAGTGACTGCTCCCTATGCGTGTTCCTAAGCGCCTCAGAATGAGGGGGGTGAAAAGGCATAGGCTTGTCATCTTTCACCTTTCCCGGCTTGGTAGTGAAATGGAAAGCAAATTATGTTTTTAAAGAAAAACCTTAGGATATTAACTACAGGGGCTAATTCACTATACCCATTTCTGTAGTGAGCTAATTGTTGACTGACCCATTTTCTTCAAGATTTTGATGTTTATAAGTATCAGCACTGTAGGGAAGAGAATGTAGTTAAATATAACAAACATTTTTTGAGCGCTTACTGTGCTCAAAAGATACTGTAGGTATAAGATACTATACTGTATTTAGGGAGGATACAAAGATAAGTGAAAAAGAGCTTACTGTTTGGTTTGGATAAATGTAAAGAAAAATAAGTATCAGAAGGATACAAAGAGCATGAAGTGGAGAAGAGGATAAGATCATTTGTTTTTGAGCTGGGAGGCAGAAGGAGGGGGAGGGTAGGGTCAGGAAAGGCTTCCTGGACGGAAGACCAGTTTTAATAGGCCTTAAGGGACCATTAGCATTTTGACACCGGTAGCATCTTGGAGGAAGGTCATTCCAGACAATGTTAACAATATGGACTTGACACAGACAGGAAAGTCCAAGACACATTTGAGAAGTATCTGCTGTGAGGACAAACATGTAGGAAAGAATGGTAGAGTTGGATCCATATTTCAGAATGTTTTGAATGCCAGGATAAGAGTTTATGTTTAATTCTGAAGGTAAATCAACAAGTCTTCAGTTCCTCTCTGCTTCTTTTTGTCCTAAGGGTTTAATCTGCTAATCTGCTATTTTTTTCTTTTGGTGAGGAAGATTGGCCCTGAGCTAACATCTGTAGCCAACTTCCTCCTTTGGCTTGAGGAAGATTGTCCCTGAGCTAACGTCTGCACCAGTCCTCCTCTGTCTTGTATGTGGGGCTCTGCCACAGCATGGCTTGATGAGCGGTGTGTAGGTCCATGCCCAGGATCCGAACCCGTGAACCCCTGGCCACCAAAGTGGAACATGTGAACTTACCCACTACACCACTGGACCAGCCCCTGCTAATCCACTTTTCATTATGGAAATTTGTCTTCCTTTGGAAGGGGTCTGAAAAGTAAAGAGAAAGCAGTGGTTTATTGGTAGTGTACTGTGACATTGTTCACAGAGTAGGGCTCTGTGGCCTATTTCACTTGATGTCATCCATTCTATTTTGAAGCTTCCTAAAAAGTTGAGTTGCCATTCAAGCCAAAGATTTCTCTCCTATCCATAGGATGTAGGGAAGGACCTTGACTGATGAATCACAAAGGCTGCAGATTATGTTTCAGTGCATTAGGGCTAAATTGTACACAAATTGAATTGGACTTTGAAATTCTACCCAATTCCTTAAGACAAAACATGTAAATATTTGTGGCCCTGAAAGATGCAGTTGGCTTAACAGCTTTGTTTGGAAGGTAAATGCAATAGCTGGATCCCCTTTCAGCAGCTAATCGAGGTGTCACTTAACAATGGCCTGGGGTCTCGCTGCAGTCAGTAATCTGGTTTAGATTGAGTGCCCTTTGGTTCTTGTGCTGATCGGCTAACCCATAAGGGGCCTGTCTGAGACCGTCTTCTCTCTTCTGTTGTCCCAGCCTCTGCCTCCAAGGGCAGAGCTCTGAAATAGAAACTGCTTAATGACCAGACAATAGCATTTGGACAGTTTTGAGAGCAGAGATGTTCATCACTTCTCTTTCCATCTTATGTAGCTCTTGTGTCTTGGGAATCAGTAATGTCTTTAGGGTGGTAATCCTAGCACTAAATATGGTTAGATTCAGGAAAACAAACATTTTAAACCCAATCAGGCCCCCCAGGAAAACTTCCTTTTTCAAAAACAAAAGGTCTAAAGAGGGGAGTTAAAGTTATACCATCTTATCTTTCATGCTGATGTCGAATTAGGCCATTATGGGGAGAAAGGGAGAACTAAGCATTTGGACTTGAGATAAAGTTAAATTCAATTTCCATCACGGAACTGTATGTATTCCCATCAATACGGAGGTTTCTGCAGCAAAATGATGGGAAAGCCATTTCCCATTCACTCTGTAGTATGTATATGGAGCAACGCCCCCCCAAAGGAACAAAGGCTCTTCCTGTTGCAAAGACTTCTCAGAGACCCTGCTGCTCATACCTTAAAAGCTTATGTCCAGGGGCTGGCCCCGTGGCCGAGTGGTTAAGTTCGCGCACTCCGCTGCAGGTGGCCCAGTGTTTTGTTGGTTCGAATCCTGGGCGCGGACATGGCACTGCTCATCAAAAACCACGCTGAGGCAGCGTCCCACATGCCACAACTAGGTGGACCCACAACGAAGAATATACAACTCTGTACCTGGGGGCTTTGGGGAGAAAAAGGAAAATAAATAAATAAATAAATAAAATAAAATAAAAAAAAAGCTTATGTCCACACGTGGCCACTTCTCTAAAACCAAAGAAACCACATCCATTAAACTAATTGCAAGGGCAAGAGCTGTGTCTTTATTATCTTTGTATCTTGGTGCCTGACATTGACGCTCACGTGTGGTGAGTGTTAGCACCTCTTTGAAGGACCAAGCAGATGGAACTGCTAAGTCTGGGGAGATGAAGAATGAATCTGCTGGCTATCCCATGAGCCTAAAAGAATGCTGTATACTCATCCATATATAGTCATGACTTCTGTTGCTCACATGGAGCCCATACACTTGTGGGGTTTGGTCTCTACTCCCCCACCCAACCCCCCCAATTAAGAGATAGGAGGAATGTCATAAGGAAGTCAATCAGATTTTGTGAAACTAATTCTAACAACAAATAAAAAGAATATTGCTTATTTTGTGAACTTTTTTTATGCTTAAATTTTTTTTTCCAGAATAAATGGCTCATGATTTTAGTGTAGCCAGAAATTACTTTCTCATCCAAGGCAAGGATGTTGGTGTGCTGTGTGATCTCTTCTTCATATTATCTGTTACTGAAATTTGTGACTTCTGGCACATGACGGAGCCCTGTAAAGGACTCGACCCACCTTAGAGACAGATTGGACCTGATTCCTTTGTATCCTGGTTTATGAAGGAACAAGGTTATTGTGTCGACCTCTAGTGGACTATTTAAAAACCTGAACTTAGGTAGATGGTCCAGAATGAGGGAAAAAAGCTTACTCAGTTGTGTCCGTGGAGTTAGAAATTGGTATGAAAGTCAAAAGTAAGGCTTCGTTTGTGATCAGTTTGTTTTGTAATGTGTTTTTCAGTAACATCCAGGAGATGAGGGCTCGGCACAGAGATGCTTTTCTGAAGAAACATAACCTCAAACTAGGTTTCATGTCGGCGTTTGTGAAGGCCTCAGCCTTTGCCTTGCAGGAGCAGCCTGTTGTAAATGCAGGTGAGTTTGTGGTGGCCAGAATCACAGAGGTCCTGGGAAGTATGAGTATGAACACAGACCTGCTCCAACACACACAAAGATGGGGGTCAACAGACCAAGGCTTTTTATTTCATGTCTGTGCAAACATGAGTATCTTCCCCAGGGATTTCTTGACTCACCTTCCTGAAATGGCTTCCTAATTACTTTCTCCCTACCAGCTGGACAGAACAGTTTCTCTTCCCAGTGGATAGCTTCGCAGCTGCTCTGGCAACAGGCAGTCCTGAGCCAGCTCAGCTCTCCAGGCTTCACATTGTCAAGGTGGAAGCTCATGTTCTGGCTAGCACCTGCCCTCTCATAAACCCTAAGATCTTGGGCCTGATTTCCACACTAGGCAAGGCTCCAGGGTGACCTTTGATTTCTGATCACTGGAGCTCATTGGGAGGTCTTGGGCTTGGCCCTTCTTTCATGGACTTGGTGCTCATTTTCCTTGTTTCTAACTCACCGCTTCATTGAAATGTTGACCTAACAGGCAGTTCTCTTTCCTGTTGAATCACTTCTCTGTTCCTGGAAGATTAGAGAAGGGACAGTGACACTTTTGCAACCCTTAACAGTGCCAGGGTCCCTAAAGATCCACAAATAGAAACACTAGTCCCTTCCATCTTAGTCCCCTAGGTAGAAGGGCTATCTTTGTTTTGTCCAGATGTGTACCTCCTTATTTCTTCCGATCCTCTCATCTTCCTGATTGGCTCTCTCCATCTCTTTCTTCTGTCTGCCCGTACGTGTAGGCATTTCTCAGCGTTCTTTTGGCCTCTTTCTCCCTTCACATGCTTTTCCTGTGTGTCTGATCTAACAATACAGCATAGACTTTCTATGGAAAATGATTCCCCAGCCTTTTCTCTTGAGTATTTTCTCATGAGCACTAGACCTAAATTTTCAGCTGCTGGTTTGCTCTCTCAAGCTAGCATATAAAAGCCAGACCACCCTGCTTCCTCTTGAGTCTCACCCCTTGTTGAGAGTGGGCAGCAGAATGACAGCATCCCCTGCCTTTGCTAATTTGCCTTTTTTGGAGCACTTCTTAAACCTAGCAGTTAGCTAAGGGAAGGCTTGAGTAGAGCTCGTTAACAAGAACTTAATGTGTTCCGATCCCGTGGCAGCCACTGTATAGGGCTGCCAAAGAAATGGATACTCCTACACTCAGGCTCAGTCAGTCAGGGCACTTGGGAGATGTTACAACTGGTTGGCATGGGAGTAAGAAGTGTCTTCCACTTGTAATGCAGTAGTTTTTGTACTAGGTGGTCAGGCCACATCGTACCAAGCTCTGCAGATTTTTACTGTATTCCTATATTACCCCATTAGCCTAGGCCTGTGGAGTTGTATGTAACATGTGTTTTCTCTCTCATAGTGATTGACGATGCAACCAAAGAGGTGGTGTATAGGGATTATATTGACATCAGTGTTGCAGTGGCCACCCCACGGGTATGTTGGGGCAGAAAGTGGGCAGCTTTGGTTTTAGACTCTCTCCTTATCTGTGTGAAGAAGCGGACCCCTGGGAGAGATCCTTTCTGTAATGCTGTCTTTTTAGAAGGGAGTTAGTAAAAGAGTAACCTGTTTTTGACCATAGCACATTATTTTATCTGAATGTCAAACCTAAATATTTTAGACTCTGTTAATCACATTGAGTAATTAAGATATTCTGGAGAGGGGAGACCATTGGCTGGAGTCAAGGGAGTTATAACTATAAAGGGTACTGTTAATTTGCAACTGAACACAGCTTTCCACTCTCATCAGGGTCTGGTGGTTCCCGTCATCAGGAATGTAGAAGCTATGAATTACGCCGACATTGAGCGAATCATCAGTGAACTTGGAGAGAAGGTAAAGTAGAAAGGAGTATGTGTATGAGCTAGTGGGCAGGTCAGGGAAGAGAGCCTGGAGAAGGCTGGGCTCCCCAGTGAGCACGGCTCAGGGAGCTGGAGCCTCACTCTGTTCTGTAAGAAGTGTGTAGCCCCTGAGAACAGCAGTCACCCCCAAGAGCCAAAGTACAGATATCCGGCGGAGCTTAGTCTGCTCTCATGACTGAAGATCTCATCAAGTGAGACCTGCTGGGAAAAGAAAAGGTCCTGAAGTCCTCAACTCTGTGGCATGATGCCTTTCCTCTGGTGGAACACTGGTCACAAGCATCTCAGCTGAACATCTTTCATGTTGAAGCTAGAACTTGGACACAGTAGATCAAAATGATCTCAGATCCAAGCCCTACTGGACTTCATTTAGGTAAAGAAAGCTGGATTCACTTTTTCACTTATGAAATCTTTGTTTTTAGGCCCGAAAGAATGAACTTGCCATTGAAGATATGGATGGTGGTACTTTCACCATTAGCAATGGAGGCGTTTTTGGCTCGCTCTTTGGAACACCCATTATCAACCCCCCTCAGTCTGCCATCCTGGGCATGCATGGCATCTTTGATAGGCCAGTGGCCGTGGGAGGCAAGGTAGGAACCATCACTGCTAACATCCTACCAGCTAGGTGATGAGGAGAGGGAAATATAAATGCTAATTATAAAAGATTAGCTGTAATTTCAGGCATAAGTTCCATCTCATAGTTTCTAGTTAGTACCTAAGGCACTGATTCTCAAATTGTGTGTCAATTCACATCATCTGGGAACTTGTTAGATGTGCAAATTCTTGGACCCCTTCCCAGACCTGTTGAAGCAGAAACTGCAGATGATTCTGATGCACATTAAAGTTTGAGAACCATTGAGCTAAGAAAGCTTGCTCCTTCATCTGGGATCAGTCAACAAGCTTCATTCTCCAGGTTGCTATAGGGGGATACAGTTGGAGACGTGGTCCTTGCCCCCAGGAAACAGGACAACCATGCAGAGCAGTCTACAAGCTGTCAAGTTGTATGATAAGACTTAGAGGTTCTCCAGGAGTTCAGGGAATGAGTCAAAGGGTTTAGAGCTGGCCCTGGAAGATATGTTGGTAGGAATATGTTTTCCGGGACTCCTGTGTTTAGAACGTTTTTGGGTCACTAACTCCTTCATGAATCCGAAAATCATAGATCTTCTTCCCTGAAAATGTTCACACACCCAACTTTGCATACAATTTCAGACGATTTGTTGACCCCAGGTTAAAAAAATTTTTTTTTTAAATTATAACCCTAAAAAAGAAGCTGCAGACAGCCAGAACTGAAGGATAAACTTTGTGTAGACAGCAGATCAATAAGAGGGCAGAACGTGTTTAAAAAAGGCGGTTGTGAGGAGTCTCATATTTTCCTGGTTAAGCTTTGTTTCGGAGTCTGGGAGCTTTGCACTAAGCGTAAGCCTTGGTCTTTGAAAATATTCTATCTAGAAACAATAGCAATAGGAAAGGCTCTGGAACTGGGAACTCTCCTGTGGGCTGTGCTTTCTCATCTTCCCCCTCAGCGGGGCTTTCTCTGCCCTGCTGCAGACAAACTTGTTCATTTCTCTCTGTAGGTGGAGGTGCGGCCCATGATGTATGTGGCACTGACGTATGATCACCGGCTGATCGACGGTAGAGAGGCCGTGACTTTCCTCCGCAAAATCAAGGCAGCGGTAGAGGATCCCAGAGTCCTCCTACTGGACCTCTAGGAGGAAGCCACGTGCCATACACATCGACCATGCAGGAACTGAAAACCAGTCTTCTCCCTGTCCCCTCATGGGTCCCAGGTTAGCCTGGTGACAGGCACATGCTGTTGGCCTCACGAAAGGAAGCCAGGGCACTATGTAACCAGCAGGTCTTTTCTTGGTGTTCCTGCCAGGCTCTCTCCCTCTCTGCACCGTTCTCTTAACACTCAAATATCTTATATCCTTAGGCTTGAGGGAAAGAGAGAGCCTTAATGGATGCTCGTTAATATTGCTGCCTTCTGCAGAGATGACTTTGCTTCTTCCCAGTGCGAGTACACTGTAGGACCATGTGATTAAGTTGCTACCATTTGAAAGTTTGGTCTCCGGAGATGTGTAGTGGGGCATGTGCCTCCCAAGCTCAGAGCAGCCTCTGACCTGGCTGTGCATGTTCTCGCTCATTCCACTTGTGTGGAGGTATTGCCCACAGGCCAAGAGGTGCTGCTTTGCTTCTTAAATGGCACCCTCATTCTCAGCTGTCACTGACTTCAAGATGCCTCTTCTACCTCTTCCGGGAATCACAGGCCAGGGGATCTGGCTGGGAGCAGGGTGGGCAGTGTTGAAAGGGGGAGGGCAGGTTCTCCCTGAGGTCATATGTTGTAAACAACACAGGAGCAGAACACAGGCCTGTCCTCACTCTCCATCATAGCTTTGCACCAGGAAGACCCATTTTGGCACAGTCACACACAGCTGTGCTCATGCCAACCTTTCCAGGCTGCTAGGAACCATTCGAGTACGCTGTTCTCATTTAGAGCAGATTCAAGCACATCATGGCAGTGGGACAGAGCATGGTCACAACCAAGGGCTGGAGCCTGGTAGAAATTGGGGTGCAAGATGCTGTGGACTGGCTCAGCTTGTCTTGGGCTCTTAAATTCCGCCAGTATAAGCATGTGGACTGAGAGGCAGTTTTGTTCCTTCCTACGTCATGGCCCTTAGGGAGTGGGGCCTTAGCTCTTCCTCGGTAGAAAACAGGTCGGGGGAAGATGGACTGTGGTGGAAACCAGCCCCAAGATGCTAGTACAGTGGGGAGATGGCCATTGTCACCTCTGAGGTCCTGCCTGTTAGGTCTGGACACAATCATTGGAATTCCTTGGAGTATGGTTCAATGCACACATCTTGTCATGAAAGCTACTGGACTTCATTCCTTTGTATCCAACTGCATCCAGGCCTGAGACTGCTGACCCTTGACACCAGGAGCCATTTATTTAGTGCAGAGTGCCCATTTGTATCTTGAGCGAAGAAGCTAGGCCTGGGGGGTGGGGTGGGGGGAAGGGATGGGAGCCAATACTGAGTGCCTGCAGCATCTACTATGTCTTCACTATTCAGAACCTGTAACTAAAGTATTTAAAGAAACTGATTTTAAATGCAAATTAAAGGGCAAATGTTCTCAAACAGGGTTCCTGCTTCTGTGTTTCTTCTGGTTACTGAGGTGGTACAAGTCTCCGGGACTGTGATTGTCATTGGCACTGAAAGCCACATAATGTCCTGTAGACTACCCTGTGGTATCTGACTTCTGAAATAAGTTAACACTACTAACTTGACAGAAGTCCAGGGAAGTGCCCTGGCTTCCTTCCACTGCACCCCTTGACCTGGCAGGCCATGTGCTTGACTAGAAATTGGTTCCCTCCTTTGTGAAGCCCCTTCAAACATTAACATATTTGCATTAACATATTTGAGGACTTGCATTATTTTGGGGATGGACTGGGGAGAGGTAGGGCGACTCTTTCATACAATTTTGGACTTTATTGCCACGTGTGTACCAAGATGCTCAAGGTCAGTAAGAACAAATGAGGGTGGATCACCTCTGGGAGCAGTGACCTGTGAGGGTAAGTGGACAGGGTTGGGAGCTAACCTAGAACGACTACAGGTGACAGGCATTAATGCTGGTGTCCAGGCTTAATCACAGCCTGGTCTTTCACACTCCCTGCCTGCTGAACTTGCTTGAAGTGATGCCATCTATGTGAAGGTGTCACAAGCATGAAGTGGCTCTCAGAGGGTAGAACTAGAGTTGGTAGAAAAATTCTAGTTCAATGAAGGGAAGAATTTTAGAATTATGTATCAGGTCTGGGGCATGGTGCTAGCAGCCCTGATTTCTCTAGTAGACTACAGAGGGGGTATCCGTATTATATCTTACACAGAGGAGGTATACTGTGGGACCACAGTGTTCACAACTCGGGGCCTAGCAAAGTGCCAGATGTGCAGTGTTTATTGCATGCATGGGGCCCAGAAGTTCCAGAAGCAACTCGCACTTCATTCAACAGTGATTGGAAGTGGTCTGGCCTGACTTAGGAAGTGTAGCAAAAGGAATGCAGATTTGAATAGGCTCCACCAGCTCTGAGCAGGTCCCAATAGTAACCTCTTTGAACAGGAGCCACCACCTGTCGCAAGGGGTCACTGTGAGGATTAAACGTGTTCCTCTGAGGCACCATGACCCTCTTCTAAGACTTCGCTTCCTGTTTTATTTCCCACAGAGCCCAGTGCCCTCTACATGCCAGCACTTCCCTTGGGCTCAAAGCTGCTCTGCAGGGCACAGGCTGGCATGCTGTTCACCACCAGCCCTGCTGCAGACTCCAAGCTCACTCCTATCATGGAGCTTCCCTGGGGTTGCCTTCCAATCTCACTGTTTGGGCAGGGCCGCTCTCATTCCATTAATGAGGCAAAGACACCATAGGCAACAGCAGGCTTTATTGGGGCGGGGAGCGGGGGGGGGTGGTGTGGGCAAGCCCCAGGGAAAGCCAGGACCATACACAGGCTGCACTTCCGCATGTCCTCTCTGTCCAGAGTCACCCTAGGGACCCCAGGAGTGTCATGGTCTCCCCATAACACAGGCCCCCTAGCCCCAGTTAGAGTTGGTCCTTCACAGCCAGACTGGAGGACAGTGTCAGAGGCGCCACCTGGTGGTGGTAGAGACACACCAGAAGGAAGGAGTTGGGAGCAGAGCTAGTGGAAGTTACTGTATTAGGTGCCACACCCCAATGACAGGGTGAGTCCTGAGAGGAAGAGGCCCCCAGTCTTGGGACTGTCTTTGGGGGTAACTACTTACCCCAGCTCTTCAGAGACCAGAAACATCTTGCTTCTGGCTAAAAGCTTGGGCAATCATTCCATGTGTTTTGTGGTTCTCATTTCAAAAAGGGATGAAGTCACAGTGGGCAGTGAATTGAGTGGACCCTCAAGACTAAAATGCAAAATGGTAAACAGGACTAGTGTCCAAGAAGGGAATCCTAACAGGTACAACTTATTTCAGCAGGCTGGAGGCAGAATTGACACCTCAGACCCGTGGGGCAGGTTCCCCTTTCTCTCCACACCAGTGGGCTAGCTGGAGAAGGGAGCTCTTTATTCTGTTTTCAGAATTGCTCGACACGACAGAGCTGTGCATCCCTCCCTCTCCCCACTCCTCCTTATCCTTATTGTCCTCCCCTCCCTTCCTTTTGCTCTCCAAAGTCTGGAATCACAAGATAAAGAGCATGGTCAGGAAGGTGCGGCGGGGTCATCCTGTCCCCCACTTCACCCCATGCCCATTACAGACTTCTTCTCTGCTTCCCAGCCTCCCCACCCTCTGCAGAAGTAGCCTGGTGGAAGAGGCCCACTAGTTGCATGGCTAAGATGACCAGCCAGGACAGCCCTGGTTTGGGTCCACTGAGCCAGTGAACCAGTATCCTGAGATGAGTGTCCAGAGATGTCCCAAGTTGGGTACATGGCAGATGGTGAGTCACAAAACCTCTTGGGCAGCTCAGCAGGTGGTCAGTAGTTCAGAGCTAATGTGGTGGAAGGCACCCTTTAACGTGGTAGGTCTGTGTTCGAGGTACAAGGTGTGTGCCCAACAGGTATCTGTTGACTGATGGGTGGAGGACGGATGGGTGAAGGGGTCCAAGCTGCCTAGCAAGGTGAGATCCCCCTGTCCCTCCCCCTCAGGAGTGACTAAAAAGGATTTCTCCAAGAGCTGGCCAGGGCCACTCCCTAGGCCCTTCCGGGGTAGTGGCGATGGTTACTTCTGAGGTTACTTCTAGGGGCTGAGCAGGAAAGGCAGCTGGCCTGCGTTCTTTGCCTGAGGGCCACTGATTAGAGGGGCCCACTCGGGGTGAAGGCAAAGAGAAGAGAGGCGATCCAGACCAGTCCAGCTGCTTCCATCGCCTGCTCCACCCCCTCTTACCCCACCAGTTTGCTCCACTGGATAGTACTGAAAAAGGGGTGGGACTTGAGTTTGTTGACACCACCTCCTCCGGCGCCCAGGCGCCGAGTGGGATCAAACTGCAGCAGCTGCGGAGAAAGGCCCGGGTCAGCACTCAGCAGGCCTTCCCAGCCCCACCCACTGCTGAGGCATGGGCTGACCTCCAGGGACTCCAGTCACCATGGACCCAGGGGCTCAGTCCCTGCCAGCCCAGCCCACAGGACCCCCAGTCCCCCTGGGGGGACTTTGGTTGTGTTTGGCCACCAACATACAGAAATCTGTCATCCCTACTACCCTCCTGCACCCACATCAGACATCCAGTACGCAGCACAGCTTGCTCACACACAGGGTTCTACCCTCCCAGCACCCGCCCTCAGGCCAAGCTGCCTCCTCTGGGCTGGCTGTACCTCACCTCCGTCAGCAGGGAGGCTGCTGGGCAACTGAGCCACTCGGGCAGCTGGAGCTGGGTGTGGGGCTGGATTCCTGAGGGATGGCTCTGGGACAGTGCCTAGGAAGACATAGTGAAGAGCCTCTGAGGAGACAACCCCAGGAAAGTCCGTACACTCCAGTGGCAGCCAGGACTTTATTTACCCCCCAGTGCCACATCCCATGGGAATGATGATGATGATGATGTTGATCGTGGCCTTTTGCTTTGGATCTACTGTATGCCAGGCTGTGGATGATGCCTGACATCCATTATCCATAATTCCCACAACAACCCCCAAAGCAAGTACGAGTATCCCCATTTTAAAGACAATAAGTAAGCCCAGAGAGGTAAAGGACTTGTGCTGAGTTCAGGGTTTGAACCCAGGTCCTTCTGGCTCTAAGCTTCCTCGAAGCATCAATCTTGGGTTGCAATCAGGGCAAGCACTCTATCAAGAACAGCAATGGAACTTGTCTCCTTATAGAAAAAACTCCCCTGGCTACTCAGGGCCAAGGCAGGGTGGAGACAAGGGAAGAAGGCAGAACCTCCCCATGCTCCAGAAGGGGGCAGCTGTGGAGAGCAGAGAGGTCTGTCTGGAGGTCAGGAAGAGCTGCAAGAAGCAACCAGGAGGCAGGCCAGGAGCCCTGGGCTAGACAGGTGGCGGGAGACCAAGGGGGGAGAACCACTCTATGGCGAGATTTGCATCCAGGGCTCTCAGAGGCGCGGGCTATGGGACGGAAGCCAGAGGGAGCCAGGATGCACTGGTTGTATCTGGGCTGCAGGTCACACTGCATCCACTCCTGTCATTTCTTGCTCAGATGCAGTTTGGCCTCTCCCATTCTGCCTGACCTGACCAGTCCCAGGTGCGGTGCTGAGCTAAAGGAGGAGGCTCAGAGGCTGCCATCCTGAACACAGGTGTTTGCAGGGCGAACTTTGAGCTCTTGGACAGAGCAGCTGCTGGCCTGAATGAAGGACGCCCTCTCCTGTCCTCCAACCAAAGTCTGGGGGTTACAGCTCAGGAAGGTGTGGATGGGGAGAGGAAGCTTGGGGGATGAGTCAGTGGCCTTCCAGGAAAGAAGGGCTGTGCCAAGCCCCACCCTCCCTCCAGACGTAGGCCAGAGTTTTCTCTTCCAGAAACCTTCCTTGACCATCCCAACTCAACTCTCATTCATATAAGTTGACAGGCTCTAGCTATAGTCACTAGTGTGGTGGGGGTGCTAAGTGTGTCCATGGCCTGGGTGGGAGTGGCTTCCTGCATCTCTCATGGCCTGAGCGGGCAGCTGGGGGGAACAGCTATGCTAGCAAGACACCCGGCCCAATGGCCAGGTCTTGGAGACCAGGCAGCCCCAGCCACAACACTGGCTGGTTGGACCAAGCCCAGCCCATTCTGCACTCAGTGACACCCACCAGGGCTCCAGACCCTGCCCGGCTACTCACCGTGCCAGTCAGCAGTTCATACAGTAGAGACCCAAAGCTCCACCAGTCACAGGCATCCGTCAGCTCAGAAATCCCACCCACCTCTGTGGGAACAAGAACACACATGTCCCAGACTCACCCAAGAGGGCAGGTCTCCACCCTACTCATCCCACCCAGACGTGGCACATTCCTTCGGCCCCCAGCTTAGCCCACACCAAGGCACCCAAGATCTAGAGGCCCCCGGCACCCCCCTTCTTGCCTGGGGCGCTGTAGAGGTTGTCCAGGGCCTCCCTGCAGAACTGGGGCTCTACCTCAGACCACTGGCCGAAGTACGTGAGCCGGACATGACCTTCCATCCAGTGTGTGCAGTGAAGAATAAGGGCGACAAAAATTGTGGTCATTGTTGAGCAGCTGGCATGGGGGAGGGTACTCCAGGGCTCCCGCCAGCAGTCACAGGGCAGGAGCCAGTGACCACACCGGGCAGAGCCTCCCTAGGGGCACGGCCCCCTGAGGCCCAGAGATGACCAGGTGTTCCTAGCAGCTGCTGCCCTGGACTCGTGGGGGAAAGGGGCTTGCTTCCCAGGCTCAACCTTGCCAACCAGACTCGGCAGAGGCCAGCATGAAAAGGCTGGGGGGAGGCATGGCAAGAAGCAGATAGCCCCTGCGTTCCCTTTGACTTTGGGGAGCTCTCGTTCTCTGTCTTCAGGGGCCCCCACCTCAGGGAGGGGGGAGGGGGAGGGTGGCCTACTCCCCTCCCTGCTGGCCTGGGGCACCTACCTGCCTGATCCAGGAGCAGGTTCCGGGGATTGAGGTCCCGGCACAGCACCCCCTGCTCATGCAGCGCCTCCAGTGCCACCAGCGTCTCTGCCGCCCACTGCTTCACCTGCTCTTCTCTCACGCTCCAGGCTCCTCCAGCAGACCCCAGGCTGGCCCCATCCCCTGAGGGGCGGCTCTGACCTCTGCCTCCGCCACAGCCCCCCAGCACCTGGCCAGCCCCCTCACGAACCCAAGGAAGCCCCCAAGAGGGCCCCATGTCCGGGCTCTGGCCAGGTGCCCACCTGGCTTGGAGGTGTAGGTGGCTACTTGGGGCCTTTGGAAGGTCCGAGGAGCACGCGGTGCTGGTCCTGGCTGAGGGTTCACCTTCAGCCTCTCTCTGGGGTCTGATGGATGGGGCATCCCTGGCTGGGGGAAGGCTCTGAGAAGTCCGTGGAGGCTCCGGGGTGATTCTGTCCTGCAGGTGGGTGTGGCCCAGGGGAAACAGTGCTGGGGTCCGGAGGCTGAGGGGGCAGTTGAGCTGAGCCTTCATCCTCTCCAGGCTGGAGCCAGATCTGAGCCCAGACTGTTGGGGGCACGCCTGGGAGAGCACGTGGGACCACAGAGTGCCTCCTGGGCCATGCAGAGGGAGCGGCGAGCATGGGGACAGGGGAGAAGAAGAGCATGGACGCCAGGTCCCTGTCCCACTCCTGCCTCCCCTCTCTGTGGCATCGACCCTCTGCTCCCTCCTTCCCTCAGCCTAGAAGGCTCTCTCCCTCCTCTCGACTCATCTGGAGGACCCCTGTGCCACAACCGGGCATAAAATTGGTGCTTAACCCCTAAGCAGATGTAAATCATTGTTACTGTCCTTGTTTTGGGTGGTAGGTTCACTGGTGTTCAACATGTTACAATTTTTTTTTCTTTTTTGGGGAGAATAGTATAATAAAATTAAAGCGAAATAAAATAAAAGAAGGCCAGGCATGGAGCTGTGATGACTACAGGTCATGACCCAAGGACATGTACCTCATTAAAAAAATCACCTCTAATAGGTGATCAATAAATAGCTGCCACGTGGCCCAGTTCCTGTCCTTACAGCTTCAGTCACCCCCAGACCATGTGGCCATTCTTATGGATGGGCACAGACTAGAAAAATGAAGACAGCCAAGATTGGAGGAAATGGTGACAAAGGGGACATCTGTGTAAATGTTCTCTTGTCCGCCTAGGATGTGAACATCTTCCCCAGGACGTGCCCTGCCTCCTTGGCACCACAGAGGCCCACGAGAGCCTGATCCTGCCATGCCCCTCCAGAAAGCCTGGGTCCCCTACTCTGTGCTGCACATCTGGGGCAAGTCACCCCCCTCCTCAGGGCTTGGCATTTTAAGGGGATGAAAGAGGACAACACCCCAAAGGCCTGAGGAGCTGACAGGGCCCTCAGGCCCCCTCACCTTGCACATGCTCCAGGTGCAGGAAGATGGAGTCCTCACTCACAAAGTACCGCAGCAGCTTGGTCATGTAGGGGACACCATGTGGGATGATGGTTAGCCGCTCCCGGCTTGCCACATGGCACCTGGACAGGCTCTGGGGAGGGGACGGGGCAGGCAGATCAGCTGGGGACAGTCCAGAGGCTGCTCTGCTGGGGGATGTCCTGGCCCCAGCTTCAGGGGAAACCGGATGAGGGATGGGAGCCACCTTGAGGAGCAACTGCCTCCCCAGTTCCTGACCTGGCCCTCACCCTATTTCCACCGTGGCATCCAGGTCCTCCACCCTCCAGGCCAAAGATGAGGCAGGATGTGTGTGTGTGTCTGGCTGGGAGGCGGGGGGCATGCTCAGGGGCAGAACAAGCAGCTTTTGGATTTGGAAGGAGCAGGGGCTTGAGATACACGTTCTGGGTACAGGGTTCTCCAGAGGGTGAGCTTCCCAAGAGCTCTGAGAAAGTCCCAAGGGGAATGCAGAGTGACATGGGACTGGGTGGCACCTGCCTTCACCACGAAGGTCCCTCCAGTCGCTGGATCCTGGACCAGCTGCACCTGCCAAGGTCCAAGAGGCAACAGTAAAGGCACATGTTAGTTCCCGGGGCCCCATGGTCCCAGCCCCAGGCCCCCTGGGTCCTCCACTGAGGCTGACTCATTTCAAGGGTAGGGCAGGGAGGGCAGGCTTTGGTGGTACCAAGTATGTCTCCCGACCCCAAGTTGACATTGATCCTGTCCTGCTCATCTACCCTTGTTAGACCTGCAGATCTTAGCTCAGGTGCCACCACTGTCAGGAAGCCTTCCCAACCCTCAGGTTGAGCTGGGGCCCCTAATCTGTCTCCAGTACTCTCTGGGCTCGCCCCTAGGGGAGCGCTATCACACTGCATCTAATTTCCTGTCTCCCCAATGGACTGTGAGCTCCGTGAGGACAGGGACCACACTATCCGGTTCTGTATTCCCAGAGCCCTGCACAGCATGGGGATGTTGTAGGGGCTCCACGCATGCGTGGTGAGTGGTCCATCTTGCAGGCTCTGAAGGTGTCATGGCTGGAAGGGACCTCAGTCAACCCCTTCTGATCTCTTATTTTACAGGTGAACAAGCTGAGGCTCTGAGAGTGTGGCCCCAGTTCACCCATGTGCTGAGCTGGGAGCACGCAGTGTTCACCTGCTCCTTCAGGTCTCTTGCTCTGCCCGCCCCACCCCTTTTAAACAGTCTCTCTCTCTCTGGAGGCTGTCTTTGGAGAGCAGCCTGCTCCTACCCTTGTTGGTTTGGGGTAGAGGCAGGGGTCAGGGCCTTGAGCTGGGCCCTGACTCATCTCCATGGTGGGCAGGGGTGGACCCCAGCCCTAGGAGAGGGTACGCTGGCACACTGGGGCAGAAAGGCGGAAGATTCAGCCCAGATGAGCAGCAGGCGGGGGCAAGACCGGCACCCTGGTGGTGTGACTCCTTGGCCCTGCAGACACTCCCCATGATGGCGTGTGGGAGGACAGTGATGAAGATGCAGCCTGGGATCAGGGGGGGACAGGGGCACTGGGTTTAGCTCTTAGGTGAGTGAATTGATTTTCTCATCTATCAAACAGGAATCAGAAATGCCCAGCTTCCCTCATCCCTGGTTGGTTGAGGCCATAAATGGGAAGGCCCTCTGTGAACGTAAAGACCATCTTAAGAATGCCAGTTATCACATTTGCCAAGTCGCATCACCTCTCTGAACTTTGTTCTTCTTAATGGCAAAATGGGGTCGCGGCAGTACCTCCTTCAGAAGGTCACTAGGAGGATTCTAGTAAAGCAGACGACTCGACAGCAGCAGCAGCCGGTGCCCACCACACAGCACACCCTCAGTAATCTGTACTGACGATTATGATCGTAGGGGAACCCACACCGGCTACAGAGCCTTTACTCTGTGCTAAGCGCTTTACTTAGATTATTTAATTTTACTCCCACAGACCTACCAGGTGAGTGTTACTAGTGACCCATTTTATTGATGAAGAAATTGAGGTTCAGAGAGGTTATGTTGCCTACAAGCCCACTGCTAAAAAGGGGTAGAGACAGGATTTGAATCCAGGCAGGCTGATCCCAGAGCCCTGGAGACCTAACTGCAACTAGGGCCACAACCAGGTGACCTTGGTATGTGCCCTCCCCTCTGGGCCTCAGTTTTCTCATCATCAGAGAAATGAAGGTGAGGGAGTCGAGGAGCGCCAGGGCCCTTTCCGCAGCAGGAGGGAGGCGGCCCTTCTGACCACCAGAGGTCTCTCCTCCAACAGCCGGAGCCCGGCTCCAGCTCCTTCACTAAATTTGTGCAATGTTTGAAAAAGAAAGGAAGAAAACTCTGGAGTCATTTAGGAGAACAGAGTTTCCCACAAGTACTGACAGCCCAGATAATTCCCCACGTCCCTGGCCAAGTGGGATTCCCTGCCACCTTGTCCTGGGCAAGGTCCTCCCATTTACAGAGTCCAAAAAGCCAGCAGTGATGGTGGGGGAAGCCAGAAATAAAACTTGATCAGTATACTGAAAAACGTGTGTTAAAATATATATGTACATATATATATATATATACACACACACATATTTAAACCTACCTACCTAGGAAGAATTAAACCAAAACATTAACAGTAATTGTCTTGGAGTTAGGTAGGATGGTGGGGAATTTTTGTTTTTCCTGTTTCATTACATCTCAAAAGGGTTGCAGAGGGAGCATTTTCCCGTTACATCAAGCAAACAAAAAAATCCCCTTCCTCTTTTGCTCAATTCTATGACGGACAGAGCCCCAGCTCATCACTTGACCTCTATGAACCTCAGTTTCATTCTTGGTAAGACAATTATTAAAATGCAGCACTGTCCGATAGAGCATGCTGCCGTGATGGAAATATTATACATCTGCAGTGTCCAATAGAAGCCAAGAGCCATGGGTGGCTATGGAGCCCTTGCAATGTGCTGGTGCAAGTGAGAAACGGAATACTTGATTTCAATGAATTTTAATTTAAATAGTCTTATGTGGCTAGCGACCACTCTAGCACACTGCATGGTATAACGCCTTTTTCCCCTGGGCGACTGAGAGGGTTTAATGCAACTGCTTTGTGACCTATGATCGTCAGGTGAGTGTGGCTGTTGGGAAGGTGGACGGGTTCTGGGGACCTGCTCTCATCTTTTTAGAAAAGGTGAGTTCTTAGGACGTGGGGACAATTAAAGTTTTGGTGAAACACATTAACCCTTTATTTAAAAATGCCCACAGTATCAGAATCCCAGGAGGAAACTCTCATGGAGCAAACAAGTCCAAAAGTTTCAAACAGGGTCTCAAACTCCAAGGCCCCCAGGGGCCGGGCACATGAGCCAAGTGGGCGGGGCAGGAACAGGCACCCACTGGAGGGCTGGTGCCCTTAAAGCAGCAGCCCCTCCTCCACTCCCTGCTGCCATGCGGGAATGTGAGCCAGCATTTCCAGATCTTCCCATTTTCAGGAGAAGCAGGAAATCTGGACTTCTATATGAAAGCTGCCAATTTTTAAATGTTGGTAACTAATAAGAATGAAAAAAAGACACCCCGGTGTTTGAGCCAAAAAACAAGACATGACTTGGATGGCTTTTTTCTTCCCCATCCCTGACTCAGAGCCTGGCTCCTGGACAAGGCTCAGCAAATGCGCAGTGATGTCTCCCAGGACCCCCACGCTCCCTGAGAGCAAATCCCCGGGGTATTCTGGCCAGCTGCTTACCTAGTTCCCGAGCCCCCCAGATCGCTGTTCCCTGCTACCCCCTAGCCCTGCCAGTACCTCTTCAGCCCCTAGAGACCCCCTCCCTGGCCCAGTTAACCCTAACAACTGGGCATCTCTGAGGGCACTCAAGGATTCCTGAGTGAGCCCTTTGCTTCTCTGCTCTGCGGGCTGCTGCTGGCCGGCAGGGCCCTCCCGCCCGGATCTGCCTGGGCAGGGCTGTGGAATGGAACTCTGCGACCACACAGCCAGGCCTGGCTGCAGGGACTGGGGCCCATCGGCCTTAACACTTCTCCTAATTTGGGGAAGCTGGTGCTCCTGGCTTGGGAATGATACAGGAAAAGGAAGCAGGATCTCAGGAGGGAGGTGGAGTAGGTAAGTTGAATGCCCAAGAAAGGGTGAAACAGAAAAGAACGGCCAGCTCCAGATAGAATGGTTGAACTTAGCCTAAATTTGTGGTTTCCATATGCACAGGCCTCAGAACACTGGATTCTGACATGAAAATGCTTTGCATATGCGTGTCCTGGGGTTAACATAAATTCGGGGAATTCTGTCATAGACCTCCCTCTTGGAAACTCACAGTGTACATTTGCATCCTAAAAGCTCTGAAAACTCCTATAATTACAAAAACAAAGTAAAGTAACTTTAACTCACTGTTTCTCAGACTTATTTGACCTGGAACCCCTCTCTCCATAACAGGTATGGTTCAGTGGGATCCCACACAGGTAAATGGTGGTGGCAGTCTCCTACCCAGCCTGTCCCTGGGAGCGGCTGTGCTTGGTTGAGCCACATGGACCAGTGCAGTGGGAAGGACCTCGCAGATGGAAGCTGGCTGGGCCTTGGCTGACAGCCTGGGGCCTGTTCCAGGGACCCGGGAGAAGCAGCTGGAGCAAAGCTGGGGGACGGGAAGCCTACAGCCTCCTGACTCGCTCTTGTCACCAGCATTTAGAGCCATCAAACATGTATGAAATGTTTTAGCGTGTGCCAGGCCTTTCCCAAAAATGATTTCATTTTAGTTCCCACATCACCCCATGGGGGGGAGAATTCTTACCCCACTTACAGATGAGGAAACCAATGCTCGGAGAGGTGAAGGGATTTGCCCGTGGCCACGCTGTGCATTGCCCGGACAGCACTTCATTCTCCGGCGTGTGAGGAAGCACACTGTGGTGTTTTCTCTGTGGGCTCCCAGGCACATCAAATCCCCTGATGAGTGTTTAAATCACAGATTCCTGGGCTCAACCCTAGAAATTCTGACTCAACAGGCCTGGGGTGGAGCTCGGGCATCTGTGTTTTTAGGAAGCTCCCCAGGTGATTCTAATAAACAGCCAGTTTGGGAAAGAACAGCTTTAGGGAGTACTCAGGTCTCCCTCGTTGGGGCAGAGGGCAATCGAATGTTGGCTCAGATCCCAATTGACCCAACCGTTTGTCCTTCTGATTCTTCCACTCTAAAGAGTGTCCCAGGTACGAATTGGAATGTCAGCTCCTATCTTCCTGTCTGCCTTGAGTTGAGGGAAGGGGTTCCAGAGGGGGTCCGGATGAGGCTGGGGGTGCTAGGGGAGGAGGGGCAGAGTTGCCACCAGCCAGCTTGGACCCTCTGCTGGACAGGTTTCTGGAGATGAGCACATTCCTGCCACAGGAACTTCTTGGCTGTGCTTGGTGGGGAGACTCTTGGCCGCAGCCCTGGGGTGCAGAGTGAGTGCAGGGTGGTGGCCTGTGGGAAGCAGGAAGCGGGAGTGAGTGGGCAGTAGGTGCTGGCAGGGGGCCCTAGGCACAGCTTCTCCTGTGGCTTCCGTCTTGAATCTCTGAGGGGGCGGTTTTCTGTGTCTGAGCTGGAGGGTTGTGGTGAGGGGTATCTGCCTTTTCGGGGACCTGACAGTGTGTGCTGGGATGGGGGAGGGGTGGGAAACCACTGGACACAGCTGCTCTCCTCCTCTTGGGTCCTCTGAGCCCTTTCCAGCCCCCACTGGAGGACTGGGGGGTAGCGCTCTCCCCACCCATTACCCCTAACGGCACACACCAGCTCCTCCCACACCCACAGGTGTCTGCTCACTCACCTTGCCGATGACCCCGACCACCCTGCAGCCCCTCAGCTGCTCCAGGGCAGAACTCAGTGTGCGGATGGGCCGGAGCCTCAGGCTGCTGAAACCCTGTGGAGGTGGAGACAGGCCATGTAGCCTCAGGGCCCAGGCCTCCTCAGCCACTGCCTTCTTACCAGGCAGTGGGCAGCGCCTCCGGCTGCAGGAGAGCAGTGGCCACAGCAGGCAGGACTAGGGTACAGGCAGACCCCACCTCACGGGGACAGGCTGAGTGGAGAAGCTGGCCCTGACCAGCAGGGGGCCCACGCTGGTCCAGGGTGGCCACACTGCCTTCTTCACTCGGCCCCCACCCAGTCCTCTTTCCAGGCCTAGGGAGTTCTCAGAGCTTTCGAACCCGTCCTGTCCCTCGAAAGCCCCATCCACAGGAGGCAGATGCCCCCAGGGGTGGGGAAGTAACCTGGGAACAGGTGGGTCTCAGGGAACACACCCCGAAGACCAAGGCATGTGCCCCAGCCACGTACTTTGGGGAAAGGCAACTTACAAGATGCAGCGAGCCTAGGAGTATGTGTGCGTGTCTGTGGGTGTGAGAGGTGTGCGTGCATTTTAAACCCTCTCTGACTGCCCACTGGTTAGGAAAAGCCATACGGGGAAAGCACTTGTGCACATTTGTGTGTGCGTGCATTCACACGTGTATGCACACGTGGGCATTCATGCTGCAGATACTCACTGTGGCCCATTCAAACACAAACAGATCTGGGAGACTGTGGACACACGTGAGCATGTGTACAAGCTGTGTGTAAGGGTGGGGGGGGTGTGTGTGTACTCTGTGAGGGCGCGAGACTGGACTAGAGATGATTCACTCAACGTGTCTGAAAGTGAATGAACGAAGGAGGGTGTGGGAGAGAGAGGAAGCCAGAAGGAGGACAGCAGGAGCTGGCGCTCTGGCCATGAGGGGGGCCTCAGCTCTCTCCCCTTAGAGCCCTCAGGCATTTGGGGAGGGGTCCCCTCACCGTGCCTGGGCTGGTTCCGCTGCCCAGCGTCCTCTGCAGGTGACAGTTGAAGATCTCCTCTGCCCGCCGCAGGTACTTGGTAATTTTCAGCTTTACGGCCTCACATCGCTCCTTGTTGGGGTCAACTGTGGGGGGAAAGAGGTCACCAAGACCCACCCCCCGTCTTGGAAGGTTGGGGTTCCTGCTCTCATTGGCCACCCTCTGTCCTCCACAGGAGACAGCGCCACTTTCTGAGGCTGGTCAGCAGATTCTGACCCCACATCTGTTCTTGAGCCCATCTTCTAGGTGGGAGACCAGCAGGGAAGGAGGAAAAAGGAAGATGGCAGGAGAGGTTGGGAACCGCCGACACCCCTCAGCCTACAGCACTTTACAGTTGGGCCCCACCACCTTGCTGGCTGCCATCACATGCTAGGAAGGGACAGAGTGGGGACTTCCATGTCCATTTTCAAAGGAGAAGACAGAAGCTCCCAGAGAGCACACCTTCTTCCATCTCTGAAGCCCAAGAAAAAGGCCAGAGTGGGGATCAGGATTGGGGACAAAGAAATTCACTGGACAGGCTTGAAGCCTAGGTGTTGAGGGGTCTCATCAGCAGGAAGGTAGGAAGGTGAATCAGGACCCACCTCCGGGCCACCACAGCCCTCAGGGGTCTCCAGCTGGCCTCAGGGCCAGCCTCTCCCCCAGCCTGGAAATGCCTCACTTTGCCCAGAACAGGCCTCCCCTGCCCCTCCAGGCCTTTGCTGTCTCTTCCTGGAGCACTACCCAGCCCTGGAGCTGGACAGCACACCTATCATTGTGTAGTAATCAGATCTGAGTTTTGACTTCTAGAAAATACCCTCTGCTGGCCCAGCCTGGCCTAAGTTTCCCTCTTCCCTCCCTCATTGCTCTTCCATCACCAACTCAACAGTCTTCCCCATTATAATGTAAGTCCCAGAGGGCAGGAGCCCAGCCTAGGCCCAGGGCACGGAAGCACCCAGCCCCCCCGCCCCAAGCCAACACCTTCATACCCTGCTTTGCCACTTGATAGCTATGGAACCTTAAGCAAGCTATTTAACTGCCCTAGGCCTCAGTTTACTCATCTGGAAAATAGGAATAAAAATAGTTCCTATATACTTGGAACTATGTGCAACAACATATATAGTAATTTCTATTACTGTGAGGCTCAAATGAGTGAACACAGGTAAAGACCTCACACCAGGGCCTAGCGTATAGGAACTGCTCAGTAAATGCTAGCTCTTATTATCGTTCTTCACAGAGTCCTGCAGGGCTCTATGCTGGCCCTGCACAGACGCGCCCAGCACAGATGCAGGGATGATGGGACTAGCCCCCCGCTGGCCCTTCCCCACAGGCCGCTGCCCAGCCCGGCCCTCACCATGCACGCCTCGCAGCAGGACATCCACGCCGTTCTGGTAGTGGTTGAAGGCTGCCTCGTAGTCCTCACTGACATCGCGCTCCAATGCCAGCCGGATCTGCGTGGCTGCATCCACCAGGTAGTCGCGCTTGGTCATGTCAGGTGCCCCCGGAGCCACCCGGTTGCAAATCTGCTCCAGGTATATGCGGGCCTGGGACCGCACTTGTGAGCAGGGCTCAGGCTCCAGGCCAGGGCCAGGTGGGCACTCGCAGGCCACCAGGCTCATGGCTGCTGTCCTGCGGCTGCAACCTGGAATGAACAGATGCACCAGGGAGGACCCAGCTGGGAACACCTCATCTGCACCCTGGTTTCCTCCACTGAATATTGGGAGACTAATACTCACCTCCAAGGGCTGGAGGGATCAGAGCTAATGTGGGTAATGTCCCTTCCCTGAGCCAGATCTTTCTTAAGTGGTGGTGGTAATAGAATAATAACACGCTTGGGGCTCTCCCTTTCAATTCAAATTCAGTTCAAGAAGTATTTCTGGAGCACCTACTCTTTGTTGGGCCCTGGAGAGAGCTGCTTTCACGGGGACTCCGTAGAACAAACCAGTGTACACAGTAAACATAAGGAGGCCACACACTCTGAGGCCAAGGCAGGGGCCTCGGCCTCAAAGGTCATTCCTCACACTGTTCCCTTCATCCTGCCTGTTCTGCCCTCCCTTCTCCTCCTGCGGGAATCTCATTTATCCTTCAGGGTTCAGCTCAGTGGCACCTCTGGGAACAGGATGGATTGCTCCTGCTTTATTTCGATTCCCTTGGTGCTGAGGTCAGTGTGGTCAGCGAGTGAGGACCCCCAGCAGAGCCTGGCAGAGAGCTGGGCACAAGGCCAGGCCTTAAAGCCTGTGGGCAAATGAAATGACTGAGAGGCAGATTCTGGTTGGAGTTAGAGGAAGAAGGGCAGGGCCAACCCAGCCCTAGGGAGGGGATGGCTCTGACTTGAGAAGGCCAGGAGGCCACGTGGCCTCCAAGGACCTGACAGCAGCTGGTCCCTGAACAGTGTGTGATACAAGCGGCCAAAGGGACAAGAGCAGCGGCTGCGGGAAAGGAAAGCGCTCAGAGGCCAGCAGAGCTGCCTCTGCCTTCATCGCAGCCTCGGCACCTCTGCTCTCTCAGGCCCCACTGGGAAGGGGCAGGGCCAGACTTCCAACCCAGGCCATTTCTGCCTCTGTGGAGAGAGCAAGGGGAGATGAGGAGTGGGGCGGGGAGGGAAACCACACACCCAAGCCAGCGGGGAGCCGGACCCTGGCCAGGAGCGGGAGAGAGGGAGGGAGGGAGGGAGGGAAGCCGCACCCTCCCAGCATGGCCCAGCCACCCCGGACCTGCAGCTTGGACAGCCTGTGTTGGGAGTGCCAAGGCCGATGGGCTGGGCGGCTCGAGTCAGGCCCCAGCTTCAGGGGCCACTGCGCCGGGCCGGGTCCTGCGGGGCAGAGCCGCACGGCCGCACCTGGACACAGACAGCCGCGCGTGCAGCCCGCGAGGCCCTGGGACGCAAGGTGCACCGCCCGCTGGGGTCGGGCCGAGGAAGGCGGGTGGGGGAGTGAGAAGAGGGGGCATCCTCCCCTGGGGGAGGGGAATGGGGGAGGAGCCGGGCAAACACTGTACCTGCCCGAGCCAGGAGCCCGGTCCGCGCGGCCAGACCTACCCCTGCCGCCACCGTCCCGTCACCCCGACGGGAAAGCGTGCATCGCGGACCGCTGCTTAGCGCCCTCCAGCCCGGTGCAGGGGTCTGGCCGGGTGCAGCGCGGCCATTGGCTGCTGATGAGCTCATCCTCTAGCCGTTAGAATAAACCACCAATCAGCGTCCAGCTCGGCTTCTGCCGGCCCTTAAAGCCGCAGCGTCAGCTGTGCGGGGGAGGGGGGGGCGGGGGGAAGGGTAGGGTGAGGGCGAAACGGGGGGCGAAGGCGGGGGCGAGGGCGAGGGCTGGTGGAAAGAGTGTTGCAGAGAGAGGAGGTCCGTAATTACCCAGGGATGCCGGAGAGACTGCTTCAGAAATCTAGACCGACTAAAAAAGCACACATGCCACTTCCAGGACTTTTCTCATTCGTTATTTCATTCATTTACTCACCTATTTAATAATTATGTGTTGAGAGACTACTATGCAAGGAGAGCTTGATGCCGAGATACAGAGAGAGAGTAGACAGTGTTTGCTCACGTCCTCACGGGGTTTGCAGTCTAGTGAGGGATACAGGGAGTAAAGAACTAAAGACTACAGTTGCTACTTCGTCCCCGTTGTGATGACAGTTGTGAGAGAGAAGCACTACAGGGGCTTGGAGACTTATAACAAAGGGAGAGACCTCGTCTAGGCGTCAGAAGGCTTTGGAGGAAGTGACATCCGAGCTGAGCACACAGACCTCCCTGCACCCAAGTGCTGCCTGGAGTCTTACTGTCCTTCCCTGGTGTTCTTGCTCTCCCGGAGACACCTTCTCATACCGCGCCCCTTTTCGGACTCCCACCCCTCCTCCCCATTCTCACTCTCAGCCAGAGACGTTGCTTCCTCCTTCCCATGAAAACATGGGAGCACAGACTTCTACCCTGCCTGCTGTCCATCACCTGCCAGGTCTGCACCCACATGCTGCCTCCACCTCTTGCCATAGATGACCTTTCTGTGCCCCCATTGAAGGCCAGCCTTCCACTTGGAATCAATCTTGCCTGGTCACCTACTCCAGGACACTGCTCCAGCAATCCTCCCCTCTCCTACATGGTTCATTTTTGCTCCCACTGGATCATTCCCATCTGATACAAATATAATGCTTATTCTCTCATCTTAAAAACAAAACAAAACAAAAAACACTTTTGTCCTCACTTCTCTATCTACCACCCTAGGTTTGCAGCAAAACTCCTCAAAAGAGGTGTCTATACCTGCTGTCTCCAGTTTCTCTTCTCCTACTCTTTCTTGAACCCACTCTGATGAGGCTTTCTTCCTCAACATTCCTCTGAAATTGCTCTTGGTCAGGCTACCGATGATCTCCTAGTTGCTAAACCCAATGGTTGTTTCTCAGTCCTCACCTTACTTAACCTCTCAGGAGCATCCGACCCAGGTGATCACAACCTGTTCTCTGTGCACTTTCTCCCCAGGCTCCCAAGACCCATACTGTCTTGATTGCCTCCTGTCTCGCTGCAGCCTCTTCTCCATCTCATTTAATGGCTCTTCCCCTCCTCACCAACTTCTGAATGTTAGAGTGTCTCAGGGCTCAGTCCTTGACATCTTCTTCCGTCTCTCTATCTTTGCTCTCTTGATGAACGATTGCACCTAATCTCACGTTAAATAGTATGTTTTCATACACTGACGATTCTGTATATCTATTTACAGATATCTTATATCTTCTGTATCTCTTAGCCTTCTCTACCAAACTTAAGTATTTAAGAGTCTAATAAAACATCTCAAATTCAACGAGCCTGGAACTAAACTCTTAAAACACAGCCTAGAGAATTATAGAAAACATTTGCAAATCAAATATCTGATAAGGGTCTAGTATTCAGAATATAGAAAGAAATTTTACAACTGAACAATAGAAAGACAAATAATATAATTTAAAAATGGGCAAAGATTTGAGTAGAAATTTCTCCAAAGAAGATATACAAATGGCCAATAAGCAGTTAAGAAGATGCTCAACATTTTAGGCCATTAGGGGAATGCAATTAAAACCACAATGAGATGCAAATTCACACCCACTAGGATGGCTAAAATAAAAAAGATAGACAATAACAAGTGTTGGCAAGGATCTGGAGAAATTGGAACCATCATACGTTGCTGGTCAGAATGTAAATGGTGCAGCTGCTTTGGCAAACAATTAGAAAGTTCCTCAAAAAGTTAAACATAGAGTCACCATATGATCCAACAATTCCCTCCTACTTGTATACTCAAGAGACCTGAACATATGTCCACATGAAAACGTATACATGCATGTTCACAGGAGCATTATTCATAATAACCAAAAAGTGGACAACCCACAAGTCCATCAATTGATGAATGGATGAATAAAATGTGATATATCCATACAATGGAATATTATCCAGCCATAAAATAGAATGAAGTGCTGATTTGTGCTACAACATGGATGAACCTTGAAAACATTATGCTGAGTGAAAGAAGCCAGACACAAAAGGCCACATATTGTATGATTCCATTTATAAAAATTTCCAGAATAGGCAAGTTCATAGAGACAGAAAGTAGATATCAGGGAGGGAGGAAACAGGAGTAGCTAATGTGTATGGGTTTCTTTTGGGGGGGTCAATACGTGTTCTAGAATTAGATGGTGTGATGGTTGTACAACTTGTAAATATACTAAGAACCACCAAATTCACATTTTAAAGGGGTGAATTTTATGATGTGTGAATTATATCTCAATTTAAAAATTATCATAATGAAAGTAAAAAGAAAAGAAACTGAGCTCTTGATCCTGCCCCACCTGAAACCTTCCTACCTAAAGCCTCTTCCAGCTCCATCCTTCCAATGGCTCAGGCCAAAAATTTTGGAGCTATCCTGGCTTCTCTTATTTTCTTACACCCCACATTTAATCTATTAGCGTATCATAATAGGTTTTCCTTCATAATATGTCCAGAATCTGAGCACTTCTCAACCCCTCCACTGGTATGCCTCTTGTAGGGGCATCTTCATCTCATACCTTATCTACTATTGGAGATGCCTCCTGGCTTCCTGTTTCTGCCCTTGCCACCCTAAAAGCAGTTCTCAACACTATCTCAGAGGGGTGCTTTTGAAATACCAGTCAGATTCTGTCCCTCTTCTCCTCAAAACTCTGCAAGGGGTCCCATCTTATTCCAAGAAATCTGAAAGTCCCTACTGTGACCGCCAAGGTCCTCATTGCAACCCTTTCCCACTGTTTCTCCAGCTTCATCTCCTACCAACCTCTCTTGCTCAATTCCAGCCAGTCGAGCTTCCTCACGGCTTCTGGAACATACCTGGCAGCTCCCTGCCCCTGCTTTGAGTCATTGCCCTGATGTCACTTTTTTGAGAGACCTACTCTGACTACACCCTCCCCACACCTCCATTCTCCCTTACCCAGCTTGCTTCTTTTCCATTGCACTCAACACCAATAGCATGCTATATAACTTACTTATTTATGTTTATATGTTTATTTTCTTTTCTCCCCTCAGTGTAAGATCCACGTGGGCAAGGACTTTTATCTGCTTTGTTCACTCATGTATCCCAAGTGCCTAGAACAGCATCTGGTACATAGAGAGTGTTGCTCAATAAATATTTGCTGAATTGAATGAATGAACTCTGAAAAACGAGAAGGAATTAACCAGAAAGTGTTTGGAGAGAGCAATGGAGGAGAGTGTTCTGGGAAGAGAAACAACATGTCTAAATGCCTTAACAAATTAAGGAAGAAAAATAACATTTGCACATCAAACAGATGGCATAAAATCATTTGATAAAATTTAACACTCATTCTTGATAAGGACAAACTCTTTACTTAAACTTTAAACAAACTCATGAACTTCTTAACTTGTAGAAGGATTATCTACCAGAAACTTAGAGCAAACGCCATCTGTAATGGTGGAGCATTAGAAGCATTCCCATGGTCCAGTTGTCCTTCTGGCATATGGTAGCATCACACTTCTCTACCCCTTTCGAAGTTAGGCTTGCCCACAGGACGTGATTTGAAATGCTAGTGGACGGAATGTGAGTCATTTCAGGGTGGAAACTTCAAAAGCCAGCGCATGCTCCCCCTTGCCCTTTCCTCCGTGACCATGGATGCTCATGTCCATGGAGGCACGGAGGCCCCATCAGCCTAGGGCTCTGAGAAATGACAAAAAGGAGCTCTTCCTGGTACCATGCCTTGTGTTGGACATGTGATGTGAGAAATAAATTTTTATTGTGTTGAGTCACTAGATTTGGGGATTGTTACTGCAGCATTTCTTGACCTGCCTTGAATGATACGCCCAGTGCAGTCAGAAATGAACCAATGCTTCTACTCTTCAACAATATCCTGGAAGTTACAATTAACACAGTAAGAAATTAAAAATAAACAAGAGGTTTAAAGATTGGAAAACAAGAGGCCAAACTGCCATTTGTGATGATATGATTATCCACTTGGAAAACCCGCAGCAACAACTGGTGAGTCCAGCAAAGCGGCTGCACACCAGATCAATATTTACAAATCGAGAGCTTTCCCATATATCAGCAATAACAATTGGAAAATGTAATAACAATTTTAAAATCCCATTCACCATAGTAACAAAAACTATGAAATACTTAGGAATAAACTTATTAGAAATATATAAGACCCTCATGGAGAAAAGAATAAAAGTTTATTGAAAGACACAAAAAAGACCCAAAAACATGGAGAGATGTGTTGTGTTCAATAAGGGGATGACTACCATTGTAAAGATGTTGCTTCTCCCCAAATTGATTTAAAACTTCAATGTAATCCCAATCAAAATACCAAAGGGCTCCTCATAGAACTTGACAGAATGCTTCTAAAATTCATATGTTTATTTATTCGCTTAACAAAACCTTGTGGAAGGCTACAAAGGGTCTGACCCTGTTCTAGGTACTGAGGATCTGGCAGTGAAGAAAACAAACCAAAAAAAGCCTTCACGGAGGTTTCATTCTAATGGAGAAAAACTAGTAATAAACAGACATATAGATACATAATATCTCATGTGATTTTACACAGTATGTATAAACGTGCAACAGTAGCCCGTTGAAAAAGAACAAATGGTGAGGGTTAGGAGCTTGTCTTATCAGATCAAAAGGCATATTAGAAAGCGGCAATTTTGAAAACAGGTGGCATTGGTACATAGAAATAGATGATGAGAACAGACTGGAGTTCAAAAACAACCTCGCACATCTAGGGGGATTTGACTTAGGATAAAGAAGGCATTTCAGATCAGTGGAGCAAGGACAAATTCTTCATGAGACGTGTTGGGACAGTTGACTTAACATATGGGAAGAAAGCATTGATCCCTACTTTGTACCATATGCAAAAATGAATTCAAATTTCAAATTTAAATTTATAAAAAGAGAACAACTTCAAATTTTTAGAAGAAAGTATCAAAGAACGTCAGCATGATCCTCAGGCAGAAAGTGTCTTTTAAATATTCCCCATGGGGAGGAATATGTAAATTAGTACATTTTGGAGGGTGATTTAACAGAACCATTTAAAGTGGAAATACACATAATCTATGACCTAACAATCCCACTTCCAGATATTTAATCTAGGAAAACACTTGCCCAGATACATAAGGATATTAATTGCAGCATTGCTTGCAATACCAAAAAATGAGAAAAAAATCCAAATTCAATATCTTATGGAAATATCTAATAAAATTGGTATGGTCATATATTGAATTATTATTATCATTCAGCATTTTCAAAGAATGAACTAGAACTAAATCTATGTGTGTGAATATGCAAGATCTCAAAAATATATTGTTGAGTAAAAAGTCAGTTCTGAAATGCCACCTACTGTATGATGCCATTTATATTTGTATTTTTAAAACACACACACAAAACAATACTATATATTATAGTGTATTCATCAGGATTCTCCAGAGAAATAGAACTAATACGATATATAGATAGATAAATAGATTTCTTTCTTTCTTCCTTTCTTTTTTTTTGCTGAGGAAGGTTCACCCTGAGCTAACATCTGTTGCCAATCTTCCTCTTTTTGCTTGAGGAAGATTCACCATGACCTGATGTCTGTGCCACCCTTCCTCTATTTTGTATGTGGAATGCCTCCACAGCATGGCCACCACCAAGTGGTGTAGGTCTGCGCCTGGGAACCGAACCCAGGCCCCCAAAGCAGAGCATTCTGTACTTAACCACTAGGCCACCAGGCTGGCCCAATAGATGTCTTATTATAAGAAATTGACTCACACAGTTATCGAGGCCAAGAAGTCCCACAGTTTGCCATGTGCCAGCTAGAGACCTAGAAAAGCCTGTGGCATAGAACCAGGCTGAATCTGAAAGGCTGAGAACCAAGAGAACTGGTTGTATAAGTTCCAGTCCAAATCTAAAGGCCTGAGAACCAGGAGAACCGATGGCGTCGTACATCTCAGGCCGAGGTCAGGAGAACATCAGTGTCCAGCTCAGTCAGGCAGAGAGAGCGAATTTTCCCTCCACCTTTTTGTTCGCTTCAGGCCCTCAATGGACTGGGTGATGCCCACCCACATCAGGCAGGACAATCTGCCTTACCCAGTCTACCAATTCACATGCTAATCTCATCTGGAAACACCCTCACAGACACATCCAGAAATAATGTTTAATCAAGTATCCGGGCACCCCAAGACCCAGCCAAGCTGACACATAAAGTCAACCATCACATATAGAAATAGCTAACATCTATTCATCACTTACCGTGAGCCTGGCACTATCCTAATCACTTAACGTGGAACATCTTATGTAAATCTTAAAACTACACTATTAGTTACTATTATTAATTCTTACTTTACAGATGATAAAACTGAGGCAGGGAGAGGTTAAGTAATCTGCTTAAGCTTACACGGTCAGGAAGTAGGAGCGCTAGGAATCAAACCTTAGCAGTTCAGCTCCAGAACCTGAGCTCTGGACCACTATGCTGATCACCTGAAGCTCCTAACAGTGGTGACATCCGGGGAAGGGTGGCCCAGACCTGGACTTGATGGAGGGACAGGTAGTGGTCAAACAAAGCTCTACAAAACCTGTGATGTTCTGTTTTTAAAGAGCAAAGTAAATTGGCAAATTACTTGTTAAAAGCTAATATTAAAATTAATCAAAATTATTAAAATTAACTTTAAATATATATATTAAATATATGTACATGAAATTATAGCATTGTTTTTCAGAATATAGTGATCAGTGCTACAAGGAAGTAGACAGTGCTCCATACAGCTCTGATGTGGACTAGACCCAGTTTGATGGGGGGGTGGAGGGCATGGAGGGGGGTGGTTTGGGAGACTCTCCTGAGGAAGTGCCTTTGAGCTGAGTGATGCAGGATGCATGTGTATTAGTCAGCAAGGTTGAGGGGTTGGGTGTGGGAGGCGGGGAAGGGATTTCCTGGCAGAGGAAGCAGCATGAGCAAAGGCCCTGAGGGGGCACCACAAATTCCAGGAACTAAGAAGACAAGACAAATGTGTTGGACCTTAGAGAAAGAGGGCGCATGGCATGAGATAAGGCTGGAGAGGTGGGCAGAGGTCAGACCTCATGGAATCTTCCAGGCTGAGGAAGGGACTGTGAGTTCAAGTCTAAGAACAACGCACACTGTTGAGTAAGATGAAAATTGGAAACGCTGATTGTCACCATGGAGATCCCTGGAGTCACCTTCACAAGGCTGTGTTATGCTAGCGAGTGGAAATGCCAAGAAAGAGTCCGAGAGTGTAGACAACTCTCAAAACGTGTAGATCCAAAGCACAAGAGAAAGATAGGGAGGCCCCTGGAGGGAGGATGTGCAACTGAGGGGTGGGTTTGATTTCTGCTGCTGTTGTAATTTTTATGACGGAAGAGACTTCTATGCAGAAAGACATTTCCACAGGGATGTTCATCATAGCATTGTTTATTATAATAACAACAAAAAAGAGAACCTAAATATTCAATGATGGGTCAATTCATTAAATTGTGGGACATCCAAATGCTGCAATGCAATTCAGTACTCAAAAAGTCATATTATGGAAGAATATCTAATGTCATGGGGAAACGTTTACAAGATATTAAGTTTAGAAAGCAAGTTATAAAATAACGAGTATATTATGATCTCGTTTTGGTATCAGAAATTAAGGGTACGTGACAGGATGTCTCCTCCACCTCTTCCTTTCTCCCTGTCTTCATGCCTTGCGGTGGTGGGAGTAGGGGGGTCTTTTGACGTAATGCAACATGATAAAAATTATGCCAAGGGAAGGGATCCACTTTATCAAAAGAGAGGTTTACTTGTCTTGTGGATGCTGCACGTGGGTCCAGGATGGAGCTGGGATGTTGGGAGGGGACAAAGGAATAAGAAGGAAGGGGCTTCTGGCCCCAGCCTAGGCCAACTTTATACCAAAGCTGGAAAAAAATGTATTGCTTGTGTTCTGACTTTTGGAAGAATTTCTGATCGATTATAAAAAAGATTTTTTGGAGGAAGAACTGAAGGAAGACGTAACCTCTCAACATCTGAAACAAGAGGCTGAGTTTCCTGCTGGCTTCAGCAAGGGACAGCTGTGCTTGCAAGGCACAGTCTGAGTGAGGCAGAGAGGTGATCTCACACAGGCTTTGGGGAAGCGCGGAGTTCAGGGACGGGTCAATTTTCAGAGGGTTTAAGAATTAGTTGACCTTTGACCCTGGAAGGCTGGAGCGAGGCTGGTGCTGACTGGTTATTTTCATAACTGATTGAGCACGCGATTTCATGAGCGTGGTTACTGAAACGAGTGGTCACCTAAACCAGGTTTATAACTGGTTCTAAGAGGTACTTGTTATTACGGCCACATAACAATGAGTCTTTTCCTAAGAGGCTGGGAATGTTATCTTCTCAGGGGGAAGGGGAGGGGATGGCAGGGAAGTCTACACACATCTACACATATTTAAAGATGAAAGGTCTCAGGGAAACAGCTCAGGAGACCCTTTGCGGCTGGAGCTAATCTTGATAGGCCAGGGCTGGTTTCTAAAGAAGGATCCCAAAGGCATCTAGAGTCTCCTGGGTTTGGACGTGGGGCTTGGTTGCCAGAGAAGAGTCCTAGCCCCTCCTCAGCCTGCCCAGGTCTGGTGAGAAGTGGTATTTCCAGTTGACCCGGGAGGACAGCTCGAGGATGCACCTCCAGGTTCTGACTGGGCCCTCCCTCCTGAGTGATGGCTTCCATGACCCCACAAGGCTGGCCCTGGGTCCACAAGAGAATGGGAGCCTGAGAGGCCTCAGTCTGCCTTGCCGTGGGGCAGCCATGGCCAGCTGTCAGCCCCCTGGCCAGCTGTCAGCCCCCTGGCCCTCCAGAGACTCTGGGGCTGAAATTCCTTGAGCACATTTTTCACCCTCTCAGTGCTTCCTTCCAGCTTGTCTCGCAAGTGAGAAGACTTCAGAAGGGGATTGTGGCGGAGACAGCTTTGAAAGGGATAAAGAGCTCAGGGAAGGAAGGATATCACCATTACAGTCTAAACCTCAGACCCCAGCTGGGAGCGTCAGGCGGTCACATGTCTGTAAACAACCAGCCCTGCGAGCCTGGGGCTGTGTGAGCCCAGGGGCTCCCCTTACCGTGTTGCCCACATGGTAACTCATGGGTGGCCCAGGCTGACTGCTGGGCGGCGGGGGGTGGGGAGGGGGGGTGGGGGGGGGGCCGTGGTGGGGGCAGGGGCCTTAGAGGAGAGAGAAGGAGAAAAGGAAGACAGAGCATGGGGTGGGGGTGGGGGGGCAGGGCAGGGGGTTCTCTCCTACTCTGTCTAAGGACAGGGGCTGATTCTCCTGCCTCGATGAGAGGTCAGTATGGCAGCAGGACCCTCTCCCTGTCACCCAGGTAACACCCTCTCACTGACAGAAACAGGGAGTAGGTCCAACTCTGGGAGGAAGACTTCAACCTCTTCCCTCCCTGACTGTCCTGCCTGGTGGTTTCCATGGTAACAGAGTCACCTCAGGGATTAGAAACACACCATCTTTTTGGCCTGGAGCCCATTGGTCTCTGAGGTGGGGCCCACAGATGGCTAGCAGGGGCCAGGCCCTTCTCTGCCTCAGTCACAGCCAATGTCGGGGGGAAGGGGGGTGCTCCAGGCTTCCCTCAGGAAAGGGAAGGGTCAGCCTTCACTAGGAAAACAGCTGCTGGGCTCTGGTGCTGACAGACAGCCATCTTTCCACACTGCGGCTCTGTCCTGTCTCCGCCCTGTCTGGAGCCTTGATTTCCCACCAGAGTTTGTGGAGGGGCCTATTCTGCTGACCCACGCCGACCCACCTCACAGATGTCTGGCCTGCCTCTCGGGCTTGGAGCAGACACGGTTCTTTTCCCCTCCTCCCCTGCTCTCCATCCTGAGGAGATGATGTGGTGAGGGGTAGAAAGCACAGGCCTTGGAGACAGATCTGGATTCAATTCTATCTCAGTCACTTACTGGTAAAATGTTAAATTCTGGCTCACTTAACTTTCATGGCTTTGGGGCCATGAGTCTGGGCCTCAGCTTCTTCATTTGTAAAATGAGAAGGTGGAAACGGATTATTTGTAAATTTTCTTTCAGCCTCGAATTCCAAGATCACGTCACTCTCCTGCTTAAAAATTTCAGTGTTTCCCACTGCTTAGCGAAGCCCTAACTCCCCAGGACGGTGTCCAGGGCCCAGCCTACCTTCCAGCCTTATCCATCACTCTTCTGCTTCACATGCCCTAAGCATCAGCCAAACTGAACACTTGAAAATCCCCGTGCAGCCATGGGTTTTCCACCTCTGGGTCTTTGTTAACTGGTTGCTCCACCTAGAATGCCTTCCCGGTCATCTCCCCACCCTCAATCTTGCCCGTTCCTCAAGTGACAGCTCACATGCCACGGACTTTGCAAAGCCGGCCCTCATTTTCCCCAGGTGTGAATCATCTCAGACACCTGTGATTTCTTTAGTAGCACTTCATCTGCATCTGCTTAAGCAAGGTGGCCTTCTTTCCTTCTCTTATAACCACCTGTGCATATCTGATTTCTTTGACCAACTTTCTGAGATCAGAGACAACGTCTTACTTCTCTCTGTAACTCTAGCTCATCCAAATAATCCACAGGCCTTGGTCTCTGCCTAGTGTCTCACTGAGTGAGCATCTCTCAGAGAACATCAGGGCCTTCAACATGAGGGAAATGTAACAGCACTTCCCAAAACCCCTCCTTCTTTCCCCAAGTGGTCTTAAATCATCAGAAGCTCCACAACGAAACCCCAAGCTCTTTCTCTAGATCTGGCCCTGAAGTCTACTTCCCCCTCTGGGCTTACCTTCTCTCTTAGTTCTTAGGTAGATCAACTCAGCCTCTGCAGCTAAGACCTCTCTCCTTATTCTCTTATTTCTTGCAGAACGGGATTTTCTTTGGTAAATGGAGAAACTGGGAAGACATTCACATGCTAATATATTTTGCCTCCTCACAAGTGTCTACTACAAAATGGCTCATCTTAGTAGGCTCAAAACTGCTCATGAATGAATGAATGACCAGGGTAACCAGACCACATGCAAAATTAGGACCAAACTCTCTGTTTCTCTCCATCTCCAGTACTTCTTCCGAGACCAAGCCACCATAATGGGTTGCCAGGATTTGCTACAGCCTTCTAAGTGATATTTGTACCCCTAGTCTTGTGCCCCTAAGGTCTATTTCTTCATGCAGAAGGCAGTGATCTTTCAAAAATGTACATGATATCACTTCATCTCCTGCTTGAAACCCTCCAATGGTTTTCCTCCACATTATAACAAAACTCAAACTCCTTACCCTGCAAAGCCCTTCATGATCTGGCCTCTGCCAACCTCTAACATCACGTCTCACGTGCCTCCTTCCCTTGCCCATCCTGCTCCCGCCACACTGGAATTCCTTCTAGGCCTTTGCATCAGTGTCTTCTGTTTGGAGTGCTCTTGTCCTCTGTTTTGGAGTGATCTTCGCATGACTGACTCCTTCTTGTCCTTCAAACTTCACCATAAATGTCACCTCCACAGAGAAGCCTTCTGTGACCTCCTGGTCCAGAGTACCTTGCCCCAAACACTCTCTCATCCCCTTTCCTTATTTTCCATTCAGCCTCTATTGCTGCATAACAAACTGCCCCCAAGCGATTTGTGATTATTCTATCTCATGATTCTATGGGTTAGGAAATCCAACATGGCACAGTAGGTAGAGCTTCTCTCTGCTCCATGGGGTCTGGGGCTTCGACTGTGATGGCTGGGAGTTGGAACAGCTGGAGGCCAGCTGAGCATCTCTCCCTCTCATTCTCTCTCTCCACACCTCTGTATGGCTGGCCTGGGCTTCCTTCCAACATGGTGACCTCACGATAGCTGGACTTCTTACATGGCAGCTCAGGGTTCCAAGAGACCAAGGCAGAAGCTGCCAGGCCTCTTAAAAGAACTTGGAACTATTATAGGGTCCCTTCTGTTATATTATATTGATCAAAGCAGACCCAGGTCAACTCAGATTCAAAGGGAGGGAACAGAGACCTCCCTTTTCAAGGGGAGGAATGTCAGAGAATTTAAGGCCATCTCTAATACGCCAGAACCACACTTTGGCAATAAGACACTTTCTTATTAATTTCTTTGTTTATGTGTGTAACTTGCTTATTGAGTAAAGAGTGGGAGTACAAACAAACCAGTTTTTTTCTTTCATTATTGCTTCTAGATGAACTGTATTGATTCTCCTTTTCCTGTCTCTTAACAGCATCTTGAGCAGTTCTTCTAATGTTCCTGTCACTTTAATTCATTAAAGGTCCAGCCCCATCTAGCTGGTCCCTCCAATTTAAGACCAACCCCTTTCCCTCCCCAAGGCAAGACCTGGATTTGGCTCAAGGGAGCGGAGAGGGGCATGGTCTGCCCTTGTACCCGCTTCCCTCTCCACATTCCCTTTCTCTCCTTTCAACCAGGGTCAGGAAGGAGGAATTGGGGAAATTCCCTCTTAGCTGTGGCCATCTCTTCTCTGGCTATGAATGTGCCTGACATGACGAGCATCCATATGCCAACTGTCTTGTGGGCACACCGCAGGCCACCCCACAGCACTGTTCCCTGATGTGCTCCTTTCCAGCTCCGCATCTAACCCCCCTACTCGGCCACTGCCCCAATCCTACATGCACAGTCTACAGCCCGTGGGGTCTCCTCGCCTGTAGGCCTCCTTCTTGGGAGGGGAATGTCATGGGCAAGGCAGCTCATGGCCATTCACCTCCCACCATGTCCCCCTGACCTGCAGGAAACCCTTGCTGGATGCTCCAAGGTGTCCCTCCCTCTGTCCTCTGTCACTCTTCAGTTCTCCACTCCCCTCAGTTCCCACTTGGATAGCACATGGGCTAATCTGAATGGCAAATCCAGCTCCAGTGAGGCACGGAGGGAGAAACCAGCAAACCAGGTCTCCAGTGACCCCCCCAGCCCCACGCCCCACAAAACCCTGGTCTTCTGCTCATGGAGACTGAGGAAGGGGGATCTGGGTGATGTTTGGGACCAGTGGAATCACTTCAGCCATCTCTCAATAAACCCTGTAGGCAGATGTGTTCAGCCTTAAACAGGTTTTCCTTTGTTTTAGAGTGGGGGATACTCAAGACCCCTTTCTCCTCAGCTCTGGGTCCAGTCACCAATTTGAGCAGGAATAAAGCCTACCCAATATCCTGTAACACAGGACTACAGTGTGTCTCTCCACTCCATACAAGATCTGTGAGAGCAGGTCCCTGTGTGTTTTATCCCCACTGGATCCTCGGTGCCCAGGACAGCGTCAGGTACACAGGTGGGGCTCTACGAATACGAAAGAAGCAAATGAGACAGGCCCTCTAGGACCCAAATGACCTGAAAGGACCACTGATCCAGTCAAATGGACCAGTCAGTTCTTTTCCTACTCGTCCGCTGTGAGGCTCCCGGCCATGGATGCAGATCTTTGCATCTGGCCTCCAGGAGCTCCCCGGTTTCTATCTAGGTCTCCACAGGGTTGCTGGCCTTGGTGGGGAGGCTAACCTCCAAGTGGGTGACTTGTGAGGCTGACAGCCTTGGAGATGCTACAGGGGCTGAGCTGGGGTCCCTGGGGCCGAGCTGGAGGCCTGGCCAAGGGGAAGGGGTGCTCTGCTCAGCTCTCAATCTGTCAAAGGCAATGCCTCAGAATGGCTGCAGCCCAAGAGCGGAGAAGCAGGAGAGAAAGTGTGTTCCTTCTGCAAAGTGCATCCCCCGGGGCTGGCCCACACCCCCTCTGTGATCACCAGCCAGAAGCACATTCTGACCAGAGTGTCCTCCAGGGGTGCCCAGGCCTCATGAGCTGCCTCAGCAGAGCCACCTTACCCCACCCCACCCCACCCCGCCCCACCGGACTGTCTATGGCTTCCCTCCAAAGTTGAAGGTGGTCCCCTGCCCCCTGGGCCCCTGAGGGTTTGTCTTGAGCAGCCCCCAATCAGAAAATGGGAACTCCCCTTCCTGCACCACTTATGACATAAAAACAAACACACCTTGTGGGTCACAGGCACATGGGAGTCTGATGGTAAGTGGTTTGGACTGAGGAAAGAAAAAAAGGAATTTTTTTTTGCTTCATGCCAAGGCGTTCAAGAGAAGGCAGAGAAAGATGAGAGGTGAAAGGAAGAAAAAATGGAGCAGCCCCTGGGGATCCCTGCCTTCAGAGCCTGAGCAGCCGGCGACCAGGACCTGAGGAGATTGGGGGCCCCATTCATGCGGGGTCCAGAGGGCCTGGCACTGGGCTGGGGGTGGGGTGGCACTGGGGGTAGGGGAAGGGGTCTGTGCTCCTGCATTTGAGGGTGTTCAGGGGTGGCTGGGGCCAGGGCCCCCCAATTTGGGGTCAAGATCACATCTTGGGAACCACTCCTTATGGGAGGAGCGGACCTTGGGGTTCTGCCAAAAGCAGCTGGGAGGAAGACAGCCCAGGACGCTGCAAGAGCAGGCCGGAGCCACCTCCAGGGCAGGCCGGGAGCCCAGGAGCCTTTCCTCTGTCCGGCTTCCATTCTCTGCTGTTGTCCACTATCCGGCAGAGACACTCCCCTGGAAAAGCTGTTTCCAGACTAGAATAGTTTATTCAAGAGAATCTGGCTTGGCAGTCAGACAGCTACGCAGGGGCAGCTTGCTCCCTGTCCAGCCTGGGGCCCACTCTTGGCCTGTGTCCCTGAGAGGGGCAGGATGGTGACGCCTTGGCCACAAAGAACAATGTCCCAGTACAAGCAGTGGTAAGATATGAGGAGAGACCATAGGGGACAAGGAGTGGCAAAGGCCCCCAGGCAACCACTGTTCTCCAGAGCTGAACGTTCTGATCTCCAGGGTGCGGAGCTGCTGCCAGGAGGAAGCAGTGGGACCCCCTGCACCCCGCCTGCCTTTGTGCCCAGCTGGACTGTGGTGGCCTGAGCAGGCCCCTCCACCCCCACTCTGGGCAGGAGCTCCCAAAACAAAGGCCGCCTGTCGGAGCGGAGCCCAAGGACCAGTAGTGGCAGGGGGTCCCCCTCCCCTTCCCTCGCCAGCCCCCTGCAGACCCCCAGGGCCCCTGGGGCCTGGCCTGCCCCTCACAAAGCCACATGTCCTGCTTCTTCCCAAGCTAAGGCACACACGGGTCTGTGGCTGCCTTCTTTCCTTCTCTCACGTTCTGTTTAAGGCACTGAATTCCTGAGGGTCCTGTCCCTCCCTGCCCCTCATCTCGGAGGGGGCGAGTCATTCAGCAGGGATACAATTGGCTAATAAATAGAGGGCAGGTGCCAGCAGGGAGGTGACCAAGAATGTGACGGTAATAAATACACGAGCCGGGTGTGGGGTCTCTCTCTCCTCCGAGGGGCTGGTTACCTCCGGGGAACAGTATTGCCGCACCTGCAGAGAACAAACACAGACGGGGGATGAGCCCACTGCAGAGGGCGGGGTCCCTCCTAGGGGAGGGCAGGCAGATGGCCGGAGCAGGAGCTGCAGCAGGCAGCGTGGGGAGACTGCAGCACTCCTGGACCTCTGCTTGCACCGACGCCAAGAAGCCAGGAGCTATGCTTCACCAAGCACTTACCCAGCTGCCCCAGCCTGCGCCAAGCACTCTCTCATTTACCCTTAACAGCATCCCATGAGGAAGGCACTGTTACTACCAGCCTTTTGCAGATGAGGAAACTGAGGCTCAGAGAGGTTAAGAAACTTGCCCAAGGTCACTCAGCTAGTCAGTGACAGAGCCAGCTTTGAACCCAATCTGGCTCCATGCACTAATGCCTCTGGTTACTCTGGGACAGCAGTTTTCAAACGGGGCTTCAGGTACCCCTAGATGTACAGGAAGATTGCCCAAGGTGTATGTGAGTACTGATGGTTTTAAAGGAATCAGTTTTCAGCCTCCACGTGTGCTCTGCCTGAAAACTGTCTGCCCGCGACATCTGCTTCCCCACCATCTTCCCCGCCTGAGGTCGGCTTCCCCACCACCGAGCCACACCTGCCCTTCTCCCCCAAGAAAGGAAGGAAGCATCTTGCCACTGCAAACCCTGCTACCGTACTTTGCCCCAAGGTAAAAAAGTATTTTGGGGGGACACACTGAACAAAAGAACAATTTGAGGTGCAGCTATGGAGAAGGGAGATATGGCGAACCACTGGGCAACCAAGCCTTTCACAAGTCAGGCGGTTTCCGAGTCCTTGCTTTCAACAAAACTGAAGAACAACTTGACTGAATTGTCAGCTAATTATGTCAGGAGAAGTCATTTTTGTTGGCACATCACCTTGAGGTTTTTGGCAAAGAACTTGGAAGGAGTTCAAGTGATTGAGTGACATCTAGTTCCACTCACTTATTTACGTGGGTGCGGTTTCTCATCCTTTATCGTCTATAAACAAGGACGGACAGGGAGGGAAGGAGCGCTGGACGCTGTCTTGTCTGGCAGGAGGCAACATTCATTAGCTAATTGAAAAGAGGTGGCCACATCCATCTCATTGAGAGCCACTCCTGATAAGACTGATTGCACTTTCATGTTTAGCATTTATTAAAATGTGATGCATTTGTGCTGATTTGATCAATCTGTACTACTAGTAATTATTGTGAGAATTCACTCCAGGAGAAAATTTAATTTAGAGTTTTATGTTCAAGGGAAATTTTAAATAATTCAGACTTATATACCATTGTTGTGGTGGGTATACACGGCAAGGTGATACATTAGACTTCTGAACATTAAAAAAATATTTCATTAAGCTAAAAGTCTATGGGCAAAGTGAAATGGAAATACAAGTTCAAGAAAAAAAGAAGCAATGTGAATATGCAACTATTAATGAGAGTGTTCATATTTTTTTGTTGTTGCTGTTCATTTTTTAAAAGTGCATGATGGTAAGTAGGAAATTAGGATGTCCTATTCATAGGATACACCTGAAGAGTTATATAGGGGCTCTATATTAAATATTTATAACATTTAAAAATATTTACAGTATTTTTATATTTATATATAACATGCGAGAAATGATATCCTTTGCAACTATTTACAATTTTGATGGAAAAGTTCAATGTCAACTTAAAAACGAATGGGGCCGGCCCCCTGGCCAAGTGGTTAAGTTCGCGCGCTCCGCCTCAGTGGCCCAGGGTTTCGCTGGTTGGGATCCTGGGCGCCGACATGGCACTGCTCATGAGGCCATGCTGAGGTGGCGTCCCACATAGCACAACCAGAGGCACTCACAACTAGGATATACAACTATGTGCTGGGGGATTTGGGGAGAAGAAGGGAAAAAAAGAAGATTGGCAACAGATGTTAGCTCAGGGCCAATCTTAAGGAAAAAAAAAAAGAACAAGGGAGCACATAGGTTTTTGAAATTCTTTCAGGAGATTCCTGAATGAGACTTTTCAAGAATGCTGTCCTGGCAGATGGAGCAATGAGACACTTTCTATGTGGGGCTGCCCAGCCTGGGGGCAGCCCTGCATTGACTACACTGCCAGCTCCTTCTCCAAGTTGCTGCCTGGGCCCAGGGGAGAAAGAAGGGCCACATGTCTTCAGGGAACCAACTTCCCCAGAATCCCTGTCTACAGGGAGTGGGGTGGAAGTCTCTGCTCACGGAGGGGCAGGCTCATGGGGTGGGGCTTGGGTCAGCTCCAATCCCCCGGCATGAAATGCCTTCCTGGGGTCTTAGAGGGGGAGGAGACAGGCCCTGAAGGAGAAGGGCAGTGTGAGTGAGTTCCAGTGCATATGAAATATTTTATTTTTACTATTTACTCCCATGGATTCGGGTTTTCCCTTCTCTAGTCCTTCTACCTCAGCCACACCCCGGCCTGGACTCCAGCCTGGGACTCCAGGTATGAAGCCAAGATAGGCAGGTAACATGGAAAGGGAAAGAGGAAGTGAGTGGACCCCAAGGCCTCCTGGGGGTGGGCAGAAATACTGGCCTGGGAGCCAGTGAGGGGTTGCACCTTTCCCAGGGCCGCCAGGAAGCAGCTATGGATAAGTTTTCAGCTGTTGGACTTTTCCAACAACTTTTCCAGTGTAAGCACTGGAGAGCAGGAATCTTGTCGGTTTGGTCACTGATGAATCTGGCACACAGTAAATGCTTGGTAAATATTCACAGAATGACTGACTGAATGCTTGCTGGGCCCTTGACCCCTCATTCTCCACACAGAGGAAAACTAGACTCAGAGAGGTGACATGATTTGCTGGAGGCCACACAGAGACTCAGGGCTAAGCCAGGACAAGAACTAAGGTCTCCTGATGACTCCTGGGTCCACTGCCTGGGCCTTGCTTTCCCCTTCCGACCACTGACCCCTGCTGGCAGGGCGGGGCTCCCCTCTGGCCCAGCCTCCTTGCCATCCATGGTCCCCCCTCGCACTCACAGGTGGCAGTCTGTGGGTCTCTGCTTCTCTCTCTTCCTCTTCCCCCTGCCCTTGGGTCTCCTCCTGCAATAAGCCAAAAGCGTCAGGACAAAGTGGCTGGGGGCCCCCATGCTAGGACAGGGACTGGCAGGCCCGAGAAAAACCTGGAGCCCCAGCCAGACCACTTACCTTTCTGGCTTCATCTTCTCCCGAAGAGGCCTAGGAAAACAGATAGAGAGAGAGGCAGGGGAGAATCAGGCGAGAGGTAAGTGGGGGCTTCCTCCCTACCCCTGTAGCTCGCCTCGGACAGGCCAGTCCTGGCCCTGCAGTTGGCAATGTAGCCACTAGGGGGTAGCATGGAGCTAGCGAGGGAGAGACAGCCAGAGGGCTCTGGGCTTCAGCTCCACTCAAGACTCTGGTGACCTCCCCAAGAGAGGTACCAAATCCCTCTCCCGGCTCCTCTCTACATCCTTCTGCTCCTCAGCATCTTGGCATCAAGTCTGGGGACCTGTGAGCCTGTTCTCTGTTGCCTTCTCTGGTCACTTCCTTCCCTGGCTCCTGCCCTGCCTCCCAGGGTGCACTCTGGGAGTCTCCTCAAGGACAGTGAATAAGGGCCAAGGCCATGGACTGGAGGATGGTTGGCACGAGCTAAGGCTGCCTGTCAGGGCACAACTGCCACCCCTGCCCTGGGGATGTGTGACGCTGCAGGCAACAGCACGGGGAGTGGATGAGGGCAGGGTGAGGGGAGGTGAGCACAAGCCCCATGGTCACCAGGCATGTCCTGGCTCTGCCTCCCGGCACTGTGGCTGTTGGCCCAGAAGCAAGAAGAAAGGTGTCCCTGTTGCCCAGCCCATTGGAAGGGGACAGGGCCTCAGTCTTCCCTGGGAACGGGGCTGGGGGCGTGGGACAGTGTATTAACAGTCTGCTTCGGGGCCAGGGAATGCTGCCCTGGGCTGGCTGTCTCCCTTGGGAGCCAGGGCATGGTACTGGGGCCTCCTGGGACGGCCTGGCCATGTGTCTGCCATCTTGGGCAAGTCAGAGACACCCTTGGAGCCTCAGTCTCCTGGTCTGCCTGCCCCAACAGAGTGGCTATGAGGGCATAGTTGAGGTAGAAGGTGAAAGGTCACCATCTGGCACTGTGCCTTGGGGGGTTCACTACTGAACGGCTGTCATATGGCTAAGCCCTGGCTGGGAGGGACTGGAGGAAACAGATCGAGGCAGGGCCCCCAAGAGCAGTACAATAAAGAGGGCCTAGAGCCTGGGTTCAGGTCCAAAAAGGGCAGCCAGAGCCCTAGACACTAGGCAGGGCCAAGCCCAGGGCAGCACTGGGGCTCCTAGAGCATGTGGTAATGGCCATGAGAGGCAGCAGGAAAAAAGGGCAGGCTTAGGGGAAGACAGGCTGGGGGTCGTGCACTAGCAGTGGCAAATCATGCAACCGGACCAAACCTTAGTCTCCCCATCTGTAAAATGGGGATGCCAAGAGTACCTACCTCCCAGGGTGGTTCTGAGAGCAGATACCTTGTCTGTCTTGCTCACCACTGTATCCCAAGCATCTAGGACAGTGCCTGGCTGCGGTAGGCACTCAATAAATGTTTGTTGAATAAGTGAGAAAAGTGCCTCGTGTGGGGCTAGGCACAGAGTAGATGCACAATAAGCGGTAGTCCTCCCCTCTTCCTGCCCCAGGATAGGGCTCAGGACCCCAGTCTGGTGCCTCCATTGTGGCCCACTGGCACCAGGAGAGCATCTCTGCCCATTTCTCTCTTCCCTCAGCCTGGTTGGCGGTGCCAGGCCGGCTACTCCTGGTAACGAATGTTCAGGGTACCCTGGGCATGGGCAGCGAGACTGGCACTGGGCAGAGGATTTGCCAGGTGAGGACTCAATTCTAAGGGAAGCCCAGTGCCTCTTTCCTTCTGCCCCGTCCTTCCACCAGGGCTTGTCCTTCTCTGCGCTCCTCTGCCCAGCTGCCCCCTCCCAGGGGCACCAGCCTGGCCAGAACGAAGTCCCAGCTTACAACGTCTTTGCCCAGGTGCCTCTTCCAGGGCTGGGCAGCAGCCTCCCATCTCGGGGAGGAGGTGACATGCTCCGAGCCCCTGAAAGTCTGGGAGGGACCCAGGCTTCCTCTGCCCCTGTAGCCCTGTAGCTTCTCAACAGCTGTGCTCCAGCTGCTGGGACCACCTCCCCAGGCAAAACCGGCCGATGGTGGGACAAAAGGCAGCGGCCATTAGTCCCTGTTTCCCAGCCGGGAAGGAAGTGCAGGCTGCAGCTGAGGCTGCCAGTTGCATGGGTCCTGTCCCTACCACCCTGAGGACCTACCTGCACTCGCAGCGCACGTGCTGAGAGAAGGTCAGCTCCACGTAGGAGGGCCGGTCCCCAGAGCGGATCTTCAAGAGCTGTAGGGAGAGAAAGGTTGGATGCCTGGATTGGGGGGGTGGCCAGTGGTTTCCAACACTCTCTCCATCCTCTCTGTGGGGGGAGGACAAGACTCCCTATTCCTCACCAGCCTTTGGATGCAGGCCCTCATTCTGCTTTAAGGGTGGGGCAAACAGCCCTCCTACCTGCATGGCCATCTGAGGGACACCCCTGTCCCTCCCCACCCAGGGCCACCAGCATAGCCATAGTGTAGGAAGGGGGCCCATGCTCTGCAGTCAGAAAGACCCATGTTCAAATCTCAGCTCTTTCACCTGCTGAGCAAGTGAAATAACATCTCTGAACCTCAAGTTCCTCATCTGTGAAATGGGAACACTTGTCTTGAAGGAATGAGAGTTGAGGTAACACCTATGAAGGGCCTGGCACAGTGCTTGGCATTGTTCAGAAAGCACTCGACAAACCATCGTGTGTGTGCGTGCCTGCGTGCAAGCAAAGTGCAGGGCCTGAGCTGGCTTGAGAGGGCGCCCGATGCTCCTGGTACAAACAGAGGCTTCTTGAATCTGAGCAGATTTCTTTTCCAACCTCAACCAGATATCCTGGGTCCTGGGGGAGGGCTAAGCCAGGGCCTGAGTAAGCTGGTAAGGGAGGAGGTGAGTGGGCTCAAACCCCGGGCGGGGGCTCAGGAAGGAGGGCACTGTGCTGGAGTCAGTTCCAGTCCTGTGACCTTGGGCTGCCCTCCTTCCCTCGCTGGGTGGCCCCCTGAGCAGGCCAGGGCATGAGGAGGGGACTCTCCCTACCTGCATGGTGACGTTGACCGTCTCCACGGGCGCACAGTGCAGGTTCTCATCACCACAGCAGCCAGTGCAGCGCAGCAGCGAGACGCAGGATGGGCTGAACATGTGCTCCACCTCGCTGGGGTACTCGGACACGATGTCCACCAACCTCTCCAGCGTCCGGCAGTAGCTGCGGCCCCACACTTCATGGAAGGGCACCACTACGAGGAGGCACAGACAGCTGGGTCAGGCCAGGAGGGGCCTGCTCCTCGAAGCCCCAGCCCCAGCTCCCCAGGTCCTGCAGGGCCTTCCAGGTTCAGCCTCCACCCCCTCCTCCACGAAGCCCCCAGCCTATCTGAGCTCCCTCTGCTCCGAGCTCCTGACGTGATCCCTCTGGGAGGACTGTTTCCCTCTTGGCTCATCTGCTGGATGGAAATGCCAGTGGAACAGAATTTCTCGGGGCCCTGAGCTGTCTGCTCTGTTCTCAACTCAGGCTCGCACATCTGCCTTGGTGTCTCTGGAGCTCTGAGGAGCAGCTCTGGCAGCTCCCCAGGCCTTCTGGGTTTTTCTCAGGCCTGACCCGGTGCTTCCTTGGTCTTGGAGAATTTGCAGCAGTCAGTTCTGCGAGTTCTGCAAGATTGGCTTGCAGAGTCCCACAGGGAGGGTTAGCCTTCCCCTTAGCCCTTATTTCCCACCCGCCCCCCCCGCCCCCCCCCGCCCCTCCAGCGGCCCTGGACCAGCTCTTCTGCCTGGCAGCCAAGACCAGCCAGCCACGTGCCCCATCCCCACTCGCCGTTTTAGTCGGACCAACCCTTGCACCAGTGGATGCCGCATCACCATAATTCCCACCTTTGGGCTCTGCTCCTTGCCCCCTTCTCATTTCTAACCAAATAAAGCCCACCAGCCGTTTCTCAAGGCCCACCGCCACCTCCTCCCAGAAGGCTTCTCCAACTTTTCCAGCAGGAACAGATGTTCCTCCTTTGAGCATAACTCGGCCCTGAGGGCTTGCTTTATCTCGCCCACTGGTGGCTCTTATCTCCTTTACAACCAAGTTGAGGCTCCGTGAGGACAGGGCCCCAAGCCTCCGGTAAACAGAGGCTAAGTAAGAACTGATTGATTAGATGACAGTACACTGAGGATTATCAGGGATGTCCCGGACCACCACAACGTCCTGGTGGTTGTGACCAGGATCTTTTAGGGGCTGATCTGGAACCTCTCAAAAGATGCTGCTCTTTCAGGGGAAGGCCTGGGGCCTGGCCCCAAATGGAGGCTCCCAGGAAGTGAGTAGCTAAAGCCAGGAGACTTGGCTTCTAGTCCTGGCCCTACACTGGCTGTGTGACCGTGGGGAAGTCACTTAACCTCTCTGGGTATATCAGTTTCCTCAGCTGGGGAAAAAGAAGGCTGGGAGCAGATGGTTGCTAAGCTCTCTCCCAGCTCTGACGACGGTCTGTGACTTTGCGCACACATCCCAACCCAGCCTTGAGACTGTGGCAGAGAAACATCTCCAGCCCTGGGTCATCCTGCCCTACACCTGCTGGTCATCCTCAGCCGGTGGGGGAGGGCAGGAAAGCTGGGCTACCTGGGGACCCTGCAGCCTCTGCCCTAGAGCAATGGCCTCTCCTGGCAGCCCCTCGCTTCCTTCCACGGCCCTTCCTAGGAGGCAGAAGGGGCCGAAGTCCATTCCATTGAGCCTCTGCGGACGTGAGTCTCAGAGTAATCTCAGAGGAAAAATAAACTTCAGCCCTCGCAGAGGCCCTTGGGAAAGGCTGCAAGCTGGTGGAAAATACCCAGGAGGCGGTATGTCCACGTGGAGCTGGCAGAGGCGGGCACAGAGGCAATAAACCGTGCTTATCTGAGCGTCTGCTGCTCCATTCTGCCCTGTCTGCTCAGGGGGCACTAGGACTAGGTCCAGGAATGGGAAGGGGACCAGACGCTTCCCCTGAGCCCACCTCTCCAGCCACAGGGACATTCTCCCTGGATCCAAGTGGGAAACAAGGCGCTCTCCCTCTAGGCAGCCCCAAAGCCTGGGGGAAGGCGGCCTTTGCAGTGCGAGGTCAGAGGAGCACCTCCCCATCCTAACTCCATGAGCGCGTGTTTAGTCTAAAATCTTCACGAGCACCATGTAACTCTAGCGCTTAATCTCCGCCTTGGAAAACATAAATAACAGCAGAGAAATAGCCAGCTGCCAAAGTGCCACAGGAGGCTCAGGCTCCTGCCCTGGGACCAGCCATCAGGGAGGGGACAGCAGCAGAGAAGGGGCACCCCAGTCCCCTACCATTCCACCAACAGACTCCCACCCGGCTGGGCCAGGTTAAGCAGAGCCGGCTGGGCCTTGGCGGTAGAAGAGATTTCCTGTCTTCACCCCCACACCCCACCATGCAGACTGTGTCAACAGGTCCCAGGCTCCAGGGCCCCGAAATCCACCACTTTCTGGGCCACATGGCCAGACCATGCTGGGGGAGGGCTGAAAAGAAGGTGGGCTGGGCCTGGTTTACCTGGCAGCCCCCGGGAAAGAGGGCAATTCATCGGTGGAGGCCGCTGCATGGGTGTGAGAGAGAAACAAAGGGGGCTGGGCGAGGGGCCGGCTGAGGGAGCATGCGACCGCTCCCAGATGTGGGCTGAGCCCTCAGGAAAGAACTCTGCTCAGCTGCTCCTGAATGCACTTCCTCTGGCCCCAGACCTGCTCCAGAGGCAGGGGTTGCAGGGAAAGGAATGGGAGACTGTGGCCCAGTCAGGCACCTGAGTGGGGCTAGGCGGTCCCACAAGGGCCACAAGTGGGCCCTCAGCTCTCCCGCTGGTCCTATAGGCCTCCCACCTGGCTCCAGCTGCCTACCACCCAGGACAGAGGAGACCCAAGAAGGGAAATGTTTAATCCTGAGAGCAAGCTTCTGGAGAGGCTGCTGGGGAGGGGCCCTCGGGCTGTCTCAGAGCTGCTGGCCATCAGCCTGAGCCCAGCAGGTGTGCTCTCCATGGTCACTGGCGGGGCACACAGCCAGCCTGCCATGAGCCATGGGGAGGCCTGGTGCCATGCACTCGGCTCTGCCACATATACTGAGGAGTATCTGATGCTTTAGATGACCCCAAGGGCCTCTCTGAGCATCAGGTTCTTTATCTATAAAATGAGGAGAATACAAATGCCTTCCTAGTTCACAGCCTGTGCTCAGCATAGAATTCTGGTAAACGCCCAACGCTATTATTAGAATAGTAATAGTAAAAATCAATGTCCATGGCTGCAAAGTGCAGACCACGTTGTCTCTTGTCTGGCATTTGTGGGAGGGCATGGCATTTTCAGATTTTGATAGCTGGGGTCCAAAGCTCATGGTACTTCCCCTGGCCACCATAGAGGCTTCCTGACTGATGAGGTTGACAGGTGAGCTGCCCTAAGGAATTGACACTTCCAGGCCTCCTCACGCTGGTCCCTGGGAGATATATATACTCCTGTGACTCCTCTAGGGAGTCAGATAATCCTACAATCTTAGAAAAATAACCTGAAATATCATGTAGTCTAAGGCTCCCATTTTACAGATGAGGAAACTGAGACTCAGATTTCTTTGGTAGCTGTTGCCTGAAATACGCTGAAAGCATCATAAAGGCCATGGGGTGGAGATGGGTGATGGGTCCCTCCCCAAACCCCAGAGGGCACAGCAGGGGAGGGGGAGGGCGTCAGTGAAGTCAAGGGCTGCTACCTCCCCCACCACTCGGTGCCCAAGTGCCCGCAGGCAGCTGGTGGGCGGGCAGGCAGGCCAGCAGAGAGAGGGTGTTCCCAGCCTGCGGAGGCTATCACACGCGTGCGTGTGCACGTCGCTACACACTCCCTCTCCCCTACACGCACAGTAGGAAGCCTCAGCAGTGGTGTGTGGACTCGCTGCACGTCTCGGAGAGGCCGGGAGGGAAGAGCGAGGCAGGGGGCCTGGCATGCACCTCCTGCCTTCTGCACGTATGCCTTTTTGGCAAACATGTTGCCCTTTGAAGATTTCCTCTTGATGCCACCCGGGGTGGGGAGTGGAGGGGTCAGGGAGGGCCCGACTCATGTTCTGTCTGTTTGTAATCAATGGAAAGGCCTCGTCAGATCGCTGCAGACGGGCCAGGGCTGGGCTGCTGGGAAGGTCCCCTCAGCCCTCACTGATCCCCTTGACTGATGGCCAACGGCATCCACTCCCAGACTGCCAGTGTGGCCCCCAGCACTCACTGCCCGAACTGCCCTCCAAGACCCCATCTGGCCCCTTCCACATGCTGGGAAGGCACTCTGAGCCAAGTGGATGCATCCTGGGCATACTGGCCCCAGCCCTGTTCTCTGTGTGCTGGGTGACCCCGGCCCAGGAATACACCTCTCTAGGCCTCTAGGTCACAACGGGGGAGCTCTCAGGCCCTGCCAACCTCATCAGCCAGGATGTCAGGCAGCTTGCAGATTCTCTCCAACTCAGTCTCAGCCAGTACCCACCCTTCATGCCAGTCTCTTCCCATCCTCCGCAGAGGCCTGGGAGGGAGGGCTGGATGAGCACACATACCCCCAGCCCAGCCGGCTTACCTTCCACCTCTGACGAGCCGTTCCCAGCAGACAAGGCCCACTGCTGTGGACAGAAAGGTGCAGAGATGAGGGAACCACTTGGGTCTCTGCGCTCTGGGGCCAAGTGTGTTGACAAGAACGTAGAGGCCCCTCTGGGCTCCTTTCCCCCTGCTGCACACACTCTCTGCTCAGTCTCAGAGCCGCCTCTTTCCAGGTGCAACTAAAAACTCACTGGACCCTGGGTGGTCCCACCCCTCTCTTTGGCCTCAGTTTCCTCTTTTGGAAAGGGTGGCAGGCTGGAGGCTTTGGAGACTTTGTTTTCTGTGCCCCAAAGATCTTGCAATCCTTTGGGGTCTCCCTTCCACCCAGCCCTGCTGGGCCCTGTGCAGCCCGCCTTGGCTGGGTGCCAGAGCCCAGGGCGAGGTGATCAGCTAGTGGGAGCCGAGGGGCTGGAGCGGGTGGCGCCATGAGCTGGTGCTGCTGGTAACGTTACACCTCTGGCCAATCCTGCAGCCAGCAGATGGGTGGCGGTGGTGGGGCTCTTCCACCCCTGTGGGACCGCCCAGCCCACCCACTCCTGGGCTGGGGCTGGGGACTCCCGGGGCAGCAGGACAGCGTAGTGGGAAGGGAGCTCATGGGCTTTGTCAGGATTTCACTGCCCAAGCTGGCTCCCGGCCAGACTCACCCGGCTCCTGGGAAAAGGGCCCTGCTCACTTCCCCAGGCCCTGCACTGAGGACCTCCGGCTGCCCACCCGGGAAAGAGGGCACAGCATGACCTCCTGTCTCACCCCCAGCCCACCCAGGAGCCCTGGGCTCAGCCCAGAGCACTGGTGGGGGCAGGGCCCAGCCTCCCCACCAATGGCCTCTTCAGCAGGCTTTCCCTCTGTCAGGCCAGGTCAGAGGTCCTGGGGGCGCCTGCCTTGTCACGGGGCCTCGACCCTGACCACAAGGCCAGGGACCCGCCTGAGATTAGTGGAGAGATGCTTTTAGCAAAGCCACCAGAGCTCCAGGGGCCAGACAGGAAACCTCCCTCCCTTCCCTGTGGCTTCCCTGCCCCCACCAAGACAGACCCCGGAGCTAGAGTCTGGGACAGTGCAGCCTGAGGTCTCCTCCCAGACGGCGTGGTCCAGCTGGCTCCTGGGAAGTGTGTGGACATCCTTGGAGGAGCCACTCCCCAGAGTGAGTCTGTGATTTCAGAGCCCCTGCTTCTAGTGCTGGGGGTGGGAAGGTCAGGGGAGCCAGGCTGGGGGTGGCGGGGTGGGTCTTACCTGCGGGGGCACAGCAGGCAGCGCCAGCCCAGCCAGGAGCTGCAGGAAGCAAGTGAACAGCCTCATGGCAGGCATCTTCTCAGACGTCCCAAGCCAGGAGGCTCCAAGGGAAAACCACCATGCTCGCCCCCCTGGGGAGGCCCTAGCACAGGAGGAGAGGAGCTGAATGGGGGGCCGGATGCCCCCTCACTGCGACCTCGAGGTCCCCGCCGGTGGCCTGAGCATCTTCTGCAAGCCCTGGGGAGTCGGGAGCCGGCAGGTAAGGCTGCGGCTGGGGAACCTGATGCGGAGCGCCCGGCGGGGCGGGGCGGCGGGGGGCAGGCGGGTCCCTGGGGAGGGTCCGTCGGGAGCCCAGAGCGATCCCCCTTCTCTTATGGCTGGCAGCGAGGATGCGGCTTGCTTCTCAGACAGCAGCTCCCTTCTGGGACTGAAGCTTTTCGGCTGCTGGGTTTCAGGGGCCGTGAACGGGGCGGGGCTGCGGGCCGGCCCCGCCCACTGCCGACGCCGCTCCAGACCCGAGTCCTAGGGAGCGCCTAGCGCCGGGCCGGCCCGGAGGTGGCCGAGGCGCAGAGCTGAGCGCGCCGGCCCCGCAGCGCGTGCAAGGGGCGCTCCGCACGCCGACCCTTAATGCCCCGCCGGGGCCCGCCGGACCGAGAGCATGCAGTGCCGGCCGGCGGAGAGGGGTTCACAGCTCTGTTCCCCTCTTCTAGGCCGGCCACCGGGAGTGGGAGCATCCAGATGTGGAGCCCAACGTCTGCAAAAGAGGTTCGTGACCTTAGCGGCCTCTGCGGAAACTACAGTCATTTGGTCAGGCCCTTCCACCTATGTCATCCCCACAATCCTCAGGGGCGAAAGGATTATTAACCTTATTTTATAGATGAAGAAACTGAGGTTCCCAGAGTGCCCCTGCCTGTATATGTTGTGCAGACATATGCACACTTGAAAAGTGAGTGTGTGTGTGTGTGTGTGTGTCTGAGGAACTGACAGAGAAAATCCAAGCCGCGTGACTCCAGAACTGTCTCTCCACCCCATGCACCATCCTCCTGGTCAGGCTTTCAGACAGCAGGGTAGCCCAGCTGTGGGCACCTGGCTGGGGGTCCAGCACTCATTCCTCCTGTGGGAAGCAGTTTGCTCAGGCCCTCCCTGTGAGGCCGCCACATGTGGGTTGGAGAGTGGCCTAGTGCAGCATTTCCTCCTGGTTGGAGGAGGAGGAGGAAATGCTCCAAGGCGTCAGGGGTCTGCGGATGGGAGTCTGTGTGTGTCTGTGTGTGCATGTGCCTGTGCATGTGTGTGGGCATTTCTGTGTGATTGTGAAGGCCCACGTGTGCTATGGGTCTCTGTGTGGTCTGAGAGTCTGCGTGTGTCCTCTGTATGTACAAACGTGGCTTGTGTGGGGGTCTGGTCTCTTGGTATCTCTGTATGCTTGTGTGATTATGTGTGTGTATGTGTCTGCTGTGTCTCTAGATGTGTTTGGAAGTGTGTCTGAATGTGCTTTTCAGTGGGATTGTGAATTTTTATGCCTGCCTGTGTCTTTGTGTGTGTGTCTCCCTCTGTGTGTGAATATCTGGACTGGCTTCTGTGTGTGATTACGCATCTCTTTGTGCATTTGCTTGTGCCCTCCCCATGGTCCTTGAGCATTCATCACTGCCACTCCCTCCCTGGCTGCCAGAACCTGGCAGGATTCAGGATCATGGGCTGGCCTGGGCTGGGGCGGGTGGGCGGCTGTGGGAGAGGACGGAGGCCTGGGAGGCGGCCCCTACAGCTCACATTCCAGCCAGGAGCAGAGAGGCCAGGGCAGCCCCAGCTCTCACCCCAGTGACCTCTGCGTCCGCTGCTTGCCTGCCCACCCACGCGGGGCTGCCAGAGACGCCGCCTCCCTGCCTGGCCGGCCCCAAGACTGGAGCTCCAGGAGCCAGGGGCCAGTCACTGGACAGCTAAGCGGGGGCCGCAGAGAACTTTCTGACTGGCTGCAACATGCTAGGGCTCGTGGGCAGACAGATTCCTTCCTGGCCTAGGGTTATGGTAGAGGGAGTGTAGGGATCGCTGTGCATGTGTATGGGGGTGAGTAGATGTGTGTTTGTGCATATCTGGATCATATATGTTTGCCCATAACATCTGTGTATACATAGGCATGTGTTTCTGTGTCTTTATCCTGGATTTGGATTTGCGTATGTGGCCACGGGTGTGTGTTATGCATGAACGTGTGTATTAAATGTCTGTCCTGTGTATGCTTGTCTATAGCTGAGTGTCTTGAGCACTTATGTACTGGGCACATTTGCCTATAACCATGTATACCCAGCATGTGTGTATTGTGTGTGTGCGTGCATTTGCACTCCCTCATTTATTCTTTCATCACCACATATTGCTTCATGCCCCGGGGGCTGGGATGTGGTGTGACGGTTCCCTTGAAGTTGACTTTTGGGGGCGGAGGGTATAGATGGCGGAGGATGCCACAGCTCTCTTCCTACACTCCGGAGTGAGCTCAACACCTGGGCAATGACTGTCATTCTCCCAAGTCCACCTCAGGCTTTTTGTCACTAAACTGGGGACTTTCTCAACCTGACCCTTGGGTCGTGAGATGAATTAGCTGGGGTAGGCTAAGACCCCGCAGGTCCCATGGGTTAGATAGAACTTTACTCTTGCTCACATGCAGTCCGGGGGGGTGGTGTGCTGGTAGCTTGGCTCCCCTGAACTGGGACTCCAGTCCTTGCCAGCCACATAACCTCAGGTGACTTCCTTTACTTCGCTGAGCCCCTGCTCGCTCCATCTAAATATATGAGGATAATAACAGTCCTTACTTCACAGGTGGGGACTGACAAAGCAGCTGGGTGCAGGAATGGTACCTGGTAGGCATGATTTCTAATTCAACTTTTGATTCTTGTTAGAGATATAAAAACACTACAGGGGCCGGCCCGGTGGTGCAGTGGTTAAATTCACACTCTCCACTTTGGCGACCTTGGGTTCATGGATTCGGATCCCAGGTGTGGACCTATATAGCGCTTGTCAAGCCATGCTGTGGTGGCATCCCACATACAAGGTAGAGGACGATTGACACAGTTGTTATCTCAGTGACAATCTTCCTCAAGCAAAAAAGAGCAGGATTGGCAATAGATGTTAGCTCAGGGCCACTCTTCCTCACCAAAAAAACCCTCAAAATACTACAGTGACAGAGCAGAGTCCCTGCCTTCGTGGACATGAGACAGAAAATAAAGAATCCTATGTTTCTGCCAATTGCAGAGGAGTGAAAGGATAGAGGGATTTGCACGTGTGCACGCATGCATGCACACACACACATCTCAGCATCACCATCTGGGCAATCAGACCCCCTGTCATGAGGCCTCCCGAGTAGATCCAGGAGCTGAGCACATCCACCGGCAGAGTCAGTGTTCTCAGCTCTGCATTTAACTGGCTATCATCGGAATTCTCAAAATAACCCTATGAGGTAGGTTTCAATTATTCCCATTTTGAAGATGGGAAAATGGAGGTGCAGGGAGTTTAAGTAATTTGCCCACAGTCATTTAGCTACTAAGGAAGGCGCAGAGATGGGGATCAAGCCTAGGTCTTTCTCCAGAACTCTCTCCAGTGAGCAGAAGCTCTTGCTGCTAACCAGACTTCAAATACGTTGAAGGAGGGCCTATGTCTCAAAGCCTTTCTGGGTCTTCCCCCTGCTGGAGCAGAGGGGGTGCTTGCCAAACTCTGACAGGTTGATGTGTGGGAAGGAGAAGCCCTCATCCAAGGCCTGGAGCTGACCCTGTTACGGGAGTTGGGGACATACAGGTGAACACAAGGGTCTCGGCCATAGGAACACTGTCTGGGCCATGACAACACTGTCTGGGCCATGACAGCAGTCACCCTGAGCAGCCACAGGTTCTAGTTCTGCATGCTAAGCTGCCGGGCCAGTCCCTACCTCCCAGGGCCACCCCAAAACACAAGACTTCCCACACTTGGCATTAGTCATGGTTTTAGCCTGAAATACCTGCCTCAACCCATCCCAATTTCTTGGCTTTCAGCTTCCTGACTCCTTTTCCCATTCTGGCCTGGCCTCTTCAATGTCTTGACCCTCTGAATTACTTTCCTTTTCCTTCTCCCTTGATGACAGTTCAGCATCTGGCACTGGAGCAGTGTCCCAGGTGGCCCTGGGTAAGCCCACTCCCTCGGACCCTGTCCCTGAGCCCCAGACCTGGGTGTGGCCAGAGGCGGGTGGGAGGTGGAGTACCTGGGACTGGACTCCCTCCTCCCTGGCTGGCAGGGAGAGCTCGGGCCAATGGCCTTCCCACTTTATAGGCTAGACATGCTGCAGCCACAACTAGCCAAGTCACCAGCAAGAAGGTACCTGGTTGACCTCTTTGCCTTCTCCTCCTGCCTGCTGGGCTGGGATTTCCTGTGGACTCACCCTAGCCTCAACCTGCACCCTCTCGTCTCTCCATGCACTTCTTCCAGGCAGGCTCTGATGGTTGTCCTGGCCACCACCACTGGGTGAAAAGCCACTCATCCAGGTTCTCCCAGCACCTTGAATTGCCCCTCCATCATGGCACCTGACCCCCACTGTCATCACTGCCCAGCTGTCTGTCTGTCTTCCCTCAGACTATAAGATCTGAGAGAACAGACACTTGTTCACTGCTGGATCCCCAGCACCTAGTGCAATGCATGGCGCACAGTAGGTGTTTGATTGATGGCTGAGTTGCACCAATCCTCAGAGCACTCACTCTTCTCCCCATGGGGAAAACATCCCAAGTCTGCCCGTTCCTTGCCCAAATGTCCTTCAGCCTTCAGAGGTAGCCCTCCTGGACCCCATGCTCAAGACAACTTGGGTGGGCCTCTCTGGTAGGGGTAAGTGTGGGAGAACAATGTCCTGTTACTGTGTAATCATGCCCTGGGCTGGTCACCACAGTCCCGCCAGCCTCCAGGGGACAAGGCTCATGCCTCAGGCCAGAGACCAGAACCCGGTGGGAGGCCTGGGGTGGGGCTGAGTTGGAAGGGAGACAAGAGCAGAGCCCATGGGTGACCGAGTGGTTCCCAGGGGCGGGAAACAAGATGGCACCCGCCACGAGGGCTGCGAACAAGGGAAGCCAGGCGAGGTGCCCACGGCCTTGTCCCAGGCCTTTGGAGCGACATGTCGTCACCAAAGGATTGGAAACCTGTACTTTGGGAATTTGGCAGCCGGGGCTGGGTTTTTCGTGTTTTCTGTAATTATTTCCCTTTTGTTCTCCCTTAGTATTTAGTAAAGCCCTTTGTGAAAATGCCAACTGGCCTCAGCTGTGCTAAGAGGACTGACAAAGGGGTACTCTGTGCGTGCTGGGCCCCATGCTTTAGTGGAAGGACCTAGCTTAGTGGTGGCAGCAAAGTCAAGGACCACTAAGGGCGGAGGGAGGCTCTGGGGCCACAGCCGGTATCTTGTGTCCAGCAGCCTCCCCGACACTGAGCTTCCTTCCAGGCCCTTCCAGGCCCCAGACTGGGCTTTATTGAAACCAGAGGGACTGGAGGGCAGGCCAGTCATGGCTGCTTTGAGGGAGGGTGTTTGTTTAGATCCTAGTGGTGACCAAAGCTCCTGAGAAACCCAGAGGCTGGGCACCTGCTGTGCCCTCGCCACCCAGTCGGGGGCAGTCCTCCGCAGCTGGGGCTACTTGGCAAGCTACTGTCGAGGAATCGGGCTCGTGAGCTGGTGCCGTAGCTGCCTCCCCTTCCTGCCCTCACAACTCAGGCCCCTGCTGAGCCTCAGGCCCCCGCCTGCCTGCTGCCCACTAGGGTGGACACTCAGCTTGTCCCTTCCCAACTGCTGAGACCCTCCACATCCTTCTTTCCGGCAACTATGCCCCCCTTCTCCTTCCAGCCCCTCCTGGCTGTCCCACAGCATCTCTGAGCAGCCCTGGTGAGAGGGGCCAGGAGACCTTCCCCCTCAAGAACAATCGCCCCTTTCTCTCTGTTGTGTAAGTGATACGCGAGGAGAGGAAGCTGTTTGTAACTAATCGGCTGTGATGTGGAACGGAGCTCTCTGAGAGCTGGAGAGCCCGCCGACAGCTCGGGGCTGTCCCGCCTCTGTGACAGCTGGGTGGTTGCGATGGCAGATCACCCTTCTCATCCCCCACTTCACTGGGGAGGCCTGAGGGATGATGGCTGGTAGTAGGTCCTGCCCATGTAACACCTCCTGTGTGCCAGCTCTGTGCTTCACACGCTCAGTACGTGGGAATCTCCCAGCCACCTTTGAGAGAAGATTGTTGCCCCTACCTTTCCGATGGGGAAACTGAGGTTCAGAGAGGTGAGGTTGCTCATGCAAGTTCCCTCGGCTAGCAAGCAGCAATGAGGAGAGGGATGGACGAGGTCCAGCGGAGGCCGTGCAATGAGGCAGTGTCCAGCAGGGCTTAAGAGCCTGCCGCTAGTTGTGTGACCTTGGGCAAGTCTTGTCAGCTTTCTAAGCCCATCTCAGAGGCAGGTTGTGTGGTTTAAATGAGAAAGTGGGTGTTGGCCATATAGAAAGGTGCCTGATATGCTGTAAATGCTTAATAACTTCACCTACTGTGATGATTTCCTGGGGAAAGGGGAAAGAGGTGAGCCAGGTTACCACCCCCCAGGCTTCAGGCAGACCCCCCCCATGGTCACCATGGATGGCCCAAAAGCCATCCCACAGGAGGCAAAGCTGCTGGGTTATTCCTCTGCCCTCTGAGGCTGAGCCACTTCGGAGACCCCATTCTCCATAGTGGGGATGTTGGGAGAGGATGGGAGAGAAGAGGGCACCCACACCCCTGGGTCCTTCTCTATGCCAGTTGCATAAGGAGACAAAGATGATCCTGGTGCATAGACATCACAGATCATTCTGAATTGGCATCTGAAGAACCAGAGTCAAGGTGCAAAGTGCTACGGGAGCAGAATGGGTGGGGAAGAGGATGCTGGGGTGTGTGCGCGTGATCAAACACATGTCGGATCTCCCTGGCCTGGCAATCCTGACCATCCCTTCCCCCGGGGAGGCACCCACCCAGAAGCTGGAAGATTCTGTGAAAGGGGAAGGGAGATGGGCCCTAGGACCAGGGCCCTTGGCTTCTTGGGACAGGAGGTCTTAGTGCCCTAGGCATGTCTTCAAGGTGGCAGTGTGACAAAAGTCTTCTGCAGGGACTCCCCCAAAGGAAAAAAAGCGATGCTTGCTTTCTGCGTAGTAAGTGAAGGACTTCCCTGAGCACCTGGGGGAGGGGCCGCGGGGGAGGGAGAGGGCAACAGCAACCCAAAGACCATCCCTGCCCCTCACCCTCAGGCCACTGTGTCCGGAGGCTGCAGAGTCTGGGGAGGCAGCCAGTGGCCTGAAGGCCATTGCTTGCGTCCAGAGCTGGCAGTGGGGCGAAGGGCCTGGAGTCTCAGCTTGGCGCACACCCTGATGCCGAGAGGCCAGGGGCTGGCGAGGGGCTTCTGTTCTTGTCAGGAATGACGTTGTCTCTGTTACAGGTCGGAGGTCAGCGGAGACTTTATAGACTAAACATCTCCTAATTGGAACAGTGTGGATCTGGGTGAGGATCCCCACAAAGCCTGTATCTGTTCCATTTTAATGTCACCCCTTGGAGCGTTAGCCCCTGGTCAAGTTGTCATTCTGTACTTCAGAGGGAGGGGCTGGGCCAGTGACTCAGCCAGACTCCAAGAGAAGGAGCTGCGTCTTCTGTGGGCCCTCCACTCAGTCGGCCCTGCTCTGTGCCGGCCCCTGGGCCTAGTGCTTGAGACACTGAGACGATCATGGCCCTCAAGGAGCTTCCAGTCCGGTGGGAAAGGCTTAAGGTTGTCAATATCAGGTCTGAGGGCCGGCCCTGTGGCCGAGTGGTTAAGTTCGCGCGCTCCGCTTCGGCGGCCCAGGGTTTCACCTGTTTGGATCCTGGGTGCGGACTTAGCACTGCTCATCAGGCCATGCTGAGGCGGCATCCCACATGCCACAACTAGAAGGACCCACAACGAAAGTATGCAACTATGTACTGGGGGACTTTGGGGAGAAGGAAAAATAAAAAATAAATTTAAAAATCTTAAAAAAAAAAAAAAAAGTCAGGTCTGTGCAAAACAGCCCCCAAAGGCCTCTGCCGCAGACTCATGGTTGCAGGGCGGGAGCAACTCTGAGCCTTAGATGGCCTGTCTTCTCCAGGGCCATCAGGCATGTGAAAGATAGAGAGTTCCAGAGACTTCCAGGGAGGTCCACACAGCAGGCAAGAAAGGCTTCACATGGAGAAGGTAATGCTTGTACAGCATCTCACAGGGTGAATCACAGTTTATCAAGAATCCGAGGGCAGAAAGAGCACTGTCGTCAGCGAGGGGAGCTGGGTGAGGTATGGGTTATTTGCAGGACATCAAGGAATCTGGAGGGGCTGGACTATATGCAGGGTAGGGGAAGGGCTGTGCCTGGAGATGAGCCTGGGAGGGAAAGCTGGGGTCAGATTGTGAAGTGCTTTCAAGGCAGTGCTGCGAGTTCATAGTTTATTCCAAGGGCTCCAGGGAGCCATTGAATGTTCTTGAGCAGGAGAGTGCTATGGCTAGATGTGTATTTCAGAGAAACAACTAAGGGCAGGTGGAGAGTTTGGCCTGGAGGCAGGAAGGCCAGATCTGTGGTTATTGCAGAGCTGAGAGTGGCCTGAATCAGGATAGTTGCTATGGGAGGAGACAGGATGGGACCCGAAGCCATCCAGATTAAAGAGTTCCTTTCCCAGCCTTCTTTGGAGCTGGCTATGGCCTTACGACTGAGTTCTGACCAATCCCTGCCCCTTAGGCTTCTTAGGCTTCTGGGTGTAAGTGGAAGTGTTGGGTTTGACTTCTGGGAAGTCTCCTTAAAAAGAGGAGCATGTCCTACTTCTTTGTCTGCCAAGCTTTTACGTAGAACTCCAATGTGATGATAGGAGCTCTTGCAGTCATCTTGGACCATGAAGATGAGTTAGAAAGAAACTGGATCTCTGAAAACTTTACAGGGCTGCCATACCAGCTATGGCCTGCTTACATCCAGAATTATTTTATAGGAGGGGAAAATAAACTTCTATCTTGTTTAAATCACCATTATTTTGGAGTTTTCTGTTAACATACGTGCTGCTCCTCATTTTGCCGTATAAAGGTGAGAAAATGAGTTCCACAGTTCTATATGAGCTTCATAGAAAAAAAGGCTGCATTCTTCCATGGCTTGTCCTGGGGAGTGAGTCATATCACCGTTTCCTGAGAAGAATTGCGGCCCTCCCATCCCCTCTCAGTTTGAAGCAGGAATGGAGAGGCCACTGTTAAGGATACAGATGTTGTGGCCCAGCTGGGCTGGACTTGCCTCCCCAGCCGCATCCCTCCCTCCCCAGTTCTCATCTTCCCCCAGAGAGCACAGGAAGGAAACTTTGTTGGGGGCAAGGGGTGCAGAGGGGAGCCAGATTAGTTCCTCTTATGGTTGGATTCCCAGGGGTGGAGGAGACAGAAAGTCTAGTGGAGGCTTCAGCAGACAGACAGCGGACCTCCAGCTGGACCCTGGGGCCCAAGGCTCTTCTTTGAGTCAGAGAACACTTGGCTGCTTGTCCAAAGATCCTCCTCTGCCTCCAGCTCCCCTGTTCTCAGAGAAGAACAGGGGCTTCTGGTGGATAGCCCAGGAGGCCCTAAGGGGCAGGATGGGCTCCTGCCTTGGGTTTAAAGGGGTGGGGTGGGAGGGGGTGAGGCGGGAGTAGAGGTGGAGTCGGGTCTGGAGGCTGACACCTGCAATTTCACTCTCTAACTTTCCAGCTCTAGCTTTAGGTGAGGAAAGCTTTGGGGGAGGGGGTCCAATTCTCCCAGATTACAAATCAAGTGCTCCAGATAGCATCATCTACCTTGAATCACTTCCATATCTTTCTTCCAGGAACCTGCAGGAGTTTCCCGAAATCCACGCTTACTGAGCACTTACTGAGTGTCAGGTCTCGTGTGTACATGTGTTTGATCTCGCTTCATCCTCACAACAGCCCTCAGAGTTGGCATCGGCCCCATTTTATCCGTGAGAATGGTGAGGCACAGACAGGTTAAGTAATTTGCCTCAGGTCACCCAGCCAGTAAGTGGCCAAGCTGGAACTTGAACACTAGTCACGTGGCTCCAAAGACCAGGTTTTTTGTGCTGGACATCCCTGGGGAGGCCCAGTGGCGGGGGAGGCCTGTGCCTGAAGTTGCAGAGGGCAGTTTCCAGGTCCTCCCAAACCTAGCCCAGGTTGTGAGGGAGGGGTCCAGTCCTTGGCATCCTCCCTTCCAGCCCTCCTGCCTCTCACCCCATCTTATCACCCGCTCTTGTCTTCCTACCTCATCTTCACTTGTTGTCTGCACCCAAAAGGTTTTGAGTGACACTGGATTTGTGATTCAACCAATAAGAATATTAATAATCCCTTATGGAGATTTATTGATGTCAAACTCCTTTCACATACTCAGTGTGCTGAAAACACCCCTGAGGCAGTCAAATGAGGAGATGGAGATTCAAAGACACTCGGGACTTGTCCAGGGCCACACCGCTGGCCAACATGGGGCTTGAGAACAGAGCTCAGTTTCCAGGCTCCTGGTTGGTATTTGGATATGGCAAATAGGATATGCCATCACGTGGAGCCTGACCTCTGACCTCAGGTCTCTGAGCACTTTTTGGATGACATTTGTCCTGCTCCAGGCCCTGTGCTGGGGGAGATTCTAAGGCCTAAGCCACACTCTCAGCCCCTGAGATGCTCAAAACACGGCAGAACAAGGAAGAAAAGTTGAGGAGTCACCCCAAGACCAAGAGCTGGTGTAAGCAGCGATGGGTGGGGGTTCCCAGGAAAGCCAATCGGAGGGATCACTCCTTCCAGGGGTGTCTGCATTTTTCCAGGGACCAAAACTCTTCCATAACCCTGTGTCACATTCATGGTGTGCACCATATCCAAATACCACTGATGCTATTATTTATTTGTTTAGATTGATTTTTTTTTCTTTTTACTCAAAAAAATTTGTAAAGGAAATTTTATATCACTACTTTAAATAGAAAGGTAACTGTGAAGATCAATTAAATTATAGCTGGATGTTGCTGGTGAAGACTCTGCGCCTGAGGGCTGCTCTCTTTTTCTAAAAAAGGACACGCGTGCGGAGCAAGTGTTAATGAGGTGTTAGAGACACATTAGCCCCTGACTGACTTTTTCCTTGACTCATTACAAGGATGGAAAGAGGATAGAGAAAGGGGACAATTTTCTCACTCCATAATTCAATGTTATTAAAGGCTAACTAAAATCATCTCGAATGTGCCCCAGATCATCTCAATGCTGTCCATTCTTTGAGAACCAGTGGCACAGAAAAACGAACATTCGAGTGCCCAGGGTCAAGGTTGGTGTAATGTTCGGGGAGCAGACCCTCCAGCGGCAAGCCCCACAGGGCATTATGGATAACTCATGTCATCTTCTCTCTGCAAAAGAAGAGGATAGGTAGGCTTCTCAGCTTTTATATATCCTTTTACAACTTGCAGAGACTTTGTTAAGCATTTGAAGTTCTCAGATCCCTGGGTAATTTCCTCTCTATTACAGTGGAGAAAGCTCAGGTAGAGATGGTTGCAGGGCCTCCCAAGACCATCCAGCAGGTTACCCAACGAAATACTGAGCAAACACTTGCTGGCCCTCTCTAGAGCCACCCCGTCTTCAGGTGGGAGAACGGAGCACCCACTTTGTGCGGGAAGCCTATCCCCCAGGGAAGCAGTCCCACACCCTCGGAAGTTGATCCTGGAAGAAGAGCTTCTGGAGCAGTCATCTTGGGAGTCTGACCTCTGCCCCTGAAGCTGGACTCACCAGCCTTTGGGGGTCTCTCTCTTCCTCATTCCCATGGCTCCCACCCTGTTGGTCTCAGTGGTTACTCAGGGGAAGGAAAGACTAAGGGGACACAAACACCAAGAAAACAGGAATGCGTCACTGTCCAGAGCCCGAGACATCTGCCCTCCAGTGTCAGGGGCCTGGGGACCTCAGTTCCTGGCCTGCGCCTGCCTCCACATGGACAGCTGACCTGCTAGCCACCACTGGGGAGTTCCTTCTACACTTTGCAGCCTCTTCATGCTCCAGGTTCAAAGCACCTGGTTCCTGGGCCTCTGCCTAGCCAGGCCTTTCCAGCTCAGGGCTGGCTCTTGCGCCAAGGGACACACTTTTCATAACCGGTCTCAGCAATGTTTCTCCTTCCATTGAGACCCACCTCTCACCTTCAGAGTGTGGCATGGCAGTATGAACACACTTTGTTTTAATTAGACAATATATATCCATTGTAGAAAATACAAATTAGCAGAAAGAATAAGATTAAAAATCACTCAACCTCATCACCCAGAGAAAACTCTTATGAATATTTTGTTGTCTGTTCTCTGGATTTTTTTCCATGCATGCCCATCTTTTTTTCTCTATTGCTTTGGTAATGCTTTTTCATATCAGTAGTGAAAACTCTATGGCTTTGACCCTCAAAGTGTGGTCTGGGGACCAGCAACTCAGTATCCCTTGGGAGATTATGAGAAATGAAGAATTTCAGGTGTCACTCCAGACCTGTTGAATCAAAATCTTCATTTTAACAAGCCCCCCGGGGGAATTCCTGTGCGCATTAAGGTTTGAGACTGTGGCTATTTGGCATCATTTTTAATATTGTACTCCCAGGGAATACTTACCACCTTGTGGCTAAATTTTTCTTCTCAAATCCACCTATAGTTGGGCATTTAGGTTATAGCTAATATTTTCTCTGTTAACAAGGCTACAATGAACATCTTTATACATATTTGTTGCCTGTATCCCTTAAATTCCTAGAAATAGAATTTCTAGGTCAAGGGCTTCTGATGTTTATCGTCAAGTTGCTCTACAGAAAGGCTGTTCCAGTTTACACTCCTCCCTGCAATGTCCAGGAACCGTGAGATCCCTACACTCTGGCATCCTTGGTATTATCATTCGGTTACATCTTTGCCATCAGATCTGTGACAGTGTGTCTCAGGGTTGGCTCTGCATACATTTCCTTGGTTACTGGCCAGTTAAGCTGCACATTTCTCCATGTGAGTATCAGCCATTTGCATTTCTTCTGGCTGTGTGTCTACTGGGGTCTTTTGTATCCAAAGCCCCCCAGGATGAGAGTGAGAGATGTTGCTAATGAGGGCTGCAGGTGGCTTGGCCCAGTGCTGGTGGAGAGTTCTGCACAGAGTGAACACAGACAAGTGGACATGCCTGCTTGCACGCTCATGTCGGCTCTCTGTGGGTCCCAGCCTCATGCTGTGTCCAGACCCTAGAGCAAGTGCCCAGCCAAGCCTCTGCCTTCTGGCCTGGTGAGGACTGGGTGCTGGCTGCCACCCAGGATGGTGTTCTTAGGCCTGGCTGGACACCCCATGGTCCTCCAGGCAGACAAGCAGGCCAGCCAGGTGTGCTGCGGGGAGCTGGCAGTGAGGACAATTCAGGGAAGTGACCCTGCCCAGTTGCAGAGCTCCTATCCCAGCAAGCATTGTGAGCCGCCCACTGGCCACTGTTGCTGAAGCTGCTGACCATGGCAGCAGGAAGCAGCACTTACTCAGCCCCGGCTGCACGTGGCTGTTTGCTGCCTCCCTCCGCCCAGGCTTCCTCCAGGCATAGCCTGCCCAGCTAGCAGCTGGAGGAAGTCGTGTGTGGGGAGGAAACAGGCGGGACCACCCCCAACATCCCCTGCAAGCCTGCACCTGTGCTCTGCCGGCCCTGCCACCTGTTGCCTGACTGGGCATGAGGCCTGACCGGGGGGGCCTCTGCAGCAGAGTGAGGCATGGGGCTGGGACATGGGGTGGGTCCTTGCCCCGGGGCAGGGAAATGTGGAGTGGGACCCCGCACTGACATTTACCGAATGCGCCTCTCCCTCTCCACAGCCACTGGGATGTATGTATTATTATCTCCCTCTGACAAACAAGGAAATCAAAGCTCAGAAAATAGGAGCAATAATAGCTTAACCCAGAGATTGCTTATTAGGCACCAGGAAGTCTGCTGAACACTTTGCAAGTGTTAACTTATTCAAGTCTCACAAGAATAGCGGGTACGAGAGTAGACCCATTTTCGGCGAGGAAACTGAGGCATGGAGAGGTGAAGGCACTTGCTCTAGGTCACACAGCCTGTCAGAGGCAGATCTAAGTGTCTTGACTCCGAAGTTCAGACCCTTAATCCCGTCTCCCCACCCGCTGCCCACCAGGTGACCCTTCCAGAGCCCCGGACCTGGCTGAGAGCAGCAGTGGGGAAGTTGGAAGGGGCCAGTCCACTGCCCTCATTGGATTGCCTCAGCACTGGCCACCCGTCCCCCGGGGAAGCACCCAAGCTGTCCCTCGTGTGGCACCATTCAGGGGGAGTCACCTGACCCTGGGCCTTTGTCTTGTCATTCTCTCCTGTGTCTCCTTCCCCCTGAGCAGGTGTCCATGGGGACTGTCTCTCAGATGCTGTGTCCTCCGGCTGTCTCTATCCTGCTCTGTGATGCCCTGACTCTGGGTTTCTCTGGCTCTTCTCTCTGGTAGGCAGAAGGAGCAGAGGGGGAATTTACATGAAATGTAGCAAACGCGTTGTGGCACCCAGTTGCCATGGGCAGCAGAAAAGTGTCTCCCAGCTGGTTGCTGAATGGGTAGAGGATAAAGCAGAGGGGAAGGGAGGGAGGAGCCTGTTCAGGGGTTAGGGGGCCAGCAGGGCTGATGTCTGGAGCATGGGAAGAGACTGTTCCCCAGAACTAGGGAGGGTGCAGTGGCCCTGGGCCCTCACGTACCTCCTTTCACCTTCCACAGTGGCGGTGGTGGCCCCAGGCTGCCCCAAGCGCTGTGCAGCTGTTGCTGCTGATGCAAGCTGCTGGCTGTGGGAGGCTGGGAGGGCCAGGAGGAAGGAGGGAGTTGTTCTCAGAGTGAGGGTCTCTGCGTAAGTCTGTTGACAAGCTTTCAAGTCCGCAAGATGGGACTCTGGGTTCTCAACAAGATTCACTCTGTCCCAAGTGGTGCTCCAGGCTGGCCTCCAGGCCTTTGGCGATCAGGGTGGAGTCCATCCGCAGCTGTCATGGCAACCTGTATCTCTTCAGGACTGCACAGAAAGGCCTAGAGCCTGCAGCCCAGGGGACCAGGGGCTCAGAAGACTGAGCAATGGGCAAGTAAGTGCATGGATGTGCCAGGGGGAACCCTGTAGGGTAGGGCCCATAAAGGGGCCCGACGTTGGCCCAGCTGCTTCCTTCCAGTCCTTGCCTCTTCCCAGCAGTGTCTCCTGGGTCTGGCCTCACTAAGATGTGCTTCTGCCAAGCTGGCTGGCCTCCAGGTGGATTTGGGACAGACAGCTGGGATGTGGTGTTTCCCGCTCTGTAGAGACGGAGGCTGGAGATGGGGCCATAGTGGGGCTGGAGCCAAGAGTGCTGGGCCCCTCGGCTATGGATCTCAGCAGGATGGTGGGGTCACGGGTGGGTGAAGACTGGCCAGAATGTATTTAGTGAGGTTTCCCAGGGAGGGGATATGTCAAAGGATCAGGACCAGGTGGTCCCCATACCTCCACCCATTTTTTACCCAGGTGCCGGTGAGACCTGAGTGGGTCCCTCTGGAAGGCCAGCCAGCTGGTCATGAGGCCCCCTCCTGTGTCCTCACCCCATGGCTCTCACTCATTCAGAATAGTTCCTCTCCCCGTCAGGGTCAGGCAGCCTGCTGCAGGGTAGCAACAGGCACTGTTCACTCGCCTCTTTTTCTTTTTTTTAAAGATTGGCACCTGAGCTAACATCTGTTGCCAATCTTCTTTTTATTTTTTCTTTCTCCCCCAAAGCCCCCCAGTACATAGTTGTATATTCTAGTTGTGGGTCCTTCTGGTTGTGCTATGTGGGACGCCACCTCAGCATGGCTTGATGAGTGGTGCTAGGTCTATGCCTGGGATCCGAACCAGGGAAACTCCAGGCTGCTGAAGGGGAGCATGTGAACTTAACCACTCTGCCACGGGGCCGGCCCCTCACTCGCCTCTTTTTGAATCTCCTGGTGGACTTGGTCATAGCTGCCTGGACTCCTGATTCTGGCAAGGATGCCATGTTCAGCTCAAGACAACCTGTGCTTGGCTTTACAGGGCACACACGAATAATAACACAGCCCTTCCCTGATCCCTAGCTGCCAGGTTCAGCTTTGGTCCTTCTTCCTGTCCTTCCTTGTCTGGACAACTCCTATCCATCCCTTGAGGCCCAGGTCAGATACGAAGCTGTTCCTGCTCTTCCCCACCCATTCCAGGCAGAATCACTCATTTCCCCACTCTGTGTCCCCTTAGCACTGAGTGAATGAAGCTTCCCAAAGAGCCATTCTGAACTTGACACTCTCCTGCTCAAACATTTTCCATGGCTCCCCATTGCAAAAAAGCCTTTTGCACTTTTTGGCTTCCTTATCCCCTAGGCTGTACCAGAGGACCCTCCACTCCCATCAAATTGTCCCCCAGCCTTCCCCCAAACTTGGCCTGAACCTCCCCCTCTCTACTCTCTTGCTCAGGCCAAGGCCTCTTCCTGGAACACACACCACCATGCTCACCTATTGAAATCCTACCCACTCTGCAAGGCCTGCCAACTCCTGGTACCCTGGGAGGCTGATGGCTTCTGAAAAGGCATAAGAGAAACCTCCCTTGGGGGCCCAGGGTTCCTCTTCCATCCCCTCCCCTTTAGGGCTTTTGAACAACTCCCATGATATATTTCATAATTTGAACCAAGCAGCAGCTGACAGCCTCCCATTAATGTCCTATGTGAGTGCACATGAAGTGTGTCACTGTGTGTGGATGGATATACGCATATGGTCATGGGAAGATATAAGCAAGCATATGCACGGGGAGCTATGCATGTGTTTGGAAATGTGTAGGAGTGAATGTGCCTTTGCACGTGTGAAAGTGTGTGTGTGCACATGTGTGCGCATGTGGGCCTATGCGGATGAACCTGTGCCTCTCGGCCAATACATGTGTGCACATGTGTACCTGTGTGGGTGTTTGTGTGTGTTGAAGGTGTGTGCTCATATATGCGGGTGAATCTCTATGTGCACCCGGGTGGACGTGTCCTGGTGCACTTCCTTCCATCCAACCTGGGGGTACTAGGGAAGGTCAAGGCTAGTCAGTTTGCCTTCCATGCACCCCCAATCTCCAGGGGTGTGAGGAGGGGCTGCACATTGCATCCCGACTTTTGACAGAGATAAATGAAGCACTCCTGTGAGGTTTCCAGGCCGTGGTGATGAGCAGCTGTGAGTGGCAGGGGTCTGGCCCAATGGTGACCTGGCCCCTGGCCTCCAGCCCTCGGCACCCCGTCCCCTACTGAGATGGCAACCAGACTAGGAGGGCTAGGGAGGGGTCCAACAAGAGATAATGACTCTGTCCTGGTCCCCAGGCAACAGGAGCCCTCCCTGGGCCTGTGCAGAGCTGCATATGTTGGGCCCTGGCACTGGGGATGGCAATGGGAACAGAGTCCCTGGGGGAAGCCAGGTCTGTGGTCCTCTTTCCTCTTCAGGGTAAACTTTGGAGGAACAAAGCAAGAGGTTAACACTGAAGGAGGGTCCACTCATGTGAACCCGCTTTAGATGGAACAAGGAGTTAGAGGTTTAAAGTGCAACAAGGAGGCTTAGGCTAGACTCGTTTACAAAGGCCACAAAATCTGTGTCTGCAAAGACCTCAACCGTGGGATCCATATCCACCCACAGGGCTGGAGGAGGGTGTCCGAGGCAGGAGACTCCTGGATGTCCTTTAGAAGTCCCCCCACACACTGTTCTGGTTCTGTCTCATGGCCTCTGCAGCTCTGAGGGGCCCAGAGGGGACTCTGAGGAGAGGATTAGCTGGGCCACTTCCGTGCGCTGCTCCCAAGATCCTTCTCGGCACTCCTCCCTCTAGAACCTTCTTATCCTCCATTTCCTGCTGCCCTCCCCTCACTTCCAAGTGGCTGCCCCAGCCTTGCCCCCAAAGTGCAAGTCACTCCCTCTCTGCTGCTCCAGAATTTGGGAAAGAAGCCACAAATTCTCCCAGCAGACCACCCCCAAGGGTCCAGCCCAGTCCTGCCTGGTCCCTGGAGCACAGCCCTGGACTTCCCACCCACAGGAGAGGTGCTTAGAGGCCCATACCCGAGGGGTGCCTCAGGAGGGCAGGGAGAGGGCAGGCTTCGGTTGGCAGGATCCCTCACCAGGGTGGTCCTGAGGGTGCTGAGGCCAACTGAACATGAGAATGTGCCCCGGGACACCACATCCATGCTAGTGTCCTCCTTCTCTGAGGAGGTTTGGGGCCCCTGCCTTACCTTTCCTGGTGGCTTTCTCTTGCTCTCCAGGGAGTGGCCATGCGCGAGACCATGCAGAGATGTTTGGGGAGGGCGTGGAGGGAGGGTGGGTGCCCCCCAACGCCCTGGACTCCCCTCCTCCTCCTGGAGCTCCTGTGCCCTCCTTGGGAGGTCTGACCCAGGCAAGCCCAGAGACAAGGGAAGGAGGTCGTTAATCACCGTTATTTATTATTTCTTATGTAATGGGTGTTATGAAACATGGGACCTTGTACCAGGCATGACCGGGAATATGCGAAAGACAGTCCCTACCAGTAAGAACTTCCCATGGGATGACCAGGTAGGCCAGAAGCCATCAGGCAACTTGCAGACCAGTCTGGAAAGAGGGGTGTAGGCCTGACTGGGCTCTTGTTGGAGGTGAGTCTGTCTGCTCTGACTGCTCACTGCCTCTGAGAGCCCAGAGATAGGAAGGGGGCTGGGTTCGGGGGCCCCCTACACCACAGCAGGCCCAGATCAGCTCTGGCTCCAGGGTGGCCTGGGTCACAGCTGGAGCTGTCACAATATTGACCCAGAAGGAGATAACATCCAAAAGGCTTGGAGTCCCAGTCGGACAAGTAAGAGGACGTCGCCGGAAAAGATCCCTGGCCCCTAGGGGGATCAAACTAAATGGGACTTTAATAGGTCTCTTCCAGCTCAGGTTTCATGGGTAATTGGAAGCAGGTTCTGAGCTGAGCAGAGTGGGCTGGCCCTAATGGCCTGCTGGGGACTGAGGCGGGACAGGGCATGCTGCCTCCATGCCACCCCACACGTCCCACTGTGGCCTCACTGGGGGCTTCCGGACTCCCTTTATTCTGCTTCCGAAGTGCTGCTGGCTTAACCCCTTCAGAGGAAGAACCCGCAGTAAGAAGGTGGATGGAGATTTGAGTCAGAGCTAGCTTACAGGGGAAAAGAGAAGCCCGTCCTGAGCCAGACACGCGCTAGGCCTTCATTCATTCATTCATTCATTCAAGAAATCTACATTAACATTTAAAGCTGGCAACAACCCTTTAAAATAGAACCCTTACATTTTTTTAATTACAAAAGAGTACATACTTGTTGAAATAAAATTCAAGCAACATCAAGGTACATTAAGTAAAATATAAAAATTCTCCTTTCCCACACCCACTGCTCTGTCCCTCCCTCACGACTCCCATACTCCAGGGATAACCTCTGCCTATCGCTTATCAGATGTCCTTCCAGATCATCTGCAATGCATCCTGTACCACATCCTGCTGTTTTCATTCAACAATGTATCACCAATACCCTTCCAAGGCAGTAAGTAGAGTGTGGATAGTCCTCACTCCCACTTTAAAGATGAGAAAACTGAGGTTCAGAAAGGTTTAATGCTGTCCTAGGCTGCACAGCCAGGCCTTGTTCTCACCCTGCCACAGCTTCCAGCCTCTTCCTGCAGAAGGTAGATAGGATGGAGCCCAGAGGCTGGAAAACTGCTGAGGGAGGGTTGGGATGGAGTGGAGTGGAGAACGAGAAGGAAGCAGCTGGCTAGGGAGGGGGTTCAGGGCTGCTTGGAGCGCAGCGGTGCCACTCCTCCAGCATCCCTCAGGAGCCCGCTGTACTCATGCACAGGGGCCTGGGGCCCTGGAGGCCTTGACTGAGCAGGCTGGTCAGCTGGCAGCGGAAGAGTTTTCAAAGCAAACCTGGCGAGAGGGAAGGAAGGATTGCATTTCAGCCCCAAATATGCCTGGGACACGTACATTTCTCCACTGGCTGGCCCCTCCCTAGGCCTAAAGGGGCATTTCTAGCCTCACACCATTGGGTGCAGGCCACTGCCCCTGCCTGCTAATGCCTGCCAGATGGGCCTGTGTTCTCCCTCTAGGGCTACGGTCCTACATTCCCCTGTGGCCTCCAGCCACCTGGCCTCCAGCGACATGTCCATCTGCTGAGGGCGGGCATTCCTTACTGCAGTTGAGACCCTGAGAGGCCAGGACCAGCTCCTACATCAGGGAAGGGACTGAGAGGACAGGGAGGTGGGGGGCCAGCCCAGCCTGTGCCTCAGCCTGAAGTATAAACAAGACAGGCTCTGAAAAGGTCGTGACCCAGAGGCCTCCACTCCAGCCACCCAGCCTTCCTCCTCCTGCCTGGGACCTCCAAGGGGAAGCTGAGAGAACACAGGATGGTCAGGGAAGAAAATATCCATGTTCCTACTAGGCAGACATATGCATTCTCAGCCAGGCACACGCACGCACATGCACACTCATGCACACACCCACTGATGCAGAAAGGGAGAACGCGGCCTAGGCATGGCACAGCTGCCCATCAGAGATGGCTTAAGGGATGCCGCCAGTAGAGCAGAGGAATGGACCAGGTGGCCTTTGGGGAGCTCTCCATTCCTAAGTCTGTCTGGAAAAATGCTCCCACAAGGACCACCCAGACCTGGGATGGAATCACAGAGATTCTCCCACAAGGTACTCAGGTCATTTGGGGAAGAGGACACTGATCCACTCACTTTGCCAATATCCTTGGCAAACCTACTCTGTGCCAGGCACCATGCTGGGCCAGGGAGCACACAGGGCATCTGCAAGGCTCCACTTGTACCAGGCCCCGCTGGGCATATGGGGAAGAGAGTCCCTACCAGCAAGAGAGGAGCCGATTCCTCCCCACCGGCGGGGGGGGGCGGGGGGGGGGTGCTGAGCAATCACTGAGGGGCTGCAGAGTGGTCTTCAGCCAAGCCGAGGCCATACCTAGGATGAAGACCCTCCGGCCCCGCCCCAGCTAGTGCCCAGCTTACAACAAGACTGGGACGGCCCATGTCTCCTCCCTGCCCACACCCCACCCTACCCCCACAGTTCTGGCCCTGGCTGGGGCCCCAGAAAGGAAATCACTAAGGAGGATTGAGTGTCAATTCACAAACTAATCCGATCAGCGCAAACAGCTACAGCACACGCTGTTCCCGCGCCGCAGCCCCCTCCCCTGCTCTGTAGACCCTGGCGGCTGCTGGCGGGCAGGCCTGGCCCCTGCCTGGCTGCGAGGCCAATTACAGCGGCCTTAATCACCACAGTGGCGGCGGCGCGGCGTGAACAACTGTCTGCCCATCAGTCTCCTTCCCGGGGCGACGTGGAGGGGATGAGCCCTTGCAGCTCTCCTCAAAGGAGCAGGAGCGTGAAACTGGATCCCAACAACAACCCGGTGGCCGCCGTCCAGGGGAACGCCTGGCTCCTCTCGCTGCCTGCTGGTCTTCTGTGTGTTTGCCGGGCTCCTGCTGCACTGGGGTGGAGGGCCCACAAGGACAGGCCTGGGGACTGCGCATCCCCTGAGCACTAACGCCATTGCCATTGCTCCCTCCTAGCCGCCATTGCTTCCGACAGCTGAGCTGGGGAGGCGGGCGCTCCCTGCCAGTCAGAGCAAATTAGGTGCCCGGACGTTGAGGTCTGCTTGGCATTTCCTGTGTTGGCTTTGGCTGGTGAGGCCAGGCCAGTGGGCTGCCCTCTTGACCCAAACTGAGTCGAACAGGCACGTCCTGGACTCTGGAGCCCATTGACTTCTGCTCTCTGCCCCACAGGGAATCCTGTTCCGGAAAAAAGCTCACCCCTCCCCGCCTGGGTTCCCACTGAGCTGCCTTCCCTTGCCTTGTAGGGTGCTCTGACGCCTGAGGCCTGGCCAGCCCCCAACCTGGCTCATCTCAATGCATGTTCCTCAGGCTCAGGAATGGAGCCCATGGAATTTGCAGGCCTCTGAGCATCCCAGTGCCTCCTGGATGTGGTAAAGCCCCTTGGCCTGCAGACCCCCGGGGCTGGGGTTCAGTGGGGGGCTCTGAGCTCCTCTGATCTTTGGCTCCCATCTGTCTGTGGAATAATTTCCTCACCCAAAGCCCTGTCCTTTGCCTGGACCCCAAGGAGCCAGGAGCTGCTCTGGGCGGCAGCACCTGGGTCCCAGCTCGAGACCATGCAGGAGCTCCCATAAGGGCCAGCTTCACGTGCAGGCTTTAGCATTTCCAGCTCCTGTTCCTCAGCCCATGTTTTCTTTGGCTTTGGGTCTTTGAGACACCAGATTGTCTAAAACAAGACGATACTCGTCTACTCATGATACTCATTTTCCCAAAGAGCAGAGTCTGCAACACAATCAGGCTCTTTGTGTGCAGTGCGGTCCCCAGCCACCCCTTCCCCAGATGCCCCATCCCCGCCCCAGCCAGGTCGCCTTGGGGCATGGAGCACTCCTCATTCCCAGTGGCCAGGGGTCTCTGGCCTAAGATATGGCAAAGCTGGGCAGAGAGGGCAGAGCTAAATCCCACCCCATAGACCATCACTGGTCTACACTTCTTTCCTCTCTCCTCCCCAGCCTCGGGGGCCAGCAGAGCCTGTGAGAAGCAGCAGGAAATGGGAATTCTCTAGAGCACAAGCCCTAGAGTTAGAGATTCCTGAGTATGAATCCAGCTCTACTGCACACCAGCTGTGTGCCTGGAACAAGTACCAACTGGCTGTGAAACTCAGTCGCCCTGTCAGTAAAATGGGGACAACAAGGGTTCTGTAGCATATGGTTTGTGAGAGGGGTCAACGAGCCTAGCCTATAGTAATCCCTCAATAAATGGCTACCATTTACACATCTATCCCTCTGCATGGAGTTGGCTGAGCAGCCACTAAGGGGTCTGTAGAATGATCCCGGGCCAAGTTTAAGCCACACATAGGATGGAGACTCTGCACCCCTACCCTATGGTTGCTTCCTTGCCCCTAGGCTGGCTCCACACTGCTGTCTCCCTGAGGAGGCTGCAGGCCCGGGCTGGCTCTCTCCCAAGCCCCTCTGCCCCAAGGCCATCAAGAACTTGCCACCCTAACTGGACAGGTCAGCCCACCAGGGCAGAGCGGTCTCAGGGGTCACGAAGATGATTGGGTACCCAAAGTCCCTGCCTGTGCAGGTCTCCGTCTCTCTCCAGGGAAAGAGAAGGCACAGCACAAGCTCCCCAGCTTCCCGGGCCAGGCACACAGTGCTAGGAGTTTGCTGAATGTGTGATGAAGGGACAGGCTCTGGACTTCCTGCACTGCTCGTGGGAGGAGCAATAGGCATAATTTTTCTGGAAAGCTTTGGGTGATAGCTATCAAGAAGACGAGGAGTGTTTATCACTTTGATGCACAATTCTACTTCTGGTACCATCCCCTGGGAAATAATGTGAAATGTCAGAAGTCGGGCAGGGCTGCAGGAGGGCCCATAAAAATTTCTACAAAGATGTTCTTCTTAGTGTCGTTTGTAATAGCAAGAATCAACAAAACAGAGAAGACGCCTCAGTATCCAATGGCAGGAGACTGGTTAAGTACATTATGCTATATCCATCCCCACAGGGAAGTAAAGAGGAAGCACTGAAAATTATGTTTAGGAAAAAATTTTAATGACACATCAACATCTGAGTAAAAAAGTCAGGATATCTAACTGCTGACAGAGTATAATCTTAATTATGTGAAAAAATAGTTTATGAATGGGTAAACAAAATGTGATATATACAATGGAATATTATTCAGCCTTAAAAAGGAATGAATTCTGACACACACTACAACATGGATGAACCTTAAGGACGTTATCCTAAGTGAAATAAGCCAGACAGAAAAGGACAAATACTGTATGATTCCACTTATGTGAGGTATGTAGAGTCATCAAATTCATAGAGACAGAAAGCAGCATGGTGGTTGCCAGGGGAGAAGGGGGAGTTAGAGTTCATGGATAGAGTGTCAATTTGGGAAGATGAAAAGTTCTGGAGATGGTGATGGTTGCATAACAACGTGAATGTACTTAACACCACTGAACTGTACAGTTAAAAGTAGTTAAAATAGGGGGCCGGCCCCGTGGCCGAGTGGTTAAGTTCGCGCACTCCGCTTCAGCGGCCCAGGGTTTCACCGGTTTGGATCCTGGGCACGGACATGACACCACTCATCCGGCCATACAGAGGCGGCATCCCACATGTCACAACTAGAAGGGCCCACAGCTAAAATGTACAACTATGTAGTGGGGGGATTTGGGGAGAAAAAGCAATTTAAAAAAAAAGATTTAAAAAAATAGTTAAAATGGTAAATTTTTTATTATGGATATTTTGCCACAATAAAAAAGGGTCATAGGGAAATACATCAAAATGTTCATAATAAATATTTTTTAGTAAAGGGATTATGGCTGATCTTTATTTCTTTTAGTTTCCAACATCTTGCCCCTAGAAAATGAGCTTTTTTGTTTTGTTTGTTGTTTGTTTTAAGGAAGTTTACTCCAGCATCTCCCAGATGTGCACAGGGGTGGGGGAGGGGGGAGAGGCGGGGTCCAGCTGCAGCTGGAATTGAGGGGAGAAGCACTGCTTGCTGGGGAGCGGTGGCTCTGAGAAGGCTTGGGGTCTCCCCTAAGCTCTCCCCCCGTTATTCACCCGCCTCTCCCTCTGCCTGGCCTGTATGTTCCGGCCTGGCCCAGGAGCCTCTCCCCAGGAACAGCACTGTCCCCAGCCTGAAGGGGCTGCCCCAGCCCTAGTGGGAATGCGGGCTCGGGGCTTTCTCAGACGGTCAGTACCCACGACGCCTTCCCGCTGCTGCTCCGCCCCAGCCCAGCTGCAAAAACAACAGCCCATACCCAAAGCCCTGTTATTGCAGCCTGGACTGTGCAGAGGAAGGAGTGGGGCTGGGGCCTGGCAGCCACAAACAGACCGAGGGGCAGGGGCACACTCGGGAGTGGGAGAGTCCTCTCCTGTTCCCCTGGGGAAACTTGGCTCTGAGGAGGTGGGGAAGGGGCTTGTGGAGGCCTGGGGGACTGAGGGCCAACTCTGCCAGTGGCCTCCCTGGCTCCCTGGGGACCGCAGGGGGTGGGGGCGGAGGTGGGAAGGAAGTCAAGCCACTTGGGAACCCGCTGAGCCAAGCCGTGGGCAGGAGGCGGCACCACCGTGGCTCCTGGGCGGGCCAGGGCCAAGGCTTTCCCACGGGGTATGACTGGCCACTGCGCTCTGCAGAGCCGTCCACCCCAGGCTCCGGCCTGTGAGGCCCCGGAGGAGTCCCTGCGGTCTTCCCTTCAGGGTGTAGGGGATGGCGGGTGGGACTCAGAGCCCAGAGGGCTCTCCCTGTCTGCCCCCCAGCACCCTCAGCTTTGTGCTGGGCATCCTAGCAAGGCCAGGGCACAGCTCTCAGAGGCCTGCCACTCAGCTTTCTCAGCATCAGCTCCAGTCTCATCCACTGGCTCCTTACTCATGTGACAGGGTAGGGACACAGGGCTCATATCACCAAGATCCTGAAAGTCTCAGAGACTGATGGAAGCCTGGCCCGTTTGACCCCTAAAGGCCATTCCACCCACTCTAACATGAAGGGGTGGCTGCTGTGTAATTAGGAGGCACTGTGGAGGTCTCTGGAGACAGATGAACCTGGGTTAGAGCCTAAGCTCTTCTCTACCAGCTCACCTCTGAGCCTCAGCTCCCTCCACTATGAAAAGAAGAAGGTAACGTTTCCTGCGTAGTCTTGTAAGGTTTATATATAAAGTGCCAAAATATACACAAGAATATTTATAGCTTACATTCACCCACCTCCCAAAAAGACTGGAAACAACTCAAATATCCGTTGAAGGAAAACGAATACATAAATCGTGATATAGTCACAACGTAGGTGCTTAATAAGTGGAAGACACTGCGACTCATCACCCAAGCCCCAAGAAATTAAATTGGGAAGAAGTTTCCAATCTCAATTCTCAGTTCAGCCCCCCACCTGCCACATTCTGTAGAGAGCATGCGGGGAGCATGCGTGAGTAGTCCCCGTGCCTTTTTGTTTTCTACTCTGGTCAGGAACCAGTTAATCAAAGTCCCCTCTGAAGTTAGACAGTGACTGTCTGTTGTTAAGGATGTTCCTGGCCACAGGCATTAAACCAGGGACAGAAACTATTCCAGGGAAGGAGGGCAGCCCGATGGGAGAGGGTGAGCCTCAGGCTGGTGGGAGCCACCAGCAGCTTCTGTTTGCAGGTTAGTCACCCAGTGTCACTTACGCACCAAGGGTGGCAGCAAGCTGCTCTGACCCAGGGCCCGAGCTTCCTGATGGCTGCAGCATCATGCAAGGTCTGCTGCTGTTCTGAAACACTCTCAGGTGGTTACAATAACTCATTCATTCTTGAAAGAGAGGAGTTAGAGAAATAAAAGCGGGTGTTAGTTGTCTCTGGATTACCTGGTCTTCAAAATTACAACTAGATCCTTATTAAATACATTAAAATCACCTTTTATGAAGATTTTATTGTTTTTTTAAAGAAATTTTTTTTTTAAGATTTTATTTTTTTCCTTTTTCTCCCCAAAGCCCCCTGGTACATAGTTGTATGTTCTTAGTTGTGCGTCCTTCTAATTGTGGCATGTGGGATGCTGCCTCAGCGTGGCTTGATGAGCAATGCCATGTCCGTGCCCAGGATTCGAACCGACGAGACACTGGGCCGCCTGCAGCAGAGCGCGCGAACTTAACCACTCGGTCACAGGGCCGGCCCCTGAAGATTTTAAAAAACTTCTCTTGATATGTAGTGGGTATCCAGACCTACTGCTTTAAAGATCAATAGTAGTACAACGTCTCTAAATCTTTGAGATATGAAATGTCACTGTTATCAGCATCTCCACTGACACACAAGATCACCCAGCTTGGGAGAGGCAGACCTAAGATCTGAACTGAGATCATATGACTTCCAATCCCAAGCTTTTAAACAGTTCAACGTTCAACTACACTGCTACCATAGCTAAGAGGATAAGTGGCTACTGGGCCTTGGTCTTCGCTTTTTTTTTTTTCCAAATCAGAGACTATTTGTTTTTGTTTACCTAGGTGCTTGGTACATTCCCACTTAGGATGAACCTATCAGTTGTGGAAAAACTGATCTGTTGACTGGAACCAGCTCACTTCGTAGGGCTGTTTAAAGACCAAAAGAGATATGGAATATAAAAGCCTTTAACTAAAAGGCAAAATCCTCTACAGTGTAAGGGATGGTGCCGTTTATTATTATGGGCTGTTTTCCAACACGCAACATGACACTTGGTATAAAGGTGCTCAATAAATATTGTTACATGTCAAATATGTTGATCTATGAAGAGCAATTGTTAATACGCAGTCCTAACAATGATAGGGTAGTGTTTTTTTCTAATCACATGCCCGGATCCCACTACCTGTGTCTGTCATTAGAATTTCTGTTCAAATTCCTAGCAATTGACTGTGTTTAAGTGACAGGAAATCTCAAGGACAGAGCCAGATCCCACAAAAATACAAACGCACATTTAGAACAAGCTTAGCTTCTAGTCAAGCAGGCAGAAGAGTGGCTCTACCTTTAGGCCTGGCTAGATCTAAGGGTCTACATCAGCTCAGTTGCTCTTTCTCTCTCACTCTAAGATCTTGCTCTGCTTGCTTCTGCTTCTCCTGGAGCAGCTGCCTGACTTGCTCCTGCAGACAAGCTTTCTCCATGAGGCAGGAAAGCTGGCCACTGATAGTCCCAAGCTGACCTCCTTATGATCTAAAGGAGAGAACATGATCTAAAGGAGAGAAGCCTGCTTCCTTCAAGGGTCCATATAGCAAATCACAGGGAAGGACTGAATGGCTTTGCACAACCAATCAGTGGAGAAGTGGGGCGACTGACCAGACCTGAGTGGTGTGCCATCCCTGTGGCTAGGGGCCACTTGAGGCACCAGGAGACCCTGGGACTGACAGTTCCACCCAAATGACATGGGATGAGGAGGAGCAGTTCCCAAAGGAAAGCGGGTGTAGGGCAGACAAAAACAACAGGTGTCCACCACAATAGCACTTGTTCTCAGGTTGCGTAGAGACATGACTTATCCATGAAAACAATCAGAGAAGGATAAAAACAGTAGCGCATTCACATGCCGCAGCGTTGAGTCAAAGTCCTTCAGGAAAAGGAAGTGATCTGATGGCCTAAGGAGATTCTTTAGAACAGGAGGAGAAAGACGCAAATATTTTAGTCAGCCTCCCTCCGCCCAGTTGAGGATTATCATCATAATCACCTTATTCCCCAAATTAAGTTTGGAAACTGTGATTTGACAATCATGCAGACAATTAGTCAGAATGTTTGAAATTGGGACACTTTGGAAAAATCTGGAAGATTTGGTCAAAATAATCATACTCCTGGTTGAGAGAATGGGCCTGATGAAGGATTTCTTACTTTTCTTCTCTGTCTTAAATAACTTTTCTTTCTGATTATAAGTGGGATGTGTTTATCGTAGAAATTTTAGAAAATACAGAACAGTTCAAAAACGAAAATAAAAATCACTCTTGTACTTGTTAGGAATGGGGGCAATTGCAAGAGACAGAAACTCAAAGATCACAGTGGCCTAAACAAGACTGCAGTTTATTTTGCTCACAGCTACATGAAATCCAGAAGCCCAGGTTGGTGCGGGCGTCTGCTCCACAGAGCCCTCAGGTGCCCCGGCTTCTTCCAGCTCACCACTCTGCCATCCCTGCCATGTGGCCTGCATCCTCGACATCTCAGCTGCCAGAGCAGAAAGGCAGCAAGAAAGAGCAAGGGATAAAGAGGCCAAGGATCCATGCCAGCTCTCTCCTAGGGAAGGTTCTCAGAAGCAGCAACACTTTCACACGATCCCCTTGTAAGAATGTGGTCACATGGCCACATCTACCTGCTGGGGAGCCTGGGGAATGCAGGCTTTACTCTAGGTGGCTATTTGCCCTGATAAAACTCTATCACTAGAGAAGAATGGCTTTTGAGGCAATGAGCGGTCTCTGATAAATCAGTAATCATACTTTCCAGAGACAGACACTGTTAACATCTTGGTACATGTCATTGAAACACACACATATCCACACACCCACCCCAAACCTATATAGATAGAGAGATAGTAGATAGATTAGATAGACAGACAGATGGTATATATATACACGTATTTATGTATAGGTTTGTGCGTATGTGTAAGTATGTGTGTGCGTGTGTGTATACATATATTTTATATATAAAATACATATGAATAACATACATTTTTAAATGAAATTGAGATTCCCACCAAATATACTCGTTTCATATCCTGATTTTTTGAAAAATTGCAGACTTTAAAGAAAGTCTCTTTTATTATCTATTTTAGCACTGAGTTATTTAACAGTTATAGCTAAGAGTAATGTAATGTGGCTGTACTGTAATTTCCAAACCAACTTCCTAATTTTGAATATTTCTGACTTTTGTGTAATAAATAATATCGTGGAAAATATTATGGACAAATCTTTGTGCCTATTTCTGATTATTTCCTTAGGATAAATTTCTAGCCATGGGCATGCTAGTTTAAAGGGTATGAATGAACATTCTTACAGGCTTTTGCTATGTTTTTCCAAATTGTCCTTCTGAAAGGTGTTTCAATTTACAATCCCACAGCAATATATGAGAATTGGGCCAAGTTCCTAAATATACTAATATTGCAACACTAATTACAGTCAAATAGTTGGTATCCTGAACATATAAATAGATCTCAAATAAACTAGAAAAAGATAAATACCCAATATCCAGATGCTTTGGGCTGCAAGTGACAGAAAACCCCATTTGAAATTATATAAAGAGAGAAATTTATCACTTCATATAATAAGAAGTCTACAGATAGGGCAACTTCTGGAGTTGCTGATTTCACACAACGACTTTAATAAAAGACACCACAATACATAGACTGAGAGGCTTGGAAGCAAGACTGTTGGGTTTTTATCCCAGCTCTTCCACTTGCTGGGTGTGTGAAACTGAGCAAGTTACTTATCCTATTTATGCCTCAGGTTCCTCTTTTGAAAATGGTTATATTAATAGTATCTATCTCATAGGATTGGTGTAAGGATGAAAAAAGTTAACACATGTAAAATATCCAGTATGTGTTGATATTATCAAAAGCCTAGGTTCTTTCTGTTTTTCTTTTCTGTCACCCTCAGCATGTTAACTTTATCCTCAGTCTTGAGGCCGCATGGTCACAACATAGCTGCAGTAACTCCAGGCATCATATCCAAGAAGACCAGAGGTAGAAGAAACTAAGTAGTCTTCTGTTTTTTTCTTAAGAACAGGGAAACCTTTCCAGGAAGTCCTAAATAGATCTCCCCCATATGCCACTGGCTAGAAAATAGGTTACCCTACACCAATCTATAAAAAAAGGAGAATGGAATTACTATGATTGGCTTAGACCAATCAGGATTTATCCATAAGCTAAAACCACTTCCCCTATGAGTAAAAACCAAACAAAATCAGTGCTTTTTAACAAGGAAGAAGAAAGAAATGGATATTAGGTGCACAACCAGAGTGCCTGCCATATATGACATTAGCAAAATGGGCAAATCACATGCAACGGCAATTCATAAGAGACAAAAAGCAAATGGTAAAGAAACATGAAAAAACGTTCATCTTGGTTAATGAATACAGAAATGCAAATTAAACAGTTTTTGTATTTTCTCTACCAATTTGCCAATGATGAAAAAAATGATAATCATCTACAATAGCAACAAATATATAAGGTGCCTAGGAATAAATCTTACACAAGATGTGCAAGACCTATATAAAGAAAATTACAAAATTATACTGGATGACATTAAAGAAGACCTAAATAAATGGACATATATACCATGTTCATGGACAGGAAGACTCAGTACCTTAAAGATGTCAATTCTCAAACTGATTTAAAGATTTAAAGCACTTTCAATCAAAATCTCAATAGTTTTTTTTTTTTGAGGAATAGACAAGTTATTTCCAAAATATATATGAAAGAGATAAGGCCCAAAACTAGTCAAGATCCTCTTAAAGAAAGGAATATGGCAAAGGGGATTTTTATTATCTGATAGCAAGACTATGTTTTTATTAATAAGACAATAGTAATTAAGAATATGTGATGTTGGTTCAGGGATAGGCAATTTAGCAATGGAACAAAATAGAGGGCCCCCAAACAGACTCACACATTACAGTAACTTGAAATAATTACAGTGGTAGCATTGAAAATCACTGGAGAAAGAATGGAAAAAGAAAATAGAATTGAATTCCCATCTCTCACCCTCCATAGAAAGTAATTCAAAATTATGTGTAGAGACAAAATTGTAAATTATTTAGAATAAAATACAAGAAATTATCTTTATGACTTTAGGGAAAGATTTTTTTAAAAATAAAATACAAGAGGCATTAACTATAAAAGACAAAGTTGATAAATTGACCATGTTAAAACAAAGAACTCTGTTCAAAGACATCTTAAAGTGAATACAAAGACAAGCCATTATCTGAGAGAAGATATTTATAACACAAATGACTGAAAAAGATTAGTATTCAGAATATATAAGGAACTCCTAAAAATCTATTAGAAAAAGATTTTTTTTAAAAGCCAAAAGTATGCAAAAGACACAAATAGATATTTCACAAAGGAGAAAAAACACATGGCCAGTAACCATGTGAGAAAAATGAACAACCTCAATAGTAATCAGGAAAACAAATTAAGATGACAATGAGATATCCTTTTATATCCACCTGATTCCTCCAAAATAAAACAGGTGATGACACCAAGTGCTGGTAAGGATGTAGATCAGCTGGAACTCTAAGTTCCGCTGGAAGGAGGACACATCAATTTTACCACTTTGGAAGACTAGCACTGTTTGTAACGTTAAATACTCACATAGCCCATGACTCAGTTGTTTCACTTGTAGGTGTGCCAAAGTATACACAAGAATATTTATAGCTTACATTCACCCACCTCCCAAAAAGACTGGAAACAACTCAAATATCCGTTGAAGGAAAATGAATACATAAATCGTGATATAGTCACATGATGGAATACTATGCAGCAATGCAAACGAGATAACCACAGATACATGGTAGCAACATGGGAAAATTTCAGGAACGTCATATTGAGTGGAAGAAGCAAGTTGTAGAAAATGACATTATAATACCCCTTGTAAAAAACTCAAAAACAAGCAAAGCTCAACAACATGCTTTTTAGGGATTGTAAATATATAATCAATTATTTTTTTATAAAGCAAAGGAATATCAATCAAAATTTAGATTAGTGATTATCCTTGGGTGTGGGAAAGGCAGGGAAATAGGGTAGGAGAATTGTACACACATCAGTGTGACGGTATCAGCAGTGTTTTAGTTTTTTTAAAAAATATATCACATTTTGGGGCTGGCCCCGTGGCCGAGTGGTTAAGTTCACGCGCTCTGCTGCAGGCGGCCCAGTGTTTCGTTGGTTCGAATCCTGGGCGCAGACATGGCACTGCTCATCAAACCACGCTGAGGCAGCGTCCCACATGCCACAACTAGAAGGATCCACAACTAAAATATGCAACTATGTACTGGGGGGCTTTGGGGGAAAAAAGGAAAAAATAAAATCTTTAAAAAAAAAATATATCACATTTTTTTAATTGTGGTAAAACGCACATGACATAAAATTTACCACATTAACTCTTTTTAAGTGTGCAGTTCAGTGGCATTAAGTACATTTCCATTGTTGTGTAATGTAAATGTACATCCATTATCCACCATTCATCTTTAGAACTCTTTTCATCTTGTAAAACCAACTCTGTGCCCACTGAACAATAACTTTCCCCTCCCTCCAGCCCCTGACAACCACCATACTACCGCCTGTGTCTATGCATTTGAGAATTTTAGTTTTTAAGTTGAGAGATGGGTTCGTGGGTGTTCATTTTGTTGTCATGCTTCATAACTTGTGTATATATATGTTATACACACGCACATATACATATTCTTTTGGATGTATAAAATAGTATGTACCTTATTTTTTTAATGGCTTGATATCTGGAAAAATAAAGAATGACAATATCCAAAATTGGCCAGAACATGGTAAATACTAACAAGCATATAAATTGATACAATCTTTAAGACGTTGTAAACTTAACACACAGGAAAACTGACAAATAGTTTATGGCTTTTGGGATCTACAGTGTTTTCAATTTTGGTTTCTAATTATTCGTTGCTAGCGCTTAGAAGTATGACTGGTTTTTGTGTGTTGACCTTGTATCCTGCTAAATTCACCTCTTAGTCTTAGGAAGTTTTTTGTTATTATTTTGATTCTGTGGGATTTTTCTATGTAGACATCCTGCCTTCTCTGAATAGGGACAGGTTTTTTTTTCTTGCCTGTCTGTATGCTTTTAAAAATTATTTCTTTTTCAAGCCTTATTCCACTAGCTAGGACTTTAAGTACAGGATTGAATAGGAGAGGTGAGAGTGCACATCCTTGCTTTGTTCCTGACCTGAAGCAGAAAGAAGTCTTTCACCATTAAGTATGATGTTAGGTGCAGGATTTTGTAGACGCTCTTCATCAAGTTGAATAAGTTCCCCTCTATTTCTAGTTTTCTGAGAGTTTTAAAAATCATGAATGGCTGTTGAATTTTGTCAAAGGCTATTTGCATCAACTGATATGATCATGTGGTTTTCCTTTTAAGATTGTTAATATGGTACATTAAATTGATTTGATTTTCAAATTATGAAAGCTTTGCATTCCAGGTTTAAATTCTCCTTTGTAATTGTGTTCATCTTTTTATGTATTGCTGGATTTGATAATTTGTTGCAGATTTTTGCATCTATGCTCATGAGGGATATTGGGCTCTAGTTTTATTTTTTGTACTCTGATTTTGGTTTTGATATAATCTTTTTGGAGGGCAATTTGTCAATTATAACAAAAGTCAGAAATGTGTGCGCCCAAGGATTCTACTTCTAAGAATTTATCTTAAGGAAATTAATCAGAAATTCTCACTACATACAGACTTCGGGTTCAGACAGACCTGGATTAAACATGATGCCGTCCCCTTAACAACTGCTTAAATTCTGTGGGTCTGTTTCCTAATCTGTAAAATGAGAATAAGAGGACCTATCTCACGGAGTTGCCTTAGATGAAACAATTCACACACAGTGCCCAACACCTAGTAAGCTTTAAGTAAATGGCAGCCCTTGGTATTAAAGGCTCCCATATTAGCTCCCAGTTTGAATCTCCTGATTGGTGGGTATTCGGTCTCCTCATGTTGGATTCCTCTGCCTTATATTACGTGCGCTGGGCATTGGGAATGCAAAGGCAAAAAAGATATATGGTCCCTGTCCCCGGGGAGCTGAATGTATCAGAGAGACAGACACAGGAGCAGACGAACCAGTCCCATGCAATGTAACAGCGTTATAACCGGGGTCTGCCCAAGGTAGACGCGCGCTCTGAGCGTCTGCGTCAGACACCGGGCCGTCACCAGAGCTGGGGGACCAGGAAAGAGGGCAGCAACTTCTCCAGTTTAGCCTCGAGCCGCGGTGGGGGCCGTACAGACCGGCTGTTCCCATAGCAACGAGACGAGCCACCCTCTACAGGCCTCACGCGTCACCTTCGTTCGGCGTCCGAGGAACCAGGAAAGCCCACTTCCGGTTCTCCCGCTGCAACGGAAAAACTCGAGCTCCCAGTCTCTGATTGGCTCAGGCAGACGGAGAGGGCGGGCGGTGGCGGCGAGGGGCGTGGCCCGCCGTCTTCCAAACTACAGTTTGTCTCGCAGAGCGGAAGCCGACCTCGACGTCCCCGGAAGTGCACACTCGGAGTTGGTGCCGGTGTGGATTCCGCCGGCGAGGTGACTGTTTTCGAGATGCCAGGAGCCGCGGCGAGGGGCTCGGAGTTGTCCGAGAGGATCGAGAGTTTCGTGGAGACCCTGAAGCGGGGCGGCGGGAGGCGCAGCTCCGAGGACATGGCTCGGGAGACCCTGGGGCTGCTGCGCCGGATCATCACGGACCACCGCTGGAGCAACGCAGGTGAGGCAGGCCTAGCTCCGTTGCGCCCCTCGTCGCTTTCTGTTCCCGATCTTCACCGCGCGTTTGCCCTGCTCACGCTCTCGCTCTCGGACCGCAGAGGAGCTGATGGAGCTGATCCGCAGAGAGGGCCGGAGGATGGCGGCCGCGCAGCCCTCAGAGACTACCGTGGGCAACATGGTGCGGAGAGTGCTCAGGATTATCCGGGAGGAGTATGGCAGGTCAGGCCCACGTCCTGGGCTCTGGGTTGGACCCAGTGACGCTTTTTGCGCCCCTCTCTCTGGTTGGATCCTTTATTGGAGCTGAGCAGCTCCTGTTACTTAAATGACCACACCTCCTCCCCACCTCCCTCTTTGTGTCTTGTTGCTTCCATAGACTCCACGGACGGAGCGACGAGAGCGATCAGCAGGAGTCCCTGCACAAACTTTTGACATCTGGAGGCCTGACCGAGGACTTCAGCTTACATTATGCGCAACTCCAGTCCAACATCATTGAGGCAATTAGCGAGCTGCTTGTGGAACTGGGTAAGAGTCCTGATCCTTGGGTGGACAGGACAGGTTGCAGGCAGATGAGGAAACAGGACTCTGGAGGTTTTTCGTTAGCAGAGATGGGAGCTAACCAGTCCCATGGTTCTCAGACGTTTGTTCTCCATCCTGATTAGGAACGCTTGGAATAGGTGGCAGGTCTAACAACCCTCTCTACATTTCCTTACAGACTAACCCTTTATGGACTGCAAATGCACTGTGACAGAGACTCTATTAGGGAAGGGCTTTATTTTCATTTTAAAGAGATGAATCCCCCTAAAACCACAGTTGTTAGATCCTTCTTCACTAAACTTCCTCTTTTTTTTTTAAAGGCTTAAAAGTCTTCTTCTTCTTTTCTTTTCTTTCTTTCTTTTTTTTTTTGTGAGGAAGATTGTCCCTGAGCTAACATCTGTTGCCAATCTTCCTCTGTTTGCTTGAGGAAGATTGTCCCTGAGCTAAGATCTGTGCCAGTCCTCCTCTATTTTGTATGTGGGACACTGCCTCAGCATGGCTTGATGAGTGGTGTGTAGGTTTGTGCCCAGGATCCCCCAGTGCACCCTGGGCTGCCAAAGCGGAGCTCATGAACTTAACCACTGCGCCCCAGGCTATCCCCTAAACAACTTCTTGAATTTTGATACACACACAAAACCTCCAACCCCCTTGTCTTTGTGTCCCAGAAGACCTTCAGATATTCATTACAATCAGAGATCCCCAGGGGAGGAAGAAGCTGGGTCTGTCTGTGCACTGAGCTGCTGCTTCCAAATTCCTCCTTTGTTTTTCTTCTCTGGCTTTCCTCTCTCGGGTGGAAGTGTTGTGGTCACCTTTGGGAGGAAGAGTTCTTTTGGGGAAGCTCTGTTTACCCTACTCTCAGCACTTGAGGATTTCCCAGATTGGGCCATTTCTTGCCTGAATTCATTGTCTTCAAAGTCAATTGTAAGGAGCTGCTGTAGTGGTGGGGGTTAGAGGGGAGTTGGTGAGTAGGCTACTGCTGGGAAAGAGGGCAGACTGAGAACTTGGGACGTAGGAGACCCCCAGGAGTGGGGCTTTTAAGGAAATGTGACATTTCACATGAAATCCTTTAAGCTTGTTACCAGGGTCAGCTAGGTGGGCAGTCTGTGTGATGGACACATGTCCCTTTCTGTGTTCTGTTATCTGTTCATAATGTAGCATGGCAATTTCATATTTTCCTTGCAAAACTGACTATTCTTACAGAAGGGACAACGGAGAACATCGCAGCCCAGGCTCTGGAGCACATCCACTCCAATGAGGTGATCATGACCATTGGCTTCTCTCGAACAGTAGAGGCCTTCCTCAAAGAGGCCGCCCGGAAGAGGAAATTCCATGTCATTGTGGCAGAGTGTGCTCCTTTCTGCCAGGTAGGGGACAGCTGAGGTTGCTAAGAAAAATGAAAAATGAGGAGAGATTAAAAGAGGGATAGATGGGGTCCATAACAACTTTGAATTGATAAGCAAGATATCGAGAAGATAAAGTAAAACATTAAGGGAATTTCCAGGTTGTCCATCCTGTGAACATTTTTAAACATCGATTTGAGAAAATTGGATGAACCGCTGAATCACAGAAAAGATAAATATTGGTTCTTTTAGGAATCAAAATAGGGTAAATTATCTTTGGGATGACTGATGCTTGGTCTGACCTCACTCGATCCCTAGGTAGATAATAGGTCTCAAAAAAGGAAATATGTAAGGATGCAGGATGTGGTAAAATAATGAGCCAGGAGCTACCTTGTCGGCCCGATTACACAAGCAAGTAGTATTTCCAGTTTTGTGGCTGCTCTGGTGCTGCTGTGGAGTATTAAACATTTGTCAGCTTCCCCTGGGCTTCCTGCCACTCACCAGAGAATACCTCCCATAGGCAGAAAAATGAGTTATCTGTTGAAAGTGGGTGTTGGATGTGCCCCGTATCACAGAATTCTCCAGGTACAGTTACGTTTGCAAGGTCTTTCACTCTGTCGCTCTTTCTCCCAGCATCCTCCTCTCTCTCCTATTGCAGGGCCATGAAATGGCAGTCAATTTGTCCGATGCGGGTATTGAGACAACTGTCATGACTGATGCTGCCATTTTTGCTGTTATGTCAAGAGTCAACAAGGTGGGTGTCTTTGGAGTTATATTATGTTGAATTCATAAAGATGATACTTCTGAAACATTTTTCCCCCTCCTGTAATATCCAGGAGAAGAGAAGAAAGCTTCTAGGACCTTTTGAAAGTACACACTTGGGCCTTTTTAATATATCAACTGAATTTCTTTTCCCTTTATCTGTATCATTGTCCCTCACTTGGAGTAGCCTCTTTCTGGTGAAAGCTTTGGAAAGAATGAAGTAGGACTATGCTAAGCATGTCAGCTGCTAGGGATCGGGTGGAGAGCTCTGCATTATGCTCAGACAGCTTGCCGGTGGTGGATGTGAGTAGAAAGGCTCCCGGCTTCTCAGGATGTGTGGCATATAGAGTTCCAGAAAAGACAGGGCTAAGAGCAGTAGATATTGCAGTTCTCTGTCATGTACTGTCTTCATTCTAACCGTGGAAACCCACTCTTAGGCTAGAATTTGTGGTCCTGAGCCTAGAATCCCTTTCCCACTACTGGTCTGTGACCCCCCAGGATACCAAGATGGAGGCCTGCAAATTCAGGCTGTTGTGCCTAATGACTCTTTTAAGGCTCTATCCCCGGGATGGCTCACATTTTTCTTCCTGTCCCAAAGGTGATCATTGGCACAAAGACCATCCTGGCCAATGGTGCCTTGAGAGCTGTGACAGGAACTCACACTCTAGCATTGGCAGCAAAACACCATTCCACGCCACTCATCGTCTGTGCTCCTATGTTCAAGCTTTCCCCACAGGTATGTCTGTCTCTAGCTGGTCTCTCTCTAGCCAACAGAGAGAAGGAAGCCAAAGTGAGGCTTAAACTCTGGGCTTTCAACCTACTCCTTCTGGGGCTTCTCTTTATCTGCATGTACTCAGTGGCTCAAACCCAGCAGAGGCTGGAAAAAGCCACAGAAGACTTGATCCAGGAAAAACAATGGACAGTTATAACCCACCAGCTTTAGGAAGTTGAAATTGTAAGGTCAAGACAGTGCATAGCCCCTTTGTTTACCTTGTCACCACTCCCTGTCACCCTGACCATTTCTGAAAATGCCAAGCAAGTTGAAATTAGGAACACAGAATCCATTTTATTTATCATAGTTCCAGGGACTGTCCTCTGTAGCCTGAATGCAAGCAGTTACTAAGTGAAGAGCCATTTCATCAGTGATGGAAACTATTTGCCTTGAAAATATTAACCCACTTATAGGTCTCTATTTTTTCTAATTGAGGTAAAATTCACATAACACAATTAACCATTTTAAACTGTGCAGTTCAGTAGCGTTTACTACATTCACAGCATTATGCAGCTACCACTGTCTAATTTCAAAACTTTTTCATCATCCCAGAAAAACAGTCCATATGTGTTAAGTAATCACTCTCTAGGCTTCTTTCTCCCCATCTCCTAGAAATCACTAATCTGCTTTCTGTTTCTATGGGTTTGCCTATTTTGGATATTTCATATAAAAAGAATTATATAATATGTGCCCTTTGGTTTCTGACTTTTTTCACTGAGTGTAATGTTTTGGGGGGTTCATCTGAGTTGTAGCACAGTATGCTGTTCCTTTTTATGGCTGAATAATATTCCATTGTATGGATATATCAGTTTCTTTAAACATTCATCTGTTGATGGGCATTTGGGTTTTTTCTGTCTTTTGGCTTTTGTGAATGCTGCTGCTGTGAGCATTCATGTACAAGTTTCTGTGTGGACATATGTTATTGTTTGTTTGGTTTTTTTTTTTGAGGAAGATTAGCCCTAAATTAACACCTATGCCCATCTTCTTCTATTTTATATGTGGGATGCCTGCCACAGCATGGCTTGCTAAGCGGTGCGTAGGTCTGCACCCGGGATCCAAACTGATGAACTGTAGGCCACCACAGCAGAGTGCACAACCTTAAGCACTATGCCCCTGGGCTGGCCCCCATGTTTTTTATTTCTTTTGGGTACATACCCCTAGAAGTGGAATTGCTGGGTCTCTTATTTTTTTTTAAATTTTTCCTTTTCCAGTTCCCCAATGAAGAAGATTCATTTCACAAGTTTGTGGCTCCTGAAGAAGTCCTGCCTTTCACAGAAGGTACAGAAGTTGTGTGTGTGCATGTGCACGTGTCTGTGTTGGTGTTTTGGTTTGGTAGTCCACGGAATTGAATGCTGTCAGGTTGTGCTTTCTATCGTATTTCCCATGGGGACTGTTTTCTTTAGCAGCTTAGAGGGCTTGGGGACCTGATCCACGTTCATTTTGTTCTGAGAGTAATATATTTAGCTGAGTTACTGGGGCCATGATGTGTGGGATCACCCAGCACTGACTGGGTTTGGCTTTGCACATTGTCTGAGACACAGGCAACAACCCAGTGGGAAAATGTACTTGTTTCAGTTGCTGTAGGGAGTCATTTTGGTGACGTGGCTGCCAAAGGGAGCAGGCTCTGAAACATTCCTACTTAGAAAACTCGGCCGTAGCCTGGATACCTTTGTGTGCTGGGCTCCTTCTCTCTGACTTCTTCTGAGTCAGCCGCTCTGCTCAGTGAGCTTGCTGCCTCATCAACAGTTAACACGGCCTTAAACACCCTCTGGGAGCAAAGCATAGTACTTGGGGTGCCAGCTATTCTTGGAAGTTGAATAACTTCATCCATTTATTCAAACTTCATTCTTTCACGAAATATCTTTTGAGCATCCACGGCGCATCCAGCACTAGTGTAGCACCAGGGATGTAACGGTGAACAACTAGATAGGCTCTGCTCCCACAGAGCTTATGTTGTATTGCAGAAGACAGATAAAAAAAGGTCAGGTCGTGAGATGTTTTAGGAAGAAAACAAATAAGGATGATGTGATGGAAGGTGGCTAGGAGACTTCCTTAGATTGGGGAAGGGTCTTAATAAGATGACGTTTCAGCTGAGTCCTGAATGAATAGAGCCCACCCTGTGAAGATCAAGGAAAGAGTTTTGCAGGAGTTGGTGCAAAGGGCCTGAGTTGGGTACATGCTTATGCAGTTGGTAAAAGATGGCCGTATGTCTGGAGAGAAATGAGCAAGAAGGAGAGCTGTACGAATTATAATTAGTGTGGTATGGTGGGGAGGGGCCAGATTTTGAAGGTTGCAATCCCAAATTTGAATTTTATTCTAAGGGCTGTGGAAGGGCATTGGACAGTTTTAAGTGGGAAGTACCATGATTGAAGTCATCTCTTCATATTCACATTTTGCTGCAGCTTGCCTTCCTTGGGGTCGCAAGTATGCCTGCATTATTGAGCTTAGAATCTATATGCTACTTAATTATTAGGGCAGGATCCTCAGTTTTATCTTTAGCACGTGTGATTGCCTTTCAGGGGACATTCTGGAGAAGGTCAGCGTTCACTGCCCTGTGTTTGACTACGTCCCCCCAGAGCTCATTACCCTGTTTATCTCCAACATTGGTGGGAACGCACCTTCCTACATATACCGCCTGATGAGTGAACTCTACCATCCTGATGATCATGTCCTATGACCACCCTCATCCTAAGCGGAAGCTGCTTAGGCAAACACAGAATGGAGAGGAGACTCCAGTGCTACTGCTAAAATGCATCTTCCTTGTAATGGGGGAGTGGACTGGAGTCAACCCAGAGAAAGACTTGATACTGTTCCCCGCCTTTTTAGTCACCCTGGAACAAGGACGCACATCCTGGACTGTCTCCTGCCTTTCGGGTCTTAACAGAGCAGCAGGGCTTGACCTATTGATTTTGGAGCCTCTAAGTGACCTGACGCATCTGTTTCAGGAACTTAAACTTCCTGGTTTAGTGGTGTGTTAAACATAACACTGAATACCTTGCCAGGATACAGGGTTTTGCTCAGAAATGGCTACCACACCTTTTCTTAGACTGTGCCAATAAAAGCTGCTCGAAGGTTCCTGAGTTGGTTTATTTATTGTTCTGCTCTGACTGTGCCTGAAACAACAGCAGCAGAGCCCTTTTCGTGTTTTCCTAGGGGGCTGTAAAGAGCTAACACTCTACAACAGGAGGGCAACTGGAAGTGTTCACCATTTCCCTTATAATTCACTGGAAATGGTCTCAAACAACTTGTTAGTAGTCTAAGACAGTGGTTCCAGAACCTCTCTGATCATAAGAATCATTAGGAAGCTTAAAAAAATATACAGGGGCCAGCCCCGTGGCCAAGTGGTTAAGTTTGCACACTCCACTACAGTGGCCCAGGGTTTCACTGGTTCGAATCCTGGGCGCGGACATGGCACCGCTCATTAGGCCACGCTGAGGCAGCGTCCCACATGCCACAACTAGAAGGACCCACAACTAAAATATACAACTATGTACTTGGGGGATTTGGGGAGAAAAAGCAGAAGAAGAAAAAGAAAAAAGAAGATTGGCAACAGTTGTTAGCTCAGGTGCTAAACTTTAAAAAAAAAAATACAATCTTGGGCTCCATTCCAGACCTAGTTTATCTGGTCTCGGGCGGCCCCTGGGAATCTGTTGAAAGCTCCCCAGAAAAGGACCCTCTCCTGTCTTGTTAATAGGATTTTAAATTGGTACAACCTTTTCTAGGTTGACTTTGAACCTGCACTTCTACAAATACTTGTATAAGCACACAAAAATAAAGACAAGAATGTCCATTGTAGCAGCTGGAATGTCATAGCCTGTGTCCAGCAATAGCATTTTAATAAGTATGACATACTGTGAAATATGTATACACTGCAATTGAGGTTTCAAAAGGGTGGTTTGAGGGCAGTGTTGGGATTGAAGACATTTTAGTTGCTTCACCCAATTCAATGCACCTTTGAATTGGTTACCAATATTTAAAAATCTGGAGCTTGCACATTAAACAAATTGAGATTTTTTTGTTTCCCTTGAAAACTCAGAAGATTTGGCGATTCTGGGTCTATGTTCCCAAATGGCAGCAGTTTGCTGTAGTTGAGTAGTTTCTGATTCCATTAGATGGAAAACCTCCAGTTTTCTTCAGTTCCTCCCTGGTCCATTTAACTCACTTATGCTATCTGTTTAACCCCCAGAGGCATCTGAGTTGTGACCCTTGTGTTGAAAGAATGGAGTAGATTTATAAGAAAGTCCATTTTAATTTCTGTTAACGAAAACAAGCTGGGAAAAAAACCAAGCTGCAGAGCAATATGCGTATGACCCTTACTTCGTTACAACAAAACAAATGTGTGCATGTGCAGGATGAAAGTATGGAAGAATAACACCAACTCGTGCAAGCAGGGGGACATCGTCTAACTTTATTTAGTAAGTTTATATAGTATTCCTGTGTTTTACATGTACTATGATAGTAGTTATGTTTTCAAAGAGTCTCCCCAGGTAATCCAGATGATCTGCCATGTTTGGGAAGTACTGGTCCAAAGCAGAGGTCTGAGGTGTAACGAGGAACCTCTGGGATGCTTCTCACAAAGGCCACCTCCTGCCCCATGTGGTAGTGTCTGTATTGTCACGTGGCGTAGTCTGTAGGGAGCGCTAGGAGTCTGCATGTTTAACAGTAAGCAGCCCAAGGGATGTTCACAGGTGATTTGATAGCCACACTTCGGTAAACACCGGCCAGAGGTAGGCTACGAGGGAAAGGCCTCTACTTTTATGTGATACCTTCTTGAGACAGATCTTGGCCTTAGGGCTCTTGTCTTCCCTGAGAGGGGAAAAACAAGATTGCAGAGGGTCAGTCTAAAAGACCGACCTAAAAGCTCTTTGACTCAGAAGATCCTGACTCACTCAGGCCTCAGTCTGTCCCATTATTTCTTAAAGCATCTAAGACCCCACGCTTTCTCAGTGAAGTGGCTTATAGCTACCAATTATGAGCAATTATCTCCTCTGAAGGCACCAATTCTAACAGCAATTCACTTGGGTACAATTGTGTGGTCTGGAGTAAGAGCAACAGTGAGTCAAGGAATTTAAATCTGTTTTTGGCTCCAAAAATGCTTTACGATACTTGTCCTTTGTGCATCTTAGTCTCTGGTCTAAAATTAGCACCAACATCCTTCCCAGGCCTGACTGAGATGGATGAAGGTTACAGGGGTGTCTCTTTTGGGTCAGCTCTTCCAGCGCCTAGCACAGAACTGCACAGATGCATATTCTTCAGAATCTTTAGGACCTCAATTAAGTAAATCCCACAGAGCTATTTATATGCCTTGTTTCTCTACTTCCCTCTCTCCCTTTTCCTCTTTCAGAGTAAATATTGGAAATAAATATCAGAAGGTGATCTAAACAGGGAGAAACTGAGGAGTTCCATGTTGACTTACTACCACTCCCTCCCACCTCTGCCTTTGCAGGCAGAACCCAGAAACTAAGGAAGAAAACCGTTGTAGCCTGGAGAGAATTAATAGAGGATTCCATGGATGTGAAAGGCTTCCTGAACATGCTAAATAAACCAAGTTAGATAACTTACTACAGTTTGTAAAGATACTTTTCCCACGGTTTATATCTTCCAATTTGGGCGGAGGGCAGGAAAGGCATAATTCTTGGAACTCGAATAAGGAACAGAAATTCCTAATTTAGCCTCAGAAAAGAAGTCTAAAAAACACTCTACCAAGAAAAACTTAAGTGTAAAGTGATACCTCAAAGAAATAAATGCTGGCACCCAGAGGATCGTCAGTTTCACAGACGTGATTCGAGACTGTTTCTCAAAGCAGTCTCTCACATCAGTCTGGGTTCATGAAGGTTGCCAGGGACACAGTTCATCACGGAGCTACCTGACTGTCATACCACGTACGTAGAACTCAGTTCATCAGGACAGCACCAGATGGTGATGTAATTACTGTAAAGGCCATACTGCCCTCCTGCCCTCACAAAACCTCCCTCTGCAGACATGCACCTCATTTGCACAAAGGAGCTATTCTGACACGTGGTTTGGAAGTGTTTTACATCTGGCCTACTTCGCTTTGAATTCTTCTTTCATTCACCAAAAAGCTGTTCCAGGATACTGTTCAATGGCTAAGCAATTATTAATAAAGAGCTGTAGTCTAAGCTGTCAGTCTTCTTCACAACCCTCACACAATGGAGGGCAGCCTTGGAGCCTAACCACACTTGAAATGGTGACTGCTTGATATTTATATTAAATACCGTGCTAAAGAGAAGGAGCCTTTCAGTAGAGTTTTTTCAGGCACATTATATTTAGTATTAAGACGTGCCTAAAGAAGAAGGAAGCTACTTACAAACCTGACAAGAAGGGCCGGCCCTGTGGTGTAGTGGTTAAGTTTGGCGTGCTCCACTTCGGTGGCCTGGGTTCGCAGGTTCGGATTTCGGGCACAGACCTACACCATTCATCAAGCCACACTGTGGTGGCAAGCCACCTATAAAATAGAGGAAGATGGGTACAGATGTTAGCTCAGGGACAGTCTTCCTCACCAAAACAAAAACAAAAACACTTGATGAGATTCATGCGGCAGTTAACTACTATAAAAGAGAGGTGATGAAACACTTTGAATAAGGATAAACAAATAGCAGTACCTAACTCCAAACCACGTTTTTTTAGAGGGGTGGACAGCCTTGGATACTCCTTGCTTTTGAAGTAAACAAGAGCAAGTTGTTTACAGTCAGGCAAGTTGTAAGGGTAAAGTCAGGCCAAATCCAGCTTCTTCAGACTGCCACTTGAGTCACGCTAGCTTACTGGCCTGATAGATTACAAAATGTAAGACACTCAGATTCCCCAGGGCTTGATCAGGTTGCCTGAACTTTATCAGATGTTTCTGGAGAAGACTGAGTGCTCTATGACAAATGGGGCAATGATCCAAGTGTTTGAAAAATCCTAAGCCATAGGATAACCTCTTTTTTCTTTCTATCTCCTACAACTTCTTATGCCATACATTTAGACGGGACTCACTCAGTGAACAGTTACTGAATGATGAAAAAACGGAGGGATAGAAGGAAGGGTTTATTTGGTGTAGATTATGCAGATTTTTGGCTTCCCAGAATCCCTTCTTTTCCTCTCTCCTGAGCCCACCTTTTTGCCATCTCGTGTTGATGAGCAGCTCCAGCTGAGAAAGGGTGAAAGCAGGCCTGATAGGTGGTGGCACCACACCAGTCAGTTCTCAGTGTTCGCCCCCTGTAAAGGGTTTGCTGGAACGGGGCAGCCCCTCAGGTGGAGAACAGGTAGGGAGAGGCTGCTTCTCTGCAGGGAGCTGTTCTTCCCTTCATTCAGATATGCCAATGCTGGCTCCCACCTGCAGCTTCAGCTGAGCTTGGCTGCCAGGCTCTCTAGGAACTGATGGGGTGCATCTGTTCTCCCTCGGCCTGTCTTCGTCAGCCCCCTACTCATCTCTTGGCCTTGGGCCCCCTCCTGCCCTGCCCCTGTTTTGGTTGCCTTGTTTTTTCACTGTTAGGCCCAGAGCCCAGCTGGTCATTTGTGTCTGATCCTTTGCCTCGTTCTGACATCTGATTGCTAGAACCTCTCCATTCTCAACTACTCATCAAGTTCCAGATCCCCAGCTAGGTTCTGGACCTTGCCCTAGCCCCCTCCCAGTCTCTCGCCTTCCTTCCAGTCTACACTCTAAGCTTTGCCTTAAGCTTTTCTGATATTAGCTCCTCTTGCCATTATAGTTTTAATTCTTTCAGAATTGTTATCCCCTTTTATCTCAATAATAAAGATATAGCTGTTTAACTCAGGATCCCTGAACCTAGAGGAAGTTACCATATTCTATCATCAGTTTCCTTGTCTCTCCCAGACTGAAGCTAAGCTTCTTAAAGGTATGCAACTTGACTTAATAAAATTTTGATGAATGTTACTGAAAAAGGAACTCTCAAGAATGGCTTCATTGCACATCTCATCTCTCAAATTTTACTCTAAAGTTAATGAAGCCTCCACTAACCAGAATCTAATAAAGTTGAACTACTAAGTTTACAAACTGATAAATCCCTAGTAAATTACAAATATATAGGGCAGCATGGGGTAATAATAGGAAGGAGTGTGCAATGTGAGCTCACACAGACTTGGGTCTGAATTCTGGCTCTCTTAGCTAGGCCCTGAGTAAACTGGTTAACGTCTCTGTGCCTTAGTAGTCTCACTGTAAAACAGAGATACTAGCTTCCTAAGAGGACTGTTGTAAGGATTAGAAATAACTGGGGCCAGCCCCACGGCATAGTGGTTGAATTCAGTGCACTGGTGGCCTAGGTTTGCAGGTTTGGATCCCAGGCGTGGACCTACACCACTTGTCAGCCACGCTGTGGCAGCAAGCCACATAAAAAGTGGAGGAAGATTGACACAGATGTTATCCCAGGGCCAATCTTCCTCAGCAAAAAAAAGAAAAAGAAAGAAAGAAAGAATGTATACAAAGCATGTGGTATATAGTAAGCTCTCAATAAATGGTAACTATTCTTGTTATTGGAGCCAGAAAACTTGGATACCACTCTCAGCTTTACTTACTAGCTGTGTGATCTTAGAGAAATAAGTAATATTTTTCAGCCTTAGATTCCCCCTTTGTAAAATGGGGAGAATAATACCACCTTATCTCATGGATTGCCAAGGAGTTCAAATTTGGTAGGCAAAAATTATTTTGTAAACCTTAAAGCACCATATAGGTATTAATGATTACTATCATGTGTTAGAAAACTGAATATATCTTTGTTCTCATGGCACCTGAATTAAAACAGAACAAAACTCTAACAGGCAATCAAAGTAATGTTAGGTATTTTTGGCTAATAGGTTGGTTTTATGCTGATACATGCTACTGAGTTTATAAATTATTAAAATAGGGTAATTATCTCTTAAATTGCTTGAGTCTGGCTACCCAGAAGACTGGCTACATAATATATGAAGAACTTTTTCTAATCCTCTGCTATTCTCATGCAAACAGTGGTTTGGGATTATAGCAAAACCTTTTGACCTCACACCCCATCATCCTAATACAAGAGGTATGGTAACTTTTCTTTTTTGGCTGAGGAAGATTAGCCCTGAGCTAACATCTGTGCCAATATTCCTCCACTTTATATGTGGGTTGCTGCCACAGCATGAATGACGAGTGGTGTAGGTCTGTGCCAGGGATCCAAACCCACAAACCCAGGCTGCCAAAGCAGAGTGCACTGAACTGAACCACTGTGCCACTGGGCTGGCCCCTTGTAACACTTTTTTTAATCCCACAAATTGGTCTGACCCAAAAGGATTTTTAAAACTCCCAGGACAGCTGGCCTCCACGTAGCTCTAGAGAGCGGAGGCAGAGGGCCAGAGGCCACAGCACCCCACTGGGCCTGGAAGCAGAGCCCCTGACAGCCTCACAAATCCCCTGAAAACACTCTCCTTTCTAAGGTCACGTCTCCCAGTCTATGAAACCATTTATATGTATTTAGAAGAATAAAGGCCATTTTTAGACAGTGGTGCCTATTCTTCAGGGTTCCAATTACGTAATTCTACAAGGATCCCCTTGAAAACCAGTGAAGGCTTTCCTTGAACCTTCTGTGAGGCACACGCTGATGAATGCAATACTTGATTGCTCCTGTAAGATTCACTGCAGGGCTGTTGCCAAGTGAACTTTTCTTTCATGAGCACAAATTTGTTTCCTGTATTAAAAATTGAGGAGAATCATTCCATTGATACAAAGGCCAATTTGAGCAGGCTGGTCAGGAAATACAAAAGTGAAAATTCTTGTTGCAATATCTTTCTCATTGTATGGCATCCCAGTTGCGATAAACATCACGAGCTGGTTTTTTTGCTTTTTTTCCCTTCTATAGGACTTTAGTCTAATTGAGTCTTATTAACCAGAAATCAAATCATCTAAAAAAGTGGGGGAAATACAGATGAAGAGTGGCATAACAAGCATTTGCAGAAAGATCAGTCCTGGTCCCAAAGGAAATTATGAGGCCATTAAACAGGCATACTGTAATAAAACCAAGACATAATTTGAAAGAGACCAAAAGAACCCTTGTCTCCTGAAAAAATGTAGAGAACATATCTGGTTAGGCTAAAAGAATAAATGCTGCATTTTTATATGAAAATTGCTTTCCATCTAAAGAGAGATACTTTACAAAGTACAAAAAAAATTATACTTTAAAAAACAAGCTCATAGTACTTTCACCATTTTACTGGTTTGGGATATGAAAACTGTGAGTTTTTTTTCAAAGACTGGCACCTGAGCTAACATCTGTTGCCAATCTTGGGTTTTTTTTTCTTCTCCCCAAAGCCCCCCAGTCCATAGTTGTATATTCTAGTTGTAGGTCCTTCTGGTTGTGCTATGTGGGACATGCCTCAGCATGGCTTGATGAGCAGTGCCATGTCCGCACCCAGGATCTGAACCGGTGAAACCCTGGGCCACCAAAGGGGAGCATGCAAACTTAACCACTTGACCATGGGGCCAGTCCCTCTGAAAGAGTTTTTTGTTTTTTGGGGTTTTTTTTTTTTGTTTTTTTTTAAGATTGGCACCTGAGCTAACAACTGTTGCCAATCTTTTTTTTCTTCTTCTTTTTCTCCCCAAAGCTCCCCAGTACATAGTTGTATGTTCCATTTGTGAGTGCCTCTGGTTGTGCTATGTGGGACGCAGGCTCAGCATGGCCTGATGAGTGGTGCCATGTCTGCACCCAGGATCTGAACCAGCAAAACCCTGGGCCGCCGAAGCAGAGCATGGGCGAACTTAACCACTCAGCCATGGGGCCAGCCCCTGAAACAGTTTTTAAAGAGGCAATAAAACAAACAAAAACCCAGGAACAGGACTTTAAATTTTTTCTATCCTATCCTTTTCCTTGTTTCTCTTCTTATCAATAGTATTTATCCCTAAAATAATCTAACTGCAGGCCTGATGGAAGACTGTAGGGACTGGTTTTCTTGAGCATACAGAAACTCTTTAAGTCTGAGATTTAGAATGTAAAGCAGCAGCAGAGGGAAGTGAAGACAACTGAGGGAAGGAGGGACTCACGGAGCACAGCCACGGGCAGTTGAGGAAGGCCGACACCATCCTTGAGAGTTCAGTGTCAGGTAAATTACATCAATGCAAATTATGAGACTGGAAAAACTGCAAAACAAAAACAAAATAACCCCCATCCCACCCCAAGAAAAACCACAAACAAATCAACCAATCAATCATTAAATTTTATCTCTAAATAAGTTACAAAAAGTAGATATTATATGGCAACCTCCTCTGTCCATGGCTACAAATGAATGAACAGTGTAGGCCTGAATTCCTCTGGTCCTCAACCAGAGGGATCATCTGCTCAGGGAAGACTGCCAGCGCTTGGTTGCTCGGGTGCACTGGGTGGATGCAGTCAAGACTCCCAGTGCCTGCTGCTCATGCTCTCTGCACAGAGGCAGACAGTTAGCACCCTGTGGTTCCTAGTCCATCAGCAATTCCGTTCTCATGGTGGCTCACAAGGAGGCATGGATTCCTGCAGCCTTTGTCTTGTATCACATCCTTGTGCTTTTCCAAAGAGATGCCAGGCCTGGGCCATTCTGCAAAGTCTAGCAAGATTAGGTTTAATCTATGGGAAGAAAGAGAAGAACTCCAATTAGCACTATGAAAAGCCAAGTAGCATATAAGTATTTCCTAATTAGGGCTATTCAAATCTGTTTGGATTTCTATTCTGGATTCGGAACAGATTATAGGTTTCCTTAGGATAAGTAGGACTGAAAACTGTAAGTCTGGATCTCCCTCTCTCCAGGAATGGAGACAAAACTTTCTTCACTGTCATGTGAAACAATAAGTTTTTCATGGAGTAAAATCTACTGGATGAGTCAGAAAATATTAATGCCTGAAAACTCCAGGAAAGAAAATACTTTACAGCCCTTAGTAGAAAAGGTAAGCAAGAGAAAAGGTTTTGGAAAACAGCAACATTCCTATTATGCTCTCATGTTCTGTTTCATTTAAGATTCTAACAAAGACAGAAAATGTTCTTTAATTTAAACCACTCTGTGCCTTTATTGCATTATCCACATCATTGTTCCTGGGCTGCTGAGTAATCAGCGCCAAAGCATAATGTGGACATCTCCTAAGCTTGGTTCCTTGCCTAATGACCCCCAAATCATAACTCTAGAGATCGGTGGAGATGGCTGCCATCTCCAGCAAGGTCACCATTTCCAGAAAGTACCGTCAAGCAGCTGGCTGTTTAGGCTATATTTATTTGCCAGTGGTGAATTGGGTGTGTTTCTACCAACTTCCTGTAGCCCCAGAGAACCTGCGCATCTTATCAACCTAGAGCCAGCAGGCAACAGACGCTCAGGACATGTCAGTCTGTACGTGTGTTAAGTTTAAAATACAAAGGCATCCTGTGTATAATCTGACAGTTCTACCTAAGCTCCATTTTTCATTTGAGCTAGAAGATAAAATTGTGAGACTTCATATAAAACTTACAATGCATATTTTTCAAAACTCTTGTATTTTGGAAAGGATTAAAACAGATTACATTAGGATAATAGGAGCCGGAAAAGAAAGAAAAGATAAACTTTGCTCCCTGTTCTCCTGTTAGTCATTACTGTACCTGTTTTTCCTGCTCCAAGTGGTCCATGTCAGCTAATGGCAGCATAGAAGGTCTCCCGTGAGCACACTGGAATGGCAGCTGGCACCAAGACAGGGCTTCAATAAGGCGACAGCTCTCCTCTAGGCTCAGGCCATCATTAAACTTAATGGCCCCTAAACGAAAGACAGAAACAAGAAGGTTATGGTGCGTATGGTGGGAAACCAGTGCTGACCCTGGGTCAGAGCCAAATATCTGGGAAAAGTAAGACATTTCTTAAGCTTCTTTCACGTGACTTTAATACTGCTTGAAATTGGCACTTACGGCCACGGGTGAAACTATGGCTTCAGGACTGGATTGTCTCTCAGCTTTTCCTTACGGGGTCGTTGTCTTTCTAATCCCTGTAGGAGGCATTCCTTAACTTGTTAGGATTTTGCTGTCAGAGTTTTTCTTGTGAAATCAAGGTCATCTTTGTCCAGAGTCAATCTATCACCAAGAGCTCTCATTGTTTCCCTACAATGTCCACTTCATTTGCTCCTTTTTTCGACTTCCATAATAATCTTCATAATCTGAACTCTCATATTGTCATAACCTGCCTTTATGCATACATTAATTCACTCAGTCAACAATGTATTTATTTATTAAGTATATACTTAATAAATATTTACTTATTATTTATTAAGTATATACTTTGTCTTAGGAGCTATGCCGGGCAGTGAATGAGACAGATGATCTCTGCCCTCATGGGCTTATGATCTAATAGGTGAGACAAACATTAAACAAATAGTTACACAGTAATTTAAATTACATATTTAAGTACTATAAAACACAGAGTATGAAAGAATATATAATAGGAAGACCAAACCCAGTTTAGGAAGGTCAGGGAAGGCTTTCCTGGCAAAATGGTAGTTAATCTGAGACCTTAGGTTAAGAAAGACATGGTTAATTGAAGAAGCAGGAATTTCAGACAGAGGAAAAAGGCAAGAGCAGAAGTTCAGCACACAAGAACAGGACCAAGGAAGCAAGCTGGAATGTCAGGGGCAAGGTGGAGAGTGACGTGAGATGAAACTGGAGAGGCAGGCAGGGGCCAGATCATGAAGACCCTTGTGAGCCATGGTAAAGAAGAAAATTTTTATCCTAAGAGCAATGGGTAGTCTTTGGCACATTTTAGTTAGAAGAATGACATGCTCAGAGGAATGCTTAACAAAGGAAACATCTGGTTGCTGAAGGAAGAATGGCTTGAAGGGGAGTCAGAATGGACATGGAGAGACTAAGTAAAAGGACTCAACAGTGGCAAGAACTAGGAAGGCGGCAGGGGAAACAGATCACATTGGAGAGATTTCAGATACATTTTGAAGGTAGAGATGCTGAAATTTGGTGATGGAGTAGATATGAGGAGTAAGTAAAGACAGGATAAAGGTGCGAAGGAGTTTAGGATGTTTGCAGGAGACAAACTAATGAGGATTTGAGGTTACTAAGCCAGGAAAGACAGGCATGAAGAGAGGAGAAGGTTGATGGAAAATAGAAGGAGGGAGGGTGTCAGTGGATTGGAGACCCCACTGTGGTCAAATGATAGCTGCAGGGGCTTCTGTAGCTGTCATGATCCCTAAAGTAAGTTCCTCCAATACCATTTTCTATATTTTATCATATTACCCTACTCAAGAACTGTCAATGATTCTAATGCCTTCTGTACAAGATCTAACGGGTTTGTTGTGACCTTCTAGGCTTCTATTCTTTCTTACTAGCCTAATTTCTGGATACTCTTTGCTGCTCCTCATATAACTAATTTGTTTCTGCTTTTGGTCTCTGCACAGGCTGTTTCCTCCCCCTGTAGTAAGCTTCCCCTTCCATCCTATGAATCTGTGTCCCTCAGCTCATTCAAAACTTGACTCAAAATGCACCTCCTCTAGGTTTTACTCCTTCACTCGTAAGTCAGCCTGCATTATGGCCAAATATATGTGTTGGTATTTTGCTTTCTAAAAGTAATGTTTTAGTGTTCATTTTTAGTGTATTCAGTTACTTGATCTAAACTGTACCCTCCAAGTAGCACACAGTAAAGGTGCCTTCTCCTTCTCTCATAATTGCTGTACCCCTGCACGTGCTTAGCCGCAGAGGCACACAGTAGCTGGTGTCTGGAGAGACTTACCATGGCAGGCTTGGGATGCCAACACCTTCTGGACAGTCAGTGGCAAAGTCCCTTGGATGCCTCCTGTAGTCTGGAGTAGCTAATGCATAAACACATTCTTTATTGATGGGAAAAGGACATGGGACAATGGAGCCTTTTGTGTGTGGTGCTTCTGTGTGAAACCCCAAAATAAGAGAAAGGCTTACCTCCACTTGTTCGCGAATAAATTCCTACAAAGCAAAAAGGAAAACAGGCATTAATCTACTATTAGAATTGTCCTTTGATAGTTTACAAAATAGCCCAGTGTTCTTCTTTAAAATATGCCTCTTAAAGGAAAGAGTTCCAGCTATATAGCACTTAGGTGCATAATTTATTTCTTGTAAGGCACTTTGAATATGAAATATCAAGACAACTGAATAGACTCTTATTGAACAGAGAATATATTTAGCTACTGAAACTGCCCCCAGAGACAGCTCATCACTTCAAGAGGTTATGTGACCGCTCAGAGCAGCCTTGATGACTCAACTGATTCTAATATCAGGGAGATGTCTCGTTAAGAGGCTGTCTGTTTGCATTTATAATCTTAGCCAGAACGAGTGTAATATTACATGCAAACAGAATAAATACACAATCATCATCAGCACAACTGTGCACTCAGTATAACACTTGCTTAAATATCATAAACATAAGTAGTTATTTTAGTTCCCATAGGCTTTTTTTTTTTTTTGACAATTCCCTTCAGGTCAAAAAGCTTATTTTCTGAGAAGTTTTGTTAAGAAGTTTCTCCTCCCTTGCATATTTCTGTCCCTGGGGTAGCCTTTTCAATAGTTATATCCCTATAGATGTTAATATTTACAAAAGGACTTGAAAGAAATTTAAAGCAGACACTATTTCATGCTACCAATTTGTTTAACCTCTGGAGGTACTGTTTTGAGATATGCCACATTTAACAATTTCTTTATAAGAAAACACAAGATTTCTTTACTCCTAGAAAGGGCTATATGTAAATTAGCTTCCTAAGATTATAACACAGTAGATTTCTTTTTAAACTAGACTCAGAAAATACTCTCCCCCCCATATGCACTCTAGTCCACCATGCTTATAAATGAGCATATTTACTAGAGCTAGGTGGTAGACACTATATATTTTTTAAAAGCCATGTATTTTCCCAAACAAACCTGAACAGAAAGATGTCTCTTAATACCTGACTCTCTACAAAGCTTAGTGTGGATGCAGATCAAGCCTAATTCTTTGCTATTCTCTCTGTGCTTATACCTCTGGGACTTGTAAAGCATCAGTTTGTAAGCCTGGTGAAGGGGAAATGGATCTTACTCTCTGTTATTTCATATTTCAATGGTTCGATTAATGCTAGATAATTTAAATAATACTAAAAAGGCTCATTCATCAGGCTAGAGGATAGAACTTTATAGAAAGATGTATTAGTGATCTTTCAACTGCTAGGACTAAGGAGCTACCTCCTCCCCTTCAAGATACCAAAACTGTTCCAGCTTCTTCTAGAATCAACAAAATCTCTCCTGATCAGCCTGACTTAACATAATCAAGATTTGCTGAAACCATAAGCTTTGTCTCAATTTGAAGTAAACTTCTTACCAGTAGTCTTTGAAGTCACTTTAGGAAACGTTCTTATTACAATTTTCTGGTTAAATACTTAGGGATTGAATTACAATAAAAGATTCTAACAGATCCTATCTTTTGGATTTAAAACAGCTTGGAGGAGGAGCCCTAGAGAAAAATAAGCTTTTTGGGAGAAAAGAGCACAGCAGAAAGCAAAGCACAGGGTGTCTCATCAAAGGGCACTTTGGAAAGGGTAAACCAAGTCCCAGAGCTGGCACTGTGAACTGCCTCTTCCTCAAGAACGTCTCCTCGCCCTTAGCCTACAAACACGCTGAAGTCTCTCCCATCTGAAAACCAACACCCCTCCTCAACCCTGTGTCCTGCCCAGCACTTCCCGACCACCCCTAACTTTTGCCTATCACCTTCTCTCTCTCTTCTGTATGCAGTGAAGTTCTTGAAAGAGGAGCCCACTTAGCTCCACTTCCTCTCCCTTCCCATGACCCCTTGCAAAGTCTTCTGCCCCACTTCACCCCCAGAACACATTCCACAAGGTAACAAAGTCTTCATTAGGGCCAAATCCAACTTTTCAGGCTTTACTCCATGGCTATTGTTGACTATTCCCTTCTTGCTTAAACTTCCCTTGTTTTGGGGAATCTTACTTTTTTCTAGGTTTTCCTTCTCTCTCTGACTAAATATTTTCAATCATCCTTTATAGTTTCCTCTTTTTGGCAGTAGCTTTCCAGACCTTTGCCAAAACATATACATCCCGAGAGCTGGTATTCCTTTACCCTCTTCTCTTTTTATTCTTCATATTTTCCCTAGACAAGCTCGCTTCCTCTAGACCCCTTTCCAGCTTCTATTATTAAAATATATGTACTGTTAACTTCCAAAAAGATATGTATAGCCCAGACTACTTTGCCAAGCACTAGATCATTAGGCTGCCCATACACTGGACATCCCCACTGGAAGGCACATTCAATGTATCCAAACTTATGCTCATAATCTAACTCTCCAACCAGGTGTATATTTTCTTTTTCTCTCAGTGGCACCACCATCCTTCCAGTCATCCATCATTCAAGCTAGACCCTCAGAATCATTACTTATCTTTTCTCCTTTATCCCTTTTATATTCTATTGCTTACCAGGTCATCTTGATTCTACATTCCAAATTATGTTTCAAATATGTCCCTCCTTGCCATTCCCACTGCTACCGACTTCATCAAATCCTCATCCTCTCTTATTTGAATCAGTGCAATAGCCTCTCAACTGCTGTCTCTGCCTCAAATCTTCCCTTGTCAAGCTATCCCACAATTTATGCACTAAATCTATCTTCTAATTTTTATTTTTAGATATTACTAATGTAATTCAGATTTCTCAAAAAATGGTAGACTGAGTTGATGTGGATATGGCTGTGCTCCAAACAGAAAGAGCAAAAGAAGGAGTAAGAAACCAAAATGAATAAAACAGGACACTGTGAAAAAAGAACAGATAGACTTGAGAAATAACTAAATAAAAATTCTGGAAATAAAAAATAAAGTCATTGAAATAAAAAACTCAGTGTACAACCTAAACATCTAATTAAACAATAAGTGAAGAGAGAATTTAGTTCACTAGAAGATAAATGAGGAGATTTCCCAGAATGTATCACAGAGAGATCAACAGTGGGAAATATGAAAGAGAAGTTGAAAGACATGGAGACTAGAAAGATAAGGCCCAGTAGACATCTGACAGGACTTCTAGGAGATGAGAGAGAACAGGGGAAGAAGCAATGTTTGAAGTGATACAAACTGTACATTTTCCAAATAAAGAAGCATGATGAATCCCAAGAAGGAAATGAAAATAAATCCCTAAGAGATACATCATAGGGAAACTGCAGAACACCAAAGACAAAGAGAAAATCTTAAAAGCAACCAGAGAGAAAAATCAGATTACCTACAAAGTAACGATAATTAGATTGACAAGGGACTTTTAATGGGAAAAAGTGAATGTCAAAAGTAATGGAGTATTTTCAAAATGCTGAGGGATAAGTGGCAAGGTGGGATTCTGTTTTTAGCTAGACAATCATGCAAGTGTGGACATAAAGACATTTTCAAAGACAATTTATAATTCATGGACTCTTTTTTTTTTGAGGAAGATTAGCCCTGAGCTAACATCTGCTGTCAATCCTCCTCTTTTTGCTGAGGAAGACTGGCCCTGAGCTAACATCTGTGCCCATCTTCCTCCACTTTATATGTGGGATGCCTGCCACAGCATGACTTGACAAGCGGTGCCATGTCCGCACCCGGGATCCGGACCGGCGAACCCCGGGCTGACGAAGCGGAATGTGCGCGCTTAACTGCTGTGCCACTGGGCCGGCCCCTCATGGACTCTTAATAAAAGAACTTTTAAAAGATTTACTTCCATAAAAAGAAAACTGAATACAGAAAGAATAAGAAGGATGCAAGAAGCAACAGTGAACAAAGTCTCATAACATTTTGGTTAATCTAAATAGACACTGACTATAAAATTAACGACTACCAAGGGGATTACAAAGAAGGTGGAATTAAAATACTGGTAACAACATGGAAGATGTGAGGGGAGTGATGGAAGACAAAGAGTTGTAAGGTTTTTGTACAGTTAAGGAAGAGAAAAGAGGAACAAATTACCTTTAAACTTTGTTAAGTACACACGCTAAAATTCAAGGCTAATCTAAAGGAATACAAATGGAATATGTAACTTCTAAACCAGTAGAGGAAATAAAGAAAAAGAAAAAGAAAGAAAACGCTAATAGAAAACAGGAAAAGAGGAGAGAAAAGGCAACAAAGACGAAATAAATTATATTTCTTGTAAGAAAAAAAACAGGAAACAAGTAAAGTAAGAAGTAATGGCCTCTTCATCACCTCCAATGCCACATCCCAGCAGCACCTTTCCCGACCTTTACAAAACATATGTGTAGAGTACTCATATTTCAAATGCAATGCTCAGAATGTAGTTTACTCTTCTTCATTGGCTGCCTACAGGATGAAATGCAAACTACTTAGCAGAATACGTAAATCCCTGTATGACCTGGCCTTGACAACCTATCTTGCCTCGCCTAGTCCCACCACTACCCCAAATAGATCTTAATTTGCGCCACATACATTGGTAGTTCCCTAAACACAGGACCTGCTTCAAGTCTTTGATATCTGTTGCTCTGTCTAGAACGTTCTTCTCTCTTCTTCTGTACTTGGCAGGTTCCTGCTGTTCTATAAGACTTTTCGTAAAAAAACAGCTTTCTGTGACAGTTCCCTTGACCTCCACCTCCTGGGTACAGTAATCATTCTGTATTTCCATAGTACTTTTGAACATACTTCTACTGGCCAAATTTCACTACATTATAATTACTTAAATGTCCTTCTTCCTCACCTCAAGCTAATTCATCTTTGAGTCTCCAGCACCTGGCAGACAGCAGGTATTTCATAAATGCTTATTAAATAAAAGATGAATATAGAGTTTCTAAACAAAATACGAGGTTACGACACTCAGCAGTTCCCTCAACAGCTGCAGCTACGGCTTACCTCCACGATACTCTTGGTCACAGTAGCTCTTCCTCTCCGAAGTTCATTAGCTTCTCTTTCTACAAAACACAGGGGCACTTTTCCTACAAGGACCAGAGAATCACTAGTGTCTGGAAATATAATTTCAAGGCCAAGATCTTCCAGACTGTTGTGGTAACACCTAGAGAGAGACCCTCAAATGTAAAAGTACTGCTTCATTCACATTTCAGTGCTGGTTCCAAGTACCTGACAGTTTCTCAAAACCTGCCACAAGCTTTAAAAGTTGTGCTGTTTTTCTGACACTTATGGGTGTTTATTTGGGACTTTATCATCACATTTCCTGTTTGAATTACAGTAACCATCATTTTTTTTCTCTTTGCCATTGAGAAAATCAATTTGTTTCTAAGTCTTGTTCCTAAGTTTTTATTCTTCACTGAGGAATTGCTAACTTCTTCTCCTTGTTGGCACTTAGGAGTTTGGCACAAATAAAAGAGCTGAGAACGTTTTGAATCAGCATTAAAGCAGGGAGATAATTAACAGCCCCAGGAACTGAGAAGTCCTGATTAACGGGATGTAAATAAAGGGATCTGCCTCTAATATAAATTATGCCCCAGAGAAAAAGATTTATTGGCAGTGGCATATTCTCAAACCTGAAATAAATTCAGAGACAATTCTGCCTTTTTCATTTCCAATCATTTGTGCTGTCTAAAAGTAGGAAAACATCCTACTTGTGACTCACTACATGATTTGCCCCTTCCTTGCGGCCCCACGTTTTACTTTTTTCCCAGCATGATTACGGTAATGAAAACTAAGAATCTAGAATGCACTAAGGCAAAGCAGAATGGAAGCAATTACTGCAGTAACTTTGCTTTCAGAAACAGCACAGCATAAACACTGACTGTTCCAAGAAACGTTAAGAGTATTCTAAGCCAACTGCTGGAAAAAATTATCAGGGAAACTCTATCCTATACACAACAGCTGTGATATAGTGGAAAGAACAGCATTTGGAGTCAGAAGACCTGCATCTGAGTGCCTGCTCCACTACCTAAGAGCTGTTGTGACCTTGAACAAGTCATGTAACCTCTCCTGGTCTCAGGTTCCTTATCTGAAAAAGGAACAGTAGTCATGCTTATACCTCACAGAATTATCGTGAGAATTTACACTGTCAACCTCACATCCTCATGGTGGTACTAACCGTAAGAGTCTCCTCTGTTCCTCTGTCACTGATATCTCTAGTGGAGGACTTATAGTGGAAGACAGTAATTTCTTCCGACCAGAGCCTTGTGGCTGTTGCTTCTCATAGGAATCTATTGGGAGAAAGACGAATGAGTTAGGAGTAGGAAGTGAAGTCTTCTAGATTCATTTTCAGATAAAAATGAAGCATATGAGGCACAGCCATGTCATTATTATAGTGCTTAGCAGTGTGTTCAATATTCAGTTTTATGCTTTCAATTTCCATTATTGAAGTCAAACTAGTAAATATTCAGTCTGTTTATTCATTTTAGCAGTATTTTCCAAAATAAGAAATACAAGACTTAAATCTTACATTCAAATGAACAATGCAATGTTCCCATAGACAGTCAATAAATGTGATTTTAACAACAGAGGTGAATAATCTGGATTATTGGGGAAATACAATGGGTTTACTACACAATCCTATGGCTCAGGAAGGCTTCCCCATTCCTTCAGAAGGGTTTCCCAGTCTCTGAAGACAAGTAGTCAGTAGTATTCTCAAATGGTCCAGGGCCTTAGCAAGTAAGTTTTTCTAATATTGTTTTTACTACATCTTCGCTAACAATTAGGTCTTGATTTTATAAGGAAAAGTGAACATGGAAGTAACATCACGGCCATTCTAGTCCATGGAAGATCTCTCTAGGTCCTCCCCTGCCTAATTCTTTGACATTAGGGTTTTTCATTACTTGACCACAGGAGTAAAGATTTTCCTGGTATTTTTCCTCTTGGGGAACACACTGCCTCATGATGAGAAAAAGGGTAGCAAAGATTAAAAAGCATGTCCTGACTTTGAAAGGATAATAACAAATTAGTGATATGGTTGCCTCTGAGGAGAGAAACTAGGTGGGATGAGGGACAAAGGTAGAACAGAGACTTTATTATATTCTCTTTTGTGCTGCTCATACTTGAACCTATTTAATTATACTCCCTACTCAGAAACAAATTAAATTTTAAAATAAAAACAATATATGGGGGAGCCGGTCTGGTGGCATTTTGGTTAAGTTCATGCACTCTGCTTCAGCAGCCCAGGCTTCACAGGTTCAGATCCTGGGCACGGACCTAGTACTGCTTGTCAAGCCACACTGTGGCGGCATCCCACATAAAATAGAGGGAGATGGGCACCGATGTTAGCTCAGCAACAATCTTCCTCAAGCAAAAAGAGGAAGACTGGCAACAGATGTTAGCTCAGGGCCAATCTTCCTCACACACACAAAACAAAAACAAAAACAAAAAACCATATATTGGGCCTTCTGAGCTGCTGGTGGTCTCTACCTGTTGAGCTGTGAAGAAGGCACACCAGGATCACATGGGCATGTGGAGGGCATCTTTGTGCTGGATGTCACAATAAAGCAGCCTGATCCCTCGATACCCAATCCTTATGGTTGATGATAAGTATATGGCAAATATGCCTTTGACCATGTACGACCCACATATTTGAATCAGTAAAGTGAACTACTACATTCTTTCAGTTATAAAAGAAACCAAACCAGAGAACTTCAGCTTAATTTTTTAAACATACAATTCATCTTTTCTCACAACAGTCACAGAAAAACTCTTTCAGGTGCACTAATTCTGCTGGAGAGCCTCAGATCTTTTCTAGTTCTGAACAGGTCCTTACCAATAATAAGCTGCTCCAAACGGACACGCTCATGGGCAGCATGCTGATCCACCAAAACCAGCAGGTTTCCACCTAAAAGATTAGTAAGGATCACTGGAGCTTCAAATTCTCAGATCACGATTAAAATGATCATGTTGTGTTGAGGGAGAAGAGCTTAATTCAAACTGTTTAACAAGAGGAGCATAAGAGAAACATATATACTGAGTAGTAACAGTTGTATCTTTTATTTTCTAAAAAATCAAAATTATGGGGGAAACGACAACAAATTTATCCCTGATGAAAAACTGTTTAGTTCATTAGTATTTCATTTATGAAACACAGTTAAAGCCCTACATTCTTACTGTTTAAATCCTGATTTTGCTTTTTTAATTCAAATTTGATACAATGAAGTATCATTAAACTACACATTATTATAATCAGCTGACCTTGATTTGCAAGCTACTCTGGAACCCAAGAAGAATGCAATCCTACTACACTTCAGATCAGAGGTGAGCAAACTTTTTCTGTGAAGGGCCAGACAGTAAATATTTTAGAGTTTTGGGACACATGGTTTCTGTCACAAATATGCAACTATTCATTTTGAACCAAAGCAGCCACAGACAACAGGTGAATGTTGTAGCTATGTTCCAATAAAACTTTATTATGGACACTAAAATATTAATTTCATGTAATTTTAATGTGTCAAGAAATCTTCTTCTTCTTTTGCTTTTTCCCCCCAACTATTTAAAAATGTAGAAACCATTCTTATCTCCCTGGCTATACAAAAATAGGTAATGGCTGGATCTGGCCCACAGGCCATAGATTGCCTTGCTTTAGACTCAGGTTTCTCAAACTTTGACAGGCCTACGAATCACCTGGGGATCTTATTAAAATGCAGATTCGGATTCAGTAGGTTAGGGGTGGGACACAAGACTCTGCACGTCTAACAAAGTCCCAGGTGTTGCTATTTACAGACCATGACTTTGACCAGCAAGACTTTAGACTCTCAAGTGCAAGAGAGGAGGCAGAATGTCCTGACCCAAAAAGCCAAACCTACAGGGAAATCTCTTTCTCATTGACACGTCTGATTCATAGTTACATTCATACATCTTTTTAACTTGTAATTTTATTACTTTTGGCCACAGAGCTGAGGTTTATTGCTACTGATTATATAGAAATAAAAGTTCTCCTCTTGAATTTGTTCAAAATAGATAATGCCTATTTTTCCTATTTCTACTAAAGATTAAAAAACTGTTTCTATGGCACCATCAAATTCATGGCATGAGAGATTAAGCTTTAAAGAAAAAAAGGAAATAATTTTTTGACAGCAGTTCAACCACAGAAACAGCTCCAAAATGTTGAATTTTAAACTCCTTTGAGGATAGGAGGAGTTGCAGCTGGTTGTGATGAATACTGAACATCCTGTATTGGGCAAAACAATGGAATAAATAATAAATTTTGAGGGAGCAACCTCAAACTTGAAACTAGAGCCAAGGTGAATTACCAAGAGTCAGGGACCCGAAGAAGTCAACCTTGTACCTGCCTGTGGAGGAACGGTTTATCGTCTACGTAGCGTTCATGACATTTTCCATTTCTTGAATGAAGCAGAATATATTAAGGTAATTTACTCATGTCAGAAGCTGTATTTTTGATATTCCAACACAACAGAATAGAAGCTTCATAAGGGCAAGGACTTTGTCTGTAATATTCCCAGCATGTGTATCAGCACCAGGACATAAGAGGCACTCAGTAAATAGTTACAGAATAAATGAATGCGTCCTTATTCTTTTGGGTATCATAAGTGAACAACTGTATGTTATCGTAGGTAGAAACATGCAATAAAAAATGCCAATATATGGCATTAATTTCACTATAATTTAAAACAATAATGTATTTGTCCCTTGTAAAAATTTGTGCAAATATTAAAAGTAAGTCAATTATAGGAATAGCTTGCTTTTGGTATTTGTGAGCGACAGTAAAAACACTCACATTTTGATTTAGAAAATGTATTTATCTAAGAGTATTCTTTGGTGACAGCCAACGAATACAATAATAATATAGAATCTCAAGAGAAATTCAGAGGGCCATTTTTCTTCTTCGAACATCCGCAGATTTTGTGGCTACATCCATCTCAGGTGCCACTAGTGGAGGTTTTGGGATTAAACAACAAAGAATTCCAGGCAATCAAAACTTTAGAAAAAAATCTAGTCATTTTCTAGAAACAGTAGGGAAGAAAACTACTAGAATTTGACCTTTACTAATTCCATATTTATGATAATTAGGACAGAACTGTTGGTTAATTTGCCTTTGATCTACTACGACATTTACTTAATAAATCTACAATGTAAACAAGGTAAAAGGGAATATTTTGAAATACAAAGAGAATGAACTGCTTTCAAACTTTAGAAGCACTCGCCTGCAGGTTTACCTGTCTGGAGCTGACCCCTCCACTGGTGCCAAGGGTTCTCGGCCACTCAGGCCTTTTCCAGAACCTTACAGTATAAAACATTCCTTGTAAATGTGTTCAAGAGTCTCCCAGTTTGGGGGGAAAAAAAAAAGCCTTCTCTAAGCCTCATCCTCCTTCAGTCCCTCTCTTCCATGTCACAGATTTCCGAGGCTCTCCTTGTGGTCTCTGTCAGCATCCTGACCTATTTCTTCTCTGAAACAGCTCTCATTTATTTAAGTCTCTGACTTCCACTGTCAGGAAACTGAATGGATACTTTTGGTCTTCACTTTAACCTCTCAGCAGCATTTAGTACAAAGTCTTGGTTTTGCAACAGTACCTTCATCTGTTTTCCTCCTATTTCTCTAGCTGTTCCTTCACAATCTCTCTTGCTGGTTCCCCCTTTTCTACCTAGCTGTTAAATGTTGGAATTATTCTAGATTCAGAATCTCTCCTCTCGTCACTCCTCACTCCTTTTCTAGGTGATAAAATGTACACCCATGACTTCAATGACCAACTTTATGCTGACAACTCACATTTATATCTCCATGTCAGAATGCTTCTCTAATCCCAGACTGTAATATCCAACTACATTGTTGACATCTCTTCTTGAACATTTCAAAGAGACTTCAGACTGAACTCATGATTTTCACCTTGCCTGCCTGATTCTCCTCCAATCGGGTCCTGCAACATCATCCACTCAGTTATGGAGGTCAGAAAACTAGGAGTCATCTTTGATATACCTTCCCCATATCTAATCCACCACCAAGCCCTGTTCACTTTATCTCCTAAGTATCTTTCCAATGCATTCACTTCTCTCTAGTCCACCCTGGTCCCAGCTAACCATAATTTCTTAGATATTGCAATATCCTTCACACAGTCTCTCTGCCTTACTGGGACTCCACCCCCACACCCAATCCATTTTCAACACTGCTACCAGAGCAATATTTTCAAAATGCAAATGTGATGTGACACATGCCACTGCGAAAACAAACTAAAAACGGAAAACAAAAAGCTTTCAATTGTTTCCAGTTGGTGTTGGGACAAAGAAAAAGCTTGTAAGCGGCATTTACAATCTGGCTGCGACCTCCTTCTCTAGCTTCACCTCCTTGCTCTCACTCCAGCTGCACTTGCCCTACTTCCTCTCACTGAATGGGAGGAAATCACAAAGTGCATGTGTTATTCCCTCTGCCCAGGGTCCTCCTCCCTCCCTCTCTCCCTCCCTCCCGTACCTGGTTACCTCATCCTCACACTTCTGATCTCACTTTACCAAGAAAACCTTCCCTGACCTCCCAGACTAAATCAAGTCTCCCACTCCACATCATCTTGCTTCTCTCCTCCAAAGCACTAGCTACGGGAAGAACTTTAACATTTGTGTAATTATCTGTTTCTGTGCCATGTATATTTTTTCCCACTATCGTATCCCTAGGGCCTGGTACAGTCTCTGGCATGAAATAAGCACTCAATCAATATTTGTTGCATGAGTTAAGGTTATAATTTACAAACTACTATTGTTTTATTAAAGCAGGTCACCAAGTAATTATATGTAACTCTTGATAAACCTAGCAGAGTTCATTATATAAACTTCTATTATTATAAATGGAATACATGAAAATATTATTTAAAAGTCAAACAACAGGGGCCAGCCCCATGGCCAAGTGGTTGGGTTCACACGCTCCACTGCGGCGGCCCAGGGTTTCACTGGTTCCGATCCTGGTTGCGGACATGGCACCGCTCGTCAGGCCATGCTGAGGCAGCATCCCACATGCCACAACTAGAAGGACCCACAACTAGGATATATAACTATGTACTAGGGTGATTTGGGGAGAAAAAGCAGAACAAAAAAGAAAAAAAAGTCAAACAATATAAAATATTCTAAAGAGTAAAAGACGAAATTTCCCCTTTGCCCATTCCCATTCTCACTCCCAAGGTAACAACTACTAATAGTTTAACGTGTATCTTATATATATGTATATATATATTTATATATATAAAAAACTAGGGTCCGGCCCCAGGGCCGAGTGGTTAAGTTCACACGCTCCGCTTCGGCGGCCCAGAGTTTCACCGGTTCAGATCCTGGGTATGGACATGGCACTGCTCAACAGGCCGTGCTGAGGCGGCGTCCCACATAGCACAGCCAGAGGCACTCACACCTACAGTATACAACTATATACTGGGGGGCCTTGGGGAGAAAAAGCTGAAAAAAAAAAAACTAAATGTACTTTAAAACTGTTGTTTCATAATATCAATTCAGAGAGGTTTTCCCTAATCTGTCCAAATCACTGTATATAAAAAAAATCCTTAAAAGGAAGTTATCAGAAGACCAGCTGTTTATTAATCAAAGCTAAACTCCATTCTTACCTGCCTCACCATTCTCTTCAGTCTTAGTGCTCATTAAACAGGCAATAAACTTGTTATCCACTTGCTGGAGAACCTGCCACACATTCAAATAAGCAGTACAACACTAAATAAAAATTAACAAAGGCTTATCTGCATAGAAAGAGACAAAACTGTACTTAATTTAGAGTTGTTTGCATTATAACATTCTTATCTAAGACTGAGGGAAGGTGCCGATGAACCTGAGGGAGTCCTCAGGAAGGATAAAGAATGGGCAAGTAGAGCAATCAGAAGACATAAAGGAAAGAAGACCACATGGCAACACAGACTGAGGCATCTAAGAGGGACATGCTAACAAAACTTTAGAGCAGACCTAGAATGTTCCCAACAGAACGACTCTTATTAATAGGTAATATGATCAGATTGCTAAGAAATAAGGCTGAAATAAATTTTGGAAATTTATGAAAAAGTGAGGAAAACCAGTTTGGAGGAGCTAGTCCATTAAAAGCCACCCTGGCATTAGACTTTAGTGGCTCCTCTCTGTCCAGGTACAGATAAAGTTCCCTCATTGGCCCCTAATCTACACCACTTGCCCAGGGTCTATTTCTGGCCCAAGTGCTTGCTCTGTTCTGGTACCAGGTAAACGCCACATTAGTAGTTTACCTAGATCTGTCTAACCTCCTGATTTGATTCCATATTGAAATCAAGGAGACGAAGACAGCCAGAGTGGTACAGAGAGGGCAAACTAGAAAAGCAGATGAGACAAGGGGTCCCTTTTGTTAACAGAACTCCTCAATCTGGGGTCTCCTGAGCAATGTTGTTTGCAGCCTCACACAACAGAGGGTCATTTAAAAAGGGACACTGGTGCACATTTAAGGACAATGTCTCTACAGTACTCAGTCAAAATATGAAGTCAATATATAATCTTTGAAACTGTGGGCCTGAATCCATAATTTGTTCCTCTAAACCTGCTCATACTGAGGACATTTTTTTCTTTGTAATTGTAATTAGTTCTTTGCTTTTTCTTCTGATGATAAAAGTTCCAGTAAGATTTAAAAAAACACATGTGCCTTGACCTGGGTGGTCTATATCATTAACTAAATCCAATTTCACAAGAGTTAGTCTAGCTTACGTCTTAAGTATATTTTTAAGAGACTTCAAAGTCAATCTTTTACCTGCATCGAATGAATCATTTCTTTAGTGAAACGATAAGGATACAAGATGTTGTGAATTTTAACTGCTAAGCTCTCAGCCTGGCCACTGCTTACATCAAGAGCAACCTAGAAAGAACCAGCACAAACATCATTTAAATTTTAATTTTTTTATGTCTGCAGAACTAGAGATTTTACTAGAGATCTCAAAGTGCCTTAAAAACGTTCATTTTCACAGAACCTATTAGAGGTCAGTTGAATTCGGGGAACTTATAGAAACTCAAAAGGCTCTACGAATTATTAGTCTTTTTTTTTTTTTTTTGGAGGAAGATTAGCCCTGAGCTAACTTCTGCCACCAATCCTCCTCTTTTTTGCTGAGGAAGACTGGCCGTGACCTAACATCCATGCCCATCCTCCTCCACTTTTTTGTACGTGGGATGCCTGCCACAGCATGGCTTGATAAGTGGTGCATAGGTCTGCACCCGGGATCCAAACTGGCAAACCCGGGGCCACTGAAGTGGAACGTGCAAACTTAACTGCTGTGCACCAGGCCAGCCCCTTTGAATTATTAGCTTTAAATAATAATTTTTGTTTATAAACAAAATTACTGACAGAAATCAATATTGTTTCAGAATAACATTCTGTCCATGCTCCATGCTCAAGCCTTTAAAGATATCTTAACTGAAGAATCAGGAATCAAAGGCTCAATTATTATACACCTCATTACAACACACAAAGTACATTCTGTGATAACCCACTGAGGACAGAACGTATGCTCAGGTCCAGTGATGAACTGTTCCTCCAGTAGAAGATTTACTGCTTTATCTAATGATAACAGGTTTCATTATCACCACCTTAAATACTTCGCCAAAACTGCAAGTCAGGGTTTCTAAGAGTGGTAAACACATTCGATATTCACACACTGATTACACACGTTTAATCCAAAACGTCTGAACTCCCAATATGCTATGAATTCTGATTCTCTACATTAAATACTAATTTCCAAATAAACTATTTGGAAACATGCCCACTTTGCATTTGTAATTACAAATTAGTACAGTCCTTCATGCCAACACCCAACTTAAATGAAATTCAAATTTTAAAACAGGCAAAGAAAAATTGCTGCAGACCCACCTCTGGATAACGAGCAAATACGGGATTGTCCCATTCTGAGAACAAAGACTGAAGCGATTCACTACCAACAGCATCGGACACGGTATCTAGGGCAAAAGGGGACAGGTAAAGTCGGCATCAATGGCCTCAGGGAAAAGGGTGAATGGCATCTCATATTTGGTGTGGTGTAGCTCAAGACCAAAGATCAGACATATTGTTCCAATATTCTACAAATGTTCAGTGTTTGCTCTATCTCTAAATTGTTTTGATCTGTTATTTTTAAAACTACAATTGATGACCGTATCCTCCGGCATTATAGCTTTTTCTCCAAATTATTTTCAAGAGAGATTTCAGAATACAAGTCCAGAAGAAACTGGTTCAAATTAGTAGCCTCACTTCCTTTAGGTAAAAATATACCTTCTCTATTTTCAGAAACAAAAAAAGAAAAAAGAATAAGTGTCGTTAGCTTTTTGTGTAGTAAGAGTTTTCTTACATAAAACTACTGCAATATGGAGTGCAACTCCAATCTTTAAAAATAAGAACCATTTTCTCCAACACAAGACACCACAGACTGCATAATCACCCAGTATTGACCTCAAGTCTGGAAAAGTAATTTCTGATCTAAATGCATGCACTGAAGTACTTAGTTCTGCTGTTAAATAGGACTGTGGGGAACTCTTGGTTCTCTTAAGGCACAGCTGGCACTGATCAAGCTCAATAATGCAACCCTGCTTGTTTTCGAGTTAGGGGCACAGTGTGTGCTAAGAGTACTGGCGATCTCTCTTATTACCCTACCTCTGTTACTCTGTCTCATCGCAGTCCTCTCTTCCCGAGCTCTAGGAAGGAAAGGAAGAACAAGGTCGCTTCTAAAAGGATGACACCTGTACTGAAATCCTAAATACAAAAGAGAAAAACCTAGATATTTGAACTCAAAATATAAACTATTAAGAAGTTAAGTTACACAAAATCTCTTTATGCACAAACTGAATTGAGACATAAGGCAGACTAGTAAACACTTGACTGAGAGTCAGATGTTCTGTAATGAAATTATTCTGCTAACTTAGGAATCTACATTAATGCTTAGTCCCACTATCCATCTAAACCAGACAGAATGAGGACCTCAAATAGACCACTGATTCTCAGTGGAGGCAATTTTGCTTGGGGAACATTTGGCAATATTTTGAGACATTTTTGGTTGTCACAACTTGGGTGAGGGGTGCTACTGCCATCTAGCAGATAGAGGTGACGGATGCTGCTAACTATCCTACAATGTATAGGACAAACCCTACAACAAAGAATTATTTGGTCCAAAAGTCAACTGTGCTACCGTTGAGACACTCTGTATTAGACATATAGTGGTACTTAATTGCCATCCTTCACTACTTGGTGCAACCTTCACAAGTCCCCAATTTATATGTCTCTTATCGCCAATATATGAGTCTATTATAACAATTATGTCATCATACTAGAATTATGTTTAGACAGCTGTCTTCCCTAATAGACTGTGAACTCCTGAAAGCAAAATTAATCCACAATGTGGCGGCACCTAGCACAGTGTGAACGATCAATAAGTGACCCAATAGACGAACGAATGAAAAGTTCTCAATTTAATCTCCCAAATCCAAATTACACCCTCCTCTCTGAAGGATGATCAGATTTGAGTGTTAGAAACAATGCTGAATTAGACAGTTTTGGGACAGGGCAAAACATGATGAGATTATTATTTCAAAAAGATAAATCCTGGGGCCAGCCCAGTGGCACAGCAGTTAAGTTAGCACGTTCTGCTTCATTGGCCCATGGTTCACTAGTTCGGATCCCCAGTGTGGACATGGTACCGCTTGGCAAGCCATGCTGTCCCACATATAAAGTAGAGGAAGATAGGCACAGACGTTAGCTCAGGGCCAGTCTTCCACAGCAAAAAGAGGAGGACTGGCAGCAGATGTTAGCTCAGGGCTAATCTTCCTCAAAAATAAATACATAAATAAATCTGTTGGACAAAAACTGGAGAAAGATTAATTCAGAATGATAAAATTAAAGTGTGATGTGAAATAAGGTTGTGTCATTGGTAATAGAAAGGACAGAGTTAAAAACATTTTAAAGGAAAAAACTGCCAGGGCTTGGAGGCTTGACACTACTCCTTAAAATCACCTTTATAGATCCTCTCTTCTGTGCAATTAAATTTACCTAATGTAACATTTTTGTGTATGGTTCAACAATGTCCTAATGTCCTGCCATACATCAGCCAGAAGGGTAACATTCCATGTGAATGGACAGTGCTTAGGAGCCATCTTTTCATGAAACTTGTTTCTATACCCAAAATATTTTTCAGTATGAAACTCTAAGTTAACATGACTTTCAGAAGTTCACTACAAGATTTGCTAATCCAGAAAGTTAAGTAGGTTGAAGTGTTTGAAACATCTAGATTTATTTAACAGGAACAGATGTTTATGTTGAATATGGCAGCCAAGACTTCCCCCTTTGTTTTAGCAACAACCATCTCAGTTTAATGTAATCCAGTGATTTTTTGTCATCATGTCAGAAGCAGCTATATTCAGGAAGATGAGGTGCCAGTGCCTTAGACTGATGTCTGTCTGATAAGCATTCAGTATAAATCAGGACATAAAACTACACAGACTGAAAGATACGTGTCTTGAAGAGCAATCTGATAGTCTCAGGAGCAGTAATGAAAGAAAAGGCTTTTCTCCTATTTAATACTTTGAAAGTTACTACAGTGATTATTTTTTTCACAAGGAAAAAAACTAGAAATCATTGAAAAATAAAGGTCCTATTTAACCTTAAATAAATCAGAGCCTCCTGCTAGAGATATTCACCCTAAGGAGAAACTATAAATTAATCTGCAATTACATTCATACAATTTACATTCTTTTGCAACATTCAAGGCTTTTAATATGGATGCACATTTAATGTTTATCCTCCTGATGTAAAACCAATATTATATATACCCAGATGGAAATCAGCTTTACTATCTCCCAACATCTGGCTCTCAATACACTGCCAAAACACTGTCACTTTTAATGTTGACTGAGACCTGAGAACTGAGGCCTAGTCTAGGCTCTGAAGTAGCCTTGTGGTATGGTCTAAAAGCCACATTATCATTTTCCTGAATAACAGCTACTTATACCATAAATAGATCAAGTGTATTAGCATATGTATTATAATAAAGTACACTTAAAAAGCATAGTTATGAAAATACATACTTAACTTATATTCCAAAAAAATTATGGCCAAGTACTATTTTCAAAAAAATCCACAAATATAGTACTGTACCAAGCCATAGATTTTAATGGGAAACCTAAGATAACAACAGGGTCATTCTAGCCCTTTAGCTGGCAGCTGCAGAGAGAAAATTCTAGAAAAATACCACACTGGCATTGTAGGTGCCTTTATTATTTATTTACTTATTTTCGAGGAAGATTCACCCTGAGCTAAGATCTATTGCCAATCCTCCTCCGTTTTTTTCGCTCAAGGAAGATTAGCCCTGAGCTCACATCCATGCCAGTCTTCCTCTGCTTTGTACATGGGATGCCTCCACAGCAGGGCTGAGCGGAGTAGGTCTGCTGAAGTGGAGTGTGCAGAACTTTAACCACTCAGCCACAGGGCTGGCCCCCTGCAAGTGCCTTTAAAGACAAATTTCTAAGAGAGTTGTGCTCGGGAGAGAGCAGAAAGAAGTTGGGGAAGCCCCGTGGATCTTCTCAACTATTAATAGTACAATTTTCATTAAAAACTGTCTCACCCTCTTACACATAAACACACCCATAAACACTTCCATTCTATATCAAGCTTATATTGTATTTCCAGATTTAAATAGTATTGGACCCAGAGAATCTTCATGTACCATAAAAAATATTTCATAATTAAACTTAAAAATGTTCTATCAGCTGAGATAATCTCTTTGAACAATGATGATCTTACTCCTCGGCCATTATTCCCATCTTCAAAAGCATTGCATGCCAGTGAACACTACATCCTTACCATTCTTGAGCATGACATCCACAGCCACAGTTGTCAGATCTTTAGTACAAGCAGCCTGAACATCCTCAGTAGGAGCAGTGAAAGTGCTAAGTCCAGTTGTTTTGTTGATATAAACCATTCTTCCCAGGGCTACATCAAAATGCTGCTGCCAATCCAAAGAACGTGTGTTTGACTCTTCATTTTCAGAACAAGTTCTTGCTATAGAGTCCTCACTCTGAAAACAAGTTCCATTTTGGCCAGCTGTGGAATCTTCCATGTGACTCATTAACATGCTACTGGGAGATTCAAGACTTCCTCTCTGTTGTTCTGAAGCTATAAGAACATCTGAATCTTTACTGCCAGCTTTAGAATTACTACAGGGTAATACCAAAGGAGTTTCTGGTATCACAGAGCTCTCTGTTGTATTGTTGTTAGAATATGTTTCACTATCTTTATTGAAGGTATTATCCTGTGTGACAGAGTCCGATGTTGGGACGATGCCACTCTCTGTTTTTTTATGCTCATTTTTAAATAACTTACAGGAATCTAGGGCTAACCCAGTGCCCAAGTCACTGTCTTTCCTACTGGAATCCGATTGTAGTTGTTCATTAAAGTGACTCACCACTTCCATTGTTTGAGTCTCTCTCTCAGAACCTTTCATTCTGGATAATTTAGAGGCTAGAGATTCAGGTGACTTCTCAACATCCAAAGTTTTTCTGCTAAAATGAGATAACTCCTTTAGAGTCACAGGACTTTCTCTTAAGCAAGGCATCTGTTGTTCCAAACAATCTTCTTCCTTGGAGAATGGAAACTTCTCTGAGTAAAGAATGTGACGGACTGGTTGACAACTATTATTTGAATCATTATGTCTCACAGTAGTGATTTTACAAATGTCAGAGTTGTCCAAGTGGTTCTTACCTTTCTGTGGAATGTCAGGTTCAACTTGAGGACTGAGATTGGTAGTGATTTCAAAATTATTATTTTCCTCCATTTCTGTATTCAGAGGATTTTTAACCTTCCCATATTGCCTCTTAAACTTCTCTAAAGATCCTAGTTGTGAACTTAAGCTTAGCTTCTTATGGGCTATGGGCTTGGAGGAACCAATCAACTTATCTGTTTCCTCATTACCATTTGAAACATGTCTACACCAAGGGAAAGAGGAGGATGTGTCAGGTAATAAGCAGCCTGTATGTGACTTTTTACTACCTTCCTGAAAAACAGCAAAATTTTTATAACCTACAGGTTTGTTCTCTAGCCCGTAACTTATATTTGTTCTGCACACTTTTTTGTTGGGCAGCTGAGCAAATTCTGTACTTAAAGTGCTGGTTAAATCTTTGATGTTTGGAGTCTCAGTTGAATGGCATGTTCTATTTCCAAATGTTTCTTTGGCACTCGCAGGACCAGGTCGAACACAATTTTTAAATAAATGCTCTGTTTCAGTTGATTTAGTTTGCTCCCTTTGTACCACATGAGTTATAAAGCCAGTGGAACATAATTTAATTTGTCCGTAACTAAAAATGTTTATCCTTCCGCAATTACTAGGTTCTTCTTCTCTTTTCTCATCCTCTCTCTGAGCATCATGTACTCTCAATGTTGTTGTCTCAAAAGGCAGAGGTTGGCATCCCATCTCAGTAGCATCTTTAGATCTCTCGAGTTGATTCTGAATTCTATTCTTTTTCAGGATGCTGGCAGTCATGTCATTAACAGTAGTACTTACTTTCTGCATTTCTGGATCTTCTCCACTCTCCTCCAAGTGATACGATGTCTGAAAAGGGCTTGCAAACATTTCTGAACTGGTTCCACATGGATCTCTTGAAGAGTTAAGTTCCAAGCAAGATTTTTTATGTTTCTCATTTTCTCCTGATTCTGATGCTTTAGCTGTCTCTCGTTCTAAGATCTCTGATTCTGAGTGACAGCTATCTTTGTTTTGTAAAGATGACTCCGTCATTTTACTACAGCCCGGGTCATCTGAGTTGTAAGTGTACAAAAATGAATCACTTGCCTTTTTTCCAATAGCTTCTGAATCCTTAGAATTCTGTATGTTTTCTATAGTAGCTTTTCTTTTCACAGCTTTTGACTGCATATTAAACATTTCATAGGAATCCAAAATAGTATTACATGCTTCTTGGAAACTGACCTGGTCACCCTTCTCATCAGAGGACACATGCTTCTGAAGAGTAGCGTTAAAAAAACTAAAATCATTATCTTCACTAAATTCCTTTATGTCCTCACCTGATAATTCCACAAATAATTTTTCTTTCTTTAAAAACATTTTCACTCCTTCCTGAACGCAAACCAAAGGAGTATCCCAGTTCTGAAACTCAATCAGAGTTTTTGCTGGCTCCATGCACACATCATACTCACAGAATTGGCACTGCATATTGATTACATATATCCCATGGAGTTCTGGGTTGGACCTATATCGAGGATTTGAAGTCATTTGCCTACTGGCAGAGCCATTCTTTGGTTTGCATATAATACTTTCTTTCCTTAATAAAAAGTCAATGAGTTTATGTAACTTTGTCCTTAAAATTAGCCTTCTATTCACAAACAAAAACTGCATATTCTTATTATAATGTGCTTCAGAGCTGATATAGCCACTGAGCTCAAACTCTTTATATTTAAAATTTATTTCCCTTAACTTTTGGGACTTGCCCAGCCCATAAATTTGACAAAATCGGGAACATACGTCTTTGGTTTTAGGGAGCTGAAGAACCATGGAACCAGAAACATCATTCCTCAGAGAGAAAGAAATGGAAGGGTGCATGAGTGAGAGTGCCTCTACCCTCTGCCTAACTTTCTCAAACTCCAGTCTGGGATCCATGCATTTCCTTCGTACAGGTAACTGATAAAATAGGTTATAGACTGTTACTGTTGTCCCAGCGCTTGGTCTACTCAACTCAGCTTCACAAGCTTTCAGGGCTTTTCCATTCTGAAACAGTTTCACAAAAGTTTTCATTGTTTTGTTTTTCTTGGATGAAATTTCCACAGCACTGGCCATGTCAGCTATACTTGCCAAGGCCTCCCCTCGGAAACCATAAAACCTTAGGTTCTCCAAGTCCTGCAGAGAGCTGCATTTACTAGTGAAATAACGATTTCCCACCTTGTCTACATCATCACTCCCCATCCCAAATCCATTGTCTATCACTTGAACTTGGAAGGTTTCCATATTCACCCTGACAGCCACACATTTTGCTTCAGCATCAATACTGTTCAGGGCAAGCTCCTCAACACACTGGCCTAAGGAGCAGATAGCCAAACCAGAACGCAATTTGGCTTGTACTTCGACTGACAAGCGCTTGATCATGGCAGGAGGAAAGCTGGTGAGAGTGCCAGGCACTGGTTTCCTTCTCTGACTGGAAATAATTGCCTGGGGAAGGAAAAACACACACGCACATTATCAAAGCTTCAGAGTTACATAGCATTACCCATTTCTTTCAAGCATTAGGAAGAAGTATCATCTGAGTTCAATAAAATCTCTCATTAAACCACATTGTAAAACAAAACGAAACAAATTATAGTTCTGATCTCTAGGCAGATCACACAGCTCATGTTTGGTGCTCAACAGACTTAAATAACATCCAAAGTAGCATTCATAATTTCCTAATTTTCACGGCTCCTTTCTAAATCCCACACGCCCTAAAGTGAAATCAGAATCACATTTGAAGTTGACCCATAAAGACAGTGTTAGAAATTCTAATCACTTCACCAAAAACAGATGCCTAAACTAAATTCAGCTAAGAAACATGAGCTAGAATTTATTCATGAAAAAGATGTCCAAGCTAGTTTTATAACATTCATATATTACATGATAACCATGACTTTTAGAAAAAATTCATAATGAAGTTTTAAGACACCGTAATAAGAAAGGGGAAGGGGGAAATTAAAAAAAAAAAATCAAATTGTTGTATCAAGAAGAGATGGGCATTAAGAGAGTATTATTAATTATTACTATTATTGGTTAAATGTAGTTGCCTCAGAGGAAAGAGACTGGGACTGGGGAAGGATAAGGCAGGGAAACTCCTTTTCATTCTAAGCCTTTCTTTCTCTACCATTTGATTTTTAAATCTTCTTCACATATTACTTTGATAAAAAGTTTTCAGAAGGTCCTTATTATTAATATTCTTTTGTATAATACTCTTTTGGTCTTTACAGATGGCTACACTCTATCTTGGCAATAACAGTGATGGTCAGAGGCTGTCTGAACTTGATTTTAAGTTTTCTCGCAGGTAAAAAAAATCAAGATTATAGTGCAATTAAAGGTCCCCACCCTTCTTCCTAGCTGACAGAGGAGCACGGGCTGAACCTCTCCAAGATGGTAGGGCTAGTTTTTCAAACCCAGGAAAATCAGAGCTGTAACTGCAAATCTGATGATTTCTAAGATAATGAACTCTGCAGCCGGCAACAAATGAAAGGTAAACGTTTAATAAGTATTCCGACTGCTACCCAACTCAACGATTTCCTGATCACATCCCAGTCCTTTCAGGACCACAGCTCCTGGGTCAAGTGGGGGCGATTCCGTCTAGGGGCTGCGCTAAGAAACTTTCCGGGGCTGGGCCCGGGCGCGGACCCCCAGGCTCAGGCTCCACCCCGCCCCTCCCCCAACCCGCACCCCGCACCCCGGCCGCCGGCACGCGGGCGCCCGCGCGGAAGACAGGCCGAGCCCTCTGGGCACCCTCGCGCAGCTGGGTCCGAAAAGCTGGCCCGCAGCAGGCGTCACCGCCCTTCTGCTGTCAGAAGAGCTCCCGGGACCATCCTTCCGTCGCGTGCTCCCCCCCACGTCACCTCGAATCGCCCTTCACCAACTCCCCTACCACCAACCGCCTTGGACGCCGGACGCGCGCACGTTGGCTCGCGCGGCTCATGCACGCGCGCGCCCACGAGCATGCGCTTCTGAGGAGGCTCGGCGAGGACTCCCTTTGGTCCGTGCGGCCCCGATGCGCACGCGCACCAGTGTTACCTGTTTAGCTGCTGACGCGTCCGGGGTCTTTTCACATTGGTGCTCTGAATTCTCGATCTTTATGCCCTTTTAGTCTTATGTGAAAAGCTGTTTCTAGCAACTTTTGCCTTTTTCCAGTTCCCCCTTTCGTCCTTTCTCGTTTGCGCGTACTACCATTTATTAATTAAATATATATTTTATTTGCTTGTCTCTTCACTCACTAGAATGTAAGCTAGATGAAGGTAGGGGTTTTTGTCTGTTTTGTTTACTGCTGTACCCCATGGCCAAGAACAGTGCCATGAGTTTTGTGGATTTCAATGAATGAATAAATCCAGAGCCTTCCATCTTACAGAATTATAGCATTTCAGAGCTGGAAAAGACTGAAAAACTGTGTAGCTCAACTTAATTTACGGATGAGGACACCAAGACTCTCTTCATTGACTTTTCTGGTATCTTCCCAATACCACGGCAGCTTCTTTTCTAGCAGAAGGAAAGTGGAATTCTAAGAACACTGTGAGAATAGGTGTTTTGGGAATTGTTACCAATCCGTTTTTGCTGTCCATCTCATTTTCATTAACACCTTCTATTTTTAAAAATTGGAATTTATGACACGTGTCAAACCCAGAAAGCATTTGATACATATTGTTTAATGGCTGACCAAACCAAATCAGACTTCTAGGGCTGATCAAGCAAAATCTTTATTGCTTGTATGAGTTTGCTAGGGCTGCCGTAACACAAAATACCACCGACTGGGTGGCTTCCACAACAGAAATTTATTTTGTCAGTTCTGGAGGCTGGAAGTCTGAGGTCAAGATGTCAACATGGTTGATTTCTTCTGAGGCCTCTCTCCTTGGCTTGTACATGACTGTCTTTTCCCTCTGTGTTTACATGTTCTTTCCACTGTGCACACACGTGTCTCTGTCCAAATTTCCTTTTTATAAGGACACTGGGGCATTCTGGATTAGAGCCACCCTAATGGCCTCATTTAAACTTAATTATCTCTTTAAAGGCCCTATTCCCAAATACAGTCACATTCTGAGGTACCTAGGATTAGCACTTCAACATATGAATTTTGGGGGATCATAATTTAGCCCATAACATTGCTTTATGTGAATTCCTTACCCAGAGGAAAGGAGTGACAGCAGAAACTCCAGAAAACTAAAAGTAATTAGCCCAAAACATCATTTGAACAGCTAACAAATTGAATTTGAGCTATTTGTTCTCATTAGGTGTGCAATTTCCTGAAGAAAAACTTTACGGAAACCATTTAAAGAAATGATTCAAAGTAACCACTTTTTCTTTCAGACCTCTTTAAATTACCTTACAATTCTCTTCCCACAGATGTTTACTGAGTAAATACCTCTTCTTTTGCCCAAAATGAAGTTCACCAAAGATAAAGATAGGTTTTAATGTGTTTTTATTGATTAGAACTGTGTACACTTGAATCCTTGCATCATATAATATACAGTAGCAAGCAAATCACTGGTGCTAAAATAACTTACTGACAAATTCTAATACTGAGCACAGAATAGTTCTATCTCTATTAACAATAAAAAACAAAACCACAAGTTTATCTTGGAAAATTTAAATTCAGACCATTATTTCACAATTTGGAAATCTGAGTAATCCAACTTTAAGATGACTTTCTCATTGCTGAAGCTTGCTCTGTCGATGTGCGATTTGGGACTTCCTTTTGTCTCAAGCCATTCTTGCATATGACGCACTTTGGAGATGGGACCTTGCACCTGTCCTTGCACTGTGCCCTCGTCAGTGTTCTGGACCCAGCCTACCAATCCCAGCTTTTTACCCTCAGTCTAAGGGAAAAAAAAAGACAAGAGAGAGAAATCCAGTGAGATTGAACAAAACAAAGTGAAACTACAATCTCTTGCCAGAATCTTGGCCTAGAATCAAGCCACTAAACTAATTTGATATTGTCCAGAACAGTCAAAACAGAACCACAGCAAGGAGAATCTCATTGCTGATGTTAACATGAAGTGTTGGTCAGTTAACTCCATTTCCTTCTTCCACCCTATAAAACCCAGGCACTAGAATTTTTTACTGTGTAGTCAATTTGGTTAAGTACTAAAGACTTAAGACCAAATCAAATGCTTTCAAAATCATTCCCTAAGGCTGACTGTTGTTAGGACACTGGGCTGTATCTTGCTTATTTTTCCTTCTCCTAATCAAGAATCTATTAGGTATATTAAATAGAAAAAGCATGAAGTTATCTGATCCTTCCCTTTGTCTTTAACCAGGGCCACACCTAAACAAATCCAGATGAATAAGTGTCCTTTGTATCTTTAAAGATCATCAGAGAGTATTTCACAATTTCCTGGGTAACTCATTCCATTGTTCTCACTATAGAGAAACTATCTAATCCAAGGTATTCATGTTGCATCCAAGACCCACTTTCTGTCATCCTCCTAGAGAAGGAAAAAGCAGCTGGTGATCAGCCTCTGTACATCCAAGTTTCAGGAGACTACATAACTATTAGGCTTTCACTTGCCTTTCTTCTCTTCTGTCTAAATAACCACAGTGACTTTTAAAAAGTTGAATAAGACCATCTAATCATTGTAGTTGCTCTTTTCTTAGCCTTTCCAATGTTCTTTCCTTTAAGTCATTAAACTGTAGAATGACTGAAAATTTGGGAAAGGTAGCAATGTTTTAGAGGTAATTTTATCTTTGTAAAATTTCCAAGTAAGGATAGTATAAAGTTATTGATTGTTAAAGTAATCTATCTAAATAGAAAGGGTTGGATTACAAAAGAAAATTGGAGTTAACATGACTGCATGCCCAAATGCAGGAGTAGTGACCTCGTAAATGTGGGAAATTGCTGGAGTTGGCCAAATAAAATGCAACGCACAGCAAAACCATGTTTGCTGAAGAACTGACACATCCATCAAATCAGTTACGTTCAAAGCAAAGACATGTTTGGCTAATGAACAAAAGACACTTCAGTCAAATAAGTAACAGTTTAAAGGATACAGAGGAAGTTAAGGAATGAAGAAAAGTAGGAGATACCTAAAGCATGTATTAAGTGCTGAAGATGGTGGCATAAAAAAGGAAGGCAGGGAACGGATTTTGGAAGACTCCACATCCAAATGACTTTGTATAACAACCGCACTCTTCTGCTTCAAGTTAGCCTGGGGGAGGTTGGCTAGCCCAGGTTCTTAATTACCTTATATGGCAACTAGCTATAAGAATGATTGTGCTGATTTTGGAGCAGGAGGTTCTAACAGTCAAAAAAAATCTTTAAATTGCAATGTGATTTATCTGAACTCCCAAGAGTGAGTGAGTTCACTCTGAGTGAGTGAGTTTGACTGGTGTTGAGAATGGGAATTTCCTATGAGTTTTATTTGTGCCCTCAATTCTGAGCTTATTTTTAAAATGATAGCATAATGTTGCTGACTCATGTTCAGTTTTGAGTATCTATCAAAACAAGTCAACAGTGTTTTATCCTAAGATAATGCCAAAAAGCTAATTCTCCCTCATAATGATATTTCTGCTTGGACAGTCGTCTGGAAACATTTGAAGGAACATAATCACCAAATCTAGTCTCAATCTAAAACCCAAGTCCCTCAAATCAATAAATTAGACTTCCATTGTAGGAAACTAGAAAAACAAGAGCCAACCAAACCCAAAACAAGCAGAAAGAAGAAAATAATAAAGATTAGAGCAGGAGTTAATAAAATAGAGAATAGACAAAAAGAGAAAATCAGTGAAACCAAAAGTTGGCTCTTTGAAAAGATGAACAAAATTGTCAAACCTTTCGCTGGACTTATAAAGAACAAAAGAGAGAAGGCTCAAATTACTAAAATCAGAAATGAGGGGCCGGCCCAGTGGCGCAGCAGTTAAGTTCGCATGTTCCAGTTCGGCGGCCTGGGGTTCGCTGATTCACATCCCGGGTGTGGACATGGCACCGCTTGGCAAGCCATGCTGTGGCAGGCGTCCCACATATAAAGTAGAGGAAGATGGGCACGGATGTTAGCTCAGGGCCAGTCTTCCTCAGCAAAAAGAGGAGGATTGGGAGCAGATGTTAGCTCAGGGCTAATCTTCCTCAAAAAAAAGAAATGAAAGAGGGGTTATTACCACCAACCTTACAAAAATAAAAAGGATTATAAGGGAATACTATGAACAATTGTATGCCAACAAATTAGATAACTTAGATGAAAAGGGTGGATTTCTAGAAAGACTCAAACTACAGAAACTGAATCAAGAAATAGAAAATCTGAATAGACCTATAAAAAGTAAAGAGATTGAATTAGTAATCAAAAACTTCCCACAAAGAAAAGCTCAGGACTAGATGGTTTTACACGTGAATTCTACCAAATGTTTAAAGAAGAATCCTTCAACAGTCCTTCATGAACTAGACCAAAAAACAGAAGAGGAGGAAACACTTCCCAAATCATTCTGTTAAGCCAGTATTACCCTCATATCAAAACCAAACAAAGACATCACAAGAAAAGAAAACTATACACAAATATCCCTTGTGAATACAGGCATACCCTGTTTTATTGCATTTCACTTTATTGTGCTTTGCAGATACTGCATTTTTTGAAAAGACCCTCCACCATAAAAAGATTATGACTCACTGAAGGCTCAGATGATGGGTAGCATTTTTTAGCAATATTTTTTTAACTAAGGTATCACATTGTTCTGTTAGACATAATGCCACTGCACACTTAATAGACTACGGTATAGTGTAAACATAACGTTTGTTTTTCTTTTAATTTGTGTTTCTTTTTTGGTGAGGAAGATTGGCCCTGAGCTAATATCTGTTGCCAATCTTCCTCTTTTTTTCCTTCCCCAAAGCCCCAGGACATAGGTGCATATCCTAGTTGTAAGTCCTTCTATGTGGGATGCTGCCACAGCATGGCTTGATGAGTGGTACATAGGTCCACGCCCAGGATCCGAACCAGCGAACCCTGAGCTGCCGAAGCAGAGCGCATGAACTTAACCACTCAGCCACGGGGCCAGCCCTTAACATAACTTTTATATGCACTGGAAAACAAAAATATTCAAGTGACTCGCTTTATTGTGATATTCACTTTATTATGGTGGTCTGGAACCCAAACCCTCAATATCTCCAAGGTATACCTGTACTGATGCAAAACTCAACCAGATGTAAGCAAACCAAATCTAGCAATATACAAAGATTATACACCATGAAAAATTGGAATTTATCACAGGAATGAAAGGTTGGTTCAACATACAAAAACAGTACACCATATTAATAAATAAAATGGAATGTAATATATCATATTAATAAATAAAACAGAAGCCAGATGATCATCTCAATAGGTGAAGAAAAACCATTTGACAAACTCCAACATCTTTAATGACAAAAACACTCAAACTAGGAACAGGAGAGAACTTCCTTCACCTGATAAAAGGTGTACAGAGTTCATTGACCTCCCAGCCTTCCAAGGACACTGGGCATGGGCCCTACGTGAAGGAATGTGTCTGGGCTCGGGGCCAAAGATGGCCACTTCAGCCCTGACTCTAAGGAACAAGTTACAAAGAATATCTCCTGCGTCATGTTCCTTGTCTGGGCTGGCCACCCCGACGGACACCTGACTGCAGTTTAAAAACATCCCATCTGTGGGAACAAAAAGGTAGAAACAACTCACCCGTGGGAACAAGAAGAAATAACTCAAAGTATCCAAATGTCTAAAACCCTAAGTCAGAACCCAGAGAAACCTTAGGATAAAAGGGAGTCACAGACATAGAACAATTGGGAGTCTCACTGAGGAAAATGCCTCAGACCTGGACAATCGGCACTCCCACCCGACGTACAAACTATTGGGACTTCCTCGGCTGATTGTGGTGTGGATGTTGTAAGTACCGATTTGTTGTTCCCCTTTATCTCTGCTCCTCGTTATGTTTCCCTTTATCAATAACCTTTGATTGCTTAAACAACCAAGTAGCCTTGGTGGTACCTGTCATTCCTTGCCCTCTGAGGCTGCGGGCAACAAAAGGCATCTGTGAAAAACCCACAACTAACATCATACCTAATGGTGAAAGACTGAAAGCTTTCCCCGTAGGGTCAGGAACAAGACAAGGATATCTGTTCTCGCCACTTCTACTCAATATTATACTGAAGGTTCTAGCCAGGGCAGGGAAAAAGAAATAAAAAGCACTCAGAGTGGAAAGGAAGAAGTAAAACTACCTCTACTCACTGACGGCATATCTTGTATACAGAAAAATCCTAAGCAATATACACACAGACGCAGACACACACACACTCACAAACTAGAACTAATAAGTTCACAAGGTTGCAGGATACAAAGATCAATATGCAAAAATTAATTGTATTTCTGTACATTAGCAACGAACAATCAAAAATGAAATTAAGAAAACTCCATTTATAATAGCATCAAAAATAATAAAATTCTTAGGAATAAATGTAACAAAAGAAGTATAAGACTTACATATGGTAAACTATAAAATATTTTTGAAATAAATTAAAGACCTAAATAAATGGAAAGACAGCCCATGTTCAGGGATTGGAAGATTTAATATCGTTAATATGACAATACTCCCTAAACGGATCTACAGATTCTACAGAGTCTCTATCAAAAGTCCAGGTGCCTTCTTTGCAGCAGTTAACATTGATCCTAAACTTCACATGGAAACATATAGGATCCAGGATAGCTGAAAATAATCTTGGAAAGGAAGAACAAAGCTGAAGGACTCACACATCCCAATTTCAAAATTTACTACAAAGCTACAGTAATCAATACAGTTTGGTACTGGCCTGCGGACAGACATACAGATCAACTGGAGTCCATAAATAAACCCTTACATTTATGGCCAATTGATTTTTGACAAGGGTGTCATGACAATTCAACGGGAAAAATAGTCTTTTTAACAAATAGTGCTGGAACAACTGGATATCCACACGCAAAAGAACAAAGTTGGACCTCCTACCTCACATCACATAAAGATTTAACTCAAACTGGATCAAAGACCTAAAGCTAAGAGCTTAAACTATAAAAATCTTAGAAGAAACTTTTAGCAGAAAACATAGGTGTGAACCTTCATGACCTTGGATTAGGCAAAGGGTTCTTAGATATAACACTAAAAGCACAAGCAACAAAAGAAAAAACAGATAAATTAGACTTCATCAATATTAAAAAACTTCTGTGCTTCAAAATTTTCATCAAGAAAGTGAAAAGAAAACCTGCAGAATAGGAGAAATATTTGAAAATCATATAAGTGATAAGGGACTAGTATCCAGAATGTATAAAAATTCTTACAATTTAACAATAAGACAACTCAATTAAAAAATGGGCAAAGGATTTGAATAGACATTTCTCCAAAGAAGATATACAATATCTTCTTTCATGTGCCAATAAGCACATGAAAAGATGTTCAACATAATTAGTCATTAGGAGAAGGCAAACAAAACCACATTGCGGATATATACATACAATGGACTATTATTCAGCCTTAAAAAGGAAGGAAATTTGGACACATGCTACAACATGGATGGTCTTTAAGGATATTATGCTAGTGAAATAAGCCAGTCACAAAAGGACAAACACTGTAGGCTTCCACTTATATGAGGCACCTAGAGTAGACAAATTCATAGAGACAGAAAGTAGAACAGTGGCTGCCAGGGGCCGGCGGGGAGGGGGGAATTAGGAGTTATTGTTTAACGGGTACAGAGCTTCAGTTTTGCAAGATGAAGAGTTCTGTGAATGGATGGTGGTGATGGTAGCACAACAGTGTGAAGGTACTGAAGGTCAATGAACTACATACTTAAAAATGGTTAAAATGGCAAATTTCACATTATGTATATTTTACCACAAGTTTTTAAAAAAGTAGGTTATATAGCTTCCAAATATTTGGGGATTTTCCAGTTATCTTCCTGTTATTGATTTGTAGTTTACTCCCATTATGGTTGGTGAACATGCTTTGTATGACTTAAATACTTTTAAATTCATTGATACCTCAAAACAAAACAAAACAACAAAAAAACACTTCACACCCACTAGGATGGCTATAATAAAAAAGACAAGGGGCCTGCCGGGTGACGTAGTGGTTAAATTCACACACTCAGCTTCGGCGGCCCAGGGTTTGCAGGTTCAGATCCCAGGCAGCCCTAGCACTGCTCATCACGCATGCTGTGGCGGCAGCCCACATAAAACAGAGGAGGACTGGCACAGATGTTAGCTCAGGGCCAACCTTCCTCACACACAAAAAAGACAGACGATAACAATTGTTAGCAAGGATGTGGAGAAGTTGGAATTCTCACATATTGCTTACGAGAATGTAAAATGTACAGCTGCTTTGGAAAATAGTTTGGCACTTCCTCAAAAAGTTATACATAGGAGTTACCACGTGACCCAACAATCTACTCCTAGGTATATATACAAGAGGGAATTGAAAAAAAGGCTTACACGAAAACAAGTACATAAATGTTCACAGCATCATTTTTCATAATTGCCAAAAGGTAGAAACAACCTAAATGTCCATCAATTGACGAATAGGTATATAAAATGTGATATATCCATACAATGGAATATCATTCAGCCATAAAAAGGAATGAAGTACTGACATATGCTACAATGTGAATACACTTTGAAAACATGTTAAACGAGAGAAGCCAAACACAAAAGGCCACATATTATATGAGTCTATTTACATTAAATGTCCAGAACCGGCAAACCCATAGAGACAGAAGTGAAGTTAGTGGTTGCCAGGGGCTAGTGGGATAAGGGGTGAGTGCTAATGGGTATGAAGTTTCTTTCTGGGGTGATGAAATATTCTGGAATTAGTGCACAACTTGGTAAATATATTAAAAGCCACTGAATTACACACTCTAAAAGGGTGAATTTTGTGGGATGTGAATTATATTCCAACTTAAAAAGAGTCTCTTTGAGTATTCCCATCACTCATTCTAGGAGTGATGGAATTTAACTAAGAGGTTAGATGATATCAATATGCATAGACTGTAGCAAAATAAAACAATTGTTAAAATGAACATACATATTTAAATGATTATAAGTAGTCAAGAGTAGGTACAAGTCTAATTAAGTGGGGAAAAGATGGCATTTTCCTTGTCAATGTTTGTTTTTCTGCATGCTTTTATTCTCTCTTTAAATTAGGGGTGAGCCTTCAGTAAAGAAAGATGGGCTAGACTACCATCTGGTCCTTTTCCCTCAACAACTTTAATTAATCCTCAAAGTTGTCACCTCCATTTACTAAATCACGGCAACTTACCCTGCATAACTGGTAGCAAAGCAACTGCAACACAGCTCTTGCCATGACTTTCAGCAATTCCTTTTTTCAACAGGCACTTCATATATGAGTATGAAACAGGAGGAAATGATTTGCAAGTAATTGGAAAAAGAGGTAGTGACATTTAACATGCATATTTCAAAGATTCAGATTTGGATTTAAATACCACAGTCCCAGGAATGTGACACTTGGAAAGCTCTGCAGTCTCAACTCATTATCTTTGAGGTTCAGATACATTGGGAAGGCAATACCCTGATATCCCCCTATTGAAGACAGAAGAGAAATTGAGATTTCAGTTGTGTGTGCATGAGGCTGTCAATAGTTTGTTCACCCCCTCAACTACTCCCTATGACTCTAATGGGAATACCAGACTCCACGTTCAGTGTTACCATTACTTATCGTGGAATGAAGTATCTTCATTAGAAAAGCTTCACCTGGAAAAGGTAAATTGTTCTTTCAAAGCCAAACTGAGTAAAAAGGAATTAATTAGAGGAACGGGGGAAGGAATGGGGGAAAGAGGTCTGAAGAAAAGGCAGCAGCCACAGAGGAAGCAATCACATAAATTACACAAATGTCATGAGTTCATGTAAATGCCATCTCCTCCATCAAGGTCAGCCCTCTATTCCCCTTCGGAAGAGAGAAGCTCGTTAATACGTGTCTAGGTACCCGGGTACCATTGTTAGAAAAGACCAGTAACAACAGCCGACGAATCTTCCATTTACATTTTTTGACCCACTGCAAAGCATTTTCATACCCACTGCTCCACAAAGCACCTCTTTGCCATGCAGCTACCAAACAGCCAGCTTCTGCCGGGGCACATTTGTCAGGAACACGTCTCTTATTCCCACGCTCAGAACCTAGGTTTGTCCCCAAAGCCTGCAGGCCACATACCTGAGTGTACTTGCGGAAAAACACCCCTTGCACCTTCCCAAAAATTTCATAGTCCACTGATATCAGGGTACCCCCTTCTGCCATGCTCACGTTCAAACCTGTCAGGGACGAGGAAAGCAGAAAAGTAAAGGGCTCCGGATCCTATTCCAAGACCCCCAACCCTGAGGCAGAAAGCGCCACACCCACACTTCTCCATCCTTAACCTCTGCGACCTCTCCCTGACCTTAAGGTGCCCGATCTTCACAGTACTCAAGCGGATACGTGTAAGCGAGGTGTGTGAAGTAACAGAGGACACCCGAGCAAGGAGGCTTCGGGCCTCTTTGGGGGAATTACCTGCTTATCCAGTCACCTCCCTATACCCATCGCCGCTTCTGCTCCCTCTCCATCCGTACCTCTTCCCAGGGACCTGGCCTCCCTGCGGCCGCCAGAATCCCCTTCTCCTAACATTTCAGGGCTAACCGAACTGATGAGGACGCCCTAGGGACGCGTCCCAGGCTCACCCTCCTCGTCCTCCTCTTAGGCGATCGGCGCTCCCCTGGCGACCACCACGCCAAACGGTTCCTTCGGTCGCGTAACCGCCGCGCCCGGAAGTTTAGGGCGCAGCTCCTCCTTCGCTGCCTCTCATGCCCATCACCTCCTCAGACCAATCAGAGACGGCGCTCTGGGCCCAGAGCCCGCCCAGAGGGTGGGATTTCGGGACGCGGTTGTGTGCGAGCGCGAGCGAGCCTCGAGTTGGGGATCTGTCCACGGTCGCGACTCGGCTTCTACAGACCGAGCCCTCACCCCACCTCGGTCACTAAGCTAAACCCCTTTCTCGTTTACTCGTGGGGAGAAAGATATGGACGAAGAAGCACTTGAGATAAATTCAGTCATTCAATAAATATTTACTGAGACCCTCGTGTGCCAGGCACAGTTCTAGGTGGTCGACATACATTCGTGAACAAGAAGGATCCCTGGCCTGGAGGAGCCTACATTCTGGAGACGGGAGACAGACGATACATTAAACATCTCAAACAAGAAAACTGGACAGGACACCTACAACCTTTCGGCAGTGACTTTTTCTTTTAGTTCTCCAAATTTTGGGTGATGCCCAAGTCTGGAATGGGTAGCAAGGGAGATGTGTGTACAGGAGGTCCCAGTGGAGGTTACCGTTCCTTCAGTGCTTCTGGAAGCTGCCCACCAGAGTCCACCTTACTAAGAAAACCCCAAATAATGCTTATCTCAATCAATCACGTGCACAAGCAAAATAACCCAAGGCTTCAGAATCACAAATGAATCAGTCAATCTAAGCCATATGACCAAATTGCACAAATTCTTTCGGGAAAATGGAATTGTCAAGGGAAGTTGTGGGTGAGGATTTTTAAAAGTAGGGTTGCCTTGCAGGCATTGAATCCAGCTACCCTTACGATTAAGGATGTGTATGAAGGAAAACTGCGGTGTGTACTGCTCCTCTTTGGAGGGCTTGTATACGTTACATCCCCTCATTAGACTCCAGATGTGAATATGCTAGGTTGGCAGACTTGACAAGGTGCGATGGATTTGCAATGGAAGCCACGGAGATGCATCATTCCACTAATTTCCCACTACTAAGTGAGGCTATAGATCCTGGAGAATCATATAACCTTAGTGCTGGTGTCGGGTGGCGGGCCCGGCGGGGTGGGAAGCTAGATTGAATATCATGCTTGGCAATATTTGAAAATAAAGCTAAACAGAGTACCCAGCTGACGTTATTTTTTTTCTCTAAAATTCATTTTTTAAAAACTAGTTTCTTGGAAGTCTAACATTGTATAAATTCATTCATAAGTGGAAGATAAATAAAAACATAGATACAGAGATTAGATTAGTGGTTATCAGAAGGGAATCGGGGAGAGCAAAAGGGGTAATAGGGCGCATGTGTATGGTGATGGATGGTAATTAGTCTTTGGGTGCTGAACGTGATGCAGTCTACACAGAAATCGAAATATAATGAGGTACACCTGACATTTGTATAATGTTATAAACCAATGTTACCTCAATAAATAAAATTTTTTAAAAACCCCCAAAACAAAAAACTACTTTTTCAGGCTGGCCCTGTGGCTGAGTGGTTAAGTTTGCGCACTCTGCTTCAGCGGCCCAGGGTTTCACCGGTTCAGATCCTGGGCGCAGACATGGCACCGCTCATCAAGCCATGTTGAGGTGGCGTCCCACATGCCACAACTAGAAGGACCTACAACCAAAAATATACAACTATGTACCAGGGGGCTTTGGGGAGAAAAAGAAAAAATAAAATCTTTGAAAAAACTAGTTTTTCCATAGAATTAAAAACCTATTGAGTGTCTATTATGTATGGGACACTGTAGGATTACAAAGATGAAAGATATATAACTTTTGTCCTCAAAGAGTTTTTTATTTAGTGTAAGGGAAAAATATGCATGGAAATAATGGCAATACTATGCACAACATGCTAATTTAATTCCATGAACACCCATTGAGAGCTCATCATGAACCAGCACCGTGCTATAACAAGGACAGGAAATATTATGAGAGCACAAAGGAACAAAGAGATTTATTCTGACTGGGAAGACTGGAAAAGCATTCTTGGAGGAAACAGCATATTATCCAAGGTTACACAACCACAACCAGTAAGTGACAGAGCTGGGATTTACTTCTAAGCAGTCTAAATACAGAGCCCACTCCGGTAAATGCTATGCTCTACTACCAGTACGTGGAGCTTGCGGTGAAGCAGTGCCACTGAGGTAAGAAAGTGGAAGTAGTCAGGTATGGCTAGCCCAGGGGTTCTCAACCCTGGCCACACACTAGGACCTCAGGGGAAGCTTTTAAAAATACTGATACCCAGGTCTCACCCCTATAAATTGCTTTCCATGTAATCCGAAAGCACAGCCACGGTTGAGATCCACCAGGCTAGCTGCTGGGGAGGCAGGGCTGGAAAGGTAGGCAGGAACTAATCTGGCAGGTTGAAATACCATGTTAAATTATATGTTTCAACTCTATTCTATAGGTAAAGAAGAGGCCACTGGGTAGGAGAATGACAGGTTCAGAAGTATTTAGGATAATTCTTCTGGCAGAAGCATGAAGGATGGGCTTGGGAAGCAGATGTTGAAGGCAAGAACAGCGGTTAGGATTGTGATGCCATCCCAATGAGAAGTGAGGAAGAACTCTCCTAGGGCAGCAGAAATGTAAAGGAAGGGTCATGTATGAGAGACACTGCGGAGTAAATTCAACAGAGCCTGCTGACTGATTAGAGGGAAGGAGTGACAAAGAGGGAGCAGTGGAGATGACTGATGCTTTCAGCATGGGAGGGAACACTGGAGAAGAAGTGGATTGGGGAAATTGAGAGATAATCATGAGTTTCTTTTCTTTCATATTGAGTTTGAGTTCCCTGAGGAACATTCATGCGGAGGTGCTAAATGGGCAGTTGGAAATTTGAGCCTGTAACTAAGGAGAGAGCCAAGATGGATATCGTTTATACATAGATGAGACCTGAAATTTCATCATTTGGTTGAATCATCGAGAAACAGAATGCCTGAAACTGCATATACAAGAGAAATAAGAGGGCTATGGAGAACCTAACTTTGCAGGGGGGCAGGTGAGGAAAAGACTTTATAAATGCCAGAGACCTGGAAGAAGATGGAGCAAGGACATGAAAACAGAAACCAAGAAAGCACAGAAGCAAGTGAGAAGAGTTGCAAGAGAGTGAAAAATCAATAATGGCAAACGAGGCTGAAGAAATAGCAGCTTTGTCTTTGGTCACTGGAAGGTCACTGGTAGCCCTGCAGTTAAATAAAGTGGAAAGGATGGAAGCCAGACCACAATGGACTGAACAATGAGGGGGAGATGAGGAAGTGGGGACAGCAAATGTAAAGTTTTCTATTAAGAAGTCTTGTGGTGAAGAGGAGAAATGAATAGGACCCCAACATGAGAGGCAGCAGGTCGAGGAAAACAAGGTTTATTTTGCAGAGGAAATTTAAGCACATTTTAAAACCAAAGAGAATGAGTATGTAGATAGATACAACTTGAAGCTAACAAGATGGAGTGCTAAAGTGACGGAGTCAATTCCTGGAGTGTAATGAAAGGAACTAATTCAAGAGAACTCATGGAAAAAGAAAGACTCTTCTTCTTCAGAAACAAAAAGGAAGGAAGTCAAGATGGAGGGAGACACTCTGGGAAATTCTGCCAGACTGGAGGGGAGCTGAGGGAGCTGATGACAAGGAGGCCCGGTGCTGAGGTAATTGGGACTTTGAGAAGAGTGGGAAATGTCTGGAAATGCATTTACAGAGAAGGCAGTAAAGAGTCAACTAGGAAGGAAAACAAGGAATAAAAGGACTGCCCTAGAGGGCCCACCAAGGAATTCCTTTGTAACATGTAAAAGATGTAATACGACATGTTAAAGTATTAACACTGACTACTGCTGTCTATAACTATTTTCCATGTGCATGAATCTTTTGAGTAGTTACAGGAAAAAAGTAAGCTGTCTGTTCCAAATAGCTTACACAAATGAACTGAAGCATGAAGACAAACTTTCTTCTGATGTTGACAAGTTAGTATCATTTAGTGTTGAAACCAGGTTACACTGATTATTTTCGATCTGGTACTTAACTTTATTATCATTTCATTTGGCTGAGTCATTCTTGGGCCCTAAGAGAGGACGGCCAGAGTTACCACGTGAGAATCAAACATCATATCAAAATAATTTGACTACAAAAACCACCCCGGAAAAATACTGCGTAGCAAAACCTAGCCGAGTTAATAAAATTTGACAGCAAGCTCCAAACTACTGGCGAGGAAACGAACGGAGAGACAGTATATAGCCATACCTGGGGCTCGTACAAAGCAGCCGAGCGTGCTAAGAAAGGCTACCAGCAGGCCCACTCCCGCTAAGCGGGCGGACACCGGAATCCTGCGGCGGAATGACTCGAGGGCACAGGTAGGGGCTCCGGCGTTTGCCAGAGAAAGGTCTGGGAGCATCATTCACAGAAAAATACAAGTTCTTTGATGGAGTCTTAGAAAAGCCTCTCCCTCCCCCTCCCCCGTTCCCAAGGGCAGGGCGACACAGCTGCAGAATTGGCGGGATACTAGGTTAAGTGACACTCAGGCTGGCCGCACCGCCTCCCCGGGCAGGTCCCGACCGCGTGAGGACTGCGCCTGCGCGCGCCTCCCCCGGGCGGGGTGTGTTCGCTGCCAGAGGCGGGGCTGGGCGCGCACGCGCTCCTGTCTCCAGGCAACGGGAATAACGGAGGCCGGCTGAGAGCGCCTGCGCGGCCATCGGTTAGTGGGTGTCGGGTCGGGAAAACTAGGTCCTATGGTTTTCCCCGGGCAAGAGCGGTCCCCGAGAGCCTCAGGTACGCGGAAGGGCGGGGAGACATGGGGTCAGCACCTCGACCTCCAAAGGGCCCGATGGTCAGAAGAGCGCTTTGTTCCCGAAGCGGACTCCCCATTGGGTGCGCCACTGCTGACCCTCCAGGACAGAACGTGACTTCCGCATTCCGGATCTAAACCCCATGGCGGCCAGGGCAGGTGGCCCCCGCCCCTCAGGTTACAGACCTTTCGCTGTCTGCGCCGCGGGGACTCCTTGGGTGAGGATTTGTGAGCCAGGCACCTGCTGCAGCAGGCCCTGAGCGGCCTCTGTGCTCTTTGGCGTCAAGCACGGTTCCAGCAGGAGGGAAGCCCTGAGAGCTCCTTGTGCCCGTCACTTACCCCCAGGCCGCAGTTTTCTCACCTATAAATGATGCGGCTGGACTCGCAGTTCTAAGGTCCCTAAATACCAGTCGTGTAACTCTAACTGAGCGAACCTCTCAGTTTACGGGTGAAGAAACTGGAGCCAGTAAGAGGAAGTTGCTTGTCCTTTGTCACAGGCCTAAAACCTGACTTTCAATCCAGTGGTTCTTTCCACTTACTATGGAATGTACTGTGTATGGTAGGAGCATCACTGTATATGGCAGAGGCTAGTACTGGTATAAAGGAAAGCTAGGCAGCAGGAATACCTGTAGCAGAATCGTTTTTCCATCCTCAGGACCTAATAAGCACTCACAGGATAATAAGCACTCACCAAATGCTTATTGAACGAAAGCTTTGGCAGACCCAGCTCCACTGTCCCTAAAGTTTAAGGCAAAATGTGGGTAGGACAAACGTAGAAACAGTTTACTTTAGCAGCCGAGGTGAATCTCAGACAAACTCCTTATATATCTGGTTTAAATCCCTCCCAGACTTCAGTCCAGGCCCTGAATGGCTGGTCTCCAGTTGGCGCCACCTCTGCCTGTGGGCGTTATGCTCCCATATAATAAAACGGAAACTCCAAGGCTCCACCCAGCCGAGCAAGACCCCTATGAAAAAGGTGACTCTCCCCAGCGGTCCTCGATGGGGCACCTGAGGAACAATTTCCAGCAGAAGCTTTGGAGCAACAAAGAGCTGACACTGGATAATCTCTCCACTCACCCCAAGTGGAGCACCTGCACAAAAGTCCAGAGCTACTCCCATCCCCACCGTGCTGGAGTCAGCCAGCAAGATCCAGGAAGCAAGCCCCAGGGCCAAGCAAAGTGTTTGTTTTACTCATCAGGCCCTCAATCCCGGTATTCCAAAGCAAACAACCAGGACTTCATCCCCTTTACAAAGAAGCGAGTTGGAGTAGATCGGGCATACCCACTGAAACCTGTGTTCCATCGGAAGTCTCGTAGTATAGGTGAGGCTGGCACTGATGGGGACCAGGATGTCTCTCCAAGACCCCCTGAGCCAGGAGAGTTTTCATACAGCAGCTTTGGTTCAAGAAACTGGGTGAATTCCTCTGTGGCTGGCACTGTTGCCGCCACGCAGGGGGAGAGGGCGATGGCAAACCTCAACACGACTGCGTGGATGCGGATCCAAAGACTAGAGGCTGCAGGAGAGAACTTACAGGAGGAAATCCGAAGAAAAGAGACCCTCCTGAGGGAAAAGCTGAAGAAGACAGAGGAGGAACTCAGAAGGATCCGGAAGGAAAAGCAACAGGCAGAGGAAAATGAAAGAAGAGAGCTCCAGGGAGAGACACTCCCCAGGAGGAGAGTTAAAGGTAGTAGCAACGCCACATACAAACGTCTCTTCTCCCCAGAGTTGGGGTCTGAGGAGGTCTTCAGTAGAGACAGGGGAGAGGACGAAACTTGGGTATGGTCTCAAGAAAATTCTAGGCCATTCCAGTTCTCTGATTATGGAATACAGAAGCTCAAAAGGGAAAGACTGGTGGCAAGCAATAACAAAATCCGAGAGCAAGTCTCAGGGCCGTTGAGGGAGAAGTTTTCTCAGCCTTCAGAAGTGCCAGGCAGTGCTTTGCAGGGACCCACCAGCAATTCCAGCTTGTCTGGGGCACCAGACTCCTCAGGTTCCAGCTGTCCCACTGAAGAGCCAGAACTTGGCGAGTGCAGCCACTGTGGACGCAAGTTTCTCTTGCTCAGGCTGGAGAGACACTCCAACATCTGCAGCAGGATGCAGGGTTCCAAGAGGAAAGTGTTCGACTCCTCCAGGGCCAGGGCTAAAGGCACTGAACTAGAGCAGTACTTGAACTGGAAGGGATCAGCCTCAATCAAGGTAACAAAGGCCTTAGGGATTTGATTTTGTGTGTAAGGGCCTGTTATATCTGCATCAGTTTTCTTTAGAAAAATTTCATGTGTTTGATAGGGAGAAAGTGAGAATTAACAATTATTGATTACTACTGGGTGCTGGTCACTGTGATGGGAGTTTTTCGTATGATCCTGACCACAACCCTATGAGGATTTCACTGTCTCTTATCAATTCAAAAATTAAGTCTCAGAGAGGTTAACTTGCTTGAGCTAACAAATAGCATTAAATGGCAGAGTCGGCATATAAATCTGGGTCGGAATGACTCCAAAATCTAGACTTAAAAAATATATGTCCTTTTGATTATAAAAGTAATAAACGCTTACTGTAAAAAATTTAAAAGACATGAAAATTATAAAGAAAAAACTATGCATTTCAGCACTCTGAGAGACTTCCTTGCTCTTTGCAATATACTCTGCCACCTCCCCAGACTAAGATCTGTTGCCACTCCTATAACTGTGTCTACTTTTCCAAGATTAGCTCAATTTTGATAGATCTTCTTAGTAAATATGTGAAACGCAACTAAGTTTGGAATTCTTTTTCTCCCCATTTAGAATGTAAACACCTAAAAGGTAAAGGACTTTATTTTTGGTTATCTTTCAAAACATCCCTAGCTGCAGAAAAAGTAGGTTGTATAAAGTAAGGATATCAAGACACTTACGTGGTAAGTTTAGGGGAACTTTGTAGGCATGTCTGGACAGTCAGATCTGGAGAAGATTGTCTTGTAAGTCAGTCCACAACCCTGTCAAGGTTATGCCACTTTGTTGTAAAAGGAGTGTTTCTCATAACAAAACCCAAGAGTGGCATACTGACAAACACTTTTCATTTAACTAGTTTTACTGTGTATTAGAAAACTATAACAACATATCAAGCCCTTCATTTCTAGGAATCACGAATTTAAAGAAAATGTTAAGTAATTAATAGTAAGGGGATAAAGTGAAAGTGGTATGCAAATAATCAAACTTTGGGAAATCCTAGACCGGAGGATCTCAAAGGCCCCATCCAGCTGTAATATTCTAGCAAAATGTGAGAGCCTCATTCTGTTTTCATTTCTTTCCAACCCTCCCTCTGCTGCACTAGCACCTCTGATCCTTCAGCACTTTACAGTTTGTGTGTTTTTAATGGGGCCTTTAAAAACTCACATTTATGTGATGGCTGTTAAGAAAAGTAGTTTGCAGATAGAGTGACTTCTTTCAGTACGATTTGGGAGGTCATCACGAGAAAGTCCCTTCCATGTTCAGAGGTAATCTCTCTGACATCCAGTTTCCAATAAGAAGTCAACATTTTGCTCTTACAGATAAGGACATGATCATCAGTTCCTGTTCTTGCCTGTTTTCTTTCTGGTCAACCCAAAAATCCACTGGGGTATTCTCTGTCCCACTATCATGGTTTATTTCTAGCCAGAATATATAGAATCTTTTGTTTCTTAAATTCCCAAATAGAGTAGCAGTGAAGCAGAAGAATTGGGTTTCTGAGAGCAGACACCCTAGCTTTGTGGAAACTAGTTTAAGTGGGGAATATGTTGCATTGAGGACACCAAGGCAGAAAGGACCTGGATTGAGATGCCCTTCCCACCTTGGAATGTCCCGAGTCTTATTCCAAAGCTCTGTGCCTTTGGAAGCTGCGTGGTTTGTGCCTCTCTGTCGTTCCCCTCGTGTACTACAAAAGCATGTGATTTTCCTTGTATCCTTTAATCTTCACATAACTTCCAGCAGACTTGTACCTCTTGTCTCTCTACTAGACCTTAAACATTTGAGCACAGGGACCACATCTCTGTGCTTTGTGATGTGTTTAATGAATAAAATTTCAATATGATGAAAATTAAAGTATAAGTATCATATGGTTGAGGAACTTCCCTCTAATTCAATCCTTTTAAAGGTTCCTGGATACCATCTCTAACACTCTTAATTCTCTTGCCTTCTTGTCTGTTTCAGAGACTCTCCTGATGCTTCCTTTTCCTTTGATAGCATCTCTTCCTATTGTGCATCATTAATGATGTCAGATCACCGAGCAGCTACTTGTCTTCCTTTTTTCTTCTTTTTAAAATTAATTTTCTTTTAATCTAAATTATATTTGAATACATTTTAAAAATCATGTAGTACTAAGTGATCTATAATGCAGATCAGCAGTATCCTGCCTCGTCCCTCTTCAACCCCTAATCCAGCCCCCAGTTCTATAGATGACTATTCTGGTATGTATTTCCATATTTCTACCTAATATGCTTGTTTTCTTGCTTTATTCGTTTTGTACATTATCTGTTGACTTCCTCGTATGGACGCTGTGGGTTAGCTCTCTTTCACATCCCCTCTCCTAGTGCTTGTCTCCTTCCCTTATCCTTCCTTGTAGTAGAATCACAATTGTGGGTTAAATCAGTAGTTAGCTTTTTCATTATAATGACCATGTAAATTTTGTTCATTGACGAGGGAACAAATTCTGCCCCTGCCCACATGCACCTGGAGTTAATAACTGACTCATGTTTTCGTGCGTTTAGTCCTCCATACCTAATTGTTTTTTTCCTCCTAAATGATCCGTTCAATGTCAGACACCTGTTAATGTCTTTGTAAGTGCTCAGATGCCTCTCATTTCTATCAGTTTGATTTTTTGTTCTGGAAACCTCCCTCGCACCACTCTCTTTCCTCCTGCTCCAGTCTGGATGGGTTATTCTCTGGGGCTGATGCAGATCTGTTGTCTTGGGACCTCTCTCTGCTTCTCTTCTGTGTTGGGTCTCCTGTTTCCACCATCCTGTCTTCTTTTTTCTTACTTTACTTACTTTGGTGAAGAAAGGTGCATGGGAGGCATATTTTTTATCTTGGAATGAATGAAAATATCTATATAATACCCTTACATTTGATTGATAGTTTGGCCAGTAGGGAATTCTAGGTGGAAAATTAGTTTCTGTTAGAACTTCTAAGGCATTTTCCCACTAGTTTTTAGCATCCGGTGTTACTGTTGAGAAATCTTATGCCATTGTGATTCCTGCTCCATTATATGAAACCTACTTTGTTTTTTCTTTTTCTGATAGTTTACAGGATTCTCTCTTTATTTTGAAATTCTGAAATTTTACAATGATTTTGTTGGATACTTGGTAGGCCATTTTGATCTCAAGAGTAGTGACCTTTAATTCTAGGAATGTTTACTGTGTTATTTAACAATTTTCTCCCTGTGTTTTCTCTTTCTTTTTGCAACTCATATTGGTCAGGTGTTGGACTTCTGGATTGACTCTAATTTTCTAATCTTTTCTTTTTTACTTTCCATCTTGATCTTTGTTCCCATTCTGAGTAAGTTTCTTGACATTATTTTACATATCTGTTTTAATTTTTGGCTATCACAGTTTTAATTTATAATAGTTCTTTCTGGTTCTCTGGTTCTTTTTCATAGTATATATATTCTTGTTTTGTGGACACAAGCTTTCCAAAACTCCTTTGTTGATATTATGTTTTTTTGTAAAAAAAAAAGTTTTCTACTGCTGCCTGCCTTGTTGCTGCTTCTGTGTGTGTGTGTGTGTCTGTGTACACGCATGTGCATGTGTTCGTGTACTTGGTCTCTTTCTTTTTAGAGCTTTACTCAAATATCTGGTGATCTTGGGCTGTCCATTCATATTTAAGCTTCAGTGGGGCTTATTGACTAATGGCCTTCATATTAGGGTTATTAAGTAGTGAGCCTTTTAACAGAGGTCCCTCAGGGTCAGCATCTGCTGGTTTTTCTCTCGACTGCTCAGTGCATCCAGAAAACCCTAAAAGGGTGCCAGTGTGCTTAGTACTCTGAGCTGAGTGGGAGAAGGAGGCTGACAGTTCCACAATTCATCATGTATACTTGCACTGTATCCCCATTTTCAGCCCCAAGATTAACCCTCTTCTCCACTGTACCTGGATTTCCTGAGTCTGAAACCTGTCTGGTTCAGTTTCTCCAGAGGAGAAACTCCTGTTCTCCTGTGAAGGTGTGGAAGTGATGGACACTTGGGTGTACCAGGTGGGAGAGGAGCCCTGGGGTCCAACTTGTTTTCAGCCCTGCACCTCTCCCCTTTCCACTACTTGTACTTCCAAGCACTGAACCTCTTAGGGGTTCTGCTGGGAAAAACAGCTTGCCTCTCAGTACCATCCCCTCTGCAGGCCCTTAGTTTAAGTGCTTAGTTTAAGAGCTCTGGCAAGTCAGCTATCACTGTTGCTCCTTTCCTGTTTTCTTTGACCTTGTGGATTAACATCCTTTTTATTTCCTTACTGTCATTCTAATGGAGACATAAGGAGATGAGATAAATGCCAAGTTGATTGATTAGTCTTCCTTCTACTTACAGGCTGAACTCCCTCGGAAGAGCAGCTGGAGACAGAGGCATGAATCTTTCATCCGTACCCTCCGTCAGGCTCGAGAGCTCCAGCAGGTAATTGCCAAAGGTGGAAACCCCTCAGACTTGCCTCCCATCCTGCCTGCAGAAAATCCAGACTATATCCAGTGTCCTCATTGTAGCCGCCATTTTGCTCCCAAGGTGGCCGAGCGGCACATTCACAAGTGTAAGACCATCAAGAACCGTCCTCCACCTCCAAGGAAGCATTACAGTTGAGGAAACAACAGTGGAAACCTCCTCCCTAGTTCTGAAGGCTCTGCTTCTCTTCAGCAGTAAATAGGAATAGAATAATTTGATGCAAAGCAGTAAGAACTAAAACTTTTACATCTCCGAGGTCCGCCTGCAGAGCTGAAACCAGTGAGGAGAGACCAATTGCTAAGTAGAAGGAGGCAGAAGGAAGCCCCAGCTTCCCACTAAATTACCACCTCAGGCTGGTGTGCCTTATGTTATTGCCCTAAGAACTGATGAGTGAAGGCACAAGAGTAGCGAGCAGGCTACATTAAAGCTCTCTTCTCCTAAGCCTGACTTGTGGTTTATGCTAGTTAAGTGCCTCCGTTTGCTGTGCCTTCTTGCCACTGCCTCTGCGTGTATGTCTGTGGTTCCTGTTAACTCTTCTTGATCTTGCATGAAGTTGGCTCATTAGGATGAGTTGGTGTCAGAGGATCATGGTCACCCAGGTGGTATCTTATAAAAGGTAATATGATTTTGCTGAAAGGAAAATAGAAGTCTGTCCTTAACTTCCCTGGTGCATAGTCCTGGCCCAAAGCCAACAGAAGTACATAAGGTTAGGGCACCAGAGTATCCTAAACCCTCTCTGTGGTGTACTGTGTAATAAAGGGAACCTCATCTTTATGTACTTTACAGGCTAGGGATGGGGGAAAGAACATTATACGCCTAAATGGTTCTTTTCTAATGGATTTCATATGTCAAAAAAAAAAAAAAGGAAGAAACTTGTTTCAGCTATTGCTAGCACTCTCCTTTCAAATCAGGTTGGTTGGATGGCTTTTTAAGTGAGGCAGCAAAATCTGCCATCAAAGCAAGCTCAGACACTCCGGTGTCACATCTTCCTGTGGATTATACCACAATAAACCAAACTTTGAAGGAAAAGGTGCCAGATCTTTTAAATTTTCTCTGTGCAGAATCATGCCTAATGCAAGTAACCTTTATAATTAGGCCCTCAATAAATGGGTTTTGGGGATTTAAAATTAAATGAATAATAAAATGAGTGAGTCCTAGACTTGTTAAATGGGAGAAGGGATAAGGTAATGCCTTATGGGGGTAATATCAGTTCAGATAGGATGACGCTAGCGCAAAAGAGCTGAATACTAGGATTGTTGTCCTGAGAGCATCACTCAAATTGTTAGTTTAAAATACTGGAGAAAAATCACCCAACCTGACCTGGGCAAATGGGACTGGGCAGACAACAAAACCATATTTTACTAAACAACAAATGGCCACTCACTCTTGTTCCATTTCCTCTGTAGCTTTTGCTGAGTGGCTGGGCTAACAGATCAGACCAATTTGAAATGTGAGTTTAAGGTTTTAGCTGTGAAGCTGCAGGACACTAGGCTGAAAAAAAATTGTATATTTTAAAAACAGCATATATTGAATTGCTTTATGCTCTTCTTAATTGTTGCAAAGAAAAGGAGGTATCACATAATGGGCTTCTGGTTGGCCACTTAAAGAAACCTCACATAGAGACACTGGACATTTAACTCAATACATACATTCCCCAGGCAAGTTTAAAGAGGTACACACTTTGTTTCACACTAATGGTAAAAGCAATAGATGACAAGAATGAGCTGTGGCCAAGGTCCAAAAGTGGTAGCCTGTGGACTGCTTTGCCCCTCATATATGTTTTATTTGGCTGGCACAGCACTAAAAATATAATCTGACATTTAAGAATTGGGTTCTCTCTTGAAAAACTGGAAGTTCTGGAAGCACTGGGCCAGCAACCCTACATAGCACCAACTGAGTGAGGTTCAGAATCGTCTGCTCCTGCAGATGGGACAGAGCACTCAGACCACAGCCCCACCTGGCCTGCTTTACTTACTTGCCTTCTCTGCCTGGCCTCCCAGGCACTTGGGTTCGGGATCCCTGGATGATGTTATAAAGGTCACAGATCAGAGCCCTCCAGGGAGAACAAATGTGTGTGGAGGGAGTGCTTTCTATAGACACAGGAAGCTGTTATTCATTCTAATGTTGCTGGAGAAATAAAACAATAGTCAATGCCTTAGTGTTCCCTTTGATTTCAAGATGTTTAGGCCTTGACTATATTAGTCTTTTAAATTCAGCTTAATCTGATCTTTGGGAAAAGGTAAGAACCCTTTTTTTAAATCTAGGTCTCTTCCTGGATAGGAGAGGACAATAATGGATAAACAAACACTGCTTGTTAATGCCCATGTATCATACTACTTTATCCAAGAACCTCTAGTGCAAGTAAATGTTATAAATTTTAAAGTTCAAAAGGTTAAGCAATGGGAAAAAAATCTCATGGTGAAATTCACTTCATTTGAAAGTGTACGCAGACGTGCTGAGATTTCTTAACAGCAGTGTATTCAAGGCAGCACAGCGCCTTCTGGCCAACATTTGCTTTTGGTCATCAATTTATCACTCTTCACAGCTACACAGGAGGTAGCAGAAATGTGATAGTGTTTTCTCCTAAGGTTCATGATTCTGTGAGGGCTGGTGAGCAGCACGTTCACGTCCACAGTTAATCACTGGAGCAGATGCGCCCTGGCTTTGTGGCAGGAAGGAACAGGTTCTGGAGTCCTGACTACAGCCCATTCTGCGCTGACACGATCATGAATAATACTTCTTTGGAGGCCCAGGGATACTCATTTGAATGAATTTATTTGATACATCCTCACTCCAGAGTTGTTCTTTCTATTATGAATGTTTCCAAATATATGGCAAAGCAAATGAAATGTGAGTTGAAGGCTGCTCTTGCTTTAAACTTTAGTGAAGTGCTCAGCCAAGAGAAGTTATAACTTGGCTGTGCTATGTCAGAGAGATCAAATACAGTTCAAGCTCTCTGAGGGAAAACAGTTTTATAAACAGAAACTGGTGTTATCACTCGAACAAGCCCACTGAGACTGAGGAGGTAAGTACAAGAAGTGATCCCTCCTCTTTTAATGGCTCATTTTTTAGTCCCTCTATACTTCTAAGCACTATATTTTAAAAATGTTGGTGGAAAAAAGTTGTAACAGCAGAAATGATTCTGTTAGCAAGAAAAAATTGGAAAGAAGCAAAGATTATTTCTGTGCAAATGTCTCTTGTGTTGTTTCTGTTACAAGAACATTTATTTATTTATTTATATAAAGTCTCACTCAATTAAAAATTCACGAAGGCCTAGAATCTGGGTGTTTTATCCCCAGTGACTAAGGTCCATGCGCAGGCTTACTGAAGCATAGTATTGATTGAGAGTTTAAATGTTTATTTAAAACAGAAATGCCAAACCACTCCACCCTCAACCTTTCGAACATCTGGCTAACAATAAGCTAGTTCTTTAGCAACAATGTCAGAGCAGAGGAGTAACTCAGGTTATACTAAAACTCAAAAGCAATACTACTGGCAAACTTCAAACACCTAGCACTGCATAAAGAGGAAAAGTAGGACAAATTTTAAGAGCTCTACAGAAAACCATTCAAAGGCATTTTTGCTGCCTCACCTTTCACTTTTCGTCAAATATATGGCTGCCACCTTTGAACTGGTTTCTGTTTGCATAGCTGTTTGGTGGGAAAAATCATATGGCTGTCCCAGGCACAATTTGGGAAAGTGCAAATTGTCTCTAAGGCACAGAACTTAGATTCTTAGCCAGATTAATAGCAAACCTAGACTTCCCAAGGAAACATGCGAAAGAAAACGACCACAGCATTCCACTGCTAGAAAATGACTCCCCTCTGGAACAAGAGCAGGGCTCTCACCCTTCCTTCAATGCTCACTTTCATCCCACAGTCTCAGCAACGTGCCCATGTTCCTCAGTTCCATAGCAGAAGCAATACTCATGATGAACACCCAAACTGACCCTGCCTCTCAGGCCTGCTGAGATGGTGAGCATGAGGGACACAGGAACATGAAAGGCCAGTCAGTCCTTAAAAAAGTCAAAGTTGCATTTACAAGATGAACCAAAACCCATTGTTAGGGTTAACAGCAAACCCCCAAGTCCCCAGAACTTGTAACTTTAATCCAGGGTTGGCCCCTTCCCTTATTTTAAGAAAAGGCTTCAGTGATTACATTAGTACCATTGTACTAGGCTTCCCAGAATTGAGAAAACAATGGGAACATCAAACCAAAGAAGATCCCATTGAACAGAGTTGCCCGTCCCCAGCCATGGGGTTTTCCCCGAGCATCAGCCTTTACACCACTAGTTTTAGGGAAATGGCAAAATTTCCATTGCACAGGTCCTTCCAAAATATTAAACAGATATCAAACATTCATTTTTTGGTTTGGGGAAAATGAGACAAAAATTAGTTGGTTGTAGGGAGGTAGGATGTGAAACTCATCAAGGCAGCTCCTGGACCCCAAATAAGAAGGGAACATTTCATGTGTTAAAGAAACACAGAGTTCACATCCTTAAGTAGAACCATTGAATGCTTGCCTAGAACTTGACGAAGTTTTGTTCTTCCAGGACACTTTCTCTTTGGGGAAGGTGGCTTGCTCCTGTCTACAAGGACACAATGACTATGGGATTACAAGGGAGCTCTCGGCCAAATTCCTTTCACCTGGCAGGTTCTACCATTCTGTTAGGCTTCAGGGACTACTAGGGTTTGGTGCTGGCTTTGGGCCACTCAAGGAGGAAAGATGATACAGATTCACTGATATGGCTTCATAAAACACCAAAAGGGGAAAAATACTGACTAGACATATCAAAAGGGAGTTGTTGGGGCTGCTAATGTCAAATTTACAACCCTAAGAGCCACGAAGGCAGAGGCTCAAGAAGCCTTCTTATGAGCAGAAGACTCAGTCACTCTAGGCCCTCTTGAAGATACCAAGTGAAGGAAGCTACAGGAGGACCTCCTTTCCCTCACAGTTTTCTCTTAAGGCCATTCCTACTGCCCCACTGACTCAATTCTCTATGAGATACCTCAACTCTTAGAGGTAGCTTCCAAAGCTAGGAAATCCCACCGTGCAGTCTGAAACTCCAGCTGTGTCACGAGGAGGGACCTGCCCTTCTTTCTCTACTCCTCACTGAAGAAATTTCAATCAACCCTCAGAGGAAAAGCAATCTAAGCCCACTTTTCCTCCTAAAGCATTTAGCTGCACGAAGTAATTGAACTTTCTGAAAACAAGCCCTACACTGACTCCATCAGACAAATTTTCCTAGACTCAGGACTCCTGAGAGGGCTCAGAATACTTCACCACTCTCCACATGACCCTGGATGGGCCACACTTGGTTCCAGCCCATTCCAGCTTTACACTTTTCCCCTCCTCCACCTAGAGGTGCAATGCCTGGTGTTGAATTCTTGAGGCAGCTTCCAATTAACGGTGAAAATGATAAATGGGAGATAAGCTGCTACCAGCGAAAATAAGGTGAGCACTGTGTCTCCTCTTCAAAGGTGGGATCAACAGATGAGGTACAGAGCTGCTATGGCAGTCACTGAGGACAAAGCCAGGGCCATGGGGCCCTTCCATTCTCCAAAACAAAACCACTCCTAGATCCTATCTAAAAGGCAATGCCACTCTCCAAGTGTACATGGAAAGTGCTTCAGAGCCTCCACCTTGCGCTCCTTGTCTGCAAGTGAACAAAGCCAGGAAAGCGCTCTCTGCATTCAGTAAGTGTGCTGTGAAGTTCTTTGGATCCCAGTTTCCTGGAAGCTATACAGGCTCAGGAGACTAGAGGCTGGGTCGACAGGAGTCTGTTCCCAGGAGGCACCAGGAATCTGAATCTAAGTCAGGCTTTGGATCCATTTCCATCTCTTCCTTTGCTGTCTGAGTTCCTTTGGAATGCATCCCCACCTGTCAAGATAAAACACAGTTCTACATTAACAACACTGCCACCTAGTCACAGCAGTTCAGGAGTAGATTTTCAATGCCATCCTGTAAGGATTTGTAGCCACAGTTTTGTGAGAAGCTCATAACACTACCTTAGATAAAGGCCACACCTTTACATTTGCTGAAGGTAGGGTGACCAACTGTCCTGGTTTGCCCAAGACTGCAGGATTTTCTGGGATGCAGAACTCTCAGTTTTAAAACTGAGACAGTCCTAGGCAAGACAATTCTCCTGCCTGCTCGAGCTGCCAATCACCCCATGCTTACCTCAAGTGTATATATTACTTTATGAGACATTATTTCATTTAATCCTCAAAACAACCATACAAGGTGGGTGGTATTATTTTCTTCTTTTGAGTGAGAAACCAGGGCTCACAGACACAATTTGTCCAAACACCTGTAGCTGGTAGATGGCAAAGCCAAGGTGGAGCCCTATTTCCCCACTCTTAGTTCACTTTATATAGAGCAATACTATGGCTCTAAAAATGACGTGAGCAGCAGCACCTGGGAAATATTTCTACCAAAAATGTTTCACCTGAATCTAATCAAGCCTTAAGTCTAATTTCCAGTTAATAGAAATGACAGGGTGACAAAAAAAACAAGCAACACCCCAAGAAAACATGACAAAACCAGAATGTAGGACATTCTGTTAAACACTGACCCAGTTTCTTCAACAAGTCAATGCAATGAAAATTAAAAAAAAAAGGTGGTGGTGGTGGAGGGAACTGTCTAGATTAAAAGCAACAAGAGACATAATTGCAACGGGAGGTTCTTAACTGGATTCTGGTCTGATAAAAACAGTTACAATGGACATTTTTGTGGAAAACTGGGAAAATTCAAGTATCAACTAGGTACTGGCTAAGAATTGAGAATATCAGTGTTAATTTTGCTAGGTGTGATAATAGTATTGTGGTTATCCAGGAGAATGAATGTCTTTATTTCTGGATATGCATAATAAAGTACTCAGGGGGGCTATGTCACAACTTTTATAATTTCCTTGAAAATGGTTCAGCAAAATAAATAAATACACACACACATTTTACATACACAGATACATACCCACACATATTTTAAACACACACATACACACGTATTTGAAACAAATAAAGCAACACGTTAACAACTGTTGAATCTAGATGGTGGATAAATGGGTGTTCACTGAGCTGTAATGTTTAAAATTTTTCATAATAAAAAGTAAAATAAAAAAGAGTAACAAAAATTATGGAAGTTAGGTGTTGAAAATGATTCAATCTAGGTATCTGAATAAGGCCCAAGGCTTCTGGGATTAATTACAAAAGTTACATCATCAAAAGGTAAGTACTTGCAAAAGAATACATCTATTTCAGCCCTTGATGTTCTGTTTCTGTGATTCTTCAAAACAGAATTAGAAATTGAATTATTCTTTTAATGCTCTCACCTGCTGCCCTCCTTCTAATTTCTTGTTCAGCGTCTGTAGCTGGGTGAAAATCTGGAGGTTTTCTTGCTGTAGCTTCTGTTGTTCAGCCAGACACGCTACCACCAGCCCCTGCAACCTCTCCACCTCCACACGTAGAGTGCTGCAAGCACAGGCAGGAGGCGGCAATGGCGCTCCTTTCCCAGCACACGTTCCTGCGGGGTTCAGCCGGGGTGGCTAAAGAGAGGAGAGCGAGCTCACAGGAGGTTCTGCCTGGGTGCCACAGCTCCCCAACCCAAACTTCCTCTAAGTACGAACAGATTTTTACCTTCAAAGTAACAAGATAAAACACACATACGTATGAAGTATATGTAAGATAAATGGAAAAACTGGCTGAGATTACAACAGCCCCTGGCTCTAACATAACAGGGCAAGAGAATGCACACTGCCTCAGTCCCCATTACGCTAAGGCAGAAAAAGGATCACCTATTTTGGTGGATTTTGTGAAAAAGCATGATTTGGTTTGGAACAAGTCTTTCTGATCAGTGAGGACACTATGATCCAAAGGGCCAATATTCCTGAAATGAAGTAGACCACACTTTAGAAGAGATTTGAGAGGTGGTCAGGAAACAGGATCACCAAAACAATTCAAGAAGGAGAACTGACAGGAATTAAAACATTCACTTTGAAGTTTCAAAGGTTCTATTACCTCTTCTGGGAAGCTTTTCAATTATCCTAGTCTGGATTTTTCTCCCTTCTTCTGTGGTACTTTGTTTATAGCAAGGGTCAGCAAACAACAGCTCATGGGCCAAATATGGGCTACTGCCTATTTCTGTAAATAAAGTTTTGTTGGAACACGAGCATGCTCATTCATTATGTATTATCTATGGCTGCTTTTGTACTACAATGTTAGAGTGGAGTAGTTGAAAAATGAGACTGCATGGTCCACAAAGCCAAAAATAATTACTATGTGGCCCTTTATAGGAAATGTTTGATGACCCCTGGTTTACAGTTTTATTGAGGTATTTACCACAATTTGATTTCTACAAGGTTAGTATTCATGTGTTGCTCCCTCACTAGACTGCAAGTATTATTTCTTACATTAGAGCCTCCAACCCACTGTAGCAGTGTCATGAAAAATAGGATTTGAATTTTGGAATTTCAATTGTGGTACTTCTGAGGCAGAGAGAAAAGAAAGACAATCCTTTGGTATGGAAAGGTGTTGGCCTGTCAGAAATGTGAAAGGGTAAATACTTTTCCAAGGCAACTCAGTTTAGCCTTGGCTAGAGGCTGTAAGCACTACCAAATAGACAGAATGAGTTGATGCAGGGCAGCTGGGAGATTAATGAAGCTAGAAGAGGAGACAGCGAGGCCAGGAGAACTGGGCACAGCTTACAGCCACTGTTTACCTAGTTATGATTCAAAGGCAAAAAGCTCAGTTACCCAGGCTCCTACTGGAGGCTTATGTTCTGAAGGAGCTTCAGAGGCCACTTTGAGTCCTTGCAGCTCTTCATAAGGCAAGGTATCTTTCTCAGATTCTGAAAAAGCTGCACTTAGGGGAGATGGGCTGTCAGGCATGGGGATGAATTCTGCATTTTCCAGCTCCTAAGTATAAGACAAAGAATCTCATCAGTTCTATTTGAGCCATTTACTTTCTCCCAAATTCCCTTCTTGCTATAGCTTTCACTCTGTCATGACATCAGCACCCTCTAGTGGAGCAAGACAGTTGTGGTTATAACACAGCTCACCCTACCAGTCAACAGCCTGCCACTCTTCCTCAAGAGGAGTAACAGTGATGCTTGAGTTGAACAGAATTCAAACTCAAGTTCCGTTTGGAGTGTCTGGCATGTTTCCTCAACACACTTACTCTACACAGGCTATTCAGGGAGTTGGGAAGCTCTAAGGTGATGGCAGTGAGGCTTGCTGCCAGGCTGCTAAAGGCTGAGGCTGAAGCATTAGACAGAACAGAGTGCTGCTTCCTCCATTCATACTCCCAAACAGCAAGTTTAGTCTTACTACATAGGGAGCTTTAAATCTATAGGTTTTTTTTTTTTTGGTAAAAAATTTAAAATTGCAGATGGGCAAAGGGAGATGATAAAAACCACCAGCAATTCCATCACTCATAGATAACCAGTTACAATGATCAATATATGATCTTGTAGACCTTCTTTGCATTACATATTTTCTACAAGAATGGGATCACACTGCACAGATATTCCACCCTTTTCTGCAAAGCTATATGTTGTAACCAACTTTCCATATAAAAAAATATACTCCAACATTTTTACTGTCTGTACTTCAACTTTCATAAACATTTCTCTATTTTAAGGCATTCCAATTGCCCTGATATTCCACTTCTACAAACCACAGGACAAAATCTGTAAGTTTAATCTTTGTATACATGCATTACAAAAACTGCCTTCAAGGAAGAGTGTATTAAATTTACATTCATTTAAGTAATACAGGTATGAGAACATTTTGTATTTCTTCTTGTCAGGAAGAAAAAAGGATTCGTTCCAGGTAGAAATCAGAAAGCTGGATGCCTGCTGCAAAACAGTTAGCAGGACACAGGAAATGAAGAGATCCTGGCAGCTCCTTTCTAGTCCTTGCAAAGGGCCTGATATTTTACCTAAGGTACCTTTACAAAGGAATTACCTTTCGAAGCCAGCCAGGACAGGAGCTGCTGGCCCCACTACTGATCCCCATGGCTTCCGTGGGACTGACTAAACCTTCCATTCCTCGGTCTGCTTCCATTGTTCCTCGGAAGCCTCCACTTGGATCAGGAGTTTCCGATTCCTGCTGACTGTCCTCCTCTTCTCGCCCAGCACCGCCGCCGCCGCCTCCTGGGGTAGAGCTCTGAACCACTGACAGATACACAGCACAGAAGTAGAGAGCTTTGCTATGCAGCAAGAAAGATTTAGCACCCCACTGACCCCTGGAAAGGTTCCTAGAGTTGTATGAAGTAGAATAGCAAAAATGCAAGTCAGATATTTGGGACTAGATTTTTGGTTTCTATACAAAGTAACTGTATATTAGTATCATCATAATGATAATTCACTTCTACTTTCCAAACATTCTTATCCCTCTAAACATAGCAGATTATCAATGTTCTAAGGCATTATTCAACAATCACCCAACCATGGCTCACCAAATCTAGTATCCACGCTTTAACAGATACATTCAGGCTCTAGCATCCTCCGGAGAGGTTCATCTTATATACAAAACTCTAACATTTGTGCCAAACACCTATTAAAGTTGCCTGATAAATTCACCACTAACTCCCTTCTGAGGAAACATCCTAATGATGAATTCTTCAATGATTAAATTCATTACATTTTTTGATGACTATTTGTAAGAATTTTAAAATATGATGGCTGGTTCTTTCATATCAATGAAGGATACTCCAAGTTACCTTAAATGAAGACTAGCTGATGTGTAGTCAAGAAATGAAATTGAATTTTAATATGGGCCAAAGAAAAATATAATCAAGAAAGTAAATCTGCCAAAGCTTAAAAAACATTCATGGTATATTCTAAAGTTAAATGTAGAGGATTGTTTATGATCATCTGCTATACTGGCTTGAGGACTGACTGTGTCACACTGTGATCCTACTGAAGCAGCAGAACTATAGATGCCAAAATAAGCTCCGAGGCTTGCTTTTTTGTTATAAATGGCTTTAAAAAATTATGTTACACTTGAGATATACATAAGACTATTTTTAACATATATGTAAGTTTTGATGCCTAACAAAATAAACATACGTGAATATACCACTTGAATGACTAGATTTCCAATATGGTAGCCACTAGCCATATGTGGCTATTTAAATTTAAATAAAATAAAAAATTCTGTTCCTCAGTCAACAGCAGTCATTTTACAAGTATTCAATAGCTACATGTGGCTAGTGGCTACCAAACTGAACAGCACAAATACAGAACATTTCCATTGTTGCAGAAAGATCTATGGGGCAGTCCTGAACTAGAATATTACCTATATCACTCTCCCTGACTTTATGAATTCCTTCTTTCTCTGGCCTCCTACTCAGATGTAACCACTGATTAATTTTGCATTTATTATTTCTTCTTAAAAAAAAACCTTTACCACATATTTATGTATCTTTAAGCAATATATTACTTTGCTCGTGTTTTTTTTTTTTTTTTTGAGGAAGATTAGCCCTGAGCTAACTTCTGCTGCCAATCCTCTTCCTTTTGCTGAGGAAGACTGGCCCTGAGCTAACATCCGTGCCTATCTTCCTCTACTTTATGTGTGGGATGCCTACCACAGCATGGCTTGCCAAGCGGTGCCATGTCCGCACCTGGGATCCGAACCGGGAAACCCCAGGCCGCCAAAGCAGAACGTGCTCACTTAACTGCTGAGCCACTGGGCCGGCCCCTATTTTGCTCATTTTTTAACTTTATACAAAGGCACATAGTCTGTTGAACTTGGCTTTTTACATTTCGCATTATGGAAATCTTTGTAGATGTTGCTCATTTTCATGCTTACATAATATTCCATTAGATGGTTATAACACACAGTCAACAAATATTTATTGAGCATCTGTCATTTGCCAGGCTCTCTTCCAGGCAATGTGGTTAAAATTAACTAATAAAAAAGACAAAAATTCCTGCCCTTATGGGTTATATTTTCTGGCCAATGGACATGTGCTTTTTTAATCATATTTTTCCTTAAATCCTGTTCCAGGAAAACAAAGCTGTAATAGAGCAGCTTATTTTATCATTTGTGACAGATATTAATAAGTACGAATAGATGCTGAGCAATGGATTACTTAAGGAAACCAATAAAAGGTATGATGTATGTGTGTATGCATGTGAATGTGTAAACTAAAGTTCAAGTCTAGATCAGATGTTCAACTGTTTCTTTTTGGAGAATTAGTCTGCTTTTATTCTACGTCTTTATTGTTTTGATTCCACAAAATATCAGAATCCAGGTCCTGAGACATCAACTCTAGCAAGTGGAAAACCAAAAAGGAACACAGATCAATTTCCTGGCATGACCTCAAATAACAGAGCACCATGAAGAAAGCAGTCAAAGGAAAATTATCAGAGAGCTTTGGGCTGATTTTCCTAACCACAGTGAAAGTTTAGCGAACCTTTAATTCTGAAGGCCTGTTTTGAAGGACTATTTCTATAGACTGGAATACCTCTGGGAATACCATGGAAATAAAAGGCAGGCAGAACCCATAGTCCCTAGCATAGTAAGGAAAGGAACAATACATAAGTCACATTACAGCGTTGGGCAAGCCACTTAACTACTTCCATATGCTTGGTGGCAAAGATGTACTCTCCCTCTGACCACGATGTAAAAATCATAACTTATTATGAAATCCACCAAAATATGAGCTTCCCTCTTCATCACTCTGTTCCTCATTTCCCAGATATAGCTCCCATTTTTCTTTTTTTGGAGACTGCATGGAATCCAACTCAAAGACCCACACCTCCGAAAACCACTGATACCTGAGACATTGCTACTTACCAGTTCCGATGGATAAGCCGCTGCTATTGGAACGGATGGTCTTAGAATTCAATACTTTCTCTGAGGAAAAATGTTCAGTAGGTAAGCACTGTATTCGGCTACAGGCGGGAAAAGTGAGACGACTAGGATAGGGAGTTAATTTAGGAGATAACTACTATCCTTGCCCCCAGATAACTTTATAATTATTATTTACTGTTTTAGATATTAATGTCATAAGCCAACCACCACTAGCTGCTCTAACCATATTCACTATGTTAAGTAGCAATTCTCCATGTTGGCTGACCTTTGGAATCATCTGGGAAGCTTTAGAAAGTAACAATGTCTAGGTCCCACCCCAGAGATTCTGATTTAATTGGTCAGGGCTAAGATCTGGATAACGGGGCTTCTAAAAACTCTTTCTGGGATTCTAATGTACAGCCAAGGTTGCAAACCACTGATCTAAAAGAATGGACTTATAAACCCTCACACAGGCCTTTACAATCGAGTTCATAACAAACTAATCTTTTATACAGAAAGCAGTTATGATTTACTTTCTTTTTAAAAGTGTACTGAATGTTTTCACAAAGCATGAACACAGACATTAAATTAATTGACTAGAAGTAACAAATTATATGGTGAGAACGGCAGAGCCCAAGGTTATCATGTTAAAAAGTGGTCAAGAGGTGGTAGATGACAAAGCTCAGGAAATGACAATGTTCTGTTTCTATCACTACGTATGGCATCACTGACCATTATAAGACTTAAAGAAGCAGGCTTTTTTCTTCAGGACACTTCTGTTTCCAAGAATGGGACAATTAATACCTGAGGTGTAGGGTCTATCCTTTGTCAAAGCCACCTCAACCCACACATACGAAACACTCACCAACAATGAGAATGGTGTGCCAACCACGGCAAGATAGGTCTGGTACGTGATGCAAAGATCCAAAAATAGGCCGAGGCCATGAGGTACAGATATCAGAGCCATGTGGTCTCTCTGTGGGGGTCATCGCCAGGCGACCATTACCACCATTGCCCCAGGCAAAAATGTGATTATCTAGAAAAAAAATTAAACAGTAGATAGTTTAACAGAACACTGGGTTCCCAACTCTTTGGGTTCTCCATCTTTGTGCCCTAGAGTCAGTAAGATTTCCCACCATGTACAAAACAAGGGAAAGCTGTTTATTCCCCTCTATAAAGCGTAAAGTCTTCCTGATCCTACCCAGGTAAAAATGACTATGGCTCTTATGCACTGCCATTCATTCATTCATTTATTCACTCATTCAACAACTTTTTTGGGTTGTCATTCAAATATTTATTGGGCATCTACTTCATGACAGGTACAGCCCGAGGTGCCATGGATAGAGCATTGAACTAAAGAAAGTCGCTGCCCTTGTGGAACTGACATTCTAGTGGAGGAGACTGATAATACATAAATAAATACCTAATACTTCAGGTAGTGATAAGTGCTACGAAGGAAGAGAAATGGTAAAGAAAAGTAAGTGGAAATAAAGAATAATAGTGGAGTACCATTACTCTGGGGTAGTCAGAGAAGTACCTTTGATACTTGAGCAGAGACCTGATTGAAATGAGAAAAAGAGAGCCATGTGGATATCTAGAGGAAGAGCTTTCCTGGCAGAGGGAACAGCAAATAGAAAGATCCTGTGTAGGTAACATAAGTGTCACAAACAAGGAACAAGAAGGCCCCTGCAGCTGGAGAAAAGTAAGAGAGGGGACAGTGATCAGAGAAGAGGTCAGGAGGTGGCTGGGGTCCTGGTCATGTAGGGCCACGCAGGCCATCGTAATGACTTTGGTTTTTATTGACTGAGATAGGAAACCATTAGAGTTTCTGAGCCGTAGCTATTTAGGATCCCTCAGGCTACCAAGAATAGAACTAACTTCAGGGGAGCAAGGGTGGAAGAAGGGAGACCAGATGTAGCAGCAAAGATGGTGAGACGTGGTTGGATGTATTCTGAAGATTTTCAATAAAATTTGCTGATGGATGGGACGTGGAGTGTAGGATGGAGCTGCCATTTACTGAGATGGGAAGGCTGCAGGAGGAAAAAATTTGGCTAGAAAACCAGAAGTTTAACTTTGAATATACTGTATGTTTGAGATGGCTAACTTAGTCAAATCAGGACTTATTTTTAATGAAAAAGGGTGTTATTGGGGCCAGCCTTGTGGCCAAGTGATTAAGTTCAAACCCTCCGATGCGGCCGCCTGGGGTTTTGCTGGTTCAGATCCTGGGTGTGGACATGGCACCGCTCGTCAGGCCATGCTGAGGCAGTGTCCCACATGCCACAACTAGAAGGACCCACAACTAAGAATATACAACTATGTACTGGGGGGCTTTGGGGAGAAAAAGGAAAAAAAAGAAAAGAAAAAGAGTGTTATTAATGATTAACCCAGGACAACAGGCATCAATCAGGACTAACCCAGGAAAACTGCGCTACAAAGCCGCCCTATCTTTAGACATCTAAGTCAAGGGGCTGTTGAATAAGTGAGTCTGGAGGTCAGGGGTGGTAATGTATAGTCATACATCATTTAATGATGGGGATATGTTCTGAGAAATGTGTCATTAGGCAATTTCGTCGTTGTGCGAACGTCATAGGGTACACTTGCACAAACCTAGATGGTATAGCCTACTACACACCTAGGCTATTATCTTATGGGACCACCATCATATAAGCGGTCCGTCATTGGCTGAAACGTCGCTATGCAACCCATGACTGCAAAGCTCTTAGTGTAGGGGGGGATTTAAGGTAATGAGCTCACTTAGGGGGTGAAGGGAGATGGTGGAGACTGAGGAGGATTGAACCTTGGGCACTCCAGGGCTTAGAAGCGTTGGATACTGCTATGATGGAACCTGAAGGATCTGCCTGTACCAGTCTGTTTATATGTATGTCTCCCCTGCTCTGCTAGACTGTGAGCTCCTTGAGGACAGAGGCTTTCTGAGACTTACTTCTAAATTCGCAGAGCCTAAAGAAGGAACTGGCACATACTAAGAACTCAGTTTATGTCTGCTGTGTGAATGAGGTGATCAAATACAGTTCAGAGGAGTACAGGAACATTTATCAAGAAGTAATATGTCCAGCCACAGATTTCAATTCTACCCTCCTCATTCTGAAGTTTAACTCGGGAAGTATACAGATCTACTGAGGAAACATTACCTCTTTGAGGTGCTGACAGAAAGTGCTACTGAACTTGCTGTACTCAGTTTAATCCTCAGTGACATCCTGACTCTGTCTTTCTAGGTAACATATGCATTTATCTAGTCTGACCCAAACAGTTTGCTCCCTAAAGTCTCTTGCTCTGGGATAAGCAGGGAAGGTTAATGTGCTACTCTGAAAGTTGGTTCACTTAAAAGCAGTAACAGATCACTTATCTGACACTATCCCCGGACTCCTCGTGTGTATATAACAGGCACACACTAAAGAAAACAAAGACATCTCAGAACATGAGCAACAACAAAAAAAGTCGAAATGAATCAAAAGATAAGACGACAAAATGTGACTGTTGTTCAGCAGTCACAAGAAAGAGGTAGCTACAAAAATAAAAATAAAAAATCAGAAGATGATACAGGAAGAAGAGAGAAAAAAAGAAAGCAGAATAAAGAGGGAGGGGAATGAAGACTAGCAGAAGTGGCAGTAAGAAAGAGAAGCAGGGGCCGGACCCATGGCTGAGTGGTTAAGTTTGAGTGCTCCACTTTGGTGGCCTGGGGTTCACTGGTTCGGATCGTGGGCACAGACGTACACACTGCTCATCAAGCCATGCTGTGGCGGAATCCCACACACAAGAACTAGAATGACCTATAACTAGGATACACAACTATGTACTGGGACTTTGGGGAGGGGGAAAAAATCAGAAAGACTGGCAACCAATGTTAGCTCAGGGCCAATCTCCTCACCAAAAAAAAAGAGAGAGAGAGAGAAGCAGTGATAGGTGCAAGAAGACACTGCCAAGTAGAAATAACTATGAGAGGACAGAGAGAAGAAAAATCAATTAGACCAATTCAGAAAGCTGAAAGATACACAGTATACAGTCCTTCAAGGCCTAGCAGTCCCTAAAGACATCACTGCCCAGCAGTGCAGCTGACTCCAACTAAGAAGCAAGGTTAAATTACGTTGCTGAGCAAGGTATATATAGAAGCATTTAATACTCTTAAAGCATTTTACCAAAAAGGCAAAAGTAAGAAAAGTAGGGCCTTAGAATATTAATTTGCCATTATCTAGAAATCTGACCTCATAAAAACAATCGCTATGTTAGGGACATGAAAAGTTAATGAAGCTCCATATGCATAAAAATTGGCCACCAATTTAACACAAATAAGAAAGTAAATGTATGATTCAGCTATACAAATAACCAGTCTACCTCTTTCCCAACCAAAAATTAAAACATAGCCATCTATCCAGAAAGCTTGAAATGATGTGTACAGACTCACCATCCGTGGCAGCAATGGTAAACTCGTCACCGCAGGAGACCCTGATCACTTGCTTCCCACCTAGTGGTCCCCCCAACAAGTTGATTCCTAGCCGCTTCTTATAATTCCCAACACCCAGTTGTCCACACTTGTTGCAGCCAAAGGTTAGCAGCCGGCCTCGCTCTGAGAGAGAAGCAAAAATAGACAACCAGGCACAAATGGGTCACAGAACAGAGGAAAAACACAGCCAATACAGAGTTCCACGGACCAGCTTCTGGTTGTTAGAGTATAAAAATAAAAAGCTAGCCACACGATCCTGGATGTAGGGCAGCTAGGGTATCCAGAACTATGAGCAATTAGACCCAGGAAGTGACTCAATATTGTATTCTCTCTCCAATATTGAATTTGAAATGTGGAAAATTCTAACTCAGAATACTTATAGAAGGTGCTAATTAGAGGCAGTGGTTGTCTCGAATTACAGGTGTTGTTCTCCTTAAAGGACATATTGATTATGCATTCATAATGATTATCAACAAAAATTGTACTTGAATGCCTAATTTGTTAATGAGGTAATCCTAGATACTAGGGGGAAATCAGGAGAGTGCATATATTGTTAAGAAGAGCTAATACTTGATAGAATAAAGCAGCCTGAGCTATGTGTATACAGTTGTGAATCGACTCACCATCAATAGCAGCGGTGTGAGTCTTGCCTGGGGCAATTGTACGAATCTTATAAAAGGACAACTGTTTGGCCAAGGTAAAGGAGGTTGTGTAGGGAACTTCATGGTATGCCTGAAACAAGGTAAAACACAAAGCAAAGACTCATAGGTAAAAATGGAGAGGTAACAGGCTGACCAAAAGGCCTTTCAAGCACATCATGTTCCTAAGAAGGTGCCAGGTAGCTTTTCATCTCCAATAGAATCCAAGAAATAAGCTCAATATGTAATCAGAGAATTTAATTAGTATATGAGACAGGACTTTCAGATAAAAGCTTTAGATTCCTAATTAGGGTATGAAAAACATGAACTCTCCACCCTAGAAAGTATCTACATAAGGAGAGAATCACTGACATTTGTCTTGGTTATATACTCTGCATACCTAACAAGGGCAAGGGCAAGGGCAAAGAATTAAAATCCTGAGGACTCTCCAGCCCACAGAGCAACCAGTTTACTGTGATCTAATTTCATCTACAGGGCAGTGTTTCTCAACATGTTAAAATCCATGTTCCTTTAGATTAGCATTAAAAAAAAGTCCTCTCATTTAAGTTTAAAATTTCACAACAAATCCAATGTTATAAAAACCCAAATCAAGTAATGGTCCTTCTACATATGCCCTTTCAAACTACACAGACATGCTCCCAGACCTGCCCCGAATTTGTACTCTCCCATTTGAGAACCACTACTTCAGAGAATGCATCAAAATTCTTCTCTCTTCCACTGAGTCAGGAAACTTTTCTCTCTTGATTCTTCAAAGAATGACAAAAACTCATCATACTAACACAAAGAGGAGACTAAGACTTAATATTAGTGGTGAATTTCATGACATCCTTGAAGGAGGAGAATGGAAATCACATTTAATAAGCCTGTACAGGATCAGTGATTTGGGAGTGATAAATCTAAAAAACTCTCCAGGGAGGTGATGCATGGAAATATGTTTCTTTCCATAATGTTAATTTTCTTGTACCTATTTCAGTGATAAGGTAGAATATGAATTCCATCACTTGACTCTTTGTAATCAATTTATTTATTGAGGTATAACATACTGTAAAATATTGTACAGCTTGATACATTTTCCTTATGTATATAAATGTAAAACCACCACCCAGATCAAGATACAGACCACTCCCATCCCCCTAGGATCCCTCCCACGCCTTCCGTTAATACCCATACCCTTCCTCCCAGAAGTAACTATTTTGACTTCTGCTATCCTAAGTTAATTTTGCCTGTTCTTAAACTTCATATAATTAGAATCATATAGTATGTACTCTTTTGTGGCTAGCTTCTTTTGCTAAATATAATGTCTGCAAGATCCTCACTTTATTCTTAAGTTAAAATCCATGATAGCATTCCCAGAGAAATGCCAACCTAGAGAAGTCATGACAATGGTGGTTAGGACACCAAAGTGGGTACTCACCTCATGGTTGATGATTCCACACATGCACTGATTCAGACCCAACTTGTTGGACTCATTGAGTCCACAGGCCAGCACTTTGCCTGACTGGGTCAGCAGAAATGTCCCATCACAGCCACATTGAACTGCAACAATAATCAAAGCCTTCGGAACATCCACCTGCAAGAAAAAAAAAATCCCCCAAACATAACTTGTATTAGGAAAAAACCCTCCAATTCTTTCAAAAGTGACATCCTGCATTTAGCAGAACGACTACAGGGAAGTAAAGGTTGCTCTGTTCTCTTCGATTTGCCCAGTAGCATAGAGGCTGTTTGCAAAAAGGAGCTCAAGTTTTATAATAAAGTAAAAGAAGGCAATTCCAGGTTGGCTAAACAGGCCCCGTCAAAGTTTGTTTTAGTCAATAGATCCTACTTAGGAAGACTTCTCAAAAAACGTTGGGAAAGGAGATGCTTTGATGTGCTGCAGATTTTGTCCTCTGAGACGGAAGCCTCCATGACAGTTATAGAAGAAACTCAGTAGCTCGTGGGGTCCCAGTCTGGTCAAGCTGTAAGTGAGGTGACAGAGTACTGAGGGAGCAGCCAGGAATCCAAATGCTCACATCCCTCTGCAGCTAACCAGACAGGGCTGGAGAATGGTGGGGGCACATGATGGAGGTCTGTGAAATCCAAAAAATCAAATCGCGAAGTTTCTACCACAGCCTTTTCAGAAGAAGAGGAACAGCGGTGAATCCCATTGAGAATGGTCACACAAATATTTAAGTTAATTTAAAAAATGTACATAAACTTTGTTAACAGTGAATGGTATAGTCAATTACAGTCAACCTTCCAGGGGGCACTCCTGTGCCCTAGGTGGGTGTGAGAGAAATGTGAGCGTGCTCTTCCCTCGGCTGGTTTCAGCTCTGCCTGTGCCAGCTCCTGCAGTGTCAGCTCTTGCAGTGCTGAGAGCAATTAGATATCATGTGTCACACAACATGACCCCTGAGTACACACAACTATTTCATCTGGTGTTCAACTGTGCAAGTAGGAGGGGAAAATGGCTGTGATGAGCTAAGAGAGAGTATATTGCTTTCCAATATCTTCCCAAGGAATTTTCCAGGGTGCATTTAGCTCAATGTGACTTTTTCATTTCACTGTGCATGCTGACTTTAGCTCCTATCCTCGAGTAACATGTGACTCCAGAGTGTCCACAGTGGCTGTATCCTCTTTCTCAACTTTTTATGATTTAGTCAGATGACAAGAGCAAAGAGTGCTAAATCAGGAATCCTGGAATGTCAGTCTCCCAGATAGGAAATATTTCAGAAACAGACACCTTAATATGGGGAGTCAGGGAAAGAGGACATATTACTGGAGTCTGTGCGACCTAGATGGGCTTTAGGCAGAAGCTGCTTCTGATTTTACCTTTTGTGGTGTATAATAATCCTCTTCTGAATCCAATCCCAGTCTTCCTGAGATACACATAAGAAAGAAAGTCATTAAAATGAGTGCATCCCTCCCAATGAAAATGTTCTATAAGAATATTCTCCTTTACTGAATTAACACTTGTCAAGGAGAAGCTGCATGATGTGTTTAGATGCACACAAGCCTGAAGTCAGGTTGTGCACCAGGGAATAAGTGGAGAGAGACAAGGCTACACCTACCATATTCGCCACAGCCCCAAGAATAGACTTCTTTGTTTCGTGTCAAAACCACCACATGATTATCTCCACAGGAGACCTGCTCCACTGGATTGTTCAAGAAGAAGTTTAGCTGCATGGGTTCTAGTACTTCGGGGCCGGCAACCTTGTCCACCCCCATGCAGCCATAATAATCAGATCCAAAGGCATAGAGTTGACCCTCATCTGCAAAAGAAAGGAAAGCAAAACCCATCAAAGGAATGACTTAGTTTGTACAATCAGAAAGCTGGGCAGGGCTGGAATGAGGACTACCCTAGCCAATGATCTCACATGAGATAATTACATCAGAGAAATCCAAAGATTTCTCTGTGCAAGTCTAGATTTGTTTGTGTTTAGAGGGTCACGAGTACTGTTATAATAATAGTTTAAAAAAAAGTGGTAGGATCATCATGTTAAAGGTTTAAAATTTTAGTAGGGTCATCTCTAGTCCATAGAGAAAAAGATAAGTACCAAGGAATCATAAAGTGAGTAATGGCAAGAACAAGAGTAAATTTCAGCTCTTGATTCCTGATTTAGTGTTATCCACACCTGACTAAGTGGTGAGGTTATTTATTCCCTTAACTGGAACACACAACATGATCCCACTCTTTTGTATTATCTACCTGCCTTCTCCTTGTTCACTACCCCCCAACACTATAGCAAATTGGGCACGTTGTTACTAATATCTATATGTGCTTATTGTCTTTGGTTCTTTGAATACTGTCTTTCATTGTAAAATTCCAACTAAAATATTACAGCATTAAGTACAATACCCCTCATCAAATGCATTTGGATGCTTTCTGCTGATGGCTTACCTGTCACACAGACAGTGAAATCATCACCACATGACACCTGGCGGATGGCTTTGCCTTGCAACTTTTCCACATGCTTTGGCTGTCGGTAGGAGGCTTTGTCTCCATGGCCCAGCTGACCATGGAGTTTAGTACCCCCCTGCATGTTCTGTGAAATAAAGAGGTCTTGTGAAGTTTTAACTTTTTATGCCAAAAGCTAGTCTTTAATATATCTTCTTAATAATAAAAAAAGTATAAAAAAATCAGCTGGAAATTTAGAAATGAAAAAAAAATGAGTAAGAGGATTAAACCTTTTAATGGTAGGTAGTATAAAACCCCTGCCAAGAGGTAAAGATTTAAAAAGTATCCAGATTGGTATCCATCAGGCCTTAAAAGGACACATTCCCAATTTTGTCTTTCAAATCTAAGTTGAACTATATATTTAATTATGGGTGAATGGTGAAAAAAAATTCTTTATATAGTCTAATTTGATTGTTTTCTACAGGAGGATAGCCTCTTGGAAATCCTTAATAGAAGTTTTACAAATTTTGGTCACAGTTTCCCTGAAATATGGAATAGTTATAAAGAATGTGGCTGCACAGAGGCTGCTATACAGCACTGAAAATAGTCCTAAATGACTTTTCAACAGTTTTATAGAGATAGTAATTCTTTTCATTCAATAATTCAACTGTAAGTCATTATATATATATTTTTTGTCTTTTTTTTTTCATGAGGAAGAATGGCCCTGAGCTAATACCTGTTGCCAATCCTTCTCTTTTTTTTTGCTTGAGGAAGATTGGCACTGAGCTAATACCTGTGTCAGTCTTCCTCTATTTTGTATGTAGGTTGCTGCCACAGCATGGCTTGATGAGTGGTGTAGGTCTGCACCCAGGATCTGAAACTGTGAACCCTGGGCTGCCAAAGTGGAGCACACTGAACTTAATAACCATGCCACCAGGCCAGCCCTAATATATACATGTTTTTTAAGGCACTAATTTCACTCCACCTCTGGCAGCCCCCCAGGGGCTTATTCTTTAAGGGATAGAGTTTTAGGAAATGACAGCAAGTTAATGCTCTATAACAGAGACAAAATCATTCATTCATTCTTTCAGTCAATCAACAGTTGAGTGTCTACACTGTCACACAGTGAAGATAAACCCTATCCTCATGGAGAAGTCATCTGAAACTATTGGAAAAAATGAGTTCTCTCAGGAAGAAGAGGAACAGTGAGAAGAATTAAGGGCCTAAGACAAAGTTGGGTAAAGAAAAGCAGCCTGAAAAGAGACTAAGAAGGCATAGCTGAAAAGAAAGAAGGAAAGCCAAGAGAATATGCTCTCATAGAAGCCAAGGGAAGGAAGACAAAGCTTCGAGAAGGAGGGAGTGGTCAACTATGTGAAATGCTGCCAGGAGGTCAAGCAAGGTAAGGACTAAATAGTATCTATTTTATTTTCACAATTTATAGGTCATTTTGGTAAGAGTAGTTTCAATCGAGTGGCAGGGATGGAAGCTGCACCGTAGGTGAATGAAGAGCGAGTGGGAGATAAGGAAACAGATAGCAAGTACAGGCAATTTGTTCAACAAGGTGAGAAAGAGGGTAGAATCTAGAGGGAACAAAAGAAAATTCTATTCAAGATATACCTAGCCAGCTTCGATCAGTGATGGAGGTCTTAGAATTTTCCTGACACGGTATACTGCTTCATTTGTTTAGAAAGCTATTTCATAGATACTAACCGCTGTGAACCTCATGGTAATAGAAGAGAGTAATGAAGTGACTTTCTGAAATCACTCAGCTATAAATGAGAAAGTCCAGTCTCCTGAGTCCAAACCTAGGGCCTTTTAATTCTTTCTCTCTCTTTCATTCATTCCTTCCAAAAACATTTACAATTGACCTAATATGTACCAGGCACTGGGGATACATCAGTGAACTAAACAGACAAAATCCCTGCTCTCATAAGAGCTTACGTTCTATCACCCAGGCTGCCACTCCCACAGCTGATGCTCAACTAACAAAATACTTAGACATCCTGGGCCCAGTAAACAATTAGGCTCACATCACAGTTTGAAAGTACTTAGCTTTCACTTACCACCCAGGTGTACAGTTCCTTCTCCACTGTGACCACAGCAAAGTGGGTATTCCCTGCACACACCTGCCGGGCACTACAGCCACTCTTGATGACATCCAGTTTCTGGGGAGTGGATTTTCCACCACCCCATACATAGACTTCACTGGTTCGAGATGTTACCACAGCAATGGGTGCTTCAGTCACAGTGCTTGACCTGCCAACAACCCCCAGAACAAAGGCACATTTAACATAAAAACCACATCAAAGAAAAATGCTTCCAGTCTGTTCCCTGAGAAGAACTGCCAATTATGGTATGAGAAAGTATGTTCTTTCTTGACAACTTATTTCAACCCTCTATCATAGCAGGCTTCGCAATTTCTGCCTCAGGGTTTCACCACAGCTTGGCCAGATCAGATTCCAGTCTCATCCATAACACCTACACTTTTCAACTTTTCAACATTCATCATGGTAATGATGTCCACTTTGGCATGAGGGTGAAATTATAGCTTTCTTTTTCTCAGAAACAACTATTTGACATTTAAGCAGATGTTGGCTTCTGAACAGGACACCAAAGGCTACTTACTGTGATCAAACAATGCTTAGACCCAAGAAAGACAGACCCCCTAGCGGTAATTTAAGATATATCACTTTTCAAGCGTCCCTTGAGCATTACCTTGGTCTTTTTGTAGGTGCATTAAGGAGTGTGACTTTTTCCTCCATCTCTCTACCAAAAGAAAAGTAAACATACATGAGCGAAATAATAGGTTTCTATATTGCACCAGTGTCTTTTTAATACATTGAACAGATTTAATCCTCTTTAAATCATATACCTCCTGCAACATTACGATACTTTTAGGAAAGTACCTCGATGCAACTTACAGGTACATCGGCCTGGCATTAGACAATTCATTAAATACAAGGGGCCAGCAGTTTGGGCCATTTGTTTTCTATCTCTGAGAAATGTTTCAAGCTAGAACAGAGAGCCTCAAGAACCTCTAATGCACATTTTTAAGTACCTGCTGACATCTCCATCTAGTCTGACTCCCCAAACTCAACATCTCAAATCTCAGCTCATTCTCTCTCTCCCATAAAGCTTTCTTTCTGACTCTCCTATTTCTCTAACTGGCACCCCTCCTCCCCATTCTCCCAGTCAACAAGGCTTCAAATTCAAGTCATCTCTGATTCAGCTGTCTCCCTTTCTTCCATAGTCGAGTTCTACAGATTCTACCTACACAGTGCCCTTTATCCTCAGCTCTCCTTTCCAGTTTGACCACCTTAGTTCTGGGGAGCTTTACTTCCCACCTGGACTGTGGTAGCGCCTCCTACGTGGTCTCACTACAGTTCTAATCTACTTTAATCAGTCCCATACTGATTTAACACTGATATTAGTATTGCCAAATAACTCTTTCTTAGGCATGCCTCTCATCATATGAACTACCCTCTCAAAAACATCCAATACTTCTGTACTATCTCTTGAATTAAGCACAAATTCCTTCATCTGGATTCAAGATTCTCTACCTTCCTTTCTAGCCTTCTTTCCCTCTACTTACTCCCCAGGTTATAGCCCAGGGTTCTTATTCTGCCTAAATCTATTACAGCTGAATTCCTGGGGTGGCGCTTAGGCGTCAGTATTTTTTGAAAGCTCCTGAGGTGGGAGCCCTCAGGTCTAGAACCACTAATCTATCCAAATACAACTTCCCGAATATTTTCCACAATTTCCTGAGTCTGTGTTTTATCCTGAAAGCTCTTTGTCTTATGTTTTTCCATCAAAGTTCAAAGTTCTAACAAAGTACTGCATATAAATCTACAATTACCTCAATAAAAATTGCAATTAAAAATTATCAATGGAAATATTTAAATAAGAGATGAGAACAGTGATTACATTGTTGGGAAATAAGACAGATAAAAAATTTAAATATGCTTAACCAGCCCCAAAGGGTGATATTGCCTGAATATGCATAGAACATAAATGAAAGGTCATGGTTCTGTATCTGGAGTATTACACATAATTCTAAGCACTAAAGCACTGGCTAGAGATCAACTGGAAAAGCAGAAAGATTAATTAAATGACACAACAGAAGAAAGGTACCGACCAAACGAGAAAGATTATGGAACAAGGTATATACGTCATGTATCTAAGGGCAAGAGTTGAAAAAGAGCAGAGTAAATGTTTGAATATTGGGAAGATACAGAAACAAAGAACTGGTAGGGGAGAAAGAAGGGTAGTAAGGCAAGAATAGGACAATAGGATGAAATACAGACTAGAACATTTAAGAAGGACAAAGAACTCTTTAAGTTAGGGTTTGAAGCCTCCTACAGGAAGTGAGGGATAAAGGACCTCCTTCCTACCTCTAGAGACCTCTAACAGAATGAATCTCAGGAAAGAACCTGTCAGGAATCAATCAGGCTCGACTTCAGGAAATGGGCCAAAGGTATCTGAAAAGGACTCCTCCAACTGCAACCCACTGTGCAAACAAATGCACTAAAAAACAAAGGCCCAGTCCAAGTCCATACTACCATCTGACAATTGTGAAGCCTTGTGCCAGGCCCTGGGCAGAGCACTTTATATGCTACCTCCTTTAATCCTCACCCTACCTCCCTTTATAGAGGAGAAAACTAAGGAACAGAGTTGGTAAATAACTTCACAAAGATAATGACAGAACTCAGACACAAACCTAAGGATGTCTGAGTCCAGAGCCCTCCTCTCTTAATTACTATGCTCTAATGCCCCATCTCTAGATTAAAACTCACAAATGGGCAAGTGCTGGGCTCTAGGGTCTCATCAGTCTAAATGTAGAAGAAAAGAGGAGGTGAAAGTCAGGAGCTACCCCCAAGAAATGAAAGCAGAGATGTTGGTGGACAATAGCACCAGACTGGCCAAGTCAGGAACCACCGCCCTCTCTCGTGGTACTCTGATCAGGCTTCTAACAGTTAACCATCTACAGAAAGATGATTTCCTTGTACTTTACCTCCTGCGTCTCCTGAGAAGGGGGCGATCCAGAAGTTCATCTGCAGTGGGTCTCTGCTCAGGATCCTAAAAAGTACAAATGGGGTTAGTTTTAATTTAAAGGAAATGGGCAAAATGGGATTTAAAGAGGCATGTTACGTCCTCTTAGAAGGCCATATGTTAGTTATTCAAAGACCACTGTATATTATCCTTTTGTTTGAAAAAACATTTTCTTATGTCACATTCCAGGACTCTGCTTAACATCTCATTACCATCAACACTTATACGTGAATGAGAATGCACCTTCCTCACTTGTTCAGTTAGGGCAGTGGCTGTCAAAGTGCAATATATACAGCACATAAGAATCTCCCAGAGTGCTTGTTACAAATAAAGATTTCTAGACTTTATCCACAGAGATTCTGATCCAGTTGGCCTGAGGTGTGGCCTAGGAATCTTCATTTTTCACTTGTAAACATCCTCAGGAGGTTCTAATGCCTGTGCTTCAGGGACCATACTTTGAATAATAATGACCTAGAGCTACAATGCAAAGCAAATGAGACATTAGAACTATACACATTCTTCAAATTAGGAACTCTAAATCATCTCTGACTATAATTTTATAAAATCGATTTATAAAAATTAATCTTGATCATAAGAAATGGAGCACAATTTAACTGGTAAAATCATTTCACAAATTAATAAAGTAAGAAAAAAGCAGAATAAAGTAAGAATTTATTGGCTGAAGCACACAACTATCATGAATTGCCAATGTCTATTCTTCTGGGTACAGCCACAAACATATCCCACCCTGGAGAAGTGGATACGGTTTCAAGCAGGTTCATCTATGCCATACCCCAACACTAAGGCTGGAAGGGAAACACTAAACTGAAATGAATATATAAGTCAACTACCTGGTCGAGGCACGCATGGACCATTTGGATCAGTTCCAAAGAGTACTGGCTAGAATCAACTTCCATGGCCCGGATTCCTTGTACAATCTTCACACACAGGTTGAGTGGATTCTATGAGAAAATGATGATTGAATTGTTTTTGGTTATATAAGGATGACATAATCTACCAGTAGGGCCCTGAGATGTCTGTAACTATTATCAAAAGAAGTGCAATAGTTCTGCCTTGGGTCTGACTTCTTTCTATAACTATTAGTATGCATCAGCGAGAAAGGGTTAGTGATGCACAGCTGCTATCAGATAGAATGAAGCCAAATGGCCAACATGGAGATATGACTATGTGGCCCAAAGCATAATACTCAGAGTATATTATAATCTGACCCTTCAACTAATTCCCAAGAAAAAGGAAAGCAAGGTTACCTTCTTGGCTTTAAGTACCTCCTTTGCCAACTAATTTGCCTCCTAATTTATATATCCTAATAATGATTACACAGGTGATATTCTGTTGCAACAGACAAGGCAGTGAATAACAATGATGATGATAATGATAATATTATAATAATAATATCACAATCACCTTTATTGAGAGACCACAATGTATTAGGCAGATATGTTATATATGATCTTTTTCGTATCCCTTGCAAACACCACACAAGGATATTATTATTATTACCAATTTAGAGATGTAAAGTAACTTGCCCAAGACTACATAGATAGTAAAAAATGGACCCCTAATTTCATTCAAAGTCTAATTCCAAAACTCGTTTTCCCTCCACTATATTATTTAGGAGAATTAGACGATATGCCAGAATAAACTTCAGGATTTAGAAAAATAAATAGGTCTCAAGAAAGGCCAATGAATTTTTATCATCTTACATTTGTATTTTTCATATACATTATGAGATCAACTCTGTGAGAGGCATATACATTTTTTCCTCATTATAGATAATGAAATAGAGGATCAAAGAAATGAAGTGATTTGCTTAAGTTCTCACACCTGATTTGTAGAGGACATTGAATGTGAATTCAGTTTTGCTACTCAAATTGTGGTCCATGGACTAGCGGCATCAGCAGCATCTGGGAGCTTGTTAGAAACAAAGAATATCAAGCCCTGCCTCAGACCTACTAAAACTGAGCCTGCATTTTAACAAGATGTCCAGGTGGTTTCCTATGCATATTAAAGTTGAGAAGCACTGGCTTACACTGGGCTTTACTTAAGAAGAAAAGGAAAAGGACTTTAAGGAATTTGTTGTCCATAAAACAATAACAATCTTTAAGAAGAGTCAGTGTATAATTTTCCATAAAAAAGATCATGTTAATGAGTATTATATATTTGCTTTAGCTTTTAAAAAAATGATGTAGCTGAAGCATAAGAAATAAAATGGCTTATCCAAACTGCAGCATCACATAGTTAACCCCAGAGCCAGTTTTAAAATTACAGTCAACAAATTCAAGTGCAGCATTCAAACTACTTGATTATGGCTATTTCAAAGGGGAATTCAAGTTGGAGATAAATCTGATCTATAGCATTTTAATAATACACTACTAAGCCAGTGCCTGAGTCCTGATTGCTATTTTTGCCTACAGTTGGTTTCTGTTCAAGAAATCAGAAGCTCAGGGATAAATGAAGTTGATTCTCTCAACCAAGTTGTACCATCTGCAAGGACAATGAGGGGATAATACATCAACTTACTGTAGCATCAAACGTTCTCTTTAGAGTAAGCAGTTCAAAAATGACGCAACCTACTGCCCAGATATCAGACTTGAAATTGTACTTTACTCCTTGGCACAGCTCTGGAGACATGTAATATGGAGTTCCTACAAGCTGAACAACAAAGAAAATAATCAAAGAATAACTTCTTTTCTGAGGTAACTATATTAATATTTCAACAACTAAATTAAATTTCCCAGGAACTAGTGATAACAACTATAAAACATTCACTGGCATATCTCAACATGGTTTTATGAGATGATGCCACCACAGGGAGAAATTTTATTCCCATCACATCTCTTGGGGCAATTATAAAGGGACAATTTCTGTGGCAAAGGTACTGTGGTAATCTGGGAGGTGCAACAGTTCTGTGATTCCTGGATCACAGAGGCTTAAGGCATTCAAGGCCCACTGAAGGCTTCACACAGATAAAGACACACTTACTAAAAGCTCACCAGTGGAAAAAACAAAAAAAAACTGGCTGTCGGGAGATGGTAACTGAATAAAAGAGTTAAAAGTTCTAACTGCAGGGGCTGGCCGCGTGGCTGAGTGGTTAAGTTCACACACTCCGCTTCGGTGGCCCAGGGTTTCACCAGTTTGGATCCTGGGCGCAGACATGGCACAGCTCATCAAGCCATGCTGAGGCGGCATCCCACATGCCACAACTAGAAGGACCCACAACTAAAAATATACAACTATGTACCCAGGGGGCTTTGGGGAGAAAAAGGAAAAATAAAATCTTTAGAAAAATAAAGTTCTAACTGCAATGTATAGTACTGAAACTTTGTAAATGGCTCAATTTGATATTTGTAATACTAACATGCAAGTGAATTTCTTTTGAATTTGAAAAAGATCTTCTGACTTCAAGAATGGGTTTGGAAATAAAAATGTCATGAATGGAGGTCATGTCTCTCCCAAGATGAGAAACAATGAGTACTTCAGAAGTTCTAATAAAACTGATAGCCATCTTTAATCAGCAAAACAAAGAAATTTTCAGATGGCTTACATGGCATTTTAAAATTTTCCTATCATTCCTTCTTTGCATTTAACTGGCTAAAAATAGTCAAATCTTGGTCTTATCAGATTATTCTTGATAAGAAAAATCCATATAAGGACATGATTGCTCTCTCAGAAGCTCAACATGGCACCATGATACAAGCAGACTGAGTCCTTGAAGCAGACTCCCAACCCTGGCTATTGGCATCCTTGGATGTCTCTAAACTGCTTGCAGGCATATCATGAAAACATCATCAGGACAAAATTAATTTTATTAACTTATGTTTTCAAGTTCTTTTATGGACAGAACATTGTGAAACCAGAAGAGTAATAACTGAGTTTTATAATTCCTAAAAGGAGGAGATCACTGTCTTTAAAGATCAACTTATGTCTACTCCTCACCAATATTCTTTCTTAAGATCAGGTAAGAAGGGAGTCCCGCAGTTCAGACCACGTATGATATTAAAGGGCAGATTGTTCTCTCGGCATCGGCCTTTATTTGAAATACAGGGCTTCTGAACTAGAAAAATTCAAAAGACACACAAAGAGAGATTGTCCAATCCTGAGTTCAAACATTAAATAAGAGATATAGTGAAATCTACTAAAGAGCCTGGGCTGGAAAAAACAGTAAAGCATTTTATTGCTTTTAGAAGTCTCTAGTCAGTGTTGCAAAGGGCTATGAGGTCGGAGCTGTAACGTGGACAGACTCTTGAAAGAACATCAGACTATGTAAATGCCTGTTAGTGAGCCCAGGAAAAAGACTCCTGAAGACTTGCTCTATAAGTACGGAAAACCCACAAGAATATTGAGGAAAGTGCAAGATTTAGGAAGTATAGTTACATCTCTTGGTGCTGGAAAGGAAAAAAAAATTAAGACAAGGGCAACGCATACTTACCGTCTCAGCCATGGAATACTCAGAATTAAGTTTCTTTGCTAGGCCATAATCTCCAAGTTTTATCAGGTTTGCCTTTGTCAGAAAAATATTTAATGTCTTTATATCTCTGAAAAAAAAAGATGCTGCACATTAACCTATATAGTTAATTGTTTTATCTCATCCCCCACCCACCTAGGATTAGTACAGAGTAATAATGAGTGTGTCACCACTGCTCAGACAGTCATGGGATGCCAAATAGTGGTCATCACTTTCACATGCACCTTAACATTGAAAAGGGAACTTGAGTGAGTGGAGGCAGAGAATTAACTTCATCCTCCAGGGCTTCACAGCACAGGCATGTCTCCCATAGTACTGACACCATTAGAAGAAGTTGAGAGGGTCAGACAAAAAACCAGCATCCTAGGTAATCCTAATTCCTACAAGGTGCACAGCATCTTCATTGACCACTTATGCCTTGGATTAAGTGATATCAAGGCAATTTTAACACTTGTTTGGTGTCAAAGTTTCAAATCTGCTAAGGCAAGAGAAAATGCTCCTCACCCCAGCAGCAACATGGTTAGGCTGTGTAGATTACCTAAATAAAATCACTGGCTATTTTTCTAAAGGTGAATTGACATATATAACACAAATAAACTGCCTGGTTCACACTCTGCCTTCTTTTATTGGAAGACGTGAAAAAACTAGAACAATATTCTCTGTAACTTTTGAAAAGAAAATAACAATATGCAACTATAGCCATTCAACAGCTATCAAGAAATATATGCTAACTGAATGAACAAACCAACAAAAAAAGAAATACTGGTATATTAACAGTAATCTCTAGCAATGGGCAATGACTCACTTCAGAAAAGTATAATGATGTGGAAATGTTCTTATAATGGTTGTGTCTTATAGCTAGAAATGAATAGAAAGCTGTTTTGTCCCCCCAAAGATCTGGTAAAATTGTATAATTAATTGTACAAAATGAATAGGCTTCTTATTTAAATTAAAAGATTTAATTAGAAAATTAAAAACAATTGCCAAGTATTACCGCTCAGAGAAAACATTTACTGTGAATTCCAACCAATCTAATACCACTTCTCATAGTGGCTTCTAGGGTCTACTGAGGAATTAATGAACTGAACTCTAAAATATCTCTTCAAGAAATGACTGAGCAGTACTTAGTTACTGAGACTCTTCTTTTACTTATTCATTCATTTATTTTAAGGAAGATTAGCCCTGAGCTAACATCCACTGCCAATCCTTCTCTTTTTTTTTGCTGAGGAAGACTGGCCCTGAGCTAACATCCGTGCCCATCTCCCTCTACTTTATATGTGGGATGCCTGTCACAGCATGGGTTGATAAGTGGTGTGCGGGTCTGCACCTGGGATCCAAACCAGCGAACCCCAGGCCACCGAAGTGGAGTGTGCGAACTTAACCGCTGCACCACTGGGCCAGCCCCTTGAGATTCTTCTTAAACATAGTTTAACTTCAGGAAGTGAAGATAGCACCCCTCATCACTCACTTTTTCTTTTCTAAATTATATCAATGGAATAGACTTGACTGCTTAATCAAGAAAATAACGGTCCTGATGGGAGGTACCCAAGGTGGGAGTTGGATTGGTGGGGAGGAATCCATCCCATAGTCTTTCACTCATTACCTATGAAGGATTCCAGCTTTATGGATACAGCTCACTGCTGAAACAATCTGAAATAGGTACCACACCACCATCTGCAGAGAAAAAATAAATTATATTTGCAAGCAAAAAACCAAAAAAAGTTGCATTTAAATAAACACACACATACGCACTCTCAAACAAACAAAACAAAGGAAGCTGCAACCAGAGGTTATGATTCAACATGACTTGACATCTCTTGTTTGTAGGTTGAGTAGGCAAAGAAAAGTGGTAGGGGTAAAAAGAAAAAGCAGGTCATCATAAAATAGTTTCAATGTCATTATAAAATATAGTATGGTGAAGCAGACTTGTGGAAAGAAATCCAGGAATAATGCAAAGGTATAGAAAACTGGGCATACCAGTATGTAGTAATAGAACCGGGAAAGAAAGCCCATAGAGACTCATGATGTGGAGGTAAAACGTTTAGGAAGCAGCTATAGACAGCTTCCTTGTTAGAGGTTTCCTTTGCCATGAATATCAACCAGAGCCCGGAAGGAGTCTGAACAAAAGGAAAAAGACACTCTTCATTGTTGGAAGAGTAAATACAGAACTAGAATGCAAGAATCACAACATTACAATTCTAGCTTCCTTCCACAGAAATATGAATTACCTCTTCCTCAAACAACTTGTCCTTCTGACGAAGGATTTTGTCATACAGGTTCCCTCCTGTAATTAAACAAAAGACAGGTTTGAATTGCTTAATAGAGATCAAAGCTTGGCTCCTGTATCTACTGGGGTTTTAACAGGTGACACAAAGAAAGAAAGGATTCCGCTTCCTCTCCAAAGGAAACTCCTTCTTCCCTCTTGGTTTTTCAAATGGGTACAAAACTCTTCACATCTTTCAAAGACTGTATGCAAAATATTCTTCAAAGATTTCCCTCCCTAACAGAAGAGGCTCAATACAAAAACAGGAAGTATGACATTTTTAGAAAACATTAGAATTAAAGACCATTCCTATAGTACCCCGATTAGTGAAATTACCTTGAATGTCTTCAAGAGCAGATGATTTTCTTTTCTAGAACTCCTTTTAAAAGACTCTGCAATATTTTTGTAACAACTCTCTCAATGTGACTACTAGAACATTTGGATTCCAACTGTGATGCAATGTTTTGTATATACAGGTGTATATCAACAACTTCTTTTTCTTTCCACTTCATGATCAAAAGGCTTCCCCAAACTCAGGGTACACCCCAGACTGTTTCCAATCATTACTCCCTTTACTAACTCCTTCCTGCAGAGTAAGTCTGTTTGCTTCTCCTTTTCCTTTATCAAGTAATACAGACTGCAAATGATCACGCTTCATTTTACTTCCTACCTGCAACTGGCTAAGTTTCACAACTTTTTTTCCCCTGCAATTCAGTAACTCGGAGTTTCAATAAATGTACCATTTGTTCTAGTTCCTCCTAACCACAAAGGAAGTTAACTACTTGAGGCTTCTGCTACTTCGAAAATCTCTTACATAATCTTGTACATTTAGCATTGATCAGAACCAGGAACAATTATGATACACAAAAGTCTAGACAAGAAAGTTAGAAGTCTAGGAGCTCTCTCTTAGAGATTTAAGCAAAGAATATGCTGGAATCTCTTTAGCATGCAACTCAAGAAAGGGCTTTGGGGGTTCTCTTATGCAATACGAAGGATAACAGCAAGTATAGTATGTATCAAACATTTGCTACATCCCAAGTACCATGCCAGGGGCTTTACATATTCATTTAATACATCAACCTTAAGAGGTAGGTACTGTATATCAACAAACTCATATTAAGATGAGGAAGCTGAGGCACACAGAAGTCAAGTTTCTTGCACAGGTTACAGAGCTAAAAAGTAGTGGAGCTTGAGATATGGGTTTAGAGTCTATTTTCTTAATAACTAGGCTATACTGCCATCTGACGAGCAAAATGGGCCAAAGAAATCAGAGACCAGATAAATAAGGCCATGCTTCACTATGTATCATTTTCATTCAGCTATGATCTTTGGACCATTTTCAATAGGATAGCTTTGGCTGAAGTCAATATAAATAAATATCAGCTATAAGATTTCATTAAATATATCAAGCAGTGCCAAGCCACACTACGTCTCTACTGTCATTTCATGAGAAAAAAACCCTGAAAAATGAATGTAAAATTCAACTGAACAAATAATTTGAACAACTATAATCACAAGGGAGACTTTGAGTATGCAGGGGAAAATCCCTCCCCTTATTTTATACATCGCTTCAAAACTCTCCAGGACCTGAACTATTTCTCTTAAACTCTAGAAATCCACTCAAAGCTTTTATCACTGTATATGTCTCTTCTTTTTCTCTCTCCCTTAAGCTAAGTATGAGCACAAGAATGTCTTGCCAGAGGAAGTCCCACTGAATTCTACCTTACCATTACAATATTCCAGCTCAATCAGTAGGGTGGTATTGTCCATGAAGTGATTGTAGTAGGCAATGATGTTGTCATGCTGCAGCAGGGCCAGAATAACAATCTCATTCAAGGCATCACGACGTTCCTTCTCAGACAGTCGGGTCAAATCAACTTCCTTCCACACAACCAGTGAGTCATCCTACAACACAGTAATAGAGGTATCGTGCTTTCCTCTTGCTTGGCAGAGAATGAATCCACACCCGGATCTGCAGGCCTAGAAAGAAAACTTCCTAGATGGGCAGAGAGTGACTCCTTTTACTTTTTCCTTTAAACAAAACATGAACAGACTTTAAAGGTTCTGCCTATAATTGAGCATCACAATTTACTGCAGGACTAGGGAAAGTGAATCATTAAGATGCTATGACGTTGTTACACTTAACTTGCATGATGTCAGTTCCAGGTAAAAATATAGGATGGAGGGAGATCTCAAAGATTCTATTGCGGGACATTAGGACAGACCGCTAATCATGATGAGGACTGTAGTAGGGCTAGAATATTGGAGAATTAAAGAACTGGAGAGTGGTTGTCTATAGCTGGCCACAGTTTCTTGTAAAATGGAGATATTAAACAACTCTAATTTTATAAATTTAGATTTCTCTAATGATTTTCATCTATCCTTTCTGGATAATAAGTCATGTCTAAGGACTCTGAATTCACTTCTCTCACCCTGCCCCATTTTGCAACTCTGCATCTCCTGTCACTTTCATGGATCACATGTTTTCCTCTACTCAGGAAAACTTACCTGCAGCTCCCAATATCCACTTCCTTTTATAATATCTCTAATTCTTTACTGATGCTGCTCCCCAGTCCAGGGGCATGCCCACCTAAATAAACCTACCTATCCTTTAGAATGGCTCTGCCAGGCCTTTAAACCTTTTTTGGGAAGATTCTGATGAACCTTCTACTGTACATTTACTCAATGCAACCATTTCCTTAATTGTCAGAGCTCATATTGAGATAATATTTGTCCATTGTTTTTCATTTATATACACATACAACTTCAATGCTATTTGTTTACTAACAGGGCTAACGTCTTCCCATTGAAATATGGGAAGCTTCTTGAGGGAAAGAGCTGCTTCTAATTAAACCTTTGTAAATTTACAGATCTAATGAACATCTGGTGATATGGATAATACTATGCAGTTTTTGGGAAGTATAATCAAATTTAACTTAAAACAATCTCAGTGATCAAGTTCAACACGATAATAATGGAAAGGCACAGACAGGCAAGGAGATGTGAAACCTCATTCCAGCCCAAGATTTACTTCTAATTAAGTGGGCAAGTCACTTAAAGATACTGTCTTAGTTTCTTTTACTATAAAACAAGAATACCAAAACCCTTCTCCTCTTTCTCATATTGTGAGTACAAATAAGAAAATAGAATACTAACAGTAACTCCAACATCATATATTAGTGTTGCATTAGGATAAAAAGTAACACAAAAATATTCTCTTGCAATTACCTCTCTCCTTCTCCATCTTTCAGCCTTAAAAGTCTGCTGGCTTGGAACCCACGCTAGAACTGCAGATGGTTCACTGATGGATGAACCACCTTCAGTAACCCCACCAAGTTCTCATTAAAAGCTTAGCTATTCTAAAGCTAGAGTTTTAAGACATTAGTGACCAAACCCACTTTATGGTTAGTTTTTGGAAGTAGCATCACCACTACAGGGTTTTAGATCTGTATATATTCTGAACTTGGGGGTTGGTGATGCATGAATCTCTTCAAAGGATGTGTATCTGTGCAATAGTGGGTGGGGGGGACTGTGCTTACACTAGGTTCTCAAAGGAGTCCTTGTTCCCCGTAAAGATAAGGACGAATGGCTCAGACTATACTAAAAACCTATTTGCCGTGCATAAACGCTGCTGGATAAACACTGATGAATAACCTAACACGTGACGATCTTCAAGAAAAATCTCCAATCGAGAGTTCACATCTGAATTTAAAGATAGCGGCCAAGACAGAGGAGTTGCTATCTTGTGGGACTTTTGAAGCTCTGCCCCTCCTCCCCACCCCGACCTTGGAGAGCTATACAGCAGGAAAGGAAGGAAGTTTTGACAATGCCTCACATTCGTATACCACTTTAATTCACAGTTTGCAAAGTACCTTCGTTCGATTCTCAAAATAACCTTAAAAAAGAAAGATGATTTTTACGGTAGTTATCACTAACTCCAATTTACAGATGGAGAAACTAAGGCTTAAGGAAGATTCTATGACGTGCTTAGTTTCCCGGGTTAAACAAAAACGACCAATTAGTAAAAGCAGTGACCTAACGAAGCCCTAGTGCAGGTGCGCTGGCAAAGCGCTGAAGACCTGAGACACACACCCCGCGGGCGGCCAACGCTAAGTGGGACGCGGCGCCGACGCAGGGGAAGCGGGGCCGCTAAGGAGGGGCTCGGGCGGCGGGGGCCGCTACCTCGGTGCGGCGGTACAGCGTGGCCTCCCCGAAGGCGCCGCGGCCCAGGACGCGGATGGGGATGTAGTGCAGCTCCTCCTGCTCCGCCGCGCCGCCGCCGGCTCGCGGCCCCGGACTGGCGCTGGGCCCCGGGCCCGAGTCCCCGCCACCCCCGGACTCGCTCCCAAAGTCCGAGTTGATGGAATCGCAGTGTCGCTCGTACTCGCCCAGCACCGACATGGCGGCGGCCGCGGAACCGGCCTGCGTGTCCCGGCGGCGCTGGCTGCGCTCAGCCGCTCTCGCTTCAGACGCCGGCCCGCGCCTCCGTCAGCCCCACAGCCCCGCGAGGCTCCATGGTGGCTCCGTCCCCTGACCCGGAAGCAGACCTGGGTGCTTCCGGCCCGGCGGGGTTCCGTCCGCCTTCGCGGGCACACTGAGTGTGGAGCCGTGGCTTCTCTCCCTGCGGGCGGCCCGGGAAAGCGAGGCCTCCGGCGCGGGTTGACGGGCGCGGGTGGGGACCGCGTGGAACCGAAGGGCTCGGGAAGGGCAAGGGCGTCACCCACAGGTCTCTAGGCCCCTCCCCCAATCTCAGACCAGGTGCCCAGACAGCTTCGAGGTCCAGAGGGCGTCAAGTCTCATCTTGGCGCCAGGTCAGTGATTAGGCAGCAGTGCCTTCCAGTTGGGCAGCGCTATTTCTTTAGAGAGATAGTACAATAAAGATATTATTTCTTGTTGTTAGTGACCTCCAGTCGATTCCACTCCTAGCGACCCTGTGTACAGCAGAGCAGAAGCTGCCGGGTCTTTTTGCGCCATCCTCGCACCTTCCGGGGCTATATCAAACAATGTTCTTCTGCTTGCCATTCATGGGGTTTTGATAGCCAGTTTTTTCAGGTCCTTCCTAGTCTGAGTCTGGAAGCTCTGCTAAAACCCTGTCCCCCATGGGTGGCCCTGCTGGTATTTGAAATATCAGTGACATAGTTTTCAGCATCACAGCAACATGCAGCTGATGAGAACTGACAGGTGGTGTGGTTCCCTTACCAGGAAGCGAACCCTGGCCACGGCGCTGAGTGCCAAATCTTAACCACTAGAGCACCAGGGCTGGCTGGGGGAGGGAGGATCTGCAATAAGACACTCCCTGCCCTCAAGTCACCAAGAGAATCGCAATATAGTGAAGAAATGTGTTCCATCAGTTATGTGACCTTGGGCAACTTCACATCTCCAAGCTTGCTTTTTTTAATTGTAAAGTTATGGGAATATGACCATCACGGATAACAGCTAACATTTATTGAGTGTTGTGGCACTGTGTGGCACTGTTGTGGCACTGTGCTAAAGGCTGTCTTTCCATGTGTCATCACTCTTAATCCTCATATTATTCCCATTTTGTAGAAGGAACTGAGATACAGAGAGGTTAAGTAACCTGTTCACTGTTACATAGCTAGTAAGGGGAGCTGGGAGTCAAACCTGGCAATCTGGCTCCAGATCTTTTTCACAGAGCAGGATGTGTTGGGGCTAAGAGAAGATCACATGGCTGGAGACCCAGGTGTATGTAGGGTAGAAGCAGGAGGAGACGGGGCCGCAAATGTTTTATAGAGTTTGGCTTTTCCTGTGGGCAGTGGAAAATTATTGGAGATTTTTAAGCAGAGGAGTATATGATTAGTGTGACTGCATGTCCCGATTTGCTGGGGAAGTCCCTATTTGCGCCTTTTTTCCCCAGCGTAATTGAGAGAGCCTTCTTTTGCTGAAGTGCCCAGCTCAGACAATAAACATATGGTCACCTTACATAAGACCAAAGTTATATTTTACAAAAAGAACTCTGATGACAGTGTGGAGGACAAAGACTGGAGGCTGGGAGACTAGTTAGGAGGCAATTTATATTCTAAGAAAAGTAGAGACACTGGGGTACTATGAGTGTGAGTGTAGAGGAGGTCCAGATTTAAGAAATCCATACAAGGAACACTTAGAACTTTTTGTGATCATTTGGAATATGGTTGGTGAGGTAAATGTGAGAGTCCAGGAGGCTCACCTTTTTAACTAGGTGGATAGTGATAGCAAATGTAGGAGGAAGAGGATTGCTAGGAGAGGGTCAGAGGTGAGAAGGCTAATGAGTTCACATTCCTCTGACCTCTCTACAGGTCATCAATGTTCGTTTAAAAGGATGATATTGTACACTCTGCGTAACATTCCCCATCAGGTCTGAATAGGAGAGTATGAGGGGACTTCTGTCCCCCTACATCTGGATCCAATATTTCTGTTAGTGTGCCAGCCGGCGAGATTGTCTGCTTATACTGAGCTCACACTTAACTGAACCTCTTTTTCATATCCCATCTAATCCAAAGTAACACAGCTCTCCCACCAGATTGTATCACTCCTTATTTTGTTCACAATGCTCATCTCTGAAATACTGATGTCTTGTTCATTATGTTTACTTTCTTGACTCTCTCATTCATCAGAATGTAAGCTCTATGAGAGCCTGGGTTTTGCACCCTTGTTCATAGCTCTCTATCAGCAGTACCTGGAAAAGTGCTTGATATTATAGACTTAACAATTATTTGTTGAATGACTATCAGGTCAGTATTACCTCATATGTATATAACATTTTTTAAACCTCAGTGCAAGACTGACTGATAATGCCTGTTAAATTTTATTTTGTTTGTTTCATTCCAGGGTTCTAGATTATAAGGATATTTTTGAATTTTCAATTCATTCATTCAACAAACACCGAGTACCAACTTGTGCTAGGTTACAACAGGGAACAAAATAAACATGGTTCCTACTCTCGTGGAGCTTACAGTCCACATGACAGACAAATAACCAGGCAACTACTACAGTGTATAAGTGCTATTAGAAGGAAAGTACAAGCTTCTAGAAAGGCATTAGGAGGAGCATCTTTCCAAGCCAAACTTGCTGGGTTAGGGAAGGCTTCCTGGAGGAATATCCAAAATGTTAAGTCAGTGATGGCTAACCAAAGTAGGCTATTCCACCTACCACCTCCTATTAATTAGAAGACATTTTGAGAATAGGTATTGTTTCTTATTTATCTGGGTCTACTCCAGAGTTTAGCCCAGCACATTAAACAGATGTTCAATAAATGTTTTTTTGAATTACAAGATGGAAAAAATAGTTATTTAAAATCAGAAATATTGACTTTCATTTAGAGAAGCTGAAGCCAAAGCTTAAAAATTCATTTTTCTGGCATCTTTGCAAGGAGGAACTAAATCATTTTCTGTAACCTGGTTAGCCTGATATTGTGAATTGTTCTAGTTACAATGTATAGATACAAACTTAACAGACAAACGTCCTTTTCCATCTTAGAGAATACAGAACAGAAACCCTCATGCTCACTTCTTTATTATACTGGATATAAATGAGACTAAATATCTGACCTTTGAATATTTATAAACCCAGAAATACTGAACATTCCAAAGCTATAACTGATTTTAAAGTGCCTTTGGTCAAAAATGGATTATTTCCATGTCATATTTTAACAAGTGAATAGTTAGGATGCTATATAGTAGAAGTTTCCACTTGTGAATGGCAGATCCCCAGGGGCCATTGTTACTGTAAAAGTTAAAGAATTTACCAAAGTACCAAGCAAAGTCTGTATCTATTCTCTGTTCAATATGATAGCCACTAGCTACATGCACCTACTGAACACTTGAATTGTGGCTTGTCTGAATGGAGATGTGCTATAGCTAGCTCTAAAATGCACACTAGATTTCAAAGACTATATTCAAAAAAGAATGTAGGGGCTAGCCCGGTGGCACAGCAGTTAAGTTTGCATGTTCTGCTTCGGCGGCCAGGGGTTTACGGGTTCAGATCTTGGGTGTGGACCTATGCAATGCTTGTCCAGCCATGCTGTGGTGGGCATCCTACATATAAAGTAGAGAAAGATGGGCACAGATGTTAGCTCAGGGCCAGTCTTCCTCAGCAAAAAAGAGGAGGATTGGTGGCAGATGTTAGCTCAGGACTAATCTTCCTAAAAAAAAAAAAGGGGGCACAGCAGTTAAGTTCACACGTTCTGCTACGGCAGCCTGGGGTTCCCCAGTTCAGATCCCCGGTGCGGACATGGCACTGCTTGGCAAGCCATGCTGTGGCAGGCGTCCCACATATAAAGTAGAGGAAGATGGGCATAGATGTTAGCTCAGGGCTAGTATTCCTCAGCAAAAAGAGGAGGATTGGCAGCAGATGTTAGCTCAGGGCTAATCTTCCTCAAAAAAAAAAAGTAAAACAGGGGCTGGCCCCGTGGCCGAGTGGTTAAGTCCGTACGCTCCGCTGCAGGCGGCCCAGTGTTTCGTTGGTTCGAATCCTGGGCACGGACATGGCACTGCTCATCAAACCATGCTGAGGCAGCATCCCACATGCTACAACTAGAAGGACCCACAACGAAGAATATACAACTATGTACTGGGGGGCTTTGGGGAGAAAAAGGAAAAAATAAAAAAAAAAATCTTTAAAAAAAAAAGTAAAACATCTCATTAATCGTGTTTATATTGACTACAGGTTAAAATGCTATTTTGGATATATTACACTAACTATATTGAGCTGGCCCGGTGGCACAGCAGTTAAGTTTGCATGCTCCACTTTGGTGGCCCGGGGTTCGCCAGTTCAGATCCCAGGTGCAGACCTATGTGCCACTTGTCAAGCCGTGCTGTGGCACGCGTCCCACATATAAATTAGAGGAAGATGGGCAGGAATGTTAGCTCAGGGTCAGTCTTCCTCAGCAAAAAAAGAGGAGGATTGGCAGCAGACATTAGCTTAGGGCTAATCTTCCTCAAAAGAAAAACATTAAAAAATAAATAGACTAAATATATTATTAAAATTAATTTCACCCGTTTCTTTTTACTTGTCTAATGTGGTGCTAGAAAATTTAAAATTATACATGGGACTCATGTTATGTGGGACACCACTGCAACAGACTGAATAATTTGCAGAAGATGTACTACCATTTGGTACGAATGTGATACTGTTGAGACTATTAAATTTAGTTATAAGTTTTGAATTCATTATTTATGTCCTCTAAAAGTAAAACATCAGTGAGAAATAAGAAGTTTTCAATGTTAAAATATTTATACTCAAATACTGGGAACCACTACTTTATAGACTATAGAGTCACTGACAAATTTATTATGTTTTTTGGGGGAAATGGAGGTAGGGGGTAAATAAGAGGCTAGCCAGTGAATGTGCAAAGCACTTGAAGTTGACTCTTGGAAAGAGGCTTTATGAAAAATGTTCAACCACAAGTAAAAGGAGATGGGGTTCACCCCATCACCTTCAGCTGCTGGGATGGGGTTTTGCATAGATGTGATGGGCCAAAAAAGCAAGTCCTGAGGGGTTCTAACTTGGGAGGAGTATTTTAAGGATGGAGGGCAAGGGAGATCCTCTGTGGGAATAATTCCAATAGCAATTTCCAAAAGAGAGATGCTGACAGAGAGTGCCTGGCTTACAGAACCCTATTTGGTCTTTCTGAAGATGTATAATTAAGCATCATTATTTTTAAATACATCTTGAATAATTTACATATTTACATATAAAATATAATAAACTTTTACTAGCTCACATAAACTTTATCCATCTGGCGTAAATTATGGACAACAATGTTTTTTCTCTATTTCATCACATATAATTTGCCATGCTTTAAAACTGAGGAATATGCAGGGATTATTACCAATCCAGAAGTAACAGAAAAATACACCTAAAATGGTTTCTGCTAGCCTTTATTTGAGAAAATTTACACAAAAAATTCCCAATCCAACACTTACAAGTGAATCTGTATAAATCCACATGCCTCTTTCCATTAAACAGAAAAACGGCTTATGATGGGGTTTATGACAATGGTATAACAAAACTTACTTAAACCGGATCATTCTCATCTATATTACACAGATGGTGTCGAATAACAGGCTCAAAAATGAAGGAAAGCAGATAACATCCTCGTTTTTAAAGCTGATTTGCTCTTGCACTAGCCTTTTATCAAGGCAAATAATTTTAACTTTTAGATAAATCAAGGTGTAATATCAATGAACTTTAAACCAAAAACACAAATGTCCGAGCTGGTTGTTTTGGCATGAGTGAAAGGGAAAGGACATGAAAGAATTTCAGTTTCACAAAGTCACATTTGGGAACGAAAACATCAGCAAAATAAAATATTGTCCTGTCCTATCTTCTTGACATGTTGTCAGAACAGAAGACTATAACCAACTAAGTGGCTTTCATTGCTGCTAAAAAGGGGAAAGGCACCAGTCAGAAATATGAAAGCATATCTTGTTAGGCTAAATGGTACAGATTAGAATTTCACCTTTAAACATCTAAGGATAGAACTTAACGCACAAATTTGGTTATTCTTTTCCCTACTTGGATGCATCCTCTGTCGGTTAGTATAGGTAATCCCACAGATAGGCCTGCTCAACATCTGCTGCCCCTAGGGCGAGGATTCAGCTGCCTGGTTCTCAGAACAGTACCTATCAGTTCTTAACAGCAGATGGCAGTGTTGCACAAATTAATGAAAGAACCATTTTCATGCCACACCAGAGGAATTCATACAGGGAGTCAAAATAAAGGGGAAAAAAGGCTTTTGGGTTCCCAGGAGGTGAAACATTAACAGAACAGCCTGAGATTTTAACAACATAACTCACTCCCTCTTCCACCTTTGTACTTTATCCAGGTCATCACAGCAGTGTTCTCTGTTAACTCTGAAGTGCTGCTTAACTGCAAGCTGCATGGCCCTAAATCCTATAATTCTTGCACTGCAATTAGCCAAGCCCTCTAACAGTCAGCAGGGTTAAAAAAGAGATTACAGAAAGGACAAACTTCTACCCACTTTCCTGGGAGAACTGGGAAAGTTTCGTGATAGTATTTTTCCTAACTGTTTAACAAACATGGTCATTTGTATCCACACTTTCTCTTATTTACATTAGTATTAGCCTTTAGGCACCGCCAATTCCCACAGCAATTCTTGGCTTTGCTTTCACAACATGTATTTTCAAGTATTTAGTCCATTCATGATCCTCCCAGATGTGTTATTTTTTATACCTCATATGTCTTAATTTTCTAGATGGAATACATAAGGACTAGATGGAATTAAGTCAGTGACTGGCCATGTAAGATGACTTAAGTTTTACTTATTTTTTCCTTGATAGAAGTTATGTTACAAATTCAAGCAGCAACATATCTGACAAAGGACTTGTACCTAGGATATATAAGGAACTCTCAAAACTCAACAGTAAAAAGAACATACAATCTAATAAGAAAACGGGCAAAGGACATGAACAGGTATTTCACTGCGGAAGATATACAGATGGCAAATAAGCACATGAAAAGATAGTCAACATTACTAGCCATTAGGAAAATGCAAATTAAAACCATGAGGTATCATTATACTCACCTATCAGAATGACTAAAATAAAAAAATAATAATATAGCAAATACTGGTGAGGATGCAGAGAAACTGGACTGGTCATACATTTCTAGTGGGAACATAAAATGGCACAGTCACTCTGGAAAAAGAGTAGCAGTCTCTTACAAAAATGAACACGTGCTTACCATAGAACCTAGCAATTGCTTTCTTGGGCAATTATTGCAGACAAATGAAAATTTATGTTCACATAAAAACCTGTTCATGAATGTTAACAATAGCTTTATTATTAATGGCCCAAAACTGAAAACAACCCCAATGTCCTTCAGTAGGTGAATGGTTAAACAAAACTGGTACATCCATACCATGAAATACTACTGAGCAAGAAAAAGGAACAAACTCTTGATACATGCAACAACTTGAATGGATTGCAAGGGAATTATGCTGAGTGAAAAAAGTCAATCTCAAAGGTTACATACTATATGATTCCATTTATATGACATTCTTGAAATGGCAAAGTTAGAGATGGAGAACAGATGAGTGGTTGCCAGAGGATGGGGCTTGGTGGTAAAGAAGGGAGGTGGCTGTGGCTGTGGCTGTAAAAGGGGAGCACAAGGGATCTGTGTGATGGAACTGTTCCGCACCTTGCTGTGGTGGTCACACAAATCTACACGTGATAAAATTGCATGGAACTAAACACAATTACACAAAAAGAAAAAAGATCAAGCAGTTGAGCACAAATATTTTAATTCTCTAAAATGAAATTTTAATTTTCTTTTAATTTCTTTTAAAAGAAATGAAATTTCTTTTAATTTTATCTAGAGTTCAGAGCTCACTTCTATGAGGTGTCACATCCATCACCCTTTTAAGCGACATAAAATTATGAAAGGATATCACCAGAAGCCACCTAAACACTTCAACTAAGGGTCAAGAGAAAGTTAGGGATGTTTGCACATGGAAACCCAAAGAGGACAATCAGAATGAAACAGTTCAACATGGTCACACAAATCTCGATAAAGGAACTAGAGTGGAAGCCCAAGCTGGTGAGCAAGTGGGAGAAGAAAAGAAAACATGGTTCAAACAGATCATATGAGGAAACCCAGTACAAATGCTGGCTTTGGCATTATCTAGGTAACCCCTATTTTTTGTCATAGGTGACTCTAATAATGTCCCATTGTTGCAAAACCAGTTCAAATCCTACCAAGTTAAAAAGAAGTCCTCACTGACTTGCTGGGTGTAGGTGGTAACCCATGTCCTCCCACACCAAAAGAGATCAGTTCTGGCAAGCAAGTTCCAACATGCCTTGATGGTGCTGTTGGTAGGATGTCTTAGGCCAGGCATGTCCCAGCGATGTTCTGCTGGCTGAGATAGGTGGGAGGAGACTGGGCCTGATTACTCAATCAACTTCTTGGCCTTGAAGAAGCGACGCAGGTAGAAGACCTGCCAGGTGGCTAGTCCAATGAGGCAGAACATTGAAAAGATGCTGAAGTACAGGACCCGAGTGTTCGTTGACTCTAAAAACACAAAAGCATTGTAAATGTAATGAAGTGAGGCACAGCAGGCTAACCAACTGCCAGGCGGAAAAGGCAATTAACTTCACTCTATTCCTAGGCCTAACAGTAGAATTTCAGATCGTTTTTTCTTAAATTTTCATTATTCTACATATAAATATTAAAAATTACAAAGATTAGTACTATCAATTTGATACACTAAAAGCTAACTGTGTCTCACAGAAGAAATTTCTATTCCCTTGAAATCTAACCAGGCTCATTTACCTGTAGCAGCAACAACACCGAAGTAAGCAATTATCCTTCCATACAACCTCCCTTCAGCAAACTGAGAAAAGGGTACACCAGAATTTAAAGTTTGGGAATCTGTCTCCTTTTGGTTCACTTATTGAGAAACAAAAGCCGCCTTCCTCTCACCATTGGTGTCCCGCATCTCTTCCTCTCGCTTCTTCATGTAGGCAAAATCATTCACGATAGACTCTGAAAGGTCTTCTAGGCGTCGTAACTCTACCTCTAAAGGTTTGAGCTTCTCAACTTTTGCAATCTGAAAAAGAAAGGACTTATGAACCCGCTTCCTGAAAAAACTGCTCTGGTCAAGAACAAAAGACAAAAGAGGAGTCTTTCAAAAACTTTCACCAAAATTAAAATCTCTTCTGTCATTACTACAACATATTTTAAAATCTGGGCTTCTCCCCTTCCCTACAAACTGTTTATATATTTCCATCTCACACTTTTTTAATACTTTAATTTTGATTAAAACCTCCTTACAAGTACTTTAATATGGTAGGCTGTAAAGTAAGACATACTATTTTCCCAATATTTCTGACTTTAATAAATCACTTCACTTTGCCCTTCCACTCATGTCTAAGAAATAAACAAATACTCTTAGAATAAGTGTTTTTTTTTTAACACTTTAATACTCTTACAACAATGCTTTTTTGAGTGCTCACTATGTACAAGGCACTAAGATCAGTTATGATCTCTGCTCCTAAGAAGCTCACAGCCTGGTGGGGAGACTCACATAAGCAGCTATAACCATAATATAAGGCATTATGTAGTAACTTTTACAATGAAGGTACACATTAAAAGTGGAATAGAAAGAAAGTAGCATGAGATTAATTATAGTTGGAAGTTATAAGCTGAACACGAAGTGGGTGAGTTAGGTCTCACAGGTTGCGCAGGATTTTGAAAGAGATGAGAGAAAGACATTCAAGGCTGAGGGGAACTTGCAAACCAAAACATGATGGGAAGAAAGTGCAGGCCGTGTTTAGAAGACCATGAGTAGTCTAGTCATAAGCAGACTGACGTGCATGCGCGTGCACACACTAATGTGTCAACACACACGTTTGGGGGAAGGTGGTGGGTAATAGCAAATGAAGTGTCAAAAGGTAGGCTAGAGCTAAACTGAGGAAGAAGATGAAGAAGGTAGCATAACGAATTAGACCTATTAGTATATACCTAGAATGTGATATGTATTTTGTATCTTGTAATCTCACTTAATCCTCATAACCCTATATAAGGTGAATATTATTATCCCTAAATTTTTCAGATGAGGAAATTAGGCTTAGAGTGTTAAATAACCTGTCCAAGGTCTCAGAGCTTGGTGGAGCTGGGACTGGAATCCAAATCTGAGTTTAGATTTTATTCTGTAAGCACTAAAAATTCGATGAAGAAAACCAGTTGACTACACTTAATTTTTCTGCATCAAAGGTGAAGTAAACGAGCTATATTTGGCCACAAGGATCTGGGTAAGTTGTCCAATTTATCACACTTCCTAGGTTTCATACTGCTATTATTCTAATTTTTACAGACTAATAGAGTAAAATTTTATGGGGTTGGCCCAGTGGCCCAGCGGTTAAGTTTGCAGCGGTTAAGTTTTGGTGGCCTGGGGTTCACCGGTTCGGATCCTGGGTGCGGACATGGCACCGCTTGGCAAAAGCCATGCTGTGGTAGGCGTCCCACATATAAAGCAGAGGAAGATGGGCACGGATGTTAGCTCAGGGCCAGTCTTCCTCAGCAAAAAGAGGAGGTTTGGCAGTGGTTAGCTCAGGGCTAATCTTCCTTAAAAAAAGAGTAAAATTTTAAAACAAATTATCCTAAGTATTCTCAGGAAGACCCTCTTCACTTTCCCAGGACTAAGCATTCGGTGAGTATCATCAAGACTTTATATCATACTACAAAAAGCTGACAAGAAAACCTCTATCAAGACCCCTGCTGCCTGTTGTTCTGTTCTTCTAAACATCTGACTTAACATTCAAAGTATCTGTAAGAATGTGAAATTATACACGTTTCACAAAGGCAGGCCATATTCTTCTAGTCTACTCTCTTCCATGGCTGGAAAAATGTGTTTTGCCAACAGCTTGATAAAAGCAAAGCCTATCTGACAATGTGTACCACAGGACCTCCGCTAGGGGGTGGCATTCCCCTTGCAGGCTGCATTTAGCTGTTAAATAATCAACGAGTATTAGAACTACAAGGGACTTCATTTTATTTTACAAATGAGGAAACTGAAGAGTCCATGAAGTTACTCAGTCCTTTGGGTGGAAGACCAAGACTAGCAGAACCATGGTCTCGACTCCCTCCCCAGGGTCCCCAAAGCATTTTTTCAGCATCAAACCTTAAAGCTTTGCTGTAATGCAAGTGTGTATATAAATCCTACCTCTCAAGCCTTAACCATGAAGCCTCCTTTAACCACTCCTATCCACGCTGATTCCATCTTCCCTAAAGCCCTACAGCACTTAGACTGTGCCACACAATTAACACTCCATCACACATCGTTTTAATTTTTATTGTTCCTCCACCAATATGGCCCTTGAACTCAAGAAACTTAAAACGCTATGCACTTTGTATAGTCCCACACACCTGACATACGGTGAACACTTCTAACTGTTATGCCCACTCTATGCCTTCTTCAATGGAGCCAACTTTCTCATAGCAGACAGTAAGTGCCGCTGGCCCCCTGAAGCAAGTGCTTCCTGCACGGTAAGAGCACTCTGCATCTACCTTCACTCAGAATTCATTTTCACAAGGCCCACTGCCTAGGAGAAAGTCTTCTCTACCACAGTATCTATCACTCTCATCTGTAAAGTAGGTACTGTCTATAAAAGCTAAAAGTTATAAAGCCTTTCCTTGCATATCTACACACCTCCAAAATAACTGTAAAATTACACTTCTTAAACTATATCCAAATCTTCCACTCCTCTAATGATGATTTGAATCTAAAGAGTTCGGAGTTATATGTAATCGTACCAAGGAAAGGTGTTAATTCTGAAAAACTGCTTCTTAAAATGCATGTGAATCCAGCCTCTAGAGAACCGCTCGATTCTTTTCCTTGGTGGAACACTGAGACTCAAGACAGAAGCTTCTTGTGGTAAGCCAAACTCAGTCAAATTACTTTGTTACCTCCACACCACTCATCACAGCCCCTGCATATTTGAGAAGCACCACAACAAAAGTGGAGACCATCTAGTCTAACGCAATCAAGATAAAGCAGACAGACCTACAGCCAAGGACAAGTCTATTTGTGTAGGGGTATGTGAATCACAGGTCTCTTCACAGAAGCTCAAAAGGTCAACAGTGTGCCAAAATAAGTCCAGGTAACACTGCCAATCTTAAGGCTAAATGAAATTTAGCAACATCTCATTTACTCTGTCATAGCCATTTGGCAGTTTCCAGAAAGAGTAGGAGAAGGGAGCTAAAATCTACTGAACTGACCAACTATGTGTCAGGTGCCTTACCCATGTTAGTTCATTTCACTTATGTCATGAATGGGACTTTGGACTAGTATATAGAACCCGAGTTCCTCCTTCCTGAAGGCATTCCGAAAAATAAAACTTTTGGAAAGTCTTCAGCTGTTGCTCCAACCAGGTAACTGTGTTTTCGGTGTATCTGTTGATAGCAAATGACAGACTAATAGAACTCTAGGCAAAATGGGATTTTTCGTTGTGCTGAAGATGCTGAGATCCACAGCAAGTCGGGACATACAAAGCCCAAGAGTTAGAGGATGCGTCAGATAGCTGCTTCTTTGTGGGACACCAATTGTCTCCATTCTCACAACTGCAACATTAGATGGTAAGTCCCTGCAAACAGCTGCTCTAGTTCACAGACCTCAAACTCAAAAGAAATGGTTCGCTTCACAGATTGATTCTACAAAGATGCCCGCCTCTGACAGGCAAAAGATAGTGCTGAGAGGTCCTTCAAATACGACAGAGGGAGTCAAAGTTGCTTTACTTCTGAGGACACAAGCATTCTTTCTCTTTAAAGAATTCAAACTACAAGACTCTCTGCTTCTTTACAATGTGGCAACCCTTCTGTCTTCCAAATAATATCCCCCTGCATTTGTATTGTGTTTACAAGCAATTCCACATGCATTAACTAATTAAATCCTCCATAACAATTTAGGAGGTAGTGTGGTACTCTGCCCAGCTATTAAGATACTGATTACTACTGAATTTTACAGGACCACACGGGATTTCAGAATTATGAAGCCCACAAATGTGAGAAAGATACATTGGATGCGACGAAAATTAAACAAACGTGCCATTTTCCTGAATCTAAATACTGATGCCAAAGAGCCAAAATCCTCAGGAGATAAAGTCTCTCCATTATCTCAAGGGCCTGAAATTAAATACCTCAAAACCTCTACATATACTCAGGGCTGTCTGGTAATTACCAGGGAACAAGTGCTTCTATTATCCATGTTCTTGTCACAGGCATTAGCCCAGAGACAACTATCAGCTGTTTCAAGGCAAGGTTCAAGGGAGCCTAGACATAGGCTGAGAAAAAGACTCGTCTTTGGCCTGTGTCATAACCACTTCTCCTCCTCTGTCTCAATTCAGTCTGCTTTTTTGGAGGGGAAAAGGGTTAGGTCGCCAAAGAAAGTAGTGGGAGGAGCTTCTTGGTTAAGAAACAGAATTTAGCGCTGTTGTAACCATGTGCGTAAAGCAAAGCTTAGGACGTGCCAGACTTCTGAAGCAGGAAGCAGGCAAAGGAAGCACCGTGGTTTCCTTTCTGCTAGGGATTCCCCTGTTGGGTTAAGCAAAAGGTCAGGAAAGATAAAAATCCTTTCCCGATGTTAACAAAGTCTAAGGATGACGGAAATTGCAGGAAATATAGGAGTTCTAAAATGCTATATGACAGTCATGTCCACATCATTCTATATGTAAACTCACAATCCCATCTGTTTGAGGAGAACAAGCTATGTCTAATGTCTAATCAAGAGCCCTGCTACTTATATTTAATACATATCCCTTAATATAGTGATCATATTAGGGGAAAAAAGTTACAACTGGTAACATTCCACATAGTAGGAATTCAATGAATGCTTGCTTAGAGGATGGACTGAAGTTGAGAATATCGCAGCAGTAATGAAAAACTGAAAATCATTTTACTGATTCACCTCAAAACAACTACATTTTTCTTAGTGTTTTATACCTTACAATAGCACTTTAACATAATCTTACTTACTCACTCACTCACTTCCTCGCTTCTTTATTTATTTAGGTGAGGAAGATTGACCCTGAACTAACATCCACTGCCAATCTTCCTCTTTTCACTTGAGGAAGATTGTCCCTGAGCTAACACCTGTGGCAATCTTCTTCTATTTTGTATGTACTGATGAGCAGTGTGTAGGTCTGCACCCAGGATCCAAACCCGTGAACCCCAGCCACAGAAGCGGAGCACATGAACTTAACCACTACACCACTGGGCCGGCCCGACATTATCTTATTTAAATATAATTAGGATTCTTATGAATCATGAAAGTTTAAAAGCGTTTTTCAGTTTACTCTTAAGTGCATCAAATAAAGAGGTTCCTTGTAAACCAAAGTCTCTACCAGGGATAGTCTTCCGCTCACTACTATGTCACCTGCTCCTGTTTATTGCCTGCTACAAATAACTCAAGCCAGTTTTGTTCAACTGAACACTTGAACTAGGAAAAAGAGGAAAGACCTGAAGAGCTGCAATTGTTGTACTAGTACTTTCTTGTGCAGAATTAGCCAGTCACTTCCAATCTTTTTCCATTTTAGGATATTTCCCTTCCCAGTCCTGAATGAAGAAAGAGCAACTTCTCCTGTCCCGTCATTTCTAGAAAATTCTCTTAAATCACTTGAAACAACTTTCCTTTGTTTATTTAGTTTACATTCTTCAAAAGCCATTTACGTTTCCTGTACCCCATCTACTCTTCACAGCCTCAGGTACTGTTGTAAAAAGACTGATCTGGGTAAAAATACTCATCTTTCTGCAAAGATGAATCCTCTAGTCTTAAACAGTTCTTGTGGTTTTTCAAAGGTGCTCTTCGTTTGAAAAACCATTTTGCACTGCCCCCAAGTCTCTCATAATAGAGACGAAAAAGGCTCAGTCCTCCTTCCCTTATTCTACGCACACCTCCACCTCCCTACCACCTAAATGTCACTTTTTATTCTCTACACTACTTCCTGTCAGCAAAAATTACTATTCATTATCACTGTCCCTAGTCTCTTACAGTTTCTTCTTCCATCTTGCTCTCTTCCTTAAAAGTCTGAAATTATTTTAACTAAAAGCTACTTTTGACTATTGTGTGTCTCAAAGACAGCACAAATATTCTAGTCTAAACAGCAGTGAATCCATGCCCTATATACCTGTCAGTCTGGGAATAAAAGCCTTAGGAATTAAAAACAAATCACTTTTCTTAACCTTGGACATTAACATATAAATGAATTCCAGCTTTTAAAAATTATAAATATGTCTCTATCTGGTGTCTGTCTCAGGAGAACTAATGCATATGTTTGAGTGTTTTATCACACCCATATTTCTATGGGATGGTTGGTTCAGTCATTTGGCTGACAGCACAGTAAGAATTATTGTTCAAAGTTGTTAATACAACTTTTTATATCAATAAGATTGTAGTTGGTTGTCACATGACTGCTGAGAAAAACCAGTCTTCTGGGAAAAGCACAGCTGGTTGGCTTGACTAGGTCACAGAAACCTCATAGCACAGCACGCCACTGCCTCCTCTGGCTGTCACAGCAGGACATACCTCTTCATAATTTTTTGCCTCCACTCCATGCTTCATGTCTAGGATCACGAGTTGGTCGGGTATCCGCCCTGTTCCTGAGAAAAAAAATCAAAGGCTTCATTGTGCGGAATATTTAAAATTCCGGGAAATCACCCACCCACCCTCCCTCTCCCTAACCCCTACTCTCTCAATAGAGGGAAACAGCCGCAACTCCTCCCGCTACTCAGCTGCAGAAAATTCCTGGCTCTGGCTAAAATCACAAGCATTCCAGACAAAGCCTCTATCTGTGTGGGGTGCCGGAAAGCAACAAGAACATGCTGCTGGCAAACATCTCTGAGCAGGCAGGACACAAGATACTGCAGCTGGTACTACAGAGGAAGAGAATAGGAGAAGGAAAAACAGCCTTACTGGATTAGGAAATAAAACTCAAAAGTCAAAACGGTATAAGATGGAGTGGCATATAGACCAATAGGCTGTGGATACCAACTTAAGCTGAAAAAGTACACTTCCACATCTGAAAAGGCTGCCCTGTCAAATTCTGAGAGAAGGACTACTGGGTACAGGCTAAGCTTGGATTTACTTAACACAAACAAGAATATTGAAAAGAACACAGGATTTATCTAATATTCCACTTTAATTCAAACATTTTGGTCAATAGGCAAATAAAATGTTATATGACTATTCCCACAAAATCCTTAAAAGAGAAGAGCACAAGAAAAAAACTTAATAAGAGTACAATTCTCAGGGATGCTTCTTAGAAAGAAATATCTCTTTGGAATAGTAGAGTCAACAGAGCAATGTTTACATTTTTTGGACAGACTAGAAAGATCAATTTGAAAGCAATTTAAATAAGACAGAATAGGTAGGATTAAGAAACTAAGACAACTCACAGATACTTTCTAAGCATTAGACCAGTAAGTCTCCAAAAAATAAAATTAAAATAGCACCCAGAGAGGTCTCCTCCCAAATCCAATGTGTAATCCTGATCATAGCATTGCCCATAAGAGATGCTATGCAAATTTTTGCTTCTCCTTCCTCATTTAAAAAGTTGTGAAATCCAAGCAGCTCACACACCAACCTGGTCCAAACGATCAAGATAACAGACTCTCTCCACTATCTTTCTGTTTGCTATAGCACAGTATTAGCATTATTTAAACACAAGTGAAACCACAAAACCACAGACCTCTGACTGGTCTGAGTCCAGACCATACAGTCTCTTGCATAGAACAGCTGGCCTATCCCCTTAGGTGACATCATGGTCCTAAAGGATCTCCTTTATAAAAAGACCCTTCAGTAATTTCTCTCTGCATTTGCCAGGCAAATAGACAATCTTTTAAAAGGTGCTCTAAAGACTAGAAGGTATCAGGTCTCCATATCATAAACAGAACACAAATGAAACTAGAAACTGAGTTCTGACTATAACGTGTGTTATATATTTATACACATATATACATATATATTTTTAAATTAGTTCCTAGGCATCTACATGCACACCAACAGCATATAAGAAATTCAGAATAAAAGATAATCTCTATCTTCAAAGAGTTTAAAATTAGGAATGTAAGACATATATACATGACACATTTAAACAACAGAAGGCTGTGTGTGTGAGTGATATAAATACATTCAAATGCCTAAATAAATAATCCAATCAGTAAGTGATGTTCCATTTAGAGATAGCCACGTTAACCTCCTTGTTGTTTCTGAGGCATGCTCAGCATCTCAAGGTGTTTGCTTTTTCTCCAAAGTCCTCATTACCACCTGACATATTTGTTTATTGTCTGTTTGCTCCAATGAAAATGTAAGTTCCATGAGAGCAGAGACTTCTGTTTTATTCACTGCTATATCCCAAATACCTAGTACAATGCTTGGCATATAAGGGCACTTAATATATATTTGCTCAATCAAGCAATCAATTGATTAAGAAATTGAGCAGGCTAGAATGGTTGAGGGAAGTACTCCAAAAGAACTAAGGATAAACTCATGTTTATATGGGAAGACAGCATTGCAGCAAATGAATAAATATGACAGGTTTAGAGGGCAAAGCAGACCAGACTGGCTGGGGCCTAATGAGTAGTGAAAGATAAAGCAAGAGCGAGAGTATAAAGACCATTAAATGGTACGATGCCTAAAGTCCCTTTCAGCTCGAAAATTCTAATTTTGGGTTTCATCCTATAGAACAGGAACATTACTACCACTACAGAGAAAGGAAAGCTTCTGAAAAAGGACTGACATGATGAAAGATGTATCTTAGGAGATAAATCTGGTAGCAGCATTTGGATATATTAAAAGCACGGGGGTGGCCGGCCCCGTGGCTGAGCGGTTAAGTTAGTGTGCTCCGCTTTGGTGGCCCAGGGTTTCGCCGGTTCGGATCCTGGGTGCGGACATGGCACTGCTCATCAGGCCATGATGAGGCGGTACCCACATGCCACAACTAGGATCCACAGCTAAAAATATACAACTATGTACTGGGGGGCTTTGGGGAGAAAAAGGAAAAATAAAATCTTTAAAAAAAAAGAAAAAGCAGGAGTATCAGTTAGAGGGCTAATGACATAATCCATAATTTAAAAGATTAGAGTTCAGATTTGTGTGGTGACAGATACAAGGATATTTTGAAAGAAGTATCTAGCGTAACTTGATGACAGACTGGAAAAGACAAAAATAATTTCAAAAATGTGAGCAAGCCCAAGTAACTGCAAGGACAGTGGTAACAGTGAGGGAAACTAGTTAGAAAAAGAAGCTCATGGATACAGTCTTAGACATCTTGGTTTTAAGGTAAGAGTGGCACAACCATGTGGAAATGTCTAAAAGAGTGTGGAGACATCCTGGAACCGGCAAGGGTTGGGGCAAAGAGAAGGATATCAGTCATGAAATCACTATTAAAGACCTTTACGGGCTGGCCCCATGGCCGAGTGGTTAAGTTCGTGCGCTCCGCTGCAGGCGGCCCAGTGTTTCATTGGTTCGAATCCTGGGCGCGGACATGGCACCGCTCATCAAACCACGCTGAGGCAGTGTCCCACATGCCACAACCAGAAGGACCCACAACGAAGAATATGCAACTATGTACTGGGGGGCTTTGGGGAGTAAAAGGAAAAAAAATTAAAAATCTTTAAAAAAAGACCTTTAATTTTCTATTTTTTTTTTTTTTTAAGATTTTATTTTTCCCTTTTCTCCCCAAACCCCCTGAGTACACAGTCGGATATTTTTAGTTGTGGGTCCTTCTAGATATGGGATGTGGGACGCCGCCACAGCATGGCTTGATGAGCTGTGCCATGTCCACGCCCAGGATCCAAACCGGCAAAACCCTGGGCCGCTGAAGCAGTGTGTGTGAACTTACCCACTTGGCCACAGGGCGGGCCCCCATAATTTTCTATTCTTAATCTATTATTCCATTTACTTCAGGCGAACTCCCTTAGCTTTTAGGCTAAATAACTGACGCACTTTAGATCAAGGGAGTCAATTCTTTTTTTTCTTTTTCGCTTTTCCTCCCCAAATGCCCCCAGTACACAGGAGTCTATTCTTGCTTAACTGTTGAAAGCAGCTAGGTTGATGTGCTATTCTTGAGAATCTACTGGCAAAGGTGCTTGCCCTTCTTCTAGGATCATGTTTTGAACATTCTATAAAGGTATAATTGCCAGGAGTCCTTTTGCTACCATACGGAAAACGTCTGAAAATAAAGTCAAATGGAAGCAAGGAAAGGAAGCACTAAAAGAGAAGTAAGCTTCCAATGATACTGTTAAAACCCCAAGATGCGGCCCTGCCTCAGGTCAGCCCCACAATGCAGACTTCCAGGTTCAGGGAGTCAAATGGTCCTTCTCTTCAAGCCAGTTTATGTTTTTATGTCTTGCAGCCCAAGAGGGTCCCAACTAATATAACAAACATACATTCATATAGCTTTTAGAGTCTAGTGTTCCTGAAGCCAAAGAATAGGGAGTGAAAAGGAATCTGCTTTCTTACCCACCACTGAGCAGAGAAGCCATCAGGTAACCAGCCTACAAGCTCCTATGGGATCTTGGCCTTGAGATGCACAGAAGAAGCCACAGCAAGGTATTAGCACTAGGAAGTAACAAGTGCTCTGGAGACCAAAACTGCTTCTGACTTTACCATATCTTATCTGTCAGACAGATCCTACTTGTAATCCCTGAGAAAACGTGTCACTAGCATATAATTGCAATATTTTCTAGCATCTAGTCCAGATTCAACTCTATCATTCAAGCCAAGTACATCACAGCATTCAAGAAATGCCTACTCCTGCACATGAAGAACTCCACTCATTAGCCAACTTTCACTTACATGTACGTGCACCCCAACAAATGTAGTTTTCATTTCCTCTTCCTGCTGGCCCAAGAGAGAAAGTTTATGCTCGCTCTAACTTGAGAGAAGATGCTTAATTCAGGGAAAACACTGATTACTTACCCTTGCTCTCAAAACACACTTCAAACATGTCATAATCTTCAGTGGTAAAGGCAAATTTCCCCTTGGTTGCATCCTCCTTGGAGTACAGAATATGGCCAGCAGAATCTGTGATCTAAAATAAAAAGGTAAGTAAGCACAGGCACCAAATAACACTTGGGAAGAGAACTTGCAGAAACTGGAGAAATGGAAAGAACCACTGTCTATAAAATACAGCTGAGGGGGCCAGCCTGGTGGCACAGCAGTTAAGTTCACATGTTCTGCTTTGGTGGCCTGGCGTTCGCCGGTTAGGATCCTGGGTGCAGACCTACGCACTGCTTGTCAAGCCATGCTGTGGTAGGCATCCCACATATAAAGTAGAGAAAGATGGGCATGGATATTAGCTCAGGGCCAATCTTCCTCAGCAAAAAGGAGGAGGATTGGCGGCAGATGTTAGCTCAGGGCTAATCTTCCTCAAAAAAAAGACAGTTGATATTTCTCATTACAATGACTATGTTCTAACCATTCCCAAATCCAGGAACTGGATTAGAAGATGAAACCTAAATACAGCAAGCTTCATTCATTCGAACAGCCTACCCACACTGCAGGCTAAAATCTGTTGCCACTACAGAATGTCTCACCATTAACAAAAAGTTAATACAGTTGATATAAATTGGGGTTATTAGAAAAAGTTCACTTTACAGAATGCAGACCTGTATCACTCCCCAGAAAGAGACATGTCACAAAAATGGAAGTGGACAATCACCAAAAGAATATACTACAAAAAGGAGAAAGATGCATAAGAATACACTTCCTCTGTAAAACAAATCTTGATGGGGTGGAGGTCGGGGGGGGGGGGGGAGAGTGGAAATGGGACCCCAGATACAAGGAGAAAAGGAAAAGAAGGCATGCATAGAGAGGAAAATCTGGGAGATCCATTTCCACAAATTTCATGTTAATTATGCCAATGGCCACATGGAATGGGAGAGGTACAGGGCATAAACAAGAAGTTTCTCCTAAAAAAGACATTCTTGGCTTCCACAGATGATTAATTCCTTTCTTCTGGGTTGTTAGCTTGAGTTCTCCAAACTTAAACTGCTGCATTCCTAGAGAATGGCCTGTAAGCACAGACGAAGTGGCATACATTGGTTAAGTGAATGGTCAGATATAAAGCAAGGGAATAACACGGTAATATGACAGACTGGATCTCAGGCTTCTTTTCTAGAGCACATGGCTATCTTAGCAGCAGGCAATTTCATTACCTAAGACAGGAAGCTGCTTGAAATGTGCAACACAATAGTAGTGACTTCATTACATTAAACTAGACGTTTTAATGCTGTTTGTAAAATAAGATTCATTTACAGGTGAGATTTTAAATATGAAAATTGAGGAGCACACATATAAGTGCATATATTTAAAGTATTTTAATAATATTAGTTATTTCTGAGTAGTGAGATTTCTTCTTCTTTTTCGGCGAGGAAGATTGGCCCTGAGCTAACATCCGTTACCAATCTTCCTCTTTTTGCTTGAGGAAGAGCGGCCCTCAGCTAACACCTGTTCCCAACTTCCTCTATTTTACATGTAGGTCACTGCCACAGCATGGCCTGAGGAGTAGTGTAGGTGCGTGCCTGGTATCTGAACTCAGACAGCCAAAGTGGAGCACACCGAGCTTAACCACCATGCCACTGAGCCAGCCCCAGATTTCTTCTTTATACTTTTTTGTTTTCTTTCAATTTTCTACAAAGGCACATATCACTTATGGTCAGAAATAAAGTTATTTCATTTGTGGGAAAAAACATACTAACTAAAGAATAGCTATCAGTGCTACACAAATTTGAGTCAACAGGTTAATTAAAAAAGTTTCATGCCTATTAGTATTATGATAATACCATCTTTTTGTCTTTGTTTCTGGACCCCAGGCCTTCATATTTGTTGTCTTTTCTACTCTGAATTCTTTATTCCTATTGTTCCCTTGATTGCAACTCATCCTTCAGAATTCGGCTCATGCGTCACCTCCTCCACGATATGCTCCTCGACCCTCCATAATCCCATGGCACCTGTGCACACCTCTTCTAAATTCCCTAAAAATAACAGCAGTAATATTAATCAAGTATCTTCTACCACGAACCATGCTGATGCTCATTCATTAATTTGTCACACATTTAAAATGCTAGATCCACAATGGTCAACATGTCTCCAAAGGGCTTTAGAGCCTAAATGAGAAGAATAAGAAATGAGACAACTTCACCACAACATGAAAAGCTCACTGCTAGAGGTGTGCACAGGTGCCACGGGGTCACGGAGGGTCAGGGAGAGTACTGTGGAGAAGGTGACATAGGAGCTGAATTCTGAAGATAGGAGAAAGGAATTCGGAGTAGAAAAGATGGCAAATATGAAGGCCTGGGGTCCAGAAACGAAAACAAAAACATGGTATCATCACAATACTAATAGCTAATATTTACTGAGCATTTACTAAGTGTCAATTGCTGTGCCAAAGGCTTTATAAGCATTTTAATTTAAACTTCACTATAACCCTATAGGTAAGAACTACTATTTCCCCCATGTTCCACAGGAGGAAACTGAGGCACAGAGAGGTTAAGTGGCTAGAGAGGTAGCAGCCAGAACATGTAGAACTGCAACACCATGCTAAGGAGTTTCAGTTTCACTTAATGCAAAGTGGAAAGGCAATGAAAAATTTGAAACGAGAGTAATGTGATTCAATTCGCAATTTCGAAAGGTGAATCTGATAATACTGTAAAAACAGACTCAAATGGGACAATACTAGAGATAAGAAGATGTTTAGGACACTATTCCAGTACTCCAGGTTATAAACGATGAGGGCTTTGGGTATAGAGAGAAGAGGACAGATTTGAGGGATTTTAAAGAGGGAGAGCCCACAGGACAAGACCACAAAGTAAACGCCCACAGATTAAGAGAGCAACATAACTGAGTCTAATGGACCAGTATAAGTCCACAGGGTGTGGCGGACAAAGTGGCAAACTGCAGAAGATGGGACTGTCTCAAGGGAGAAACTGCTACAGCACCCCAGGTTTTCAGATCACCCAACTTTTCAAAAGAAGCTAGACATTTTAACTTTTATTTGAAATCTCATAATTTTTAAATCCTTGCAACCAATCCCAGCATTTGAAAAACTATCTTAAGGCCAAACAAAAAATGCCTATAGAACCAAGTTCTTCTGGGCCACCAATTTCTGACCTCTGCATAAGATAGGAAGAAAGCTGACTAAAATCACATTAAAAAACTGCAAAGTCTCAGCTGAGGTCATAGACCTTGGATTTCTAGCCACACCTAGCAGCCAGGATGCAGGAACAAAGAAAAGTATTAAGTGATTTAGGCTTAGGGTTCTGCAACTGAGTGGTATGGAAGGACAAGAGGATTAAGGAATTATGCTATAAACTTTACACATAATCTTTAAGCCTCACAACAATCCCTTAGAGGCCAGTCTTATTATCCCCTTTTTACTGATGAGGAAACTCAGTAACTTGTCCCTGATCATAGAGTTAATAAACTGTGTACGTGGATTTGAAGCAGTCTACAACCCATGCTCTCTCCACATTCCATGCTGCCTCCTCACAAAAGGAATGTCTGAAAGAAGTGGAATGCACAGACGCCAAGAAAGACTAACAATCTGATGGATTCTTTGGGGCAGCGCAAGCCAGAGAGCCTGAGAGTCCTTTCAAGTGGGACGCAGCACTGTTCAGTTTGCACTCTCCACCTCAGAGGGATTAGCAGGCACCCACAGGGAGAGGCCTTGAAGTCAGCAATAACCAAATAATCTGCAGAGGAATATTTAGCCATGAAGATTCCTAAAGGCCTCTTGGTCCTGTGATAACTTTTTCTGAATCATCAACTAAAAGAAAAAGCATAACAAAGGACCGCTTTAGAACCGGTGATATACACAAACTATAGGGCAAAAAGGTCTGGGAACTAATCAAATCCCAAAGCAAGGTGTAGTTGCCAGTGTGGTTCCACTCTTCCTTTCTTCAGAATCTGTTCACCCATCAGATACTACACTTCCCCACTCCCTAGCTCCTAAAAGCACAATGACAATTCATAAGAGAAAAGAGGAAGCTCAAAAAGAGAGGCTGCAGGAATAACAGATTTTCACATCCCAAGCTGATCTAAAAACTCTAATTTGGATTTGGCTCCTATGAATAAAGTTGCAGAAAATGTGGAACTTCTCCAAGACATATTGGGATAAAAATAAGCTTCCAGATTTGCTCACTGTACTACTTTAATTCTAAAGGAAGAAGGAAAAGATTACAGGTTGCTAGAAATGTTTCAACGTAAATGAAGCCAGTAGAGGACAGCAGGGAATGAGCATCGAGGGTACAGCACTGAAGAGTCATCACAGATGTCAACATCCCCTGGTAAGGAAAGAGGCCAGGTCACTGGCATGGGGCAAACAACCTAATTGGGCTTACATGATTTGGCACACATTTGCCCAACCATCTTATTTCCTCGAAGAATAGCTTATGATCTCTTTGTATTCTCCTAAGATACTAAAAGGGTTCTTCAAAAAAATTATTAATTTAAGAACAGGAGCATCTATGGATGAGAAAAGGGCCTAAATGCAGTCAGAAAACTTAATAAGGCACTGGCAAAAATCCTTCATCGAGTACTTTGCAAAATGAATTAAGAAGCCTACCATGTTTTTCTGAAAGACTCCGATACAATTCACACCTCCAACTGGTACTCAGAAGGGGTAAAAACTGTTTAAACTGTCCTCTCCTACACTGTACTAAGGAACTACAGTCATGGCAGAACCACTTGCATTGGTGGTTTTTTCCTGTGACATCCGAAAACATATTAAAGATTCATTCCAGGGCAAAGACTCAAACGATTTACAAGCGGCTGAAGGCCAAGGACTCATCACTGCCTGCACCTTTATCAGCATGAAATAGTGTGTGATAATAATCACAATTGCCTCAAGGCCTCCGTAGTTCTATACTCCCTATGACCTTCAACTGACACAACTATATGAGGGTTATTTATCCAGATACTTGGAAATCCAGGCAGGCAACTTGACAGCTTAACCTTCATATTAAGCGCTTATGGACTGCTGGGTATTCTAACAGATCCTAGAATTTGTCTGAAAATCAGCAGGTTTCCCACGTAGTTCATAACTTTGCAGCTGTTTAGGGGCCAAGCCATTGATCTTAAGAAAAAAAAAATCACATGCCCTAACCCCAATATAATTACATAAATCAGCAGGTAGCTAAAATTAGAGAATAGAAAACTGGGCCAAGCTCAGTGACTAGCCCCAGCTGGCAAAGTCTAATAGGCTGAAATGATGGTTTTAGGTTTCCTTTAATTAAAATGTTCTCATTACAGATCACCTTAGAAGATCATCTGGTTTCTCAAGAATTGAGAGATTTTATTTTTTCTTCTTAAATCCTACTAGAGAACCACCTTGGTAATGTGATAAATAACTGCCACTTTCACATACTCTAACAGCAAGCTCTTAAAGGATTTCTTTCTTCCCTTTTAACAATAAAAAACACATAATATCTACTGTAAAGTTCTTAATTAAACAAGGTAACATTAAGCCATAAAATTTGCCCATATGACCTCAAGGAATGGGAAGTAATGAAGATTTATTTCTAGATAACACCTTCTGAAGAAAAGCAAACCAAAGTTCACAACTTAAAAAGTAGGAAAATAGTGTTAATTGTATATGCAGAGTAGCTGATGTCAAGAATATGTGAATACTCACACTGAAACTGTTAAATAAGGGAGAATGCAGGACACTGGGAAAATACACTCATTTAGAATTGGATTTTCTTGGACCATGCTAGGCAGTGGCCAGAAAACAGGTTCCTGAGCAGGTTCTGCTCCTGAAGCCTCCCCCCATTTCTTTACCAAACATTCAAGATAATACTCTGCCTACTTCAAAAGGATCCTTAGCTTAGGCCCAAACACTAGGCAAATAAAGCCATTAGAAATAAAAGAGAATAGGGGCCGGCCAGTGTCCAAGTGGTTAAGTTCGCGTGCTCCGCTTCAGCGGCCCAGGGTTTTGCCGGTTTGGATCCTGGGGGTGGACATGGCATCGCTCATGAGGCCACGCTGAGGTGGCGTCCCACATGCCACAACCAGAGGCACTCACAACTAGAATACACAACTATGTACTGGGGGACTTTGGGGAGAAGAAGAAAAATAAAAAAGAAATAAAAGAGAAGAGAGTTCACCTGGAGGAAGAAACAAATAGGCTGTCAAGAACCTGAACTGAGCAAATGATATCTGTACGATAACTATGGCGCTAAGCTTTCTGGAAGCCACGATTAAAAGACTAAAAGAGAAACAAGCTGGGTTACACATAATTTCTTTCCTGATGAAAGCTCCCAAATTTATCTTCAGAGATAATTTTCCTGGAACTAAACACGAAAAATAATTTATCAGGAAGGTCCTTGTAAAAGGACTGTGACCAATACTTGACCCTCCATTTTCAACCATGGCCTTGCTAAAGATACAAATGCAGTTCAAATGGGGACTTTTAGTGACCCTACTTAACGATCCGCCTGACCTACTGCAGGGGTAGAACCTGAAGGAGCTAGACGAATGCTCTGTGCCCTGGTTCTCTGCCCTCAGCACTGCCACTTCTTTCCCCACCCTAGCCTCTCTTGCTGCTTACAGAATTCCAGCCTTACTCTAAAGTTGCAAGAGGGGGCTGGCCCGGTGGCGCAGCAGTTAAGTTCCCACGTTCCGCTTCTCAACGGCCCGGGGTTCGCCGGTTCAGGTCCTGGGTGTGGACATGGCACTGCTTGGCAGGCCATGCTGTGGTAGGCGTCCCACAGATAAAGTAGAGGAAGATGGACACGGATGTTAACTCTGGGCTGGTCTTCCTTAGCAAAAAAGAGGAGGACTGGCAGTAGTTAGCTCAGGGCTAATCTTCCTCAAAAAAAAATAAATAAATAAAAAATAAAGTTGCAAGAAAGCTGGGACTACTTTTGGCCACTTGCTGCTACCACAATTTAAAAAAAAAAAGTACCAGGAAAAGATGTCTTAAAAATAATACTATCTACCCAGATCTTGGTTTCTAATGCCATTCTCTAAAAAAAGAAACTCAGGGCTCCTTGGAGAAATGGCTGATCCCCAGACTGGAGCAGGAAATATACAAGATGAGCCCAGAGCATCTTGTAGTGCCAGAAAGGAAAGAAGTGCTCAAAAACAAACCAAAAGAAAAAACAAGAATAGGAGTATGTCAAAGGGACACAGGAGCCAAATGACAGAGCTCCCAACAGCCAAAGCTGAAACATTTTGAGCCACAAAATAAAGTAGTCATGGATTGTAATTCAAAGTATAAAATAAATACACATGCTCTATACTGTTACAATTGATCAAACAAACAAACAAACAAATGGAGAAGAGACAAACATCCCATGCAGAAGATTCTCAATTTATGTAAAAACGGCGGCCTCGAGGAGGTCAAGCATAACTCCCGACTCTTAAGTGTGGGCTGCACAGTGACTTCCTTCCACAGAGCACAGTATGGAAAGAGGAGAACGAGTAACTTTACCGTGGAGAAACCTGACAGACACCACCTCAGGCAGATGATCAAGGTCAATATCAACAGTGATAAATCACGTTGATAGTATGCTCCCTTGATATGACATGATGAATATGACACTTTGCCTCTGTGGTCTCCCTCCCCTAAACCCATAATCCTAGTTTTATCATGAGGAAAACATCAGAAAATCTCATTAGAGGGGCATCCTACAAAAATACTTGACGAGTACTCCTCAAAACTCACAGGGCTGTCAAAAACATGGAGAGTCTGAGAACCTGTCATAATCTAGAGGAGCCCAAAGAGACATGCTCAAATGTAACATATCCAGGATAGGAGCCTGGAACAGAAAAGAAGGACATTAGGTAAAAACTAAGGAAATCTGAATAAAGTATGGACTTCACATGTAGGGAGTGCTGGAGTCATCTTGTAGTTCATACTATCCCGCGTCACCAGCTAACACTTCATTGAACACCTGCTATTAGACATTTTGTATCCCTTCAATTTCTAAATCTTGCTGCTGCTTCCTTGAGAGTTTACCTGTCTTTTTCTCGGTTTCCATGCACTCACCATTCGGGCCCTAATCATCCCTGGGTTTAGTCTATGCAGTGTACTTTATCTAGTTTGCCATCCTTTGGCACTGTTAGGTTGGAAGTATGGTTAGTGACTTAAATGTTTATGGAGTTTTGATTTACCACTAACAAACAGTTATCATAACAACAATAGTAACAATAATAGTAACATTTATTGAGTGCCTGCTACGTGCCAGACACTGTTCCAGGCACTTCACCTGTATTAAATTTAATCCTCACAGTAAGCTCATGAAGTACATACTACTGTCCTTATGTTACAGAGGAGGCACAGAGAGGTTAAGGAACATACCCAAGGCTTTACAGCTATTAAGTGGCACAACTGTGATTTGAACACAGACCTGAGGTCTGACTCTAGAACCTTCAGTCTAACTACTATGCTGCACTGTTGCTCAAAGGGAGAAGAGGGTAGGTGTTTCTGTTTCAGTTCATCTTTATTCAATGTATAACAGAGCTTCTACAAGGGACATGAAGTTTCTAGATTCCTGAGTTAGTCATTCAGGAACTACAAGGTTGATGGTTATCCTTAAAATAATATATACACACTGCATCCTCAGGGTTGCACCACAGGCTGATTATAAACCTGAGGAAGACAGAGTGCAGGCAGGAGCCAATTATTTGAAGGAAATTACAACTTCAAATTTTCACTAAGTATGCCAAAGCTGCAAGCTGACTGTCCTCTGCTGCTATGGGAGCACTCCTGGAAAAGAAGTGTGTGTTTGTTTGTTAAGCTGCTAAGTAATAAACTGCATGAAGGCCCCAACCACATTAGGTGTGGGGGGAGGGGAAAAGAGGACTATGTATGCATATATAATGATCAGCGGTCATTTGGTAAGAGTTCACAAGGGAATCTTGAGCCATGGGGTCTATTAGTCTAAGATACAAAAAGGCAGAAAGAACACCAAATCATTGATGATACGGTGGTTTTAGACTAGAAAAGTAGTATTAGAAATATTTTCAAAAGGCTACCATATGTCACCACTGTTCTCAAACATGAAGTATACGGACAACTCTGATAGCCTAGAAGCTTTATTTAATGGTCATAAAATGAATTTACACTGATCCTTCAAACAAGAGCAAGTACCAAGTCCATCAAATGCATCCCTGAAATCAAAGATCACATCTAGATTTTACCTAGAACAAAGTCAAACTTAGAAAGGCCACAGCAGCATTTAGCAACACTAAACTCTTTCAAATTTCCAACACAATTCAGCAATGGCATACACAGCACAGAAGTCTTGCTTAAGGAGGCTTGTAGAAGTGTTGAAAAGGGTGGAATATTTCCAGGCAGTGGTATGATAATGGATAGATGCTCTCTTCCTGCTTCTATCAGCATTTGCTACATTAACTCAACAGAGGCCATACGTCATGCTTGACCGGGGGCGGGGAGGGGAGAAGAGTTGGAAGGAAGAAAGAGGGAGGAAGGGAGGGGAATGAGAACGAAAGACCAGTTGACGCCCTAACAATACTACTGCGGGGGTGAAGCCAGATCAAATGTTTTTTTTCATACTGTTCCAAAGTTATTTACGGTAAAAACCTCCAGAGTGACCCTTTTAGGCACAAACAAAGCCTTGTTTTTTCTTAACAACTAGTCCCTTGATTTCCCACACGTTATGTTGAACAATGAGGCTGGGGGCACAGGATAAAGCAGATGACATCAACCTCCCTCAAGTTGGAGGCTTGTTTGGGAGCCCAAACTCTGGTCTGTGGCCAGCTGGCTGATTTCACACAGAGCTCTACTGTCTAGGCTGCCAGGCTGCATATGCATATGGGGACAATGGCTCAGGATCAACCACCAGTCAGCAATTCACACAAGAAACAGCATAGGAGTCACTGCACCCCACTTGATTACCTTTATAATCTGTTCCATTTTCCTAGAAATTAGACTCACTCTTCAGAAGTCATCATAAAGATACGGTGTAGCAATTTCAAATTGTAAGCAGTCCCTTCTCTAGATCTAGACTCACTGGACAACAGTCACATCAAATATAAATTGGAAAGAGATACTTTTTCCAACAGAAAAAGATCAGCCCTCAGTAGAGACACAAAGTAATAATAAGCTAAAACAGAACTGTTCCAAATAAAATCATCTCAAAACTACAGCATATATATACACTATCATTTCCTACAGCTTTTTTGAGGGGAGAGGGCTGCAGTTATTAGCCAATGGTTCCCAACTGCCAAAACGCTTCTTGATAATTTTTAGGCTTAAATTGTGATAGGCCTATGATTCAAGGCGGAACTCTTCAAGTGGTCTGTTTGGCTTTCTCATCAATAAGCTACGTGGGAAAGATTGGGACCATAACTGGGTATAATATCCAAGTAAAAGATAATCTCATTTAGCAAAATGAATTGTTAATTATCATTAGTACTCTTGAAAAATGACTACAACAAAAAAATGTTAGACCAATTAGATTATTTGGAAGAGGCTAAAAAAGTATAAATGACTTAAATTATTACCATGAGGCTTTTCTTTCCTTTCTGGTGATAATTATGACAACTCCTCACATTGCTTTTTCTCTTTCCGCAATCTATTTCCAAGGTATAAACTGGCCTTAGGCAACAACTCATCTCATTCCCCAAAATTAATTCATACTCCAATTTTCACTATTAACAAGCATTCTAAATAATAAATGGTATTGGAACTCATTAAACTATTATTGTATCATCTAGTCTTAATGAAAATATGTTTTTCAATTCAAAACCAAGAGCTGAGATTCTTTTTTTTTTTAAAGATGGGCACCTGCGCTAACATCTGTTGCCAATCCTTTTTGTTTGTTTGTTTATTGTTATTATTTTTTTTCTTCTCCCCAAAGCCCCTGGGGTACACAGTTGTATGTCTAGTTGTGAGTGTCTCTGGTTGTGCTATATGGGACGCCACCTCAATATGACCTGATGAGCGGTGCCATGTCCGCACCCAGGATCCGAACCGGCGACACCCTGGGCCGCCCAAGCGGAGCGCATGAACTTAACCACTTGGCCACAGGGCCGGCCCCAACAGTTGAGATTCTGAGTCACTACAACAGGCTATTATTATGGACCTGAAGTAATGAGGAAACCTGTATATTCACTAGGAATGATCAGTTGATACTTCATGCCTCATTTTTGTGCAGCAAAGTCTCTAAATCTGATACTATTAGCCTGGTTTAGCCTCATTTTGTGAATCAAGTAGGGAAAGGTGGTATGGGATGAACTCAATTGGAAATCTCAACACAGAACACATCTCAACACAGGCCTGAAGCAGAAATCCCTGCAGCAGAGTCCCACCCATCCTTTCAATCCCTTTCTCTCTCTGTTCAGAAAGGCCTTCCCTGACCACTCAAATACTCTTTACCCCATCAATCACTCCCTACCCGCTACTGCCTGATTCTTCACTAATCACTACCTGAAATTGTACATATTTTTTTAACTTGTTTTTCTATTTGTTCCCCACTAGAGCTCAAGGACCTTGTCTGCTCTTCCTCCCCATAGCTCCAGATACCTCTGGCATATACTAAATATTTAATAAATATTTATTGAATGAATGGGAGAACCATAAACAAAATGCTCAGAATTCCTCTCATTAAAATATTCTTTATCTGGTCACTGCAATGACATGGGGCAAGGGATCAGATTAGAGATTCAATTTTCATTCAATAGAGAGGAAAGGAATGAGTACCAACATCTCTGGCCCACCATAATGGGCCCTGCACAATAAAGAATCCATTTCAATTAGTCCTTCTAACAATTCTATGAGATCTATGATCCCCATCTTACAGATAAGGGATCCGAGGAGAAGGGTTAAATAACTCCCCCAAGACCATACACTCTTTAAGGGGTGGAGCTGCTGGGATTTGAACCCAAATCTGTCTAACTCCAGATCCAAGCTCTTTCCACTACACCACAGGGCTGCTCTCTCAGACTAAAATACTCAACTCAGTTGTCCAACAACACGTACATAGTACATTAAACTGAAGCCACAAGACGAATGAGACATTAAGGAGTTCACAAAGTAAGCACCACACTACTTGAAAAGTGCCATGTCAAACAGGATGTAATGGAAGCACACAGGAGAGGCAAACAGGCAAAGACTGGTCAAGGTTAAGAGAACATTGTATTCACAGACCTGCAAGGTGTTCAGTACGGCTAGAGGCAAGAGTGGGAGGAGAGAGGTGAAGAGAAAGGAAGGAAAGATCAGACATGAGGCTAGGACAGTGCCAATTCATTTGTTCATTCATTCCTTCTGTTGAAGTCCTACTACACGCCAGGCACTGTAATAGACACAAGCAATTCAATGATGAATGAGACATAGTCTCCGCTCAAGGAGCTTATAGTCTATCTAAGGAGATGGGTAAAACACAACTACAACATAGAGTGATATATGATAATATTGATGTATTTATTCATTGGACATTAAGGTGCTCCTTCACAGGAAGGTGAATTAGGTCAATTAAGGCACTACATTCACAAAGATCCTTCTAAGAGAGATTACCTCATTCAGAGCAACAACTAAATGCCAAGCCCAGCTGACCAGGTTTTGCACTACAGAAAGTCTCCAGTTCTTCTAACCTCAACACAAACCACAGCCACTTGAACTAAGGGTGGACATATGACCCAAGAAAAGACAATCAATTGACTGTTCAGAGAACAGAATGTGGCCTGGCATATAAACGGAGCTGAACCAAGTGGATTCCCGCACTCAGGAGCTGCACTTCAGAAGCTGAAGTGATCCACAGAGAGAATCCTTGAGGCAGAGTCTGGGCCATGAGTAGTCAAATTTTAAGAGAAAGCAGAACTAAGCAAACAGATGTTATGAAAAAGGTTGTGAACTGTGCTAAGGGGCTGGATCAAGCCCACAAATGTGTTCGTGGCCTGCACAGCATACTAAATTTTTTTAAATGACAGCCTGTGGTCCCTAAAATACCATTCCCCACAAAAAGGAGCCAGAACTCCTTGGAAGAATAGTTGCTTCCAGGTCAGAGGTTGGACGGACAAAAGACGAGTCTAGAACACCTTGTTGTTCCACAAAACAGGGAAGCTATCAAAGCCAAACAGGATTGTCTCAAAGGATATAGGAGCCAAAGGGACATGTGAGCATAAAGAACAAATGCAAATGACAAAAATGATGACTCTAAATACTGAAACAAAAAAATTATTTCAGTATAATACTTAAAAAAAAAAAACCTCTTCAGACTACATTGGAAATGACAAGGCCAAGAATTCCTTACTCTGAAAACTGCTGAGTAGAAGCAATGAATTCTGCATTTATCCTGCCTTTCCTACATGAACTATAAACTTTATAAATATGGAATGAATAATAGCATTAGAAAATCTTCCTTTCACAACCTTAATGAAATAATAAATTTACACAGCAGTCATCAATGAAAGATCAGTGGGAAGCTTTACAATGGAGGCTTCAGGCTGTTACCACCTTGGTAGGCAGAGTAACACCCCCCACCCAAAAGACGTCCACATCCTAATTCCTAGAACCTGTGAATATGTTATCTTACATGGCAAAGGGGGTTCTGCAGATGTGACTAAATCAAGGGTCTTGAGATAAAAGAGATTATCACAAGGGTGCTTATAAGGGAAAGAGGGAAGCAGGAGAGTCAGAGAAAGAGATGAGATGATGGAAGCAGAGGAGGGAGAGAGAGGTGGGTGCAAGAGAGAAAGATTTGGAGATACTATGCTACTGGCTCTGAAGACAGAGGAAGGGGTCATCAGCCAAAGAATGCAAGTGGTCTCTAGAAGCTGGACAAGGCAAGGAAACGGATTCTCCCCCAGAGCCTCCAGAAGGAACAGAGCCCTGCTGACACCCTGATTTTAGGACTTCTGACTCCTAAGAACTGTAACATAAATGGGTGTTGTTTTAAGCCACTAAGTTCATGGTAATTTGTTACAGCAGCAGTAGGACACTACACATGTGCACCCACTGATCAACATAAGCAGCACTGACGGACACAAAAAGTACCATGTGCTCTGCCACATGAAGCACACCTCACCACCCATGAAGTACCCTCAGCAAAAAGATAAACCGGACTCTAACTACGTCTTTACAGCTGCTTCCTTTTACAAGAAATATGAGGGACAGAACAGGTTAAACGACACCTCAAGGTAACAGACAAATCCAAAATGTAGGACATTCTTTAAGGACAACTGACTCCAACAATACAACAAGCATGAAATAAAGAGAGAGAATGGATTGCTCTAGATTAAAGAGACTTGAGAAATACAACAAATTAATTTTAAATAAATATTTTTGAGACAAGTGGAGAACTCTGAATTTGGCATTAAGGAATTATTGGTAATTTTGTGCAGTGTGATTAGAGGCACATAATATTGTGATTATGCTCATACTTTTTAAGAGATTCATGCTGAAGTATGCAGGACTGAAATACCATATCTGGGATTTACCGTAAACCGATTCAGCATAAAATAAGAGGGCGGAAGCAATTAAGACACAAGTGCGGCGAGACCCTGATAACTGTTCAATCTGGGTACTGTGTAAATGTTGGACTGACTGTACTCTTCTCTATAAAACTGAAAACAATGCCAAAACCAATTTGAATTGGTTGGTGACATTTAAAAATCAGTTTTCACATCCAAATCTGGATTTCCGACTTCATTTGAAAAATAAGATGTGCCAACAAGATCCACAACAAGAGATGAGTACTGGCCACTCCAAATTAATTGGAGTAGTTTCCACTACTCCCAATTATCCAGCGTTTATCATTACTGCTGCTGTCCTTCTTATACCTGGCCCAATTCATTCATTTATGTTACCTATTTGGCATCCGAGTTTAGGACCCCAGGAATAGTTCAGTTAAACTGGTTAGTAGCAAGAGAACAGAGCAGACATAGGGAGAACAACTGAGTGATGGCAAAATGCTGGTGTGTAGATGTACGGACTCCGGCTGTTGAGGTCCCTTCAGGAGCCTTGGATAGAGATGTAACTCCCATAAGGTCATGCTACACTATGCTTCCTGTATTTATTAACTGCTTACTAGAAGCAAGGCAGTATGCTTGACATCCTGGAAAATACGAACATGAAAATAATTCCTGCCCTCAGGATACTAACAGTCTAATAAAGAAGACAAGGTATTAAAATAAGTAGTTACAATTCAGAAAAAAATGAGTTTAGGGTACTGTTCAAGATGGCTCATGTGCAAAAGGCAAAGTAGGGTGTGACAAAGTATATAAAGTTTCAGGAACAGATCATGAAAAGCACTACAGAGCACGTCAGGAAATTTAAACTTCATCAGATGAGCACCAGTGAGCCACCGAAAGGTTTTACAATATAAATACAAATCAGAGATAAGAGTAATACCAGAGATGAGAGTCAAGTCTCTTTCACTGCTCAAATTCCCCGATTCTATGCACTACATCCTTTGAAGAGTCAGAAGCATGACCCCCAAAATGTTGTATCTAAGTCTCCAAAATTATGCCATCATGGCTTTCTTGGCCAGACAGAAGTTTGGTACCTGAAGAGAATAACGAAAGGATAGGTCACTCAGCAACAGCCCTGAAAAGTTTTTATCTCCTAAATCAAGTACTAGTAAATTGCATCTATTACCACTCCTGGGTTCCAATACCTTAAACATAAATTATGGTCTTATTATACCTGAAGCTCTATTAAAAAGTAAAAATGTTTTCTTATTTGGTCTAAGACCCATTCTGTTAAACGAAACAAAACACACGTTATTATGAACGAATAAAATTACCCACAACTCAGTCAAATCTTGACTGCTATCAAACTATAATAAAATTTCAAAGATCGGGCTCAGTCATGCCAACCGCAAACTGGCATCATGAGAGTAGTTGTCACCACCCAAGAGTATCGTCGAAATTTACATAAAACTTGGCCAAGTCCAGATTCTGGGGTACCAGAAAGGAAAGGACTAGAGACTGAGACCATTTTGTGACCAACAGTCGAATTTAATCAACCACAGGAATTAAAAATAAAAAGCTAGGAGAGTGTAAGATCGTAGCACTTGTCCTTCACCTTATTTAACTCCCAAAATAAGAATCAATTCCGCTCTGACATCAGTTTATTCTACTGCCTCGCTGAGCCTCAGTTTCCTCATGCGTAAAACGAGACTAACAGCACCTACTTCACAGGGTAGTGTGTGAACTAAATGGTAACATACGTAAGGTAGCACAGGACCTGACATGCGGCTAACGCTCACGAAATAACAGGTTTTCTTATTCACAATAAGCTTCAGTGCCTCCATTATTTTCCTACAGGTATCAATGTGTCTTTTGATGCCAACCTCCACAAATACTCAACGTCCAAAGACTTCTTTGGAGAACGAAGCGACAGTTCAAGGTATCTAGGACCGAAACTAGTACAGGACCCTGACCACGACCCGAAGTCGAGGCCGCCCCAGCTCAGCTGTCACCACATCCGCCGAGGCCTCGCGGCCCTTCCATGGGCTCCCCGGGATCTGGCGCCCAGCCCCGCCCCGCGAACGCCAACGTGCAGGGAGAGGGGGCGGTCTCCACCGCGCGCCCTTCGCGCTCGGGGGAGGCCACACCGCCCTCTGAGCCTCCCCTCAACCCCCGCATCCTCGGCCTCTGCTGGCCTACGACCGCGGGCTGTCCTCCCCGTCCCGCGCCGCCCAGAGCCGCACCTTGAGGTGGGTGCGCAGGCCGCCCGCGCCCCCAGACTGGTCGGTGATCTCGTAGGCGCCCGTCACCAGCAGGTCCTTGTGGATCTCTTCGCGGAGGCACTTGCGGGAGTTAACGGGCAGGTGGAAGGAGATGGCGAGGACCGAGCTGGGGCCGAGCAGAAATAAAAGCAGCAACGCTAACGGGCAAGGGCCACCCAGCGCCTGTGGGCCAGACAAACCAGACATGGTGCCGGAGCCTCTTCACCACCCTGGGCCTCTACCGCGCCGGAACCGGGAGGGCCCACGTGACTCACCTCTGACCTCCCAATGCCGTCGGCGCCATTTTGGAGACTGGCAAATAGAGGAAGACTATATTGTAAATCTTTTGAAAGGGAAGAAACGATGTGATAACACGTTATATCGCGAGTTAAAGTGTTTAAATAAGAGTTTCTGGAAGTTTTCCGCAAGAGCTTTATTTTGCTGCGCTTAGTGACGGCTCAGTCGGCCATAGCAAGTACGGGCAGCCCTGGAAGTAATTCGCCTTTTACTTCCGTAAGCCGTGCCTGCCGAGTTTTGAGGTCGGTGATACCATAGCAACCAAGCCCCAATAGGAAACAGCCACAAGGCCCTTCGCTGGCCCGCCCACCGGCCGCCAAAGCGCGCGGGGCGGGGGCAGAGGCTGACGGTTTGCAGTCTAGACACCGCTCTGTCTGGGTGACAGCTGGGACATTGGGCACTTTAGAGGAACGCTTCGAGAGGCCAAACGGAAAGATTCTACTTTGGCTGTTAGGCGAGGGGGGTCCGTACCTCAGAGAATGTGTAGAGGTCGCCTGGTGAATGAGCTGGGCGGGCGTCCAGTTCGTGCTCCGAGCCGGGTATTTGGGCTGGAGTAACTGCTTTCTGAATGTGCATCTTTCTTAGCAAACATTGAGCGCCTACGATGCTAGGCAATATTCAAACTAAATTTGAATTTTGTGTTTAAGTTGAATAAAACACTATGTTTTAGTCCAGCCTGAGAGAAGGACCTAATTCGGTTTACCAGATAAGCGTTGTCAAGGGAAGGCAAGTGTTTGTTTTAAGTGCACCAACACTTTAGGCATCAAATTGGCTAGTCTACGGTAAACAAACTTACACAGTAATCGTTCATGCTTTTGTTTAACAAATATTTACTGTGTACCTACTATGTGCCAGCCACTATACCATGCATGTATACCAACATGTTTATTGATTTAACAAACCACCATTGGGATACTGTCAAATATCCCAGGCTGCAGAAAATATGAAGATGAGAAAGGAATACACAACAGCCTATGTTTGGAATCATCTGCTTTGATTAATATTTATTGAGCATCTACAGAAAAACCCAGAAGATGGCCTATCTGCTCTTAGTAATTTAAATGATTGTTCTGTATTTGTAACTCCTTTCAGTCCATCTCATTCTCTTCCTGGAGCTAAAGTCCCACAAACAAAATGAGAACAAACATAAAGGAGCTGTAAAGCATTTTAAAATTTGACAAGTGTCATATAAAAATTATTTTATGAGGGGCTGGCCCCGTGGCCGAGTGGTTAAGTTCGCGCGCTCCACTGCAGGCGGCCCAGTGTTTCGTTGGTTCGAATCCTGGGCGCGGACATGGCACTGCTCATCAAACCACGCTGAGGCAGCGTCCCACATGCCACAACTAGAAGAATCCACAACGAAGAATATACAACTATGTACCGGGGGGTGTTGGGGAGAAAAAGGAAATAATAAAATCTTTAAAAAAAAAAAATTATTTTATGAGATGTCCACTAGGAACATTTAGTTTGATTATTTTATCCCTGATCTAAGATAAGATGGCTAGTCTACTCATTCCATCCTGATAATTTGCATTGGCCTTTTCCCTGCCAGTGCAGGGAATCAGCACCAAGCAGTTACCTAACTCATTGTTTTTCTTAGTCCTGAGGCTCTGCTGACTGTCAGTAAGAGCTTTGCAACCCATAAAATAAGTGTGTGTCTTTTCTTTAAATTTCCGTCTTGTTTATATAATAGCTTATATGTTCTTTTTTTTTTTTTTTTGAGGAAGGTTAGCCCTGAGCTAACAACTGCCAATCCTCCTCTTTTTGCTGAGGAAGACTGGCCCTGAGCTAACGTCCATGCCCATCTTCCTCTACTTTATACGTGGGACACCTGCCACAGCATGGCTTTTCCCAAGCGGTGCCTTGTCCACACCCAGGATCGGAACCAGCGAACCGCGGACCACCGAGAAGCAGAACGTGCGACCTTAACTGCTGCGCCACTGGGCCGGCCCCATAGCTTATATGTTCTTAAATATTTTTACATATATTAATTATTTCATTTGACATATTCAAAAACCATGTGACATAGACTGGGCAAGTCTGTGAATTTAACAGATGAGGAACCTTAGGTTCTGAGAGACCAAAGAACTTTTGTCCCCAAAGTCTCATAGCAGAGTGACAAAGTCAGGCTGAGGGCCTGAGCCTTCTTCAGGAAGGCCCTGTTGTTTATTATTTTGCAGATGAAAAAACGGAGACTTAGAGAAATTGAGTTACTTTCCTAAATCACAGCTCTCAAGTCCTTTCTTATCTTATGTTCTCACTTATCCAGGCCCCCAACTCTGTCCTGTTTCGCTTCCCTCCTCTGTAGTTTCCTCCTCAGCCCTCACCACTACTTAGTACAGCATACATTTACACTAGTTCCCCCTTAGCCACAGTTTTGCTTCTTGCAGTTTAAGTTACCCATGCTCAACTGTAGTCTGAAAACATTACATGTAAAATTCCAGAAATAAACAATTTGTGAGTTTTAAATTGCCCGCCGTTCTAAGTAGTAGTACGCCCAAGACATGAATCATCCCTTTGTCCAGCGTGTCCACGCTGTGTGCGCTACCCCCAGTAGTCACTTAGTAGCCATCTCTCTTGTCAGGTTGACTGTAGTGGTATCACAGTGCTTGTGTTCAAGTCACCCTTATTTTGCTTAATAATGAGCCCAAAGCACAAGAGTAGTGATGCTGGCAATTCGGATATGCCAAAGAGAAACCATAAACTACTTCCTTTAAGAGAAAAGGTGAAAGTTCTCAATAAGGAAAGAAAAAAATCATTTGCTGAGGTTGCTAAGCTCTATGGTAAGAACAAATCTATCCATGAAATTGTGAAGAAGGGAAAAGAAATTCATGCTCATTTTGCTATCACACCTCAAATATGTATGTATAGGAAAAAACATAGTATATATAGGGTTCAGTACTATCCACCGTTTCAGGCATCCACTGGCTGTCTTGGAACGTGTTTCCCACGGGTAAAGGGGAACCACTGCACTTATTTATCGTGTTTATTACTCCGTCTCCCTAACTAGGATATCTGTTTTGTGAGGGGCAGAAATGTTTGTCTATTTTGTTCACTGCTTTGTCTTCTGAATCTAAAATAGTGCCCAGCACTTAGAAGGCACAATAAATAACGCTTCAGTGAATGCAGGGTTGATTCCTTGGTTCCTAGCAGAAGGCCTAAGAGCAAATTCCCTCCATTATTCCCTAGCTATTTTCACACAAATTTATTTAATCCACAATATATCTAAAGTGTCCGTACGATTTCAGGTTCACCAACAATATGCATATCTTTTTTTGATTGAAAAATCTATTCTGTTTCCATATAGGGACACAGAAAAAAAATTCTCCCCTCTATGCTGTGGAACTAGAGGGCAGAGTAGAAACTTCTAGGGAACCCAAACTTTTAACCTCTGCATCTGCATTAAAGAAGGAACCATTTTACATCTGTGTGGAGAAAAGGTCTCCTTCGGAACTGGAGAGCAAGTGGAAGGTGTCCCACAACTAGAGAAAATGTTTCTTCCTGGCCTAACAGTCTTCTGTCCTCTCGTCATTCTGAAACTTCCCCAGCCAGATTCCTGGAGCCCCCGGAGCCTCTAGAGGTGAAGAGATGTCACGAGGACACACCTTCTACCCAGTATATCCCTAAGCCACAGGTTTTGCAACCTTTTGTTTGTCTGAGAGGGAAAATGTTTAAAACACACCTCACCCCAGACAGTGAATCTGAACCTCTTATTAAAAATCTGCATTTGCTAATAAATTTTGGAGAGTTTGTGGAGAAAAGGGAACCCTCATCCACTGCTGGTGGGAATGTAAACTGGTGTAGCCACTATGGAAAACAGTACGGAGATTTCTCAAAAAATTAAAAATAGAATTACTCTATGACCTAGCTATCCCACTACTGGGTGTTTATTCAAAGAACTTGAAATCAAAAATACAAAGAGGCTTATGCACCCCTATGTTCATTGCAGCATTATTCACAATAGCCAAGACGTAGAAGCAACCCAAGTGCCCAACGACTGATGATTGGATAAAGATGTGGTAGATATATACAATGGAATACTACTCAGCCATAAAAAAGGACATAATCGTCCCATTTACAATCACATGGATAGACCTTGAGGGCATCATGTTAAGCGAAATAAGCCACACAGAGAAAGACAAATACTATATGATTTCACTCACATGTGGAATATAAACAAACTTAATGGACAAAGAGAACAATTTAGTGGTTACCAGGGGGAAGTAGGGGGAGGGGTGGGCACAAGGGGTACAGGGGCACATTTATATGGTGTTTGACAAATATTAATGTACAACTGAAATTTCACAATGTTATAAACTATTTAGACCACAATAAAAAATTCTTTTAAAAAAAATCTGCAATTGCAATAAGGTTGCTGGGCGATTCCATGGTTGGGAGTCCTTGAAGCGCTTCGGTCCTCTCGACACCTCCTTTAACCCTCATAATCCTCAAGTGTGGCTTGAGGCTCCCCAGCTCCAATGCATGAGCAGTCAAGGATCCCTAACTCCAGTGTCCCTGCCCATTTGTGTGTACAGTGCCACTCACAGCGTGTGTTTAAATAGCTAAAACAAGATGGGTCTGTGAAGATACAAAAGACGCTTTTGGAAAACAATTTGGCAATATTTGTCATGTGTTGTACTCTTTGACCCAGAGAGTGATTCCAAGGACCTCTTCTATGGGTCCTCTAACTTCTAGACTCTCCTAGGACCTGGTCCTGGAACCTGCACGCTGCATGCTGGGTGATCTCATCCAGTCTCATGACTTTAAATTCATCCATGGGCCGATAACTCCCACATGTGGATCTCCAGACTTGACCTCTCCCCTAAACTACGGAGTCTATATCAGGCTCCCTACTTGACTTCTCCACTTGGATGACTAATGGGCAACTCATGCTTAACTCTTCATTTCCCCTCTCCCCCCACTCCCAAATCTGCTGCTTCCCCATCTCAGTAAATGACACCAACTTCGACTTCTTCACTGAGGCCATCTTTGTTTCCTCTTTCTCCTACACTCTCCCCACACAGAGCCAAGTTCATCAGCAAGTCCTACCAGTTCTGTGTCCTAAATATATTCCAATCAGTTGCTACTTCTCTCTAAGCAAGGCATTGGCAAACTACTGCCCAGCTAGGCAGGCCAAATCTGGCATGCAACCTCCCGTTTTTGTATCGCCCAGAAGCTAAGAATGGTTTTTACATTTTTAGAGGGTTGTTAAAAAAGAAGGAGGAGGAGGAGCAAGACAGAGGAGGAGAAGAAGAATGTGTGAACTTATGTAGCTCACAAAGCCTAAAATATTTACTATCTGACCCTTTACAGAAGAAGTTTGCTTTTCTCACCTAGACAAGACAACCGTCTGCTCCCATTCTTGCCCCACTATAATCATGCTCCTTAATACAGCACAAGCGATTTTTTTTAATGAAAATCAGATCAATCAGAATAAAGCCCCGATAATAAGGCCACTGTGGTCTGACTCCTGCCTATGTCTCTACTCTCTTCGTACCCAGTGAGCACTTCCTCCCACTACCCACTCATTCACTCTCCTGTAGTCACCTGGTCTTCCCAACAGTGTAAGCTCCTCCTTGCCTCAGGGCCTTTGTACTTACTGTCTACCTGGAGCTCTCTTCCCCAGATCTTGACCTGTGAACTCTGAACTCTGCAGGCTGCTCCTTGTCATTCAGGTCCCAACTCCAATGTCACCTCCTAGTGAGCCCACCTTGCATAAGTAACCCTGCCCCAGATTACTTTCTATCACATGATCCAGTTTTCTTATCTATATAGCACTTGTCACTATTCGAGAGTACTCTGTTATTTCTTGTTTATTATCACCCAGCCCTACTGGAATTTAAGATCTAAGAGAGCAAGGTCTTTGTTTCATGCCTGATATATTCCTGAGGCCAAGCATAACATCCTGTATGTAGTGGGTGCTCAATAAATATTTGCTAAATGAATGAAATAATACAACATGATATAGAGCACTTAGCACATCAACATGGAGCAGTTGCTCAATAAACGCTAGTTCCTCTATCTAGTATTTTCAGTGCCATTTTTGCTATGGAGAAGCTGAGGTCCAAAGCTGTGAAGTGACTTGCCTCAAGCCGTACGATGACTCAGTGTGAGGGTTCATCACACTGAGAATAGAAATGACAGCTCCTAACTGCAGACCAGTTTTCACACATAATTGTCATTACACTTGAAAAAATATAGTATTTATTAGTTCCCACTCCACTAAGATTTGGATTCCCAGGTAGTCTTTTCCTGCCCTCACTTATATTCATAATACAACTTTTGTGGGTTTTAAGTGAATTTAAGTCTTCCAGAACATCCATGAAGATGTTAATAGTTAATGCAAAACTTGTGGCATCTACTAGCATCTCCTCTCAATTCACTTTTCTTGAAAAAACAAGATTTATCTTCCTCTCCAGATTCTCAGGGTGCTAATTTTTAATCTTCCTAGGTGGGGAACAGGACTCCTCACCAACTCTCCATGACGATTAACACCCTTCTTCAATGTTGTCTATAGGACATTGTTGAGATTAACTATCAGGACCCTTCCTTATATGTTACGGCCTGTAAATCCTGATTGCCAGGATCAAAGTTCTTCTAGTGACATATGTGAGCTGAGGGCACTAAGAAGTCTGGATTTAACAAAAAATTTATTAGGAAGAATTTTAAAGATGATTTTAAAGATGCAAAACGTGTTCCAAAAGAACAAGTTTCAGAAAATGTAAGAACCATCACGTGAACCATTGTCACTACCCACGTGTCTTGAGAACAAACCAAATTTGAAAAGGACAAGACTAGGAGGGAGGCGTCTCCTCTGCCCCGTAAGCACTATTTGCTTATGGAGAACACAAGCCTTAGAGCCCAGAGCAGAGAGATGAAGTCCTGGAGGCCAGGAAGGCAGAATCTCAAGGCAGGAATGAGATGAAAAGAAATCCTCTGGACCAGTAGGGAGTGGAGGAACTGAGGGACAAAAAAGAAGAGTTGTGAAGACGGGATTCTAGGGGAGAAGGAAGTAGGGTCAGGGAGGTAAGATGGGAACCACAGGGACCTCCTATTTACCTTAAGTCTGTAGTTACTTATACTTCAAAGAAGGAAAAAAGTATTGAGAAAGAAAGAAAGAAATGGGAAAATTACTCAGTATGTTGTGAAGTAGCCCCAGAGTTGAGGACCTCCGAAGGAAGGTTAATAGAGAGCCAAACAGCATCTATCCCCAAACGTTAGCTACACTCTGCACCTGGACACAGCCACGCCTGAAGCCTGTCCACATGCAGATCCTCAGAGGGCTTGGGATTCAGAAGTGCTTTGAGACCTTGAAGCTCGGTAACCTACAGCAGAGGACTACACTGTCTTGGCCTTCACTCCTGGTTATGAGAAAGTTTTGGGTGTCCTCTCCAATGCATTTTCCTTGATAGGCCACTAAGCAGTCAGTATCTGGTGTGCACCAGCACTAACTATCTCTGAAATCCATCAAAACTCATTCTCCTTCAATAAAAGCTCCATCTTGTGAGAGATATGGACCTTACACATAGAAAAAGAACACCAGCTGCAGGCACCTTGATAATACCCATATGACTTTTCTTTTGTTATTTACTTGAATCACCTCTGCACACTGGCATCACTTGAGCATCTTTTTAACAACTGCCAATGCCTAGAATCCAACCCAGACCACTGAAAACAGAATATCTGGCTATATTCCCTGGGAATAGCGTATTTCAGTAGTTCCCTAAGTTGGCTGCACACTGGAATCATCTGGGGATCTTAAAAAAACGCTGATGCCTGACTCCCACCCCAGGACCTTCTGATGTAAATAGTATGGGGTGCAACCTGAGCACTGGGATTTTTAAAACTTCCCTGTGGTCCAATAAGCATCCAGGGTTGAAAACCAGGGCTCCAACCTACCCCTGTCATTCCTCTTTCAGCCCTAACCTTTCAATGCCTTCAAGTAGCGTGCTCTCAATAAATGCTTCTCAGGTTGATTGACATCTCTTATTTCTCCTGCTGAAGCGCTGCTGCCCTTTCTCCTAGAAGGTGACACAAAAGCAGTCCCTGGTAAGTAGAGTAGCTGGAACGCCAGCTTGGGGACAAGGGTTGTTCCTCAGCTGGCCACATTCTACCAGCTTAAGTGTTAGCAAGGGCCAACAGCTGAAGAGGAGGCTCTCCACAGGCACATGAAGGAGCCCATTTCTTCTTCCTTGCAGAAAACCATTGTGGCACGTGCACAAAGGAAGTATTAATAACCTTTCTAAAGAGGTACTTCTCCAAGATTTGGTGTTTCACAGACCGCAACCAGTGCTGTCAGTTCTACAGATGGTCAACTTCTGCATTTCAGACAGTGGCTTCCGAAGATAGCTCAGCTTGCCTCCCCAAAGCAGAAGACCCAGCTATGGGGAAGGGAACCATCAGAGTTTCTAAGCCAGAGGTCAAAAGCCGCTACCCACATGTTGGTCAAGGGCAAGAAGACTGACCACCAAGCAAAATTATTAGAGGTAATTGGCTCTTTTAGAGTTAAATTAAAGTAAGAACATTACAGCATTATAATAAGTAGGCCTTTGTGGGAGCCCACTCTGAGAGCCATGGACTGGGCATCCCACAGGAGAGGTGTGCTCTACACAGGGGTCCTGCCTCTGCCCTGCCATCCACTCACTGGGTGACCTTGGGCTGGAAATTATACTTTCTAGGTGTTGACTTCCTCCTCTTAAAATGTGAAGCCAGAGACTGGAGGCAGAGCTTCTTTGACATCTTACTCGCCTGCGTGCACAGAGAAGTGGAGAAGTCACAAGCTCACAAAGATGCTGCCACAACACCACTAATGGCTGGGCTCCACCACCCTCCTGCAGGGCCCAGGGTCCTGGCTGGGGATTCGGCAAGCACAGCTGAGCTGTCTGCAGTTTGTGACCTCACGGCTCAGTGTCTAATCGCAAAGCCTTCCCCAGGGCTAATGGGGTGACTAGAATGAAGGCCTCTGGATGAGTGTCCTAGCGCTGCCGTAACAAACTACCACAAATTCGGTGGCTTAAAACAACAGAAATGTATTGGGTCACAGTTACAGAAGCCTGACCTCTGAACTCAAGGGGTCATCAGGGACATGCTCCACTCAGGTCTCCAGGGGAGGATCTTTCCTTGTCTCTTCCAGCTTCCCGTAGCTCCAGGCTTTCTGGGGCTTGTGGCTGCCTAACTCCAATCTCTGCATCTGTCTTCGCATGGACTTCTCTTCCCTCTGTGTCTCTTCTCTGTCTGTCTCTTATAAGGACACTTGTCATTGGATTTAGGATCCACCCATATAATCCAGGATGCTCTCATCTCAAGATCCTTAACTTAGATACATCTGCAAAGACCCTTTTCCCAAAAAAGGTCACATTCACAGGTCCCAGGGGTTAGGATCTCAACATACCTTTTTGGGGGACACCATTCAATCCAATACAGCCTCCAAATGGAGAAGCGTAGAGGGATGTACAAATTTCTATCCTTCCTTAAAGCCCAGGTCATCATTTTACAGTGTATACAAATATCAAATCATTGTGTTGTCCACTTGAAACTAACATAATGTTTTATGTTAATTATACCTCAAAAAAAAAAAAATAGCCCAAGTCAAACGCCACCTTATCTAGGAGACCTTGCCACTTCATGCCACCCTGATCTTACCTCCACTGGGCCGTCTAGTTATTTCTGCACTGTCCATGTGTTTTCCGCCTACCTCTAGGTCACCGTCATCAGAGTTACCTAAGGAGCAGGTTAAAAATACAAAGTTCTGTCTTCCCTGCCCAGCCCCTACCACTCTCACTGCTGCCCGAGTCAGCCTTTCTAGGCCTTGGGCCCCAGAGTGTGTATTTTAGATCATCTGCCTGGGAGATTCTGACACACCAGAGGTTTAAGTTCCATGCCATGCTGTGAACTCCATGGCCGATTCTCTGCTGTATCTCTAGATGCCTTACATTTATTTAAGCTGATGAGAGGCAGGATGTAAGTGTGTGGTCTGGAGTCAGAATGCCTGAGTTCTGCTACCCACTGACTGTGTGACTTTAGGCTAAGTACCCAAACTCTCTGTGCATCCGCTTCCTCATGTAAACGACGATAATTACAATGCCTACCTCACAAGGCTGTGGTGAGGATTAAATGAAATAAAACTGAGAACAGCATCTGGCACGTAGTATGCACTCAGTAAATGGAAGCTGTCATGAAACAGAACAGGTTGGCAGTGGCTTCTTTTTCAGGATATTCCTAGATCCCGCCCTCCTGGGCATATACCCTGATCTTTCCACCATTGTCAATTATTGCTAACATCTAATGAATCTTTTTCTTTTCCAGGCACTCTGCTAAGCTCAATACATGCTTTATCTCATTTCATCCTCACAACAATGGTATGGGCAGATGGTATTATTATCTCCCATTTTATGGATAAGGAAATTGAGGGTCAGACAGGTTAAGCAACTTGCCCGAAGTCGCACAGTCGGTGACAGTGAGGTGGGCCTGTGAAGTATCAGCTTGGGCTCCCAGCCCCACTGCTACCCTGCACTTCTTTCTACTTCTACTGCCACACCCCCCACCCCGGCCAGCCCCTGAAGGCATTCCCTGTGCCCTCCTCAGGCCCAGCCATCTCTCTGAACCAACTCCCTAAACCACCCCTCACACAGCTTCCCCACATCAAGTTCCATCTTTTCTGATCCCTTCAAACCATGCTTTTCCATGCTTTTTTGGTCTAGGGCCCTCAAGAAAATGTCCTCTTCTCAGAGGTGTTTAATCAAACCATATTTCTCCTCCACCTTCCTGGGGATCTCCTCTAAATCCTATATCTGCCCAAACCCAAATCCGTCCCCTCACGCACAGCCACTCTGGCTGGTTTCTCCCTCAACCCCCATGTGGCCCTTGTGTCCGTTGAGAGCCTGCTGCCCTCTTCCTTCCCTGTCTCCATAGCTCCTTCAGGTGGGGAAACCTGCAGGCCTGGATGCCAGGAAAACCAACAACCAATCACCCCTCGGATGTGGTGCCCATCCCTGGCTAATCCCAGGTCTCTTGGTCACCCCCAGGCCTTCCCTCAGCCCCTGTCAGGGAGGGGCCTCTCACCCTGCCCCACTCTGCTGCCTGTCCTCCCACTTCATGTCCCTGGCCCAGGGCTTGGGGCCACCATCAGGCACACAGGCCTTATCACTACACAAACACTTCCTCTTTCCCCCAATACTGGTTCTCACACAATAGGTAATCAGGGTAAACTTCCTCTGACAATTCACTGAGCAAACACTCACTGTGCCCCTGCCCTATGCGTAGGCCTGGGGGGAACCCAAACCTGGCCTCCACCTCTAGGAGCCTTGAATCTGGTCAGGATGAAGCAGACAAATGAGTATCAGATGTCCCATGCTTTGTGGCCCAGCACACCTGGGTTCTAATCCCATTTCTGCTTCACAAGCTGTCTGTACCTTGGAGCAAGCTACTTACCCCTTTCTGATCCTGAGTTTCCTTAGCTATGAAATGGGAATAATGCCATCTAGGTTTGTTGTGAGAATTAACAGAGATAAGATCCTTAAAGGGCCTGGCAGAGCACCTGAGATAAGGAGTTAGTTCCTGAGTTCCTGGGAGAGGGAGAGCAGGATGAGGAGAGGGAGGGGTCTGCCAGGAGCTGGAGCAGGCTTCCTTCAGGTGGGAGAGGAAGGTGGTTATGGGGGTGGCTTCCTCCAGAGACCGAATTGCACCTTGAAAGCCAAACGCCACAAATAATGGCTCCTTTCTCTAGTCCCTGCTCCTTTGAGATCTAAGAGTAGGTGTGGTGCCACCTTTCAGGTATAAACTGAGTGGTCCCTGTGCATGACAGGGTCAGCCAATCCCTCAATAAGAACGCACTAGCAATTCACATGCTGGGGAACACAGATAGACAGATGGCGTACAAAACATAGTCCCTTAGTTGAATGTGGGGTGGTGGTCATGGTTAGTCGTAACATGTCCGTATGCAACAACAAAAGAGCAGGACAGGATAAGTTGATTTCCTAGGCAAGTGCTAACTCTGTGGGCACAGCCTGTAAAGGAGAGATGACCGTGGGCCTGCAGTAGTTGGGAAATTTCTCACTGTTGAGGAGTCAGTATGCAAAATCACAGCAACCCAGGCAGAGCAATCTGTGGCATGTCAAGACACAGGAGTACAACAGGTCCCTCCCTCCGCCCCTCTGTCAAAACATGCAAGCAAAACAGACAATCTTTCAACCTCCGTGTTTGGTTCTTTCTTAATACTTTAGGGTTGGTTTGTGCTCTGGCCTCGGTTTGTAGGAAACATGAGGGGGGAAGAGGAGAGAGGGGCCAGAGGGGCTGGGCTCTGGCAGAGGGCACTGGGGGTGGGGGGCACTGAGCCATGAGCACGGGTAGCAGGAATTGGAGAGTGGCTTCTGGCCTCAGGTGGGGTGACATGGGGAAAAGGGTGATGCTGATTATCCCTCCACTGAAGGAAGATTCTAGAGAAGGACACCAAGAGGGAGCACAGTGCAGCTATGGACAGAGCCTGAGCTTTGGTGCGAGGCTGATCCGACTCAGTTTTCACTGGGTCCTCAGCACCGAGCAACCGGCTGTGCGACCTTTACCTCTTTGAACCTCAGTTGCTTAATCTCTAAACGAGAATAACGACATCTGCTTTGTGGAGCTTTTGTGAGGCCTGTAAACTATAGAACACAGAGCCTGCCAGAAAGTGGATGATCAAATTCCCTTCCCCCCACTCAAGCTTCTAGGAATGCCCCAGAAATACAAGACTGACTACATTTAGTGTCTGGCTCCCTCCCCCGCCAACCCACGGTTAAGTTAGAATTAAACTGCTTATGCCAAAGCCCCTTCCAGTTCTCAAATTCTCTAGTAATATGTGTGGACTGAGTGGGAGGGGACAGTCATTCACCTCCTGGGGACTTCTTGGTCGCTGCTGGGCCAGGCTGGGCTCTGAGCAGCACATGCAGTGCCTGTGGGTGCAAGAGCTGTTAGATGGGGCCCTGAGGGGATGGGGGAGAGGGGGGAGTTGCCCAGAAGCCTGACAACTCCTCCTTTCCTATCCAGGGTTCCCCGTATCTGGGCTCCTTCCCTTCCCTTTGTGGGGATTTGCCTTGGGTGATGGTGAGCGTGGCAGGAGGGGTAACCTTAGCAGAAGAAAGAGTTGCTGGCTGGCCCCACAAGAGCGGGTGTGCAGCAAAGCTACCACAGGCTGATTTCAGCCCACTCTGAGAAAGAACGTTGTAGTAATGTGATGTCGGACACTGGAAAGGCGTCTCAGGCAGCAGCAAGAGCGTGGGTCCTGGACAGTTTACCCAGATACAACAATTCTCAACTCTGAAGGCATATAAAATATCCCGGGGAGTTTTGTAAAAACTCCCATTAGCCTGGCCCCTATCTATGAGATTCTGTTTCTCTTGGCCCATGGTGGTGGCTGTGGATCCTTGGGATTTTGTTAACAGTTCCTCCAGGTGAGTGCCCTGAGTGGGTAAGGATGAGGACCAGTGTTCCCCAGGCTGGTGACCCCCCCAGGCATGCCTGTACCCCTGGGCCAGAGCTCCTCTGTGCTCCTTTCTAACTCTGGGAGTCCACATGTCTGGTATGAAGTGTGTATTGTGGTCACCTCGACTTGCTTTCATCCTGATCCCTTGCAATCCGCTCTGAGACACAGAAGCCAGAGTGGTGCCTTTTAAACATAAATTGGATCCCATCCCTTCCCCACTTCAGTGTGTCACACTTCAATTCCAACTCCTCACCACGGCTGACAGGGCCCTGCATCCCCCCTCACCCCTCCGGGCACTGGACCTCTTCTGTTCCTCAAGGGCACCAAGCTGCTCCAGCCCTGGGGCTTTGCACTTGCTGTGCCTCTGCCTGGGGTGCTCATCCTGTCTGGTTCCTGGCTAGCTCCTCCTCATCCTCTGGGTCTCACAGGCCCCTTTTCAGAGAAACCTTGCGTCACCTGCCTAGTCCATGTGGTGCTCCTCCCCACACCTGCGCTTCCCTGTCACATCTCGGGAGGAGTACTAGCCTCCTAGAAAGTAAGATCCATGAGAACAAGGAACCTGCCTAGCTGGTTTATCACAGCGCCCACTGGCACAAATGGATTCTCGACAACTATTTGTTGAACAAATGAGTGAGTGTGTACATAGAATATGTTTATATATTAAAATCATGTGTTTTTATGTACATGTAGCTGCATTTAATGTGATTAGAAGTCTGGAGTGGAAAGGAACAGACGGTATTAGGGAAGAGGGCATCCAAGAAGGGAAGGAATATTTACTGAGCACTGACTCGGTGCCAGGCACTATTCTAGGGCTTTTCATACATTTGATCCTCACAAAAACCCACTGTTAACACAATTCCAAGGGTCTGCAGCCACCATGGACCGACAGAATCAGAATCTTGGAGATGGGGCCAGTGTTATTTTTCCATTCTACAGAGAAAGAAACTGAGACCTAGAGAGGGGAAATAACCTGCTTGAAGTTAAACTACCAAAAAGTTCTAGAATGGGATACAAATCTGAGTTTATTGGACTCCAAAGCTATCTTGTTCATCGCATCATTCTTGAAGGAGAAATTACCTTGATCACTACTTCTCTCCACTCTCAGGGAATAAAAAACCCTCTGGGGAATTCGACCTGAGAGAGCAATGGCTAATTGGTGAGTGGAGCTAATAACATTAGCAGCGGGCGCAGGACAGATAAGGAAGGGAAAGAGAATTTACTAATAGTCTTGCCACCAGATCAATTTAAATTCAACCTTATTTCTTAATTTTATTTGTGATCAGTTAAGAATTTGCACTCCTTTCCTTTTATTTAAAAAAAAAATGTTATAGTCTGCTTGATTTAAGTTCCTAGAAATCAACAATTATGAATAAGATTTCCTGGGTCATCAGAATGTCCTGGAGGTACAATCAACCTTTCTGAACACCAGCATGCATAGCCTAGAGGGTTATAGTATATAAACCCAGAGGCTAGTTATTTAGTCAGTGGACTAGTTAATTTGGGCCTTCTATCTTAAACTTCCAAATCTAATTTCCAGCCAAAGGATTAGGATATACCCTTTAGAACATCCTTTTAAAAAGTCCCTAGAACTTGGTTTATACCCAGATTCTCTTGATCTTAATAGAAGAAATGGGGGACCTTTTCTTATTTTTAAATGTTAGAACCAGCTCTCCATTAAATCTCATCAAAATACATGGAGCCACCTAGCATTGGGACAGAGATGAGTTGGACACCCTCCTTGCCCATAAAATGCAAGCAAACGAACAGCCAGCTCACAGGGGACTGTTACCCAGGGCCTTAAGCTTAGTTGGGGAAGGGCCGTTAAGTGAGATATACACACAATGCGGAGAATCTGTAACACAGGATGAGAAGTTTGCATGCTTCATTCTGTAGACAGTGGGGAGCTATGTCAGGCCTCTTCGGTTACAGATGACAGGAAACAATTCTGGGTTAATGGAAAAGAAAAAGGGGACAATCCGCTGGAAGGATATTGGGGAGTTTACGGAATTGAAGGAAAAACTGACTAGGCGAGAGGGGATCTCCAGAGGATGAACTCGTGACTCGGCCTTTCATCTCTGAATCCCCGCTCAAAATTTGGATTCCCAGGAGAGAGTCTGATTAGCTTGACTTGGGTCATGTGCCCACCTGAAAGGATCTGGGATTGATCATCCTCCAGAATCCTGCAGAACAGGAAGAGGGAGACAGTTCCTACAGGAAGAGATACTGGCCAGAGAGACAAGACATGTCTGCTCTAGTAGCCACTGGACGCTTCTGAGCATAGAAATGATGTGATTACCTTAGATCGCATGTCACTAGGTGCTTGGATCAATAGTTTTGATTTATCCTCACAACATCCCAGTAATGTGGGCACATTTATTAATCCCTATTTTTAAAGATGAGGAAAATTGCAATTTTGAGAAGGTTGCATGACTTTTCCCAAGAGGCAAAGCTCTTTTGGGACACTAAATCCTGTTTCTCTTTCCTGTATTATTTTCCTGTCCTTTAGAATCATTAGTTTGGCTCTAAAGTGTTTAAGAAAACAGAGAGGCAGGAGATGGGTTAGCAAGCTGTTAGAATCAACCAATGTGGAAGGAATGAGCCAGGCTGGGCCAGTGGAAGGAAGCAAATAGACTTGAGGCACCAGGGCTCAAAAAGTAGTTTGCAAACTAGACAGCGTTAGAAACATCCGGGCAGCTTGTTAAAAACACTGATCCCGAGAGTCCATCTCTGAACTGAACCAGAATCCTCTCTGGGTGGTGATGGGAATCTATAATTTTAAAACACACACCCATCTTATGGTGGTAATCATTTTGCAATATATAAGTATATCAAATCGACACGTCGTACGCCTTAAATTTACACAACGTCATATGTCAATTATACCTCAATAAAGCTGGAAAAAATTTTAAAAACACACACCCATCCCCCATATAGGTGATTATTCTGTGGCCAGCTGGATCCTGGCCTGTAGAGGGGCATTTGTAAATTATTGACCTATTAGACCTTTTTTCTAAATGTCCTCTAGTCCAGTTTCTTGTCTTATCTCTCTGCTGTTGCAGTTAAGCATTATCAAAGAATAGCTTTTGCGTGGTTGTAATTTGTACTCATTACATTTAGAGTCATGTATCTGCAGTATCTCTTCTGAGGTCTGAGGGATGTAAACAAGGATAGAGAGGTAAAGTGGCTCCTAGCTGTCCCCTTATTTTGTTAGTGTGGCTGGGGCTTGTGGCTTTTGACAGGGACTCTTGGGAGATGCCTTTGCCAGCTTTCCCTTTGAGGAGAATAATCCTGGGTTCTCACCCTCCCTTTCGCTATAGTAAGTCTCCACAACGAACACACCCAAGTCTGGTATTTCTGAACTTATGGTTCTGTGCTGCATGCATGCTGTTCCTGGAGCCAGGCTCGCTTTGCGGTTTTCCTCCCCACCCACCCTTTGGTCCCACTGATGGGCTGTTCCAGCCTTGGTGTGTGATAACCCACAGGCTCTGGGTGTTCTCTCTACGACACTGCAGAGCGTATAGGCTTTCAGTAATATCTGGGATTAGAAAGAACGGTGGTCTTTGGAAATGGGGTCTGGTACAGGTTGGAGAACAGGATTTGTGGTCTCCAGTTGCTCCCACCATTCATACAGTGAGGGGACTCATAAGAATGAGTAACTAGGAAAGCTTCCCAAATCTCAGTCATTTGAATACCATCCTCATGGGTTTTGCCAAGTCTGTGTGCCATCTATCTGTTATTTACTTAATATTTTCCACTATATTAATTAACATATTTTACTGGAGTGCTCATTACCCATGCTAGCTTTGCCATGAACAATAACAATATTCATGAAGTCACTGATTCACAAAGTCAGGTCTAATATGCAACCTGTAAACTTTCTTCTAGTACATATTAAAATAAATATGCATCTATTAAAATTGTGAAGATGTTCACCCATGTACTATCTAAAATCCTCCCATAGAGGGAGGTATATGTATCATTAGAGGTATGTGTATCACATTTTGGAAAATTATCCTAAAGAATCCCATGTGCTAAGAAACATGTGGTTCCAGATCCCTCAATTCATCACAGTTTGCATGTCAACCATAAGAATATTTGTTTGAGGGTCTATTTAGTGGAAAACTATGCTTTTACATCCTCTTGCTGCAGGAGTTAAGGTTCAAAGCAGGAAACAGAAAGCCAGCCAGGGTATTTTAACTAAGAAGGAAATTAATAATTTTATAATGATCTGAAGGGTTGGAGGACTGAGCTTCCTCTTGGAATGATTACCAGAGCACCGCAGAACTGACCTGCCAGGGGAACCGCACCTCCTCCATCATCAGGAGGCTGCTAACGAGACAGCTTGGCTTAAGAACTCACCACCAGGGAATCCAGGGACCAGGTACCACCTCCACCTCCTCCACCACAGGTTCCACTAGACACGCATGGATCTGGAAATTGAACACTGGACAGCTGCTGTAGGTGTCCACATGGCCTTGACATTGCTTGTCAGCAGAACATAGCCAAAGCATCAGGAAGGTGACCCTGACTCTCTTCTGCCTTTTTTTTTTTGAGGAAGATTAGCCCTGACCTAACATCTGCCGCCAATCCTCTTCTTTTTGCTGAGGAAGACTGGCCCTGAGCTAACATCCATGCCCATCTTCCTCTATTTTATGTGGGATGCCTGCCCTGACAGCATGGCTTGACAAATGGTGCGTAGGTCCAAACCAGGATCTGAACTGGTGAACCCCGGGCCACCGAAGTGGAACATGTGAACTTAACCACTGCACCACTTGGCCAGCCCCTCTCTTCTGCCTTTTAAATCTCTCAGAAGTGCATCTAATTGATGGAACATAATTTACCCCATCCAGAACCCCAGCCACAAGGGGGTCTGAGAAACATAGTTTATAGCTCTCTGGCTTCTAATTCTAAAAAGGCCCAGTAAAAAGTGGGACCGGATGTTGAGAGCCAGTTAGTCATACCCAACACACTGCCTGTCTGTGGCAGCTCTGCCACTGATTCCCTGTAAACTAAGGAATTAGTAAACGGAAGGAAAAAACAAGATCTAGGTGGGTTCTTATATTACCAAACAGTTGCTCTTTTGTGAATTGGAGGGGGGTGTGTGTGTGTGTAAAGGCAGGTTTTGTCTAATCTGAAAGTATACACTTGCAAACATACCAGCTAAGTCAATAAAAATGACCTGGATAGCACGAATTGACAGGCGGTGCCAGAAACCTCCATGGCCCCTTGCTGTCTGTGGAAAGGCAGTCCAGCAGCAGCCTCGTGTTGCTCGCCTTTTACAAGCAGGCCTGAACACGCAGCGTGTTGTGACAGCCCTCCCCGTCAGTCACAGAGGTCTGGGAACTGACAAGAAGCAGCCAGGCAGTCCTCTTCCCTGCCTTTCCTGTCAGCAGGACCCGGCTTGGAAAGCTGTTTCGTCCTCTCCACTTAACTTGAATCTTAATCTTCCTTCAAGGTCTAATTCTGTGCTCCTTTCTCACTTCCTAAAACAGGCTTTACTCTCTCGTTTCGTGCTCCCTCTATTAGGAAAAATGATTCCCCTCAGTGGGGACCCGGTTTCCACCCTCCTAGTCACCCTGTCAGGTCTTCTCTTCCCTGTAACCTGCTTGGGGAGGTGCCTCAACCCTCTGCTCCTGTTACACTCAGCACTTCCGTCCATCGCATGTGAAGCTGGAAGAGGAAAATCACCTTTACCCTCCCTCCCAGGAAAAGACCAAGACTAGGAGAAGGGTGGTCTGGACTTAAGGACCAAATCTAGTAGGTCCTTACAAGTAGTGACAGCAAAGCTTTAACCAAATCGTCAGCTGTGCAAAGAAGGTCTGAAGCTGGGGAAAATGGAATTGTTCTGCACACAACAAAAGGACAAATGGGGTTGGCTTCTGAGAGGCAGGAAGAGGTAAAGCAGTGCGAGAAGGGACATTGGAGAGAGGAGTGGGGAGAGAGGTGAGCATCATGAAGGACCTCTAAGAAGAGAGATGCTTAGTGCTATGTGGGGATGATACGGTGCAGCTCTCAAACCCCAGAAAGGTCTGCTGCTCCCACCACGGCCTCAGTGAGTGGCTTTTTGTGCCAAGACTGGAATGATATTGAGCTCCAGATGTGAGCTGTCATGTGACAGAGCAGGGACCCTTCATGGGGATGGTGAGAAGATTCAGATTGACTGAATTCAGGGGAAGTAGGCGCTTGGCCTCAGAAGTACCATGATCACCAGAATCCTGCAAGAGATCAGATAAATCACAGCTGGGAATGAGACCTTCTCTGACTGCGCACAGTCAGAGCAGTACAAAGGCACACCTCCCGGGAGGTCATCAGAAGGCAGAATCCACTTCTACCCTGTCCCTAATACTCCCACCCCCACAGATCTCCTAATCCCCAGAACCTCTGAATAGGATGAGATAGCACGCCTGTGATTATGTTATGTTATATGGCACAGGGAGAGTGCCTAAGTGGGCCTGATCTAATAGCATGGCTGGTAGGAGCAGAAAGCTTTCTTAGGAGCAGCAGAAGAGGAAGTGCAAGATTCAGAACATGAAGGAGATTTGACGCACTGTTGCTGGCTTTGAAGATGTCTGGGGCCGCATGAGAAGGAATGTGAGAGGCATCCAGGAGCAGAAAGTGGACCCTGGCAGGTGGCCAGCAGGGAACAGGGACCTCAATTCTATAACCACAGGAACTGAACTTTGCCAACACCTAGATGAGTTTATAAGTGCGTTCTTCCCCTGGGCCTCCAGATAAGAGCTCAGCATGGTTGATATGTTGACTTCAGCCTTATGAGAACCTAAACATAGAGCACAACTGAGCCTATTGGACTTCTGACCTACAGAACTGTCAGCCAATGCCTGAGTGTCATTTTAAGCCACTGAGTTGGTGGTGATTTGTTATGCAGCAATAGAAAACTAATATACCTCCCATCTCCTGCCCAGTGTTGAACTCAGCATCACCTTCTGGCTCTATGGACTTGTATCCTTTTATTATAGGATGCTTTAGTTGGGACCCTTTCCCTTGGCCCCTCAATATTTGTCACACTCTACTGACCCCATCTGAACACAGGCCTAGCTCCCTTTAGACTGTTCCATCTGGGGGATCTTTGAACTATACCTGCAAGGCCTCTGATGTATTGTGTGCCTCTTCCCTCCAGCTGTTGGGTAATTCCAACATTTAACTGACCTGGACTGGAGTCCCATATCTAACTGGACTGTGACATTTATTACCCATATCCCCAACATCTAGCATGGTGCCTAGCATATAGTTGGTACTCAATAATATGTGTTGATGATTCTGATGAATAGAGAGAGATGGCAATCTCTGGATTGTCTCCATCAAAGATTCGCAGTGTTGGCACTTGATGCTCTAGCCTTGTTGCACTATGTGCAGTGCCCAGGAGATGCCATGGTCTCCTTCGCCTCTGAGTTTCTCCGTCCCTAACCTGCTTTTCATCCATGCTCACTGCCTGTACCTTCCTCCCTCTTTCAACCAGCTAAATCTTCTTATTCTTCACGTCTCAGCTCAGATATGACATTCCCTGAAAAGCCTTCTCTGGTCCTCCGGTTCAAGATTAGGCCCTCTTTTGTTCTTAGGCAGTGCCCCATCATTACAATTGCCTTTTAATTATAATTGTCATTTTGCTTTGAAGATGTATGGGGCTGCGTGAGAAGGAAGGTGAGTGGCTGTGAGTACCGTGAAGGAATGTGAGTACCATGGTGAGATAGCTTCTTTGTCTTTTGAAACTCCAGCACCTCACACAGGGCAGGTTCTCTATAAACTTTTGGTGAATGGCTGTGCTTCTTTGTCACTCTGGGGATCCTGTTAAAGTGAAGATTCTGATTCTTAGATCTGAGTGGGGCCTAAGATTCTGCATGTCTAACAAGCTCCAAGTGATCCTGATACTGCTGGTCCGTGGACCACACTTTGAGTAGCAAGGTAACAGGATAGCCATTCCCACAATTATCTCTTTGTGGCAAAAAGTTTGCATTTAAGAGAAGCTAGACAGGGTTGAGGGTGCAAATAATGGCCACAGGACAAAATTCCCCGTGTCATTACTAAGCCGGCTGACTCATTTACAGAGATGAAGCCAATAACCTTGGCCTTATTAGCAACTGAGCTAACCGCCACAAACCAATAAATAACAACATTTGGCTAATTTGCATTTCAAAATTGTTTCCTTCCCTTGCTCACACTCTAGAACAGGTGCTAATGAACCATGAAATGTCGAAAGCATTGGCAGCAAGGAAGAAAAGAGGCAGAGTTGACCCACGCCTGAAGAATAACGATCCTTAAAAATCAAGAGCTACAAAATGCAATGTGGTATTGGATCCTGGAACAGAAAAAGGACATTAGTAGAAAAACTGGTGAAATCAGAATAAAGCAGGGAATTTAGTTTGTTAGTTATGGATCAATGTTGGTTTCTTTGTTTTTTTCTTAAATTATTTTATTGAGGTCACATTGGTTTATAAAATTGTGTAAATTTCAGGGGTACCTCATTATATTTCGGCTTCTGTAGAGACTGCATTGTGTTCACCACCAAAAGTGTGGTTTCCATCCATCACCATATATTTATGCCCCTTTACCCCTTTTGCCCTCCCCCGCTCCCTTCCCCTCTGGTAACCACTAATCTGTTCTCCTTACCTATGAGTTTGTTTATCTTCCATATATGAGTGAAGTCATATGGTATTTGTCTTTCTCCATCTGACTTATTTTCCTTAGCATAATACCCTCAAGGTCCATCCATGTTGTCACAAATGGCAAGATTTCATCTTTTTTATGGCTGAGTAGCGTTCCATTGTATATATATACCACATCTTTATCCATTCATCCATTCATGGGCACTTGGGTTGCTTCCAAGTCTTGGTTATTGTGAACAATGCTGCAATGAACATAAGGGTACATATATCTCTTCAAATTAGTGTTTTCATGTTCTTTGGATAAATACCCAGAAGTGGAATAGCTGGATTATACAGTATTTATATTTTTAACTATTTTGAGAAATCTCCATACTGTCTTCCTTATTGGCTGCACCAGTTTGCATTCCCACTAGCAGCGTATGAGGGTTCCCTTTTCACCACATCCTCTCCAACACTTGTTATTTCTTGTCTTTTTAATAATAGCCATTCTGACAGGTGTGAGGTGATATCTCATTGTAGTTTTGATTTGTATTTTCCTAATAATTAGTGATGCTGAACATCTTTTCATATGCCTGGTGGTTACCAGGTCATGAGCATCTTTGGCAAAATGTCTGTTTATATCTTCTGCCCATTTTTTGATTGGGTTTTTCTTTTTGTTGTTGTTGACTTGTGTGAGATCTTTATACATTTTAGAAATTAACCCCTTATTGGATATGTGATTTACGAATATTTTATTACTGCTGGTGGGTTGTCTTTTCATTTTGTTTATGGTTTCCTTTGCCATGCAGAAGCTTTTTAGTTTGATGTTGTCTCACTTGTTTAGTTTTTCTTTTGTTTCCCTTGCCTGAGGAGACATGGTATTCAAAAAGATACTGCTAAGACTGATGTCAAAGCCTATGTTTTCTTCTAGGAGTTGTACGGTTTCAGGTCTTACATTTAAGTCTTTAATCCATTTCAAGTTAATTTTTGTATATGGTGTAAGATAATGGTCTACTTTCATTCTTTTTCATGTGACTGTCCAGTTTTCCCAACTGGTTTCTTAGTTTTGACAAATACATTATTAGGAAAAACTGGGTGAGGGAGATATGGGGACTCTTTGTATTATCTTTGCAACTTTTCTGAATCTAAAATTATTCCAAAATAAGAAGTTTCTTAAAAGAATCAAGAGCTAGACTGCATAGATTTTCTTTACTTTGTGTAATAGCACTCTATTATACTAGTTTCTGAAAATGTAAAACAATTGCCATTGACTTAACAATAAAAAATTGGAAATGTGTGTTCATGGGAAAAAATCTCCAACCAAAACTAAGTAGCAATCAAAGGAGGAGTTAGAAGGTGGCTGGTGCCCATAGCATACCTGGCAAGGGAGTGTACCAGCAATGCCTACATCCCAAAAGTGCTTCACCATGCATCATGAATTCCAACATATTCTGACTGCTGTTTGCTCCATATTCTACTTTCATTTCTTCAACATATCAGGAATTTCTGCCATTCTTGAGGATTTCTTGATTCTGTACTCAGGATTCAGGGTGTCGTTCATTCGTTTGTTTGTGTAGCAATACTATCTTACAGACTTGGTCATGGTATCACGTTTTGCCTCAACTGTGATCCTTATCTATTAGAGACTCTAAGCCTAGTGAGGCCATGGACTTGAACTTATCCATCATTGCATGTCCAGCACCTGACTCCAAACTGGGCACATGGCAGATGCTTAATAATTATTTGTTGCATGATGAATAAAGGAAGTACTTCAGTATTTGAAGTGAATTCCTGCCTGGAAAACATGAATTTTTCAATTATATTTCATTATGTACATGTATCCCTTTGGTGGAACTTGACAGAAGTTATGAGGTCTTCAAGTCTTGCAAAAAAAACTTATCAACAGGCCTTTTCCAGCTCTGGTGAATTCATGGAAAGTCATGAAGATCCTATTACCTCTTATGGAAACCATGGCTTTAACTAAAATAGTGCACAGTTGAGTGTGCTCTGGTCTCAGGAGGGGCTGCTCTCCGGGACCTGCACTGAGGCCCAGGCTCGGGGCTGCCCACAGAGGGATGGTCAGAGGCTGTGTGGTCAAAGGTTTGCGTACTTATTGTTTTGTCTGTCCTGCAGTACCTGCTTCCCTAAGGAAGTTGCTCCTCTCCCACTCTGACAGGGTGGGAAAGGAATTCACAGTTTGTCCGCCTCCCTGGTAAACCCGTGACTCCTGCCAGGCCAATCAGAGCCTTCTCTGTGGTTTTGAAAGCTTGGAGCTAGAGGAGAAGGGGCTTTTGCCTTTTAGAGCACAGAATTGAGGGGATGTGATGTGAGGGCAGCTGTCGGTCACATTCCCTGCCCCGTGGAGAAAATCTGCAGAAGAAGAGAGGAGCCTCAGTCAAGATACAGAAATGGAGAGAGAAAGAGAGATCTAACATCCATAATTAAGTGTCAGGATCCAATTGTACTTTAGGGCACTTTATCCTCCTGAACTTCCCAGTTACAAGAGCCAAAAAATGCCCTTTTTTCTTAGGCTGATTTGGGTTTCTACCAGTTCCCATGGAGAGCTCTAGAATCCTGGAGAAAAATGTGCAATTTCCTTCCTACACGTAATGGGGATTGGTACCAGCTCAGGCAGGGAACCAGCTCTGTGGGCCTCTGCTTGGACTCGGTGCCGTGGCAGAGGTAGCCAGCTGCCCTCCCAAAACTCAAGTTCTCCCTTCCATTGCATGGCACCGTCACTGTGGGATGGCACCTCACCCACTGACTACATCTCCTTTTACATTCCGGTGGAAACGCAAGGTTAGCTCTCACCAATGGAACGTGAGTGGAAGTGACACGTGTCACTTCGAGGCTGGAAGGCAGTTAAGAAGCAGGGATTCCTTTGCCGTTCTCTTCTTTTTGCTACCCCCCAGCTGGATAAAGACAGGATGGTAGAGGTGAGCTGGAAGGAGCCTGGGTCCTGCCGTCAGGCCAGAAAATTCCCATTTGACTATTCTGTAGAGTAAGAAATAGTCCTTGGTTATACTAAGCCACTGAAAGGTTGGGGATTTGTTGGTTACAGCAGCTAACATTACTCTGACTAATACATTTCCAAGAGCTGGAGCTGGAGTGAGTTGAATATTTTGTCAGTAGGGAGAGTCATAAGCAAAGCTTAAGAGAGAGAGAGACCCAGAGTTGAAACTAGAGCTGAACTCCATAGGCGAGTCCAAGGGATGATTTCAAGGATGGAAACAGGAGACAAAGTCCAAGGTCAGCAACCAGATGGGCTCTGAAAGAAGTGGCAAGTAGGCAATAAGAGCAGGGACAGATACAGAGTGGGAGCAAACTAAGTGGGGTGCCTGTGGCTTGGTTTTTGTGGCTTCCAGCAGCATGGAACATGAATGAGTCTTCCCGGTTTAGGGGGACAGGAAGCACAGGTAACCTGGGGTAATGATGCCAGGTGTCGGGCCAGGGGGATGAATCGAATCCACAAACAGGAAATCAGTCATGATGTCAGAACCTCCAAGGCTTGGGAACACGTTGGGATGTAGTGCAGGAAACAGGTCAAGGCAAGTGGTTTAGAACTAATGACCAAGGTATTTTGGAAGCCGCATTCTCTGTGGAGTATTGGGATGGGCTGGGTAAAGTACAGGAAGGTAGCAGGCCAGGTGGGGATGGGGCCAAGGAAGAGCACAGGCCCCATCCAAAGGGGGCAGCTGCCGCTCAGCTCCTGTGGGTTATTGCCACATAGACATGCAGCCCTAATGTCTTCAAATCTTCCAATTTTTCAGGAGAAGCAGGAAATCTGGATTTTGTGTGTGTGTGTGTGTGTGTGAAATCTCCCGATTTTTAAATGCTGGCAACTAATTCAAAATTTTTAAAAACACCCTGTAGGCCAAAGAAAACACATTCACAGGCTGAATCGGCCCACAGGCTGCCAGCTTTTGGCCTCCAGCTTAAAGGAAATGGGCAGAACCAGAAGAGTGTAAAAAACAAAAACAGAGAACCTGAGAATCATTCACAGTTTCCCCCAATCTCCAGGCACCACAGATACTACAGGAAAAAGAGCTTTGCGACAACCACTCACAAAAAACACAGTATGCTTGGGCTTCAGAAAAGCTATGGGCTTCTGCAAGTTGCCAGAGACGTATACTGTAGTCCCCCAAATCTGTTGCAGTTTCCTCAGAATTGGATCTGTAGCTTTGAAGGAGTGAGCTCGTTTTCTTCAATCCGTCTTCCAAGTGCAGCAGGTTTTGGGTTTACAGTATTGTCCTTTCCTTTCTGAAAGGCCATCAACTCTATCTTGACAGCTGAGTTTCCAGTAAAAGCACTCACTTGAGTGAAGTCAATTTCAAGAAACAGGACTTGAGCCAAATAAGAGTTTGGCTAACTAAATTTTATGATAGGAAATGCTTCCAGGCCAAAAACCTCAAAAAGTGATCAAAGGTTTTCAAGGACTGCATCTAACTAGTCCAGTTTATTTACCTTGGCTTGTGTCCGAACCAGGGCCATGCTCAGAGGATGTGGCAAATGCAGAATCTGATTTTTCAAAAAATGTGGTCTCTTCCAGCGTATGTATCGCCATGATTGGCTGCTGAACTGTTCCGTCTCCACTGCCCCAAGTCAGTATCTGGCTTAAGGCTTTGCACATCCCAACAGTCCTGCTTGCCCAGGAATGAGATGTTCTCTGGGATGTGGGACGTTCAGTACCCAGACTGGAACAGTCTCGGGCAAACAAGGACAGTTGGTCACCCAAATCCCAGGTCCTTTTCTCAGGGTTCGTGCTATAAAGTTTTGACCCTTTTGACTGTGCCTTAAAAAAACAATAAAACAAAACAAAACAGAAAGCTCTCCCTCTTCAACTGCCATAGTGCTGCTCTTTCTTGGTTTTCTTCCTATTTTTCTGTTTGTTCTTACTCACTTCCTTTGCTGCATTCTCTTCCTCCTCCTACTTTTTCACTATGAATTGCACCTCAAGTTCCAGCCCTTGGGCTTCTGTTCTATTTTCCATCCATCTCAGCCAACTCATTTTTACGTGGAAGATTTCCACCTTTAGATCTTGAGCTCATATTCTCACCTGAGATACGACCCTCCAGCTCTAACAACTTCGCAAACATTTTCCATGGGGACGTCCTTGATCATCTCATGGCCTGAGTCATTATCTTCCGGCCCAATCCAGCTCTCACTCACTCACCTCGTTAGAGGCAACACCATCTTTTCAAGCCTTCAATCTCAGAATCCTAGAGATGCTAATCCCAAGTTAGCGTCTGTGCACTATGGGTGTATCCACAGCAGCATACTGCTGCGCACGTTGGAAGGGCTCAGTAAATGCTTGTTGAATCAAATCAGATCTTGGGAAAGGAGTCCAAGGAGGAGGATATGTAATAGCATCCTACCAGAGGCTCAGGATATCCAAGTGAGTACTCAGGGTTTGTGGGGAGAAGCAAAGCAAAGATCTGACAGATATGAGCACTACAGATACAATTAATTCAAATCTTCATTGATGTAACTTCAATCTGACCACCTATTAGTTAAATTAACTTGAGTGTTATTAAATTTCAAGTTCACTTTGTATTGTGGTGATATACTTTTAGGCATGGTCAGAGGTCTTTCCAAGGTTCCAGACAGTTATACGGGCTAACGTGACAAATATGGATTCTACTCTGCTTTATTTGCTAGGTTCCTGATAAAAGACGCTGCCTTTAATCGCCAAATGCACAGATTCAGAGCAAAGCTAGTGACCAGAACCCAGGTCTTTCTCCTTCTGTCCTCAACCCTTTCCCGCATTCTTTTTACCTTAAAAAAAAAGAAAAAGTACTTATACAACAATCACTTTGGAAATACTCTTGAAGTAGAGCTCTACCACGTTTTGATGGGGGCCAGCAGCTTGGAAACATTGCTCTTATTTTAGGAAAATCCTCCTCCTAATAGGTCTTCCTTTTCAGATAGCTCCAAGTCTGGGGGTTCCCCAGAACCCCTTTCTTTGTATCTATAAAGCACAGAACACCTTACAGCAGAGTCTCCCTCCCTTGGTGCTATTGACATTTGGGGCTGGCTAATTCTTTGATGGGGGAAGGTACTATCCTGTGCATTCTGGGATGTTCAGCAGCACCCCAGGCCTCTACCCATTGGATGCCAGCAGCACACATACACTCTCTCAAGGTGTGACAACCGAAAATGCCACCAGACATTACCAAATGTCTCCTGGTTGGGGATGGGGGACAGGAATTGTCCATGGTTGAAAATCACTGCCCTTGATTCTTTGACTCAGAAGTGAAAATGGGGCCTGTTTACTCCCACTAGTGAAATGTCTCTTTGTTCTTTGAGTCTTTTTGTGCCCTGTCCCAGCCAGTATTGTTCCCAGAATTGGGAGGAGGGGATTATCTCCAGGGAGGGCCCAAGGCTGGGCCTGACAGGTCCATCAATCAAGGAGGCTTTAATTGCACCCATTACCTTATCTGAGAAAATTCTCCTTTGGAAGATCACCCTGCAGCATGTGCCTCTGGGACAATTTGCCCTTCCTTAGGGGGATGGAAGGGAGCAGGGTGCTGGAGAAGGAAGGTGGGCTGAGATCTGAGGCGCCACCAGAATGAGTGGCCTGAGTCAGCGGAGCTGCTCCTGCCTCGGCTTGGGGATTTCCAGGGGGAACTGTGTGGACAGAATTCCCCCTGGATGATGGTCTAGACAGGGCCTACCCTTCCCTCTGCTCACCAGGGCCTTCTGCTTCCCCTTTAGGAAGAGGAAACACCCTGGCCGTTTATTTTGGGGCTGAGGATCTGTTGTGAATAAGCCCCAGGATGGGCCGCAGCACGTGGGGCATTTCAGGAAATGCAGCCCTGGCTGCAGCCCTTGGCCATGGTGCTCCAGGGGGCTTTTAGATCAGTTAGGAAAATAAAGGAAGGACAACACCTCAGATTAAGTCCAGGGGGCCTGCCCGTGGCCAAGTGGGCGGCCCAGGTTTGGATCCTGGGCGTGGACATGGCACTGCGTTGAGGCGGAGTCCCACATGCCACAACTAGCAGGACGTGCAACTAAGATATACAACTATGTACTGGGGGGATTTGAGGAGATAAAGCAGAAAAAAGAAAAACAGAGATTAAGTCCAGTAAATAAAATGCAATTTAAAAGCAGATTAGAATTCTTCCTAATTTTCCCAATTTTAGAAAACAATCTATTTAGTAAAAATATATATAATCCCACAGCCGTTATTGAAGTGCTTTCCATGTGCAAATTAACATAAAGAGCTAGGCTCATATTACATATACTATTACATGATTTTTTTCTGATTAAAAATATGTCTTCTAAATACTACTTTATGTTAATAATTATATATGTTCTTTATCATTTTTAAGGGCTAAAAAGTTTTCCTATGGTCTGAATATGCCACAATTATTTTAACTAAAATCTATACTGAAACATTTTAGTTGTTCACATTTTTCCATTATAAAGTATGCCTGCAACAAACATATTTGTCCACAAATTCTTATGCTTTTCCCAACTGTGTTCTCTACAACTTTTTATTCATCTTCTTTCTTCTTTTTTCCACCTTCCTTCTCTCTTTCCTGCACCCTCCTCCACCCAAGTGAATGTTGACAGCATGGTGTATATTTGTCTACACCTTTCTTTCTTTCTTTTTTGAGGAAGATTAGCTCTGAGCTAACTACTGCCAGTCCTCCTCTTTTTTGCTGAGGAAGCCTGGCCCTGAGCTAACATCTGTGCCCATCTTCCTCTACTTTATATGTGGGACGCCTACCACAGTATGGCGTGCCAAGTGGTGCCATGTCCACACCCGGGATCCAAACCAGCGAACCCTGGGATGCTGAGAAGCAGAACATGCACACTTAACTGCTGCGCCACCGGGCTGGCCCCTGTCTACACCTTTCTCTATGCCCAAGCAATGATGCACAGCCCCTACACACATAGAGGGCTGATTCGTTTGGTCACTTGTCTATGAGTAATGGAATGCATTCCATATTCTTAGCGACTTGGTTTCCTCTCTTGATGAGAAACTCTCTATCTCTATCCACACATTCTTTCCCAGAAGTGAGCATCCACGGGGTCAGGAGATCTGATAACTTTCTCTCTCCCCATCTTCCATTGCTACTTGGAGGCCTGAGATAGGAGCCATTATCTCCTCACACTTTTAGTTTCTCCACCCATGAAATGGGAGCATGCCACTGACCCATCTACTTCACAGGACTACTCTGAGCTGTTAAAAAAGAAACAATGGGCCCAAGATGGAGTCACTTGTGCTAAGCCCCATGTCAGCACACCAAAACTCAATACCCAGCCTAATTGCAGTGTCAGCCTTTCTTGGGAATGTGACCTTTAACCAGTCCGTCTGGAAGTACCTGGTCAGCACTAGTGAGGTAATCTGCCTGTTAGACGCCTAACTTCCCCCAAAGGAAGGTGACCTTGCCTGAAACTCCACTCTTTGCTAGAAACCACCTTTTCTGTCCCCTTCTGCATATAGAAGTCTTCCATTTTGTTTAGCTCCTTTCTATCTGCTAGATGGGATGCTGCCCAATTTACAAATCTTTGAATACAGCCAATTAGATCTTTACATTTACTCAGTTGAATTTCATCTTTTTAACAAAGCAAAACTTCCAAGTGAATATATATATATATAGTCACGTGCTACATTACATAGCAACATTTCAGTCAATGATGGACCACATAGACAATGGTGGTCCCATAAGATTAGTACCACATAGTCTAGGTATATAGTAGGCTATACCATCTAGATTTGTATAAGTACTGCAGGAGAGGAAGAAATTTTCCTCTACTCTCTACGTTCTGCTGGCTGGCCTAAGAATTAAATTGACATGAGAGAGATTAACAGGAGAAAAACAAACAAAAAGTTTAATAACAGGGGCTGGCCCTATGGCTTAGTGGTTAGGTTCGTGTGCTCTGCTGCAGGTGGCCCGGTGTTTTGTGAGTTCGAACTGTGGGTGCGGACATGGCACTGCTCATCAAACCACACTGAGGTGGTGTCCCACATGCCACAACTAGAAGGACCCACAACTAAGAATATACAACTATGTACTGGGGGGCTTTGGGGAGAAAAAGGAAAAAAATAAAATCTTTAAAAAAAAAGTTTAATAACATATATACATGGGAGAAACTGAGGAAAACCAAGTAACTTGCCAAAATGGCCAAAGTCCTCACCTTAGATACTATCCTCAGCTAAAGACAAAAGAAGGTGTTGGGGTGGGGAGTCAGGGACTTCAAAGGGAAGGAAGGCAATTCACAGGTAGGTGAAAAGGAGAAAATGTTTGGAAAACAAGTGTTTAGCCACACAGAAACAGAAAAACACAGAGGGGAGCCCAACAAACAGGCTCTTCTAGGTTCCTACCAGTCTACCACCTAGTTCATGTTATGCTAAGGTGATAGCTAGCTCACTTCCTGAGACAGGTGTTTTTATCTGGATTCTTTTAGGCAATTAAAAGAGAGGTAACAAGAAAAATTTTCTGAGTCTTTTGTTTCTTAAATAGTCAGCATAAAATAAGCCTCTTGTTAGAGAGACACATTTTGGGGTGGCAAATTTTGTTCTTCTTCAGTATACTCTATGATCACACAATGACAAAATCTCCTAATGATGAATTTTCCAGAACTTATCCATTGTTAAGTGACACATGACTGTATATATAAAATAAACCTTTACTTATTGGCTATGGTAACCAAGAGACACAGTGTCCTTTATTTGCTATTTTGAAACACCCCTGACACTTCCCTGCCTCTGTGCCTTTGCTTATGTCATTCATCTTGCCTGGAATACCCTTCCACTTGCTCCACTTAAAGTCCTACCCACCCCTTAAGGCCTGGTTCAAATCCCATTTCTTTCTTGTAATTGCCTCTGATGCCTCCAGCTGGAAGTCATTCTCCCCCTGCCTCCCCTCACCAGACCCTGAATTTTCTGCATTTGTCATTCATTCATTTCCTTGCAGTATTTAATTTTTTTTTCTTTTTGATGAGGAAGATTCACCCTGAGCTAACATCTGTGCCAATCTTCCTCTGTTTTGTATGTGGGTTGCTGCCACAGCATGACTGCCAACGAGTGGTGTAGGTCTGTGCCCAGGAACCAAACCCACGGACCCGGGCCACTGAAGTGGCGCCCACTGAACTTAACCCCTAGGCCACAGAGCTGGTCTCCATATTTAATTGTTTTAAATCTGAATTTAAAAGCTTCTGAGGACCGGAACTGTATCTTATACATCTCATGTTACCATAGGGTCCAGTAATAACACCCAATATGCACTCAAAAATTTGCATAATAAAAGGATGAATGAGGGGGCCAGCCCTGTGGCCGAGTGGTTAAGTTTTCGCACTCCGCTTCAGCGGCCCAGGGTTTCGCTGGTTCGGATCCTGGGCGCAGACGTGGTACCACTCATCAGGCTATGCTGAGGCAGTGTCCCACATGGCACAACTAAAGGCACTCACAACTAGAATACACAACTATGCACTGGAGGGCTTTGGGGAGAAGAAGAAGGAAAAAAAAGAAGATTGGCAACAGATGTTAGGTCAGGTGCCAATCTTTAAAACAAAAAAAGAATGAATGACATGAGTGAGTGAATGAATGAATGCTCTCTATTATCACTCTCGCACAAACATTCCCATGGAGACAGTTTCAGGAATAGATTAGAATCACGGAAGATTCTGAGCACTTTGAAAGAAAGATATTTTAGAAGTTCTCTAACTAAAATACTTTGCCCTCATTGGAAAACACTGCACTGTGGAAAATCCAAAAAAATAAAATAAAATTTATCTTTTATCCACAAAGATAAAAATGAAAATCAATCACAGTTTAGCCACCAGGAGAAAATTCACCTTTAACATTTTGGAGCATATCTTTTTAGTCTTCCTGTGCATATACTTACTGACAAAGCACAGACGTATATAATATACATTTATGTATGTATGTATGTCATATACCCACACACAACTTTAAAAAAAGATTAGCACTTGTGCTCTGTCGGGAAAGGGGCCATGGAAGGAGTGACTCTTGGATGCCGGGGCTCTGGCTCATGGGTTCTGGTTATGGAAGGTTTGGAAGCATTTCCCCTAAGGGCAAGTTGAGGCAAGCTCCTGGGGACCTTTGTGTTTGTTGAGTCACGGAGGCAAGGGAGGAGACCTGAGCAGAGAGCAGTGGGTCCCTGGGGGTCCTGCATCCCTGGGTCCCACGGGACAGAGGAAAAGTGACTACAGTCTCCCTCTCCTCCAGCTACCCTCTCATTCTCACCCTCCTAGGACGTCCAGGTCCCCCAAGGCTTCTGGGTCTCATTCACCCAAGAAAACCTTAGCCCCGGGGCGACGATTTCCCTGTTTCCAGCCCTTGCTACTGGAAACACCAAAACTACAAGAATTACCCAACAAGTGAATGAGTGAACTGTTTCTCCCTGGGAATTCTGACACTCCCAGAGGAGGGAAGGAAATACACCCACTCCCCAGGATGGATCCTCAGACAGACAGAGGCTGATGGGTTGAGGGGTGTGTTCTTGGGTAGGGCACTGGATAAGAACTCACATTCATTGTGCGTTGACTCTGCCAGATGTTTCTGGCCCTTTACTCACTTTCTCACTTAACTTTCAAAAGAAACTCTCAAGATGGTATTATCATGCCCATTTGATAGAAGAGGAAAACTGAGGCTGGTGCCGAAGCCTCTAAAATAAAACTATGTGAGCATAGCTGGCTCCACCTGGTGTCAGGTATGGCCACACTGGGGTTCACCGGCTGGCACTACCTGATTGCCTCCTCCCCCGCCTCTCCTTCATTCTGTAAGAATGACCTTTCTTCTCCTAGGAATCACCCTTGACTTTTTCTCTCACCTCCACATCCAGTCCCTCAGCAAGACCTGTTGACTCTAACTCCAAAACATCTCTTGAATCTTCCACGTCTCTCCCTCGTCACTGCTCGCACCCTGGTCCAAAACACCATCATTCTCTCCTAAACTGTTGCAATTGCCCTGCTGCTTTTAGTTTATTTTCCACAACACAGCCCAAATGATCTTTTAAAAGATCATACCACTTTCCTTCTTAAAAGCATCTAATGGATTCCCCACAAACTTTCAACAAAACCCAGATTCCTTGCCTTGGCTTATAAAACACTACAGGACATGGCCTGCTTGCTCCTCAGGTCTCAGCTCCTGCCACTTCCCCCAGCCTCCCTGCTCCAGCCACACTGCCCTTCTCTCTGTTCCTCAAACAGTCCAGCTGGCTCCCACCTCAGGTGCACTGCAGGGGCTGGTCCTTACGTCTGGACAGCTTTCTCCCCTCAGCTTCCCATGCTGGTTCCTTCTTGCTGTTCAGGACTCAGTTGAAAGGTCACCTCCTCAGAGACGTTCTCCCTGACCACCTGGTCTAAGTAGCCACTTAATCACTTGCTATCACATCGTCCTGTTTTAATGAACTGCGTAGTACTTACCACTATGCGACACTTATAAAATTACATCATTCATTTCCTGTTTCCTTCCACTACAATCTATCCTCAATACCAACAGTGCCTGGCATATTGTGGCTGCTCAATAAGTCTCTGCTGAATGAATTTGTGAATGAATGACATTTTTCTCTAAGTAATTAATTCAATGAACATTTATCATCTGTTAGGGGCCAGATGCTAAGCTAAGGGCTGTGTGAAAAGCAAAGATGAACAAGACACATAGACCATCAAAAAGTGTTTGGTTCATTGGGGCCGGCCCCATGGCCGAGTGGTTAAGTTCGTGCGTTCCGATTCGGCGGCCAAGGGTTTCGCCCGTTCGGATCCTGGGTGCAGCCATGGCACTGCTGGTCAGGCCATGCTGAGGCGGAGTCCCACATGCCACAAGTAGAAGGACCTACAACTAAAATATACCAACTATGTACTGGGGGGCCTTGGCGAGAAGAAGAAGAAGAAGAAGAAGAAGAAGAAGAAGAAGAAGAAAAAACCAGATTGGCAACAGATGTTAGCTCAGGTGCCAATCTTTAAAAAAAAAAAAAAAAGAGCAATTCATGATGTCTGAGATGTGCTAATAATCTAGAAAAAAAATGAGAGAACAGATGAAATGAGGCTGGCCAAGTGTTGATGATGATTGAGGCAGCATGATGGGAAATGGGGGATTATTATATTATTCTCCTGATTTTTGGGGATCTTTGAAAGTGTCCAAAATAAAAAGTTTTTTTTTAAAGAAGCTTATGATGAAATGGGGAGAAATGGACTCACATAACTACTTTGCTGCAGACTGCTGAGAATGCTGTAAATGAGGGAGCTTGTTAGTGAGTAAATGCTTACTCCATCGACTGAGCATCTAGTGTGTGTCAGGTGCTGTGCTAAGTACCAGGGATGTAACGATAACTGAGATGTACACAGGGTCTGCTTTCATACAGTGTCTGGTCCAGCCTATAGGCATAGGGACAGTAGCTGAAAAAAAGGACAAACACAGGGTGCCAGGAGAGTGTGTAACAGAGAGCACTCACTGGGTCTGGGGTTCAGGAACATGAGTGGGGTGAAAGGTGGCAGGGACAGCCTCCCAGGCAGAAGGAACAGCTTGCCCAATGGCTTAGCGGTGTGAGAGAAAAGCTCACATCCCAGGAGCCAAAGAAGGCCAGCGTCCTAGGGCAGGCAGAGCAAGGAGGAAAGCGGAGAGAGATAAGGCTAGGCCAGTGAGCAGGGGCCAGACTCCACAGGGATATGTAGGTCCTCTTAAACATGGGGGACTTTCTCCTTCACCACTAGGAGGACGCAGGAAGCTTTCTTGAAGTAGGGGACCTATGAACGAGCCTCTGAAGTTTGGAGGGAATTGCAACAGGCAAAGGTAGCTCCGAAAGGCATTCCTGGTGAAGGGAATCGAGTGAACTCTGAGCAGGAAGGAGAGAGTTCAAGCTATTGAGGAAGTAGTGGGTGGCCTGGCATGGGAGGAGCCCATGGCGCGCACAGGGGTGTAGAGGGCAATAAGCCTAGATAGGAAGATCAGAGACAAGCGCCAGACATTGTATACTAAGGAGTTTGGACTTTATTCCTCAGACAATGGGGAGCCACTGAAGACTTTGTGATCATTGGAGAGACATGATCAGAGCTGCCCTTAGGAAGGATAGATTTGACGGGGAAAGCAAGCAGGAGATTATTATTTATGTGAGAGGCAATGTGGGTCCAACTTTAACACTCAGCAATTTGTGGAGCACATACTACATCCCAGGCATTGTATTGAAAGCTGGAGATGCAAAGAGGAAAATAGGACTGCCTCTGTCCTGCCCCATGGAGCTCACAGACGGCTAAACTGGCAATGACAATACAGCGTGCTATGATAGTGACATGACCAGGACATTACGGGAACCCTTAAGAAAGGGGCTACTGAATGCTTCCTGAAGTGGGGGCAGTGGTCAGGAAAGGCTCTCAGAATGCTACGATGCCCTTCTGAGCCTTTCTTGATGAGTTACCAGAAAAGGGTGGTGAGCCCCATTTCACACGGCAGCACGTGTAGACAATCGTGGAGGTTTGAGAGTAGCATGACAGCAGACTCGGGCTGAGGCTGCAGAAGCGGCGCTGTGGCTAAGGAGAGGCTAGGCAGACAAGCAGGAGTCAGACAGCGGGCTTTGCATACCAAACCAATTTGTTTGTTATCATTAAAGTAATGGAAATAATTAATTATCCCAACTTCTTCCCTTTGTTCCTGCAGTCCTGGGGATGGCCGAGGGCCCCTTCCTATAGTCGCTACCTCTGTGCTACCTTAGCATTCTCTCTGTCTTCTCAGTTTCCTGGTTGACAACTTTAGACTTATTAAACAATTGACCTGAAAAGAATCTTAAACCTTAAAATATCTGTTAGAATAGCTGGTGTGATTTCAGTTCCCTGACTGGACCCTGAATGATAGTGAGGCCTTGAGAAATTTTAAGAGGAGATTTATGTTTTAGAAAGCTCTCTCTAGGGGCAATTATGGAGAATGAAGCCTGGAGGCAAGGAATCCATTCAGGCAGTGCTTGCGGTATTGCAAGGGGAGACAGACGACAGCCTACATTCGGGAGAATGGAGATGGAAAGGAGATGCAGTCAGGAGAGACTAAGGAAGTAGAGTTAACGGAAGGTGGAGACCAATTAGAAGATTTGCTGAGGCTTCTGGGTTTGCATAGTGTGCCATTTATTGGGGCACAAAATACAGAATAGATAGATGGGTGTTGAGGAAATTAAGTCTGAGGGGTTGTGGCACCACTGGGTAGAAATATTCTGGAGGCAGCTGTGTATACAGATCTGTGGTCAGAAGAGAGAAGTCTGAGCCAGACAGATGGATTAGAAAATCAACAGGGTATGATTGTGGTTGAGGTCCTGGATGAAATCACCCAGGGTGCATGTGGAAGAAGATGAGAGGAGAGGGCTGAGGGTGGAACCCTTGGGATCCCAACGCTTATGAGATGGGCTAAGGAAGAGGAACTCACAGAGAATCCTGAACAGAAGGCTGGGAACCACAAAAATGGTGGAGGCAGGACCAGGCAAGGGCATTCACAGGGAGGATGGACTTGCCGAGGGGTGTGTGTTACAGGCACATGGATACATATGCATTTTTAAAGTAATTCCTTCCCATAAGTTTGGAATATTAAACAGAAACTTTTTCACATCAATCCTGGTGCCTTCAGGTGACCTGGCCCAACCCTTCACCATTGTCCAAGTGCGTCAGGAGAAGCCACCTGGCAGGAAGGAGCCAGGTGGAGCACAGAGCAGCCAGTCTTATGGTCAATAACCCGTGATAAGGCCAGATGTGTGGCAATATCAAATAACCAAGAACCGGCGTCACCCCAGGCAGCATAGTCAACTGTCTTCAGCCAGGAGACAAGGAAGGGGTGGAGGGGTGTCCCAGATGCCTGGGAGGGGAAGTGGGAGGGAGCACACGTTTATGGAGTGGGCTGGCGCTGTGCTAAACTCTTTGCATGTTATCTTAATTAATCCTCCCAACAGCCTTGCCCCTTTCAAAGGTAAGGAAGCTGAGGCTCAGAGAGGTTGAATAATGTGCCCAAGGTCACATAATAACTGGGTGACCTAAGATTTGAACCCAGGAGGCCAAAGCCTATGCTGTCTCAAATGAGCCCTTGGTCTCCAGCAAAGTCTAATTCCCGGGTGACCTGCAGGGCCACATTCTTTAATTTGGGGGTGCTGATACAAACTTCCTGTGGAAGCGGGAGCTGAGTGATGGCTCAGCACCCAATCAGCAGCCTGAGTTAGCTGTTCCACACAAGTGGTTACGCTGGCGCTCGCTTCCAATCCAGACATCCTGTTTCATCATTCCCACCTATTGTCTCATTCCTGGATTTCTTGCCAAATGCCTTCCTTGCCACTCCCAGTTGGGGGGGAGGTGACAGGAACAGGCTGTAATGAGGAGTCTGTCAGACCTACTCATCTTCCAGAGACCCTCAAACCTGATGAACAACCAGCAGCTCTGGGACAGGCCAATTTCCACTCAATTTGAGGGACCCTAAAAAACCTCCTTTGAGTCTGATTACGGGTCAAATAATGATAATCGCTGGAGGGCACTGAGTGGCTTTCTGTGTGCCAAGCTTTGAGTTGTGTGCCGTGCATGCATTGTTTCATGTAATCCTTAAAACAACCCTGTGAGGTAAGCATGATTGGTACGCCTATTTTCATGCAAGAGACCAAGCCTAGAGAAAGGTGTCTACACCCATCTGCATCAGGAATGTCTGAATCAAAGGCATAGAGAGGTGCCTGCCCTGCCACCCTCACTTACTCTTCTGTCCCTGCCCCCAGTGCCCTTGGCTTAGATTCCTTGATCCATGAGAAATCTCTCCTTCTTTTTTCTAAGGCTAAAGGAAATTCTGGCCAGGGTTGCAAAGTGGTGGTGAAGGAAATGTGTGCCTTGGGTGTACCCAGAGTCCCATTTGGGAGCTTTTACTCCATAAACCTTTTTACACAGAAATAAAAAGCTCTGTCCCCTGTTACAGGTATTTTATATTAGCAGTGGAGCCCATAAAGAAGGGGTGTGTGTGCACGCACGTCTGTGCCTGTGTGTGCACACACGCGTGTATATGAGCGTGGGGTAGGAATTAGGCAAATAACCTCATAGACCTGCCCCCTGTTTCAATGGTCATACGTAGCTTCAGTGACTGCATTTTCTAAATCAAAAGTCAGGACACGTGGACTGGCCAATATAACTGTTTTTGAGGGGATAACACAGCAACAATGAAAGTGATGCCATCCACGTGAGATGTGGAGGCTGTTGGCTAACAGTTCAACAGCGAAGCTCTGGTGTGCTTTTGGGGATGGCCAAGAGGCCTCTGGGAGAGACAAGATTTGGCTAAGAGTCGAGGCCTGAATATCTAAGTATAGGCCTGCTGACAGCCCACTAATGATTAACATTAATAATATGTAATTTTAAAGATGCTGTAACGGAAGATCTGATATTCCCAAAACATGCAAGGGAAACATTATAGCCTAAAGCTAGAGGGGAGATCCGAAACAATATCTTGTTTTAGGGGCTATTATGGGATGCATTACATTAATAATTGAATCTATTTATATACATACAAAATGTCATGAAGAACTGAGCCAGCCCTGCCCACACATGAGGCTGAAAAGATTACCTTTGCTTAAAATACTCAATGAGTGGAGATAAAAGTGATTTTTGTTTTTGCATGACATGAATTCAACAAACATGTACTATTTCCTACTATTACTACCTACTAGCTACTAGCTTCCAGATGCTGGGTGCCAGGCCCATGGAGGACTGAGACTAGGATTACAGTGATAATGGGGATGACAGGTACGCAGAGGATAATTATGACACCATGCAAGAGGGTTGCAGTACTGGTAAGTACAATATGCTGGGGAGTCCAGAGGATGATTAGGTAATTCTTGGAAGGGGGCTGGTATTTGTTTTCTATTGCTCCATAACAAATTACCATAAATTTAGTGGCTTAAAACAACAAACATTTGTTATCTCATAGTTTCTGTGCGTCAGGAGTCGGGCATGGCTTGGCTGGGTCCACTGCCTAGGGGCTCCCCAGGCTGTAATCAAGGTGTCCTTTGGGCTACATTCCTTTCTGGAGCTCAGGTCCTCTTCCAAGCTCATGTGGTTCTTGGCAGAATTTAGTTCCTTATGCTTGTATGATTGAAGTCCCTGTTTTCTCTCCAACTGTCAGTAAAGACCATTCTCAGCAACCAGAGGCTGCCATCAGGTCCTTGACACATGGCCCTTTCTATAGGCCCTCTCACAATGTGGCAGCTTATTTCTTCAAAGCCAGCAGGAGAGTCTCTCTGATTTCAGGGAGTGTCCCAATTCCTCTTTTGAAGGGCTCACCTGATTAGGTCAGACCTATGCAGGATAATCTCCTCTTTAATTAACTCAAAATCAACTGATTAGGGTCCTTAATTACATCTGCAAAACCCCTTTTGCTATAATTAAGGGAGTGATAGCACATTATAGTCACAGATCCTACCCACACTTGAGGGTATATAAGGGTATACAGGGCGTGTGCACCAGATGGCAGGAATCTTGGGGCCCATCTTAGCATTCTGCCTCCCAAGGGTGGGGAGGGAGAAGGAAGAGGAAAGTGACAGAGTAGGTAACCGTTGTTGAGCTGAGTATTGAAGAATGAATTTAAGTGCTCCAGGCTGCCAAGGAGGGGAGGTGTTTCGGTAGGGAACAAGGAGGTGTGGGAAAGACATCATGGAAAGACAGGAGACCACAAACAAGGGTACAAGGGCATGGAGACACCTGTTGAGTGGCAGTGGAGTTGTCCAGTGGGGCCACAGGTTGAGGGTGGGGTTGAGAAAAGGTAGACAGACTGTGAAGTCACAAACACCATGTTCTTTCAATGAGTTCTTGGCCCCGACACCTGGTGACGGTACAGCATAGGCTGGAGACAAAAACTCTCACATAACAAAAATTTCATTGCAAGCTCCCTCACTTGCATTTCTCCGTCCCCACATCCCAACTCCTTTAGAAGGGTCCTTTCCCCGGAGGTGTCTCTCCAGGGATCCCTGACCTCATCTATCTGTGCATCACAGCTCTGCTGGTCTAGTAAGATGAATATCCACACTCTTCTGGGACCCTTACTTCCAGGCTTCTAAGGGGGAACAGATTTCTTGCTTACTGAGTCAGCTCTGGAGGCTCTTTTTTCATGTGTGAAGAAGCCAAACAGTGGGCAGACTGGAGAGGATTAGAAGAAGCCAGAGATGCTAGTCAATCTACATAAGAATAAAGAGCCAAGAGAGAAGTCGGAAGAGAGAGAGAAATATCCTGGAGGGCTGGGCATCTGCAAGTTCTAGGAGGCTCTTAGCAGCTACAAGGTTCAGAGAGGAGAGGAAAGGAGAGGTTCAGAGAGTGGCTGTGTCTGCTGATCAGATCCTTCGTTTTTATTTCCTTTTTTCCTCTTCTCAATATTTAAATAAAAATGGGAATTAATTTTTAAATTAGTTTTTAATTAGTTTAGATTATTTCTCCTGTGTACATGTGTTTTTTTTGGTTTTGTTCTGGAAGATGATACTGTGTAGATCCTGGGTGCCATGGGACCCCAGGTTTGGGTGACCTTAAAAGGAAAGGATCTGATAAATCACAGATGCCTTCATGTGACATAGTTTAATATGTTACCACTCTTTGAAGCATTTAGTTAAAAGAGAGCTCCAAGGACAGAAACACTCTCCACCCTCCAGAAATGAACAGGTATTCGTAGAATTTCAGAGGTAATTGTAGGGGATGATGACTCTTTCTTCAAAAAAGCACAACCCAGTTTCATTCCATCTTATCTGTACTCTTCATGTAATTTCTCTAACCTCTGGTTCCTGGGGTCAGCTGTGTTTCCTTCCTTGGAATTTATATCTGGTACCCAGTGATCAAGACAACAAACCTGTAACTACGTATTTTTTAGGGAAAAAATGTTTTGCCCTGCATTCCCTCAAGCAGAAAAAGAACAAATCACTCAGCTGCCTCAGCTGGACAGCATTTCTGCCCCTCATACCTGTGAGCAGTGCTCATCGCTTCCAGACAAGGTCAAGGCCCTGAGGCCTACAGAACAGTCAGCCAAATTCACTCCTCTTGACTTCTTAGCACAACCTCCTTATCCCCAGATTGTGTGTGTTTGGTTGGACTAAAGTAAACATAGTCGGATTTTGTTTTTGTTGTTGCTGTTTGTTAGTTTTGCAGAATGGGATTCTAAAGCGGGGGGCATCCCAGCCACCCTCGACTCCATATTGGCCAGGGAGAAGTGGTGTGGAGGGCAGTGAGGAGGAACTGTGAGGTAGAATGGGGACTGGTGTGGGAACTGACTTCCTCCCGAAAAGCCTGGAACATCCTTCTCAAAGCTCCACACAGCCAAGCTCCTTGCGCCAGCTCCCAGCCATTCCCTCGATACGTTCTCCTCAGAGCAGGGCTCCACATGGTACACACATACAGCCCGTGCGCGCACACACACACACACACACACACACACACACACACACACACGGCGCTGTCTGGTGACAGATTGGGCCTGAAGAATCTGGCAGTCTGCGTGGCCGATGGCAGAGAGTCGAGCCTGTTCTCGCTGTCTCCCTGGAGTCCCGCTGCAGACGCAGGTGCGCGTCAGTGCCGGCTCTAATTTTATCCCTGGTTGATGGAGGAGACTAACTGAGCAGCAGGGAGGCTGCTATTTTGGGTCTTCTGTGGCTCTGGGTTATATAAAGCCTATTGCCGTGACCTGCATTGCTTTGTGGCTGTGCCTCACTCTTGCGCGTTCTGTCACAATATGTCATCGGTTCAGACACTCACACACACACCCCCCCGGGGCTCTTGGGGAATGAGAAGGGAGGTGTGTGCTGAAGGATGTGTGTGTGTGCTCCTGCCAGCTTGCTGCGGGAGGAGGCCTGCATATACCACTGGGAGGGGGCATTGTACGTGAAGGAGGTTTGTTTTTGAAGGAAATGGAAAGATCTTTCTGATGGAGGAACGTGAGTGTATGTGCTTTGGGCTTTAGGACGGAGCGTGTTTGTGAGATGGTGTTGTGGGTCTGCTGTTGGCATGGCGATAAGAATAACTTCTATTTCGGTAACTCTTTTCATTTCGAAGGAACCCAAGAGTTTCATAAATTATACACAAACGGCTCTGCCTCTGGATGGCAGGATTTTTTTGGCCTGGAATTAGGAACAGCAGCTAGATGAACAAATGTGAAAGCCTGAATTTGGGGATGGGTTGATGGCAGAAGACGGCATTTCCTACATCACTGGGGACAAATCTTACCTGGAAAATTTTTCTCATAGATCAAAAACGCCTTATGGTGATGGTATTGTGACTGTTGTGTAAAGATAGGTACTGGCTGGAGTTAGTCATCTATGATATCCAATTTATCTCCTAGTATTTAATCTTAATAAATATTTTTAGATATGTAAATTTTGATGGTTGAACATACAACAGAATCCTGATATAATACAGCTCATTGGTCTATGAATTTGAAAGAACCAGGTTTCCCAAAATATAAATTATTCACACAGAACAAGCCTAACAGAGCTCGATGAGCTTCTCACACAGGTATTTGTCCTGTCCCCAGTACAAGCAGGGGAAAGGAGATGTCCTATACTTGGTGGGTTACGTGTCTCCCATATATAATCTCCAGGGGTATATTCTGGCTGATATGATGGAGCCCATAAAGCATTACCCAAGGGAACGATGATTTGGCAAGTACACAGCTCGGCTCTTGGAGCCTGACAGAGTGTGAGGCCTTAGGATGGCACTCGTGTTTCTCATTCGACTTTTCCTGTCACTGTCATCAGCAGCTACCACAGCAGGTGGGACTCCCGTTTCTAGTAACTTGACTGAGACTCTCTTTCTTGGCTGCTCTTTGAAAGGCGTTGAAGACCCTTCTCTTCCACTGTTCAAAGCACTTGTAAGGGATTTTATTTTTTACTTATTTTTTTATTTTCTTTTGAGGAAGATTAGCCCTGAGCTAACTACTGCCAATCCTCCTCTTTTTGCTGAGGAAGACTGGCCCTGAGCTAACATCCGTGCCCATCTTCCTCTACTTTATATGTGGGACGCCTACCACAGCATGGCGTGCCAAGCGGTGCCATGTCTGCACCCGGGATCCGAACCTGAGAACCCCAGGCCACTGAGAAGCGGAACGTGTGAACTTAACTGCTGCGCCACCAGGCCGGGCCTGTAAGGGATTTTAGAGAGAAAATCTTGGGAGATTTCTATGAAGAAAACCAGAAGAATCTGGCAGCCTGCTACCGAGGGCTGAAGGGAACTGGCACCTCAGAGCATTCCGGTGAAGGGAGCTGCTGAGGGAAGAAGGAAAGGGAACCAGACCAGAACCAAAGACAGAGCTTGGAGGGGCCAGATGGGGAAATGAAGCCGGGAACGGGGAAGGCATAAATGATCACTGCGTGTCTCTTTCATTAATAATTGACTTAAGCAGAATCTCACCACGCATGCCCCTCCCTCCGCCCCGGCTGGGGGCAGGAGCTCACTCCTCTGGCTCCTTGGTGGTCTCCTCGCTGCCCTCCATGCTCCCCTGCCCCCCAAAGTGACCTTTCTAAAACGTAAATCTGATCACCCCATTCCGTAAACTGCTCCAGAGTCTTTTCATTTCTCTCTCTGGAGAAAACCCAAATGCTTTAGCAGGCAGACAAGGCTCTCTGTGATCTGGAGCCTGCTTATCTCTCTGGCTTAGGTCACATAGCAGCCTTCCCAACCCTCCCCGAAGTGGGCCTCCTCCAGCCCCCCTCATTCTACTCTCTGACACCTTAAACTTTACTGAACCGCTTGCAATCCCCTGAATGTGCTTAACTCTCTTGTCCTCTATGTGTTAGCATGGACCATTCCATCTATATGGAATGCCTTTCCAGTCTTTTTTTTTTTCCCTGAGCTTCCTTCAGCACCTCAATTCAAGCATCTCCTTCTCCAGGAAGTTGTGTTAACCCTCTGTGTCTGGATCAGGGCTCTCTCCTCTGGCATCTTCGCTCACCTCTGTCGTAGTGCTTAAATGCTCTGCAGTCTGTCCTGCCTAGACGATGGGACTAGACCTGCCCCACTGCTCAGCCTGCAACAGCACGTGTTTGTTGAATGAATGACTGAATTTGAGCAGAAGCCACATTTCAGAGCTAAAAGTTCCATAACTTGGCATGAGGGGTAGGGTTGGTGGGAAATATTGATGAAGTTGAAGAAGAAAGGCCAGGTCCTGGGAAATCTAATCATGAACAACTCCAGCGGGCCCACAATTGTCTGTCTCCGAAGCCTGAGACAGATAGGGCTGTCCTGCCCTACTGTGTGTCAGGCAAGTAGGACTGTGGCTCAGGGTAGAACAGTTGGTGTGACGCCTCTGCCATCACGGTGGTCAGCCATCACTGCTCAGCATCTTTCCCACAGTCTACACAGGGTCTGCTTTTTCTGCCCTCCACTCCACCATGCATCTGTGAGGTACAGGGACGGGACTTGCATACGGACCTCAGTGTCCCTCACGGAGGACCACAGGCCTCCGTCCATGCCCTCCCCGTGGTCCCTCCAAGGAACTGCCAAGGCCACTGTGATTCTACCGTGGTCATCAGAACCTCACCACTCCCTCCCACTGGGTTGGCTGCTCACTCTGCTGTGCCACACCCTGGAGAGACTGGCCTCGGGCACAGGAGAGAAGCCAGCATGCTGAGCAGCTTATACTTGACCAAAATAGATGAGGCCACCTTGGGTCAGGGAATTCAGCTCAGCAGTTCTGGTGGTAGCTGACACTTGAGATTTTTGAAGAAACAGAGGCAGGATTAGAGGAGGCCTCATACTATAAATCAGATGTCAAATGTACCGAGAGAGGCTCTTCGATTAAATCCTTGATGTTGCCATGTTATCGGAAATAATTTTTTTTTAAAGATTTTATTTTTCCTTTTTCTCCCCAAAGCCCCCTGGGTACATAGTTGCATACTTTTAGTTGTGGGTCCTTCTAGTTGTGGCATGTGGGATGTCACCTCAGCGTGGCTTAATGAGGGGTGCCATGTCCACGCCCAGGATTAGAACCGGCGAAACCCTGGGCCACCGAAGTGGACCATGTGAACTTAACCACTCGGCCATGGGGCTGGCCCCATGGAAATAGTTTTTTAGAATATGGTTAATCACCACTTAATTCATCTATTTTAATGTTCGCACTTTCATTTATTGGGCTTTATTAAAGTAGGGTCTACTTTGTCTATACTCTCAGGGCATCACTGCCCCAGATATTTTCACTTCATACAGTGTTGGAAACTGCCTACTGGTTTTCCAAAAAGCAATCCATGTGCGTGTACACACACGCATGTTATCCTAAGTCCTTGTCCCCGTTCTCAGAGTGGCCCCATCAGAACAGAATACTGATGATATTAACCCAGGAATAAACTGGCTATGGGGGAAATAGGAACATAATTGGCATTTTCTGGGAAAGTTTCAGAATTTTAAACAATGCCTTTTTTAGGCTCATGAATCTGATAGACACACGCCCTGCTGTGACAAAGAGGGAGCGAGAGAGAGACCTGCGTGCATGGGAGCCAGAGGGGCGGAGAGGAAGGGAGGACGGCTGTTGGCGTGCTCACAGTTTTGGAACAGCTGTAGTGGTAAGAGTAGCTCCCCCTGAATGAGATGATGCTGGGCCACTTAGGGGAAAGGGAGGGAAGATTCCACGGCCGATGATGAGGGCGGGGGGGGAGGGGCGCTCGGTTTACCGGGTGGGTGGCTATCGAACGGATTACCTGTATTAGGCACTATTACCATCACCCAGAAAGGCATGTGCTTTAACTGCCAAGAAACTAATAATAAATTGGAACACTGTCCAGGGATGAGAACAAGTTAAAACAATACATTCTGTGCTCGATATGGAAAATACTTCAACACGAGTAGCACATCTGGCTTATTAGGGGCATGATAAGACAGAAATTATAGAGGATCTTGTATTTGTCACTTATTTTGGTGTCTTTTATTTTTTATTTTATTTTTTTTTAAAGATTTTATTTTTTCCTTTTTCTCCCCAAAGCCCCCCAGTACATAGTTGTATATTGTTCACCGTGGGTCCTTCTAATTGTGGTATGTGGGACGCTGCCTCAGCGTGGTTTGATGAGCAGTGCCATGTCCGCGCCCAGGATTCGAAACAATGAAACACTGGGCCACCTGCAGTGGAGCGCACGAACTTAACCACTGGGCCACGGGGCCAGCCCCTATTTTGGTGTCTTTTAAAAGTCACCTACCAGGGCTCTCCACAGTGAGGATACTAGCTAATGTTTATTGTGTGCTAACTGCATGCTCATTGCTCTTCTAAATGTTCTTTAATCATCAACTTACGTAATCCTTGCAACTTTTTGAGCTGGGTACTCTTAATATTCCATTTTACAGATGGAGAAATGGAGCCTCAGAGAGATGAAGTAACATGCTCAAGACCAGACAGCCAGTCAGTGGAAGAGCTAAGATTTGACCTTGGCAGTCTGGCTCTAGATCCCAAACTTGTAATCACTATTGTAAGCCACCTTTGTAGTAGCCCATGTACCCTTTTAAAACTGTTTGTAGGGGGCCAGCCCCGTGGTCAAGTGCTTAAGTTCCGTGTTCCGCTTCACCGGCCAGGGTTTCACCGGTTCAGCTCCTGGGTGCTGACTGCTCCGTCAAGCCATGCTGAGGTGGCCCACATAGCAGAACTAGAAGGACCTGCAACCAGAATATGCAACTATGTACTGGGGGGCTTTGGGGAGAAGAAGAAGAAGAAGAAAGATTGGCAACAGATGTTAGCTCAGGGCTAATCTTTAAAATAAAACCCAAAACTGTCTGTCAATGGTATGCAGGGTGTATGTTTTGCCTCAATGCATAACAATGACAGAAACTATGTGGAAATCCTGTATGAGCGTCACCATGACATCATTATTAATAAATGCTTATGGATCAGGTCAGTCACGTCACCTTTAGGGCTGAGCAGCAAATCCACACAGGACTCAGAGTGAGTTTCATTTCTGGATGCACTGCCCCAAAGTATTCAATGAGCGATTCCTTCATCTGGTCACTCAATAAATGTTTATTAAGCACTTAGTCTGTGCCTGGCACTTTGGACACACTGTACTAGGCTCTAGGGAAAAATACCGAGACTAAGGCCCAGTCCTTGCCCTCTAGGAGCATGTGATACATGGACATCTCTCAACCAATGGCCAACGGGGAAAAGGTGTAACAATATCCTAAGGGCTGATGACCACCTGTTGTCCATTTGTTACCTGCCTCAGACGTGTGGGTAATTCCTGTTTGCTAGAGGCCCCAGCAGCAGCTCAACCACCAGCTTGAGGAGCTGCCATCCCTGAGAGTCACCTGTGTCCAGAAATGTTTTCCCAGGGGTCTGCCAAGAGCTTGAATTTCTTGTCAGGGAAGTGACATGGAAGGGTGTCAAAGATGGCGGCTAAGACAGGCAATTGTGAACGGCATGTGTAACGTGAACTCACGGTGGTTTAAGCATACAGAATAAATACATAGAAAAGTTTAGGGCTAGTTTCTAGGGAGCAGCTTGTGGAACTGAAAAGTCCAGGAGGAGTCTGTGTCAGGCAAGGCTTCATCTAGGTGCTCTAGGACCCACCTAGGATGTGAGAGGTAGAGTCAACTCCATTTAAAGCTCGGGGTGGGGGCGCTGTAAGAGCAGGAATGGGTGATTCTCTGGAGGAAAAGGGGAGTCCAGTTACCAGGAGAAATACGAACGAATGTTGGGTGGCAAAACAAGAGGAAAAGGTATAGTTGGGGGAGGGCCATATCTCCCCAATTGATTTGTTTCCTTGAAAGTTTCCTTGTAGATACCCCTCACATCAGACCCACCCTGGAGTAGAGTGAAGAAACGACAAACGTGCCTCATGCTCAGGCTAGGGCTGATTATGAAGAAAAGTCTATATAGGGAGTAGCCAGGACTAGCGACCTGGAATCAGGAGAATCGCGCAGGGAGGACTATGTGAAAGTAAAGGCTCGAATATATAGAAGGCCAAACTCAAGGGGTCAGGAACCTATCCCTGTGTCCAAGGGTGTGGCAGCTTTGTGACTGCCTTTTAGAGACATACAATATAAGCCTGGAATCTCAGATGCCCCGGGGCAGGCAGATCAGGCAAATGAGGGCAATGGGCTGCTGCAAAGAACCAAAGCCACGTGCCCACTTAAAGGGGGCAGCCGTCACCCCCAGCACCATTTTTCCCCCAAGGAAGGCTGTACATCCAGATTGGATGTGCGTGCGCACACGTGTGAAATCTCTCTGTTTTTAAACATTGGCAACGAGGCAAATTTTAAAATACATTATGTGGGCCGGAACAGAAAAACACGTCAATGGGCCAGAATCTGATTGTGGACCCCCGAATGTATGTAATCTGATAGATCCATATTGTCATAGAGAGAACGTAAGTCCTTTCTCCATTTGTGCAACATCAAATCTGTGTGTAAATCTACGCCCAGATCAACAAACACCCAATGACAGCCCACTGCCCAAAGTTCAGCCCTTTCATCTACGCTATCTAACTAGAATCTGAAAAACACCGTGTGGGCCACGAAAGGAGAGGGAACATCGCTGTGAGAACTGCACTTTCATTTCCTGGCGGGGGTGTGGTTAAATTCACAACTTCAGTGTGACACTAACCGTCGGAGGGTTTTACATTCGATTTCCTGTTTCCTTTTCTTAATAAAGAAAGGAAAAGCGGGCCCCCGCAACGGTGCACTGAGTTCCATAGGAAGACACCATGGGGGTTCCGACTTGGCCACAAACAAAAACAAAGAGTAACCCCGAAACCTGGTAACTCCGAAACCTGGTAAATAGCAATATGCAGAAGACCATGGGTCATGTGATTGCTTAGGATTGTTTTGATCATCTCCTGGAGCAATTTTCCACCTCATATTCATTAGACCAGCGACCAAGGTCCTCCATTTTTGAGTTGCTGGAACCATTTCCCAAGACAGGTTTGGAAAATAGTAATGGTGATCATGATAATGATGGTGGCTATCGCGTGCTGAGGACTGTGAGAGGACCTGCCTCGCATGTCTCTAATCTCACATAAGCTCTCCAAGAACTATCTTCATTTTACTGATAAGGACACGGAGACTTGGAGGACTTATGATAATTTGTCCAAGTGCCTCATAAGTGATGGAGCCGGAGTTACAATCTTACATTCCTCAAATATTTATCAGTCACCTGTTTATTGGGCCAGGCACTACAAAAAGATTTACAGTTGAAAGCAGCTGAGCTCAAAATGATTCTCACTTGTTGAAAATGACCTCTGCGTAGAGGCCACCTTTGGAATATTTATCTTGAGTTTTCTTTCATTTGTTCAGACACTTAGTGAGCATCTACTGCGTACACAGTTCTAGGCTGAAGGGAATACCCTGATCCTGACTTTTGAAAGCTTGTAGTTTGGTTGCGGAGGCAGAGCCTATGCAATAAAACATTTCAATAATAATACAAGATAATGCATAATTAAGTGCCAAAGTAAATGGTCCACAAGAAAAAGTTCAGAGAGATGAGAGACTACTTTGGGCTGGGATGGTGGGACAGCGGACTGGAGGAGCGGGTCTTTGAGGAATGGGTAGAGTGGAGGTGACATCCTCCATAGGTGCGCAGGAGAAAGGGCAAAGCACAGCGTAAGCAAAGGAGTGTACAGGAGGAAGGAAGAGGATGATGCTGTGTAATCTGGTGTGTAAGCACTCAGTTTGGGCAGTCACATCGTAAGGTCCAGGATGTGAATCCAAGCTCGACAGCTTTCTACTTGTGTGATCCTGGATCAAACTTGTCTTAAGCCTCAGTTTCCTAACCTGTGAAATGGGCATCATGAATGAAATGAGGCAGATAAAGCAGGGTGTGGCACACGGTGAGCCCGCAGTGCAGCTACTATTTATTGATACGGTCTCTTCATGGGGGTACCTTGCAGCTGTTCCATCTGAATAGTGGAGAGAGATGTGTGGCCAACCTGAAACCATAACGTAAGAGCCCAAAGGAGGACTGGAAACTCTACAGCCGTGAACTAAAAGCAGCGAGTATCAGCCCCAGAATCGGATAACACAAGCAAACCACAAATGCGCTGCTCAGGTCTTCAAAGTTCTCCGGCAGCGCAGGACTCACTGTAACTTACTTTGTGTGATGGAGTCAAACCAGATTTTTTTTTTTTCTTTTTCTCATCAGACTTCACAGGAAGTGCACTCCTTTGTTCAGATTTGAGATAAGCACCCTCCACCTTGACTGTCCTTTGCAGCACTAACACACCCATTAAGTCCCTCACTTTCTATCCTAGGCCCATATCATCAGCAGCTTATATTTAGAAGGGCGTGAGTTTGTATTGCCCTTATGTTAGAAGTCAAATAGAAATGAAATCTATTAAGACATGTTTGTAGTCAGACTGAGATGATAATCTAAGAAAAGGAGGTGAGAGTCTCCAGGGGGACGCAGCCAAGGGCGGTGGACTTTTTTAAAGCTTGTTTATTTGGCCATCAGTAATCCCCTAAATTGCTCTTGCTCAATAATTATTTTAGGTTTCATGACTTTCAACCTAACCTTTGTGCCCAGTAGGAAGGAGCTGTACTGTGGTGTTGCAGCTGTTACGAATTAATAGCTTTGGCTCCCTTCCCAAGTTGACCCATTCAAATTCTCAAGAAAATTGGCTTTAAGGAATTTCCCAAAGACCCCTGACCTAATCTAACAGGATTTTTTCCCAATCTCAGGGTACTCATTCCTGGATTTCTTCAGAAAGGACTACGTAAGGACTGACAGCAGGAGGACATAGCAGGAGTAGCATAAACAATAGTGTAGTAAGTGGTAGAGACAGTTATCAACCAAATTATCTCATATCCAGAGAAAGACAGATGCAAAGAAATAACAAACTACCACACCAACGATAATGCCTGACATTTACTGGGCAATTGACATACACACACATTTTCTCACTGTCCTCCCACCAACACTGTAAGGAAGGTACAATTGTTATCCCCATTTTGCAGATGAGGAAACTGAGGCACAGAAAGATGAAATAATTTGGAAAATAAATATATATTTTTGCAAATGAGTGGCAGAGCTAGAATCAGAACCCAGGGAGTCTGGCTCCGGGGCTGGTGGTGTTAAATACCCCCAAGGTATGTGTGTTTTATTGGAGGAGGTGGAGGGAGAGGAAGTGTTATAAAGGGGCCAGGAAGAGAAGGGTGCCTTGGGGGCTTTGGCTTCGGCCTTGCATGATGCTGTCCTAGGCAGAGAACAGAACCCAAGCCCAGATGGATAAGGGCATATCCAGACGAATGCCCAGAAATTTGACAGTCATAGTTCTGTACCTAATCTCTGCCCGCATCCTTTTCTGTTCTTGTAGGGTCAGCCAGGTTCTAGACTTGTAGTATAGGATCTGGTTAGCCAAAGGGAATTACTGGAGCCATCTCTGGCTCATGCAGCTCCAGAGTGGCCAAAAAGAGCCTAGGGGCCAGAATCAGATGACGCTTCTGGAGGCATGGAACTAGTGGTCCCAAAGATCCCCAGTAAACTGGACTTTGGGGCCTTGAATCCCCCCGTCCAAGATGCAAATGTCTCAAGACCCCTCCCTGGTCCCGTGTCTCCACTGACTCTGAGAGCAGGGCCTCCACTTTGCTGTACAGAGTTAAGAGCTCAGTCCTGGAAGCCAGTCAGGGCTGGGTTTGCATTTCACTCACTGCCTGTGCACACTTGGGAACTTAACTTCTCTGTGCCTTCAGTTTTCCATCTGCCAAATGGGGATAAGAATAGAACCTACTTCACAGGGTTGTTCTAAGGGTTAAATAATGAAACCATATCACACATAAATCAATAATTGCGGGCAACGGTAATTATCCACACCTTGTCTTCATTTAAAAAGTAATTCTAACTGTCTCAAACCCACAGTGTATGTTATCACATCCGGTAGGGAGCGGCCTGGTGAGCAAAGCCTGTGGCCTTGCCAGGCCCTGCAGCCATGTGCTAGGGCCTCTCTTGGAGAGGAAATGGTTTCATCACCCGACTCTCTGGGTCACGGCCACTTTCTTCAGAGAAGGGCTCTGTGGCCTTGCCTGTTGGACATGCTTGATTTTGCCCCACGCCCTAGCCTGGCTCTGCCACCCCTAGTGTGCAAAGGAGCACAGAGAGCCACACGCCCACCTGTCCAGTAGAATGCTCTTTCACAACAGCCCCGGGTGTGGTTGTGCAAGGCCTTGTTCTTGCCCCTGGGGCAGGTGAGGATCCCATGAGAGCTAGTGCTCTTCTGAAGGTCCTTTTATTGACCTGGCTGGATGACCATGACCGTCACCTTCACCTAGGAAATGCCTGTATTCAAGGAAAGGCTATCCCAGGGTCCAGGGCAAGGGCAATTTCTAGACCTGGTAGAAAGGCCCCCTGTTCTGTTTTTTTTTTTTTTTTTTTTTGGTGAGGAAGATTAGCCCAGAGCTAACATCTGTGCTCATCTTCCTCTATTTTTATATGTGGGAAGCCTGCCACAGCATGGCTTCGTAAGCGGTGCAGATGTCTGTGCCTGGTATCCAAACCAGTGATCCCCTGCCACCAAAGTGGAGTACACGAGCTTAACCACTATGCCACTGGGCCAGCCCCAGAAAGACCCTTTTTAAGTTGACTTGGGAGCCTCGAGAGTAAAGTGTGGAGATGACAGGGTGGGGACTGGGGGCAATACCTGCGTCTGCTCCTCATGGCATCTCTAGGCCCTGGCACAGTGTTGGCTCTCTAGGAACAGTGCTACCACACGGTGGTTAAGCCCATGGGTTTCGGAGCCAGACTACCTGTGGCAGAATCCTGGCACTGTCACTTATTAGCTGGTGTCCTTTGGCAAACTGCTTAATCTTTCTGTGCCTCTGTTTCTTATCTGTAAAAGGGAACGATGATAGTAGTACTCATCTACTCACCTCTTTAGGTTGTTTTGAAGCTTAAGTGAGTTTCATAAAAATGCTTAGAACAGTGCCTGGCGTGTGGTAGCATAAGTGCTAGCTGTGATTTCCCACGTGCCAGAGATTTTACTTCCATCTTAGATAGAGGCTCGGGTAAATAAGGGGGCAAATCCAGAGTTCTAGACTAAATTTGTTTGACCTTGAAGTGTGTTCTGTTTGAATGTTACCACCTTGTGTGAAAAGAATCTCTAATTTGGATGCTATAGAAAAGTTCAGATTTCAACTTTGGGAACCTGAAGTAGAACACAATTGTCAGACCTCAGATTTTTGTTTTAGATCCTGGAGTTAAGACGCCCGCGGGTAAGGGACTCAGGTTAATCCAGCCCCAATGGACACGGTCAACCATCGCCTAGTCCTGGATCCCAGGGCCATGAGAGTCTGAGAAGGCTGCCCTTTGACCTGAATCTGGCTGACGTTAGTAACACAGGAATAGGTGAAATGCCAGCCACACCTGGCTGGCCCATAAAGAGGAAATACTTCCCACACCTTGCTTTTGCACACCGAGGGCCCCCAGGTGAAGGCAACCCCGGTGCGAGCCGCTGGCTTTCATGCCTGGGTGTGGCTGTGGGAACCACCCAGTGCAAACCCAGCGAACCTGCTGCCCTTTCCCTCCCAGCTGCCAAGTCAAACAGAACTCAGGGAACACAAATAGAATCATCACAATAACTCGTTGTTGGAGCCAGACACAGGAGAACCCACTCCCTGGCACCGCCACCCCCCTCGCGGGTCTAGACAAGATGAGTGCTCGGAGGGCTGAAGAAGGTGTGGCCTGTGGGCATTCCTGCCCGGCAAGAAGCCCTCTCGCTTGTCTGTACTCATTGCCACCCACATGGATCTCTCCAGGCGCGGCTTGCCAAGTCAGCCAGGGAGGAGGGTCTCCCTTCCTCCAAGCCCTGGATCTCGGGGAAATGCCCTTCCCACCCACTCACTTGACTAATGCTGCTTGTCAAGGAGGGAACTCTTTAAACACATTAAAATCCTAAAGGCATCTGAGGGCTGGAGGAATTCGTGCTGGACGTGCTTCTCTGCAGGGTCAGGCATGGGGGAGGAGAGAAGGGAAGAGGGAGGGGCCAGTCTAAGTGACAGCTTCACATAAATCTGGGCAGAGCTCTCCAGGTAGCCAGTGAACTCAAGCAGTGCCCTCCCTACCCTAGGGCAGGTCAGAGTCTCCCAGAACTCGCCCAAACTTTGCTGCTGCATGTGCTCTGGGGCATGTCTCTCTTTGCCTCTCGGATCTTGGGCCAATGAGGAAACCTGGGTTAGTCTCAGGAGGCAGGGATGAAGCCACATTCTTACTTTGTGGTGTCAGCGCCTTTTCACGGAGTTCTAGCAGAGCTCACAAAAAGAACTTCCCTCTCCCGTCCACCTTTTCTTTTTAACAGACGTGGAAAAAGGGGATAGAGTTCCCTGTAGAAACGTAAACTTGTGACTGATCCAAGTGGAAGTTTCCTGTGCATTCCACCCCATCGTGGGGATGCAGGAAGAGCAAAAACTCTGAAAAAGGACACCTGGGCTGGAAGCCTGGCTCTGTCCTACATCCTTGGGAAGTTACTTGGCTTGAGTTTCAGTTTCTTTGGTTGCCAAAATGGGCATAAGAAGACCTAACTCAGGGATGATGGGAGGATAAAAGGAGACACCATGTGAGAGAGCACTCTGCATAGCTCTGGCACATCAAAGGACTAGATCAATCTTGCCTTCAGTTTTCCCTTCCCCCACACTCTCTGGCAGTGGCTTGCTAGGTCCTTGACTGGCCTGAAGAATTGGAAGAGAGACCTAGAGAGAGATAGAATCTTACTGTAAACAAAACTGTCTTACTCTGACTTTACTCTGAGCTTAAAATGGGGAAGATAAGCAAGACTGCTGCTCCACCTTTTTCTAGACGGCAAAATAGGTTATTTATACGCCTGGGGATAAATCATATCAATGCTTTTACTTTCCCATCTGAAACAAAACACAAACCACTTCATTCCCATGCCAAAACTGATTCAATCTAATCCAGCCTCAAGTCAGGCCTTCCCATTAACCTGAACTTGAGGTTTCTGTCTTTTCCATCTGCCTTACGCTCTAAGTGGAATATTGGGGGTGGGGGGAGGGCAACTGACACTCCCAAAGGGGTCTAGCTTGACCATCGGTCGACAGAAAAAAAGTAGAAATTATCATTACTTCCCTGAAAATGTCAGAATTAGTACATTGCTGCCTTGCCCATAGTCCTTAATAAGCAGAATCCGCATAATACTTGGATATGTGGCATAAATCTTATTATCCGGAATTTTTTTTTAAGTGCAGATGACGACTTCGTCCAACTTACGGTGCACTTCCTCCTGTATTTGGCCTACGTTTACAGAAGGCTGCCTTCTTCCATTAAGTAAGGGCCAGACAGGAAAAACATTACGGTGGAGATGAGCGGATGGGGCAAGGGTTTGGGGAGTGCTGGTCAGTTGGGTAGAAACCTGGGGAGTGGCAACAGACAGGGAAGGGAGTTGAGGGAGAACTGTGTGGAGAAGGGTGTCAGGGAAGTGAGTAAGAGGTAGGTCAGAGGATGGAGCAAGGGAATATTGAAAGGAAACAGATACGCTATGTGGGCAGGTGGTAAACCATCTGAATGGGAGCCCAGGGAGGTCTAGCAGAGACTCACAGGGAGGCAACCCTGAGGTGCTGACTTGTCCAAGATGGAAAATGGGATTGGATACGGGTTGGTGGAGGAACGGAGGGATCCCAGACCAACCCGAGGTGCCATTCATTTTAATGAAATCCTTCTTTATGCTTCTGCCATGGGAAACAGATGCTGTGTACTCATCCCAATGGCTTATTTTTAATTCCAGCAAATAATACCTCCTCTGCTGTCTCTCAAAAATAAGAGACCATTTAAATTCAGCCAGGCTGGAAGTTGATGATATTTGGAAAAAATTCAAAGTCCTGGGCCCTTCAGCTGCGCCCTATCATTCAAATGTGATGTTCTGTTCACAGTGGTTGCCTTCACATGGTCATCCCGACCCTCCACTCTGTTACTGGATCTGCTTTTGTTTACAGTTTGTTGCCGCAATCTTCCTGTGACTGTTTCCAGAGCTGTGTGAAGGAGGAGACTGGCATACTGAGATTCCTCATGCTCCGCTAGCTTGTACGACAAGACAAAGTTAAGCAGTGTGGCGACCAAAGCTTCCTTCCTACTGACCTACGTTTTTCATGCTTGCCCATTTCTCAGAATCACAGTCTTCTGGGATTTCTAAATTTTCTCTTCCTTTGAGAAGGGAATGTTCTTGACTGGGGTTACTAGGCATCCCTCCCTCAAGTCTTCAACAAAGCTCTAAGGAATGAATGTATAACATTATCCTGCCTTTAAAGTATAAAAACAAATCCAAACTCCTTTCCGATTCCCCTCGATTGTGGAGTTTACTCCAGGAGGGGGAAAGTTGTCTATGCCGGTCTTGTTCCTGTCCCATGGGCAAGGCAGTTTGGGCAGTGGTTGTCCTGTGGGATGCTGTCTGGAGGAGACGGCGGTTCGGGAGGTCACCCTGACAATTATGGCCGGCTAAGGGTGGAGGGAGTGGTGAGGGTTTGGCCCTCAGTTTGGAGTCACAGGCAGCACAGACAGATCTTGGCTCAGGACCTGAGGCTGAGGCGTGCTGGGACAGCCTAGGGGGTGTCCTGGCTTTCCAGGGGCTGGGGAACCCTCTCTGGCCCGGGGGCGGGAGCCGCCGTTCCATAATGGGTTCTGGCTCCACTGCCGCCTCAGCACTTTCTAAATCCAGCTCCAAACATCAACAGCCGCAGCTGCAGCCATAGCAACAAGCCCCGCCCACCCGGCCTCGCTCGGGGCCTGCAGCACGTGACGGCGACGCCTGCGTCGCTCCCTCCGCCCCTGGCGCTTCAGGAGGGCGGGGAGGCAGGGGGATGACGTTTATTCTGTCGTCTCCATGGATATAATGCATAGACGTCAACGTCGCCCAGTGTTTAGTGTGTAACGTTCCTCCGTCTCCATGGGAACGTCAGGCGGCCAAACACCGGCCCCAGCAACAGGCTTCTGATTGGCCCAAGGTTTCCAAAGGCGGAGCTCGGTCTCCCGCGCCCGCTCTACTGTGTTGCTGTTTTGGTTGTTTGTCTCCCACTTGTTTATTTCTCAAACAGATCCTGGAGGCTAAGGTCTGGATCCGTCGCCAAGGATGGGATCCAGGAGAAAACGTGCTCAACGTGCAGCTTGTGCCTACCGATTACAGCCCAATAGATGACATAGTTCCACTGTGATCAAGTCCATTGTGGGAGACACGGCCCTCAGGCCCGGCGTCTGTCACAGCCCAATATTTGCGGTTACACCCCCGACCGCTCCTCGCATTACATCTCAGAAATCTCATCCTCTCGGCCTCATCCCAGAGACTGTTGCCTTCACAGTTACACTCTTTTCTCTCTCAGGCGCAGGTGGGGGCCTTTCATACCTACTGCCAGAATTCAGTGCTACCCTCTGCAGGATTTGGCTTCATTTTTCTGTCTGGTCCTAATTCTGTCGAATGACGTCATTTATCCGTGTTCCCAACCAGAGATGCCCAGATTTCTTGTAGTCTGAGCAGATACCGAAGAATCCCAAAGGACACGGGTTCTTCTATTCACGGACTCACTGAATCTCATGCTTTCATCTCTGCCCATTTTAATTCAAAACGAGGGGGCCATTTGCCTTCTCCAAAAGAAAGGGAAATAAACTGAGGACAGAGATGATGGGCGTGGGGTAGGGGAGAATTCTAGTCTTAAAATCTCAGATTTCTTGATTTATAATAGTCGTGTACTGATGGAGTTAAACATTCTGAGGCATAAATAATGTCTCCAGAAACAGTTTTAACCTTACCCTGGGCTCCCATCAGCGAAACCAAGTTAGCATCTGGCAAGAGATAGTGATCTAGCCCCAGGGGTTTCAGTCAAGTTGTGCTGAAAAGAATGCCTTAAAATCTTCAGTTATGGTGTCAAAAGTAATAAATCTTCAGCAGCTCATGCACATACAAGTCTGAAATGTTTCATAAAAGGTTTAGATGACCCGATAATATGTTTGCAAAACCGAGAGACACTGATGCAAACCTCAAGTTAAAAACAAGAAAGTGAAATTACTTTCGTAGGTTGGAGTTGATAAGGAGGGTATCTGTTTGCTCTGCTCTAATCTGAGCCCACTACTTCCTTTCTCCTTTATCTGCTCTGGTGAATATCCTTGCTGACTGTCCTCCGCCGGCCCCCTCATAGCCTACAATTTCCTCGGAAGATGTGAGTGAAATTAAACGAAATTGGGAGCCCTGCTTAATGCAAATAGGACTAAAGGGCACAGCTCTTTATTGTAATGAACTTCATTCTGATTAAGTCACAGAGGCTGCAAGTGCTTACTGTTTACCCAGTAAATATATTAAAGTGCCGGGCAAGTCTCCCTTCCTGGCCTGACACTGCCAGGGAATATTTGAAAGTCTGATAGAAGATCATTTTTAGACCATCAAACATCCCTTTCTAATTCTATCATCTCTCTTTACGTTTCCAGGAACACAGAGTGTCTTGGTCTCTGAGAGCCAATATATCTGGGTTACACCGAAAGAGGAATAATGAGGCAATATTTGCATTGTACATTGAAGATGACCTGAAAAGCTTGAAGAGGTGACTGAGGGCATTTTCTCCGTGTGGATGAGGAAGAGGGGAGGAAGATGGACGACAACAGAATCTCTAAGAGCTTGGATTTGACTCCAGCACATGAACTGGATTTTATGATTCTGTCCAAGGGCATCAGTTTAACCTCAAGCTTCCACGTCCTTCTCTGTTTCCCAGACTTAGTTCTTTCTTTCTTAGTTTTGTTGTTATTCTTTTGACTATGATGCAAACATGGTCGTGGGCCACAGTGTGTAGCCCAGGGAGTTTTTAATCGAGGAAATACCATGAACTTAGAGTTTTGATGGTACTGAAGGCAACAGACTGTTTCATACATGTTTGCTTGCACACTCATATGCACAGGAACCCCTTCCTGCCCTGTGGTTCGGCAAAGCCGCTCCATTTAGCTGACCAACCTCAGGACCGTGATGTCCTGCTATGCTGCTGATTTCCTCAAACTGCAATATGATTAATCTCCCTAGCCTATTTCCTTGTCTATAAAATGGGGTCTGGAGAACTCACTGATCCCACTTGGTTGCTTTGACCTAAGAGGATTGTAATGATACAGTGATTGCTAGTTGGCACTGTGGAAATACCAAGTGGTGTATAAATGCTGATTGTTATCAGCGGGTACAATTTCCCCCAACACCTCTCCAGCTTAGTGCTGAGTGGAGCCTCCACCCACAGTGGAGGTTTCCACAGCACAGAGGCCTTGTCCCAGGCCAGGAGGAGCAGTGACCTATGTGGCCTTCCAAGGCCCAGGTGCACCGAAACTCTTCCAACATCCCACTCATGACAAATTCAGCTCTCCTGTTCACACTCCTCAAGTCTGGCTTTCCTCGGTTTAAAACCAAAGACATTGCTCCCTGCCCTGTTTACCTCTCAGGACTGTTATGAGGGTCACACTAGGTAGGTAATGCTTGTGAAAGGACTTTCAGAACCATAGAGTAGGGGCTGGCCTGGCGGCGCAGCAGTGAAGTTTGCACGTTCCACTTCGGTGGCCCGGGGTTCACCGGTTCGGATCCCAGGTGCGGACATGGTACCGCTTGGCAAGCCATGCTGTGGCAGGCGTCCCACATATAAAGTGGAGGAAGATGGGCACGGATGTTAGCTCAGGGCCAGGGTTCCTCAGCAAAAAGAGGAGGACTGGTGGCAGATGTTAGCTCAGGGCTAATCTTCCTAAAAAAAAAAATCAACATAGAACAGAAGACATTTTCAGGTTTAAAAATGTTTGAGAAGTTGAGGTGAGCTGCACATGCAGCAGTGTCAAGGTGGACGTGAGGCGTGTAATTGATAGAGGCTGGTTGAATGCCCACCTGTGTGATCTGATACATCCTACATCAAGGCGTGCTCCCTCACTGTCCCTGAGATTCCATTACTAGCAACATATGCTTTTGGAGTAAGCATTTGCTACTCTCTTCAGGACTTAGTTTTAAAATACAGATCCTTTGCTGAGCAGGAAGTTCCTAGGGTTTACCATAAATTAGGTTATCAGACCTGTTCCTCCTCGACAGGTGAGATGGCGCCGTACAGGAGCGCTGGACTCTTAGATAGATCTGAGAAACAGCATGCTGGGAGCCTAGAGAAGACTGTTCCTGTTCCTCAAAGTCAGTCCTTACAAGTGTGCTGGTTGTGCTGGTTGCTGACAGAGGGCCCCCGGGACGCCCCCAGCAGACCTGTAGCTCCACTCACACGACAGGGGGCGACTCTTGCCCACCACCTCACCCAAAGCCCCCCAGGACTCTCCGTGCAGTAGTCCAGGGGTGCCCACACGGCTGGATTTTACGGGCCAGCGAAATGTTTTAAAAGTTAGCAAACTGACATAGGTTGCCAACTTTTAATTTTACCAAACAATTACCACTTCTTATCACAATCATTTCATAAATGAGAGGACATTTTAACACTAAAAAAGTCAAAAGGACATAATTTAAGACGAAAGGACAGCCCCTTGAAATTGAATAGATGTAGCTTTATGAAAACTCCCTAGTTTGTCTTTATTTTTTCCATTTTCTCTTGACAGTCTAACTTCTTCAGTCTCCATGGGGTGGTGTTGACAGTGGTGAAGAGAAGACAGAGAAATCAAGGAGAGATAAAAATCTAACTGAAGGATTGTTTAATTTTCCTAATCAAACTGATCACGGATCACTTCTTGCACTGTGCACCTTTGGGTCACCAGTTTCTTTGGTAAAGAAGAGTAACATAATCTCACCAGGGTGGATTAGAATATAATATGGTGGTGGGAATATAATACTTTGAGTAATTCCCTTGGAATTACTTCCACTCTGGGCCAGGTCACTTTGTTTCCACCTGGTCTAATGCTTGTTTGGACCATGCCCCACCCACCCAAACACTTCTGGTTTTACCTGGGCAGGTGGGATTATTGACTGCCCCACGCCTGGTTCAGCCAGATCAGATGGGGCTGAATGGTGGAGATTGGCATGGTTCCCAGGGGAGGGGACAAGCCTGCCTTTCCACTGGTGCCCCAGGCAGGTGCAGGAGACACTGGCAGAACCAGTTTAACCAGCATCTTGGGCAAGATTTGGCCCATACTTTTTTCCTACTTCCAGTTTTCTCTGGCAGAGGTAGAAACACTCTAAGTGTTCTGTGGTCGCCTATGAAACCAATGCAACCAGCACTACATATGTACAATATATTGTATGTTTTTCCCTCCAAAGCCCAATGTAAATAGAAGCTGAGGCTATAATTTAATTCTAAGCAAGTTAAGCATAATTAAGGCTCATAAAACTGAGTTTCTCTCTCATCAGTCACTCCCTAGTAGACACTTAGGGAAATAAATTCACTTATTCAGGTCACCAAGGCACTACCTACTAGACTGGGAAGAAATTTAGCTCAGTTATCCATTGTGGATTAAATATATAATTATATTATAAATTATAATTATTTAAAAAAATTTACTGACCCTATTCAACCAAAATGGCATAATATATACCTATATTATTAAAATTTGAATATTAAATAACAAAACAATATCTATAAAGCACCCAGCATAATCCCTGAAGAAGAACTCAGTAAATATTAGCTATTGTTATTTCCATTCCATCAAGAAGCATCTTTTGAGCAGCTGTTATGTGGTCAGCTACTATGTTAGGGCTAGAGAGTCAATGATGAGTAAAACAGGCAAGGTTTCTGCCTTCCTGGAGTAGAGAGACAGACACCAAACAAGTTCAACCAGCAGTAACAGCTACTAATACCAGCCGTTTTCTAGGGGTTTGGGGGGTCCATCAGTGAGCAGAACAAAGACCCCCATCTTGCAGAACTTATCTTTTAGATATCAGCCCAGTTGCTTTCTAAGTAAGTATATATTATGCCAAATGGTGTTAAGTGCTATAAATGCAAAGCCTAGGGTGGACTGAGGGCTTCTGGAGGGTTCCTGATTCAACGGGAACCCTCTATGAGGGAAGTCCTCCATGAGGATATGACATTTCCAGTTTGAGGTCTGGATAAGAGTCGGCTTCATTGAGGAGAAGAGTGGGAGATGGGGCAGAGATGTGTAATACTAGTAATTCATATTTAATTCCTGCTTTCCATGTTACAATGCCTTTCTACAAGTCTTCCAGAGGCTGGGACTGCCAAAGATGGGAGACAGCCCCTGCCTCAGAAGTTGGCAACTGGATTGCACTTGGCCCTCAGCTCCAGAAGGCATGACAGTAGCTGCCTATAGTTTGCTCCTTCCCAGGAATCACTGACAGTTGACGGTCACTGCCTCAGCTTCCCTTGGTCTCCATTGACTGGAACAATTAGTATCAACTATGGAAAGAATGACCTCTGAGAGCTGAACTCAGCTTCTTCTACTTGCTGTAATGAAAGTCACCCTAGTGCCCCCAGAAGTGTGTGTCAGCATACATTTGCTGCTGGATTTAAATAATCAAGCGTGGGCTGAATAATCAGTCTCTGAGGGCTACACTCTTTCCCCAACACATACATAATCCTTTAGCCAGCTTTCCTTTGTGACTAAATTTTCTCTCATTTAAGGTTTAATGCTCTTCTTATGTCATTCCTATTAATGAGTTTTCACAGCTTGGTTCATATTCCAGCTATGAAATAGTTCACATAGTTCTGTGCAGACGTAATATTTACAGGAACTCAAGATGAGCAGATTCTGATAATGGCTTGTGGGATAGTCTCCAGTGCAATCAAAATAACAAGGAATTCAAGAAACGAATACTTTGAGAGTTTAGTCCCCCACAAACTTCCCAAATGGCCTTGCTTGAACCCTGGGTGAGTATCAACAGAATCCAGGGGAGTATCGCCCTGGGTGGGAAAGCTTGGGTTGTTCCGTGTTTTGCTGTTTTACAGCGCAAATTCTAAGCTGAACTCTGTTTATTGTTGATAGCTCCCTAACAAAGGGCAAAATGGAATGTGCCTGTTTTCAAATTCCTGTGAAAAAGGGCCCTGGAAGACCTCAAAGCCTGGTTTAGGGCAATTTACGTCACTGTTTTTCAGTGCTTTCATTTAAGATTCCCTAATCTACTGAGAGAGATCTTACCAGTCAGCGATTTTAGCGTGGAGCCATCTATAAGAAGGATCCATATGGGTTATTACTGTACGGGAATGAAATAGAACTGCCCAGATCCTGTTTGAAGTGTAGCAACAACTAGGGAGGGAACTAAACTGGAAATAGCTGGGACATTTCCAGATTTGATGGCATTGATCCAAAAGTTGGTGTTTATGGTCTAGGGGAGGGGAGATGGCTTGTTGATTACTTAGACACTAGGGCTTGAGGTGCTCCTTGCAAGGAAAGAAGGGTGGCTCGGTTCAGAGCTGCGGGGGAATCAACAGTTACGCTTCTCACTACTTAACTTTATACTGGGAAGCACTTCCTCTGCCCTCAATGTTCTGCTCCCTGTTCTTCCAAAGCTGGTTCCTTCTTGTCATTTACTTCTCATGATAAATGTCACCTCCTTCCACTCAATCCAAAGCAGGAACACAGTCACTCACAACATATCCCTCTCTTTTAATTACCTGCCCAGTGCTTACTTTTATCTGACATTTTTGGTTGTTCATTTTCTTGTCTGTTACATTACATACTAGACTGTGAGCTTCATGTTCGTAAGAAGCTTGTCTGTTTGCTATGGATTCCAGTGACTGACACCTGGTAGGTGCCAATGAAGGTGTTGAATGAAGACTAAAGAATAGGATAACTGACTCTGTGCAGTTTGATTTAAGGAAGGATTAACTTTGTAGAGGCCATACCCTAGTATCTATAGGTAGTTGGTTTTTTCTGGCTCTTGTGCAAGGTAATAATAATTTGAGGTATGTGAAACCCCTTTCCTCCCTGCAGGGAATTCTGAAACCAATGGAAAAACAGAAAGCAGGGTAAAGATATCTGATAAGAATGGAACTAAATATGTCTCAAACCAGATGGGTGATATAAACACCTCAGGGCTGCTCTTATCTAAACATACAATCTACAATCACTTAATTTGAAACTCTTCAATTTTCTCCATTATTATTATTATTATTACTATTATTATTATTATTACTTTTGCTGAAGAAGATTAGCCCTGGGCCAGTCTTCCACCACTTTAAATGTGGGTTGCCACCACTGCATGGCTGATGAGTGGTGTAGGTGTGCGCCCAGGATCCAAACCTGTGAACCCTGGCCGGTGAAGTAGAGTGCACCGTACTTAACCACTATGCCACAGGGCTGGCCCCCATTATTATTTTTTACTTGCTTCTCTGGTCATTTTACTACATGGGCCAGGAATGAGTAAGAAGTGTCCAAACAGTCACTGTGGCTTGGAGCTGTTGATTTGGCAGGCCAGTGAGTGGAATGCTGTTTGAAGAACACCAGGTTTTTTCAATTTCCCCAGCCTATTTCACAACTCCTTCCTTCACTCTTTTCTAAGTTCCAAGCTCAGAGAGACATCAGCTGGACGAAGCCCTGGCTTCAAATAAACTTGACTTGGATGGTGAAGTACTAGTAGCAAACAAACTCCAAAATCCCCACCTACCGTGGAGTTTCCCATTTGGGGCAAACAGAGACAGGGGGAGCCAAGATTCTTCACCCACAGACATCCTCTGGGCAGGGAACCCATGATTTAGTCCAAACCACTTGATTAATCTGGAGAAAGGAATAGAATGGTTCTGCCACTTGATTCAAATGAGGAATTCTGTGGGCTGATCCCATCCCTCAGTGCTAAGCAATCTGAACTGGTCGGGGGCACACGGTGCTCTTTTTGTGAGCGCTGAGATCTGCTCCAGCCCAGACGGGGCTGATGGAGGCACTGCATCCAGGCCTCAGGTGATCCTGTGGTTACTCCAGTCCTTCCACCCAGTGCAAGTCAAACAATCAACAGTCAAACAATCATGGCTGGATTGCCCAAGAAGTCAGATAAGCATGTGCTGGGGCAGAGGCAGGGGCAGGGGTGGGGGTCGGGGTAAGGGGCATTCAAGAAAGATTTAGGAAAACTGTATCCATTGTTCTATTTATTGAGTGCTTGCTATTGTGCCAGGCACGGTTCCTGGCACTGGGGAACCAGCAATTTTTCCCTTCCTCATGGAACTTACATCCTGGCATGATTTCAACATACTTGTAAGTTTTATTTCTTCAAATAAAAACTTAGTTTGCAATTTAATATTGTTTTTATTTTGAATTACTTGGGAGGGTACCATAATCATTTTAGTATGGGGGGCCATAAAAGTACTATTCCCAGCACTTTTAAAATAAAAGTTGGTTAGGTTTTTACCTTTATGCCCAATATTTTCTAAAAAGTTGCTTGTAGTTTTAGGCTGAGTTTGTGGAAAAGAAAGGATCTGGGGGATGACCCACACCAGATGAAATTTCTCATTCGCTGATCACTGTTTCCGTGTGGGGTGGTTGTGGATTTAAAACTACAGCACCCTTACCCTCTTGAATGGCATGTTGCAGAAGCCTTTGGACAGCAGATATGATGGGCTTGTACAGTTCTAGAGATGGGAGTGCTCCTTGGTTTATGAGCATCTAAATTCTTATGCCTGGTAAAGAAGGTGCTGAACAGGATTTTGGTTCCTCTCACCTGAGGAGGGGATAGGCAAGAAGTCACCCATCAAGCCCCCTTCTCCAAAAAGAGAATCTATGCTGCCTTCTCAGCCTCACGGACAAAAGCTGATGACCTTTCTGTTTAACATTCATTCATTCCACAAACATTTACTGAGTGTCTACTCGTGTCAAGAAGCTTAGGCACTGAGGATACACACCTACTGAAGGAGACAGATAAGGCCCCTGCTTTCGTAGAGCTTATGGCTTCGTAGAGGAAGCCAGACAATGAAAGAGTCATAGATAAACAAACAGGGTAACATAGTGGTAAGTCTTAGATAGAAAATAAACTGGGTAATGTGACAGAAAGTGACTGAGGGGCAGGGAGAAGGGACACAAAATTGGATGGGGCATGGGACAGGCTTCCTGGAGAATGTGCTATTCGAGCAGATATTGATCATGCAGAAGAGTCAACACATGAAGATCTTGGGGGGAGTGGGAGAGTGGGTACAAAGGCCCAGCTGCAGAACAAGCTTGGAATATTTGAGGAAGAGAAAGAAGGCCAGTGTGGCTGAAATGGAATGAATAAGGGAAAGTAGTTCCAGATGAGGTTGGAGGGCTAGGCAGGAGCCTGGTCACACAGACTTGGCAGACCTTGGTAAGGAGTGTAGATTTTTTTCTAAATGTGCTTCTGTAAATTAGCCACTAAACAAGTTTGGAAGGATTTTTGATTTAGTGTCTAGTGTTATGATTTAAGTCAGAGGCCCACTAAGTGGGAGAGTGTTCAGTGTACGGTCTCGGTCTGTCCCTATCTAATTGATTACTTTACAATCTTGGGAGGGTCAGAGTCTGAAGGTGGAATTCTTCAGTAGAGTCATTTTTTGGATTTTTACAAGGGATCTGTAACTCATTGACACTCCAGGTCAAACATCAGGGAAGAAAATCAGACCTCACCTGGGAGTTGCAACTGAGTTTTCTTGTACAACACAATCACATATTAAACTAAGACAAAAAGTATTCACATCTGAGGATGAAACTATGATCTATAGATTTGAAGGCAGCGTAACTCTGAATTCCTCCATACCGGTCAGGATTTTCCTGGTTTAGGAAAGGGGAATTTTTTTTTTTTGCATTATAATTATTATTTTTTTTAAAGATTGGCACCTCAGCTAACAACTGTTGCCAATCTTTTTTTTTTTTTTTCTGCTTTTATCTCCCCAAATACCCCTGGTACATAGTTGTATATTTTTAGTTGTGGATCCTTCTAGCTGTGGCATGTGGGATGCCGCCTCAGCATGGCTTGATGAGTGATGCCATGTCTGTTCCCGGGATCCGAACCGGCGAAACCCTGGGCCACCGAAGCAGAGCGTGTGAACTTAACCACTCGGCTACGGGGGCTGGCCCCAGCATTATAATTTTTAACATCTCTTTTTAAAGATCTTTCTTATTGAGTCAGGTGGTGGATAAAATGGTGTAAACTATGCTTGAGATGTCTTGACACATCGGAGCACATAATGTGCCAGCCCATTTTAGCCATCCCTGGTCCTGTCCATGCCGGTTGTGGGGTTTTCCCATTGGATGGGAGCCCTGCAATTGAGGTTTTTCTTAGTGAGGGTGTGTTGTTGTCCTGTAGGCTTAGTGACGTGGATGAAGTTCCTTTGGAATTCCAGTAGCTAAGAAGTCCACCAGAGCCGAAGAAGTTCAGCTCAGGACATCTGGGGAGCTGACAGCCTGGAGAAGACTCGCTGGTCTGCAGATGGGGAGCTCGGGTTTCTGCAGCAAGGTTCAACATGACTGACAGAATGAGGGTCCGATGCTGCCGGTTATGGTGAAAGATGCTGCGGGCTTGGGCTGAAACGTATCCTTCTTAGGCACCGTAGCTGTTCCCCAGTTTCCTCAGTTCCAGATGGAGTGTGTCCCCAGGGACCACACAGAGCTTTGCTTAAATGCTCGCATTAGCAGAAGGACGGGGATCCCATTGAATCATCATCTCCTGTCAAAAAGCCAAGAGCTGTTCAGAATGAAAACAGTTTTTCCTAAAGAGGGTAAATCCCTAGTACTGATTAGTGGTGGTGGTGGTAAGGGGTGTGTGTGTGTGTGTGTGTATGGTGATGGTGGTGGTAATCCCATGCCTCCACTGTTTTAAAATAGGGGCAGTCTTTTTGCTCGCTGTCTGAGCCACAGGGTGAGTAACTTCGACCTCTAAGACCCTTCCTTGGGCTCACGTGTGTGTGAGTCCTGCAAAAATTGTGGAAGGCTTCTCCCCCTTGGGTCCAGACATTTAGAATGAATAAATTAGAGGGTGGTGGTAACACGGTTATTGTCATTGCAGACAATGTGGCATTTATGTATGGGCACTGGCTGTCTTTCTCATGGGGCTCAAAAACAAGGGTAAGTTTGATCTTTCATCACGAACCACTGGGGTGTTCTTTATACGCAGAAACTGCACCAGCTGAAAATAGCCCTAACGTCTTGTTATTTTCTCTTCCCCAATTTTTGCCTATTCATACCCAAGAATAAAAGACTCAGCCTGTTCAGCCTTTCCAAAGATTTAAAGAACATTATCTATTTGGTTTCAAAGTGCCCATAAAGGACAAGAATATATATTCACCTTGCTTGGATGAGGGCATTCATTCATTCATTCATCCCTTTAATAGATATTTAGAGAATACCTACTATGGGCCAGGCACTGTGCTAGATGCTAAGTGAACATCAGTACATGAAAAAGACAAAGGTTAGAAATATGTAGATGTTGAATAAGTCTGAGAAGTGAATTCCCCAAGTCCCTGAAGGAGTTGATTTTGCTATACGCATCTTCCCGACTTCTGGTCCCGTGCTCTGACCACAATGCTTCACCACTAGACTACACTTCCCCAAATAAATAACTACTGCTGCATGCTGGGGGCGGGTTGTGTGCGGCAGCATTTACGTAGGTGGCACAGACAGCAGCCTTTCACTTAATGTTGCAATAACATCAGGCTAAACAACGTGCACTGACTTTCAGCATTATTGAACAAATACTCGACACGGATCAGGTCTCTTAATTCAAATGCCAGAGAAGTGCAAAATAGGAAAAGCCTCTATCTGATAAGGAACTCCTGCTGAGGAAAAAGGAATTTGTTTTCAATTTGGGTTAAAATTAGATGTGGGATGCTACCCTCCTTTTCACTTTTGGATCTCCAGATAGGAGGAACTCATCACACAGAGAATTGCCAACTGTGTAAGTTTGGTTTTATATGCTCAGACTCGTCCAGATCACGGAATCCTCGCCCTGCTGGAAGGCAGCACTATGTTCAGAGAGGCACACTCGTCTGTCTCGTAGTCACCCTGAGACAGGAACCAGCCTAACAAGACAGGGCCATCTGCAAGGCCCCTGGCCTAACAAGATAAGGCTCCTAACCAATCGGCAAGCTAGGAGAATCAAACAGAGGCCCCTAAGGTCCACATTCCGCTGCCTCTGGACTTGCTTGGACTTACGCATGCACCCTAGCACCCAGCAGTCCACTGAAGGTGACCCTAGCCCAATCAGCACAGTAAAAATCACACCCAGGGGTGGAGAGCTAGCATGCTAACGATACATGCGTCGCCTGAGGTGGCACGTTGAACAACAGCACAAGCACAGGCACAACCCCACCTCTACGTGCCATGACAAGGCACTCCTCCTCAGCCTTTGCCTAATAAAAACCCCAAAATCATGTTCTCTAACAAGCCAGTCACCTGCCCCTTTCCTTTCCGCACTGGCTCCCTTGTGCCTCTCCTGTGCATAAGCTAATAAACTTTTACTTTTCTACTCCCGTTTGTTGTCTCTCTTGATTTCTATCCTGGGGGACAACAAGAACCCAATGTTCTGGTAACAACCCTGACCTTTCAAATAACAAAGATAATTTCACATGTTGGTTCTGATTTCCTTTTATTTTAAGGCTACATCATGTGAGCTCTATATCAAAAATGTGATTTTGCAGTCCTGACACGGATACCACGAGTAGATTGAGATGTGAGCATACGTTAGAATGATCACAGGTTCAAATGTTAGTGGGGCAGGAGAGGGAGTCTGAGATTGTATCCTCTAATACTACTGCTTCCGGTTGAGCCCTTGCTTCCCTAAATAATGCTCTGGCATTTCAATCTTTATCACGTCATTTCCCAGAGGACAGTGGATCCAGGTCTCATCACCGCATTTCAGTCACTTCCTCTGGTACCTGTCTCCAAGCCCTCTTCTGTGTTCTTACCTCTGTCAAACCACTTCCTGCTGCCCTGCAACTGTCTAGTGATTTGTCCATCTTCTCCGAGAGGCTGGAGTCTCTCTGAGGGTAGGGACATGTCCACCCTGTTCATGACAGTGAGTGCCAGCCCCCAGCACAGTGCTTGGCCATAGGAGCCTCTCAACAGTCCTTTGTTAAAGAAAGAAAGAATGAATGAAAGAAAGAATGGTTCTGTCCTTTTCAGAGGATGGATTTATTGTCTCCAACTCTCTGGTCATAATGGTGCCAGGAAGGAAAGAGTTAAGCTTTCTCCAGGAGACAGGTTCACCCAAACACCCTTTCCCTTTTTATGTGTTGGCAAAGGCAGGACAAGTGATATATGAGAGAAATCCTGCATATAAAATCTTGACACATCCTTTAGGTGTTGGCCTGAGCTGCTTCCAGACTCTGAAGGGGAAGTAAATGAAATCATTCCGGGTTTTCTCTTAAGTGGCCTGAGATCCAGTTATGAATGGAAGGCAAACCGAGACCCAGGAATTCAAAGCTTGACCTACTTTGTCCGAAGCTAATAATAAGAGAGAGAGATTTGCCTTTATGATTTTTTTCCTTAAATAATCAAGGACAGTAAAGAGGCCTGGCAGATGACAGAATTAGGAGAACTGAAGGCCGCAGAATTGTTTAGGATTCAGAGCAGCTCTGAGAAGTCTGTGTTTATATATTATGTGTTTTTCCTTTTCCCCCTTTTTAAAGTGAGGAGAAAAAACCGGCCTTAATTCCCACCAACATAAACCAGTGACATACAATGATGAAATTCTGTTTTCACCTCTGCCTGTGACAGGGAGTGCAAAAATAGCAAGTGGCCCAGTTCCACGGATCCCCGCCTCCCTGAGCTCCCGGCTCCTGCCGGGTTCGCATCTCTAAGAATGGAGGGTAGCGCACGGCAGCTCGCGAACCGCACTCAGCCCCCGGACCCGGCGGATGATGTCAGGCGGCGGGAGTGGCCGCAGCCCGGCGGGGAGGCCAAGGCCCCGGGGGAGCGAGGAGGGAGGGCGGCGTCGCCTGGAGACGGCCCTGGCGGCGCAGTGTTGCTGTAAACAGCCGCTTCCCTGTTACTATCTATAGCAGGATCGCCTGGCTCCGGGGTGCGGCGGCAGGAGGCAGGTCGGCAGTCCCGCTCCCCCCGCGTCCCGAAGGATCTGTCCGCTGCCCTAATCCCACCTCGCCCTCTCCAGGTGCCCACCGTGATTACGGGGCCCGAAGAGTGGGGGAAGGGACACAGAGGCTCTGCGGAAACCTGCGGCTTCGCACCCCGGAGGTGGCCGGGGCGCTAGGATCCAGCCGGGGCAGTGTGACCCCTGCTGTCCTTTGCAAGGAGCAGGAGGCTGGGGGAGTCTGGGGGTGTCTGGGGGCGCAGCTCACTCCTCGAGCACCTTGCCGCCCCAAAGCCCCCTTTTCCAGGCCACGGAGCCGCGCCTGAGATCTCAGTGACCCAGGTCTCCGGCCTGGGCGCTGCTGGGCACGGTCCTTCCAGCGCCCCCGGTCCTCCCTCCTCCAAGTCCGCGCTGGAAAATCACCCGCTGCGGGCTCAGTGTAAGTCCAGCTTCTTGGGGGACTGACACCCCCCACCCCCAGCTCAGACTTGCGGGCCCCCAAGAGCTCACTTCACTTGGTACCCCTAACTGACGACCTTGTCACCATAACACCCCCACCCCCACCCCATGCCCCGGGCCCTCCTCAGAACCAGGCAGACGAACCCTTCAGACATCCTTGCATGGAGGTTCTGCACAATGTTTACTGGCCAGAGTCTCAAGCATTTGACAGTAACACTAATATCCCGTATAAGGCCGAGAAAAAAAAAATGCGCCTTTTTCCTTAAAAACAAAAAAATTAAAATTAAAATACCCAGCATGGTAGATAAAGTAGGTTGTCGTATTCTCTTATTTTGAATCCCCCGACTTTCTGCTTCCAAACGCAGTTGACAGTCCCAGTATTGCTCGAGCCCGGGGGCTTGAGGGAAGGGCGTGAGGATCTGCTTCCACGGTTTGCGCCGCCGAATTAGGGCTAGAATTGGGAATGAGGGTGGAGGCGCATTCCTTCGGGGGCCGAGGCTTAAGCCCTCGGGGCGGTGTACCTGTTTCTCCTATACCTGAGCCTCAAGAACTGTTGTCTGGTTTCTGTACACTGGTAAAAAGGCACCCCCACCCCATCCCCCACCCCACGGGGGAACAAGGGTCCGCATTGAACCAGGTGCGAATGTTCGCTCGCGTTCTCCGCCTTTCCCGCCTCCCCTCCCCCGGCCGCGGCCCCCGCCTCCCCCCGCGCTGCACCCTTGGTGTTGGCTGCAGCCGGCAAGCAGTTCCCGTCAATATCCTCCCCCCCTTTACACAGGATGTCCATATTAGGACATCTGCGTCAGCAGGTTTCCACGGCCGTTCCCTGCGGGCGTGGGGGGAGACATCCCCGAAATCCCTCATCTCGGGGGGTCCACGAGACCCCTAAGACCCAGATTGTTAAACGCTCATTAGATAAAGAAACACAACAAGACGGGGGGCAGAGGGCTGCGAGGGCGGCGAAGGCAGTAAGGAGGTGGCAGAAGTGTCCAGGTCCGCCAGCCACCCCTGCGGCGCCGCGATGGTTGCGCCCATGACGTGTTGGGCTCATTCATAAAATGCTGTTATAAAAGCAGTGGCTGCGGCGCCTCGTACTCCAACCGCATCTGCAGTGAGCAGCCGAGAAGCTGAGACAGAGTCGGCGGCGGCGCAGCGAGCGAGCAGTGACCGCGCTCCTACCCAGCTCTGCCCCACCGCTCCTACCTGTCTCCGCCCCTCAGCCCCTCGCCCCGGCTTTGACTAACTGCGACCATGATGTTCTCTGGCTTCAACGCCGACTACGAGGCGTCATCCTCCCGCTGCAGCAGCGCCTCCCCGGCCGGGGACAGTCTCTCCTACTACCACTCGCCGGCCGACTCCTTCTCCAGTATGGGCTCTCCGGTCAATGCGCAGGTAAGGCTGGCTACGCGCACCGGCCGGGCCCGGCCTCGGGGTTACCGGGGAGGAGACTCGGGGGCGGGATGCTCAGGAAGACGAGTCAGGGACCCCTTTCGCTCGGGAGGGAGTCTGCCCCGGCTGGAGCAGCCCTATCTCGGGAGTGCGGGACTCGTTCGGAGCACAGGCACGCTTGTCATAGTAGGAATTGGTTCTCCTTTCCCGCGGCAGGCTCCTTCTGAGCTGTTGCCGGCCCGCGCTCCCTGGCTGGTCTCTGACATTAGTTGGGGCAAACGTATCCCGAGCAAAGACTCGCTAACTAGAGCCTGGCTCCTCCGGGGAGGCGGCAGAAAGCGGCAATCCCCCCTCCCCTCGCAGCCTGGAGCAGGGAGGAGGGGCGGGGGAGGAGGGTGAAGCAGGCGGGTGTGTAAGGCAGTTTCATTGATAAAAAGCGAGTTCATTCAGGAGACTCCGGAGCGGCGCCTGCGTCAGCGCAGACGTCAGGGATATTTATAACAAACCCCCTTTCAAGCGAGTGATGCTGAAGGGATAACGGGAACGCGGCAGCGGGATGGAGGAGAAAGGCGCTGCGCTGCGGAATTCTTGGGTGGAAAGGGGGAGACCTTTCATCCAGGATGAGGGGCATATAAAAAGACATGAGCAGTCCCTGGCAGGACCGTTTCTCCTCCCTCTCTCTCCCTGCTGCATGCGGCACTGGGAACTCAACTCGCTCCGCTCCACCTGTGTTTGGCACCTGCTTGCTCACATCAGCTTTCCCCTTCTGTTTCGTTCTAGGACTACTGCACGGATTTGGCCGTCTCCAGTGCCAACTTCATCCCAACGGTAACTGCCATCTCGACCAGCCCGGACCTGCAGTGGCTGGTGCAGCCCACCCTGGTCTCCTCGGTAGCCCCATCCCAGACCAGAGCTCCTCACCCCTATGGAGTCCCCACCCCCTCGGCTGGGGCTTACTCCAGGACGGGAGTCGTGAAGACCATGACAGGAGGCAGAGCTCAGAGCATTGGCAGAAGGGGCAAGGTGGAACAGGTGAGGAGTTCTTCTGCACCATCTCTCTGCAGAGGGGTAGGCACTGGTGGAGATGGGGAGCACAGTAGATAGGGTGAAGCCTCGGATGGAACTGACCGCACATCCTGAACAGGGAACACTGGCTTCAAGCCCTTTCCATCCCAAGTCGTATTCTGATAGTCGCACCCTGAGAAATGCCCTAATAGGTTCCTATCTCATGCTTTTATCCTGGGCTCTTCCTTCTCTTCTCTTGCTGAGGATCTTATTTGAAATGCAAGTCACACCCAGCCTGCAACTGCAGGTTAGAAATGGCTTCACAGAAAAAGTGCCAGGAAGCTGGGAAGCTGCAGGAGCCAGTTTCCCTGGGGCGGGTGATTGGAGCTGATGGCAGACACTGTTACTGAATGTTGGTCTTTTTTTTTCTTTTAGTTGTCTCCAGAAGAAGAAGAGAAAAGGAGAATCCGAAGGGAAAGGAATAAGATGGCTGCAGCCAAATGCCGGAACCGGAGGAGGGAGCTGACTGACACACTCCAAGCGGTAGGTAGAGCCCAGGAGTCACTCCTTTTTAAAACTTAAGGGGAAAGTTGCAGATGGGGCACAGAGGTGCAGTGTCCTTGAGTAAGACTGTGTCTTATGCTTTGCTTTCTCCTTCTGTCTACAGGAGACAGACCAACTAGAAGATGAGAAGTCTGCTTTGCAGACCGAGATTGCCAACCTTCTGAAGGAGAAGGAAAAACTAGAGTTCATCCTGGCAGCTCACCGGCCTGCCTGCAAGATCCCCGATGACCTGGGCTTCCCAGAAGAGATGTCTGTGGCTTCCCTTGATCTGAGTGGGGGCCTGCCTGAGGCTGCCACCCCTGAATCTGAGGAGGCCTTCACCCTGCCCCTCCTTAATGATCCTGAGCCCAAGCCCTCAGTGGAGCCTGTCAAGAGCATCAGCAGCATGGAGCTGAAGGCCGAGCCCTTTGATGACTTCATGTTCCCAGCATCGTCCCGGCCCAGTGGCTCTGAGACCGCCCGCTCTGTGCCAGACATGGACCTGTCTGGTTCCTTCTATGCAGCAGACTGGGAGCCCCTGCACGGTGGCTCCCTGGGGATGGGGCCCATGGCCTCAGAGCTGGAGCCCCTGTGCACTCCGGTGGTCACCTGTACTCCCAGCTGCACCACTTACACGTCTTCCTTCGTCTTCACCTACCCCGAGGCTGACTCCTTCCCCAGCTGTGCGGCTGCCCACCGCAAGGGCAGCAGCAGCAATGAGCCCTCCTCTGACTCGCTCAGCTCACCCACGCTGCTGGCCCTGTGAGCAGGCAGGGAGGGGAGGCAGCAGGCACACACAAGCGCCACTGCCCGAGTTGGTGCATTACAGAGAGGAGAAACACGTCTTCCCTCGAGGGTTCCCGTAGACCTAGGGAAGACCTTATCTGTGCGTGAAACACACCAGGCTGTGGGCCTCAAGGACTTGAAAGCATCCACGTGTGGACTCAAGTCCTTACCTCTTCCGGAGATGTAGCAAAACGCATGGAGTGTGTATTGTTCCCAGTGACACATCTGAGAGCTGGTAGTTAGTAGCATGTTGAGCCAGGCCTGGGTCTGTGTCTCTTTTCTCTTTCTCTTTAGTCTTCTCATAGCATTAACTAATCTATTGGGTTCATTATTGGAATTAACCTGGTGCTGGATATTTTCAAATTGTATCTAGTGCAGCTGATTTTAACAATAACTACTGTGTTCCTGGCAATAGTGTGTTCTGATTAGCAATGACCAATATTAAACTAAGAAAAGATATGACTTTATTTTCTAGTAGATAGAAATAAATAGCTATATCCATGTACTGTAGTTTTTCTTCAACATCAATGTCCATTGTAATGTTACTGATCATGCATTGTTGAGGTGGTCTGAATGTTCTGACATTAACAGTTTTCCATGAAAACGTTTTATTGTGTTTTTAATTTATTTATTAAGATGGATTCTCAGATATTTATATTTTTATTTTATTTTTTTCTACCTTGAGGTCTTTTGACATGTGGAAAGTGAATTTGAATGAAAAATTTAAGCATTGTTTGCTTATTGTTCAAAGACATTGTCAATAAAAGCATTTAAGTTGAATGCGATCAACCTCATGCTCTTTTCATTCTGGAAGTTTTGTAAGATTCGGAGAGGTATTTGTTGCAGACCAGTTTGTCAAGAAGGGCAGCTCCTGGAGGGGGACACACCCTTTGTTGGATGCCTTATCAAAGAGAAGGAAACTCTAGAGCTGATGCTGGAATATTTTATGAATAGGTCTTCACGTTGCAATGCTCATGCTGAGATTCATTAGAGATTGTGGGGGTGGGAACCCGCTGTACAATAGCTTTTGCGGGAACATGTCTTCCTGCTTCTTTTTCTGTTTGGAAAGTCAAAGGGGGGAATGTTTAAATCTAGTCGTGCTAATATTAAATTTAAATGTCTTGATCTTAGAGAAATCCTTTTAGCAAACAGAATTAAGCTTTGCACAAACCACTTTGTAACTTTTTGTTCCCACAAAGTCAAGTGAAGGTTTCCTCCTACCTTAAAGGTGAGCAAATTGAAGAATGGTTAGAATGAAAGACTCTCTCAATATTTCACTATTAGGATTGGAATCGTAACTTCCTCACTTATTATCACATCCATCAGGCTGACCTGCGTCTGGGTTAAAAGAAAGTGTTTACTTGGTTAGAAAAAAAAGCAACTTTTCAGTCCTTAACTCTAACATACATACATTTAGTTGGGTTATTTTCATTCTCAGGAGGAAAGGAGGGTTATTGTCCCATCCCTTAGTGACAAATGCATTGTAATTTCTGAAGTTTCTTTAACAACCTATGCCTGACATTCAGTTTTTACTGGGAGAAGAAAACGCTGGTGCTGAGAAGTGGAAAGGGAGCTCAAACAGTACAAATAATGGTTAATCATTCAGTAAATAAAACATTACATAATAGCTCAAGAAGTCAACACAACTCGGAATAAGCTTTAATTTAGAAAGTTTATCATCTTAAAGAAGAACATGACCTTTGTCTGGACACCTCTGATAATGGGGCACTTACACGCACATGTACAAACCACCAAGAAAGGAGGGGGCGCCCTTGCTGCCCTGCTCTCAGGTCTCCTGCAGGCTCCAGGCTTGCAAGCCAGAGACCAGGTCTGAACACATGCTAGGTGGGCAAGGAGCTTCAGTGCCAGCCTTCTAATGCTTTGGTGATAATGAAAATCACCGAGTGGCTATGGGGGGTGTCACATTCTGTCCAGCTGAAAGTTTTAATTTAAAATGACAGTTCCGTGGAGGTTGATGTTCTCACCTGTGCTCTCCCTGCTCCTCACTTAGTAATTGACATTTGAAAGCAACTTACTTTAGACTCTTAAGAGCACTGAAAGATCGCACACCATTTGCATATTGTTTTTGTCTGTCTGGGATTAACGAACGTGGCCTTAGATGCCTGTTTGCTGTTCAGAGGGTAAATTTTCTGTAGCCTTTAAATATGACCTCAACTAAATATGGAGTTACTGTAACTAACACCCAGATCTGAAATAACAAGGTGATATACCCTGTTAGGGAACCAGCTGGCTCTCTTACATGTATGGTAATAACAACCCAAGAAAGGAGATTTCCCAGATGGAGAAGGGAGGCTGGACCTCTAGCCCTGGACACTGGACTGCTCCTGAGGAGCTGACTAATGGCCACGGTCAGCCACTTTCTATTTGACAGCCCTGGTCTAGACCTGGACCCAGACCCTTCCTCTGGTTCACCATAGCCCGGCTGAGATCAGCCTGCTGCATCAACAAGACTGCATTAAAGGTCCAGGGAGAGGGACTTGTTCACAGGGTATCTCTTTTTTTTTTTTTTTTAAAGATTTTATTATTTCCTTTTTCTCCCCAACACCCCCCGGTACATAGTTGTATATTCTTCGTTGTGGATTCTTCTAGTTGTGGCATGTGGGACGCTGCCTCAGCGTGGTCTGACGAGCAGTGCCATGTCCGCGCCCAGGATTCGAACCAACGAAACACTGGGCCGCCTGCAGCGGAGCGCGCGAACTTAACCACTCGGCCACGGGGCCAGCCCCCACAGGGCATCTCTTTAATAGTGTTCTCAGAGGCCTGTTATAGGGTCCCCCATAGGGTTGACATCCCATCAAGCCCCCTGCTGACCATTCTTATGGGATCAAGAAAAAAAAGGAATTGCCTATCTTTCCAGCTGAAGGGCTTCTTCCAAATCCTCCTTTCCTGACTCAGGATTCAACAAGCCCCATGGATGACTGACTCTGGGAGCCTCAACTTCCTTTGGGAAAGACTCTGATCCCCACCCACAAGATATGGACTTACACTGGTCTCAACAAAATAATTGTCTCAGGGCAGCATGTTCAAGACTGATGCAGAAGATGCACATATAACAGCAGGGGATGGGAATAAGGATGGAAGGGGGTCATTTCCTGATGGGGACAATGTCTAGTTTAGCTCAGCAGTTGATCCCCACACCTGGCTCAGTGCCTGGTATATAATACAAGGTTAACGAATATTTGCCGGGTGGATGAAGGAATAAATTCTGCACTATTTCAACAAGCAGAAATATATTCCTCAGGTATTCTCAAAATTCTCCTATCCCAGGCCCTGTTAGGATATTGAGCAATAGCGAGTTCATATCTTTTATATCTGGCTTCAAACACATACCCCACTTCCATTTTTGGCTCCTGGAATTCCTCCTCTGCCTCCTCTGGCTTTCTTCTGCCAATTCAACTTCAGAGTGAATGCACTGCCATTGTGCTTCTGGCTAATTAATTTTGGCTGGAAAAGGGGTAGAAGAAAATAAATATTTATCTCCATATGACAGTGGATTGTAGATCCTGCATCATCTTTGCACATTCCTGCATCTTGCATAATTATCAAAATTAAAGGGTAGCATTTAACAATTTGTTCTCATAACAGTAATTTTGCATCAACAACAACTTTCCACGTGTGAATGAAAGTAAATCAATTATGCTATCTTTAATTAATGGACAAAGAAGAGACGGAAGCAAAGTAAAAGTTCTTAAATGATTACTCTAAGGAAATATCTAAAGTTTCAATGTTTTTTAAATTAAAAAAAGTCAAACAAAAAAATCAACCTTTAAACTGTGTATGAGACCTCCTTCAAACACAGAATAATCAAATTCCTCAAAAAATAAATGAGATATGAGCATTACTTGAATGTTGATTATCAGAGTCCTTTAAGCCGTGTTGTTTGGCTGTAAATATTAAAGAGTTAATTCTTTTTTTGTTGTTTTTGCATTTGCAGAGTAATTATGAAAGAAGACTGCTGAATCTAGCTCACATACTTACATAACAATGAACCCCACCCTATATCCAATATACATCAAGAGCAGTTGTGACATGTTAAACTTCCGTAGTGCAATAGGGCCGGTCACTCATATGCAGTGGTCTGCTTTGGTTGTAGGTCCAGCAGAGATCAGATAACAAACAAATGGCTGTTCATGCTGGTTAGCTGTGGTCTAGGTATCTTAGAAGGGTTAGCAAAGACCATTCCTTAACTGTACTGTGTGTGGCTGCTTTTCTGATTTTCAAGCACAGCGTACTGGCTGTCTAGCTGAAGTGTAAAGGCCTGGTTTTTTGAAACCTCATTCCTACCTCTCGTTTTATGGCTGACTACTACAAAGCTCTCCTCCATTTCTTTATCCTTCTGGCTTTCTATGTGCTTGGCAGTGAACGGCAGGGAGGGGAACTATGCATCACTATATATTTCTAGTGGTCCTTGTGGTGTTTTCCTTGTTGTGGTTAACCTGGCCCCAGGAGGTCTATACACACCGTCAAGTCATTGCTGGTTCTGGGGTTTCTGTAACAATTCCTGGAGCAGGAGGTGCTCAGACTGGAGCTGTTTAATTCCAGGGACCTGAAGATTTTTCTACACCACCCCACTACCTCCACCTTCTTCCCAGTTTATCACCTGGATCTGCTCTTTTCTCATTGTCGTCTTCTTCCTTTCCACTTATTTGCATTGCCTGAACTCTGAGGCCAACGTAATCAACCTCTTTTTGCTCAAATTCTTTCCACTCATGCCTCCTCCCCTACAGGCACTCTGTTCAATGGCTTTCCTTCCATCCCTGACACAGAGCACGAGTGTTGCTGCTGCAGGTACTTGCTGTACCTCTGCTGGGGCCCCTTTTCTCAGGCTGGCTCCTTCCTGTCATTAGGACTCAGCGTCAAGGACAGTCCCTCCAAGAAGCCTTCGCAGGCCATTCTATCTAGAGTAACTTCTGCATACACCCTTGCCCCATGACTGTCTCATTATCCTGCCTCATTGTTCACAGCACATCTCACTACCTGCAACACGTAATATAGCTTTTCTTTTCTGTTTTAACAAATTTCTGTGCTTCACCACTGGACAGCAAATTCTACGTGAGCAGGGACCTTTTCTGTCTTGATCACCTCTGTATCCCCAATGCCTACTAGGCATTCAAATGCTTGTTCAGTGAATGAAGATGGACGAGTGAATGAAGGCAGATAAAAATTACAAAAATGTCTAAAGGGAGGTAACTAGAACTTAACAGTGAATACGACTGTTCACTTTATAGAGTTCTTCCTGAGTGGAAGGGCACGCCCCCTTGTTTAAAAAAAATTCTCGTCAAGAGTTCTACAACATTAAGATGAGGAACCAGCTAGCTTGGGAAGGAATTTTAAGGGGTACAAAAAATACAAATATACTGCAGATCACTCACACTTCTCGACTAATTACATTGAGAAATTTGTTTCAATATCGAATGAAGAATGGATGCATATGTAAATATAGGTATAATCATCTTCAAAGAAACAAACAAAACTATATTTTTCATTCTTATGGCTATAAAATTTTCACACTACCACACAAATCCATTTGAATTCATGGGTTCCTAGCAATTGGTGTGCTAAATTATAAAACCTACAATTTGGTCTGCATTAGAATAGAAGAATAAAGGTTAGCTGCTATCACTATCGTTATCAATATCAATGTCATTATCATAACCCTTATTTACCAAGCATATGCCCAGACCTGAGGAAAAGCAGACGGGAATAAAGTGTAGTGAACCCTAATGAATGAGTTCAAAGTGCCCGAAGGGTGCTGGCAGGGGAGGTTTCCCCTTTCTTTGCACACAGGAGAAAGCAACAGAAGCATAAACCGGTTTAGTTGCAACAGAATTCATTTCAATGGCTCCACACACCCACTCAAGGACTTAACTAAGCCACCTTTCCTTTGCCCAAGAAGCATTGTTCAGCCGTCCAAGGGGACAAAGAGCAGAAAGGGCTCCAGTCATTGTCCCAAGGAGGCTGCCTGGCCCGGTGGCCATCAGCTCTTCTTAATTAATAAGCCCTTTATACTTTCAGCTCACACTGACATGGCACTTAGGTTTGGTTCAATCAGTTGATTTGGATAAGAACCCAGAGGGGTCTGACCGTCGGTTCCATTAGCAGCAGGCTCTGTGAAAGGCGGTGGAACCAGGGGCAGCACCATCATCCGAAGGGTAAATGGCACAGCCCCCAGCTGCTGCCACGTTTACTTTGGGGAGCGATTCGTGGTCAGATCTACAGAAACAATGACTTGTTTTCAGGCTTTTTAGTCAATCATGAGACTGTCATCATAGCCAAACTTATCAAAACAATATGACGAATTAATCTGGATTTGAGGAATTGCCTCCAATAGCGGAGAGTAATCAGAGCATAGACTCAGCTCTGGATCCTGGCTCCTTGACGTTGGGCAAGTTACTTTGCCTCTCTGTACCTTAGTCTCCCCATCTGTAGAAGGGGGATAATAATTGTACCCACCTCCTAGGGTTGTGAGCATTAAATAAGTTAGTATGCATAGAGTACTTATTACAGTGCCTGGGCACACAGATGTATTATAGAAGTGTTAGCTATTATTTATCATCTTTATAATTTAGGGAGAAGGGGGTCAGGGGAGAAAACATATACCCTCTGGAGCAAGCATGGGCTTCATCTCATTCAACAGAAAGTTTCTGGATGTCTACTATGTATCAGGTGCTGGATTCAGATGTGAGGAAGGCATAGTCCTGTCCTCAAAGAGTTCATGGTCTAGTAAGGCAGAAAGACACATAAACATATCCATCGTACTACACTGAAATAATGAAAACTGACACAAGGCGCAGGGCGTGCACGAAGGAGGGAGGGATGAACTCCATCTGGGGGGAGCCTCTGAGATGGTGACTTCTGAGCTGGGCTTCAAAGATAGATGGAGTTTGCTAGATGAGCCAGTGGCACGTGGAAGAACTCCAGGAGACAGAGGGATAGCACTGTGAAGGCACAGACTCATAAAACAATGCACTTGGTTTTGCTGGACTATAAAACGTGGGGGTAGGAGGAGGAGAGGGTGGGAGATGTAAATTATAGAGCATCACACAAGTACATTTGATTTCATTTACATCAATATTGCAGCATCAAAGCAGAGGGGGCTGGAGATGGGTCAAGAAGAGGTAACTGTGGCCAGATCATGAAGGGCCTGGTATTTACTTAGTTCAGTTGTGTGTAGGCTGAACCAAGGCAGTGGTGGTGGGAATGGAGAGGGAACAAGAGGTAATTAGGGGGTAGGACTGTCGGGACTTGGTGACTGAGTGGATGTGGGAGGTCAGGGAGAGGGAGGAATCCAAGCTCACTCCCAGGTTTGCCAGGCTTGACACACAAGGACGCTTGTGGTCCCACCAATGACTTTGTGATCATAGGAAGAAGAGTGGGTTGGGGGACAGGAAGATAAGTTCTGTGTTGCACATGTCGAGTTTGCGACACCTGTGGAATACCCAGGGGGGCAATGTAAGCAGCTGGAATTACACGATAGAGGTTCTATGATGTGAATTTATTGAGTTTGTCTGGAGGCATGTGGTTGGGATAGAAGCTGGAGCCTTAGGACACAATATTGATAAGGCTAACATTTCGCACACACTTGCTCTGGGTCAGGCTGTGCTACGTGCTTTACAGGGAATGCTAAATTGGCGACCATATTTGCTTTGCTAATCACTTTACCTCTAGTAACTGGCACATAATGGGCATACGATAATTCTTTTGTTGAATGGATGCTCTCATTTAGTCCTCACAACAATCCTATGAAGCAGATATTATTAGGATCTTCATTTTACAGATAGGACAATGATCTAGAAAAGGTTAAATAGGTTAACCAAGGTCACACAACCGGTAATTAGCAGATCTGAGAGTTGAAATCAGCTCTTTGTGATTCTAAAGGCCAAAGTGCTTAACTGCTTGGCTAGAATGCTAAAATCTGCCCCTAAATATGTACTTATGTGACCTAGGGTGAGACTTTAACCTCTCTGAGACTGTTTCCTCTACCACATCAGGAGTGGGCTTCAAAAATCTCAAAGCTCCCTATCCAGCTTCAAAACTGACATCAGATGGCTTCTGTGGAGACGCACTGAAAGGGCCCACACCGCATCCTTTGGGGGAAGGCCTAAGCTGTGCAGGCACTGTGCGGCAGCCCACCAAGCGCCATGAGGTGGGAGCAGTCTGGCCCAGGTGCAGGCAAAGAGGACCGATTAGAGTTCTATTTCTGTATAACAAATTACCACACACTCCGCAGCTTGAAACAACGCACATTTATCATCTCACAGTCTCTGTGGGTCAGGAGTCTGGGCACAGCTCAGCTCGGTCCTCTATGCAAGGTCTCACAAGGCTGCAATCAAGGTGTCAGCTGAGCTGCTTTCTCAGCTGGATGCTTGAAGCGGTCGGTCTACCTCTGAGCTCCTTCCTGTTGTCGGCAGACTTTACTTCCTTATGATTGTTAACTAAGGCCCTGCTTTTTGCTGACTGTTGGCTGGAAGCTGCCCTCAGGTCCTAGAGGCTGCTCATAGTTCCTTGCCATGTGAGCTTCCTCAACACGGCTGCTCACTTCATCAAGCCCGCCAAGAGAACCTACTAGTGTGTGCTAGCAACATGGAGTCTTTTATATATATCTCTCTATGTATCGTGACACAATCATAGCAGTGACATCCCGTCACCTTTGCCATATTCTATGGCTTAGAAGCAAGTCTCGGCTTCCACCTGCTCTCAAGGGGAGGGAATTATACAAAGGCATAGACATCAGGAGGCAGGAATTATTGGGGGTCACGCTAGGGTCTGTCATCCACAAGGGGTCACATTAACTGCTGAGAATTTAAAAATAATAATAAAACCAGCTAAAGTTGATCTAGTTTTTATTAACACCATGAGCTGGAAATTCTAGACATTGTCAGTGACAAAATACTCCTGCCTGAAAAAATCTTTGGTTGTTTTAAGTTCTCAACAGTTGCTGGGGTTACTGTTGAGTTTTCACAATGTATATGTAAGCTCCATTTAAAAAATGACTTATCTTTTAAGACATTGTATTCTACATGGAAGTAAATGCCCAGTTCTACTAACAGTTGGTCTCCAAACCATGGACTTAACTATGTCCTTTCATTTTAAGGGTGAGTTTGTAATGGTTCAGAATCATTTGAGATCTTTTAGGGGGCTGTGTGTGTCTCCAACCCTGTGGTAGGGAGTACACAATACTGTGTTTGAACAGCAGATTTGAAACAAACGAAGACAACACAGTGACTGTAAAGACAAAGACACTGACCTTGAGTCACTTCAGTTCTGTTATTCTATACGACCATTTAGAGTTTTTATGTTTAATATTTACAACAGTGAAGCAGTGCAAACTGAGACATGTAATGTTTTTATTTGGTAAGTGCACATTTCAGTGAATACAGGAAACATTTAATTAAATTTTAATGTTAACTTTAAATGGAAAATTCTTTTAAAATTATTTTAAAACTAAAAAATGAATCAAAAAACAAAACATTACATCAGTCACATGATTTAGTAGTTGCCTAATATTAGGTAAGCCACTGCTGTGCTTAGGAATAAAAATAAATAGCTAGCACTAATTTGGGCTCACAATGTGCTAGACACTGTTCCAAAAACACTCACATAGACACACGCCTATAGTAATTCACTAAAACAACCTCGCAGGTAAGTCCTGCTATCAACCTTATTTCATAGATAATATGGGGGCACGGAAGGACTGTGATCGCCTTGAGACCATCCATCTAGAGTGGGGAGCTGGAATTTGAGTCCAGGGTAGTGTGGCTCCAATGCCTGAATTCTTAGCCACTAATAAGCAAAAAGGAAGCAAAACCAATATTCCCAACACCCCTGCAGCCCGAAGGAAGTCCTTCAAAAAGGAGAGGAAGGTTTCTTTCCATCCAGGAGGGCTTCTTTCTGTTCCTGACCTGCCCCTGCTGGATCCCGGGCTGAGGGAGAGCTGGCTTCCCAGGGACCTCCCAGAAAGGGTGCTCCCTCGCCGTCGCCTCCTCCGCCCTCTGGGCACCCTCGCCGCGCCCCTGCCCCCGTCTGCCAGGCCCAGGTTTTTTCTCCTGGCCCTTCCCAGCTTCCGGCCCTTTGCTCCAGGCCAGGTCGCTGGGTCAGGCTGTGCCAGGAGCTCGCGAGTTTGCTATTTACTGTTTGGTTTCCATGGTGACACGTCGGCGCCGTCAGCGCCTCCCGTCATCGGCCCAGCAGCGCGGCCCCCACCCGGCGCCGTGACGTCTGCCCGCCGCTTCCGCTCTGCCCATATTCGGCGCCGCCGCCGCGCCGCCCGTCGGGAGGAGGCTGGGAGCCCGGCGCGCGCCCCGCCCCGCCCCCTGCCCCGGCCACGCCCCCGTGGAATGCCGCGGGCGGCCGGTTCCGCGCGACCCCCGCCCCTTCCCGGACTCCCCAGCCGAGGCGAGGGGCGGGGGCGCTGGGGACCCCGAGAGAGGGCGTAGGGGATTGACGGAGGAACGCTGAGATCTCCAGCATTCCCGGACTCGGACTGCTTGCTGAGGCTGCAGTCGAGATTTGGGGCTGTCTCGTCTTTCCGGGTGGGTGAGCTGGGATCACGATTTTCCCACTCTGTGCCCGGAAATCATGAAAACAGCCATCCCTCATCGAACTCTATTTTATATTTTATAGGCTTGAACGTAAAATTCTCGCCCATGGCGCAGTGGAAAGCTTTGAAGTCCGAGGTTGTGGGATCAGAGTTGCCCCCTCGGGGGATAAGTGACCTTGGAAAGGTCACTTCCCTTTACCCAGCCTGGTAAAATGAACTGGGGATGGAGAGGTCGGGGGAGGCGTAATGGTTGCAGCAGTGTCATCAGGTTTGTGAGGGGAGACCGTCCCTCACCTTCTAACTACCGCCCTACCCCATGACATAGTTGGAATGTCAGTGAAGTTCTTTGAGGACCCCTACAATTCTGACCCCCAGTAACTGGATTTGTGTCTCTTTGCGCCTTGCTCATATTAGGCGTTTAATTAACTTTAGGTAACTGATTATTGAATGAATCCGAGGCAAATTACCTTCGGAGTTCACCTTCATAAATCCGGACCCCCGCAATTCCTTTTATAGGCGGAAGGAGGAATATTGCGATGATTAATAATCGCGCAGCAGGGTTGCTGATGTAAAGCGATTTGCAGATGTAAAGGGCAATAAGCATTCCTAGGAGGAATCCAGCGAGATTCCAGAAGTCTCCGAGGGAGCCGTGGGTGTGTGCCGCCGGATCAGGAGGGCGGGGGCGGGGCGGGCAGTGCCGCAGTGGCCTCAGCTGGGGAGCCGACTGCGGGCGGAGGGTTAACTCTTCAAGCTGCTGGCTCGCGGGCTCACTGCCCCCATCCCCCTGCCCGTTACCCCGTTCTTCTGGCCAGAGGAGTGTCTGTTTTTCAAAATTTCAGAGCTGGAACGCACATCATACTATTCTCTAATTCAGCCTTTCCGTTTCACAAATGGAGAAACTAAGGCCCAGAGAAGTTGGTTCACCCCTCCAAACTTGCATAGCTAGTTAGAGACAGGTGAAAGCCAGGTTTCCGGGCTTCATATTAGTGTCCCTTGCACCTCACCTCTAACTCCCTGTGCTCTTGTGGCTGCGGGACCCTGTTGCCTGGCTCAGATGGTGGGGTGTACAATGAAGCTAAATACTGACTTCAGGGCTCCTAAAGGATGCGAGTGGCACGTCTACAGCCATACACAGCCCCACAGCATGACTCCAGGGCCTGGGGTGATGGCCAGGAGGGGTGTCCTCCCCAAACAACCAGCATTCCTCCTGTATTGAAGGACTATAGTGGCTGGAATGGCTACCCTTGTCCAGAGAACCTGAGTTGGCTGTCCTGAAACCAGTCTTAGACGATCAGCTGGTCCTTTTTCAATTACCCAAGCCTTGCATTAACCTTTTCTCAGCCAAGTCGACAGCAGAAGGCATGAGTAACCTGAAGCCATGGAAACCCCATTGGAACGTCTTTTCATGGTACATAGAGGTTAGATCCTGTGGGAGAATGCGCTTTAATGTCGCGCTCGCTTCCCTTTCAGTCTCACCCAACTTCCTCTTACATGCTCTCCTCTATTTCTTCCCTAACTTCTAGGCTGAATATGAAGGCAGCTCAGACCGAGAAGACTGGTGCCCACCGCTCGCCTCCGGGCATCCCTCCTGGCGGAGTTGGGAAGTCTGGGATCCTTCGCCTGTCTCTCTGATCGTGCGGAGCCATAGCTGCAGAAGCAGCAGCTCTGCCCCCTGCTGGACACGTGAGGCAGCGCGCACTTTTCCTGTTCCAGATGCAGCGCCCTGGTGGTGCTGGGGGAAGAGATTTTTTGGCTCACTCTGATGGAAACAGCAAAACTGGGCGGAATAAAAATCCCAGGTTTTTTTTCTCTCTAGTTTATTTCTGAGGATCTGATCTATTTGGATGCAGAAAACATTTCTGTTGTTTCTCTTGCCTGGACGGCTTTTTTCCTTCCTGCTAGCCAAACCCGGCCCCTTTCAAGCCCTGTTTCAGAGTCCACCTCCTCCAAAACACCCTTTCTGACTTCCCTCTCCTATGTGAATGTTTTGAAATACAGCTATGCACAGACCCGGCCCACGGAGTGCACACTCACAAACTGGCTTTACTGTTGTGTCCTTGAGGGTGGGGGCCAGGTTTGTGTGGCCTTTGTGTTCACAGACCCCGCCCGTAAGGTCCAGCACAGAGCTGGGGATGAAACCTGCTCGCAAGCCCTTGTTGATTAATGGATTAATTAATCAATTAGTTTCTACGGAAGCAACTCCAAGCCTTTGCTTTGATAAATCTTCCTCTTAGCTCTTTGGGGGAATCTAGATAGTGATGTAATTCAATATAGCCTTGCACAATAAGTAGTTTCACAAAGCAGTTTCACAAGAGAACACCACCACCACCCAGAGAGGGATGAGGAAGTTTGGAGTGGTCTGTTAGAAAGATGAGGAGGAGGGTGGCGATGTGGGAAGGATGAAGAATTAGGAGAGGGGATCTCTGCTCCAGGGTTCAGCAACGCAGCACAGCCTCTAAAGCCAGGTTTATATCCAGACTCCACCACTTGCTGTGTGGCCTTGTACAAGTTTACTCTTCTCTCTGTGCCTCGCTTTTCTCCTCTGTAAAAATAAGTGCCCATCCTATCGTGATATGATGAGGATAAATTGACTTGATATTTGCAAAGTGCTAGGACAGTGTCTGGCACATAGTAAGTGCTATATAACAGTTTGTAAATGAGTTTTCCAGCTTAGCTGTCTTGTAAATGGAATGGGGGAAGATTATATGATCTCTCAGTTCTCTCCCGTGCTGACCTTCCGGGGCAGTGCATGAGCTTTGCGGTCAGACAGGTCTGGGTTGACTCCTGTCTCTTTTAGCACCTGCGTGACCTGGGGCAGATGGCTCTCCTTGGAGCCTCAGTTTTCTCTTCTGTGAAGTGGGGATAATTGTGTCTACCTCAAAAGACTTGTGTGCATTCCGTGCTTGTAAAATGCCTGGCATGTAAGAAGCTCAATAAACAGAAGCTCTGATTATTATTATCTATGAGAAGAGAGCTGTAGATAAAGGAGAATAGAGTCTCTAAAATCTTTGAGGTTTCAAGAAAGATTGAACGTATTGAATAGCAATGAGCTCAGCTCAATTCACGGAGTTTGGGGGTGGGACGGTGGGCCCTGATCTGGGCCCTGACCAGATAGCACAACATCAGAAGAAACCAGGAATGGTGTGACTCACACATCAGCTCTAGGAACATTTTCTGCCCGAGGGCTGCGGGGAGGGTGGGGACCCAGTGGGGCCAGGTGCCAGCAGCTGTGGGCCTTTCCTCCTCTCCTTCCCAGGAGGGGGGACTTTAGGAGGACAGGGCGTGGGGAGGGTGGGCCCTGGAAACCCGTTGTTGTTGAGTGTGTACGTGTGGGAATGGCCCAGAGACATCTTGCCCCAGGAGCTGGACTCCCAGGCCCAGTGTAGCCTCCCTCATGGCAGAACCTGTCTGCACAGCGCCTCAAAGCTGCCATTCCCATCCCTGACCAAGGACGCTCCAGGCTGATTGCCAACAATTGTCCAAGGGGTTAGGGAAAGGAGGGTTACGACAGTCTTAAAGCTAAATTAAGCTTAATTCCCTTCAGCTGCATGTGTGGAAAAGTACTAAAGAGAGTATGCAAATACTGTATGTTCCTTTGAGTTCTCTTTCAAGGGGGAAGGAGGATTGCAAAATCCAACAATGGCAGGTGTTGCAATCCCAAACACGGTGGGAATCACTCCAACCGTCCTTGCACTTGATGGCTCTTGTCTTCCGTGAGCCATGGGGACTTGTGTGCTCTCCATCAGGCCAGGATCTACACCAAGTAAGTTGTTATTCCAGGATCCCAGATGCAGTCCGAGATCCGGACAAATCCAGTTTAGGAGCATTTGGGGATCACAGAGGACCTGTGAGCCTCATTCCAAAGTTGTGTTTCCAGAAATGGAAATATGGAAAAAAATGTGGCTTCTGAACAGTCACGAAGGTGCTAATATCCGTTGTCTCTGGGGAGACTGGAAAGTGTTTTTATCTTCATTTTACTTGTTGGTACTTTCTGATTTTTTGTTTTTGGCAAGCACATACTGCTTTTGTAATAAGAAAAAATGTTTTGTTTTTTTTAAATTCTTCTCCCCAAGTCCCCCAGTACATAGTTGTATATTCTAGTTGTAGATCCTTCTGGTTGTGGCATGTGGGATGCCACCTCAGCGTGGCCTGATGAGCGGTGCCATCTGAACCAGCGAAACCCTGGGCCGCCACAGCGGAGCGTGTGAACTTAACCACTCGGCCACGGGGCCGGCCCCAGGAAAAATGTTTTTAAATGTTCCCAGCAGAGCAGTATGTTTGTTTTTTTAATAGATAACAGAACATAATAAATGGGAAGGCTCGACACCTCCTGATTTTCTTTTTTTTCTTTCTTTCCCTCCTCTTTGCAAAAGAAATAGATGCTCATGGTGAAACCTTTGAAAAATCAGATAACCAAAATAAAAACAAATAACAATCACCTTCAATTCCATCACAGAGATAACCACTGTTAACATTTTTGATTCTCCCTCTCCAATACGCACTTTAGTTTTATACTCTTTAGTTTATATGCGGCAGTTTTTATGAAAATAGGACCGTGCCATAATAGCGTTTTGCAATCTGCTTCTTCTGCACCATACATCACAAACATAAAACATTTTTCTACACGATCACTTTAACAGCTAGTCACATAGGATTCTAGTTATAAACACCCAACAATTGAACCAATCCTGTGTTGTTGGATCTTTGGGTTATTTCTAATTTTGTTGCTATTATAGACAAGGCTGCAGATATCTTTGCAGCTAAATTTTTGTGTGCATCCAAGATTCTTTCTTTCGAGGCAGGCCAAGGGCATGCTCCTTTTTAAGTCTTTTGAAATGTAGCTGTGCCGTCGGTACAGCGTCACAGTACAGTGCACAGTGCCTGTTGCAAACAGGAAGGTACTATTGGCTCAACTAGTTTCTAGCCGTGTCATCTTGAGGAAATTACCCTCTCTACCCTTCAATTTCCTCAACCGTAAAGCTGGCGTGACGGTAGCTACCCAATAAGATTGTGAGGACTGGATGCAAAAGATGTGTAAAGTGATGCCTGGCACAGCATGTGATGAGCCTCGACAAATGGTGGTTGTTTCTGACTTAGGGATCGCCTTCTCTTCAGGAGGAGAAGTTGTCTTGAAATTAAGTCTGGTTGTCTGGGAAAGTCGCGGGGAGAACTTGAGCAGGTTTCCGCGGTGAATGGGAAGACGCTGGAGAGTGGAAGGCAGACACGGACAAGAAGTGGACAAGGGGCTGATGCTGGGGAGGGCGAGGAGAGGTTAGCAGGGAGGGTGGGCTGTGGGGGAGAACGAGAACTCAGTGGACAGGGGTGAGATGTCCACGTGGACCGTTTGGAGCAGGGACCCCTGGAAACAGAGCCACTTGCCAGTCACTTTGGAGCCTGGGAGGCCACGTCTGTAAAATCTGAGGTGGGGCCTGTGTCCTCTGGTCCCTGGGCCCCTCGAGGCTGATTTCTGCCATTCAGCCTCCTGTTGCATCACTCCATGCCTGTCTTCTTTCAGTTCCTTGAGTGCGCCACGTTCCTTCTTGTTGTGTGACCTTTGTACATTCTCTTCTCTCTGCCAGGAACTCCTACTCCTTTCTTGGTTAACTCCTATGCACCCTTCAGATGTCAAGAGATCTTCAGGCTGACTTCCTCAGAGAAGCCGTCCCTGACGGTTTGGGATAAACCAGCCCCCCTTACTCCTGTTAGTCTCATGGCCCTCTTTTCCCCGCATAGCAATATCCAGGTTTGTAGCTATGTGTTTGTGGTTATGCTCCCTTGGTGTCCCCACGAGGCTGAACGCTCCACGACGGCAGGAACAGGATCTGTTTTCGTCCACTGTTGTATCCCCGATGCCCAGCACATAGTAGACACTCAATAAGCACTTATTGAACGGAAGAAGAATGAGGCAGTCGATTTGTGATCCGCAAAATGCTTTTACATCCCCTCCTGTGGCTTCAATTCCATCTTGGTTGATGCTGGCTGATTGGTTGAAGGAACAGGAGATGGGGCTGGCCCGGTGGTACAGCAGTTCAGTTCACACGTTCTGCTTCTCGGCGGCCCAGGGTTTACCGGTTCAGATCCTGGGTGCGGACATGGCACCTCTTGGCAAAAGCCACGCTGTGGTAGGCGTCCTACATATAAAGTAGAGGAAGATGGGCATGGATGTTAGCTCAGGGCTAGTCTTCCTCAGCAAAAAGAGGAGGATTGGCAGTAGTTAGCTCAGGGCTAATCTTCCTCAATGTGAGGAATGCCTTGGCCAGCTCTTCTCCCACCTCCTTTCCCTTGTGGACGCAGGCTTCCCTTTCTAAGACTAGAAATTTTAACCAGTGCCTCTCAAACTTTATTGTGTATATAAATTAACTGGGGATCTTCTTAACGTGAGAATTCTGATTCAAGAGGTCTAGGGTAGGGTGCAAGATTCTGCATCTCTAACAAGCTCCCAGGTGATGCCCATGTTGTTGGTCCCGGGACCACCCTCTGAGCAGCAAGGCTTCCAGACTGCAGCCTCCTGTTCTACACTCACTGTGATTCCCACGCTTAGGGTTGAGTCGCTGCGCCCTCTGTCGACCACTGCAGGGCATGACAATCCTTGACCAGGTTGACGAAGGCAGCATGCATGAATTTTAAAATTCACACAAAATTCTTGGGGGACAAGATCTCCTTCTAAAAGCAGATAGGCACACAGATTCTGATAGTGTTAGGAAACTTATTCTTAAGAATACACTCTGTAAAGGATTCTTCCCGAAACTGAAGGATGCTAGGGTTGGGAGGAACTCACACTCATCTAGTCAGAGATTTTCTTCTTTTGTCACTGTTTGCTTTTCCCACCTCTTTTTTTTTTTTTTTTAAAGATTTTATTTTTTCCCTTTTTCTCCCCAAAGCCCCCCAGTACATAGTTGTATATTCTTCGTTGCGGGTCCTTCTAGTTGTGGTATGTGGGACGCTGCCTCAGCGTGGTTTGATGAGCAGTGCCATGTCCACGCCCAGGATTCGAACCAACGAAACACTGGGCTGCCTGCAGCAGAGCGCGCGAACTTAACCACTCGTCCACGGGGCCAGCCCCTTTTCCCACCTCTTTTAAAAAAAAGTATCAAGCCTTTCTTCATCCAGGCTGCAGTATGACTTCCGTGGGCCCTAGGAACTTTGAACTTTCTGGGCCCCTTACTCTACAAAAATTTATTAAAGATTATATTTTATGACTGCATTGGTATACAGGTGAATATATTAAGTCTTTTCTTCATGGAAAATTAATTGTTTTCTTCTGATTTTTAAAAGAAATTAAAATGTTTCCATGTGTTCCTAAAAATATTGTGGGCCCTGAGCACTGTGCCTCCGGCATCAGTCCTGTTCTCCGTGTGGTCGCCGAGTTACATCTCCCTACACGTACCCAAGGCGGTACTGGATGCCTCGAGGGCTATGTTGCTTTGTAAGCAGGAAACCAGATTGGACATGTTACATGACTTAGACCTATAATGTCCTGAGTGTTTCTGATGTGCCAAGTGCTTGAAACACATCTTTCAAGCTTCAGAACAGCCCCGTGAGGTAGGAATTACTATCCATGTTGTTCCCATGAGAAAACCAGAGTGGAGAAGGTGACGTCACTTCCTTTACATGACAGGACTTGCAGGTGGCAGATCTGAGATTTGAACCCCGAGTCTGTGTGATCCCCTCCAAAGGCCGGGCCCTTGATGTGACAGGATAGACAATGAGGTGCAGCCTGGATGTAAGTTCCCAATGTGTGTTACCATGTCAGGGCTCCCAGGGGCAACGTGTCAGGGGGGCTGGAGTGTCTTAGGGAAGAGGGAGACTGGAGGCTGGCTTTGGAGAAACAGTCATCACAGAGATGAAATGGCAGGGCAAGACACTTGAGACCACAAACACGTGGAGGTGGCGTCCTCTGGTTCAGGGACCACGAGGAGAGAATCTTCCCAAGCACAAGGCAACGCAAGTTAGGACAAAGGGTGTGGCTATGGAGGGTGAGGAATTGGGGCCCAATCAGTGGGAGGTTCTTGTTTCTTTGAGCCCTAAAACCTAGTCGTAAATTATCAATGATGTAGCAAAGTTTTGTCCACCCTCCCTGTCTCAGTTTCTTGTCTACCAGATAGGAATTATGAAGGTTGCCCTCCACTCTCGGAGATGTCAGGAAGTTCACATGACTGTCAGCCCCATAAGAGTGGGGAGCCCATGTCTGATTCAACTGTATCCCCAGGGCCTGTGTGCTCAGCACACATTAATGAGGGAATGGATGTCATCTTCTAGAAGTCCCTTTAAAAGCCGCAGCAAGAGGAGGCATCGTGGCTGGAGAAAGGTCCCCAAGCCAGAAGAGGGCGCTCTTCAGTGAAATGAGGTTTGATATGAGGAACCACCAGGATCTTTCTGTGAGATCGTGGAGAATTTGCATCCCTGGGCTTTGCTTTAAGCTTTAGGATTTAGGAAGTCAAATCATTTCATTCTAAATGCTTATATCTAAACCTACCTTAAGTCAAGTATCCTAACCAGGAAAAGAGGCTAAAATGTGGTTTATTTCCGCTATTTCATGTTCTCTTGATGCTTTAGGCACTTACTACATACAGATGTAATTATTTTTCCTTTGAGGGGGTTTGAAACAGCAACCAATTTATTATATCTCATGATTTTCTGGGTCAGGAATTAAGACAGGAATTGGCTGGGAAATTCTGCTCAGTATGGCCAAGATTGATGTCCTCCGTGGTACTTAGCTGGGGGATGGGCTGGTCTAGAGGGTCTGAAATGGCTTCACCCATGTGACACAGATGTAATTTTCCATTTTGTGTGGTTACTTGACTAATGTCTGTCTCCCTCACAAGTCCAGAAGCTACCAAAGGGCTGGAACCGTGTCTGTTTGTGTCTGTCATTTTATCCCTAGTGGCTAGTGCACTGGCTGGCCCACTGAGACTTAGTAAATATTTGTTAAATTAGTCAGTGATGTAATTCTAATGAAGAGTGTCAGGATCCTCAGAAAAAAGGCATAGGTGGGAGTCAGTGATGGAGATGGTAGCTCAGTAAGTGCCAGGACTCTGCAACCTGGCTGGTCGGCATCATTTACCCCCATTTTACAGATGAGAAGCTGAGGCTGCCCCGACACACCTTCAAAGGGTAATGAATGAGAAGCATCTTTTATATCATAAGTCAGAGCATGTGGGGTAAATTCAGGAGCCCCAGAGGCCAGCCATGTTATTAAGATGAGTTCTTTGGGAGGTAAAAACCTGATGAAGTGACAAAAGGCTAGAAGCCGTGTTTTCACATTAGTCATACACAATGTTCCAGATTCTTCCTTCTACAGTTATCCAAATAGTAGGAGCAAAACCACCCCAAATGTTGAGGTGAAAATTCGCTTGGATGTCCATCACCATATAAACTTAAGCCTTCCTCAAAATCCACATAATTGTTTCTTCTTCTTCCTAGATTTATTTCTTTTTGATGTTTCTGCACAGCTAGACTGTTCCGTCAACATGTTACACTGCTTCTTTGGTTTTCTCAAACAACAGGCTGGCCTTTCGTCGTGAATGTGGCATCAAGAAGCCAACATGGGTTAGTAATAGTGCCCTTGATTGAAGTCGGCTGTGGGGTCAGAGCATTAGCGGGTTATCTGATGCCCCTGCTTCCTGTGGGCTCTGTCTTGCCCAAAGAGCTCTTCTAGATCTTGTTACTGTGATGGGGAAATACCCCACGCTGCCAGGAAATTCCTGCCCGAGTAGGGAGCTGACTTCCCGGTATCCCAGGGATTCCAAGCCCAGCCCCGTGCAGCCCATCGGCAAGGGAGCTGCCTCAAACTGACAAGCAAAATGAAGCCCAACAAAAGCAGCTGGAATCCAAACAAACAGACTTGGGTGAGGCTGGGAGGGGAGTCAGGTCTGGCGTCATCCAGGCTCTGGGCCAGGCTGTTGTCATGGTGACGGCCAGTCCGTTTACCAGCGGGCAGCAGAGCCAGTTCTCTGAGGGTGAAACCCAAGGAAGGGGGCTGGGGTTCCCAGGGGGCCTGCACTTCTCCGAGTAAGAGAAACTCACAGAGAAGGCATGGCCACTTCCAGAGAGCAGCGCCTTCTCTGAGGAGCCAGGCAGGTGGTCTGGGGGGCAGTGGGCTCGGAGAGGCTGGCCGGCCTGAGCAGGAGGGAAGTGGCCACTGAACCAGCAAAGAGGCCTCTGGAAAGGCTGGAAGGCTTTCTGGGCAGAAAGGATTTGCAGGTGTGTTAGCTTTCTGGGCAAAGCATGAGTTGAAGTGGATCACAGAGTTCTCTAAGACAAAAAAACAGTGGCCAGTGGTGGAGAGAGGGGCCTTTGGGAACCTCAGAGGTGAAACGTGAAAATATTTTATGTCCCTCTCCAGGAGGTTTTTTTTGCTGATGACCACAATTCGGGTAATAACCTGGAGGACAAGAGGAATGAACAGCATCCAGTGTAAAACAAAACGTCAGAAAACTGCTTTGCAGGGCAGGCCTGAGAGGTGTTCGTGTCCACGAGGGGGGGTGACTTTAGGTAAAGAATGGACCCCCTTTCTGGCTAATGCGCAACATTGGCCAAAACAAATGATGTGGAGGAAAGATTCTTGGTACCTTCCTCCAGAAATCTTGCTGCAAAAGTGTCTGTCACACAAAAGGACAAATCCTGTGTGATTCCTCTTACGTGAGGTTCCTGGGGCAGTTGCATTCGTAGAGACAGAAAGTAGAATGGTGGTAGCCAGAGGCCGCGGGAGGCGGGAATGGGGAGTGAGTATTTCGAGAGTATAGAGTTTCAGTTTGAAGATGGAAAGGCTTCTGGAGATGGATGGTGGTGACAGTTGCCCAACAATGTGAATATACTTAATGCCACTGAACTGTACACATAAAAATGGTTAAAATGACAAATTCTATGTTATGTATATTTTACCACAATTTTTTAAAAAGTGTCCATCAGTTAAAGACTGTCTTCTTGTTGTACGAGGACTCAGGGGCATATGCTTGAAGGCTGACACCCGGACTGCTTTCACGTCCATTCTCTGTTATTGGCTAAAGTCCACTTTATGGAGACACAGCTGAGGCTCAGAGAGGTGAACCAAGAAGCGCCAGGTGATTAAGATGATATTTCAGAATTCACTGTTAAGGTACCAAATGCCAAGGGGCAAGGTGAAAGGAGAAAGGGGGAGCTTTGGAGGAAACTAAGGAAAGGGTTATATATGGCAATTAGAAGAAGTGGAGGGGCCGGCCCGGTGGCGCAGCAGCTAAGTTCGCACGTTCTTGCTTCGGTGGCCTGGGGTTCGCCGGCCGGGAGCCCGGGTGCGGACATGGCACCGCTTGGCAAGCCATGCTGTGGCAGGTGTCCCACATATAAAGTAGAGGAAGATGGACATGGATGTTAGCTCAGGGCCAGTCTTCCTCAGCAAAAAGAGGAGGATTGACAGTACTTAGCTCAGGGCTAATCTTCCTAAAAAAAAAAAAAAAAAAAAAAGAATTGGAAAAAGCCTGAAATGCCTTAGGAGAGTAGAAGAGAATTTTGGGCTCTTCTCAGGGGCCAGAAGGTAAGATCCAACTTAGACTATCACAGCCAATGAAAACAGTTCTCCCTTTTGCTCTGCCTAAATTGAGAAACAAGTTAAACCCACCCATCAGGAGGAAATGAAACGAAATGAAACAATGTCAAAACATCAGCTCTCAAATTTCACGAAGGGAAATGTTACAGTTACAACACGGTGCTGGGTCGAAGCTTCTGGGATCTGGAACCCAAATGCCTGGGTGGAACTCAAATCACCATCAGAGTCCTATTAACTGTCAACAATTATTCAAAGCAACTTTTTTTTCTGTTTAAAGAAATACACCACTCATCACCACCACCACTTACCCAGCGTCTGGTATACTGGCATATGTTAGCATTGATATATAGGATATAACATATTAGCATATATTAGCATGTGCCAAGCTTGGATCTAAATGTCTGCCTTATCTTTTCACTCCTTATAAGAACCGTGCAAGATGAAACTTTTTTATAAATGACCACATGAGGCTCCTGTTTAGCAGTTTCTTCTTTCTGGTTCCTTGTTTCCTCATCCCTAAACGAGAATCATGTTACAGCTAGAGAAGTCGTGCAGTTTGCCCCAAGTCGCACAGATGCTAAGTAGTAATGTCAGGATTTGAACTCATGTCTATCTGATTCCAAAGGTCTGCGGTGGAACCCCACACTATGCTGGAGAAGACTATTGCTGAGAAGCTTGTCAAACAAAACTGGTACAGAATATTCTGCTCAGGGAGCAATTAGAACGAGCACTTGGTAAGTTGCTTTATCCTAACATGGCATGATGTCATGATGACATACGAAGGGGAAGGGCAATAAGCATCATGAGTGTGTATTTATCAGGGATTTGGCTCTAAAGATGGATGAAACCACCAAGCACAGAGTCTGAAACAATGCTTGGCCATGTTACGTATGTATGGTGTGTGTTGTATGTCTTGTATGTTTTGTTCTGTGTGTGTTGTGTGTGTTTCGTTTTGTGTGGATGTGTGTTCAGCGTATATTACGTGTATGGGAGTGGGGTGTGTAAGTGAGGGAGACTTGCGTGATGACTGATTTCTCAACACTGAACACCAGGTATTCCAACAGCCGACACTTACTCAGCGCTCGCTCTGAGCCAGCCACTCCTCTCAGTGCTTCGCGTTTAATAACTCATTCCTCTGCCCAACAGTGCTGGGCAGTGGCTGGTAATAGTGCCCTCACTTTATGCATGAGGAAATGGAGGCACAGAAAGGTCAATAACTTGCCCTAGACCCCCCAGAGAGTAAGAGGTGGAGCTGGGGGTTGAACCCAGGGAGATTGGCTTCAAATTCTGTGTTTTTTATTCTTTTCTTAATCGGTGATCGCAGATCACTATGTGAGAAATGATAGAATTGTTCTCCTCTCTGGAGAGCGTGTGGACAACGTGCACACATGTTGGCTGAGACAGCACCCCTTCGTTAAACATTAGTTGGGGGGAGCTGGCCATTGCTGACCTGGTAGTGCGTGTGTGATTGCTATCAACTTAATGATTATGAAGAATCAAAAAGGAATGCTGTCAAAATCTTACATTTCACATTTATGAAATGTATATGAACAAAATGGTTTCATTAACTTGTTCCCTCTAACCTGGGGGCCACCTGGAGATGACCAGTATATATGGATCAGATATTCTAGGGCATGACGACAGTGTGTGATTTCTTTGAGACAGGATCACATTTCCCCTCTTGTCTTTCTCCAACTGCCTTTCAGCGCCTGTCACATTAAAGCTGAGGATAACAGAAGGAGGTCTTTGGTAATGCCACTCAAGGCAGAGAAGGAGACTGAGCCTGTCGCTACAGTAACATAAAGAAGGTGGGTATCCATCCATCCATCCATCCATCCATGCATCCTTCCATCCATCCATCCTTCCATCTAACAAATGTTCATTGGGAACCTGTTATTTGCCAGGCGCTGTTTTAGATGTCAAAAACTCAGTGATAAATGAAATAAAGTAGTTGCTCTTGTGGAGCATCTATTCCAGTGGAGAAAAGAGACATCAAACAACTGAGTAAACATAAAAACCATACAAGTCCAGGGGCCGGCCCGGTGGAGTAATGGTTAAGGTCCCATGCTCTGTTTTGGTGCCCAGTGTTCGCAGGTTTGGATCCAGGGCACAGACCTACACACTCCTCGTCATGTCGTGCTGTGGTGGCATCCCACATACAAAAGAGAGGAAGATTGGCACAGATGTCCGCTCAGGGCCAGTCTTCCTCACCAAAAACAAACAAACAAACAAAATCCCTCCAAAACGCATACAAGTCAAGATAAAAAATAAGGGCTTTGAAGAAAATGAAGCAGGGAAAGGGGGAGAGAGAGCAACTGGGATGGGAGTAGAGGCATATTTTAGATAGTGTGGCCACAGGGGTTTATCTGAGGCTCTGCAAAGAGGTTAATCCAATTACGTAAAAAATCTGATTATCTTATACATACTCCATCCCAAGCCTAGGCCCCTCTCTCCACGGGCTGCTTTCTTCTTGTCCCCCTTCTTCTCCCACAGGATCTGAGGGTAACCCACTTCCCCAAACCCTCAGCTGCAGAATGGAGGGGCATGATGGACATTTAGGCAGGGCATGAGGAGAGGGTGGAGGCAGACCCTGGGCAGGGGAGCCAAGGGGTTGAAGGGCTGGGAGGCTCACAGGGTGAAGAGTGCACTGGATGTTCACTGGTTCCTACTCAATATGCATTCCTCTTCTCCTACTTCCTAACCCAGATTCTCCTTTCGGGTTTGGGTGGGATGCCAGGGGGTTCTTGACCGTCTTTAGCCAATCAGCATAATACCAATCCTTTGCCTGAGTGATTGGTGCAGGTTGGGAAATGTGAAGTGTGATGCTTGAGTCTCCTGATGGATACAAAGAGAAGTTCTCTCCCCTCCTGGTGTAGACACGAATACAGGCAGCTCTTGGCCTCTCTCTCTTTTTTTTTAAAGATTGGCACCTGAGCTAACATCTGTTGCCAATCTTTTCTTCTTCTTCTTCTTCTTCTCCCCAAATCCCCCTAGTACATAGTTGTATATTTTAGTTGTGGGTCCTTCTAGTTGTGGCATGTGGGATGCCGCCTCAACATCGCCTGACGAGCAGTGCCACATCCGCGCCCAGGATCGGAACCGGCAAAACCCTGGGCCGCCTAAGCGGAGCTCACGAACTTAACCACTTAGCCACGGGGCCGGCCCCTCTCGGTCCATCTTGTGGCCTTGATGGAAGCCATCCTGACAATAAAACCAACACATGGAAGAGGTCAGAGAGCAGAGGAGTAGAGCCAGGGTCCCAAGTGCTCTTGAAACCCATGGTACTGGATTTTTCCCTTTGTGAACCAATTCATTCATTCAAAACAATTTGAGTGCTTGTTATGTGCTAGATACTGTTCTACGTGCTTGGGAAAAAATCCCTGTCCAGTTTTTCTTGGCTTTTCTTTTCCTAGCATGTGAGGAGTGGCGGGCAGATGTTCGTCAGAATCGACTGCCTCGGTTTAAATCCTGTTTCTACCTCTGCCTGGCTGTCTGACATCAGGCAAGTTCTTTAACCTCTCTGTGCATCAGTTTCCACATGCAAAAAGGAGCTAATTCCAGTGTCTACCTCATAGGATTGTTGTGAGGATTGAATGAGATAACGAAGGGCGAGGACAATACCTACAGTATGTGCTTGTGGTGGGAGCTGTCATGTCCCACCCACATCACCCTTTGGGAACAGAGGACTTATTTCCCCTGGCGACCGGGAGTGGACAGTTGTCAGTCCTTTACAGGGATGCCCCACTTGAAGAGAACCACATTGTGCAAACTCACAGCCTCTTTCTGGGAGCAGTCGGCATCCAGTGACTGATTCATGAGGAGCTGTAAAGGCCTGGACCACTTACCTCAACTCAGGGCAACTTGGAAAGGTCACCCTAGTTCTAGAGCTCTCCATGGGGTTGATGGAGGCCTTGCTTGAGCTTCCGTCTCAGCTCAACTTCTCCCTCTGCCCCCTGCTTCTTTTCCCTCCCTTTCTACAGATATTGATCCAAAGAGCACATCTTGCATGCTGGTCTCTGAGTTTGCCTCCCAGAAACCCAACCCATGACTCAATAAATGTTAGCTGCGATCATTGTCATCGTCATCGTCATCGTCATCATCATCATCATCATCATCATCATCACGACGCAAAAGCATCCCAAGCAATAGAGAAAATAAGAGAAAGGGTGCAGAGGGGAGAGGTTTCCCTGCTAATTGGGAGAGGGTGACCACATGGGGCAGAAAGTCTAGAAACGCAGACCCCACTCCTTTAGGGAAGCTGGAGGGGGTGTTCAATAGAGCAGAGGAGTCTTCAAACCCCTGTCTCCAGGGCCTTCTGTGTGGGCTGGAATTGCTGACTTAAACCTGAGGAAAAGCTCTGTGTATGAGCTTGACCAGCCAACAGTCAGGTTTTCCCTTCTTAATGGACTGTAGCATCTCCTCCTCTCCAGCGTTAAGGGTGTAGTACAAGGTTACACTTTTGCCCTGTTATTCAGGTTTTTTTGCCATGGCTATTCTGGGAATTTGGCAGGCACTTGTCACAGATGAAAGCTCAGCTTAGTGCTGTGATGGGTGGACCCGTTGGAAAGGGATGGAGGCTCCTGGTTTTATAGTCGCATGGGGGCAGGAGTTTGTTTTCTCCATCTAGAGAGACATCAGGACCCTGGTGTTCACAGTCTGTATGTGGCAAATGAAAACCAGGATCTTGCACATGCCGTGCTTAGAGCTTTGCTGGACTGGGAAGCCTGCTTCTGTCATCTGGCTTTTTAAGTCAAGCGATGGTGACACAGGAAAGCAGGCTTCTCTCTCTTAAATGCTAATGGAATCACTTGAACCCCACAAGCATCATTTGAGTGCCCACCATGGGCAAGCAGTCTGTGCGTGAGTGTGTATGACAGAGAGAGAAGGTGACAGAAAGAGAAGTGGCTTGAAATACAGAGATGAGAAACCAGGGTCCCAACTGTCTGCAGGGGAGATGAGCTATGTTCCCAAAACACGTGTCACATGGCACGGTGGAGGGTGCTCCAGATTTAGACATCTAGTTCTCCTAAACAAGGATGTGGGTTTTATTAGGAGTCACAGAAAGAGCTGTGGGGACCAATGGATAGGAGACGATAATTCTGGAAAAGGGAAGTATCTCGTGTTTGCTGTGTTATTTAAGAATATTCAATTCTGCTACAGAAAAGGAGAGAAATTAAGTATAGAAGCAAGTAGCTGATGAGATCTTAGACACAAATAGAATAAATAGAATTTGCATGTGTTGAATATAGATAAAATGATGAAAGATATGAGAATGTTACTCATAGACAGGAATGAAAAGACTAAGTAAGGCTTAAATATTTATAAGGCGTGGATCATGTCTTTTCCAGATTGAAGCAATGTCACTCCCAAGTTGGCCACCTAACGGCGACACTCATTACATCCAAGAAATATAGGTAAAATCCGTAGGTGCTCCGCAGATTGATTGGGGTGCTGCAGTGTGACCAGGTGTACCTGCCCCGAGTCTCCCCACTAAAGGCAGTCTGTGCGTGGACTCCAGGCACCACCTTCCAGCGGCTCCCCTTGGCTTGCGCTCAGCCCTGGTCCTTGCGGCCGCACCGTCAGGAGTGAAGGCGGATGCAGCAGAGAGAACAAGGTGCGTGAATGTTGTGTAACCCGGGATTTGGGAGGGTGTCCTTCCACCTGCTTGCACTTGTCCTAAGTGTGTTCACCTGTCCCATCTCTGTCCTTGCTTCTCACTGTATGTTGCATTGATTAAATAAACGGTGTCATTCAAACATCTTGATCTGACTGTGAGCCTTTCTGTTCTGTGACCTCTGGGATAGCCTGCATGGAAGTGTCCTCGGAGGCTACCGTTGCCTCAAGGTAACTTCCCAAACACGGGGGGAGTCTTAGATCAGGTTTGCTGGAAGCAAAGCCTGACACAGGGATTCTGGTGCAAGTGATTTATGAGAGAATTGTCTCTGGAGAAAAAGTCCACGAGGAGGTGAGGAAAACAGGCTGGGAGAAGGGAGGAGGCCAAGCAACGATGAGGTTCCAGTGAAGTATGACCTCAGCCCCATCCCATGGGGAGCTCTGGAGCGGGGACGATACCTTGGGTTTGGCCTCCTTGAGGCAAGAGGGCCCTCCTTTTGTACCTTGTATCTGAGAAGGGGTTCAGCAGCCTACCAAATGGGGCCCGAGTGAGGCACCAGCAGCATCTGCTGCAGGCAATCGGTCTGAGTTCCTCTCCCAGGCAAGTTACAGGGGCAAGCGAGGGAAGAGAGAACTTAGAAGGTCGGGAAGGTAATGGGGAAAGGACTGGCAAGTCAAGGTGCAGGATGGCTCGGAGGGGTCTGAAAGCCAGAGCAAGAAGCTAAGCCCTGATTCCATGGGGATTCTTAGAAGCCATAGGGAGCCACGGTGTGTTCTGGAGCGCACATGTGATCCGGAGTGGTGCTTAGGAAGAGCCGAATGGCAGAGGCACGCTTTGGGAGGAAGCTGCAGGCAAGGAAGGCTGATGGGCCTGGTCTGGGCAGTAATACAGCCAGCTTAAAGCATCTTTCTCCTCTGTGGCCTTCGGGCAGCTCTGTAGACTCAGAAGGCTGCTCCCCAGAGTCTAGTTTTGCAGCCATCTCGCTGGCCTCAATCGTACGGAGTCTACGTTCTTTTAAGAATCAGCCTTGGGGCCAGGCCCGTGGCCAAGTGGTTAAGTTCGTGTGCTCTGCTTTGGCGGCCCAGGGATTTGTCAGTTTAAATCTTGGGCACGGACATGGCACCGCTCATCAAGCCATGCTGAGGCGGCATCCCACATGCCACAACTAGAAGGACCCACAACTGAAAATATACACAACTATGTACTGGGGCGGGGGGGGGGGGAAGGAGGGGGCTTTGGGAGAAAAAAAGGAAAAATAAAATCTTTAAAAAAAAAAAAAAAAGAGTCAGCCTTGTCCTGAAGGAAGAGGGTCTGGTACCACATCCCTGAGAGGTAAGCCTCACTAAGCCGGGCTGGGGGTGGGCAAAGGAGGGGAGAGGTGCATTGCTGAAGGCTCCCGCTCAGAGCAGAATACCTCATAAAAAGCTCCACAGCAGAGCTAGGCTGGCTGCAGAGGGCTGAGGAACGCAGGGGTTGCACAAGCTGAGCTGGCTCCGAGCGGGGTTACCTGATCCCTGAGTAACAGAGCTTTTAAGCCTCCGGCTTTGGGGCAGCGTGTCCACCTGGTCAGCAGGCCCGCTGAAGATTCTGGGCCTCAGACCAAGCCAGCCTCCCTGCAAGATTCTCCCTCAGGGTGAGGTTTTGACTATGTATCGAAACCTTAAGGGCAGTGGTCTTAAACTCTAGCATGCAAAAACACTACTGTTTTCCAAAAGCACTAATGCTTTCTAAAAGCACAGATGCCTGGGCACCCCCTGCAGAGATTCGGCCTCAGGAGGTCTGGGGTTGGGGTGAGGAATTTGCATTTTAAATAAGCACTCTGGTGATGGGAGCAGGTGGTCCAGATAGGGAAGATCCAGCATTTGTTTATTCAGGAAACACAACAGCCCTGTGAAGTAGGTAATATTATTTTCATCATTCTCAATTTACAGATGGATAAACTTATGCTCAAAGGGTTTAACTAAACTGCCCAACGTCTCAGAACCAGTAAGTGGCGGAGCTGGGTTTCCGACCCAATTAACTAGAGCCTGTGCTGCTCTCTGAGATCTGGAGAAAGAAACATGGCGGATCTAGCTGACTGCACACATAGGCAGGCTTGTCTCCTGACACCTCCTGGTCTAAGCCCTCCACTTCAGCCAGGCCAATGGCATCAGTCAGGAACAGGCTAGGTTCTGCTGCAGGAAGGAATGAGTCACCAAGTTCATTTCTTGCTCCTGCTACATGGCTGTTCAGACCAGCAGGAGGCTCTCTTCGTTGTGGTCACTCAGGGATCCGGGCTGATGGAAGCTCTGTCTTGACATATTTCCACTACTGGAGAGGTAGGGAAAGAAGTGACAAATAAAAATGGCAAGCAATAGGATATATTGGAGTATATGAGGAAGCCGTTTGGTATAAACCTAATTCGGCCTGACTTTGTTTTTTTTTTTTCAAAAGGGCCTGACTGTGGCTGTTGAGCACACATTGCATATCTGCTTAGACATTTCCTATGGCCAGAACAAAGGCCCTTGAGAAAAAGGTGCAACTTCCCTCCCCCTCCCACATTGGCATTTCCTTAGGGATAAGCATCTTTCCTTAGGCTAGGAACTGATTGCTGCACTCACCTGTGACCACCCAGCTGGAGACAACAGACTGCCACCCTGCTGTGTTCACTGAGACAGAAGACCTACCTGCTGTTTCCATCAATCGCTGTGCCGACAGAGCAGTCTCGCGACTATTGTAAAAGGGACATTTCAATCCTATGTGAAACATCCTCTCTGGGGGTATATAACCAGTCTGTGCACCCCACTTCTTTGGTGCCCTTTCTTCCTTCGGGAAGAAAGGCCCCGGGTTATAATCCTCAGATTTAAGCTCAGAGTAAACTCACCCAAATTTTCATTTATAGATTGGTTATGGATTATTTTCATCGACAGAAGACACAGGCTCTTGAACCATGTATTTCTGTCTGGAAAAGACATGGGTGTCACTTCTGCTCAAATTTCATTGGCCAAGTCAGTCCCCTGGCCATGCCTGAGTTCATAGGGGTGTAGAAATGTAAACAGGAATAGTTCACCACACCAACCCCCTCACAAGGCCCTGAGTGCACCTTCTTTTCTTGTGTCTTTGCACATCTGTTGCATCTGTTGGAGATGTCCTGTCCTGGCTTTGCAGCCAGGCCAACTCGACTGTGTGTTTAATGCTAGACTCCCCTCCCACCAGCTCTGGGTGACCTTTCCCAACCTGCCAGGCTGGACTAGGTGCCCCAGTCTCCAGGCCCCCGAGGGCCTTGGCCTTATCTCTGTTCGGGCGCATGTTGTGTTGCATTGCTGCCATCGGTTTACTTGTGCCCCAGCCCACGGGGCTCTGGGAGATGGAATGTGTGGTAGGAACAGGCCCTGCAGATCGAGCCCCTCGAAGGCAGGAGCTGTGCAGGAGCTCAGGGGCAGAAGATCAGAGTGATTAAGGGCTGGATTCTGGGCCTTGTGGGACCTGTCCACCTTTCCTCACAGAAACAGCATATCTAGGGGCTTTAGAAAATGGAGAAGAGGAAGTCAAGTCTTCTGTGACTTCAGGATGAGCCAACCGCAGATGGGAGAAGAAAAATCCCCTGCAGGAGGGGGCTTTTTCCAAGGCTTCATTGCCCCATCATGGAAAGAGTCACCTCAAACACAAATTAGTCACTGCCTGGAGCTGGCTGTATCACCACAGGGTGAATTTCAAGAGCCCAAGGGAAGGACATTGTGCAGCTGGGGGAAAATCCTTGCTGTCCTCGCTCTGGGCCCCCGATGCCCATTAAAGGTCATTGTTTGCAAAGGGGCAGGTGTTAGTCGCCTCTTCACAGGGAACTTTGCCTGGGTCCTGTCACACCACAGCCTCTGGGTGCTGGGGAAGGCTATTTGGGGTCAAGAAGAGGGGATCAAGGCCTGTCTGGCAAGGGCATCAGCCTGACTCTGATGTGGGGCTCTGCAAGGTCTGGGTCACCTGTTGGGTGCCTACACATGGAGTAACCACAGAGGAGAGGCAAAGAGGCCCAGAACCGTGTGTGGGAGTGAAGTCCATGGGCCCTTGAGCAGAACAAGGCAGGATCCATCGCTGGCCACCTGGCTTCGGGTGCTCCATCTCCCTCCCACTCCCCGCCTCACACCCTGGGCTCCGGGGCATGCATCATTTTCAGTTCTCAGGATACCCCATGCTCTCTCACTTCTGGGCCTATGTATCCACTAACTCAGACACAACCTCGGTCTCTTCACTGCATTTTTCACAAGAAATTAAACACTCCAAGTGTTTTGCCTCTTTGTAGTGTGGCTTTCCCTCAAGTCTGAGGGAGGGGACTGTCTTCGGGCAGGTCCCGTTGTGCAGTCCCCAGCCCCCAGCTCACCCCTTCCTTTTTCTCTGCTTTCCTCCCCACCAGGGTTCTCTGCAAGCCCCCGGTGCCCCTCCCTCCATCATGCACAGTAACTCCCCACTTCCTTTACAGCCTCAGGGCTACCAGATGTCCTGGACTTAGAGGTTCAGCTTTTGCCCAAATTCAAGGCCATTGCTTGAAAAAGAAATGACTCTCTCTGCTCAGCTGCTGAGATAACTCATTCTCCACCTCGTTATATGCTGTTCCCTTTGCCCAGACACCTGGTCCCACTTGGCCTTGCTAAGTCCCACCCCTTTGGTTTCAGCTGGCCTCATCCATGTGCCTCACAAGAAATGATGTTTAAATTTTCAGGATTTTTGTGAGCTGGTTGTTAAACTCAGCCATTATTAAAAATTCAAAGATGATGGGGCCGGCTCCATGGCCGAGTGGTTAAGTCCACGCGCTCTGCTGCGGTGGCCCAGGGTTCGGATCCTGGGCGCGGACATGGCACCGCTCGTCAGGCCACGTTGAGGCGGCGTCCTACATCCCACAACTAGAAGGACGTGCAACTTGGATATGCAACTGTGTATGCGGAGGGGTGGTTGGGGAGATAAAGCAGAAAAAAAAAAAAGATTGGCAACAGTTGTTAGCCCAGGTGCCAATCTTTAAAAGAAAAAAAAAATTCAAAGATGGTAATAAGTATTCAAAATTCACTACTTCCTAATTACTTTAGTACATTTTACTGTTACCTCTGCTCTTGAGGTTACTTATGTCTCTTGTATCCATATGATGGAGATACTTTATATTTTGTAAACTACTGTGCATCTCCTCCCAAATCTTCTTCAGTGGTATTACATTCCATGTCTTAGTCCCTTCCAGCTGTTATAACAAAATACCACAGACTGGGTGGCTTATAAACAACAGAAGTTTATTTCTCATAGTTCTGGAGGTGGGGATGTCCAAGATCAAGGAGCCAATCCAGTTGTCTTCTGGTGAGGGGCCTCTTCCTCGTTCATTGCTGGCATCTTCTCTCTTCCATGTCCTCACGTGGCGGAAGGGGCAAGGATCACTCCAGAGCCTCTTTCATCAGGGCACTAATTTCATTCACGAGGGCTCCACCTCATGATCTAATCACTTCCCAAAGGCCCCATCTCCTAACAGCATCATCTTTAGGAGTTAGGATTTCACCATATTACTTTTTGGGGGACACAAACATTCAGACCGTAGCACATGGGTAGTTTGAAGCCAGCCTTCGTGGATATATTTACAGCATGAAAACAGGCAAATGCTATAAATCAGGGATTAGTTTGCTGTCGTGTTGGTTGTCTAAATTTAAGGAAGTGATGGAGAAAATGTTAATAATGCAGATTACGGGCCAGCCCCGTGGCCGAGTGGTTAAGTTCTCACGCTCCACTTCGGTGGCTCAGGGTTTCGCTGGTTCAGATCCTGGGTGTGGACATGGCACCGCTCATCAGGCCACACCGAGGCGGCGTCTAACATGCCACAACTGGAAGGACCCACAACTAAAAATATACAACTATGTATCAGGGGCACTTTGGGGAGGAAATAAAATCTTTTTTAAAAAAATGCAGGCTAAACTTAAAAGTGTGTTGTAGTCACTACGTTGTGGATAGCACAAAAAGTTGAGGAAATGTTAATTCAGTATTCAAAAACCATTATCCCACTCAGCAAAGAAGTTGTTCGTGTCATCGACAAGTGAGTGAAGTTCCAACATACGTTTTTATCTCACACTTGTCTTACTTATTAACATAATCAACAATATCTAATATTCTGTTGGGACTACATCTGTTCATCAATTCCAACAATAGGTTGACTCAGGCCCAAGTGTCAGCAAAAATCAACAAAAGCATTCTGTGAAAATCAATAGGTTATATGGAATTTCCACTAAAGAATATTGTGTATTTTGTTATCATTTACAAATTATGTGCTATGCATCCTTTATATCAATAAAGTAAATATGTATATCACACACATATTTTCCTGGAGACCCAATTGTTAAACATTTACCAGCAAATGACTGCCTGGAGTCTCCTGTCCACCTCCATCACAGAACTCACCTGCTGTGCTCATAGTGCCTGTTTGTTTGCCTGCATCCCCTCCGGACTGTGGGCTCTGTGGTGGCAAGGGTCGTCTTGTTCAACTATGGATCCCCGAGTATTTGTCAGGACTTAGTGCTCAGGAGTTACTCAATAAATACCTGTTGCATGGATTTGCTAGTGCAAAAATAACTCTGGGTCCTGCTGGTAAGGCGATGATTCCTGTTCTCTGGGTCAACCTGTAAAGTGGAGGTGGACGCTTAATGATGGAGTCCTGCAGGACTGGTCCTGGTGGGGCAGCCTGCACAGGCTTTCCCTTCCCCTGGCTCCTCTGTCCAGAGCTAGGGAGTGGCCCAGTGCTGAGTGGGCTGCCTGCAGTGTCCCACCTGCAGCCAGATGGCTCTGAGGCCAACAGAGGCATGAGGAGAGTTCAGGAGGCTGAGCTCACACAGGTAGGTATGAGTGGGATGCAGTGGCTCACAGGCTCAGGCTACAAGCCCCTTGAGGGCTGGGGGCAGATCCCATTACTGTCTCATCTCCAGAACCTGTCCTGATTGTGGCCAATGCTGCCCTACAGGTTGGAACCTACTCCTCTCTCTGCTCACCTCTGCTTACCTCCTCTGACCTAAACCCCCACCACTCTCCCTCCGCCCTGCTCCAGCCATACTGGCTCATGGCTTTTCCTGCAGCATGTCCTTTGTCCTCCTGCCTCAGGGCCTTTGCACCTACTCTTCCCTGACTGCTCCTCCCCAAAAGTCTAAAAAGCTTGTCAATGAAGTCAGGTTCCTGTCCAAATCTCACCTTATCAGAGAGGCCTTCCTGATCAGCATGGCCCTCAAGGAGTGTGCCCTGACTTCCTTATCCTGCCTAACTTGCTTCATGGGCCTTTCCCCACTGAGGGATCATGCACTTGGTTATTTTCTGTTTCTTCTCTCTCAACTCTAAGCTCCATGAGAGCAGGTTCTTTCTGTTCTGGTCCTCACTCTATCCCCAGGACCTAGAATAATACAAGTGGTTGTATAGTCAACACTTAAGCAAAGTCTGCTGAAATAAAGGGTCTGTTGTCAGAGAGAACTAGATACCAAATCCGGCTCTCTAGTCTCCTATGGCTAATTTGGTCCCAGCCCATGTTCTTCTCTGACTGCTAATCTGAAAGCCAGTGTATCTTTTCTTATTTCTCTGGGGTTAGCCCCCAGCCCAGGGAGAAGTGTCACCTCTCCTCCAGGGGAGACTGAAACCCCATAACCGCTGCCAGAGAGCATTCACCAGGGCCGCCACGGGGCAGGCCGGGCTGCCGATTCCAGTCCAGGTAGCCGCTGTGGCTGGCGGGAAAGGCTGGCCACACTCAGCCTGCAGGGGGGTTCTATCCAACCTGCAGATACCTTTATTTTATTTTATTTTTTAAAATGAGTCCAACATTCAGAAACTGAGACATTTCACAAAACAATTCAGAGGACACGGACACAGTGGTCCTGCATTCCAGCACGGCACGGTCCCGGAGCTGAGAAGCGGGCCTGTTTCAGCTCGGGTCTTCCACGTGCCATGGTCCTCACCACTCTTGCAAGCCATGCTTTGGTGCCACCTGAAGTAAAGCGCATGTTGCCCCTTTTCTCCTCCCACCAGCTGTGGGACTTCACGTCCCTGAGACCCCTGCATCTGCAAGACGGGTTCCCAATGGCCCCCTGAGTCTGTGATGAGGACTGGATGAGAAAGTGCTGGGGAAGCAGTCGGTGCTCGGTCCCTGTCTCACGTGCTGCCCCACCTCCACTTCCTCTTCCCTTCTCTCCCCTTCCCAAACCCCACCGCTTCCATCGCTCCAGCCTGCTCAGGTGGGTCCTCGCTTAGCAGCTGGATCTGCCCTCCCAGGTGGGGAGAGCTTTGGGCCTCCATGGCTGCGACACCTGCGTCCGTGTGAGGGCTCTGCCTGGGAAGGAGGCGTAGGTCACAGTGAGGGGGACGGGGCTGCAGGAGGCTCTGAGTCCTAGCTGGGCGTGCCCTCAGAACAACAAAATATGAGGCTTCTACCAGGTCGCCACCAGACAGGTGGCTGCCACTGAAAAGTCTTCCCTTTCCAAACCTAAGGTCCTTGTTCTAGAAACGGGTGTCACAGCGACTCTCAGTGAAGTCAGCTGGGTTTGCTCAGCTTTGCCAGGAAACAGCTATTTCTTCCCTCCTGGGACCATGAAACTAGTGCACCTTTTAAAAGGTTTTCAACTTTTATTGCTCCTTTGAAATAAAGCATTCCTCCCATTCCAAAAGGCATTGCACTTCAAACGGATTTCCCAAGATTTTCTTTGTTTTGATTACAAAAGTAATCCCGTCCATGTTTTTTATAGAAAAATTTGGGAAATATATAAAGACAGAGAAGGAAATTAAAACCTCCCACAGTCACTCTTAATATTTTGGTTTATGTCCTTCCAGACATTTTTTTCTGTATATTCCCAATCATATATATATATATATATATATATATATATATATATATATATGTATTTCCATGTAGGAATTTTCCACATTTACATGTCGGAATCTTATTACACGCACTATTTAATAATACACAGCATAATGCCTGCCAAATAGTATGTGATAAATAAATATTGACACTGATAATAAGTATCACTTATCAAATGGGTACCATATGCCAGGCACAATGTTAGGTGTCTAACATGCGCTGTCTCATCTAGTCCTTATAAAGAGCCTGTGATACAGGAGCTGTCTTAGTCATGCTTTACAGACGAGAAGCTTGAGGCTCAGAGAGGTTACGTTACTTCTCAAAAGTTGCAAGGTAGTCAATCAATGGACAAATCCCTGTTCTTGTATTTTTATATGAACAAAGTGCACATTTACTGGTTTAAAAGTTTTTCAAACTTGACTTAAGGAGAGCCTGGCTGCCCACTCAGGTGAGAATTTTACTGAGAATGATGTAAACACATGGGCTGGTCTTGGAGGCAGGAAATCTGGTTCTGCAACTGACTGGTTGGGTGACCTGGAGCAAGTAGCTTAACCTCCCTGACCATCAGTTTCCTCGTCGACAATATGGGGTTTCTGTGGGGAGAGGAGTTAGGACTGTGCCCGGCATATAGGAGTGTTTGATGCGACTGCCAAATGCTGATGGCAACTGGAAAACGTCAAGGATCTGCAAAAGCACAGGCTTTAAATGGCAGGCTTTAAAAGGCTCTCCATGACATTTCACAGCAATACCGTTCGGTGTGGGGCTGATGGGCATTATGTTCTTGGCCAGGAGCGAGTCCCCATGAGGCCGTGCTTGCCTCCTAGACAGGCCTGGAATGCTGAGCTGCAGTGACACCACTTGTGAATTTGGCTTTGAGAAACAGGTAGTATCGAAATGTGCCCAACTCCTAACATGGCACACTTGCCCCTCTAAAATCTTTGTGGCTCAAATAAAAATCGGTGGCAGGGGAAATGAAAATGCACGGGACACCTGAACCTGAATTCACCTGAATTGTATTGCCATTGGGCATCTCCCCGTTTCCCTGCTCTGTGGCCCGTGAACTTCTCTGGGCTTCAGTTTTTCCAAGTGTCAGTTGGGAGTAGTAATACCTCCTTCCTGGGGATAATGTGAAGGCGAAAAACTATATATGTGAAGGTTTCAGCTCAGGGTCTCGGCCATATTAAATAAAACATATACCCTTTATGGAGCTGCATATATGAGGTGTGCTAGAACACAGGCTTTGAGGTTAGATCTGGGGTAAGATTCTGGTTCTGCCATTCAACAGCTGTCACCTCAGGCAGGTTATTTAGGCTCTCTGAGACTACCTCATGCGGTTTGTAAAGACTAAGCCCTAATGCATGTCGTATCTGGCCCAGAGCAGGCATCCAACATCAAATATTATAATGAACTCCTCCTTGCCTTCTCCTGGTCACATCACTCTTTTGCCTTTTGGTCCTTGTAAAGCCTGGACGGCATAACGAAGCTCTTGATAATATACCGCCTTGTATTGGCCTCTTGTTTTTTTCTCATGTGCTTAATGCTGGCTCTTTTCACAAGGCTCAGTTCCTCGAAGGCACCATCTGGGACACACACTTCCTTCGTCGTCTTCCTTCCAGGGACTCATGGATGCATATGCTCCATAAACCTTTGCTGCCTTGAGATGCATCTGACTGATGACTCTTTGACTGATGACTCTTTTACGGCTGATTTCTCAAGGTTTCACCCAGATTGAATGGAAACTCTTGGGAAAAATTGTAGCAGCCTGCCCGTGTCCCCAGAGACCTGAGCTCTTGGCTCTGCTGAAAATGACAAATGGAGAAGCGGAAGGGCCTGAGGGCCACTGTGGGCACCTGACGGCTAAAGAGAGGGGCCGCTCAGCCCCCATCCTGGGCCCTCCCAGCTGCCTGACTCGACATTTGTGCCTGTGGCTTTGCGGGACAGCTGTGGCCTTAAAGGGCACCAGAGCTCAAGACGCTTCCCTTATCTACGTAGCTGCTGTTTTAATGCCTGGAGCAGGGCCTTCTGTTGTTCCGATAGGTAATGGGGAGGAAAAGTCAAACATGAAAAAAGTGAGGCAAGGGTGGAGTAAGGACCTGGCTATGGATTGTCAACGTTTGTATTTTGCTTCCTCAGCTGAGTATAAGTCATTAAAAAGGGGAACTTTCCACCCTCCCAATTCCTCAATTATTTCTAATAGTTTACCACTAAAAGGGGGATTAAAGACATTAAAATTGTTGACCTTTCGTGTTGGGCAGAGCTGAGGGGTGGGTATGCTAATTTGTATATCTAAAGTTGCTTGTGAGTGTGCTTTCATAATTCAAGGCTGTTTATGAGGATTGGGCTGCTTTTTTTTGATGAGGAAGATTGGCCCTAAACTAACATTTGTGCCAATCCTCTGCTATTTAATATGTGGGCACCGCCACAGCATGGCTTGATGAGTGGTGTGTAGGGCTGTGCCCAGGTTCTGAACCTGTGAGCCCCAGGCCACCGAAGTAGAGTGGGGTGTAGTGGCCCCACTACGCCATGGGGCCAGCCCCTGGCTACTTTTTAGAACCCAAATCTTTTTTTTTTTTGCTTGTTTGATTTTAGGAGTTGCAAATTCATTTATTCACTCATTTATTTAGCAAATATTGTTAACCTAAGGGCTAGCTCCCATGAACACAAAGTTTATTCATCGGGCAAATATTTGTTCAAATCGTACATGCAGGCCCTGTGTCAGATGCTGGGGACAGAGCTGTGAAGGAGACAGCCATGTGCCCTAGCTTTGCAGACCCAGTGGGGAATAAGAGGCAAATGAATGGTGCAAAGTGCTAAGAGGGATTTCGTAGGATGGTAAGGATGTTCTTAGTAAGAACCCCATGCCTAGACTTCGGGGTTCAGGAGGAAGCAGCAACTAAGCCTGATAGAGAAACAGGAGTTGGCCGGCTGTGGAGGTGGGTGATAGAGAGGCAGGAGGGAAAAGTGTTACAGGCAGAGAAGAGCATGTGCGAAGAACTGGAGGAGGCAGGCTAGAAGATGCTACAGTAAAAGAAAACCCCTCCAACGGCTAAGCGGCTTAACACAAGGAAACTTTATTTCTCACTCAAGTCAACTCGAGGCAAGTTCAGGGCAACTGTCCTCCATGGGGTGACTCCGTGATCCAGGGTGATTTCAAGTCAAGACTGAATCATCTCAACATGTGGCCGGGGAAGACGAGGAGAGAGAGAGGGGGGCACAGGAGATTAAATGCTCTAGCCTGGGAGTGAGCACATAACATCTGCTCTCACCTCATTGGCCAGAACTAGTCACATGGCTCCATCTAATTGCTTCAAGACTAGAAATGAAGGGGAGCACGTGTTGTCACTGCCTGTGCCACACAGAGAGAGGACAACTTGTTGGGAAGCTGAAAGTCATTCCGGACGACTGGAGCTTACTGTTTGCATGTATTGTTACTGTGTGTGTGTATTGTTACTGTGCGCATGTATTGGGGATTTGCGGGCAGGGCTGGGAGAGAAACGGCAGGGAGTGAGAAAAACTGCAGCCAGTCACAAAGGGTCTTGCAAGCCATGTTAAATGTTGAGGAATTTGGACTTTAGGGAAACATAAAAGAACTTTATTAGGGCGTGAGAAGATTATATTGGCACTTCAGAAAAGATCGTCTTAGAAAGATCAGGTCTCATGTGGAGACCGGGGCGGAGGGGGCAAGTTTAGAGAGCAGTTAAGAAGCTTTTGCAACTGATCGGGTGAGAGATGATGGCTCTTGAACAACGAAGGGCCTTGAGGACGAAAGGCGGCGTCGAGAACGATGTAGGGTGTGGAACAACAGGGGGAGTGAAGGAGAGGAGAGGGAAGATCGTGGAGCTCAGATTTGTGGGTTCAGCAATGGGATAGAGAGCGGTCCCGTTCACCTGCTTAGGAACAGCAGGAGGAGTCAGTTTAGGGGAAAGACGATGTGTTCGGTTTTGGATTCTCTGAACTGTAGGGGTCTGTAGAACATCCAAGGGGAGAAGTTTGGGGGTGTTTGGGTCTGGATCTGTGCCTCTCGTGCTTGAGAGAGTCTGGCTGGTGATGTTAATTTGGGAGTCATGAATATATAGAGATGGTATTTGAAGTCATGACGATAGAAAGTTACATAAAAAATTGTCCCTGCTCTTGAGCAGCTGGCAGTCCAGTGTGGGGTGGGAGCCGCGCATAGAAGTGAACATTGGAATTCAAGGCAAATAGTTAACACAGGGGGATGTACAAGGTTCAATGGTGGCACAAAGCCTGGGAGTGTCAGAGGAAGCTTGACAGGAGAGGGAACAAGGCTGAGTGAGAGTGAGGCAGGTGGGTTAGGGAAGGGCAGTCCACACGGAGGGAACAGCATGTGCAAAGGCACGGAGATGTAAAAGCAGCATCGCCCAGCCAAGGAAGTCCTTGGTTTTCTGGAGCGTTTCAATGTGTTCGTCTCAGAGAAGAGGCAGCAGCTGCACGTGAGGCCTTTGAGGAAACACCTGTGCATCAACATCTTGGCAGGACGTGCTGAGCACAGGACAGTGGCCTCACGCAGTTGAAGAGTCCACGAGAAGGTGGCATTTAAAAACATTTTTAAACATTTTTTTTATAATGGAAGTTTTCAAGCACATAAAAAAGTAGGGAAAACAGTACAATGAATCCCACATGGATGCATCACCCAGCTTTAATAATTATTAACTTTCTGCCAATCTTTGTTCAGTTACTCAATTCTCTCTCTTTTGATTGCCAGAGTATTATTTTTAGCTTCCTATTATGGAAAAAGGAGACAGCAGAATATAATGAACCCTCAGGGACCCATCACCAAATCCCAGGAAACTTCAGCCAGAGGCCATTCCTTCTCGGTCCATCATCTTACTCCCCTCCCAACACATAATTTCACCCATAAATACTTCAAAGAGTATATGTCTAACAGATAAGGACTTTAAAAACATTACAGCAATATCATTATCACACCCAGCAAAATGAACACTAATTCATAAGCTGGCATTTTGAAGATACTGGCGAGCTGTTAAGGCCGGATGATCCAGGATCTCGCAGAAGTGTACTCCAGGTAGCAATTCTGGATGCTGAAGGTTGGTGTAGATCTGATGTCTTCAACCAGACCACACTGGACAAGCCAGGGTGGTCAGGGCTGGAGAAGGGCAGAGTGAACAGAGGGCAGTGCAGGGCGGTGGCACAGGAGGCAAATTCAGAGGTTAGCAGCCTGTGGGGCCAGGTGAAGCCCAGAGGTGGCCAAGGGAGCCCCCTCAGCCCCACCAAGTGTCCCTAGCAGGCAGGAGGCATCCATCCAAAGGAGAGAAAGTGGGAGAAGAAGGGATGGAGCAGGAGACAGAGAGAGAAGGAGGTGGGAGGGGAGAGGGGCTGATACTGAGAAAGAAAGAGGAAGGAGAAGGGCCTTGCCAGAGGGGTTGGTCCTGGCGTCGGAGGGGGCTGAGAAGGAGCTGTCTCCCACTGTCGGGCTCTGCACAGGGCTCAGCCCCTGCTCCAGGGTCCGGCAGAAGGCACGCCCCAGCACCCACCCACGGCCTCCCTGTTAGCAGGGCGGCAGCAGCACAAGATATGGGGAGGAAGACCTGGGGAAGTAGGGGGTCCTCGTGTTTCGGTAAATCTGTGGGCAGTTTCCAGAGCTCCCCGGGCGGGGGGCAGGTGTTGGCCTAGGCGCAGGGCACCGCCGCGGCTGGTGCAGTCATGTCTGACTTCCTCCCAGCTGGACAGGCTGCGGGTGCTGTCACCCATGGAGAGGCAACCTTTGAAGCCAGAGAGGGCTTCCTCCAGGGCTTTAGGGGAAAGAGCACTAGGGGCCATGCCAGCCAGTACCCTGGCTGTCCCCAGGGGCTCCAAGCCCCCACCACCTCCAATTCCTGATGAAGTCCTGGGCCTGCACCCTTCCCAGGCTTTTTATCTCCATCTCAGCCCAGGGTTCATCTTCCAAACCTAGGGGGAAGCGCCCCTAGGAGAACAGAACCGGTGCTCCCCTCCAAGACTCTGAGACTCTGGCACTTACTTAACAGCCAGTCTGCCCTGTGCTGCTGCCCTGAGCACACATTTACAGAGGCTTCCTTCTGGGCCGTGTGGGATGGATGCAAGAGGCCTGTGGCCCAGTGAGGACCCTGGTCCAGCGAAATTTCTCTCTGCCCTTTCTTACTAAACAAGGCACAGGCTGGTGGTGAGCCGTGTTGATCAGAAGCCACATGATGGCTGGTGGCCACATGAGGCCGAAGAGATGAAGTCACCAGCCACGTGGCTTCCCAGACAGCTAGCTGGTGTTGGTGAGCACACAGCAAAAGGAGGCAGACCAAATTAACCAGACCCGGTGACTTGTCTTCATCTGGGAACAGTAATTAACACACTGAACTCTTCTCATGTGCTGGGGGCTGTTCTAAGCATTGTTCTAGTGCATCTCATTCATGTTCTAAACATGCATTATCTAACTTGGTAACATCGTTCCTGATTTTACAGATGAAGACTTTGAGCCGCTAAGACATGACATCACTTGGCCAAGGTCACGCAGCTTCTGGGGCCAGTGATCTATTTTACCTTTGTGAAGAAGAGGGAACATGCATTGCACTTTTCTGAAGGACAAACGAGCCGATGCCAGGGATGCTTTCAAAAAAGCCGATTTCAGGCCCGCTGCTGAGATCACCACCCATTCAGGAAACGTCCCCAGTGCTGAATGCGCTTCTGTGTCTCAGCACACGTCGTAAGCGATGCTCATCACAATGACCTGCACCCCCCCAAGGAAAGGTTAATTTGTGTTTTGCAAGCTCTGTTTAATAAGGTGGGGGAGTGAGGAACAAGCTTTAAAACGATCTCCATCAAAGCCAAATTACCAAATTTAAACACTTGAAGGAATTAACCCCTCTCTCTAAAAAGCTTGGCTGTTCTGCTAACTCATTCTGGAGCATGCTTAGCTGTAAACATTGTCCCCTCTGGAGGGCTCCGCTCTTATGTCACCGGTGTTGCTGTTACATCTGTGAAACAGGAACGAGCAATCTCACCGTGATTTTGCTGACAAGTGCTCCCCGAAGATGGCGGGGGTCACGTGGTGAGTTTCTCTTTCTTCCACCATTCTTAGTCTGAAATTCCCCAAAGGCTTGGGGCCCTGCCATGCTGGGCAGCGGCAGTTTCTCCAGCAGTTGCCCTGGCATCTTGCCCCCTTTACACAAAGCAATCACTGTTGCAGAAAATGAGGGTCCTGTGACCGTTTGGCACCAACCCCTGCCTGGCATTCGCGTGGGAGAAGGAACTTTCTTTCTCCCTGACAATAGATTCTGATCACAAACCAAGCCCCTTTCAGAGAAACAGCCTCCCATGGAATGACTTTGCCTAGATTTAAGAGCTGAGGGGTGGAACACAAGTGTTTCCTGCGGGAAGCCTGTTAATGTCTCTGAGAAATCATTAGAAGGCCTGAGAAGGTCTCATCCAGTTTTCTACGCCCCGTACTCATTGCCATTGGCTCTCACGCAGGCCTCGCTCCTTTACCCCGGTCCTCTTCTTGAGTTTGTTTCAAACAGTGGCGTATCTGCCCCCTGATCACGGTGATGGGCACCCTGTAGTTAGTGGTCTAGACTTCCAGCCTCTTAATGCAGGTGTAATGATACTTTCTTACAGATGGCATTTCCCTGGGTTGCTTTACTAAGAAATTAACGTTGGTATAATACCATTAACTAAACTACAGACTTTGCTTAGATTTCCCCAGTTTTTCCACTAATGTCCTTTTTCTGTTCCAGGATGCCATACTGCATTCAGTTGTCATGTCTCTTTTAATCTGTGAAAATTTTTCAGTCGTTCCTTATTTTTCATGACCTTGACACTTTCAGGTGTTTTACTGAATGTCCCTCCATTTGGGTTTGTCTGGGGTTTTCTCATGATTAAGCCAGGGGTATGGATTTTCTGGAAAAGTACCACAGAGGTGAAGTGTCCCTGCTTTGTGCACCAGATAAGGAGGTATGTGACGTCACCATGACTGATCAATGGTCAGGTTCACCTTCATCATGGGGGTGAGGAGGCTCTGCCAGATTCCTCCACTGTAAAGTTACTGCTTCTCCCTTTCTAGACTCTTCTTATTAGAAGTGAGTCACCACGTCCAGCCCACACTCAAAGGGAGGGAAATGAAACCCCACTCCCCGGAGGAGGCAGAATCTGCGTATATAGCTTGGAATTCTTCTATAAAAATTTGTCTCTTCTCCATATCTCATTTATTCAATTATTTATTTATAACGGCCTGGGCTCATGGATATTTATTTGATTCTTTGAGTTATAATCCGATGCTTTCCCAAATTGTTGCTCACATTATCCCGGCTTTGGTCGCTGGGAGCTGTTTCAGGTTGGCTCCTGTGTGCTTTTGACTTGCCTCCCATTTTTTTTTTCCCCATTTCCTTACTTTCTGTCACTATTAGATGCTCCAGGCTCACCTTGTATTTTCCCTGCTTCAACGTTAGAATCAGCTCTTTCTCCAGGAAACCCTAGTTCCTTTTCTTGGGAATGGTCTTTGGAAACCAAGTTCTGACCACTGGGTGTGCTCTTTGCTACTGGGGCGTCATTGTTTCTACACCCTCTCAGCGGACACAGTTAGGAAACATATGTGTGTGTACTAACCCATGTATGTGCACGTGTCTATATTTATTTCCTTGTCTGTCTTTCTGGATATATACTTAAATAAAAATGAGTTCATAGGGGCCGGCCTGGTGGCACAGCGGTTAAGTGCGCACGTTCCACTTTGGCGGCCCGGGGTTCGCCGGTTCGGATCCCAGGTGTGGACACGGCACCACTTGTCAAGCCATGCTGTGGTAGGTGTCCCACGTATAAAGTAGAGGAAGATGGGCACGGATGTTAGCTCAGGGCCAGTCTTCCTCAGCAAAAAGAGGAGGATTGGCAGCAGATGTTAGCTCAGGGCTAATCTTCCTCAAAATAAAAAGTAAAAAAAAAAAGAGTTCATACTGATGTCTCCAACTCTAGTCCAGCACCACAGGATTCGTTTTAGCCTTCCACCTTTCCTCATTGTCACTTCTTTCTCTGACGGTGAGAAACCTGGTTCCCATTGTCTACAATTTATATACTTACTTGTTCAACCCTAGGATACATGTAGTTTCAGAATTGCTAATCCATATCCCTATGAAAAACAAATTTTTAATTGGAATACGGTGTTTTTGTATAGTTCTTTTTGTCTTTTGCCTTACAGATTCCAGTCAAAACATCATTTTCCAAAGTTAGCCAGGTCGGTTCTTTTTTTCCCTTCTTGATGGCTGTATCTTAATATTTTCAAAGCATTTCCACATCTGGCATCACCTTTGATTGTATCGTTAGTGTGTGAGGGAAGAAGAAGCTGTGACGTGTGGAGGTTGAATTGGTTGCCTCCAGTCGCGTGATCAGTTGGGTCCATGATCAGAACTTGGGGCTTCGGGCTCCGCTGGACCAACACTGCCTTTCTTGGAGCTGCTGTTTGCTTGGTGGGTCTGGTCAAAGGAACTTTGGCTGAGCAGCTGGTCTCTTCCTTGGTCAGGCAGCATCATCAGATGTCAGGAGGAAGGAAGCTTAGAGACCTCGTGGCTCAAACTATTTCCCCAGAGGTGGGGAAACTGAGGCCTAGAGAGGTGGCGTGACCTGTCCAAGATGAACTAGCTGGTTAAAGTCGTAAGTGGGGGCAGGAGCCAGGACCCTGCGCCGCATATCTGTGCTCTTCTCACCATCTCACCATTCTCTGTAGGCTACAGGGTCAGAGGTCACAGGTCTGCAGGAACAAGCCCTTTGAAATGGTTTAAACAGGGCTGGGAGAATTCCCCACTGTTTCCTGAATTGAGAAGTAGGTCCTCGAAACTTCCCTCATACCTTGCACATCCTGAAATGGAGAGGGAGCTAAGAAATAATTGATGGCTCTGGAAATTTGGTTCCTAGATGTCACACAATAGCGACCTCATCCAAAAGTGGCAAACTTGAGGGATCTTAGGAATTCCAGAGCTACTGTTTTTTATCAGTGTTGTATGCTCTCTTCATTGTCATCCCCCTAGTACCTAAAAATCAAGGAGCGTAGTGTCTGTCCCGCCCAGGTCATGAGGTTATTTTAAGGCTTCTTACTTAACTATAATGGAGTAATCAAACCTTTTTTTCTTTTTCTTTACTAACTGCTGATTTCCTAATCTTCAGCATAGTACATGGAATACGGTAGGAATTCAATAAATATTTATTGAATGAATGAATGAAGGATCATATGAGATGCTTCAGGTAAAAGTATTTTGTCATCTCTAAAGCACTATACAGATGTGAAGGATTGTTAATGGCATTAACTAATGCTCTGACCTTGGGCAAGTTGCTTAAATGCTCTGGACTTCAGTGTCCCTATTTGCAATACAGGATGCTCCAGGCTCATCTTGTATTTTAAATTAAACTAGATGATCTCTAAGGTTCCTTTCAGATCTATAATCCTGTAATTTCAGTGTTCACTGTTATTATAAAGAATATTGTGAGAATTTCCAGATTGATTTAGGATACAAGAGTATCACAAACCATCAATGGGCTAGAACAAGAATGACAAGTAGGTTTCTTTTCCTATGTGGATTCTAATTGTTTGGTGGTAGCTGCCTGGCATGCAATGTTGAGAAGGACTCTGAGGGTCCATATGGTACAGAGTTGGAATGATTGATTAGTGATGTCTGTCATGGGCACAGAATACAAAGCAGTAGCAAGCAGGCCTGATATCTGCCATCTCCAACTTAGACGGTCAAAAGAGCAGCTGCCCTGGAATTTCTGGGAGCAATGTTATTTTTCTTTGATTTTGCAGGATAATAGAGATACCACTTGGTTCAGGCCAGGGTTTCCCGGGGTAAGTAAACCACCCTTCTGCCTTTCATTGCCTCTCTTTTTTGTTTATCAGCCAAATAAAGAAAGTTAACATTGATTGTTGAGAAGTGAAATCCAGATTCAGAATCTTTCTACCGCTCTGAGACTCAAACAGATGCATGGCCTCTGTTCTCGAGGAAGATGAGACTGTAGAATGACATAAAAATTCTACACATAAACATGAGCCCATTCACCCAATAAGTGCGTGTTGAACACCTACAACATGGCAGGCAGGTCCAGGTAAATGCATGACGCTGAAAACACAGATGATCTCTCCAGCAATAAGGCCTTTCCTCTTCTCTTGTTTCCTTAAGAGTGGTGGCCAAACCATTGACTGGTCAGTATGTGTTGGTCCCTGAGCTTTCCTAACGTAACCCTTGTGTCCCCCAGTCTGCCCTAATGATGAGGAAATGAGTCTGACTCCTAGAATTTCTAAAGGAAATATACACATGAGGCTCCCTGAATCTCACATTGCACATGGGGGATGCTAGCCAGCCAAGGAGAGACCTTCACAGCCCTCAGGCACCATCCTGTCACTCATCCTGTGCTTTTGAAACCCAAGGATGCCGTGGACACGAGGATGCTCCCATTCTTCCCTGCCTACCTGGAAGTGTGGAGAGGCCTCTGCATCTTGGTTGGGGGGCATGTGTATCGATTTCTACCCGTCATCACTTCATGGCTGTCCAAAAATGTGTCATAATGAAGGAGTGACATGGTAACCCCTGTCCATCTTCTCCCTCCAGGGTGGTCCAATTTTGCCATAGCAACATTGGCTTCCAGTTACCCCTCCTCAAGATTGGTCTTTGTCTACCGTCCAGGCAGTTCCTGAAAAGGCTGCACTAACTGAGTGAATGATTACTCCAGGACTTGAAATAGCTTTTTTCCTGTCCCAGATGTGACACAGTCACTTCCCCAATAGAGCCATCACTCCAAGAGGAACAGGATGTCCTTGTAATGGAGCCAAGAAGGTCACATGATTAGACAGCCAGGGGCCTCTTGGAACCTTATTTCTCCTTAAGCTGTTGGCCAGGACTCGTCCACAAAAGCCTATGTATGACAGACCCTGGCAAGCCATCTGGAATCTGCTCTCTTATGGGGTTTCAGTCCGGGCACTTTCTCCAGGGAATAAATATTTGGTGAATGAATGGCTAGAGGGTGATAGGGGAGAATTCCTGAGGAGCATCTTTGGTGGCCACAAGGACATAAACCCAGCACGCAGGTGCTTCTGCACTGGAAGAACTGGGGAATCTCCATGACCCGTTATCCTTATCCCCAGCGCCACCCTTCCAGGAGGCCATAAAGTTTGGACAGGCAGCCCAACTTGCTGATTGGGGAATTCTTGGCCTAGTCTGGAGCCAGCTAGAGTAGAGTGGGAAGCAGAGGGAGGAAAGGTTTACCCTAGAATTCAGGATCGGGCAGAAGAGAAAAGGCATTTACGAAGGATGAACCCCAGCCCCAACCCCAGCTCCAGAGCCCCAGACCTTGCAGACACATGGTCAGGTTTTATTGGGAAGTTACCAGGCTCTCCAGGGGAAAATATGATTTAGGCAGCTGTGCAGGAGCAGGGGTGGGGGAGCTGAGAAAGGTCTTGCAGAGGCCCAGAGAAGGGGAAAATTCGCCGAGTCAGAAGCCAACAAGAGGAAGCTGAGCGAGAGGAACTTGGTCTGTAGAGTCAGAGGCAGCCTCACACTAGGAGAGAGCGTCGGGTTTTTTTTTTTTTAATTTTTAATCTTGAATTTTTGGTGCCATAAAAATCTTTAAGAGACACAAAGTGATTTTGCATTTATTTAGTGAAACCTTCCGGTCAACTAAAAGTCACCTTTGGGGTGAATGGGAGAAGCCCCGATTAGACTAGGAAAAACTTCCAGAATGCCAGGAACCAGGTGGATTTTCCAGGGCCATCTGTTCTTGCTGCTCAACCCCTTCTCTTCTCTCCAAGAGTAAAATAGCAGATAAATCCAAAAACTCCAGGGCTTTTGAGCACTTGAAGAGTTGGAGCTGGCCATCAGCCAGGTGAGGTCACGTAACTTCAATTCACACCTGGGATGTTGGGAAAGCTGCTGGGCCAGGCAGCAGACATCAGGGTTGCATTGGTCGCAGTGCACAGTTGCAGACAACAGAGTTCACTCGAGCCAGTTTAAGCAGGAAGGAGTTTATCTGGGGACACTGAGAAGCTCGCAGAATTGTCAGAAGGGCTGGAGGAGCAGGCTCCAGGCTGGACCTCTCTGAACAGCTCCCGGAGCCACACTGCAGGATCGGGTTGATAGGGAGCGGCTGCCACTGCCAACCACGGAACTTGCCTCTGCTGCAGGCAGGGTGCTGCCACTGCCACCTCCAACCCCAGGAACCTGCTGCACCTGCCACCACTTGGGCCCACAACATATGTGCCTTCACCCCTCGTGTTTACTCATGTAGCTCACTTCCAGATCAAAGTCTCACGTGGGTGCCTCTGAGTGGCAAAACCTAAGCCCCATGTCTGTACCCAACAGCAAGGGAAGATGAGAAATGTCTCCACATCACACACATACAATGTGAATACCCTTAAAAGGTGCAGAGATTATGCAAAGCCTCTTGAGAAGTCAGGAATGACAGATATGTACTCCAAGGGGTCTGTGAGCTGTGGCCTGGGACACTCAGGGAAAGGCAGTGGGAAGGACGTGCCCCACTGTGTCGGTGAAGTGACCAGTTTCCTCATGGGCCTCCCTTAGCAGCAGTATGCTCGGTTGGTCTTAGGCAAAATGGAGAAGTAAGAAATGCTTGTGCTCAAGGTTCTTCACACCACCAACCCAAACTGTCATCACCATTTACTCAGTTTTAAGATACTTTCCAAAAGAGATTTGAGTCAACCAGGGGGTTGTTTTGCATACTACAATGCTAGCCCATTCTGAGCATTATGAAAGGCACAAACAGTTATATACATGGCTTCTAGTCTTGATGGAGAGCCAGGAAAACACACTTGCACCAAGGTTATAGAAACAACTCTGTTTTGATGAATGGTGCCGACAACAGCCACCAAGGAGCTCCAAGGAGAGCTGTGGTTTGGGGTGGTCAGGATGCCTTTTTGGAGACAGGACTGGAGTTGGGCCTCTGAGAATGAGAAATGAGGAATGAGGGAATGAGATGAGCGATGCTTGGAGCGGGTGGGGCGTGTGTGAATAAATGAGATCCATTGGGGAAACAGTTTCAAGTCTGGCAGCAGCTCAGAGTGTGAGTAGAATTGTAGAAGATAAAAAGAGAAACTTGAATTGTGGCCATGTTTTGGAGAATCTTGATTGCCCCGTGTGTTAGTCAGGACTATTTTTGTTTCAAATGATAGAAACCCAACTCAAATTAACCTAAGATAAAAGGGAATTTGTCATTTCTTCTGATTAAAACGCCCAAGAGCCTGAGTTGGAGACATGGCTAGATCCAAGTATTCAGATGATTTCATCAGGACTCAGTCTCTCCCAGCTCTGGGCTCATCTGTGTTGGTTTCCTTTTCCATCAGGCTTGCTCCATGTGGGGGTCCCTGGCAACCCCAGGCTTACATCATCTCCGTTCAGCAATCTCTTGCCCAATATTTCTAGCAGAATTCTGAGAATTCTCAGGGCAGAGGCTTGTTGATTGGTTTAGCCTGGGTCATAAGCAACCACCCCTTACCCGCCCTGGAAATATAACCACGGCCAGGGGAATGTGGGGTCTCTCCCTGACCAGGTCTGGGAGATGGCCCAAGAGGGCAAGTTCAGCTCCTGCCACAACCACATGGAGGAATGGGCACTGTAGCAGATGCTGTCGATGCCTCATCTTTATCCCCTTGGCCCCTCCCATTTCAGTGGATGTTGGCTCAATTTCCAACTGTCAACACTTGCATCTCTTTGCCTGAAGGCTTTCTCTGACCACCAAAGCCCACCTGTGCACATGCAAGACGGGCCAGAAGTGCCAAGGAATTAACACCTCCTAGGAGCAGACCTCAGCCAATGGCTGACAGAGTTGGTGTAGAAATAGCCCAGCTCTTTCGCCTTTGGGCTGGGATAACTCCAAGGCTCATGTTCTACCGTGTTTCTCAGAGTTTCCCTGTGGGATTAAGTTCCAGTTGCCCAGAGTGGTCACTTGACTGATAACACACTCCTTATTGACTTCCTTCCTTTCCCATCTCACTTTTCTTCTTCCCTACTGGTGTTTCCTCTGATCACCTCCTAAGTAAACTACTCGTACTTGAATCTTTGTCCCAGGGTCTGCTTTGGGGAAACCCAAACTAAGATAGTCCCCAATGAAAGACCAGGGTGCTGTTGCCAGAATAAAGGGGAATGGATACTAGGTAGGCAGAAACGATGAATGTCAACTTCCCTTCGTCAAAAGATTGGGACTTTTTTGTTTTCTTCCTTATTATTTGCCTCTTCCTGGGGGTGGGCAGCAAGCCCCTTGAGGAGAAGGACACAACTTGTTTACTGTGGTGGTCCCAGAATCTGGTGCACAGAAGATGCTAAAACAGTATTTATTGTACTGAGTTGAATTTTATAGGCAATGAAGAACCTTTAAGGAATTTTGTGAACCCAGGACTGGCAGAATGTGCTTCGTTTTTGCACGGAGATTAAATAATCTGGAGGCAATGTGCAGGATGCATTGGAGGGAGCAAAGCCGGGGACATTCATTCAGCAGCAATGATAGTAGTTTGGACTTGAGGTGGTAAGGGTTTCTGATGTAGAGCACTAACTGGCACATGGTAAGTGCTCAATAAATGTTTGTTGAATGAATGAAGGCTAGCAATTGTGTAGGGGTCAATGTCATTACTTTGATACCTAAGGGGAATTTGAGCAGCTGAGATTCCCTGCTTGGCTGGACCGAAGGCTGAAACTCTCCAGGGTGTGGGACTTCATGCGGGGTTATGCTGCAGAGAGCATGCCCGGCTGAGAGCCCTTAGTTTCAGGTCATTGCTGTGAGTTCATCAACCCTCATTTCCTTTTCCTCCTGGGCACGCAGCCAGACTACATTTCCTAGCCTCTCTTGTGGTTGGGTGAGAACATGTGACTGGGTTCTGACCAATGGAATGTGGGTGAAAGGGCCACACATCACCTCTAGGCCTGGCCCCTGACACCTCCCCTGTGACCCCTCATGCTCCCTCTGGTTTCCTTTGCTCGCGGGACCCTGAGGATGCAGTGGAGAACGCCAAGGCCTTAGGAGATGACAGAGCTACTAGGGCGAAGGAGCTCGGGTCCTGAACGACTGTGTGGAGCAGAGTTCCTCACCCTTAGTTTCTCGCTGGTCCGGAACAGAGGGAGAAATAAACCTATCCTGTGTTAAGCCACTGAAATTTCGGATTGCTATAGAGTCAGCCTTAACTACCCTAGTACAGGGCTGCTCGTTCTAAACCGGGGAGGGAGAGAGTGGAGACCAACGTTACCAGTCAGGGCAGAGTCCGGGCTGCAATCTTCCTCCCATAAACTGAAAGCAAACAGACATAGGGAGTTGGAAGAGAGAGCTGATTGTTGGGGAGGATTCGGGTCCCTCTAAGTATGAAGGTTCTGAGGGGACAGGGGTAGCCAAGTGGAAGTTCAATGGGCAGTGGGCAAGAGGCCAGGCCTGAGATTTGGTTAGAATCTGTCCTCGGAAGTGGTCACTGAAACATGAGAAGAATGACCTACTTGAGGAAGAGCTTGTGAAGGGAGAATGACGCGGGGTGCAGGACGGAGACTTTGTGACTTTCCAGAGTCAGGAGATGCAGGAGGAGGAGCTGGTGAAGGTGCAGTCTGAGAGGCAGGAGGAGATGCCCGTGGAGATGGGCAAGCCGAGGGTGGAGGAAGGCTAAAGGAGGAGGTAGGGATCACACACGGAAGAGATGGTACTTTATGTACTGAAGAGTCAGAAAGATGCTTCCTTCTCCAAGGGCTAAGATGAACTGAGAGAAAGGTCACGGCGTGAGGGTGGACGTAGGGAGAAGAGAAACCAACCATCTGTAAAACATGGCAGCGCTGCCTACATTGTGATCAGTTGGCAAGTGTGTAGTGGGGGCTGGGGGATCTTGCTTCACCCTGGAAGCTGAACTTGTTGGGTGGAGACTCCCCAAGCGTCCCTCACTCGAGGGATCACTCTGATGCAAATTTGCATGGGGGTGGGGGAAGGGGAGTTGCTCCTGTGTACAGCTGGCTGGAGCCTGAGATGTGGAGAGAGAGGGGGATAAAGGGGGGGCAGCGTGAGGTCCCTGCGAGCAGAAATGGGCCAGGACTCAGCTAAATTTGGGTATACCTGCTCATGTGACCTCATCTTGTACACAGAATCTGATCAGGTCCAGAGATTACATAAATTATACTCTGCACTTCCTCTGGTCATATGAGTATATAACACAGGCAAGCTGTGCCACCATGCACCCACCATGTGGGTTTGGGCATAATCTGACCAAGCCTCAGTTTCTTCATCCGTAAACAGACTTAAACAACTCCTACCTCAAAGGACCGTTGGTAGTATTAAATTCACTAACATTCAGTAATGAGTATGAAAAATGCACAATGCAGAGCAAGAGACTTAGTAAATGGTAGCTTAGTGTCATCTTGTAGTTTGACTTTAGGGGTGCTGGAAATAAGAAATATTATTATTATTATTATTATTTTTAAGATTTTATTTTTTTCCTTTTTCTCTCCAAAGCCCCCTGGTACATAGTTGTATATTCTTAGTTGTGGGTCCTTCTAGTTGTGGCCTGTGGGACGTCGCCTCAGCGTGGCTTGATGAGCAGTGCCATGTCCACGCCCAGGATTCAAACCGCCGAAACACTGGGCCGCCTGCAGCAGAGCGCACGAACTTAACCACTTGGCCACAGGGCCAGGCCCAGAAATATTATTAATTAATAATAATTATTATCAACTGACATTTTGCATAGAACTTTTGCCTTCTACAAAAAACTTTCACATATGTTGTATCAAATAATCCTTTGGTTCTGAGATTTCATTCTTCATTTAAAATTCACACAGTAGTAGAGGCATGCTGATTTTAAAGAGGAAGAAAAAAGCAATGGCTCTGATTTACGTCTTTTGAGACCAATTCAGCAGGAAAGACAGCAAGTATTCCTCACAGCCCAGAGTCCAGGCCTGACTCTCACTGGTTAATATGGGGCCACCGTCAGTCCTTGGACTAACCGCTGTGGTGAGGAGAATGGAATGTGCTGATTGGTCCAGAACCAGGTCACATGCTCTGCTCTGGAGCCAGGAGAGGCCTCCACGTCACTGAGGCTGAGAGTGGGGGAGCAGGTTCTCCAGGGAAATCAGAGGACTAATCCTGAAAATAGTGTGACTAGAAGCCAGGTGGCAAAAACCGTAGATGTTCCTGAGAGTCAATGCTCTTCCAGAAGGATGAGGGTGTCTGTCAGATTCTCGATACGTTTTCCTGTTTCTCTAGTATAGGAACATCCTATTAGTGGTCTTTGGATCCCAGCTCCCTGGGTAGGGCCTGGAAAACCTCACAGTTACAGCCACCCGGGCATCAGAGAGGTTAAAATGTCAAGAGGATAGTATACAGGGAGATAAAGGACATGGCCTGGGGTCCGTAGCTAACATTTTTGAGGCCATTGTGTGTGCTAGGCTCTGTGCTAAGTGCTTTCCTGGGTTATCCCATTTTATTATCCTCATGGCCACCCCCTCCCCCCGCCCCGCCAGGTAGGGGCATTACTGAGTTCCACATTTCAGGGGAGAAGACTGAGGCTCACAGAGGCTAAGTAATTTTCCCAGGCAAGGACACATGTCAGTCAGTGCCGGATGAAGAACTTGATCTGAATGTTTGGTTTTGAGACTTCCAAAGACTGATCACCCTGGGGAAACTGAGGCAGCATCTGAGAAACATTGGCTGTTGGGGGAGGGAACTGCATTGCTGGTCCAGCCATAGTGGTCCAGTGGCTGAGATTCGGTGATCTCGCTGCCTGGCCCAGGTTTGTTTCCTAGTCAGGGAACCATGCTACCCATCTGTCGGTTGTCACATTCAGTGGCTGCATGTTGCTGTGATGCTGAGAGCTATGCTGCCAGTATTCCAAATACCAGCAGGGTCGCTCATGGTGGACAGGTTTCAGCGGAACTTCCAGACTAAGACAGACTAGGAAGAAGGACCTGGCCACCCACTTCTGAAAAAATGGGCCATGAAAACCTGGCGACTTGCCGTGGAGCACTGTCTGATGTAGTGCCAGAAGGTGAGAGGATGGTGCAAAGACACCGGGCAGGATTCCGCTCTGCTGTCCCCAGGGCCGCTAGGGGCCGAATCAGCTCCACAGCACTAACAACAACAAACTGTTGGTTTGAAGCAGCCGGCAACAATCTTTATCAGGCAGCGCTTCAGGACAACCAATGACTCCCTTGCAGCAGCCAAGGGAAGGGATTCTGGAAAGTTCATTCAACCCATAGCAAACTCTTTCAAGGTAGAGGGATGGCTAATGATTAACCACCTCCTCCCCACATCACCTCCCACTCTGCGGTAAGGCACAGCCGCGTGTCCTAGCAGACGTCCCCGGCTACACTCAGCCCTCTTACCTCTGGGTGTGCTGGTGGCTAGTGCTCCGTGGTGTCCTTCAGGGCGCACTTGCCTGACATCCCAGCCTCCACAGAAGCCTCCCGTCGCCTCAACCTTCTTTACACTTTTCGCGGCACGTGCTATATAGTGTTGATGTGATACCTGCCTCCCTCGGTGGAATGGAAGCTCCAGAGGAACGGGATTTTCTGGCGCTCAGAATTGTATCCCTAGTACCTGGAACAATACTTGGCCCGTGGTAACTGCTAGTAAATATTTGTTGAACTCATGCCTGTCTCCCAGGCACGGTGCTAAGTTCAATGCGTTATCTCGTTGAATCTTCAAAAGCCTATGATTTGCCCACACTGGGCCCTAAAGCCAATTCCTGAAGATAGTGAAGTAGGTATGTCCCCCATCACCCCTTCCTGCCTCCTCCCAGCAGGACCTGGGTGTGAGAAGCCCTAAGGATACAACCACCAGACTTAACAGGCTGTGAAATTCACCAGGTCGGGTGTTAGGGGGGCTCCACCCCAGCTGCTATTAAAGGCACTCTGCTCCCAGCACCTTCACACCTCCCTTCTACGTGTGAAAGTCCTGTGGGGACAGGACAATCACAGCTCCCAGAACCTTCTTTTCTGAAATTAGTAACAAACCAAAGAGGAGAGAGCCACCCGTGGAAGGGCTGGAGGGACTTGGGCCCCTGCCACCTGTTGACCCTCAGGGGGAGGATGTCAGGACGGTGGAATGGGAGAAGGCTTGTAGGGGAAAAAGGGAAGCTTTTTTTCTTTTTTTGAGGAAGATTAGCCCTGAGCTAACGTCCATGCCCATCTTCCTCTACTTTATACCTGGGACACCTACCACAGCATGGCTTTTGCCAAGTGGTGCCATGACCGCACCCGGGATCCGAACTGGCGAACCCTGGGCCCCGGAAGTGAATGTGTGCACTTAACCACTGTGCCACCGGGCTGGCCCCTCCCCTACTCTTACTGCTGCCCTCCGCTGCCTTGGGGCAGTGAGGCATGGGATGTGGAGGCTGGGATGTCCTCAGGGGCAGTGAGGCCCTTTGCCTGGCCAGAAGTGGCCCCAAGGAGAACTGGAGCGCAGCGCACAGCTCTCAACAAATGAGGAGCTCTTTCCTAGGCTGAGCCATTCTAGAGAAACAGAAAATCTCACCATGTCACACTCCAAAAGCTAACGGCCCGTCTTCCTCCATATAAAACTTTGTGTTTAAAACTTTGGTGGCAAACAGCAGCCTAGGGTAGCTCACAAGAGTTCTGGAGTGAACATAAATGATTCTGGAAGGGCTACACTACGGACCTGCCTTGCAAAGAGCCCCTCTTTCCACTTCCTTCACAGTTTTGACGGCAGTCTCCTTTTCTCTGGCCTGAGCCTCCATTCACTAGTCACTTAAAATAAACTTCCTTTCACTCAAAGTCTACTTGCTTTTTGGTTAATTAACAAGCAGACAACAAATATTTATTAAAGACCTGGATGTGAAGCCATGCCCACAAGAGCGGGCAAGACAGTCAAAACCCAGCCTTCTCAGGGCTTACAATCCAGCGGCAGAATAGTTTATTCAGCCCACGATGCAGGCCTACTTCTGTGTTCTTAGCATATCCTGGTTTAGCCTCTAGTTGTATGTGGCAGAAACACATCCGTAACTTGTTAGAATTATAAAAATGTAACTCCACCATCCAAAGGACTCCCACGCCATACATACCCCCTCGCCCAGCTCTCCTCTCTTCCCATTTAATCCTGGAGGCTGCAAGTGGTGTGCTGTGAACACCATTCCTTAGGAGGGTTTTTTTCTGACTGCCGTGTGGCCACGACTGCAGCCGGCAGACATTCTCGGGGGCCGCCCAGCGCTAGCTGCTCCAAGAGGGTAGAAGCTGGAGGAAAAATCCATCTTCACCCTCGCCCCAGGCTTGCTGTCTGGGCCTCCAGGGGTACAGAGTTGGCAGGTAGGAAGAGGAGGCATCGTCAGCCTCGGTAAAGACCCCGGCTCCTCCTGCAGGGGTGAGCGTCGCTCCGTGAATTTGCTGTGTGGTTTGGACAGGCTCCCGGGTTTTCTGTCTTTTGTTATGATACCATCAGCTGTTCCCTCATAGTTTCAGGGTCTGAACATCACTCTGTTTATCCTCAGCAGCATGAAGCTCTGTGAGTTTGTATACACAAGAGGCCACAAAATGCCTGGAGAAAGAGGAGGGAGGTGAGAGTGAGCAGGCATTTGCCTAAGTGGCAACTGGATCTAGGAAATTGCTCAGAGGTTCCCAGCCTCGGGATTGGTGCTCCAGGGCCTACGTGGACACAGTGACAGCCTAAAGTGACTCAGGGCTGGTCAAGGGACAAAATCCTGGACATTCAGCATGGAGGACATGAATCTGGCCTCACTTCACCCTTTCACAGCTCGGCAGCCTGAGGTTCAGAGATGGGAGGCAACTTACCCTAGGTCACACAGTCCGTGGAAGAGCTGGTCTGGAATTCAGGATGCCTGTCTCTCAACTCACTGCTCCTCCATCCCCAATGTGTATTTAACCCATCAACAGTAATTTAATTTCATACAGATACATGTCTATGTTTTCATGATCAAAAGTACAAGCAATATTTTTTTGGTGAGAGGTTTAACCATCCCCAGTAGCCTGAAAAGAAAAGTCCACAATGCCTGTCTCACTTCCCTGGAGGGACAGTACATCCCGGGCCCTTCAGAACAAATCTTAATGTGACAAGACCTGAACCTATTGTACTAAATGGTGCTTTAATTCCTGATCCAGCTCTCATGGCTCACACCTTTGTGGGGTATCTGTGTATATCTGCATGGCTGCGCGTGTGCATGCTATAAAAGAATTTTTGTTGCACTGATATCTCAAATGAATTTCTGGAAGAATTCATTTCTTCCGGAAGTGACCATTTCTAGAAGAATCTGTCCTTCCTGAGATGCTTCAGCATTATTCGTTGCTGGTGGTGGTCAGTGTCCCCAGTTCTTGCTTTTCGCATGAGGAGGTGATCCTGGATCAGAAGTACCCAACTTTCTATACCAGAAGTTCAATTATAAAGTGGTTATGGGAACTGGGAATACATTTTCCCATAAAAACAACGTTATATATGACTGCGTGGTTTAGTGAGTCCTTGAAACTTGTTTAACTCCATATATAGTTGAAATACTGCCCATTTGGAATTAATGCAAGTATGAAACACTGCTTTTTAACCATCAGCGCTTAAATAGAAAAACTATAAAATCAAATATGAATTCCTTTTTAATTATCATGAATGTTGGTGGTAGGAGTGAGCAGTTTTATTCGAAGTGGCGGTAGGTGGAGACTGTGTGAGAATTCTGGATGGTACCTTTAGACGTTCTACAGGCTTTGGGTATTGATGGTCCTGGTTCTTGAGCATGGTTAATTTGACTTTTACACTTATGGCTTTTTCTTCCTTCTCTAAGGCGTCACTAGCCCCACTGTTTAAGATGCTCAGATGTGATCAGAGCTTGGGCTTTTGCTGACAAATGGAATAAATGAAGGACGAGAGAAACAGGGAAACATTTTCCCTGCTGAGATTGCTAAGTAGACGTTGGAAGAAAGCGGACAAAGAACCTGCCTGTGTATGTGAGCAGGGATGCCCTGGGGGGTGTGGGTCCCCTGGGGGGAGGAAGGGAGCAGGAGAGGGCTGATACGCCCATGCGCACGCTCAAGCCCAGCGGTCAGTGGTCATCACTAATATCCCAGGGCCTGTGGCTGATGTGAGAGTCCACCCAAATCAGCATGTCAGCACCTTCCAGCAGCCTAACCCCATGCGATTCCATGAAAGAAACATCCTGCTAACCAGCAGGAGTGATCTGCTTGCCCTGATGCCCTCCTGAAACTTGGATCCAGCCAGAGCTCCAGAACAACTCCATAGACATGAGTTCCGGAAGCCCCTGGGGAATCTGGTCAACCCCATTCATTAGGGGAGTGGGAAGAGGATAGGGGAGTAGGTGGATGGAGGGATTGGAGAGCACCCCAATGGGAAGATAAGGGGATCTGGGGAAAAAGAGGAGAACTTAGAAAATTTCGAGAAGGGCATAAGGTCCACTTGTCTAAAGATAGTACTGCCTGTGAGCAAGCTCTCCTGAGATGGGCCCAACTAGGCCTTGAATGGGAAAGCGGGAAAAGGAGAGAACTTGTCATTGCAAGTGTTCCCTGTGGGAGAAGAAACGGTATGGTGGGGATGGAGTGTGGTCACTTCCCTGCACGTCCACCAGGGACGTTGCCCTAACCCCTGGCTTGGCTCAAGTTAAAGCAAATACAGTGATGTTGACCTATCGTCATAGGCGCTGGTTAGGGAGGATGCAGCAGTAACCTCATTGTGCTCACGATGCTTCCACACGCTTGGTTTAGAGAAATAAAGGTTGACGAGGATTGTCTAAAAGTTCTACGGTCTACCCATTCTCCTAGTTCTTAAAATCTATCTTTGACTCACACCAGCTGTGGATCTGAACCACATGTTTTTGGTCTCCAGTGGAGATGCTCTTAACAAACTCAGCTTTGTTAAGAAGCCATCAGCCTACATTGAAGGATATTTTAAGAGACAAAATTATGGAACTCCTCGTCGTATTTATGGTGAGAATATTGGTTTTCTTTATGAGGATCTGTGGAAGGAATTTCTCTTAGGTCTTCACTCCAGGAATAGTTATTTTTCTCCCAAACACCTGGCTTTTATTTTATGGATACTGTAAATCATATAACTGACCATGTCTCCCTTCTTTTTGCTTATATTCAAATGTGAAGCAACCTTGAGCAAGTGTACAGACTCTTACAACATGCAGAACCGAAATTTCACCCTTAGCATTTTCATCTTATTTTTTCCTTTCATTTTCCCTTTTTCTTTATTTCCTTATTTACCTATTGTTTTACTTTCATTATAGTGTGTGTATTTTTTTTAAATGATCTTAAATTACTTTGGGAACGAGGTGGTTAAATAAACACAAAGGTGGCGAAGGGGTGGCAGCTCGCGCGAGCCCATGGGCTGACTGTGTTGGGTAGCCTGAACAACAAGCTATTCATAAGGACAGGAAATTTGCAAGACTGATGTTAGAAACTCTGGAAGTACCTGCACTATTTATAGTTGCATTTTAAAACAAATTCTTGAATCTGAGCAGTGAATATGTGCCATTCTAACTGGAAAGGTAATTATTAAATTCCTTAGTAGTCCATTTGGCCAAGGTATAGAACTACCTCTGCACTCAGGGGAGCAAGGGGCTGGAGATTTCTTTCATCTAAGCAATGCTGTTTTCTTTTTAAGGTATGTAATTCTAAGATACATAATTCCATGTATGTATGCATTCAAGGATCAAAGTCCAAATACTTAATCAAAACCACTGATTTTGCAAATCCTCAGCCAATCTTGGACTAGATTTGCAACCACCAAGTATTGAAGAAAGCAAAGTGAAATGGAACCAGGTCCTTACAAAATACATAGTGCATTGAACATATTTTTTCCATAGTTATCACTCAACAGTGAACACTGTTGCTCTTCAAATTATCCCTTTCTTCCTAACTGGGAAAAGAAACAATCTGAGGCTAGAAATGGCTTAAATGGGGCAAAGAAGGGTGTGGATTTTCTAAATATCTGTCTCAGTCTAAGCACTCCTTCTGTTTCTCCTGTGTCATCTGGTCTCAAGAGGAAACAGCAGTGAGCCTCCCTATTCCCAGAGGACACAAGTATTGGACCAGCTCAGCATTCCTGGGGGTGGGCAAAGTACAGGTGCGATTGATGGAAGTGATTCAGTCTTCCTGGGCCTGCTTCCTCCAGGACGAACCGGAGGCCAGACTGGGAAGAAGGAAAAGATTGGTCCTCGTTCCTTTGGCCTCTTTTCCATTGGGAGTGATTCTGACTCTCACCTGCTTAGAAGAGAGGATGCCAATTTTCTGTTACAAATTTCTGTTACAGATTTTCTGTTACAAATATTAACAGTGCAGAAAATTGGCCCAGAGTATGGAGAGTTTGAAAAGGAGAGAATCAAGCCTATTGTATGCTTAAAGAAAGGACTTTGAAAAAAATCACAACTTGTAAATTTTAGAAGACTATCTTCTTTCCAATTTTCCCTTTATGAGATATAGACAAAATAAATAGTCGTTTGTATACATTTGCCTTAAAAAAAGAGCTCCTCAGGAATGCAGATTGGTTATTTCCAAGCGGTCAGATTCACAGGGGATTGTTTTTCTCTTATTTGGCTCTATGGTCCAATTTCCCACAATGGGTGTGAAGGACCATAGGGTGGGACGCTAAGTTGGGGTCAGGTTCTAAAGATGGTATGTAAAGAAAAAAATCATGTCTAGTAAAATGACCGCTCGAAGATAACTTCCCTATTGAAATAGGATATACGTGGCTTTGTGTATCACAAAGTAGTTGCTTTCCGTTGAGGGGCCACGATGCATGAAAAGATACACATCTTTGTACACCAGAATCCACTTATTGTGCCGAGTGGTACTAAGCTTTGTGGGAAAGAAATCAGCTGCTGACGGAATATCTGCCATCTGGTTCTTCATTCTGTGGAGCCTACAGTCACTGAGTGGAATGGCCTGAGGAAGCATCTCCACTCTTCCAATTGCCTCCTCTCCCTCTCGCTTTCTCTCTCCGTCTCTCTCCCCAGGATCCGGTGTCTTAAAGCCGGGTTTGCAAGGCAAGCCATTACATTAACTTCGATTGCATATAGCAGATCAATAAAATTAGCATTTTATTCCAAGGTGAATTTATTTGATTAATTAAATTTAATTTATTTAATTCTAAGGTGAATATATTCCCATTTCACATAAGATTAAGGAAGGCTTCAGGTATGAGGTGGCAGGAACGGGGTAGGTCTGGGTTTAAAAGCAGAGCCTTTTAGCAGGCCATGAGGGTGCCCGCCCACATTTGCTTGGAAACCCAACCTGGAAGCCGTAGGCTGCTGCAGCAAGAGTGGTCTGTGAGGCTGACTCTTAACTAGGGGTCATTTTCCTATTTGGGGTCCTGCTCGGTTAGGTGCAGGGGGCAGGAGGAGAGAGAATTTGGAAGGATGGAGTGGAATCATTTTTATTTCCCCCTCTCCCTTACTCTCACATCCCCAAATAGAGACAGGTCCCCACAAGACTGGTATCCACTGGGAGATGTCTGGGGTCCCAGGCAGAGGGAATACGGACCCAACACATACTTACTGAGCACCCATTACTCATTGACTCATTCGTTCATTACTCACTCAGGACTCATTGTCCAGTCCCGCTGATCATGCGGGGCAGGACAGTGGAGTGAAGACCTGGGTTTTGGAGTCAGAGAGAGCTGGGTTCAAAGCCCACTTCTGGCACAACCTTGGACAAGTCATTCAGCCTTTTTGAGCCTCAAGCAAGTGACTGAATCATTCTGTAAACAGGAATAATACTTACTGAGCACCTACTATGTGCAAAGGACAGGGGATAGATACTGAGCATCATTCTCTGCCCGGGAACCATACAAACTACAGGAAAGGCTGACGTTCCTGTTTGTAAGTACAAACGGTAGTAAGTTCTCCAAAGGGAAATCGAAGGATCCTGTGAGACCGTAGAGCCGAGGTTCCGATTTGGGTCATCTTGGGGAGAGGGCTTTGAGAGCAGGGCTTTCGGAAGAGCTGCTTTAGGTGGAGAACTGTGGGATGAGAAGGTGCTGGCCAGACCACGAGTGTGGGCGAGAGCCTGCTGGCAGAGGGGAGAGCATTTGTCCCACCTCCAGCTGAAGAGACTCCCCCGTCCCACTCCCCCCAGAGCAGAGGAAGCCCTTCTCAGCTAAAAATAACCTTTCCAAGGAAAATTCTATCACCGCCCAGAGCCCCCCAGAGAGAGGATTGCGTGTCTCGAACCCCCGCGCCCCACCCCACAGGATGTGTGGGCTTGGTGGTCCTCAAGCTGCGGCCCCCGACCTTCCTGGATAATTCCGCCTCCCTGAGAGCATGTCTCCAGCGAGGCTGGGCTCCCTAGCTGGGCGCCCGCCAGTCAGTCTGGCCAGTGAAGGAACTATTTTGGGAATTTTTATGATGGAACAATATTTTTTTGGTAAATAAACGGAAAGCTGTTAAACACGGACGCTCACCCCCTAGCTCCTGGTTCACCTTTCTCCACGCGGTGGTGTCACAGAGGCAGCACTGTCCAGTGGGGAGAATGTCCCCAGGGCTACTCACCTTTAATGCACACCCCATCATTTCTCTCAGGGTGAACATCAATGGAAACCGGGGAGACTGCCTCCTCCCCACGCTTTGTCTTGGGTTCCTTGAAAACAAAAGCCCTTGGAGCAGCCTGAGGTAGTGGGGGCCAGGCCCAGCCTGCTTAACCCCTCAGGGCTTAGGGACGGCCTGGACTTGGAATGCTAGTGCTGGAAGGGACCTAAGAGAACATCTGCTACCCCTCTTTCTGTCTCCTTTAACAGGTGAGGGAACCAAGGCCCAGAGAGGGGCAGCCCCTTTCCCAAGGGCACAGAGCACATCAATTGCAATTGAGGTTGGAATCCCAGACCCCGGCCTCCTAGTCCTGTTTTCTTTCTTCAGGAACAATAAGCCAGACCAGGGGGCAGAAAAAGGAAGGAGTAGACTCCAAGGCTGGAATTTTGCAGAGAGGCCACAAACTACGCACTCACGGTAAATCACGAATGTACTCAGTTCCTAACACTGGCCCCGCCCTCAGCCTCACCTGGGAGAAGACTCCTCTTACCTCCGAGGACCACTCCTTTCTCCTGGCCCTGACCTGACCTGGCTGGCCTCTCCAGGTTGACCGCCTTGGCCTATGGTGGCAGTCACCTCTGATTGGCTGCCGTGGCGGCTGGGACTCCCTTACCAAGGTCCCCTCTCCTCTGTGCTGGGCGACCACACTTGCCCAAGCCTCATTCCTCCAGCAGTTCCATCATCTCTTCTTCCGCCTAGTGGCTCCCCAGCATCCACGGCTTCCTGGGTCTCATTTTCTCAGACCAGGTCATTTTCTAATGTTTGAGGTCAGAGAAAAATAATTAGGAGGGCCCCCAACTGAAAATAGGATCAATGTCTTGCCTTCCCCCTACCGACAGAGCCAGGAAGCTACTATAGTATTATAGTAATAACAGCTGCTTCTTATTGAGCCTCCACTGGGCCCTAGAGATATCTTTTCATTACATACGCACAACAGCCAAGCATGGTAGGGATCGTTTGTCCCACTTTACAGATGAAGATACCGAGGGCCAGAGAAGCCCAAGATCATGTGACCAATAAGCAAGTAATGGAGCCGGATTCATTCCAGCTCTGTTTGGCTCTAATCCCACAGCTCTCCTCACCAGGCCGCCTCCAGGTACGAGACAAAGAGAGTCTGGCCAGTACAGTGGCAGAAACGTATAGCGAAAGGGACTTCGTTTTCAAGCTCTAACAGATCAAACACTGAGGTTGAAGGGAATGGACAAATAGAACATGTCACCTAAGTCTTGAGTCTTGTATTGGTCAGGAGTCTTCCATTTTCAAGCGATAGAAACCCAACTCAATTTAGCTTAAGTGAAAGAGAGCTTACCTTCATGTACGTGCCGGGGAAGTCCAGGGTTACAGCTGGCTTTTGGAACAGCTTGATCCAGGGCAGTCGTTCTCTCTTTTCTCCTCTTGACTCTGCTTGGCTTATTCTTCAGACAGATTTCTCCACATGGTGGTATCAGTGGCTGCTGGAGATCCAGAATTATACCCTCTCAGAAGAAAGGGACAATTTTCTTTCATAGCTTTGGCGAGAAAATCCCAGAAGGACTCCAATTGGCCGGTTTAGGTCATGCGCTCATCTCTGAGCCACTCATTGTGGCCAGCGGATGGAGGATCCAAGCCCGGGGACATATGCCACATAGACGGGCACAGGGAAAGGGAGCTTTGGTATCTGATGAAGGGGAGACAAGGAAAACCAGAAACAAGATACTCTCGGGCTTGGAGACTGGGAGAATGTCGGCACCACAGACGATCCGAGGGAACAATTAGGAGGAAGGGTTACTTAGGCACAAGAATACTAGTTATAACATGGTAAAAAGCAACGTTTATTACTTTACAGTTTACAAAGCCCTTTCACATACCTGGTTTAATCCTCTTCTAACCCTGAAAGGCAGGCAGAACAGGTGTTGTTACTGACCTCATTTTCTAGACGAGGGGACAGGTTTGGAGAGGATAAATGATGTGCTCATGGCTGGCAGGTGACAGGTCTGGGACTTAGATGGTGAGCTCACTTACCTTCTCTGAATCCCAGTTCAGGAGAGAGGACACACTGAGCGTGAAGGGCCTGGTGTCCTGAAGGCAGATGCTGCTCTCAAGGTGACAGGCACACCTGAGTATGTCACTTTGGGGTCATTTAGCTTTGGTCCCCTGCTAGACATTATATGCCACGTGGGCAGGAATCTCATCTGTCTAGTTCACTGCTGTACTTGTGCCAAGCTCTGCACTTGGCACACAGGAGGCCCTGTATACAAAGTAACCCAGGAGTGCCCTATTGAAAGGCTGAGTCCTTGCTGGGCGATGGAGGCTGGGGACCAGAACAGCAGGCCAAGGAGGACCCTTGGGGAGTGAGTATGGGAGAGAAAAGGAGGGAAGCCCAGAGTGCAGGCTGGTTCGCCCAAGCTCCAGAGAAACTTTGCCAAATGGACCACAAGCCTTCGAATCTGCTGGGCAGACCAAGCTGGACATACAGAATCAATGGACTCTGAAATTCCTGTTGGCACCACTGGACTGCGTTGGCATCAGGTGAGTTGTGCCTTCTGGGGCCTGTCTTTGCTGTGCCTGATTGAATCTCTCTTTAATTAAGTTCAAGTTAAGTGCATCAAAATGCATTTATTGAGCACCAATTATATGCCAGGCATTCTGCATATATTGTACAGCAGGCGTATAGTGATACGTAAGACACAGTTTCTGCCATTTTCAGGGTCATTCATTCATTTAACCCTCATTACTTCCCAGGTACTGTGTTAAGCACTGGGTGTACAAGAATTGGTAAACTTTTTATTCTAGGTTTGGTGGAGTGACACATTTATGCCCAACTGTTCATAATGTATACAATGTGGTTAGTGATCTGAACCAACAAATGTGTTTTGAGATTGCAGAGATAAAGGTGACTAATTTTCGTTTGGGAGATTCAGGGAACTCTTGATAAGGACATGTTATCTGAGCTAGACTAGCAGAGTGAAGGAAAAAGGTAAACACGTGGTGTGCTCCGAGACGAACGGTGAGCCGTTTGCGGTAGGGAGAGTCAGTGCACAGGGGGAGGTGGTGGGAAATGGAAGATGGGAAGGAGGCTGAACTTGAGGACCAGTCCAGGGGTTTTCACTTTATCCTTCGATGCCGTGGTCCCTTGGAAGGGTACACTTGCCTGGTAAATGTGTCTATGTTTTGCCGTTTGCTCATCTGTTGGTTTCACACTTTGTTCTCTGGTCAGCATCTCCTCTGCATGTTTGGCCTTGTTGCCTCTTAACATGTCAGCTCCCAGTGGGCAAGTACGGATCATAACCAGGTCCCCTGGCACTGCCGTGGTCCAGGTGTATCAAATGGAGAGGCTGGCCACAAGCTCTACTGAGTGACTAGGGGGCAAACTCCAGGACTATCAGAACGGCTGAATCTGAGCTCTCCCTGACTTCCCTCCTTTACCCCTGTGTGGTTGCCCATGCTGTATGTGTAGGAGTGTGCTGGCTGTCCGCTGATTTCCATTTCCCCTCATTCGATAATAGAGCTCCTGAGTTTGAGCTGGGCACAAGGCCACCCAGCTCCCTTGCTGCTTGCTATGTCCATACGCCTATGTTCCAGCCACTGGGAATGTGAGTAGAATTGATCCACATTTGGGCTGGCCCTAAAAGGAATGCATGACCACTCCCTGGCCCTTTCCCTCTTCCTACAGCAGGGGGTAAGGACCACTGGAGAAGCCATCTTGGACACAGCAGTGGAAGCTGTGTGTTGAGGATGGCTGAGTTGCCCTCATGGCCTGGACCACCTATCTGTGAGCTGGTATATTTTTAAGCCTTTTTTTTTTTTTTTTTTTTGAGGAAGATTAGCCCTGAGCTAACTACTGCCAATCCTCCTCTTTTTGCTTAGGAGGACTGGCCCTGAGCTAACATCCATGCCCATCGTCCTCTACTTTATACGTGGGGATGCCTACCACAGCACGGCTTTTGCCAAGTGGTGCCATGTCCACACCCGGGATCTGAACCAGCAAACCCCGGGCCACAGAGAAGTAGAACGTGCGAACTTAACCGCTGCGCCACCGGGCCGGCCCCTTAAGCCTTTTTACTACAGCAGCTTAGTCTGTGCCTAAATCTGTTTAGTAGCAGAAACCTTGGACAACTAGTTCTTTGTCCCATGGTCTTGGACAAGCCACCTTATCTTTCTAGGCCTCAGTTGCCGTATCTGTCAGATGGAATACTAATAACTCTTTCTTTGCTCCATGGGAGGCCCCTAAGAGCTGCAGATGTAGCTGTGATTTGCAAGCACAGAGAGCAGAGCAGAGGAGCATGGGGAGCATCTCCAGGGTGAGTGAGAGATAGTCTCTGATCCTGGCTTATCATTCAGCCACTTCCTCTTTAGGAGTTTTTGAGTGGCTCAGTTAAACAGCTGGTCCAGCTCATCAGAGCCAAAGAGGGCCCTGTGGGTGTTCACCAACTGCCCAGAATAATTCTCCTCAACCTTTAAAGTGCTCAGAAAACACAAAGTTTGTCTTGGCTGTGATGGGCCAGACCTAAGGAAGGGATCTGGGTCGAAAGCTTTTCCCCAATTGTAAGTAATGGAACGTGCTGCACCCCGTTGAACCTCATTAAAATGCCACAGCGGATGGAGTGTTTATGTTTCATGTTCATGATGTTTGAATGTTTAAATTCACATGAAAAACGTAAGCACGAGGATGAAATCACTGGCAGGGTCTGGGCCACTATTTCGGGACGAAGCGCAGTCGATGGTGACAGCAGTGTTGACAGAACACACTCACTCGGAAGTACCCGGAGGGCCCCAGCTCAGATGGGACCCAGGCGTCCCACTCCACTAACCCCCCCATTAACACAATTTGCCTTTTTTCATGTAACCCAATGCTGGGTACTGGTCCTTGTTCAACGCCCACCTGGTTGATTTATGATAAATGAAAGAGAGAGTCTGTGTGATTTGGAAGAGGCAGGCAAAAAGCAGAGTGTAGGGGTGTACTGGGGAAATTGAATGAAAAAGGAAGATGCGCAGGAAAGAAATAAGACAACGTATTAGAAAAATTGGAAACAAATTCCTTACATACCTCACAGTAGGAGAATAGTAAAACAAATTATGGCCTGATCACTCATTCCATTCATTGAAAAAAAAGTATTAATTGTCTACTGTGTACCAGGGTCCTGCCTTAGTGGTTCTGGGACAAAATTTCTGACCTCATATTATGCGGCTATTTAAAATGATAGCTATGAAACCTAGGTAACAACATAGAAAACGCTTATAATATAAATTTAGCAGAAGACGTAAGGCTCAAAATTTACATACAATGCGATGACAACTGGATTAAACAAATAGACGCAGAGGAGAATAAGTGAGAGAAAATGTGGCGAAGAAGTAATGATCACATTAGGGTGTTGGAGTTATGGCCAACTTTTCTTTCTTTTTCTAACTTTCCGTACTGTAGTTGTATCCCACTCATAATTCTAAAAGCGAAAAGTTTTTTTAAAAATGAGAAGGGACATCATCTGAAAACTGACCCTCCTCCCTTAACCACCCCGTCCAGCCAGCCTGTGAGGGGTACTTCACCCTGGACAAGCCCGTCTTCCTGTGCCAACATGACCGTTGACATTCTCCAGGGGTCAGGCCCTGCTGCTAGGAGTCTGAATCACAGATGTTAAAGTTTGGTAGGGGCCTGGATCTGCAAAAGGGCACCCTTATTCTCGGTGATGGCCAACCCAGCAGCTCTCCGGTGGAAATGGAGAGGCCCCCAATCCAGCATAGTGTGGGGGCTGGTATTTCCCTTGACTCTCCGGGCCTGGGCGCCCATCCATTCGGGGCACGAGATGAAGGAATTGGCCAGCTTCCTGCCTTCAGAATGGATGGGCCAGGCACCGCATGCCAAGCCAAGGCCAGGCACTTGCAGCTGTGCCTGCCTCCCCTGGAGAGGGCGAAGGTTCTGTCTGCTGTCTCCAAATGGGCCTGCCTTGGGCGAGACTCTGGGATGCGGCTTTGGAATCAGACAGACTCGAATTTTTAAAAACTTTACAAATATTTAATCGAAGAACTACACGCACCTGGTTAGAAAAATAGAATGGCACAGAAGGGCTTATAGTTAAAAACAGACCTCCATTCCCTTGCTCCCTGGATGCAGTCCTGTCTCTTGGAGGCAATGGCCTTTAACTGTTTCAATTTTCAGTTCTGCCAGTTTACCTTCCTGTCACTAAGTCATGTGCTAAGACCGCTGTGTCCTGGTGGATCCTCTGAGGACATTAACTACTCTCTACCTGCTCTGATAAAAAAAATCCGTACTCTTGGGTAGACACCGGGAAGCCCCACCCAGAACCTCCCTTCAAAAATGGACGTGCTGCCCAACGGCAGGGAGTGTGGTCAGCAGACAGCTGCCAGCTGCCAGCTCCTTCAGGGGCAGTCTCGCCCCAGGTCATGCCCTCTCTGAGGCAGCCTGCATCCAGAGACTGAGCGCGGTGAGGGAGTGAGGCCAGGCTGTTTTCGTCCAACGTGGGGCTCTCACGGTGCATACACACTCCAGTGCCCTGCGCCGGGTCGGCGGAGGCCTCATAGGGTCTGCAGCACAGTCTGACTTCTCCCTCTGCCTAACCTGCTTCCTTCCTCTTCTTCTCACAGGTGTCCATCCTAAACAAATCACGTGCCCCAAACTGTCTCAGTGTCTGCTTCCGGGGAACCCACCCTGTAATGATCACCCTTGTCCCTCTTGCAGTTTTTCAGAGCATACCAATTTGTACTGTGTCAACTCAACCAAATGGGAGCTACCTTTCCCCAGATTCCCTGCCCAGTGTGGTTCCAAGCTAGAGTTAGCCATGGGAGACACCTGTGCAAATTCGGAAGGCTGAAGGGAAGCAACAACCATTTTTACTCTCTGGAGGTTGGCGTGGGGCCAGGCAATGCTGCAGCTTGCGTACTGTCACCACACGGGGCTCACCTTGTCAGCGTGTTGCCAGGGCTCCTCCAGCTCCTTCCAGTTCTCCTCCTTTCAGCTCTTTTGTGTCCTGGACCACAGGTATATGAAGCTCCATGATGGGGGCATCCGCTTATCATGAAGGTCCCCCACATCGTGGAAACTGGAGGTGGAGAGAGACAGACGCAGATTTCAGGTTGCCCTTGTGGCTTCCAGGTTGTTCTTCCTCTTTCTCACTTCCATCTTTTCTTCTTGACAGCTGGTTCTGCTGACCTCAGGCCCAACACTAGACAGTGGTGGCAGTCTTACAATAGATGGTTTAACCAAGTTCCATGACTGTGTAAAGTCTAATCCACACAACAGTTCTTCTTTTCTTGAATTCTGATACAGTCACTATTTTTGGTTCCTTTATGGATAACTTTGTTTCATCAGCTCTCAACCGTACTTGACTCTTTACCCTATAAGGTAGGATATTAGCATCACTATCCTTGTCTTCCCATGCTTTCTTCCTCTCTTACCTCTTCTAGCAGCTATTTTTTAATTTTTGCATTTTCAACGGTGGTAACATTATATCCTGTCCTAAAATCATAGTGGATTTTTGCTTTCTTTGTTCGTGTACATTCTAAAAGTTGAAGACCAATAAGCAGCAACTGGAGTAGTGTATTTTGTGTGAGTAAATGGGTGTAGGGACTGGTGATGGTCTATGATCACGTTTTTCTCTCTATATGTCCAAGGGCAAACACCTGTGTCATTCAAAGGACAATATTCTTAGCTCCAAGATCAAATAGATTTTCTTGTTTTACATGCCACCATTTGCTCCAATGCATCTTACCTCTTACACAGTTTGGTTCTTGGACCCTGACTTTCTTGTTTAGTGGTTTGTTTTTCCCAGAGTTTGTGATTGCTTCCTTTTTTCTGTTTGGGCAAAGAAAGCTAGGTCTTTGCCATCATGTCCCAGTTATCATCTAGCTTTCACTCATTTTATGTGTTTCTTGGAATCCATTATATTCTTTTAAAAGAATTTCTCCTTGAGACCCACTGACATTTTATTGAACACCAATTTCTTTTTTTTCTTCTTCTTCTCCCCAGAGCTCCCCTTACATAGTTGTATACTCCAGTTGTAGGTCCTTCTGGTTGTGCTATGTGAGACGCCGCCTCAGCATGGCCCGATGAGCAGTGCCACGTCCGTGAACACCAATTTCTTTTGAGGCTTGCTAAACAGCTATCATTCTGGGATTTCTTTTCATAGGACTCCTGGGTTAATCCCACCATTTCGTGTATTCCCACATTATCCTTTTGTTCCCTTGATGTTCAGTCCAGTCTTGCTGGAGTACATTCTTCTTTAGCTTATCCAGGAGGCATGCACAAGAAGGAAATATCAAGTACTTAGATGAGGCTTTAGCTGTGTGGCTTGGGCAAGTTCCTAACCTCTTTGTACTTCAATTTCCTCAAATATAACATGGGGATTATGTCACCTACCTCACGGGGTCACTGTAAGGATTATATGTGAAAACATTGGTAGAATGCCTGGTCCTTGGTGCTGAGCAAATTTTGGTTTATTTTCCTAATTAAGCCACTTCTTTTGCTAGGAGATCTTAAAACACTTCCATTGCCTATGGAATAAAGCCTAAATTCTTTGGCATGGCCCAAGGACCTTCATAATTGGATCCTAAGTGACCTTTTCAAATTTATTTCCTGTTACTCATTTGTGTACCATGGACCCTGAGAAGCTCTTCTCCCAGCACACCTGTGTCTCCCAGCCATCAGGCCTTGACTCTCTCTGATCCTTCCACCTGGAAAGACTTTTCTATAACGTCTGTGTGTCCAAACCCATTTATCTTCTGAAGCGCTCCCTCCATCATACACCCTTCCCTGGTCTCTAGCTATAAGCAATCCTGATCTCTCCTCTGGTTTTTACCTCTTTCTACCAGGTATTAGGATTGTTACGGTCGCACACTTGGCTGGCCACCTGTGGATGGACCAAACTCTTTCAATGCTTCTCTGCAGCTGGGGCAGCCACAGTGTTGAATGATCCCTTTTTTGCAGGCTGGGCGGAATCCAGGATGCCTCCAAGCAACGATTTCAAAGAGCCAAGAAACTACTACTTCCTTCCTCTCTCCTGCCAGGGCAGCTTTCCTCCCCCATAAACAGCCCTCCTGCACTCCCAGCCCACGGGAGGGCCAATTTCACTTTTGGGGAAGTCACCTGTGAAAGGACTCTGCCATCAAAAATCTCTTCCACTGGGATTTAGTTAAAGGAACAAAATGCACATTCCCCTGGAGGGGTATCACATAATAATGTAATAATAATAACATTATTATTATTATTAACAACACTAGCATTCATTCACTCACTCACCCAAACATATTGATGACTCTGGTGTGCCAGTCACTGTGGAGGGCCTGGGGACACAGAGAGGAAAGACGTAATCCCTGCCCACAGGGAGATCACAACTAGCTCCCATTGATTTACAGATCACTTTCCAACCACTAGGTCCAGCTGAGAGCAGGCTGCTGGAGCAGCTGAGGGCAGGCAGAACAAGAGTTTGGGCGTGTGGGATGGGATTCTGCAGGAGGCGACTGTGAAGGCCCTGGGGCCTGGATGGAAGAGGATCCACAGAGCAGTGGAGTACCTGAGACAGGCTTTTCTCTATCTCACAATTTAGCCCTCAGGCAGAATGGAGCCCGATTGGCCGGTAGGCTGGGAAGAAGGTGGGGGATGGGGTGGAAGGGAAGAGGATGCAGCAGTTCCACCCATTCCATTCACCTGCCATACTCTGCCCTGACCCAGGGGAGACCCTGGATGGCTCTTTGGAATGTTACCTGTGAGGGAACCACAGGGAAAAGAAAATTCCTTAGCTCACCCAACCACATTCCCAGCCATTTTCAGAATAGAGATGGGAGGCATGGCAGAAGAAGGGAGGCCCAAGCTGGTGCTCACCCCAGGTCCTGCTCTTCAGAGCCAGGCCAGACAGAGTCACCCAGACCTGGATCGATGCAGGGGGCATCCAGCCCTGGAGGTGCAGTGGCTTGGAGCTGTGTGTTTCTGAGCAGACGTTGTGGCCTATTAAAGGTTGAATTCCTCTGGTGGTTACATCCTGGACTGGCTGCCCCACAGCGGACAAAGCTCTTTTTGTAGCCAATGGGACCAAGGGAAGGGAGAAGCTGAGTTCTTAATGTAGCCAAACAACTTCCAGCTTCTAGCAATAAATTTCTCCCTTGACCTTTCGAAAACAAAGCTTTGCTAATGTGGAAGTGTGGGGTTGCGGGAGCTGGCTGAGGCCTAGCAGCGCCCAGAGGCCCAGGTTCTCCTTGCCTTTGGCTAGAGCCAGCTCTGGGGCAAATTAGGGCTCGGGCTGTGGGGTCTTAGGACTGCAGCCTTCTCATCGGGCTTTTGTGCTCTCAGTCCTATCCCAGAGGAGGTCTGTCTGGGGAGCTCCCCAACGCCCAAATCAAAGACTACAGGTTCCTGTAGCTGGAGGGGTCTTCAGAGATAGCCAATCCAACTCTTTTATTTCATGAAAGTGGGGGGCAAGGGAGGATATTGGGTCTCTGTTGTCGACAGAGATAGCAACTAGGCTGGGGCTAGACTCCACTTCAAGAGATCCTTTTGCTTATATGACGCATGACTTTTCTTCTGGAAGTGTGTATACTTCAACAAAAAGGACAAAAAGAAGAGGGCAGTTAGCTCTGAAGAACCAATGATGATGGTGGAAGCAAAAACAAAGCGATTGGCCCACAGGCCAGGGGAAGTCCTGGTTTACCCACATCACACTGTAGACCGCAGTATGGAGACCAGGGAACCTGTGGTGTAATTCCAGTCGGAGGCCGAGGGCCTGAGAACCATGGGACCAGTGTTGTAAATCTCAGTCCTAGGGCAGGAGACCAACTTTCCAGTTCAAGCAGACAGGCAGGAAGAAAAGAGGCACGTTCCTCTTTCCTCTGCCTTTCGTTCTTTTCAGGCCCTCAACAGACTGGACGATGCCCACCCACACTGGGGAGAGCCATCTACTTGACTGGGTCCACCAACTCAAATGCTAATCTCATGCGGAAACACCCTCACAGACACGCCCAGAAATAATGTTTAACCAGCTCTCTGGGCGTTGTGTGGCCCAGTCAGGTTGACATATAAAATTAATCACCACAATGTCCTTGCTTTTCACCAGTCTCATAAGTTAGCTTTTTTTTTTTCTGGATCTCAGATTTGAAAAGTAATCAATCACAGCTCCTATACCTTCCACACATACCTGGGGCTTCCCAGAGATGCAAGGACCGCTTGGGGGGGAGCAAAAACCATGCAGCATTTATGATGCAATTATTGTTACAAATACCCCTTAGAAAGTGAAGACTGTCTTAAACCACAGCCAGGTGTTCTGTTGCCATGACAGCAAGGATAGCTTTGGGGGAATAAATTGATGAATCATTTCAGGGTCTCATGTACATTGTGGGGGGGGTGGGCAATATACTCAAGTGGTTTAGAAGATAATTAATGGAGCCAGACATAGACCTGGGTTCAAATCTCAGCTCTGCCTTGATTTACTGGCTCTGTGACCTGTGGACAGTTACTTGACCAACTTGTGCACCAGTTTCCCCATCTGTAAAATGGGGATAATATTCAGATTACCAGGGAGGATTAAATGAATTAATACATATGAAGGAGCTCGACCAGTGTCTGGCATACAGTAAATGCTCAATATGTGTTAGTTATTATTATTATTGGAGGAATAAGTGAAAACAATAAGCATTTGTTGAGTGTTTGGGTGAGGCATCGTGGACGCCAGGAGCTTTGGGAGATACAAGGGTTAAGAAGAAGACCTGGGCTCTGCTCTCAAGGTGCTTTCAGTCTACAAGAAGAGGAAAGACACTAACATGTCAAAGTGAGGAATGCCATGCAGGTGGGGCCAATGAAAAAATCTGAGTTTTGAGAAAGGGGATCGGATCCCAGAAGGCAAAGAGCAGAAGTCAGCGCCGAACCTGAACATGCTGAGCTCTCAGAGGTGGGAAAATTACCTTGAGGAATTTGGGGCAGTTGGGAAGTGAAAGTTATTTCAGGTTAGAGGTCAAGTGTGCGTGCGTGTGTGTGTGTGTGTGTGTGTGTGTGTGTACACCCACTCACAAAAAGAAAGGCCAATTTTTTTTTAAGAAAAGAGAGAAAGGAACTTCGCTAACACCTCCCTGTAACCTCATTCCGCTAGGTAGTTTCATGAATTCATTAGCACATCAGCTATGGCAGCTGTGTTTCAGCAGCCCCAGCTCCCAGGATGCCTGCGGGAATTCTGAGAGGCCAGCTTTGCCTGTCAGGGAGAGAAGGAGCCAAGCAGAGATTTCCAGGTCAGAGCAGAGCTGGGCACCTATCCCCCAGGGAGTGAACTGGGGACCCAACCTCCTGACACCAGGACGAGTATGGCCCAGGGGCCATTTACCTGAAGGCTGATTTATGTATACACTTCTAAAGTATAGTTTCTTAAATAATAACTAAGAAAAAGAAAGGAAGACTCCAACCTGATTTAGAATCTCTTCATGCAGTCATTTTGAGCCTGCGTGGTAAGACCTCAGCTATTTGGAACCCCAGAGGGATCAGTTGCTCTAAAGGGTTACAACTTAGGTGCCCAAACTTAAATAATTTGGATGGGCTTAAAAAGAATGTATACATCCTTCTTTGCTTTGTTTAGTAGAGTAGTTGGAATACGATCTAGCCTTTTTTGATGCCTGAGGGTGCCAGTCCTAGAACTCTGTTGCCCTTATGATCTTGTGTATAGGGTGACTTGACTCTACACTAAGTAGGCCCAGACTACTATGTATTTTGAATTTTAAATAATTCTATTGAAAAAAGAACGAATAGAATTCTGGATTCAGCTTTGGCATGTAAAAAGCTTAGAAGTTGTCATTCCTGCCCTTACAAGAAAAAGCTGTGCAAACTAAAAATCAACAACTTTCCTTGAACTCCTCAGGGAATTGGGGTTGCAGGGCAAATCACCACCCTAAAATCTGGAAAGACAGGTGGTTACAGAGAAACACAGCTGAGATCAGCTTACTTGGAGCAGTGGCTGCTACAGCCATTAACTGGTGGGAATACTTGATAATTTGACAAATGGCTGGAGATTGAATGTGAACTATTGTGAGAGTGAGAAACTCTTGGGGGCCACAACCTTAGGGGCCCCCACACTCTTGTGGGTTTTACCTCCAGGAACTCCACCAGTTCCTCATAGTGAAGAGCCAAAAAAGAGCCCTTTGTGGTTCTGGCAGGGGGAGGGGAAAAGTAATCATCTTGAAATACATCCAGAGCCTTCGCCATTACAAAGGCCTTCTCTCCAGGGGGAAAACTTTGTCAGAGCCTTAGCCCAACTGCGGGAAGGGCATTCAGCCAATGCCAGCCCCCTTTAGCCTTCCTATCTCACCTAAAGGGAGGGGAGAAGCTAAGAAACACTTGTAAAAGTCACAGCACAGGGACACAGGCCTGCAAAAAGACAGATTAAGTCATGAGATTATATAACACTTCTCCTCACACTTTACCATCATATCAACAGAGCTCCTGTGTGATAGCAGTGGATTACAGCTGAAGGAGCTGCAAGGTGAGATTCTATTTAAGGAGGCGTTCTTAGGGAAGCCCAAAGACAATGGAAGAGACAAAAACAAGGACATTAGAGAAATTTGAAGCCTCTGTCACCTAGTTACAGCAAAACATTAAACACAGTCCGACTCCTTGCCAGGTTAACATAAAACCTCACACTAAAAACTTTTTACTCAGTTCCTGTTACTCTATATATCACATGTGATTTACAATAAAAAATTACAAGACATGCTAAAAGGCAATAAAAAACAGACTGAAAGGACAAAGCAAGCCTCAGAACCAGATCAGATATGGCACAGATTCTGAAATTATTGGAGAACTTAAAATAACTATTATGTTAGTGGCTCTAATGGAAAAAGTAGGGAACATGCAAGAACTGATGGATAATATGAGCGGAAATGGAGACTCTAACAAAGAATCAAAAGGAAATGCTAGAAATGAAAAAACATTGCAACAGAAATGAAGAATGACTTTGCTGGGCTCATTAGTAGACCACACTGGCTGAGGAAAGGACCAGTGAGCTTGAAGATATTTCCCAAGCCCCAGGAGAAATTTCGCAAACTGAAACAATCAAATCCATAGAATCAAAGCATGGAATGGTGGTTGCTATTGGCTGGGGCGAGGGAGAAATGGTGAATCACTAATCAAAGAATATAAAGTTTCAGTCATGCAAGATGAACTGGCTCTAGAGACCTGCCCAGCATTGTACCCACAGTCAACCATAATAATCGTGCACTTAAAAATTCATTAAGAAGGTGGATCTCTTGTTCTCATGTGTTCTTCCTACAATAAAATGAAGAAATTTCTCAAACTAAAATGCAAAGAGAAAAAAAGAATGGAAAAATCCCAGAAAATCCGAGAATTGTGGGCAATTTCAAAAGTTATAATGTACACAGAATTGGAATATCAGAAGGAAAAGAAAGATAGAACAGAGCAGAAGCAATAGTGGCCAACAATTTTCCAAAATTAATAACAGAAGTAGAACTACAGATCCAGGGAGCTCAGAGAACACCAAGCAAGATAAATGCCAAAAATACCTGCACTTAGGCAAATCAGTATGCAGAAGGGAGAAAACCAAAGACAGAGAAAATCTTGAAAGAAGCTGGAGGGAAAACACACTTTACCTGGATAGTAACAAGGATATTACAAAGATAATAATAAGGATAATAACGAGAAACAAGGATAATAATTACAGAGGATTCCTCTTCAGAAACCATGCAAGCAAGAAGTGACTGGAGTAAAATATTTAAAGTACTGGGAAAAACTCCCACTAGCTTAGCATCATATATGCAGTGAGATTATCCTGCAAAAGTTAAAAAGTAATAAAGACTTTCTCGGACAAACAAAAACTGGGGGAAAACACTGCCAGCAGATTAACACTGCAAGAAATGTTAAAAGAAGTTCTTTAAGAGAAGGAAAATGATATAGGATCAGAAGCACATGAAGAAAGGCAGAGCAACAGAGAAAAAATTAATGGGTGTAAAATAAATTTTATTCTTAATTGATCTCAAATATAATTATTTAAAGAAATAATGGTAACAATGTATTGAGTGGCTATAGAGCATGGATAAGTTAAATGAATGATAGCAATGTTATAAGGGACAAGAGGAGAAACTGGAAATACTCTGTTATAAGGTACCTGTACTACATGTGAAGGACTATAGCGTTGTTTGAAGGTGGACTTAAATTAATTGTAATCGTAATTGCAAACTCTAGGGCAACCACTAAAAAAAGTTTAAAAAGTATAATTGAGGGCTGGCCCCGTGGCTGAGTGGTTAAGTTCACACGCTCTGCTTCGGTGGCCCAGGGTTTCGCTGGTTCAGACCCTAGGCGCGGACATGGCAGCGCTCATCAGGCCATGCTGAGGTGGCATCCCACATAGCACAACCAGAGGCACTCACAACTAGAATACACAACTATGTACTGGGGGGCTTTGGGGAGAAGAATAAAAAAAAAAACAGAAGAAGATTTGGAACAGTTGTTAGCTCAGGTGCCAGTCTTTAAAAAAAAAAGTATAATTGATATGCTAACAGAGGAGATAAAATGGAATCATATAAAATGCTCAACTAAATGCTCAGTGAAGGCAGAAAAAGAGGGGGAAGAAAGAAAAAGAAAGAAAGAACAAATGCAATGAGTAGAAAACAGATACAAACATGGTAGATTTAATCCAACTATATCAATAATCACTTTAAATGTAAATGATATAAATGTGTAAATTAAAAGACAGAGATTGTCTGAGTGGATAAAAAACCAAAAATATAGTAACGTGTCACAACAATGGGGATACATTCTGAGAAATGCATCGTTAGGTGATATCATTGTGTGAACCTCATAAAGTGTACTGAAGGGGAACAAAATTTGCCACCCCAAAATGTGTCTCTTTAACACAAGAATTGCTTTAGGCTGATTTTTTTCTTTTTAAAGATTGACACCTGAGCTAACAACTGTTGCCAATCTTTTTTTCTTTTTCTGCTTTTTCTCCCCAAATCCCCCCAGTACATAGTTGTATATTTTAGTTGTGGGTCCTTCTAGTTGTGGCATGTGAGATGCCACCTCAACATGACCTGATGAGTGGTGCCATGTCCGCGCTCAGGCAAAACCGGCAAAACCCTGGGCTGCCAAAGGGGAGCGCGCAAACTTAACCACTCAGCCACAGGCCTGGCCCCTAGGCTGATTATTTTTAAGAAACGGTGGACTCAAAAAGTTTTTCTTGTTACCTCCCCCTTAACTGCCTAAAAGAATTTAGATAAAAAACCTGTCTCAGGAAGAAAGCTATTATCTTAGCATAACATGAGCTAGGTGGTAGACAGGGAGAAACCCAGAAAAGCCTGTTTGTTGGGCTCCCCTCTGTGTTCTTCTGGTTCTGTGTAGCCAAACACTTGTTTTCCAAACATTTGCTCTTTTTCACCTACCTGTGAATTGCCTTCCTTCCCTTTGAAGTCCCTGACTCCCCACCCCTAACATCTTCTTTTGTCTTTAGCTGAGGAGGATATTTAAGCATTTTGGAAAGTTACTCAGTTTTCCTGGGTTTCTTCCATGTGTACATGTTATTAAACTTTTGTTTGCTTTTCTCCTGTTAATCTGACTCATGTCAATTTAATCCTTAGACCAGCCAGAAGACCCTAGATGGGTAGAGGAAAATTTCTTCCTTCCCTACAGTACTTACACAAACCTAGATGGTATAACCTACTACACACCTGGGCTATATGGTACTCATCTTATGGGACCATTGTTGGATATGTGGTTCATCATTGACCAAAACATTGTTATGCAGTGCATGACTGTAAAACAAAACCCCATTATGTGTTATCTATAAGAAATCAATCTTAAATATCACGACTCAGATAAGTTAAAAGTAAAGGGATAGAGAAAGATATATCGTGCTAACATTAATCAAAGAAAGCTGGAATAGCTACACTAATTTCAAACAAAGCTGACATCAGAACAAGAAAATTATCAAGAATAAAGAGAGGAATTATATACTGATTAAGGAGTTAATTGTCCAAGGAGACATAACAATCCTTAATGTGTATGCAGTTAACAACAGAGCATCAAAATACATGAGGCAAAAACTGACAGAATTGCAAGGAGAAATAGATGAATCCATTATTATAGTTGGAGACTTCAACACTCCTTTTTCAGTATCTGATAGATCAAACAGGGAGAAAATCAATAAGGATATAGTTGACCTGCACAGCACTACCAACCAACTTGATTTAGTTGACATTTATAAAATACTCAATCCAATGACACATTCTTCTCAAGATCACATGGAACGTTCACCAAGACAGACCACATTCTGAGCCATAAAACACACTTTAACACGTTTAACACAATAGAAATTATACAAAGTATGTTCTCAGATCACAATGAAATTAAAGTAGAAATCAATAACAGAACAATAACTGGAAAATCCACAAATATTTGGAGATTGAACAACACATTTCTTTTTTTTTTTTTATTATTTTTTTATTTTTTCCTTTTTTTTTTTCTCCCCAAAAGCCCCCCGGTACATAGTTGTGTATTCTTCGTTGTGGGTTCCTCTAGTTGTGGCATGTGGGACGCTGCCTCAGCGTGGTCTGACGAGCAGTGCCATGTCCGCGCCCAGGATTCGAACCGACGAAACACTGGGCCGCCTGCAGCGGAGCGCGCGAACTTAACCACTCGGCCACGGGGCCAGCCCTGAACAACACATTTCTAAATACCCCGTAGGCCAAAGAAGGAGTCTCAAGAGGAATTTTCAAATACTTGAACTAAAGAAAAACAAAAATACAACTTATCAAAATGTATAGGATGCAGTGAAAGTAGTGTTTTGAGGACAATTTATAGCATTACATGCATATATTAGAAAAGAGAAAATATCTAAAATCATTAATCTAAGCTTTTATCTTAGGAAACTAGAGTGAGAAGACGAGTGTAAACTTAAAGCAAGCAGCAGAAAAAGTAATCAAAATGACAGAAGAAATCAATGAAATTGAAAATGGGAAAACAATAGAGAAAATCAATGAAACAAAAAACTGATTCCTTGAAAAGATCAATAAAATTGATAAACCACTACTCAGGTTAACCAAGAAAAAAAGAGAGAAGACACAAATTATCAACGTTAGGAATGAAAGAGGTGTCATCTCTACTGATCTCATGGACATTAAAAGGATAATAAGGGAACACTATGAACAACTCTATGCTCACAAATTTGATAACTTTGACAAAATGGACCAATTCCTTGAAAGACACAACCTATCAAAACTCACACAAGGAAAAGTAGATAGTTTGAATAGGCCTATATCTATTAAAGAAATTGAATCAATAATTAAGAATCTTCCAAAAAAGAAAGCACCAGGTTCACATGATTTCACTGGTGAACTCTACTAAACATTTAGGGAAGAAATAATATCACTCTCTGTAATCACTTCCAGAAAATGCAAACAGAAGGAACACTTCCTAATTCATTCTATGCGGCCAGCATTACCCTAACACCAAAACCAGAAAAGACATTACAAGAAAGGAAAACAAAAGACTATTATCTTTCATGTATATAAATGCAAAAATTCTCAACAAAATATTAGGGAATCAAACCGAACAATGTATAAAAAGAATTCTACAGCACAAACAAGTGGGATTTATTCCAGGTTTGCAAGGCTGGTTCAACATTCAAAGATCAGTCAATGTAATCCGTCATATCAATAGGCCAAGGGAGGAAAATTACATCATTATACCTATTGATACAGAAAAAGCATGTGACAAAATCCAACATCTGTTCCTGATAAAAACTTTCAGCAAACTAGGAATAGAGAGATACTTCCTCAACTTAATAAAGAACATCTATGAAAAGCCTACAACTAACATTACACTTAATGGTGAGAAATTGGATGCTTTCCTTCTATGAGCAGGAACAAGGCAAGGCTATCCCCTATCGCCACTCTTATTCAACACTGCACTGGGAGTCCTAGCTAGCAAGAGAAGACAAGAAAAGGAAATAAAATGTATACAGACTTGAAAGGAAGAATAAAATAATCTTTATTCACAGATGACATGATTATCTGTGTAGAAAACCTCAAAGAATTGACCAAAAAAAAAACCTTCACAAGAACTCCTGGAATTACTAGCAAGTATAGAGGGATTCTGGGCTACGAGGTTAATACACAAAAGTCAATTGTTTTCCTATATACCAGCAATGAACAATTGAAATAAAAAAAGATCATTTAAAATGGCGTGGAAAAAATGAAATACTTAGGTATAAACCTAAAAAAACACGTACAGGACCTATATGTGGAAACGACAAAACTCTAATGAAAGAAATCAGAGAAGATCTAAATAAATGGAGAGATATTCTATGTTCATGGATTGGAAGACTCAATATTGTTAAGACATCAATTCTTCCTAACTTGATCTACAGATTTGATATAATCCCAGTCAAAATTCCAGAAAGCTATTTTATAAATATCAACAAACAGATTCTAAAGTTTATACGTAAAAACAAAAGACTTAGAATAGCCAACACAACACTGAAGAGGAACAAAGTTGGAGAGCTCACACCACCTGATTTCAAGACTTACTATAAAGCTAGAAGTAATCAAGACTGTGTCGTACTGGTCAAAGAATAGACACAGATCAGTGGAGGAAAATAGAAAGCCTAGAAATAGAATCACACAAATATCATCAAATTATCTTTGACAGAGGAGCAAAGGCAATTCAGCAGAGAAAGGATAGTCTTTTCAATAAATGGTGCTGGAATAAATGGATGTCTATATGCAAAAAAAGAATATAGACACAGACCGTACACCTTTCACAAAAATAGCTCAAAATGGATCACAGATCTAAATATGAAATGCAAAACCATAAAACATATGAGAAAATCTAGGTGACATTGACTTTGGTAATAAGATAAGAAAACAAGCAACCCAGTTAAAAAATGGGCAAAAGATTTGAATAGAGACCTCACTCAAGAAGATATACAGATAGCAAATAAGGACATGAAAAGATGCTCAACATCAGATGTTACTAGGGAATTGAAAATTTAAATAACAGTGTAACACCATTACATATTTGTCAGAATGGCTAAAAAAAAAAAAAAACCCAAACCAAAAACACAACAACAAAGAAAGCTTGACAATACCAAATGCTGGTTAGGATGAAGATGCACAGCAACAGGAACTCTCATTCACTGTTTGTGGAATGCAAAACGGTGCAGCCACATTGGAAGACAGTAGTTTGGCAGTTTCCTGCAAAGCTAAACATGGTCTTACCATATGATCCAGCAATCATGCTCCTAAGTATTTATCCAAATGCGTTGAAAACTTATGTCCACACAAAAGCTTGCATATGAATGCTTAAAACAGCTTTATTCATAATCACCAAAAACTAGAAGCAACCAAGATGTCCTTCAATGGATGAATGAATCAACAAACTGTGGCACATCCAGAGAGTGGAATATTATTCAGCAATAAAAAGAAATGAGCTATCAAGTCATGAACAGATAGAGAGGAACCTTAAATGCACATTGCTAAATGAAAGAAGTCAGTGTGAAAAGTTATAGAGTATATGATTTCAATTAGATGACATTCTGGAAAAGGCAAAACTAAAGAGACAGAAAAAAGATCAGTGGTTACCTGGGGTTTAAGTAGGGGGGAGAAGGTTGAATAGGTGAATCATGGGGGATATTTAGGGTGTTGGAACCATTCTGTATGATCTGTACTGGTGGATAAATGACCTTATGCATTTGTCAAAACCCACAGAACTTTACAGCCCAAAGAGTGAACTTTAATGTACGCAAACTTAAGAAAAAAATCATTTATTAAGTCAGATGTCCCGGGATGGAATGCAGACTGTGACAAAAGAATCTAACTGTATTACAAATTCATGAAACAACATCACTGAAGGGAACCTAAGCAACTGCGGAGATGAGTGGAGTCTCTAAGCCTAAAGGCAAAGGGAGCTGCACGTGCGTCCTGTAGTATAGCTGATAAAGTTGTTTTCCAAGGAGGTACTGGTTAACAATTTGGATACTGCTGTACATCAATGCAGGAATCCAATAATTAAGTAAAGTGATGGTGGATGATGGCAGCCAGGTTTCTCACAGCTGGAGTGGGAGTTTACAGATAAGCAAGGGAGGCTAGAATGATCCATGTACTAACGGATTCAAGTTGGAGCCATCTGGGTGAATTTCTGTTTAGGTTAACATAGACACAGATGGTTACATATGGAAATGTTTATAGATATTTGTGTATGCACGGGTTAGTATACACACATATTTCCTTGCTTTGTCAGCTGAGAGATCCTAGAAGCAATGACACCCCAATTGTAATGAGTACATCTAGCACCTAGATCTTCGTTTCTAATACTATTCTCCAACGAAGGAATGAGGGCCCTTTGGAGAAATGGCTGATTCTAGGACTGAAGCAAGAAACACATGAGTTGAGCCTGGAGCATCTTACAGTGCCAGAAAGTAGGGAAGTGCAAAAAAACCCCAACAACGCCACATTAATGGGAGTCTGTCCAAAGGACACAGGAACCAACCAGAAGAGCTCCCAACGACAAAAACGGCAACAGTTTGAACAATAAAATAAGTAAAACAATATTAGATTATAACCCAAAGCATAAAATAAATATCCATAAGCTCATACTTATATAAATAAATGGTTAAGTAAATAAATGGAGAAGAGAGAGATCTTTCGTTCAGAAGAATTCCAAATAATTTATGTAGATACTTTGCCCTCAAGGAGATGGAGTATAACTGTTCGCTCCTTAAGCTTGAGCTCTGCATGGTGACTTCCATCCAAAGGGAGATTATGGAAAAGGGCAGCCTGTGGAGACGTGACAGCTGAATATAATGTGGCGTCCTGGATGGGATCCTGGAACCGAAAAAGAACATTAGGTCAAAACTAAAGCAATCTGAGTGAAGTATGGGTTTTAGTTAACAATAATTATATATTTAGTTAACAATTAAAATAAATAATAAAATAATTTTTATAAATATTATAAAATAAATAATAAAATATATTTTGTAAGTATATTATTTAGTTAATAATAATTATATATATGTATACATTTTATTACCAGATGGTTTTTGCTTCAGACTGCTATCCGGGTGCCTCAGACAGCCTCTCTCCTCTTTGTAATTCATCTGTCTACTTAGAAATCAAGTTTGTTCACATTATGTGTAAAGCAAGATTAAACAGGCCCAAAGTGAGGGCCTGAAGTGCTCTCCTATAAATGATGTATTTTTAATATATGGCACTTATGACAACCATTTGGCTTTTGGGGTTTAAGTCTTCATTTTCAGCTAAGTAAAAATTTAAAATAATCCCAATTTACATTATGAAGCACTTCATTTGGGAAGTGCTTCTCACACATTATTTCATTTGGGCATCACAGCAATTCTATCTAGTAGGCAGGGCAGAGCTCTCATTCCACAGAGGAAGGAAATGAGGACAAAGGTGATGCCCACATTTTCTGGGCTCCTTAGGGCAGAGAGGAACATCTGATCCCTTCTAGGGAGTAGATTCTAGTGGTTAAGAGCTCAGACTTTGGAGCCAGATGGCCCGGGTTTGAATCCCAGCTCTGCCTTTACCTGTGTGGCCTTGGGTATGTAATTCTTTAGTTTCCACATCTGTAAAACAGGGCTGTTGAGAGGAGGAAATGAAGTAACATGCACAGAGTGCTAGAAGAGTGCCTGAAGCATGGGAAGGGTTAGCTGTGATGAGGACGGGGACAGTGGGGATGATGCTGATGCTGATGCTGTTACTCAGCATTGGGCACCTCGTTGACTGGTCCCAAGTCGTGATGGACATCTCTGATGCTACCTGCCCAGCTCACAGTGACTCTCTTTCCTGGAGAACTCACCCAAATTGGTAAGCCCCTGGCAGCCCAGCCTCCTCTTTCTTGTGGACCAGAGATGGACACTTGCCCAAGGTTTGGCCAATCAGATTCTCAGGATTTTGGAGACAGAGAGACAGCCAGTTGGTTTGACTTGGTCCCTTGAATGGAAGAGATGGGAGATGTGAATGGAAGGTGTGTGAGAGAGAGAGAGAGTGTCTGTGTGTTGTGTTGGGGTCTGGAGGGCAGAGAAGCAGAGTAGGTTGGTTTGCAGAGAGAGGAGAATGAAACAGAAGTGCAGAGAGAAGTACAGATAACACATGCAGGAAGAGATGCTGCCTGGCTTCTTGGTGGATTTCCTGTTCTTTGGCTTCTATGACCTGAGAAGCTCTGCTGCCTGTGGCATCCACGGATACCCTGGGGTTCTTCCAGGAACCTTTCTTTTTATTCCTTAAGTAAGTTCAAGATGGTTTCTACTGACTAAGACTCGGGTTAATGGGGCCCTGCCTGAAAAATCTGCATGTAGACCTGTGCTCCAAGAAGGTCGGAGATGCTCCTGTCTCTCCCTCAGATCAACAGACCATCTGAATGTGAACAGATTGTTGTATTTCTCCCAGAGATCCAAATACAAAATCCCTTTCTAAAGCTTTTCAGGAAGGCTTGGCATGGCTAAAATTTGGTTCTCTACCACTGACAAAACTGGTCCACGTATGTGTGGCTGGTCTGCTACCTTTGCTAGCTACCACAGTCTGGATTCCAGAGCCATACCTTTTCAATTTCCCGATCACCTCCTGTTTTCTTGATCCTTCTAGGCTTCACCACGTTGTGTACCAAGCTTTACATCTATTCTTGTTGCAGATCAGGTAGTTTAGCAAATGGGGCGAGGGGTGCAGTGAGCAGAAGACAGACAGACAGAAAGACAGAGCCAGAGGTAAGGTTAGACTTTGGACCTTGGTGAGTAAGCATGGGCCCAGTTTCTGATCATCTCTCAGCATTACATGGTTCAATAGTTTGATATCATCAGTTCAGACAAAGATGACAAAGCCCAGGGAAGCACTGTCCAATAGAAATATGGTGTGAGTCATAAATGTAAAAATTATTAATGATACTTTACATTCTTTTTTTGGTACTAAGTCAAAATCCAGTGTGGCTTACTAGCCACATTTGAAGTGCTCAATAGCGACATGTACATGACAGCACAGTTCCAGAGGATTGTAAGCTAGAATTACGTTTGGCTGCCAGTCATAAGTGGCTTAAACAAGATAGACATGCATTTCTCTTATGCAAACATTCAGGTAGGCATCAAGGGCTATCTGATATGGAATTTTGTGGTAATATTCAACCCAGGCTCCTTCTATCTTGTTGCTCCACCATGCATGAGTTTCATTTCCAAATTCCTCAACAGTCCAAGATGGCTGCTTCAGCTCCAGCCAGTGTATCTATATTTCAGCCAGCAGAAAGAGAAAAAGGAAGAAGGAAACACTACCCTTTTCAAATGGCACTTCCAAGAAGTTACACACATGTTACTTTTCCTTCCATGCCATTGGCCAGCATTTAGTCACATGGCCTTACCTAGCTACAAGGGAGGCTGAGAAATGCAGTCTATATTCTAGGTGATCAAGGGACCAGCTAAAATTTGGGGGTTCTGTGACTAAGGAAGAAAAAGAGAAAAGATATGGAGAATCAACTGGTAGTCTTGATCTAAGAGACCAGTCCACATGAAAGAAATGCAGATTGGAATGATAAACCAGAAAGCCAACTTATTACAGGATTATGAGACTGTAATTGCCAGCCAGGTGGGAGTGCCTGGGTCTCCTGACCGTTGCCATCTCTTCCCAGTAGGATAGTCTAAATGGTTGGAAGATTAATGGATGAGGGTATGATGGGAAGATTAATGGATGAGGGTATGATCGCTCTTTCCATTTAAGGATACACTGACCTGCCAAGTGGACTAAAACATTCCTGCCTCACGGGAGCCCTCTCTCTGGGATGATGCTGGAGACACTCGGACAAACTCCTGCCCTTCAACTCTCCTTTATCCAAACTTCATGGGTACTCCATCCTTTCCTCATCATGGCTTTACACATTACAACTCTGCTCACATTTGTTACATTTGAGACTTTGGGACAAGATTTTGAAGACACACTAGCTCCTTGTTGTAGACTTTGCAAATACTGTTGTCTCATCAGCAACATTCATTGACCAGACAAGCATTTATTGAGCACCTACTGTGTGCCAGGTATTGCATTACACTGAGAGTGAATAAGAACCTCATTTCTGTCCTTAAGGTGATCATAGTATCTAAAGAACAGGGAAGATGATGTTGGGGAGGGCTTGAAAAATGAGTAGGTGTCCACCGAGGGAGGGAATGAAAAGGTCCTGTGATACTGTGATTTATAATAAGAAATATATATTTAGTCTTCAACCTATTTCTGGCACAGAGCTCCTAAAACCCTCAGAATTTCCTAAGTGATGAGAACAACAAAGGTGTCTTTTGTTATGTTAATGAGGTGACTTTGGGGCCAAACCTAAGGATGAAGGCTGGTTACCAGGAGAACCGAGCTTGTGATTAGAGGGTCGGAACGGTCCCACCCCCAGACCTCTGGGGAGGCGAGGGGGGCTGGAGGTTGAATCAATAGCCAATGGGCAATGATTTAATCAACCCCGCCTGTGTAATGAAGCCTCCATAAAAGCCCAAAAGGATGAGGTTCAAAGAGCTTCTGGGTTGGTGAACACACAGAGGTGCTGGGACAGTGGTGCCTGGAGAAGGCGTGGAAGCTCTGAGCCCCTTCCCACATACCTTGCAGTATGCATCTCTTCATGTACCTGTTGATTTGTATGCTTTAATACCCTTTGTAATAAATCAGCAATCTAGTGGGCAGTTTCCTGATTTCTGTGAGCCACTCTTGCAAATTAATCAAACCTGGGGAGGGGGTCATGGGAACCAGTCCAAAGAACGGGTAACAACCTGGATTTGCGATTGGCGTCTGGAGGGGAGGGCGGTCTTGTGGGGCTGAGCCCTTAACCTGTAGAATCTGATGCCGTCTCCAGGTAGCGAGTGTCAGAATAGAGTTGAACTGTAGGGACCCAGCTGGTGTCCCGAGAATTGCTCGTTGTTGGTGTGGGAAATCATCTCCCACAGCCCACCCCCCCCCCCCAACTCGTTGGTTCCAGAAAATTTTGCATCCCAGATGGAAGGGATAGCATGTGCAAAGGCTTAGAGACATCCAAGAACACGACATGTGTGCGAGCAGGAAGTAGCTGGGTGGGGCTTGAGGGGAGGAGGTGCTGGAAGGGTGCTGCCGTGGACACTGTGGTGGCCTCCTCAACATCCATTCCTTCTTGGTAACTACCCCATTTTCCTTTGGGTATCCACCCTCCCTACACTTCCCATGCACTTTGGAGGAAGTTGACTCCACCCCAGTCCTAGGGGTGGGGCCAATAGCCCCAGTATAGACTCATCAGCAAAATCCCTTCTTGCCTGAGGATGAGCAAGTGACCCAATTCTGACCTGAGAGACTGGAGAAGACTTTGCTAGCAACTCCAGTGAAAGAAACTCTCTCTCTTTCTCCTTCTACGTCGCATGGAGTGTGGGTGTGAGATCAGGAATTACTGCAGCCATTTTGTCACCATGAGTGAAGCCTACCCAAGGATGAAGACAACACCATGGATGGCAGAAAGGACATCCATAAAGAAGCAGGGGTGTTAATGACATAGTTGAGCCATTGAGTCAAACCTACCCTGAAGCTCACTCTACTCCCCTGCCCCAGGCAGCTTCCCACTGCAGTGTAAGAGACCTGGGGGCCTTTATTCTGGGGGCAGTGGGAAACCATACAAGGTTTTCAAGCAGGGGAATGAGCTGATCCCAACCTGAGTTGTAGGAATTTGTCTGGGGGTAATGAGTACAAAGCCAAGGCCAGAAATGAGGACCTGAACCAAGGTAAGAGAAGAGGGGAAGAGAGTGAGGGCCACTCAGGTGACAGAGCGGACTGACTGGATAAGAGTGTGTGAGGATGAGGATGTGCTTCAGGAAGTCTCTGCAACTCTTAGCCTGACTATAAAAATGGAGCTGGTCCCCTTCCTCCTCCTCCTGCCTCCATCACTGTACCCCCAGGAAATCCTTTCCACTCCCAGATTCTTTATTCTCCTCTTTCACGGATTCATGCCTCTGATTACAGTTCCTATGGGCGTGCCTGGTCCTCTCCAGCAGGGACCACGCCTCGTCGTCTTCCCATCCCCAGGGACTCGCCTGGCGCATGGTTGGCACTTGGTCAAAGCTGAATTGGATGGAGTTGATAGCATACCAGTTCTTGCTGAGCTAGGCGTGAGCTGCACCCTCCTCCTGCCCCCAGGGCTTAGTCATCTCTTTCATAAGTAGCCTCCAAGAAGCTGCAGCCACGATACCCAGCTTCCTTGTTGTTGGCAGGTGTTGGCAGCCTGAGTGCCAGAATGTCAGGGAGCCAGCCACCGGGAACGCAGTGGGGTGGGGAGCGTGAGCCAAGTAATCAGGGCTCATATACATTTACGAGAGGCGTGTGTGCGCTCCCCGGGAGATCCGTAACACACCTCCTCTCCAGGAAGCAGAAACCAGCTCTCCTTCCTTTCTTTTTTCTCACCTGTCCTGTCTTGTGGCCAGAAGTACATTTACTGGCTTTCCATGCTCCTAAATAAAGCAATTTCGGGACCACACCCTTCCCAGCTACCCTAGGTTGCTCTCTGGGAGTGTCAACCCCTTGTCATCCCACCAGGTCTAAAATGCTGGGGTTTCGCTTCACAAAAATATTAACCCTTTTTGAGATCCCAGAAGAGGGATCTCAGTTTTCCTGATGTCTGCTCACCACCATTTCTCCCTCTGCTGATAACTCTTCCCATGGGGTGCTGACTGTATTTTGGGATGGTCATGCGCTGTGCCGCGTTGGTGAGGGGATCTATATTAACCTTTTAACAACTTTGCAGGACCCCCCTCCTTATTCCGTTTTTTTCTTTTTTTTTTTTTTGAGGAAGATTAGCCCTGAGCTAACATCTGCTGCCAATCCTCCTCTTTTTGCTGAGGAAGACTGGCCCTGAGCTAACATCCATGTCCATCTTCCTGTACTTTATACGTGGGATGCTTGCCACAGCGTGGCTTGATGAGCGGTGCCTAGGTCCATGCCTGGGATCCGAACTGGCGAACCCGGGGTGCCAAAGCAGAGCACGAGAACTTAACCACTACGCCACCAGCCAGGCCCCCTTATTCCTTTTACATCAACCTCCACTGGGTTTTTGAGATGCCCCTTCTTCCAATCCCAAATTTTCCCCATCACTGCTCCAAAATTTTAAGCTTTTCCCCTGGTCTGTTTCGTGATGGAAATTCCGGGCCCCCCTGCTAGCCTGCTCTTCTCAGCAGGGCTCTGAAATTCAGCTCTCATCTGCCCCAGTGTTGTGTTGTTTTCCCTGTCGCTATGGAGGGATGAAGCCCAGAGCCAGGAAGGAGGCGGAGGGAGAAAGTGAACGCGGAACGCAGGCGGACGCAGGGGAGATCCTGATTGGAGGGCGTCAGAGCGGGAGGAAACGGAGAGAAAGGCTGAGCGCTCGCGGACGGAAGAGGGATTTCTGGTTTGTTTTGTTCTATTTTGGTTTTGGTTTTTTAGTTTGGGTTTGTTGCCAGAGGTGAGGAGATAGACGTTTAGTGCGGAATCTTGCTCCCGACGCAGAGTCCCAGCTAAAGAAATCCCTCTCCTATAGTCGGTAACCCAGAGGCCCTCTCCAGGCTCCAGATCTAATAGAGAAAACTCAAGAGAGCTCCCAGTTATTGTATCAGTTCACTTCACGGCGGGCCTGCCGGTCAGTGTGACAGTGTGATCCAGGACTCTTCCAAGACCCGGGGCCCTGCCCTTTGGAGACGCCTGCCCAACCTTCCGCATCCCTGGGGCGAGAATCTTGACCATCAGTGTCCTGATGTCCCCACACCTACCCCCACCTGACCTCCCTCCCGGTACTCAGGACCCCAGAATCCCTGCCCAAATAGCCCAAGCCCGCTTCCAGAGCCCATGTGGGTCTGTTCCCATGGTCCACCCTTTCAAGGGTGGCCTGTGCAGCCGGTGGCCTAGGGGTCGCTGCTTGGGGCCCGGGCAGTGGGCAGAACGCAGATACAGGCTGGTGTTAGGAGCGTGCGGCTGGGCCCCCTGCTGAGGGTGGGAAGGACACAGGGACAGGCCCCGAGCTGGGACTGCCTCTCTCTGTGATGCCGAATTCTGTCAGAGGAGCTTGAGAATTCTAAATTCACGCTCTGCCTTCCGGAGTGTTACGAAGGTACATTTGTGAAGATAGAAGGATAGGACGTAATTTATTTAACAATTTGTTAGCTTGATTTATGGCTTTTAAATATTTTAGATACCTAGTATGTGAGTCTTTATTTGAACTCTTGTGCTGGTCCTGCAAACTGGTGAAAAAACAAAGATTTGCCAGGCATGGACGCCTCTATTTCCAGCTGTGCGGCCGAGCTTTTTCTCCATGCCCTGTCTTTGTTCAAACGCTCCGATACTGTGTGTCAGTTAATAAGCTTGCCATACTTATATTAAGGGCAGTAATGAAGGAGTAGAGGCTCTTTTGTGTTCTCTATTCTTTTTTGGTTGCCTACCTTCTGAAGCCCCTGTCGGTGTCTGGGACAATCCCCATCCTGCACACACACACACGTTTATGGACCTCCGTAGGGAACAGAGCTCACATCCCAGTACAGAAGACAAAAATGCGAGGAACTTGCTATGGCAGGCACTACCAGTTGTCTCCCCTAATATCCATTCTCTTCTTTTTAGTAAGAGAACCCCCAATTTTTAGCTGGGCACAGAGCCACCCGGAGCAAAGACTACATTTCCCAGATTCTTTTTCTGCTAGATGTGGCCAAATGATCAAGTTTCCACCATTGAGACATAAATAATGTGAGTTCCGGGAAGTGGTTGTAAGGGAAGGGGTCATCTTTCTTGCCTCTTTCTTGATGGCTGGAATGTGAACTTGATGGCAGACGCTCAAGCAGCCATATTAGTCTATAAGGCAGCATGCAAAGGCAGAGTTGAGGGAGCTTCAGATCAGCCTTGCACTCTTTGCCTTCGAACTTTTTTACAAAGAGAGAGATAAATTTCTATTTTGTTTAAACCACAGTTATTTTGAGTTTTTTAAACATGGCATGGAACCCCAGACTGAATCATGCATTTGTCTTCCCAGCCTCTCTTGCAGCTAGGGTGCAGCATGTGGCCAGGCTCTACCCAAGGAGGCCTCAGCAGGGAGCTTGAGCTCCTGCAGTAGTGGCTGTTTCCAGTGTCCAGTGCTGGGAGCCAGGAAAGATGAAGTGCCCAGTGCTTGGTGGTGGCAGCGGGTCCTCACTAGGCCAGTTATGTCTCAAAATTTTGGCACTCTTCTTGGCTGCATGGTCTCAAACCTAGTTTTTTAGCCTACCTGCTGATTCTGTAAGTTATCCAACATCCTCTTAATAAATTCCCTATCTCACATCTGCCAGAGTTAGTCAGTAACCCACAGTCTTCACCCCTGTCAAACAAAATACTTTCTAACAGTAAGATTTGACCAAGATGGTTGGTTTTTGCCACCAAATAAGTCCAATGAATAATCTGTCAACTCAGACTCAACACAAGGCACAGATTCCATTTCAAAGTCAGAATTTTCCAGCAACCTTATTTCTAAACATGCTTCTGGGGGGCAGAATCAGGTACTTTGGAGTATTTGGTGTCTCTTGTCACGGGGATGGGTGCCATCTGCTAGTTGAAGCCATGGTATTTGGGGATGATACCAGTAACCAAAATTAAATGATAAGTATATGCAAAGGCCAACAGCACTTCACTTATCCAGGGCTGAGTGAAACAGCAACCTCGGTTCTTTGGAACACTGTCCGAACCAGAAAAGGAGCAAAAATAAACAAAACCCAAAACCAGATGAAGAAACCAACAACCACCCTCAAAGCAAAACAAAAAAGACTGTTCATGGCCAAAATAAATGACACCGAACTCACCCCCCACACACAGCTGAGGTATTTACCCACAGGTGAGCCAATCAGAGCTTTCTTCAGAGGCCATTCACTCTTTGTGCGGACACAATTCAAGGGAAAATTTGGGTGAAGGACTTCCCATTCCACAGCAGATTTGAAGGCTCACCTTAGAAGCGGGGGCCTGGGGCTGGTGCTGGAGACTTGACGCTCTGACAGGAATGAGAAGATGGGGGTTAGTTTGTGTGACAGGCAGAGACAGATCTAGAATAAAAAGAAGACAGGCGAGCATAGCACAGCCTCTGGGCCCATTTCATGTAATAGGAAAGCCCTGTGTACACTCCAGTCCGAGATGGTGAGGGGAGTGCGTGCTGTGGTCTGAATGTTTGTGTCCCTCAAAATTCATATGCTGGAGCCGGCCCCATGGCCGAGTGGTTAAGTTGGCACGCTCTGCTTTGGTGGCCCAGGGTTCCACCAGTTCGAATCCTGGGCACGGATGTGGCACCGCTCACCAAGCCATGCTGAGGTGATGTCCCACATACCATAACTAGAAGGACCCACAACTAAAAAATACACAACTATGTACCAGAGGGCTTTGGGAGAAAAAAAGGAAAAAAATAAAATCTTAAAAAAAATTCATATGCTAAATCCTAACGCCTAAGGTGAAGGTATTGGGAGCAGGGCCTTTGGGAGGTGGTTAGGTCATGAGGGTGGAGCCCTCAAGAGTGAGATTTATGCCCTTAGGAAAGAGGCTCCAGAGATCACCCAAGCCCCTCCACCATGTGAGGACACAGTGACAAGTCTGCAACCCGGGGCAGGGCCCTCACCGCACCATGCTGGCACCATGTCTCGGACTTTCAGCCTCCAGAACTGTGAGAAATAAGTCTCTGTTGTTTACAAATCACCCAGTCTGTGGTATTTTGTTATGGCAGCCCGAACGGACACAGGCTGTGATTCACGAAAACCCTGGATGTCAGGAAAAGTTAGGAAAAATTTAAAAAGTGGGCCAGTATCCAGGGTTGGTGAACACGTGCAGCAACGAGGATTCCTCCACTGCTGGTGGGAGAATAAGCACCTAGGAAGCTGGTCAGGTAGCACCTTGTAAAGCCAAGCGTGGGCAGCATCCTTGACCCAGCAGTTCCGCACGTGCCAGAAAATTCCTAGCAGTACTGTTTGTAATAGTATTCAGATCTCTCTATGTCCATCAAACAGCCAGATGAATAAATGCATCATGGTAGTGTCTGCAATGGAATATTACACAGCAGAGAACACAAACAAACTACAGCCACGTATGGCAACAAAAAAACACAACCTTCAACAAAAGGAACTAGTTACAACCAAATACATAAGTAGGATTCAATTTATGTAAAGTTTAAGAGCAGGCAAAACTAATTATATTGTTTGGGGCTGCATTCATATGTGGTAAAACAATACAGAAAAGCAGGGGCGTTATTAACATATAACTTGGCATAGTGGTTACCTCTGATGGGTAAGGAGGGGGCCGCTAAGGTGCTACTGTGATATTCTTTTTCTTAACTGGGTTTACTGGTGTTCATCTGATTTATATTCTTTAAACTGTACATGTATGTTTTATTCATATATATGATATATTTCACCAGCAATTTTTTTTTAAAGATATTTAAAAATTTTTTCCTTTTTTCTCCCCAAAGCCTCCTGGTACATAGTTATATATTTTTAGTTGTGGGTCCTTATAGTTGTGGCATGTGGGATGCCACCTCAGCATGGCCTGATGAGCAGTGCCATGTCCATGCCCAGGATCCGAACCGGCGACACCCTGCACCACAGAAGCGGAGAGTGCGAACTTAACCACTGGGCCACGGGGCCAGCCCCTCACCAGCAATTTTTTAAAAGAAGGGAAAAAAAAAAAAAGGCAAGAGTCAGGTGCCATCCATTTTACTCTGTTTAAGAAGGCAAGATAGTAGTTAATAACATCAGAGACACTTCCACCACGTGGAGGGCTACGTTTCAGTGATCTGGAAAGTTCATTTGTACGTGACAGCTGCTCAGCTTCTCTCCCGTACAATGGAGACACCACAGCAAGGACTGGGGGTCCCATGGCTTTTCAAATGAATTTCTGAATTTTGTGTTGGCTGAGAAAGAATAGAGAGAGGAGCCTTAGTGGGAGCCCCTTGGTCTGGCACAGAGGACCCCCATCAACCAGCTCCAAGCCTGCATTTTGGCCTCCCTCCCTCTGGCTGCACCATCGGCCTCACCTGGGAGCTTGTTATAGGAATGCAGAGTCTCGGGCCCCACCGCAGACCCACTGAATCCGAATTTGCACATTAACAAGATCCCCAGGGCCTTTGAATGCACGCTGAAGTGAGAAGCGCTGCTCAAGTCCAGACCCTGACCAGGGACCAGATCCTCAGTTCTCTGTAATTTCAGGAAAGCCTGCCATTGGAACAAGCCCAAGGTGGACCCGTCTTGTACTGAACTCCATGCTGCAGAGGACAGTGCTCAGAATTCATTCACTCGTTCCTCCATTCAGTTAATATTAGGACTAATCATATGAAATTGTCATTCTATAGGTCAAAAATGGCTGGATATTGTCAGTTTGATACAGTCTGGCTCTTCCTATGCATGGAGCTCCTATCACATGCCAGGCGCAATGGTAGGTATTGGGGATAGAGCTGTGGGCAAAACCAGCCTTGGTCGCTGCTCTCATAGAGCTGATGGTCTACCATGAGCAACAGTCTAATTAGTTAAAAAAAAAAGTCCACACATAAGTGTAAAATTACAACTGTGCCAACAGCTACAAGGTGGAGGTCCCAGAGCATGGACCATCCCTGAGCTGGCGTATTGCAGGGTTGGGGCTGGTCAGAGGAGCCCACCCTGAGGACGTGTGGCCAGAAGTGAAATCGGAAGAGTGAGGAGGGGGTGGGAGTGAGGAGCGTGAGAACTCGGGGAACGGAACTCCAGGTGGGCGGCACAGCGCCTGCTAAGGCTGCAGCAAACCAGTCTCTGAAGGCAGAGACCCCGCCCTGGCTGCAGGACCCAGCCTGCCCGGTCTGGAGTCTCTCCTCTCCCAAATGTCCACGCCACGCCTGGGAGGGAGGTGAGTCTGTCCGCAGCAGCTCCCCAAACCTTTCTGCTTCTCCTGCAGCCTCTGTGTTTCAAGAGGCTGCCCCCATACTTTCTCTCTCCCCGTGGGAAGGGACGGTTTAATGGTCCTGCTATTCAAATTTACTCACTTCACATCTGCGTGCCCTGCACTTGATCTTTCTTCTTTAAATAAACTGTGGTGGCCTCAGGGAACTTCTTTCAGTTCCCTGAATGCCTGCGATGATCATCATTGCTCTTACTGCTAGGTCTTTGCACATGCTGTTCCCTCTGCCTGGAACACCACGTGAGCAGCCTGCCTGCCCCGCTCCACTCCCAATACCTGGCTTACTCCTGGTCACTGTTGGCACCCATCCAGGAGTCTTCTTTACCCCCAGCCCCAGAATCTGGTGCTGCTCCCACAACCCCTTGCATGTAGACATGTCACGTGCTCATCACCCCCAGCACCAAGTCTGATTTTACTCATCAGTCCTCTCCAGCATGCAGCTCAGCACACAGTAGGTGCTCCATATTCACCTTGATACTCATTCGTGTTGAATGAATGAAAATGAATACATTGTATTTAAGCTGACCGTGGCCAACATTGTGGCTTGGCTGATTCCACTGCCCTTTCTTCATTTCTTTCTTCCTTCCTTGCCTGCCTCCACTATAGAGGCTGGCTTGCTTTCCCAGCCTTCCTAGCCCCTAGAAGTGACCATGTGACACAGCCATACCAATGAGACACCTGCTGGGGGCTTCTGGGAAAATTTTTCCTTTTTTATCGAAGGGACTCACAGCTGGTACTGCCCCTCTTCTCTTTTACTCTCTGCCTGGAATTGAGCTGCGATGCTTGCGGCTGCAGTAGCCATGTTTTAATCATGAGGGAAAGGCCAACAGAATCAAAGTGACAATAGTCCAGTTGTTGCTGAGCCACAGAACCAGAACGAGCGGCTACTTATCTCTAGACTTCTCCTTATTTGAGGAAAACAAACACCTATTGAGTCCATTGTTAGATAGATTTTCTGTTATTCGCTGTGGGTAGCATGCCAGCAGGGGAGTAGAAAGAAGGAGAAAAGGATGGGGAGTGTCTACTCTTTGGTTTGTTGAGTACCTGTATGCCCCTGCGTATTGCACTAGTGGCTTCATATTCTTGCCTTTTAATCTCACAATTTATCCAAGTAGAATTATCCTGTCATTACACAGACGAGGCAGCTGAGGCTCAAGACCTGAGTGAATGGTCCCCGTCACCCAGCCAGCAGTGGGAGAGCTGGGAGGGGGCCAGGCTCTCTCTGCTCCACCCCAGCGCTGCCCTGAAGACAAGGGTGGCGAGCCTTTAGCAAAGGCAGCCAAGTGTTATTAGCGGTGGGGACACAGGGGGCTGGTCTCGAATCTAGATCTCCGCAGACCCACTGGATCTTCTAGCCCAACACCCTTTGTGTCTGGCAGCTACACCAGCTTGATTAAAGCCAACCCATTGTAGTTAGAGCAACAGTCGATAACTGTGTGGTATAGACTGTCACACACCACTGATTCTAACCCCAGCCACTGCCACTGCCAGAAATATCCTGCAGAGACACGAGTCCTGTGCCCACAGCTCAAGCACTTTACTCAGCAGGGCTTGTGTCTTGGGGGTCGCCAGGCTGAGCAGTGACTGGGCAGGCGGCCCTCACTGCCTCCCTTTCTCTGTCTCCTTTAGCGCCTTCTCTCTTACCTACTCTAAGTGCCTAGTGCTTTCCCATTTTCTCAGTCTCTCCTATGGAAAGAAAAAAACAACTTGTAACCATAAGTGCATCAAACTATTGGCTATTTAATTGTTCCTTCTTTCAGGCCCCTCTCCTACCATTGTCAAACCCTGGTAGCTGGACAAAGTTCTACTGGTAAACACCCCAGCCCAGCCCAGACTGTCGGAGCCAACCCTGGTCCTTCGCTGGGGGCGTACAGCAGTGTTCTTGGCTGGTCCTGCTTCGAGGCCTTCAGACATTGTGCCAGGCTCTGTGCTAACAGTCACACGAGTTGAGCATTACGCCCCCATTTTACAGACATGGGAACTGAGGCTCCTACCCAAGGTCATGCAGGGAGGACTCAAACCCAAGCCTGGTGGACTTTAAACCTGGACGACAGCCTTCCTGGTCGGGGTGTTTCTCAGCTGATCCCTCAGCCACCTCCCTTCTGCTTCCTACTCCCCATCGCCACTCCCTCAAGCCTTAAAATTCCCCTATGAAGAGATTTATTCCTTGAGGCTGAAAGCATTTCAATTTTCAAGAGTCTCCATTAAAATGCAAAAGCCCCGGGGGGCCGGCCCAGAGTCGCAATGGTTAAGTGCGCACATTCTGCTTCGCGGCCTAGGGTTCGCTGGTTCGGATCCCCGGTGTGGACATGGCACTGCTTGGCAAGCCATGCTGTGGTAGGTGTCCCATATAAAGTGAGGAAGATGGGCATGGATGTTAGCTCAGGGCCAGTCTTCCTCAGCACAATAAAAAAAAAAAAAGAGAAGGATTGGCAGTACATGTTAGCTCAAGGTTAATCTTCCTCAAAAAAAAAGCAAAAGGCCCTGGGAAGTACAACCCTCTAAACCTTGTCTTATACCTCCCGAGTAGGGAGAGTTTAATAGACCAGTCCTGAGGGAGGAGTGGGCGCAGGGAGGGGAGGGGCAGGATGAAAGCATTGAATTGGCTCAGGCCCCTTTGCCCTGAGGCCTTGATGAACCCCAGGTGAGCTTCTCACCTGATGCTTAGGGTCCCTAAGGCTGTTCATTTCCAGTGAGCTATTTTGGGAGGGCAGTTATTCTGCGAGCACCTTATCCACCTCAAGCACAGTCTAACAAGGCTTCCAGGAGCCATGAGCCTGGAGTGACGTGTGGAGAGACCAGCAGCAGGGCCACATGCTCTCTCCTAACCATCGGACCCAACTTCTGCGGGTTCTGCGAGCCCTTCCAAGGTGGGTCTGAGCGTGTGGTGTGTGCAAGTGTGTGTGTGGGTGTGTGGGGGGGAGGGGTTCAAATTCTACCAGCCCACCTGGCCCCTTCATTGTCATGGCAACCTCTCCTTGAGCGGATCTCCTGTTGATCTGGGTGTTTCTGAAGGCAAGCTGACACCTTCCTGGCTGCCAGCGTTGATTGAGGCTGAGCTGAGAGACCCTCTAGATGAAGGGACCATCGCATTTCTGGCTTTGACACCTTGGGCTTCCAGACTCAACCTCAAAAATCAATATTTTATTTCTGGCTCGTCGCAGAAGTATCTTGGTGGACCTGCAGGAGTAAGCTTGCCCCTCGGCATTCTGAGTCAGGGCCTGAAGGCAGGTGGCAAATGTCCTCCAAATGTAGGAGGAATATTTCATGGACTCCGCTTCCCTGTCTCCCTCACCCCCTGCTTTGTGCGGGATCTGAGTTGACTGCTCTCTTTCCTGCGTATTTTCCAGGAAGCAGGATGCAGGTTATCCTAAGAGGGACTAAGGGACAGTTCATCCACATGCCAGGCATCATGACAAGCACTTTACATGCCTCATTTATCCCCACTACAGTCACAGATGGTACAGACAAGGACTCATTTTGAATGTGAGGGCACCAATGTTGGGGAGGGTAAGTGGCTTGCCCCGGGTCACTGAGCCGGGCTATGGGAGAACCTGGATTTGACAAGCTCAGGTGGTCTGCTCCTCGAGTCTGTGCTGGAACCACTGGCACGCTGGCTGTCAGTCTGAGTGCTGTGAACGGACCACTGGGAAGCACGCGCATATGGTGAGATGCACGAACTTAACCATAGGAAATAGAAGCAGGGCCGGGAGAGAGGGCCCTCCCCTTCGTGGCCATCCCGCGTTGCACGCCCTGCGTAACAGGTACCACTTCCAGGGTTTAATTATCTGGAATAAATATCAACCTGCCTCCTAAAAAGATCAAATTTAGTTTAAAATAGCAACACAGTGATTTCCAGTCTTTTAAGATTTGCAATGCTCTGTTGCTTTTGGTAGTTGCTGTTTCTTTTATTCTTGTAAATATCGTTTTGTGGGGCTGACCCCGTGGCCGAGTGGTTAAGTTTGTGCACTCTGTTTCAGCAGCCCAGGGTTTCGCTGGTTCGAATCCTGGGCGCAGACATGGCACTGCTCATCAAGCCATGCTGAGGCAGCGTCCCACATGCCACAACTAGAAGGACCCGCAATGAAAAATGCACAACTATGTACCCGGGGGCTTTGGGGAGAAAAAGGAAAAAAAAAATATCTGTTTTGTAAAAGGACATTTATCTGTGATATGAAATTCAATTAACAAAATGTTTGCTTTGAAATCTTCAGTGAAACCCCTTAAGATAACTGGAGATGCCTAAAGATGTTACTTAAAATAAGTGGAGCAGGTTATCAGATGTTTCCACGTTGTGACCATTGTCAAGGTGTACATGTAAGATTTGTGCCCTTTTTAGTTTGTATGGTGTATGTCAATAAAAAAATTCGCTTAAGTATTAGAAAAATAAAAGAGTGAGGGCTCTCTTTGAACAGTGTGCAAATTAGAACAGAGGTGCAGGCATCCACAAGCTCTGTTCTCGGGGGAGCTGATGGACTGTAATTCTGGGCCTCACATATAGCTTGCAGGGCCCCTGCATGGGCTGTCCTGCGGTCACACCCCTGGGAAGAGCTTTCTCCTGGCAGCCTTCTGGGGGGGGTCTTGTGTCCTTGCCGTTTAGCTTCCTGGGGCTCAAAATGCAGGGTTTGCACAAGGTTGAGTGTAAAGACCTCAGTGCCTGTGTGCATGCACACACATGTGTGGGACAGAGGCTGACCGACAACTCTCGGTTGTTTTTATTTGCATGCCAGCTTCAGCACATACTAGCTGTGTTACCCTGGGTGAGTTCCTTAACCTTTCTGAATCTTAGTTTCCTCATCTGAAGAGTGAGGATGATAATATGGCCCACATCATAGAATGGCAAGAGGAAGGATTCAATAGGATAATGTGTGTAAAGGGCTTATCGCGGGATCTAGTGCACAGTGAACACTGAAACAATGTACGAAATCAGAACTTCTGGAGATGGGGCTCAGGCATCCGGTTTTTAACAAGCTCTGTAGGTGATGCTGGCACACAGCCAAGGTTAAGAATTACATTCTGATCTGGTCTCTGCCCCTACCATTGCACCGTGAAAGATCTAGAATGTTAATTCTCTTCTCTCCCTCTCTCACAGATTAGAGCAGAGTCAGAGAAGGCTGCCCTTTGGAAAGTATCAATGCTTGAGGAAAGTCATTCTTTCCTCTCTCCCACAGACAGTCACTGAATGTGTGCCAGGCACAGTGTGAGGGAAGGACAGACAGATGGTCAGGTGTGACTCCTGTCCTCAGGGAGCTAAGTGCTCACAGAGGAAACTGCCCGACGACACGGGCTGATGAAGCAGCACTGAACTCTTGGGCTCTGGTCCCAGCTGTGCCCCACTGGAGTTTCTCTGGGCCTTGTTTTTTACATCTGTAAAGTGAGGGGAATAGATTGCATCATTTCTGAAGTCCTTCCATCCCTGACATTCTATGACGCCATAAATGCACCCTTAAAAATGCTGTATTGTAAAACTCAACAATAAGAAAGTGAACAACTCAATTAAGAAATAGGCAAAAGACCTGAACTGATACCCCATCAAAGAAGATAGATGACAAATAAGCATATGAAAAGATGCTCCACATCATATGTCATTAGGGAATTGCAAATTAAAACAACAATGAGATACCACCACACACCTGGGAGAATGGCCCAAATCCAGAACACTGATGACACCAAATGCTGGCGAGAATGTGGAGCAACGGGAACTCTCATTCCTTGCTGGCGGGAATGCAATGGGGCAGCCACTTGGAAGACAGCGGGTGGTTTCTTACAAAGGTAAACATAGTCTTATCATATGATCCAGTAATTGCATTCCTTGGTATTTACCCAAATGGATTGAAAACTTATGTCTGCATAAAAGCCTGCATGGGAATACTTACAGCAGGTTTATTCCAAAACTTGAAAGCAATCAAAATGTCCTTCAGTCGGTGAATGGACAAACCGTGGTACATCCAGACAATGAAATGTTATTTAGCGCTAAAAAGAAATGAGCTATCAAACCATGGAATGGCATGAAGGAAACTTAAATGCATATTACTAAGTGAAAGAAGCTAATCCGAAATGGCTACATAGTGTATGATTCCAACTATATGACATTCTGGAAAAGGCAAAACGACGGAGGCAGCAAAAGGATCACTGGTTGCAGGGAGGGGGGGATGATTAGGTGGAACACAGAATTTTTAGGGCAGTGAAACTACTCTGTGTGAAACTGTAATGGTGGAAACAGGTCATTATACATTTCTCCAAACCCACAGAACATACGCACCAAGAGTGAACCCTAACGTAAACTACAGATTCTAAGTGATAATGATGGGCCAATGTAAGTTCATCAGTTATAACAAATGTTTCACTCTTGTGGGGATGTTTGATAGTGAAGGAAGCTGTGCGTGTGTAGAAGCGGGGAGTAGATGGGAAATCTCTGTATCTTCTGCTCAATTTTGCTGTGAAACTAAAACTCTTCTAAAAAGTAAAGTCTATCAGAAAACAAATAAAACGCCAGACTGCGTATGATCAGGAGCATGGGCTTCAGAGCCCAACTGTCTGTGTTTGAGCCCTGGCTCTGCCCACTAACTAGCTGTGATCAACAGCAAGTTAGCTAAACATTCGGTGCCTCGGTTTCCTCACCTGTAAAATGGGGATCATTATAGTGGCTGCTCCATGGGTTTTTGTGAGGATTAAATGCATTAATAAATCTAAAGCATTTAGCACAGTGCTTGGCTTATAGTAAGTGCACAATCAGTAATAGCTACTATTAAAAAAGTGAAGCATTTAGAGGCTGGCCCAGTGGCATAGTGGTTAAGATCACATGCTCCACTTTGGCGGCCTGGGGTTCACGGGTTCAGATCCTGGCCACAGACCTACATACCGCTCATCAAACCATGCTGCGGTGGCATCCCACATACGAAATAGAGGAAGATTGGCACAGATGTTAGCTCAGTGACAATCTTCCTCAAGCAAAAAGAGGAAGACTGGCAACAGATGGTTGCTCAGGGCCAATCTTCCTCACCAAAAAAAAAGTGAACCATTTAAAGAGCTGATTCCAATCGATTGCCTCTCTCTCCCTTTTGGCTATAGCAATCTCTTGCAGTCAGGGTAGATAATCAGATGCCTGACAGGATGACTTCTCTCCACTGTATGTTGGGGTAAGCTCTTTCAAGCCCACACATGTTCTGAGGTCCAGAGGAAATGCCTCTTGATGGGACCATGCCAATGGATCGGGCAGGAAAAACAGCAATATACCTCTGTCTCTTTTGCCTGAGTGACCTGGCACATCCCTTAATCCCCATTCTTTCTTTCACCAACCAAGCATTTTTCTGTTTCTGATGTCACTCTGGGGAAGAAAGCCCTGTGCTAGATTAAACCAAGATTAGTGTTCAAGCTTAAGGTGATCTTATCTTCTGACCATAGCAACCACCCTGGAGCCCATGGCCTTTGAGAGAGCAGTGGGGAACCACTGATGAACTTTCACATTTTGTTGCATACTTAAAATGCATTTAATATTTATTGCACATTTTCCCATAGCTCTAACGGCATAATTTCGTTTGGAATTTATGCATATACACATCAATACAAGTAGTTAGCATTGCCATTTAGGATTGTAAAAAGGACACATACTTTTTAGACCCTTACAACCTTAAATGATATATATTGCTTTCAGATAGAGAAAGAGGCATGTATTACTATAATTAAGAGCAGGTACTATGGTTGACCTTGGCCAAAAAGGATGACTTGGCCATGACCTGTAAAAGACCAAGGAGTGAGTGCCCCCAATAGACAACTACGAACACTTTCCCTTCCACAGAAGATCTATTCAGGTCGCCCCACTTTCACTGGTGATGACAACTGCGAGAGAGGACATCCTATAATGTGGGATGTTAAAGGCTGCAAAGGGCTCCCATGAACATTACATCTGAACCCCACAACAGCCTCCTTAGATGAATCCGAGGTTCTCAGAGGCCAAGCGTCCCACTCAAGGTTTTTCAGTTGGTAAGAGGCATAATTTGGACGCAGCTCGTTGGCTTCAAAGCCATGTTCAATCCATTAACTCTTAACACGGCTTTGCTGGATGCGAACTCGTGGCTGGAGTAGGTGTCACTGGTTGGTTGCGCCTCTACATTCCACCTCCCGGCTCCCTGCGGGCAGAGCCTCCAATTTCTTTAGCTCAGGTACCCAGGCCTCCAAGTGTCTAAGCCAATCATAATCGTCCCAGCACCCTGGCCAGGGATTGGTCTAGAGGTGGGCATGTGACTCAGGCCGGCCAATGAGATGCGAGGGGAGGTCTAAGGACGAGATTTCTCTGATCTTAAAAGTTGAGCAGGGCGGAAACAGTCTTTCTTCCACTGCCGCGGAGAGTTTTGTGTTTCCGCTGGGCTCGTTTTATTTAGATTCCTACTTTAGTATTCATGGTCCCCTTTTAAAGAGCACCTGGCTAGCGTCCTTTGACTCTGGGCCTGTGGGCCTTGGCCCGTCCCCGGATGGCACCGAGGCTGGCTCTGCGGTGTGATGGCACTTGGCTGCAGTTCCACTGTGGCTCGAGGCAGCACGCATCCCCCGAGGGAGGGGGTGCAGCTGTCCCTGCTGGACGTCCCTGAGCGGCTGGCCCGGTGATAACATTTGTGGACTCAGGCCTCCCAGTTGCTCTGAGGAGGCTGACAGCCAAACCCCCGGCCACGCATGCGCTTTACCCTGATGCTTCAGTCAGACCCGGAGGAGGGGTGGCGGGCGATGATGCCCTCGTTAAGCGAGCTTTTTCCGTGAGACAGTGCTTGCTAAGCACTGTGGCTTGGAAAAGCCCTTTCTTCTTTGAGAGGCCTAGTCCCAAATGAGTAACCTCCAAGAAGCAGAAACTACATTTTTACACATGGATGTTAACTCCTTAGTTCCCAGTACCCTGGCCAGCTTCCCAAGTCCAGTAAATCTTAACTGGATGGGTAACATTAACAGCACAGAATGATTACATGGTATTTCTATTTCCAGACTGAGTCTTCTATTGCTTCGCTTTATTCCTTTTTCTTTTTTTTTTTTTGATGAGGAAGATTGCCCCCTGAGCTAACATCTGTTGCCAAGCTTCCTCTTTTTGCTTGAGGAAGACTGTCACCGAGCTAACATCTGTGTCAGTCTTCCTCTATTTTGTATGTGGGACACCATCACAGCATGGCCGACGAGTGGTACATATGTCCATGCCCAGGATCCAAACCGACGAACCCAGGCTGCCAAAGCAGAGCCCACAAACGTAACCCCGATGCCATCGGGCCAGTCCAATTCCCTTTATTCTTTTGTCAACCCTGTAAAGAAGGTACAGAAGGGATTACCACCTAGCCATGTGACCCTGGGACACGCCCTGTGAGCACCTACCCCAGCATAGGCAGGCCCTGGGTTAGGCACATCAAATGTGGTCTCGCTTAGTCCTCGTGGGGACCCTGTGCAGTAGGAAGTCCTACCCCCACCGTAGCCAAGAGGACAGTGAATCCCGGAGAAGAGAATCAGTCGCGGGGCTGGGATTTGAATCCAGCCCCTGCTGCCTGTGTCACATGACATTTCTGGGTCTCAATTTCCTCAGATGGGAAATAAGGGGGTTGTAATATGGACTCTCTAAGGTCAATTTTAGTTCAAACTCTACGATTCTATGAACGTTATCCTCTGCCGTTAAAAAATGGAATTGAAGCATAGACATGATCTTTGCTGAGGGCCAAGTAAGAAGCTAGAGGTGGCTGAGCCTTGCTCAACACCAGGTCTCTGGGCTCCCTTCTCATTGCTCGAGTGACGGGCGGTTGGAGCGGCTCCTGGGATTAGAGAATTGAGATCAACACACCCAGTTGGCTTCGGTGCCCTTGTCTAGTTAACTTCTGGGCAGTCTTCACGGCCGCCAGTATCTTGTCTCTTTACAAAAGTTCCAGCCTCTTCTCCCAGGCAAGCAGCAGCCTGAGACGCTGACCCAGGCTGTGGTCCAGGAGCCAAGGCTGGACACCTTGTCGGGGGAGATTCAAACTACAGCATCCAAGAGCTCCTCTTCTGAGCCCTTACTTGTGCTAGGCACTGTTCCAAGTGCTTTACAGGCTGTAACTCTTTGTATATTTATATATTTAAATCTTTCTAATACCCCTATGGGTTGGGTATTATCACACATACCCCATTTTAATGATGATGAAACTGAGCACAGAGAGGTTAAGTAACTTGCCCAAGGCCACACAGCTAGTATGCATCAAAGACAAGATGCAAGCAGGGAGAGCCTGGTTCCAGAGTCCACTCTTTACTACTATGCTCTACTGCCTTACATGATGCATTAACATTAAAAGACCAGGTACCTAGGTGAAAAAGGTGTATATGGCCATGGATGACAACCTGAGACCCCAAGATGATGAATGGGTCTGGGAGAATTCAGGCTGAGCAGTGGAGTCTGTGGAGATCCCCTGGAGCACTAAAACTGACCTACGAGAGGAAGGAGCGTGTCCCCAGGAGGGCTTTGTCAAGGCCACCTGGCCCTGTGCCAGTGAGTGGGTAGACCCTGGGCACCAAGTTGATTTGGATAAGAGTTTCTGACAAGTAGAGGGAGCTTGGTTCTGATGATTTCTGGACCTGTCTCATAATGCTCCTTAATTCTCCTTTGCACACTTGTGATTATTTAATTAGCTAATTATTCATCCACTAAAGAACTGGGCGAGCCTTGTTTGTGATTGTATTGACACAGCCCTGCACTGAGAGAGGATCAAGTGTTTGTTGAATGAATGAATGACTGGATGGATGAGTAGAAGTCTGGCCCTGTGGTCTGAAGCATGCTTTCAGTCCGAGCCCTTGGGGAAGGCTCTTGAAGGGGAGGGCACAAAAATAACAAGTCTGCATTTGAGGAAGTATT